>NC_140580.1:115662254-117149754 GCF_964204655.1 Triturus cristatus
GTCCCGGAGTTGCGTGTCTCGGATGGAGTGTGTGTGACTGAGCCTGGTGAGATTGTGGAATGTTTTGCCGACCACCTCCGGACCGTGTACTCCCCGGTGACTGATAGGGATGAGGAAGATTCTCGCCTTCTACTGAGGGACATTGCTTTGCCTGGCCTTTCTGCCGAGGACCGTGAGCAGCTGGACGCTCCCTTGTCGGTAGATGAAATCGCGACTGCGATTCGGTCCCTTCGCTCGGGCAAGGCCATGGGTCCCAACGGTCTACCTATCGAATTATATAAGTTGCGCCCGGATAAACTAGCGCCCTTCCTCCGTCGTATGTTTCAGGAGTCCCTTGAGGCCGGTTCCCTTCCGGTCGACCAGCGACTGGCCACGATAGTCGTGATCCCCAAGGAAGGTAAGCAGCGGGACCGCTGTGCCTCTTACAGGCCTATCTCACTGCTAAATGCAGAGCCTAAAATCCTGGCTAAAGTCCTTGCCAATCGTTTGTTGAGCGTCATCTGCGATCTGATTCATCCTGATCAATGCGGCTTCATCCCACATCGCAACACCGCCCTCAACTTGCGGCGTCTCCATGGCGCCCTCGCCAGGGCAGAGTACCTCTCCGAACCGGCCGTGCTGGTTTCTTTAGATGCCACGATGGCCTTTGACACCATCGAGTGGCCATTCCTCTGGGCTGTCTTGACCAAATTCGGCTTTGGGGAGGGATTTCTTGGCTGGGTGAAGCTTCTCTACACGGGACCCATGGCTCAGGTGGTGGTTAATGGGCGGGTCTCTCGGCCCTTCGCTCTCGGTAGGGGTACGAGGCAGGGGTGCCCGTTGTCCCCTCTGCTCTTTGCTCTCGCCCTGGAGCCACTCGCCGCTTGGCTCCGCTGGGAGCCCTCGATCAGGGGGATCCGGTGGGCCCCGGGCTTTGAGGATCGGGTCTCGTTATATGCTGACGATATCCTCCTGTATCTTACCTCGCCGCGGCAGTCGCTTAACGTTCTCTTCGATGTTCTGACTTCCTACGGGAGAAATTCGGGTCTCACGATTAACTGGTCTAAATCCTGTGTCTATCCTATCTCCGGTGGCCCCCCTCTCCTGCCGCCTCGGCTTCCGATTCAAATATCTCTGTCCGGCTTTAAATACCTGGGGATACACATCTCGTTGGACCCGGTGGCTCGCTATGAGCACAATCTCCTGCTTCCACTTCGGCGTTTGAGGGAAGACACGGCTCGGTGGTGTAGGCTGCCCCTGTCCCCACTGGGTCGGGCCGCATTGTTTAAAATGATGTCCCTTCCCAGGTTCCTCTATGCACTTCAGAACTCCTTCGACATCATTCCAGTGGCCTACTTTCGGGAAGTGGAGAGCCTGCAGAGGAGACTGGTGTGGGACGGACGGGCGCGTATCGCCCTGGCCAAACTCACTCTCCCCTGGTACGACGGGGGCATCGCGCTTCCCGACATTCGCAGGTATTATTGGGCCTCACAGCTATCAGCCATTAACCATGCCACGTATGCGCCTGGCTTGAACCCGGCGTATGAGATGGATAAATTCCTGCTTCCCGGCGGTAACTATAACAGGGCGCTTTACTCCCGCTCGGCTGGACGGACCCTGACGGGCCCCACTAAGATCGCGGTACGGATTTGGAAGGCGGCCAATGTAGCCATGGGCTGGAGTGAGCGACTAACATGCGCTACTCCTTTATTTGCCTCCGACCGACTGGGAAGCCTCTGGACAACGAAGGGGTTTGACCGTTGGGACACGATTGGCATCAGTAGAGTGGGAGACTTATGGATGAAGGGCGCGGTTAAGACCTTCGCGGCGCTCCAGAGCGAATACGAACTCACGGAAAAGGAGTTCTTCCGATACGCCCAGGTTCGGCACGTCCTGCTCTCTGTCTTTGGGGAGGGGACCAAGATCCCTGCCTCTTCGCCCCTCGAGGACCGCATACTTGATGGTCATGTCCCCGACAGTACTATCTCCTTAATCTATAAAAAACTTATTAATAATCGGGCTGACCTATTGGTGCGCCTTCGGGAGACGTGGACGGGGGACGGGGTGGAATTAGACGACGAGGACTGGCAGTCCGCACTATCGTCCCCCAAGGAAGTTGCCATTCCAGCCCGTCTCCGCCTGGTCCAGCTAAAGATTCTCCACCGGGTGTATGTGACGGGCCCCCGTTTGGTCTCGATGGGATTCTCGGAAGATGGGCTCTGCAAGCGGGGGTGTGGGCTCAGTGCCACCTTTCTCCATATCCTTTGGGAGTGCCGGGAGGTGGCGGAATACTGGCGTCGGGTTCATGGGGTCATGGGACAAGTCACCGGGGTGGCACTGCTGCCGGAGGTGCGTCGCTGTGTCTTGAATGTGTGGGAGCCCAATGATTATAACGCGGCGCAGACTCGGTGGGCGGCCCTGGGCTACATGATTGCCAAGAGGGATATAGCGCAGCTTTGGGGCTCCCAGCGGCCACCCACCGTGTCAGTATGGAAGGAGAACATGGACTGGTGTATGTTCAGGGAGAAGACTGTATATGTGGCCCGCGGTAAACCCGGGGCATGGGGTAGAATTTGGGGGCAATGGAACGTGTATCGTGGGGGTATCTGTACGCCCCCCCTAGTGGACACCGATATTGCCCTATCCCCCTGACCCTTGATGGTTCCTTGCAACTGATTGTAATAATCGAATATAGATGTTCCTCTCCCGTTACCCCCCCGATCTTTCAGTACTCCCTCCTGTGGATAGCTAATTGAAGGTTTGGAGTAAAGTCCCCCGGATGTAGCCTGACCCACGCTTTTTGCCCTTATGCCTCGCCTTTTGTTTTTTGTTGTTATTTATGTTAAATGTATGTCTCCTGCTTCTTTCGAGCTATCCTGAGCCATTTACGGGGCTGGGCCCCAGGGGTCGCCTACTGCCTTAACTAATGTACGATCCTTTCTGAATCTAGCGGCCGGCCCTGGTGGTTGTAGGCCCATGCTTGTAACTGATTTATTGTTTCAATAAAAATTTAAAAAAAAAAAAAAAAAAAAAAAAAAAAGAATGTGATCCATAGCAAATATCGTTCGCAGATTATGCGAAGTGGATCTTTCAGGAATAAATCTGGATTGATCAGGCAGAACGAGATTGGGCATTAAGGGTTTAAGTCTAGTCGTTACATTTTGGCGAATAGCTTCGCATCAATGTTTATAAGCGACATCGGTCGGTACAAGTCGCAGCTGGAGGATGGTTTACCCTTTTTAAGCAAGGTAATGATTAGCGCCGCCCTAAGAGTTGGCGGTAGCCTGCCCTCCTTGTGTGCTTCCGCATACATTTCGAGTAAATAGGGTGTCAGTTCTTCCACGAATTCCTTATAAAACTCGCAAGTGAGTCGATCTGGACCTGGAGCTTTTTTGTTAGGAAGAGTTTTAAACACTGTCCGGATGTCTTCTGCTGTGATCGGCTGACACAGGTATTCTCGTTGTCATTTGACAACCACGCAAGGGCAATGTCCTACAAATAATCATCTAGCTCTGCAGCAGATGATCCGATCTGTGAAGTGTACATAGCTGCATAGGCCTCTCTGAACTGTGTGACAATATCTCTCGTGGTGTAATGGTGTGATGTGTCTATCTTCTCTGGCTTTTATCTTGTCCGTTAGAGTGTGTCCCGGTCTGCCACCCTCCTCATATGCACGGGCAACATGTCTTCTGGACCGGTACCGCATTTCATCATCCGCCAGGGCATTATATTCTAGTAGTGATTCTTTTATTTGTGCCACAAGTGATGTACTAGGGAAACCCTCATATTCCCTTTCCAGTCGGAGCAAGGTATGTTCAATTGTGGTTACGCGGTCACGGATATCTTTCAGTATCCCCGCTGTCGTGCTAATGCATGTGCCACGAATCGTGGCTTTAAATGCTTCCCATAAGATTGCAGCGCTGTCCACAGACCCTTTACTCTACGTGAAGTATTGGGCTATGGCTTCACGAATAGTGTGTGTGTAGAGCGGGTCCAGCAACGACTCGGAGCAAAACCGTCAGGTAAACTGCTGGCCAACAGTTTGTGGTATGCGTAATGTAAGCCTGACTGAGTTATGATCGGAGTGTTCTCGGCAGCCCCTCTGCGTCTGAGACCCAGGTTGCCGCATTTTGGCTCATGAGCCAGTAGTCCAGTCGTGACCAACTACCATGCACAGTTAAAATATGCGTCTCCTCAAGTGTGTCCGGGTGTCTCAGGCGCCATATGTCTGTCAAATAGAGCTCTTCCATACCTTCTTTAATGGCTTTGGCCGCCCTGGGTGCCTGTCCTCCCATCCCACTTAACTTATCCTTACTGGGGTCCAAATGGTTATTGAGATCACCTCCCCATTTTATCGTAGCTGCTGGCCAGCCCCTCAGTATCGCCAATATCTTTTTGTGACAACCAGGATCTTCTACGTTCGGACCGCAAACGTTCACCAGAGTGACCAATTCTCCCGCTATCTTACCGTGCGTTATGGCATATTGGCCTGCAGTATCCGTGCAACTTTTGATCATAGTAAATGGAAGCGTTTTCTTCATGAGCGTGAGCACCCCCCTAGTGTATGAGGAATATGAGGAAACCTGTCTATAGCAAGCCCATTGGGACCCGATGTGTGCCTCACTATGGCTTGACAGATGTGTTTCTTGGATGAGGGCGATTTTAACCTCATGTCTATCCAAATATACCAAGACCTGACGTATTTTTTTGGGTGAGTTAAGCCCACGTATATTCCAAGTTAAGCAAACAATTTTTTCACTATCTATATGCGACATTTGAGAAGGCCTTACAACATGCACAGTTACATAGCATTGTGTAGTTCTTTCCTGCATAGCGATGGAAATCTGATCAGCTAGTAGCCACATGAACATAACCCTTAAGTCCACACTCCCCCTCTCACCCCCACCCACTTCAGCGACCCCAACATGTTAAAGCCATCCCGAACCCCCCAAAACATTACCCAAAGGTAAAACAGAGCAGCACGCAGCTATGGGGATCTCCCACTGGGGAACGCTGGAGTGCAACTATTTTCCCAGGTTGTACGGGAGGTGGACGGAGAATAAAAATAAAACAACTGTTCCCACACACATGACATCATAGAGAGAAATAAGATAAGCAACAATAGTCATAGAGGGCAGGGTCATAGAGGGCAGGGTAATAGAGGACAGGGTCATAGAGGGCAGGGTCATGGAGGGCAGGGTCATGGAGGGCAGGGTCATGGAGGGCAGGGTCATGGAGGGCAGGGTCATAGATGGCAGGCTCATAGAGTGTTGCAGAGTAGAGTGGTGCAGAGAGCATTTATGTAGAGTACAGTGGTGCAGAGTAGAATAGAGTGGCATAGAGCGCAGTGGCATAGAGTAGATTGTTGTAGATTATAATGGCGTAAAGTGCAGTGCTGCAAAGTAGTTGACGTAGGTGCAGTGATGTAGGGTCCATTGTTTTTTAGTAAAGTGGTGTAGAGTGCATTGGCTTAGAGTGCAGTGGTTTCGAGTGCAGTTACATAGCATTGACTGCAGTGGCGTAGAGTGGAGTAGAGTATAGTGGCATAGATTTCAGTCACACAGATTGTTTCAGAGTACAGTGAAGGAGTGGAGTGGTGTAGGGTAGTGTTGAGTGGTGCAGGGTATAGTGGAGTTTTATAGAGTAGTGGTCTAGAGTGAATTAGCATAGAGTGCAGTTTTGCAATGTGGAGTGGTGCCAGTGGTCGAAGTGGGGACAAAAAAGTAGGGGAACTGTGGGCGGAGCATCAGGAGGTGGGAATAACAGAGGATTTGTTCAGTGGGCGGAGTCAGAGGTGTGGCTAAAAAGAGCAAAACATACCCATTTTTAGTATGTTTGGCATTTCACTGACCAGTTACAGCTTATAATGTTATTTAATACAATCAATGGATACACGTTTATTTGAGGTTTAATATATGAGTTAATGATATTAAAATACATTTACAATGTGGGATACATTTTCCATCACAGAATGTCACAAATACGCTTAGATGTGGAACCAGACACCATTTGTCTACGACCAATGCAGTTTCTTTCATCAGCACTTCTCCATTTCTGAAAATAAAATTTGGGTTTAAATTCTATGACAGGAGGCCCGACGTGTTGGGAAGCACTGTTGATTACATCATTCTGAGCCCCTCGGTCAATGTAAAATTGTAGTCCTACATTTTCTATGTGCTTCACGCAACATGTCATGAACCTAGCATTAGTTGCCTCCTGGTTTCCTGTTATTGTATCTAGAAATAGCACTCAAAAATCAATATATACACCTAAAACAACCCAGACTTGTTGGTTTTGCAGATGCTTTTAGCAATATCAGATGAAAGAGAAACAACTATTATATTAGTAGTTTGTGAAATTACTACACAAGTTAGTTAGCAATGAGACTTGCAAATGTATCAATTCTGTAATTATGAGACTCAAGCAGTTGTAGAGTCAGAAATAGGTAGTGGACCTCAGATTATCTCAATCAGTTATGTTCTCCCCTTCAGACTAATATCCTCTGCAGTCACTATTAGCCAACTTCATCCTTTGTCTCTCCACAAGCACTGTAGGTGTCTAGAAATACCACCCAACAGAGACTACATGAGGAAGTTCAAACATGAATGACAAAATATCCTAGTTTGCAAATGTGTTATATATAATTATAGCTCTGCCATATTTGCCACATAATACATAATCCGTTGCATAATCTGATGGTTTTAACTAAAAAATTGTTTGTAGCTCAAACGGATGAAAACACGTGGCTTGTGTTGCTGTGAAGTAGAAGGCCCTTTAGAAAGGTTGACTGGTCACCATTGTCACTGCTGCACTTGTATGTTAAACTGGTATTAAATAGGCAAAAGCTTTGCAGAGACTGTTAGTATGTGTAAAATAGTCAGAATAATAAAGTATCCAAAAATGTACCACGCATTACGCTGCAGCCTTTCTTTGCTGCATAAGTTAGTCAGCACTGCAACATAATTTTGTACTCCATTGCTGCATAATTGCAGTGGCCCCAAAGCGGGCAGCAAATGTTAAAGGTGCTTGTGCAAGAAGCAGAGAGACCGTGAAGTTTGCGAACTTAGAGGCATATATACGGGAATGGTGGCGCAGGGCAGCACAGCAAGTTTTTTTGCTGTGCTGCCCTGCGTCACAGGGAAAGGGCAGGAAGGCACCGTATTTATCCAATACGGTCCATTTCTGTCTTTTTCCCCTGCACTGGTGCTGTTTCTTAAGCCTAGCGCCAATGCAGGCACCCTGCTGCATGCAGGATTGTTTTTGTGCAGGAAGTGGCACCTTCCTGCACAAAAACAATCCTGAGAGGCTTTTTCCTCTTTCTATGTGTGCTGCACATATAGAAAGAGAAAAAAACAGGGAGAAATAAAGACATTTCTCCTTATTGTGCCTCCCTTGGGGAGGCGTAAGATTTCGATACAGTCCCAGGTTTAGAAGTCCTTGTAAATCTAGGAATGCATCAAAAACCATGGGAGTTGCATGGGAACACCCACCACAACGCGTCCCTTGTGCAGAGGAAGGCAAAGTGGCGATTCGCACTGTGTCGCATTACTCCATATTTATGAAGCCATTCAAAGCCATGAAAAGTGGCTATGAGTGGCTTCATAATTAGGACTTAGAGATATGCGTCGTGCATTTACCACATTTCGTGGTGCAAACATGCTGCAAGGTCCTCGTAAAAATGCCCCTTGGTTCGGTGTGCGTGCAAATCCTGCATTGTCCATCCCTGGTGAGATTCACTACTACTGCTAGAACAAAGCCAATGGAGGCACCACTGGGTGAGGCGGACTGGCCTCAAGGGTCCTTTGACCTCAGTGACAAAGTCTCTGTTTATCTAGGATGTGCTGCTTTATAGGTCTGTCTGCAAGACTGGAGGTGAACTTCAGTATGGATTGTGGTGGACAGGGCTTCAAATTTAACCCACACTGGCCACTGGATGGGTCCACCTGCTGGTGCTAAGAGACTAGGGCTTCTAAGGCCTAGCGAGGCCTTCTATGGTCTAGTAGGGGAATGTGCTATCTCAGGAGAGTGATCTGGTCATGAAGCCTGATCCTGGTTCCCCAGTTTCAAATTCGGTAGCTCTGGCCATAGTGCCACATCTCTCCCTCCCCTCGAACACCTTTCTGTTCCACTGAGATAAACTTGCACTGCCTTCAGCTACAACCCAATTGTGCCCAGTTGTAAACACCCGGATGTGACTCACTTTTTGAGAGTGAGAAGTGAGTCATTGTGCTGGACAGTCCTGCTGGTTTTGTTACTGAGGGCCGGTTGTGCAGCCCACAGTAACAAAACCAGTCTCTCACCCCTCCTGCCTCCTGCCTCCTGCCTCCCACCAGATGCCAGCCAGTCCTGCCTTGGTGCCTGGGCCTATTTGTTTTCACCATCCCACCCTGGATGCTCGGGTGTCACAGAACTAGACACCTAGGACTGTATTTCATATCCTTAAAAAAGGTAAACAGTATTTTTAAAAAGACCACATCCCTGAACACAGACAGAGCAGCATAGCACATTTTATAAAAATAAAATAAGGAAAACAGCAGATAAGACATTAAGGGCCAGATGTATCAAAGGGTTTTGCCCATTCTGTGTCTATGGGGAAATGTGTTGATACATATGGCCCTATATGTTTTCTACAGTTATGTTTCGGTTTTCTTTGAGACATGCTGTATTGAGGTATAGATTTGAAGCTGCATCCACTCTCCCCCCCTATTTTGTATTGGCTTTTTTGACTGTCCTTTTTAAATGTTGGGCTTTGATGTGTTAATAGACTTATTAGTCACTCCTTAGTACCTCCCTGTTTCCTGTTGTTATCTCCCATCAGGACTGCCCTTCTTACATGTGTCCCTGCACTCTACCTTTCATTAAGAGGTTGGATGCATTATTTACTTAATTCCCGTCTTGCTGAAGCAGGCACGTCAGAGAGCATAGAAATGGCACCCTTCTTGTTTGTATTTGCAGCAGCGCGCCATGCACGATTTCGCTTTAATAATGCCTGCTGCATACTTTAAATACACTTGTGGGACGCCAGCTTCGAAGCCAGTGGTTGTTTTGCGCTCCCCCAGCCGGCTTTGGCAATGGCGGGCGCATGTTTATTCTTGTATCATGCTTTCACTTTATTTAGTTTTAAAGCTAAGGATAGTAATTTGCATAGCTGCCAGTAGTAAAAAATAAATTGTTTTGAGGTGTTGCAGCATTCCGGCATTGCACGTCCATGTATACGAATAATGATAACGCACTTACTGTTATATATACTATATATACATACTTACATTTAAGGACTGGGCTAGTGGTGGGAGGTTGAAAGTCGAGTTAGGCCTCGCTTGAGTGAGGTGAGTTATTTATTCATTTGAATTGTGTAAGGAAGAGCGTGCCCCTGATGTGATTTGGAAGACATATATTTCCATGGAAGAGTTCCGAGTAGTCAAAAGAGTTAGAACTTTGAGGGAGCACATTGGAGGGCAAGACAGGGCTTCTTGCGGTGAGAGGATGATGGTTAGCTGAACTCATGGAACAAATGGGGGTGTTCAAAGCTACTACCCGTTGGGCGAGGTAGAAGGGAATGACTTTGAATGGCTTCGTAGGCTAGGCTTGAAAGACTCTTGTAATTCACCCTATGTGTGGTTGATGGCTCACTACTTTGTGTGGGTTTCCTGGGGCAGGGGAAGTCAGACCTTGTGTGCTGTATGCCATGCCAGAGTGGTCACCACAGTAAACAAATACTTTATTATTTCATAGAGTAGTTCTGTGAATTGTCAGAACGTGTTTAGAAACAACCTTTGTTAAGCTTTAAATTGTTAGTTTGTGATCAGGTGGCTGGCTGTGGTGAAAATTGTACTTGAACAATTATAAATGTTTATACTTGAACAGTTATGAAGTGGTTGAAACTGGATCCATTTGCATCCTATCAGTTGTTTATTATGTATTATTGTACATATGATAAATACAAAGGGCCTCATTTATGAAAAGTGACGCATCGCTGCGTGAAAACAGCGATAAATCACTTTTCACTGCGCCCTCACTGCGACACCAATGATGCGTCATATTTACAGTATGGCGCATCATGTCGCAAGGAGTTACAGAAACGTCAGTATTTCTGACGTATCTGTAGGCGCAAAAGTAACACATTGCTGGAGTGTGTCACAAAAGTGAAGCAACTCCAGCAATGGGTCCTTTCATATGGGCAAGTCCTATGTTGATAGTGCCTGCGTCAGTCTTACGCCTGCTATGAGGCAGGCGTAAGATATTGACGCATTAGCGTCCAAGAAATGGCGCAGTGAAATCTTATAGATATCACTGCGTCACTTCTACGACCCTTTCTTGCGCCAAAATGCCCCCTTGCATACATTATACCTGGCGCAGGTATAATATGGCGCAGGGGTTTACAAAGTGACGCATCTACCTAGATGCGTCACTTTGTAAATATGATGCAACAAGGCACATTTTTTACGCCACTGGTGCATCACAAAAAGTGACGCACCGGCGGCGCAAACTGACGCAAGGGCTCATAAATAAGCCCCAAAATGTATAAAATAAAGAATGTATGTAATTAAGAAGGGAATTTGTACTGGTTAAACACAAATACTAGTTTAAATCAATTTAGACTAATAGATCCCAATTCTAAGATATCGTTGCAGTGAACTTAGATGTTCTCCATTTTGTTTCCAGCCTATTCCAAAAACCAGCTGGAGAACGTTCATTCCTCTTGGGTTTTTGTTTTTGTCACCTTTTAAACCTTTTTCTTGTAACCGGGTCCAGTGAAACTATTTGTAATTAATAGAAGTGCAGTGAAGCAGTTCAGTTCAATAACTGCTGATCATGTGTCTGTGATTGTTTTTTCAGGGCATAATAATTTGTATGGGAACACCTCGTGTTCTCTGTACATTGTAAGTTCTTGCTTTGTTTGCTGTTTTTACTTGTATACTGTGATTTTCTTTGTATGTACTTTTTTAACAGCGAATTTACTAAACAGCGCTCGGTATACAAGATTGTCAAAGTTTGCTCTTCACAAACATAAACAAGCATTTAAAGTGGAAAAGCTATTGGCATTGTAAATGACAAACCTTTTATCTGTGTTGGTTTGAAAACACATAAATAAAAGGCATTGGCATTTACAATGCCAATAGGTTAAAAGTTTGCAAATGTGAGACCCATTACGTTGCAAACGCTTATTTTTAAAATCGCCAATGTTTGGGCACAGTGTGCAAGGAATTCTGGACTGGAGTGCTCTTCCTTTCCTTGCGGCGTTGTCAGGCTGGGTGAGCCCCAAAATGAAGGGCAGATGAGGTCAAGGGTGGGGCTGCCTATGCATCCTGATGTGACCATTGTATTGGTCACAGTGGGGGCAGGCAGGGGGCCTAGTCACAAAATGAGGTGTAAATCACACTGTAGCAGCAGGGGCACCAAAGGATGCCGTTTTCGCTGCTGAGTGATTGTTCCTACAGTGAAAAACTTCTCCTATAGTGTTGTTGGGCAGGCTCCTGGCCTCAGACACAGAGGGGAAGGGGAAGGGGGAGGAGGTCGTGGCGACTTGAGAGGCCTTCCTCAATGTGCATCACACAGGGCTAGACGATCACGCAATACTTTTTACATTCGGACCATTCCTGCCGTCCTGGGACGCATTTTTTAAATAAAGAAGTAGGGGAACGGACTGGGTTCAATTTAAAAAGTAGGGGCACGCTGTGCCCTTCTGAGCCCGCCTACTTCTACCACTGAGTGGTGCAGAGTGAAGTGTCCTAGACAGGCGTGGTGTAGAGTGCAGTGTCATAGAGCATAGTAGATTAGAGTGGCATGGAGTGCATTGGCATAGAGTGCAGTAGAGTGGCCTAGAGTGGTGCAGAGTAGAGTTAAATGGCTCAGAGTAGAGTGGCATAGACTAGAGTGGCATAGAGTTCAGTGGCAAAGAGTGCAGTGCTGTAGAGTGTCGTAGAGTGCAGTAGTGTACAGTAGAGTGGCACAGAATGCATCGGTGTAGAGTTCAGTGGGGTAGAGCGGTGCAGAGTAATGTGACAGAATGAAATGGTGTAAAGTGGCATAGAGTGCAGTGTCATAGAGTATAGTGGCATACAGTGTAGTGAGTAGATTGGTATAGAGTGCAGTGGTGTAGAGTATACTGGTTTTAAGTAAAGTGCTGTAGTGTAGAGTGCAGTGGTATAGAGTGCAGCGGTATAAAATTGAGGGGTGCAGTGGAGAGTGGCGTACATGGGATTGGCGCAGAGTGGAATAGAGTGGCGTAGAGTGCAGTGGTCCAGAGTAGATTAGAGTGGCTTAGAGTGAACTGGCGTACAGTGTAGTAGAGTGGAGAGCTGCAGAGTAGAGTGGCATAGAGTTCAGTGGCGATGAGAGCAGTTTTGCAGAGTAGAGTGACATTGAGTGAAATGGCATAGAGTGGAGTGGTGCAAAGAATAGTGGAGTGGTGCAGGGTTGAGTGAAGTGGCATGGAGTGCAGTGGTGCAGAGTGGAATGGTGCAAGGTACAGTGAGAGTGCAGTAGCATAAGAGTGGAATGATGCAGAGTAGAGTGCTGTAGAGTGCATTGGCATAGAGTAGAGTGGTTCAGTGGCATAGAGTGCAGTGGTGTAGAGCGCAGTCATGCAGAGGAGAGCCTCACAGAGTGTAGTGTCATAGAGTGGTGCAGAGCAGAGTGGTGCAGAGAGCAGTGACAGAGTACAGTCATGCAGAGTAGAATTGAGTGATGTAACATGCAGTGACATATAGTGCAGTGCCATAGAGTAGCATGTTGTAGGGTATAGTGGTGTAAAGTGGAGTGGTGCAAAGTAGTTGGCACAGGTACAGTGGCCCAGGGTGCATTGTTTTTGAGTAAAGTGTAGAGTGAATTGGCGTAGAGTGCAGTGGTTTAGAGTAGAGTGGCTTAGCGTAGAGTGCACTGTCATAGAGTGGCACAGCATAGAGTTTAGTGGTGTAGAGTGCAGTGCAGTAGAGTGGAGTGGTGCAGGGTGGCATGAACTGCAGAGGAATAGAATGCAGTGGTGTAGAGTAGATTCTTTCAGAGTAGAGTGAAGTGGAGTGGTGCAGGGTAGAATATAGTGGTAGAGGGTAGAGTGCAGGAGCATATAGTAGTAACATAGAGCACAGTGGCATATAGTACAGTAGCATCGAAAAGAGGGGCATCGAGTAGAGTGGTACAGGGTTGATTTCAGGGGCGTAGAATGGAGTGGCACAGAGTGGCATAAAGTGCAGTGACAGGGAGTGCAGTGGCATAGAGTAGATTGTTCCAGAGTAGAGTGAAGTGGCATAGAGTGTGGTGGAGTGGTATAGAGTAGAGGCATAGAGTGCATTGGTGTAGAATGCAGTGTTGCAAAGTGGAGTTGCGTGAAGTAGTGTTGAGTGCAGTGGCGAAGAGTGCAGTGGTGCATAGTAGAGTGGTGTGGTGTGGAGTGCACAGGCATAGAGAAGAGAGGTGCAGAGTAGAGTAGAGAAGCATAGAGTGAAGTGGCGTAGAGTGAAGTGGTGGATAGTAGATTAGAGTGGCATAGAGTGCATTTGCATATAGTGGTGCAGAGCAGAGTTACTTACTATTAATCCTGTTAAGTGGGACCATTAATAAATAAGTATACAGGTACCCACGTAGGCACTTTTAATAAAAAATACTTTCTGCATTAAAGATCCTTAATTTGGAGCACTCTCTACTTTTTTTCTTTTGTCTTCTTTTAAAAAAAAAAAACAAGTGTGGTCTGCTCCAGGGCGTTTTCAGCTGCCCTATAATGAAGCATGCTACTATATAGTGGGTGAGGGCATTCTCAAGAAACCCCGTTTGCTCGTACAACTCTATGTGCAAGTTGCGGTTGGATGTTTAAAGATTAAGGGCCCTTCCCAGTGGACCCTGAAGAAATCCCATGGAAGACAGAAGGTTGGGGAGCCACCCCACCCGTGGATACCCTAGTACCCACGTTACCTACACCGTGGAAGCTGGGTGCATACCTTGTGAAGTGATGTCGGAAACCTCTGTCGAACCCAATGGAGGACTTCAGGAAAGTGCCGCTGGTGAAGAAGGAGAAAGTGTGTGGTGGAACCCAAGGATGGATTCTTGATGAGAGGTAGCTGCAAGCAGAGGGGACAGAGTCTATGTCACTCAGGGTGACCAGGAGACTTGGAAGATGAATGCTCTCCGATGTCGGGTGTTGCAGGATGAATGACGATGACCTTGACTCTGCAGCTGTGAGAACCAGGTGATGCTGAGGCAGACCAGGAGCCAGGCACGAGCTGTCCCATGAAGGATGTCGAATGCTGAGGGGTCAGTGTCCGGTGGGAGCCCCAACAAGCCTTGGCAAAGACAAGCCATGCAGGAATCAAAGAAGGAGCAACGTCTAGACCAACAAGGTCCAGGGGACTCACCAAAGGCAGGGTAGTCAGGGCAGGCCACAGGCAATCAGGGGAGTCCAAAAGAAATAAAGGTGATCCTCAAATGGACCCACAGGCCGGAGACATTGGAGTCTCGAGAGGACCTCAAGCAGATCACCAAAAGATGCAAGGCACTATGCACACGATGCGGTGTGGCTGAAGATTCTGGTCACTGGATGTGCACATGGTTGGGGCTATTTGGAGCCTGAAGATCTTCTTGCAAAGAAGCCAACAAGCCTTTGCAACTGCAAGTTGGATGCAGTGCACAGGCGTTCGGTTATTGCAACCCCCACAATGGATACTGGCCTCAAACTTGGTGAGAAGGAAGGGCAGGCCTCAGGAGATGTGGAAAACCACCACCTGTGTTGCAGAGCCCATGGAGTCCGGAGGAGCTGAGGATCTGCAGACCGGTCGACTGAGTTGCGGTGCCTGCAAATGCAGGGGAGTGACTTCTTCACTCCAAGGGAGATTTCTTCAGGTGTCTTTGATGCTTCACAGGCCTTGGAAGGTTCCTCTATGATGCACAGGCAAAGACGATGCAGCAGACTGGAAGGGAGACATAGTCAGGCCCAAACGAAGTCCAGTGAAGTCCAGAGTGCCCAGATGGTAGAAGTGCAGCGGGGTCTGATCTGAATCTTATCCCACGACGAATCTAGGGACCTACACCCAAGTAAGCCCTTAATTACCCTAGGAAAAGACTTGGGAAGATTCAGGGGACCCTCCCAGGGGAGGGTCTGGACAGGGGGGAGGTTATTCCTATGTCCAGTTTCACGCCAGAGCGGGAGCCAACGGCTTTGAACTGGACTATGCACAGGGACACCAAGTTTGCCCGTCATGTAGACTTTCTGGCGCTGGCAAGCGCACCCACCCGGTCCCAATACACTAAATCCTGTCTGGGAGGTGGTCACACCTCCCTGTGACAGGATGCCTTTTATTCCACCTTCCTCTGTTCGGGCTTGGCCCAGCAGCAGGAGGGCAAAAATGTGTCTCTGGTTGGCAATGACCATTTTGTGCTGTCCGGATCTAGAAGGTTTGCACCGGGAACACTGACAGCCTAACGGAGAGCTCTTCCAGTGCTTAGAATCATATCTCCTACACATTTTACAGTGTGGGGGTATGATTCCAACATGTTTGATACCAAACATGATAGGATTTGTTGCAGCCATTTTCTAGATAGTCATCGTGTAATTATGCGGTGCCCCTCTATATAGTATATGGCTGCTTCACTGACAACCTGGGAGAATGGGCTCCGTAGGCTACAGGGGTGTCCTGCTCATGCAGGGGCACCCTCTCACTTAGAACCAAGCACCCTGCCTTCAGGATTGCAAAGGCCTGCATGTGTGGTGTAGTAGTTAACAGCTGAAAGGGAAATAATAGAGATAAAACCACTGAAGCTTTATAAATCTTGAACACTTCTTCTCTCTTAATAAATCACCAAACTTAACTTACTAAAATGTTATCTTGAAAACTCCTGCGCACTGTCCCTATTAATTGGAGAAAAGAAATAAACAAAGGACAACATCCAACTAGTGGTTCTGAATGATTTCAGATTCTAAAATAATTCTGGCTTAATAGACATTACACATTCAAATGTATTCAAATCTTGATTAAAACATCTACATTCATTTCTTAGTTCAATGTTCCAAAATGAGGAGTTTTTATTAAAAGTCCTTAATAGCTGACAAGTCCGAGTATTTCTTCTTAAAAAACAGAAGTTCCAAAAATTAGTCTTTCAATTAACCTTTTCTTGCGTAGGGCGCCAAATTACTTATCTTCCTTCTTCCTTTTCTTTTCATTGCAGATCCTGCAGTCGCTGAAGCAAGAAGATTTCCAAGCCGAGATCCGAAGTCTTTAAAGTTTGCTGCGCAGCAAATCAGGTAAGTCGAAGAGCTTCTACACGCGACTCCTGCTTTGGAGACGAGCAGAAGGCATGCGCCTTCTGGAAGATGGGTGTGGCTTTTATAGAAGAGCCACACCCAAGTAAGACACACCCTAAACGACTATCACGTATCGTCGCGTTCCAGCGTGATGGTGCGTGAATAGGCGCTTCCTTAATCAAAAGCAGAGTACCGCTAAGATCGGTAGCGGTAAAACTTTTCTGTGAAAGTCACAATGCCCTTGCAACATTAAATGCTACAAAATCCAATTCCGAGGTCAGAACAGTTTTCATTTACAAGATGTGAGTTTTCAAAGAGCATTACAAGTCACTACCACCCAAGCTTGAATTAGCATATGTTGAACTCCAATCAGTGCACAATTTCACCAAACACAATGGAAATAAAACAATACATATAATATATGGAGTGCTGGTGCACGGGAAAGGGGTGGGTTTTTTCCTGTAACTATAAATGCTAAATCCTCTACCTCACATACACGCACTAGATCGTGCTGTGCATGCGGGATCGTTATTTATGACAGTACTCCCCTCTCAAAATCCCCCCTAAAACCTTTGGAATGGGCTTAGGCTTTGTTGGGTATTGGGCATGAAAGGCTTTCACTAATCGTGGCGCATTTTTTAGATGAGCTACAGGTTCTCAGGATCGTTCTTCTGGGCCATAGCCTTTCCAATCTATCAAATAAAAAAGTTTTCCACAAATTTTCTTTGCATCCAAAATTGTTTTCACTTCGAATTCAGGAACTCCTTCAATTTCAATAGGAGGAGGGGCTTTGATTAGCCGAGTTTTAGGATTGTAAGGTTTCAATAATGACACGTGGAAAACTGGGTGGATTCGATAGCGGGAAAGTTCATTTTATACTGACAGGATTTATTACTTTTTTTTTTACAGAAAATGGTCCTATAAAGCGAGGGTTGAATTTCTTATTTCCTTTTAATCGTACATTTTTAGTGGCTAACCAGACTTTCTCCCCTATAGCATAAGAGGGTTGAGTAGAACGGTGTTTATCTGCTGTGATTTTTTGAGTTTCTTTTGCTTGGGCCAAATTAAAGTGAGCATCACAATGAATAGATGTCAACTTAGAGACATAATTGTGTATTGATGGAACCAAATTGGTTGAAACCAAATGATCAGGAATATGTTTTGGATGATACCCATAATTACAAAAAAACAGAGACATTTTGGTAGAAGAATGTTCTACATTATTATATGCGAACTCCAATGCCCACAAAATATCTGACCATTCCTCATCAAGGTTCTGTAACATGCAACATAAATATTGTTCTATGGTTTGGTTGGTACGTTCTGTTAAACCATCAGTTTTTGGGTGATAACTTGATGACAATCACTCTTCCATATTCAATAATTTACTTAAATTTTGCCAGACGTGTGAGATAAATTGGGAACCCCTATCAGAAATGACAATAGAGGGAATTCCATGTAAACGTATAATGCTTGTCATTAGGATCTGTGCTAATTCCATAGCGGTTGGAAGTTGCTTTATTGGAATGCAATGGGCCATAAGTGAAAACTGACCTACTATAGTTAGAGTGGTAGTGAAACCATTTTTTGTTGGTGGAAAGTCGACAATGAAATCTAGAGAGATTGCATGCCAAGGTTGAGGTGGGATGGGCAAGAGTTGTAACAGACCACTAGAAGCTTGGTGTGATTATATATTTTGGATATTTATACTACAAGTCTCAACAAAATGTTTAATATCATTGAACATGGAAGGCCACCAAAATTTCCTCTTGATTATTTGATACATTTTTTGAATTCCTGGATGAGCTGACAAAAGAGTATCATGATATAGTTGCATGATTGACTTTTGAATCTCTGGTGAAGGTACTATGATTTGATCTTTTAAAAATAAAAGATTTTCTCTTTCTTGTAAGAATGGATATTTCTTTTTACAATCACTAATGTCTTTTGTTTTGATTTCTTTTTGAATGTCCGTAATTACATCACAGATTGTAAGACTAGCTTGAAAACAAGTGGTAGGTGCATTTGTATTGCTTTCATTTTCTTTTTCACCAACACGTGATAATGCATCTGCCTTATGGTTCTCTTTTCCTGGGCGGAAAGTGATGACAAAATTATAATCATTGAAAAATAGTGACCATCGGAGTTGTCTAGAGGATAAAGCTTTGACTGATCGTAGAGATTGTAAATTTCTATGGTCAGTATAGATGGTGATTGGGTGGCGTGCCCCTAACAAGTAATATATACAAAACAATAGGGCAACCCAATTAACCCCAAGGATTTGGGTACAATACGATTCAACAAAAATAAACCTTGAGGATTTATTTAGCTTATATTTCTTAGTCAAGCAGTCACCGTAGTGAACTTCATTTCAAAGAACTTAGAAAAAAAAAAAAACAATTATCACAGTTCATTTTTTATATTCATTTTTTATATTCTTTTTTTAGAAATTTCAACACAGCCAATCTTTTTTATATATACAGAGAAAAAATATATTTTCGTTTATACACTGGCAACACAAGACTACTGTCAATTTAACACATATAAACAGTAGTTATTGACACTTTTCATACATCGATGAACCATCCATAGTTGGTCATATATCAAGAAAAATCTTGTTTCGATATTTACGATATCAGAACACATCAGATGAACACTGTTTATGCCAAAGAAGTGTCACAGCGTCGACGTTTCAGTCTCCTATCTGATAATATTAATCAACGAGACCATCTTCAGGACCAGAGTTGCACCATGTATCTATTATAAACAAATTTATTCCATTACTAAACAGATTATTTACACATATCCACATCTAAGTTCTACCTATTTGTATTGCCTATACATTGAAGGAAAACAGGTGTATCCAAAGGGTAATCACCCGATTTAGTGAGTAAGTTCCCACATACCATAAACTATATACCATCTAAATGACATCTAATGTGAGAAAAGAATTAAGAAATTCCGTGTACAAAGTCAGTATGGGACACCCCAGACATCACTCTCATATCCACACCCAAAGAGCGCCCAAACGGCTGCGTGACCACCACCACTTAGTGAACTTATCTAACAAGGGGGGGGTGTGGTGGGAAGTATGCACTTACTTCTACGAGACCATAAGCAGTTCCTAGTCTCTTGAATTCATTCTTAACCGGTCTTCAACTGTAGAAGTACTTTGTTCTAAAATCAACACGACGCAAAACAAAAATTATCCATAACGTTTTAAAATCTACCAATAGTTCGCTTTTTAAGTAAACAGAGCACAATACGCAAGCCTCCAAGCCATTACTTACAGGGAACGCCAGCTGGCGTCGGCGCTTCGTGAGTCCGTACTCTGAAACCAAACAAACAGACACACACCTAATCACTCAACGGTTCCACCATATCGCTTGTTTCTCACGGATAAATCACCAGTCCATCATCCGCTATACTGCTTACCAATAACGGATATCTTCACCGGCTATACTCCAATTTCAACGGCTATACTTCAGTTTCACGTCTCGTCAATTAGTCCGAGCGTGAGTCCTGGGACGACGCGATCCTTATTTAAACAATGGCGTGATGTAAAACGTCATGTGCAGGCGGCAAACAAGTCGGCCATCTTAACATGTAGTCATTTTAACTACAAATTGGGCGTATCATGCTCAAACTCAACTTATACCTTATACCGCTAGTAATGGGTGAAAACCAAATCATAACAAAACATATGTTCTGATCCAATAAGTTAAACTTTGTTGATGGTGTACATGTAAGTTAAGGGAACTATACAGACGCATACCAATGCAGATGACTATGACAAAAAAGTGGGACACAGTAAATCCGATATTTCAGTTACCGGAATATTGTTGATATCCCCATGGCTTACATAATGTCTTATATCAATAAAGCTAAATCAACATCCGAGTCTCGAACAAACCATAAACCGGAGTAGACAGCTATGTCAATTCACAGAATTAATCTACATAGGAGAGCCCCAAAACAACTAGACACTGCTCAGTGTGGGCAACCCCTAACACGACCAAAACTGAAAAAACTGTATAATGCAGTCAGACAACAAATGGTCATATAGTTTACAATGTCGCCAAAGTTTGCCATTCGATAAAGGAATTTTATCCCACCTCCACCGTTTTAACTGACCAAATCCACCTGTTTTCCTTCAGGGTCAGCAGGCGTTCAACATTCTGTCGTCTTTTTGTATTTTTAACAGTCTCTAGTACAAACCATTTCATATCAGTGGGGGTGTGTTCATTCTCCACATAATGTTCTACCATAGGTGCAGTGGTAATTCTATATCTAATGCGCGATTGATGTTGTATGATACGTTTTTTGATTTCTTGTGTTGTTTTGCCTATATAATATAGACCGCAAGGGCATTCTATACAGTAAATGACATTTTTTGTCAGGCAATTTGTATGTTGACGCATTGTCCACTTAATTCCATTAAGGACACAAGATTTAACCACCGAAGTCGTTGGACAGGCTATGCAATGCCCACATGGGTAGTGGCCAATTATGGGTGGCAACCCCCACAGATTTGTTAGTGAGGTGGGGACTGGTTCTTTGTATGCTTTTACAAGTGAGTCCCTTAAATTCTTTGCTCTTTTAAAAGCGAAGCGAGGTCTGGTGAACTGTGGTTCAACTTTCTGAATCAAGTGCCAATTTTTTGACACAATCTTTTTGATAGAATTAGATTTGGTGCCAAATGTCATGACACAGGTGATAGTTTCCTGTGTGGGAGCACGTTGTTCCTTATTCTGTAGAAGTGCCTCCCGATCATAATACCAGGCCCTTTTAAGGGAGCGTTTCACAAGTCTATATGGGTAGCCTCTCATCCCCAATTTAATCTGCAAGATTTTGGCCTCTCTGAAAACATCCTCCCGTCTGGTACAGTTCCGTTTAATACGAAGGAACTGTCCAAACGGAAGGTTATCCCGTAGGTTCCGTGGGTGGTGGCTGGTGTATTTGAGCAATGTATTTCTTGCAGTCGATTTAGTAAATAGGCTAGTAGACAATATCCCCTCATCATTCCAAATTCTCAGATCTAAGAAATTGATGGACTGTTCATCAAAGTCCATGGTGAATTTAAGATGATCACTCTGTTGGTTGAGCCATATATGGAAGTCATGTAATTTTGAGACAGGACCCTCCCATATCAAGAATACATCGTCGATGTATCGGAGATATTTTTTAATTTCATTTTTGAAGGGGTTTTTGTTATAGATTACCTCTTCCTCAAAGGCAACCACATACAAGTTCGCTATATCAGGAGCAAAAATTGCTCCCATAGCGACTCCTTTCACTTGGCCATAGAAGTCGCCATTGAACAAAAAGTAGTTCTGTTCAAGTGCAATTTTTGCGCATTCAGTAATAAAGTCAGATGGTACCTGATGGGGACGTGGCCTTCTTTCTAATGTCGTGTTGATTACATCTAGGGCCTCTCTTTGAGGTATGCTTGTATACAAGCTTTCTATGTCCATCGTAACTAAGATGTTTTGCTGTTTGTTATATGGTTGTCCTTCTACCGCCGTGATCACATGTGTGCTGTCTCTAGTGTAAGATTGAGTTAACACTACAAAAGGTTTAATAAAGAAATCTACGTATTCAGCTAATGGTTGTAAGATAGACTGGCATCCCGCCACAATTGGTCTTCCGGGGTTTTTTTTATCGTCCTTATGTATTTTAGGTAGCGTATAAAACGCAGGTATAGAGAAGTCATTCTTGTTTAGATAGTCAAATTCTTTTTGGCTCAACCATAAGTTATCACGTCCATTCTTCGTTAAATTAAGGATCTCTGATCTGATCCCATCTGTAGGGTCTCGCGTCAGTTTGATGTAATGGATGGTGTTATTCAATTGTCTTAGCGCCTCAAGATCATAGTCAGATTTATCTTGTATAATGATGCTCCCACCCTTGTCGGCCGGTTTGAAAATAATATCATCTCTGCCGGCAAGCGTTTTCAAAGTGCGATGTTCATCTTTAGTGAAATTATATTTCACATAATGTTTATTTTTGAACATTTGTTCGATTTCCATGAGTACCACACTTTCAAAGGTCACTATCTCCTTCGGGATCAGATTGGTGGAGGGATAAAAGGTAGAGGAGCAACGTAGAACTGTGACATTATTTTGTGTGACAAAGGGAGTCTTATTGAACATATATTTAAGCCGGATCGTCCTAAAAAACTTATATAGTTCAATTTGTGTTGTGAAAATGTCATTTCTGTTGGTAGGTACATAGGATAGGCCATGGCTCAGTAACTCAATCTCTTTAGTACATAATTCATGTTTTGAAAGATTAAAAATGGGGACTACCTCCAAATTTTCTCGATTATACTTAATCAATGCACTCGAGTTCTCACTTGAGACTGATTCTACCATTCGTAGTATGTGTTCCTGGTTTGTCTGAATCCCGGAGTATATTGATTTCTGAACCATCCTCTCCTGTTGCTGTGAGTTCTGCCTCTCTGTGTATGTGGGCCTCTCCCTAAAAAAGTAGTAGTAGAGGGAGTGGGCTGATTCTGACCTCTCCCGTATCTATAACTGGGAGTACCTCTGTGGCTGTTATTCTCTTCAGAGCTTGAAGAAGCCGTGTCCGAAAACTTAGTATGTTTTGGTACCCAATTCGATTGACTTGGGTTCTGTTGGAAAAAATCTTTTTTCAAGTATGGATAAGTTCGTTCTCTGGAATAGTTTTTAATGTCTTTTTGTAACTTATCTGTTTTTTTCAGTATGTTATTTCTCTGAAAATCAGAGATGATATTCTCTAATTTTTTCAGAAATTCACGGGAGTCTGTTACTGAGGTATCCTCCAGGATTTGTTTTTCTAAATCCGCTATTTCTGCTTTCAGTTTATCTATATGTTTTAGAGCTGTTTCTATACTGAGAACCATCCAGCTTCGTGAGCATTTATTAGATACAAAACTGAAGCCCACCTTAAAGTCCTCGTCGTCTATAAAGATCACTGGTATATTGCGTACCTGTAATCCTACCGGGATTATGTTATTATTCAGGCAATCTGTAAGAAATTTTGCGTGTAATTCAGTTCTTATAAGTTTCTTGTGCAACCTCTCTAAGTTGTTACGTAGTGAGGTTTGTTGGATATTCTGAGTGGTACCCCCACTTGTGGGGCCAAGTGATGATGGTCCCCCTGCTATCCTAGCGATGTATTCATCTGTGTATGTCAGGGTTTCCTGTTCTGACATTAGCAGGCTAATCAAAGAGTAACTAAAAATAAACAAAAATTATATATATAGTGAATGTTTTAAAAAAAAAATCTTACTGTATAGAAAACCTTAAATGTGACGACAATACATATAGTAAAAAAATGACAAACCACTTTTCAAAGAAGGGCCCTTGCAGAAAATTCTGCGCAAACAGATATACAAAACAATAGGGCAACCCAATTAACCCCAAGGATTTGGGTACAATACGATTCAACAAAAATAAACCTTGAGGATTTATTTAGCTTATATTTCTTAGTCAAGCAGTCACCGTAGTGAACTTCATTTCAAAGAACTTAGAAAAAAACAATTATCACAGTTCATTTTTTATATTCATTTTTTATATTCTTTTTTAGAAATTTCAACACAGCCAATCTTTTTTATATATACAGAGAAAAATATATTTTCGTTTATACACTGGCAACACAAGACTACTGTCAATTTAACACATATAAACAGTAGTTATTGACACTTTTCATACATCGATGAACCATCCATAGTTGGTCATATATCAAGAAAAATCTTGTTTCGATATTTACGATATCAGAACACATCAGATGAACACTGTTTATGCCAAAGAAGTGTCACAGCGTCGACGTTTCGGTCTCCTATCTGATAATATTAATCAACAAGACCATCTTCAGGACCAGAGTTGCACCATGTATCTATTATAAACAAATTTATTCCATTACTAAACAGATTATTTACACATATCCACATCTAAGTTCTACCTATTTGTATTGCCTATACATTGAAGGAAAACAGGTGTATCCAAAGGGTAATCACCCGATTTAGTGAGTAA
Organism: Triturus cristatus; assembly: GCF_964204655.1. Classification (NCBI taxonomy): domain Eukaryota; kingdom Metazoa; phylum Chordata; class Amphibia; order Caudata; family Salamandridae; genus Triturus; species Triturus cristatus. Next base: position 115,686,483 of record NC_140580.1, read on the forward strand.
GTTCCCACATACCATAAACTATATACCATCTAAATGACATCTAATGCGAGAAAAGAATTAAGAAATTCCGTGTACAAAGTCAGTATGGGACACCCCAGACATCACTCTCATATCCAAACCCAAAGAGCGCCCAAACGGCTGCGTGACCACCACCACTTAGTGAACTTATCTAACAAGGGGGGTGTGTGGTGGGAAGTATGCACTTACTTCTACGAGACCATAAGCAGTTCCTAATCTCTTGAATTCATTCTTAACCGGTCTTCAACTGTAGAAGTACTTAGTTCTAAAATCAACACGACGCAAAACAAAAATTATCCATAACATTTTAAAATCTACCAATAGTTCGCTTTTTAAGTAAACAGAGCACAATACGCAAGCCTCCAAGCCATTACTTACAGGAAACGCCAGCTGGCGTCGGCGCTTCGTGAGTCCGTACTCTGAAACCAAACAAACAGACACACACCTAATCACTCAACGGTTCCACCATATCGCTTGTTTCTCACGGATAAATCACCAGTCCATCATCCGCTATACTGCTTACCAATAACGGATATCTTCACCGGCTATACTCCAATTTCAACGGCTATACTTCAGTTTCACGTCTCGTCAATTAGTCCGAGCGTGAGTCCTGGGACGACGCAATCCTTATTTAAACAATGGCGTGATGTAAAACGTCATGTGCAGGCGGCAAACAAGTCGGCCATCTTAACATGTAGTTATTTTAACTACAAATTGGGCGTATCATACTCAAACTCAACTTATACCTTATACCGCTAGTAATGGGTGAAAACCAAATCATAACAAAACATATGTTCTGATACAATAAGTTAAACTTTGTTGATGGTGTACATGTAAGTTAAGGGAACTATACAGACGCATACCAATGCAGATGACTATGACAAAAAAGTGGGACACAGTAAATCCGATATTTCAGTTACCGGAATATTGTTGATATCCCCATGGCTTACATAATGTCTTATATCAATAAAGCTAAATCAACATCCGAGTCTCGAACAAACCATAAACCGGAGTAGACAGCTATGTCAATTCACAGAATTAATCTACATAGGAGAGCCCCAAAACAACTAGACACTGCTCAGTGTGGGCAACCCCTAACACGACCAACACTGAAAAAACTGTATAATGCAGTCAGACAAAAAATGGTCATATAGTTTACAGTGTCGCCAAAGTTTGCCATTCGATAAAGGAATTTAATCCCACCTCCACCGTTTTAACTGACCAAATCCACCTGTTTTCCTTCACGGTCAGCAGGCGTTCAACATTCTGTCGTCTTTTTGTATTTTTAACAGTCTCTAGTACAAACCATTTCATATCAGTGGGGGTGTGTTCATTCTCCACATAATGTTCTACCATAGGTGCAGTGGTAATTCTACATCTAATGCGCGATTGATGTTGTATGATACGTTTTTTGATTTCTTGTGTTGTTTTGCCTATATAATATAGACCGCAAGGGCATTCTATACAGTAAATGACATTTTTTGTAAGGCAATTTGTATGTTGACGCATTGTCCACTTAATTCCATTAAGGACACAAGATTTAACCACTGAAGTCGTTGGACAGGCTATGCAATGCCCACATGGGTAGTGGCCAATTATGGGTGGCAACCCCCATAGATTTGTTAGTGAGGTGGGGACTGGTTCTTTGTATGCTTTTACAAGTGAGCCCTTAAATTCTTTGCTCTTTTAAAAGCGAAGCGAGGTCTGGTGAACTGTGGTTCAACTTTCTGAATCAAGTGCCAATTTTTTGACACAATCTTTTTGATAGAATTAGATTCGGTGCCAAATGTCATGACACAGGTGATAGTTTCCTGTCTGGGAGCACGTTGTTCCTTATTCTGTAGAAGTGCCTCCCGATCATAATACCAGGCCCTTTTAAGGGAGCGTTTCACAAGTCTATATGGGTAGCCTCTCATCCCCAATTTAATCTGCAAGATTTTGGTCTCTCTGAAAGAATCCTCCCGTCTGGTACAGTTCCGTTTAATACGAAGGAACTGTCCAAACGGAAGGTTATCCCGTAGGTTCCGTGGGTGGTGGCTGGTGTATTTGAGCAATGTATTTCTTGCAGTCGATTTAGTAAATAGGCTAGTAGACAATATCCCCTCATCATTCCAAATTCTCAGATCTAAGAAATTGATGGACTGTTCATCAAAGTCCATGGTGAATTTAAGATGATCACTCTGTTGGTTGAGCCATATATGGAAGTCATGTAATTTTGAGACAGGACCCTCCCATATCAAGAATACATCGTCGATGTATCGGAGATATTTTTTAATTTCATTTTTGAAGGGGTTATTGTTATAGATTACCTCTTCCTCAAAGGCAGCCACATACAAGTTCGCTATATCAGGAGCAAAAATTGCTCCCATAGCGACTCCTTTCACTTGGCCATAGAAGTCGCCATTGAACAAAAAGTAGTTCTGTTCAAGTGCAATTTTTGCGCATTCAGTAATAAAGTCAGATGGTACCTGATGGGGACGTGGCCTTCTTTCTAATGTTGTGTTGATTACATCTAGGGCCTCTCTTTGAGGTATGCTTGTATACAAGCTTTCTATGTCCATCGTAACTAAGATGTTTTGCTGTTTGTTATATGGTTGTCCTTCTACCGCCGTGATCACATGTGTGCTGTCTCTAGTGTAAGATTGAGTTAACACTACAAAAGGTTTCATAAAGAAATCTACGTATTCAGCTAATGGTTGTAAGATAGACTGGCATCCCGCCACAATTGGTCTTCCGGGGGGTTTTTTATCGTCCTTATGTATTTTACGTGTACTTCCCACCACACACCCCCCTTGTTAGATAAGTTCACTAAGTGGTGGTGGTCACGCAGCCGTTTGGGCGCTCTTTGGGTTTGGATATGAGAGTGATGTCTGGGGTGTCCCATACTGACTTTGTACACGGAATTTCTTAATTCTTTTCTCGCATTAGATGTCATTTAGATGGTATATAGTTTATGGTATGTGGGAACTTACTCACTAAATCGGGTGATTACCCTTTGGATACACCTGTTTTCCTTCAATGTATAGGCAATACAAATAGGTAGAACTTAGATGTGGATATGTGTAAATAATCTGTTTAGTAATGGAATAAATTTGTTTATAATAGATACATGGTGCAACTCTGGTCCTGAAGATGGTCTCGTTGATTAATATTATCAGATAGGAGACCGAAACGTCGACGCTGTGACACTTCTTTGGCATAAACAGTGTTCATCTGATGTGTTCTGATATCGTAAATATCGAAACAAGATTTTTCTTGATATATGACCAACTATGGATAGTTCATCGATGTATGAAAAGTGTCAATAACTACTGTTTATATGTGTTAAATTGACAGAAGTCTTGTGTTGCCAGTGTATAAACGAAAATATATTTTTCTCTGTATATATAAAAAAGATTGGCTGTGTTGAAATTTCTAAAAAAGAACCTAACAAGTAATGGCGCCATTCTTCAAAAACTGCTTTAATTGCCAACAATTCTTTATCTGGAATAGCATAATTTTGTTCAGCTGCAGATAATTTCCTTGAGTAGTAGGCGATGGGATGCATTTGTCCAGTGTCTCTGTTTCTTTGTGCCAAAATGCCCCCCAAGGCGAACTGAGCAGCATCAGCTTTCACAATAAATGGTTGTGTAGAATCAGGATGACTTAAAATAGGTGCTGTGGTAAATCTTTCCTTTAGATCTTGAAAAGCCTTTTCAGCCATCTCTGTCTATTCAAATTCTACCCCTTTTCGGAGGAGCTTAGTCATGGGAGTTATTGTTTAGGAGAAGTTCTGAATAAAGTGCCGATAAACGTTTGCAAAGCATAAAAAGCTCTGTACTTGTTTTATGGATGAGGGACTGGGCCAAGTACTTACTGCTTCTATTTTCTTTGGATCCATCTCTATTCCAGAAGGACTAATGACATATTCTAAAAAGTACACTTTTGAAATATGAAACAGGCTTTTCTTTAATTTGACATAAAGAGAATTTTGAAGCAATTTTTGAAGGATGGCACGTACTTGTTTTACATGTTCTTGTACCGAATTAGAATATATGAGAATATCATCCATATAGACAACACAATAAACATCAATGAACTCATGCAAAAATTCATTTATAAAAAATTGGAAAGCAGCAGGAGCATTACAGAGCCCGAAGGGCATTACTTGATATTCAAAGAGGCCGAATTTGGTGCGAAATGCTGTTTTCCATTTGTCGCCCTCTCGAACTCTTACAGGATGGTATGCTCCGCGCAAGTCCAATTTTGTATAAATGGTTGCTTGTTTAATTTGGTCCAATAATGCAGGAATGAGTGGCAAAAGGTATCTATTTTTTATTGTCATGTTGTTTGAGGCTCTGTAGTCTATGCACCAGCGTAGCTCACCCCCCTTCTTTGGTATAAAAAATAAAGGGGATGAGACTGGGGATTTTGAGTGTCGAATAAACCCATTCGCATGATATTCATCCAAATACGTTCGTAAATGTTCGTTTTCTTGTTCTGTAAGTGCATATATTCTGCTGCACGGTAAAGTTGCGCCGTGAACTAGATCAATTTTCCAATCGAAGTCCCTATGAGGGGGAAGAGTATTTGCCTTTTTTTTGTCAAAAACGTCTGTTAGGTCAGAATATTCTATAGGAACACCTTCGAAAAGTAAAATGCTCTGTAGTTCCTTTGGAAAGTCAAGTCCTTGAACTATGTTTTCATGTATTTTTTCTTGAAAACATTGAGTGCCACACTGAGAAGAATTAAACGTTATAGTTTTTGTTTTCCAATCAATACTAGGATTGTGATGTATTGACCACGGAATTCCCAAAATAAGCCTAAATTGAGGTGCATCTATGATGTCAAATGTAATGCATTCCCTATGAATGGAAGACCATTCCATTGCTAATGGTTCGGTTTGCTTCTATATGGGCCCAGACATAAGTTCTTTCCCGTCGACTGCACGTACTATTTATGGATAATTTTTGGTCTCGTTGTTTAAACCTAATTTAATTAAAAATTGTGTGTCAATAAAATTGCCGGTGGCTCCGGAATCAATTAATGCGTCCACAATCCAGGAGCGCGTGGGGTTAACCACAGCTGTGAGTTTTACCTGAATACATAAGTACCGACACACTATGGTTTGGACTGTAGAGGCCACACTAAAACTGGCACTCGACAAACTGACCTCATCTTTTATCAAGTGTTCTAGTTTTCAGATTGCACTTGCACCATGGCTACTTCTGAAGCTTTTGGTTTATTATTGGATGCGTTGGGCATTCTTTAACAAAGTGTCCCGCCTTGCCACAATAAAGACATTGATTTAGCTTTCGTCTTTTCTTTTTCTCTTCTTTAGAAAGAGGTCCTCGGATAGTACCAATTTGCATTGGTTCTACTGGATCTAGTTTAGTTACTACCTCTTTGTGGCTTGAATTTTTATCTTTAAAAAATAAAAGTTTGTGATCCGATTTACCTTGTTCTCCCTTTTGTTCTGACAACCTGTGATTTAGCTTTACTAATAAATCTATAAACTCTCTAATATCCTCAGGAGGTTCTAATATTTGTATCACCAATAACCCTGGGCGTAGTTCGCGTAGTAGAGCTACGCGTAGCTACGCAAAGTGCACTTTGCACTACGCGAGATATGCGTAGCACTACGCGAACTGCCTAGTACGCTGTTCGCGATGATTGCACAGTGCTGTATGCTTGTCTGCACTGTGCAAGCTGTCGTTTTCTGCCGCTCGAGTAGATTTTTACTCGAGCGGCAGCTTTCTCAACGCGCACTGGTAGTTTCTCATCGCGAGCGGTCGCAAGCATACGCGACCACTTGCAATGAGAAACCTGACCTCCCCGCATTGAGAATCTCGCCAGGAGGTTTATTTTCCATGCTCGCGATTGGCAACTTGATGTTGCTGATCGCGAACAAGGAAAAAGTCTCGCCGGGATGTCATTTTGCTCGCTCGCGGTCGCCAACTTGACTTTGAGGAACGCGAGTGAGCAAAAAATGCCAACTACGCTACGAGGTTTTGCACTGTGCTACGTGCAATGCGCGTAGCGCCAAGTAGCACAAACTACGCAAACTTCGCGAACGTAGCGTAGTTATCCGCCCAGGGTTAATCACCAAGTCCTTTAGTTCTTCTCGCAATCCTCTATAAAAGAGTGAGACTCTTTTTTCATAAGGCCAGTTGGCTTCTAAAACTAAACGATTAAGGACTGAAATGTAATGAAGTAAATCTGAGGACCCTTGTTTTAGATTGAGTAATTTGTTATCTGCTGACTGTACAAAAATGTGTTTAGCGAACAATTTTTTCATAGAATGTTCAAACTGCCTGAAATTATACAATATAGGATCGTCCTTTTCCACTAAAGGGACCGACCAAAGTGCTGCGTCCCCTCCTAAATATGATACAATAAATGCCACCTTAGAGGAGTCAACGGGGAAGGCTGTGTGTTTTGCTAAAAAATGTAAGTGACATTGGTTCATTAAAATGGTGAACTTGTTACTATCACCATAGAACCGCTCTGGTTGAGCAAGAGGGACAGGCACTGGGGTGATTACTTGGATTTGAGCCGGATTACTTGTCGTGGAAGAGGAAGACGAACCTGGAAAAGTAGGTTGAAAACTTGCTGGTTTGAGTACAGGTTTTTGTATCGCTCCCTGTAGAGTCGATATATCTCTATGTAAAGCACCATTTTCTGTTTTAATGTTGTTTAACGTTGTGGCAATGTCTTGTGGAGATATTCGCGAAGTTGAATCCATTGCGTCCGGGCAAAACGATATTCGTGGGCTTAGCCTTCTGTCAGACAACTACGCAGTCTCCTACCATATATTGCTTGTGCTGGCGTAGTAAAGGTTTCGCAGAGACGCAAGGGACCAACTTCCAACTTACTAAATAATAACTTGTGATTTTACTCACAGTCAAGTTAAAAGTTAGAAATATAGGGAGGTGGGCCAGATACTGGACGTAGTTTGTGAATTCTTGCTGTCGACCTGCGAGGCAACAGGAGGATCTTTTAATCATTTGCTTCAGGGTAGTGTTTTAGAGTTTCTACATTTCTTCTTTGGCTTAATTTTAAGAGTTCTCTATATTAGGAATAAAGCCTACCTGCGAGCAGTAATTTTCTGGCCTACATCTTAGTATTTCTTGTTCCGTGGTTTTGTTCAGTGGAACTTGAGGAACATGCAAAGTCTTGTGTGGTGCAGTAGTTAACAGCTGAAAGGGAAATAATAGAGATAAAACCACTGAAGCTTTATAAATCTTGAACACTTCTTCTCTCTTAATAAATCACCAAACTTAACTTACTAAAATGTTATCTTGAAAACTCCTGCGCACTGTCCCTATTAATTGGAGAAAAGAAATAAACAAAGGACAACATCCAACTAGTGGTTCTGAATGTTTTCAGATTCTAAAATAATTCTGGCTTAATAGACATTATGCATTCAAATGTCTTCAAATCTTGATTAAAACATCTTCAATCATTTCTTAGTTCCATGTTCCAAAGTGGGGAGTTATTATTAAAAGTCCTAAATAGCTAACAAGTCAGAGTATTTCTTCTTAAAAAACAGAAGTTCCAAAAATTAGTCTTTCAATTAACCTTTCTTGCGTAGGGTGCCAAAGATTTCAAATTACTTATCTTCTTCCTTTTCTTTTCATTGCGGACATTCAGTCGCATGAGACCGGAGCAAAGTCGAATGTTATGGCCGACCGCAATGGAGCGCAATTCAAATACACAAAGTGGACTGGACTTGGTCTCCATTTTCTTTTAGACTTAATAGAATTTTTCAATAAAAATGTCTGAGAAGGTAAAGTTCAGTGGGTCAAGACAGCTGCCGGTGTCCGAGGAGGAGGGATCGTCGTGTGGGAGCTGCAGGAAGACACTGCAGTGAAGAATTCTAGGTTTAGACTTAGGGGCATATTTATGAGTGGGGTTGTGTTGTGCTTGCACCACACAACGTGGGGCATGCACAACGCAAGCTCAAAATGCGATATATGAAACCATGCAAGGCCAACTTGCATGGCCCTGAGTGGCTTTGTGAATCCAGAGTGATGCAACGCAGCGCAAATCACTGCATTGCATTACTCTGTGCCAGGGAGGCACTCCATTTGTGCTGCGAGGGTGTTCCCACACAACATCCATGGATTTTGACACATTTACAGACTTACCAAAAGTGGTAGACTAGGGAATGTGCCAAAACACTACACCTTCTCAGGTGAGGCGTAACGAGGAGAATAATCTTTATTTCTGCTCGTTACTTCCTCTGTGTGCTGCATTCTGGAGAATGCCTCAGGGGATTGTTTCTGTGCAGGAAGGTGCCTCTTCCTGCACAAAAACAATCCTCCTTACAACGCAGGCACCCTTGCACTGCTTTGCAAGGGTGCCAGCGTTGGCGCTATGCAGCCTAAATGGTGCTAGAGCAAGGACAAAGGCAGGAATGCGAAGTATTCTTTTAAATATGGCACATTCCTGCCCTTTCACTGTCATTCAGTGCAGCACAGCAAGGTGACTTGCTACACTGCATGACTTGCTTATAAAGGCCCCTAAATCTTGCTTGTTTTTTTAAAAATGGAAGTCGAAAATCTCCAATAGGACACAACTACAGGATGTGGACAATGAGGGCTCCAAGAGGCCATATACCCGTTCTGTCAGGAACCGCTGAACTGAATTTGCTGCTGTGCAGAAGAACATATTGGGAGCTACCACAATGTCATGCCAACCAGCAAAGCACCTTGGGTGGATTGGCAAACAGGTAGGGTCCCTGTTTCCACTCGGTTCTCATAGCACTTTTTGGCTGATCATTTTCTAAATCTCAAGTTTTGGATTTAGGTGATCTGGGCACAGTTAGCACCACTTCCAAGGATCCAGGACTGAAGGGGACGTCTTGGTCCATTGCAGGTTCAAGACGTTTTGATCCTTTTCTGTCCCTGAGGCTCTGATCAGGAAGCTAGCCAACTACCCGATAGAGTCACTCTAGAGTCTTGGGTTTAAGCAGGAAAACAGGTTTCAAGCATCAGGTCATGCCTCTGAGGGCACAGGGCAGGCTTCAGCCACAGGGCAGTTCTCTTGGTGCAGCAGGGCAACAAGCCACAGGCAGGAGGGCAGTCCCCTGAGAGGTCTTCCAAAGGTTCAGAAGTGAACTGAAGATTGGGTCAGAGGGTCCTAATTTTATACCTGATGCGAGTGATTAAGTGAAAGAAACTTCAGTAGTTTTTACCCCACAGAAGTGTGTGGAATTTCCTGCCTCCCTGCCCTGGTCACCGACTGTCTACAGTCACAATAGGCTAATGTTAAGTTCTTTGTGTATGAGCTTAGGCAGTGTCTTTGAAGCGGGCTGTGCACAGCTCCACCCCCTCATTCTGCTTGGATGGTCCATCCTGCCTACACCTAGTCCATTTATTGTGTAACTGTCTCGGAGGCATACCCAAAGGCCAATTGCTTCTACAAATAGTTATGTGCCCCAGGAAACAGACTGCAGGCACTAAATGGTTAGGACAAGAAATTGTCAACTCTCTAAAAGTAGCATTTTCAGAATTGTGACTTAAACTCTGACTTTATCATTAAAGAGGATTTAAAATAACAATTCCATGGACACCAAACATGATATTTCCACCTGCTCCCAAACAAAAGTTATCACTTTTTAAATGTAATAAGATAACCCAATGTTATCCTATACGAGATGTAGGCCTCACAGCAGTAAAACACAAATTTGAGAATTTTTCACTAACACTTAAAAGTAAATGTTAATTTGTTTTTAAATAGCATGCACCCTGTCCTATGGGCTGTTTAGGGTCTAAACTAAGGGTGACTTAATTTTATTAAAAAGAGAGTTTTCAGCTTGGCAAAAGGGTTATTTTGCTGTGTCTAATTTGCAGATTAAAATTACAGACAGGCTGCAGTGCGGGGGCCTGAGACATGTTTAAACTTAAGTGGGTGTCACAATAAATGCTGCAGGCCCACGACTAGCATTTCATTTTCAGGCCCAGGGTACATGTAGTACCACTTTACTAGGGGCTTCTAAGTAAATAAATTGTGCCCATTGGTTGTAAGCCAATTTTACCCTTTTTAAACGAGAGAGCACAAGCACTTTAGCACTGGTGTGGTAAATTTTAATTACCTAGACCTAATTTATGCGGTAAAATTCAATAAGAATAACTCAGTAAAAATAAGAGGCAGAATCCGTGGTATTTGAGGTTATAAAAGGGAATTTATTCCTTACAAAGGAATTATGGTTCGAACCAGGCAATCGGGTTCCGTCACCACGAAGGTTCAGGAAGGGATCGGCAATACATTATTGACAGGTTATAATATATATAGTAAATGCATTACAGTAAAGACAGATGCAGGAGGCGTAACAGCTGATAGGAAAGATAAGAATACACATACGTAATAAAAAAGGCGTTACAATAGGCGTGCATAAAGGCGTATACTAGAAACGTCATTATGAGGATGTCACAGGTGGGTGGATCCATAGAAGAATCCTGCAATGTCAGCAGAAATACATGGCAGAGATGCGCGCGCAGCCGCATGACGTGTGATTGACGTGTAACTAGAGGGTGAAGGGGGCTTGACATTTAGCCCTACATGAGGAGACAGAAGTCTGGGATGTCAGAACAACCTAATCCCAAATCGTATCTAATATCTTGTGTTTAAGGAACTATATTATCTGGAAGGAAAGGTCTCTCGAACAGAGTCTATTCTCTACTGACTGCTAGTGCGTGTACAAGCGTCTAAGTGTCTACATGAGATGCGAGGGGGCATGGGCCTACCATGGCAACAGAAGTCATGAATTACTTGCACGGAGACAGTAAGGCCGGGCCCTTTGCTCTGTAGCTGGAAGGATGTTTACCTAAACTACTAGACAGGAATGTATTGGATGAGGAGCGGAGCAGATAACTTGAAGGCTGAATACAGTCTTTGGCAGGCAACAGGCCGGGCCAGGCACCGTTAGCCGCGCAGGAAGTAAGACAAAGGTCATGGATACAGATACAGGTCCAGGCTGGAGCATTCAGAGGCAGAAGGCAGGAAAAGCTCGATGGCAGAATTCAGGGCCTACTCGCCTGAGCTGTAAAACGTGAAAAGTATACCATATAAAGACGGTGGCAAGGCATACTTAGGAACGGAATATTCGACCCATTCAGGACGGATCTGAAAGAGGTCATGTTAACGTTGGACACAATTGTATTTGCGTCTTCATAACTTGAAGTGGAGGGAACATACATGTACTTGTAGCATGTACATGGAGCCGTTGGGGTCTAAGATAGGGGACACAATTGACCATAAAAATTCATATTTCCTCATTCCCTCCTTGTCCCCTATGGACCCTTCATGAAATATCGATCCTCAGGAATCCATCAATCTGTTCATGTAACATCATTTGCTCTTCTTTCTTCTTCCGGGATTTTGAATGAAGACTTGAACGTGGAATACATGATGTGGCACACAGGCCGCAAATCGCTGGTCCACATTGTAGACACAGGCAACAACTGAATATTATGAGAAGGCCAATACCTAGGAAGGATAGGATTTTCCATCCCCAGGCTGACAACACGCTCCAGAGCCAACCGGACCAAGTCCAGGTGCCTGGATTCTGGTGTATCTGGCTTACAATCTTATGAAGACGAGTTATGGCTTTATATACTGATGGCGCGTTTTCTGGAATGAAAATACAGCAACTCGATCCGATGACCCTACAGGCCCCGCCCCTATCGGCTAGGATGACGTCAAGGACAAGACGATTTTGAAGAACAACAATCCGCATCGCAGACTGTTCCTCTGTTAAGTTGCCTAGGGCAGAGGTAGTTTCATTCACTACTGCTTCAAGGGTTCTTGTTAATCTACGTATCAGTTTACTATTAGTGACAACACCTATGTAGGGAAAGAAACCTTTATTGAAATCTGTGTATTGCTCCCATGCCGTTTCAGTGTAGTCGACAATCGGGAGATCTCTCTGGGGTCTATTGTGTACTAAATGGGTATTCCTATGATAATCAGGAGGGGCTAGGAAAACAGGTGGCAGAAGGAATGCAATGTAACAGGTACCATCCCAATCTAGAGGTAAACGTATATATGCGGTATGACCACATATGAAGTAGGAATGACGAGAAGCTCTAAATGTAGATTTGCCTTGATCACGGAATTCGATCACAGTGGTACATTTACTATGACCCACGTGTACTGAACCATTCTTTCTTACACATAATTCACCTTTAACTGGAAATACTGACATAGCGGGCAAGACTGGTGCAGCTTCGGATTCAATATTCAGAATCATGAGGTTAAGTGTAAAGTTACCTAATCCATATACTTCATTTTCTAGATCAGTTCCTGTTCTTTTGGGAAGTCCCTCCTTGTTAGGGTAGCAGACTTTAAGCAAAACTAAGTTCAGGTTTCCCCATACCCAGTTGCTCTGGAAAACTACAGTGTTTGAATCTAAAGAATTAATCAAACTAAACCATTTTCCACAGGAACCATTGTGTGTGAATGGATACGGAAAGAGAGGCAGAACTCCCTTGTATTTCTGATAGGGAGGGAGTCGGCCACATATCCAACAATTTGTAGCATTGCTTGTCTGATGAGAATGATGTAACATACTAATGAATGTGTTGTTGCGCAGCGCAAATCTGTAGGACAACTCATGTGAAGGTAATTCACTAAAAGAATGTTCGGCAGTAACATTGTAAGCAGAATGAGCACGCTTGAAAATAGGATAGTACATGTGCAACAGTATACTTGCAGCAATAATCAAAAGACTTAGAAAAAACATAATTAATAATGTCACTACACAGTGACTACGAAGTGATTTACAGTATGCATGTTTCTTGAGCTGTTTCTGTCTATTTCTCTCTCTAATTCGGTCTAGAGGATACATGTCAGAGACTAATTCAACCGATTCACCTAGGAGAGGACTTAAACAATCGAATTGTCTGACTTGCTAGACCTTAGTTTCAGTTTATAGTTTTGAGATTCGGTTTTCTCAACCAGGGGGAGTTTTGAGTCAGTCTCTGGAAGGGGGCAGGGCTGAGAGTTCAGATCAGACGGTAGTCCATGAAATTTCTTGATATGGCTCGAGTGTAGCCAACCCTTGCGACCCTCGACCTTCACTGCTGTCCTCGTGGTCAGAAGTACCAGTTTTGGCGTTTGCCAGCGAGGCTCCAGCGGGCTCCTCCTGTCGAAATTTCTTATGAAGACAACGTCTCCAGGAACCACTTCATGGGGCTTCACCTCGGTGTTGTCGGGAAAGGCTGCAGCTACCTGTGAACGGCAAGATTGTAGTGCAGACATCAAGGAAGCAAGGTAATCTGTCAGCATATTACAATCAACATCAGTGATTTTACGAGGTGTAGGCGTCCCCCACATATTTGGTGGCCTACCGAAGACCACCTCTTACGGGGATAGCCCTGTTCGAGAATGTGCTACCATTCTCATGTAAAAGAGTGCAACTGGTAAGGCTACTATCCAGTCGACGCCTTTCTCTCTGCAGATTTTAGAAAGTCGAATTTTCAGAGTCTGATTATGACGCTCCACGAGACCTGCTGCCTCGGGATGTCGGACACAGTGGAATTTCCATTGATAGCCTAACAAGAGTGAAATGTGTTTCATTAGCTCGGATGAGAACGGTTGGCCGTTATCTGAGTACACGATACGGGGCAAACCATACCGTGGGAAGAATTCACGAACTAACTGTTTGGCAGTAGTCGGGGCAGTGTAATCTGAGACGGGATATGCTTCTGTCCAACGGGAAAGAGCACATACAACTACGAGGACATATTTGAATCCTCGACAACGTTCCATCTGGATATAATCCATCTGGAGGACTTCAAAAGGGTGATCGGGAGGTTGAAATCCACCTTGCTCTACAGGAATGCTTTTACCGGGGTTGAACTGACAACAAATCATACAAGTTCGGACTTTCTGTTTGGCTGCAGCTCGTAAGTGTTTGTTGAACCAAATGTGTTGAATACTATCTAGCATAGCTTTTTCTCCCAGGTGCGCTGGACTATGTATTGTGTTAATGATAACTTGAACCATGGAATCGGGGAGAAACCATATAGATTTTCCCTTCGTCATCCATCCCTGATCTGTTTGGATCCCTCCTAATTCAGTCCATTTCTTTATTTCCTCTGGTGTAGCATGTGTCTGTATGTCAATTACATCAAGGGCGGGATCCTTAACTGTCATGCAGTGTGTCGATGTCGGAACTATTGTCTTTGTCACGTTCGTTGCGTGATTCCGATTCTGAGCTGTCTGTTTAGCTGTTCGGTCTGCTAGATCGTTACCCTGGGAAATAATATCGGTGACTTTTGTATGGGCCTTACACTTCATGATAGATATCGCAGTAGGTAGATGTATTGCATCTAATAGAGCTTGAATGAGGGGACCGTGTTGAATGTTGGCACCATGAGAAGTCAAATAACCTCTCTCTCGCCAAAGGACTCCGAAGTCATGGACAACTCCGAATGCATAACGTGAATCTGTGTATATGTTAACTTTCCTATTTTTGGCTTGAATACAGGCTTGTGTCAGAGCGATGAGCTCTGCTGCTTGAGCTGACAAAGTGTTAATACGATTCGTTTCAATGACTTCAGTGTCTGTTGTGACTGCATAAGCGGCCACTAATTCTCCTGTACTTGTTCTCATGCATGAACCATCTACATAAAATGTCAGATCTGGATCTGATAATGGAATGTCTGTCAAGTCTTGTCTGGGTTTCGTCGTAATAGTAATGACTTCAATACAATCATGTGCCAGTGGGTCTGTTCCACTTAATGGCAAAAGTGTGGCAGGATTTAATGTACTACAACGTCTGATTTCTATGTGTGGCTGGAACAATGTTAGTTCATAACCCGTCAGTCGTGCTATAGTCAAGTGTTGTGTTTGTGTCCGGTTCAAGAGAACCTCTACTGCGTGTGGTACTTGTACTGTCAATTGATGTCCTAATACTATGGAATCGCTTTGTCTGATCGCTAAAGCTGTCGCTGCAACTGATTTCAGGCACGCAGGAAGAGCCTGAGCTACGGGATCTAATGTGCTAGAAAAGTAAGCACATGGCTTGTGTGAACCTGCTTGTTCCTGAGTGAGTACTGACAAGGCAGTACCTTCACGTTCTGTAACAAAAAGTGTAAAAGGCTTACTGTAACATGGTGTCGCTAAAACAGGTGCTTGGCATAAGGCTTTCTTTAAGTCTTCAAAAGCTTGTGTATGTTCTGGAGTCCAAGGGAGGACAGTCGATGTCGCTGCCTCCTGGGTTGTCAACTGAATGAGTGGTTTTGCTAGAAATGCGTATTGGGGGATCCACTGCCTACAGTACGAAGTGAGGCCTATGAAGGCCCGTACCTCCTTTTGTGTCTTGGGTGGTGGCATGTTTACAATTAACTGGATGCGGTCAGGTGTGAGCTGTCTCCCCCCCTTGGACAGCAAGTGCCCAAGGTACACAACTTGCTGGGCACAGAATTGTAGCTTCGAAGGGGACACCTTGTGCCCCTTGTCGGCCAGAAAATGTAAAACCGTCAGTGATGCTTTTTCACATTCGGGTTCGCTTCGGGCGGTGATCAGCAGATCATCGACATACTGAAGCAGTGCAGTGTTAACAGGCATGTGGATACTGTCAAGTTGTCTTTTCAGTGCTTGGCTGTAGATGCTAGGACTTTCTGTAAATCCTTGAGGTGCGCGTGCGAATTTAAAGCTTCGTCCATTTAAACAGAATCCGAACAAATATTGGCTTTCCGGATCGATTGGGACGCTAAAGAAGGCGTTCTTGAGGTCAATTACAGTGAAGAACATTGCTTCTGAATCAATAGCTGTCAGTAATGAAGAGATATCTGGGACCACGGGATATTGTGGTACAATGCATTTATTCAATTCGCGCAGATCAATAACTAATCGATATACTGGAGGTGCTTTTGGATCAGTTCGTTTAAGAATCGGAATGATCGGAGAATTACATACATTGGAGTCGGTTTCCACAACCACTCCTTGTGCAATGAGCTCGTCAATGATTTGCAGTAAAGCCACTACAGCATCTGGAGGTAACTTGTATTGTCGCATTCGTGGTAATACCACTCCTGCTTTGAGTGTGACTCGATATGGTGTAATGTGCATACAACCTACATCAGTGGGGCCTTGTGCCCATAAATGTGCAGGTAGATTCTGTAACCGGTGATCCATGTCTCTTGACACGTAGTGACCTTTAAAGTCACGCAAGAATAGTCGTACTCCGTCCGAAGAACAACATATTATAGCTCCTAGAGCTTTCAATGTCTTTATACCTAACAAGTTTTCTGGACATGATTTAGTAAGCAATAAATCTGTAGTCCGTGTCAATGGACCAACTGTAAGTGGAAGCGGTTGCGATACTTCGTTAATAGTAGGCTTTCCTGAAAAACCAAGGGAAATATTCTGTGAGCCTGAGAGGGGTGCCCCTGGAACCTCGTCGTGACTTATAGTTGTTCTGCTTGCCCCTGTATCAATTAAAAACTTTCTGTCTTTCCCTAATACTTGACTCTGTACATAAGGACCCTCTTGATCTACGGGAACCTCAATAAGGGGTAAGCCAACTTCCCTCTCTAGGCTATTTCATGTGTATCGCTGATAATCTGGATAGTCATTTTGTGCATACTGGTACATCTGTTGTGTCGTGTTTTGTGTTGCGGCAATAGGCTGTGACTGTGGTACCGCTACGGTCTGTTGTGCAGCTTGCATAGGCTGTATATTCTGAGGTGCTTGTTGTTGGATCTGATCCTGTCTAGGCGGACGTGGTCTCTCCTTGGTTTTACCCGTAGAGATATTATGTTTCAGAACTGCACAATCGTTTATATAATGACCTGGCTGTTTACAATAGTTGCATGTCCCTTTTACAGGAACCGCTGAGTTACTGGACTGTGTCGCACCCTTTTTATGACCGTCAGCTGGAACTGACTGAGCAACAAGCATTTTCATTTTTGTGTCTTTCATACGTCTTTGTTCGTGTTCTTGTTCTTCTCTAATTCTATTCTGGTGATACTGTAACATTTGTAACATTTGTGAAGGAGTGTTAGCTTGCCAAGTGCTCTCAACTTTCAATACTCTGTTTTTAACCTGGGGCAGGGAATTCTCGACTAGTTTTGTTACAAAGAGATGTGGATATGACTCGCTATTTGCTTTTAGGCCGCTATTAATGCCAAAACACTTTTCAAATCGGGAGTAGAAATCACTAGTGTCTTCCTCGGGTTTCTGTTTACAGGCTGAGATTGCACCCCAGTCTTCCTTTTTCGTAGTTAATAAACGTGGCAATACTTGTACTAATAATCCTGGTAATGCTTTAATTTTTTCCCCAAGCCCTCGGCCTGCTGTTCGGGCTTTTTCTTCGTTTTCTAATGCGGTCCAATCAATCTTTTGGTCTCCCACCTCCCATTCCTTTTCTTTGAGTTTCTCGTAAATACCGGCAGGCAATAATACTTTTAATATTTTCATAATGTCAGGATAGGTATAATCACCCATGAGTAACATGTCCTTTAGTTCACGGTGAAAACCTGCTGGATCTTTGTCATGACTGGGCACTAATTTTTTCATTTCCAATAGTTCTATTTTAGTTATGGGCGTGTACACAAACACGCGCGAAAAAGAATCATCCACATTTTTAACTGGGTGCACTTCGCGTAAGGGATTCTGTCTGTCTATGTAATACATTTTTCTTTCCATGGAGGGAGCTGAATCATGCTCTGGACATAGGAAGGCACTGTATCGATGCCGATGTTCTAGAATTTCTTTAATTAGATCGGTACCCATACCTCTCCATTTATTCGTGAGTAATTCTATCAGTATATCAGGTAGGGGACCAGGATCGGAGTGTTCGTTTTTATACAATATAAGGAGGTGTTGTATCATGTATATACCAGCTAAACGCTGTTCGTCTGGTGTGAGATTCAGAAACGTGTGTGCTAGCGCATCATCACTGTATTTTTCAGAACTGTCAGCCCATTGTACTGCTGACCTGGCTAATTCTTGTTCATCCATAGAATCGAGCACATGGTACCCCCTTCGTTCTCGAAGTAATTTATCAGTAGCCTGGAATAAGTGTTCAGGGGTCCTTGGATTTGATATAGTTGCTTGAAAAATTCTGTTACATTCTGGACGTATCGGACGCATTGCATTATTAAAAGATCTTCCTTTTCCTACATAAGCTATCGTTTCTCTAGCTGGTAATTCTAATTGTCCTGTGCTCATTTCTGACTGTTCCTCCTCCTCTCCCTCTGATTCAGTTTTATCTGCCTCTAATCTTCTTTCATGTATTCGTTCTACTTCTTTTCTGATCTTTCGGTGCATAACTTCTATACTCTTCTGTTTATCATGTTTTCCGTCTGCTATATTCTGACCCCATCTGGTAAGTACTTGCATTTCCTCCGGATCTACCTCAGGCCTATCTCTGTTTCTGATCAAGCAGTTTATGAAGAAGCGTAACAATAATTTTTGCATGTCCACTTTCTGGTATTCCATGGCCTCGCCAATACTTTCAGGACCTTCCCCTGTTTGGATAAAGTGATATATTTTGTCTAGGTGACCAATCATTCCTGGTAGCGTCATTAGATAGGTCGAAACTCGTCGTAAACGTACTGATGATAGCAACATTCTGTCATGTTTACCGGGCACTGGATCATATCTACAATCTGTAAGAGGCTCATTAAATATATTGTGATTGGCTGTTTGGGGTGTACGTTGGTGTGCTAAATCCCTATAAGTCAACCTAGGTGCTGGCGGCGGCGTGGAAAAACCTCCTGTCGCACCTCCTGTCGCACCTCCTGAGGTGCCAAGTCCAAAAGGATTTGTTGGATGTAGGGTAGAGAGTGTAGATGCAGGAAGGACTGTAGAAACTGGTGGAACGTTTAGAACGTGAGGAGGAGTTTGTTGCTGCGGAGGTGGGGGCAGATGATCTTGGGATTGAGCGTCGTCAACAGGTGATGCGCGTGGCTGCGCACCATTAGTATATTCGGGGGCGGCATCATCTAAATAGGAAGAAAGGAAAATGTCCTTTGCGGTCTTGGGATGTACTTTAATCGGGAGTAATGGAGGTGGCAGATCTTTTGGTACCTCCAGGGTGGCCTTAGGCAAACCCTCGGCCGAAGAGGATACATACCATTCATAAGAGTGTTTCGTTGTCTGTCTACTTGTTCTGTTTTTACTCGGATACCTTCGTCAATTAATATGTTTTCTCGGGTTTTGTCTGAATTCTCTCTACTTTTCTCTTCTTTTCTGAACGCTTTCTCTGCGCGTCTATGCGATTCTTTACGCCATAATTCAATGGCATCTTTCTGTGACTGTCTGGCTTTCTTTTTCCATAATACTTCTTCTACTCTCATGATGCAATCTGCATCCCATGTCCCAGCAACGGGCCATCTCTGACTCTTGGCTAAATCCTTGGTGTAGTCCACCCATAAATCAAGATATAATACGGCATCTAGGCCATGTTTATGGTACATAAAGTACCCTGGAGTGTCCCTAGGTGGAATGGGAACGGCTTCTTCGAGTATCCCTTTTCTAGTTTTTATCTGTCTTAATTTCGAGAATAACGGCATCTTAAACCTTGCTACTTGATTCTTACTCGGACTTGAACACAATTAATACAATAAACACAGTAATGATGATCGAACAATCACTCATACCACGACATTTAAAACATATCAAAACATTTTAGAACGAACAATAATAATTAGAATAAAACTAGTTAACTGCATAATACTAGATATACTGGATGTACTGCTAAACAGTACAGATACACTGCTGAAACAGTGCAGACCGGATCTGTGTACCCAAACCCGTCTTGACCGGCACAAACCAATGTGCACGTCCAGATGCGTCCCCAGCAACGGTACTCACCGGGAAGCACGGAACGGAAGGCCTCGGAAACTGGACTGGACTGGATCGGACTGGACTGGACTCGTGACTCGTGACATAGATACTTCGGAACTTCGGAATCTGGTGGGCCTCTGTATACCTCGGATCTTGCTCTCTCAGCTAGGCTCTGTTCGGGATTCTCCGCACTCCTCACCGCCTCGTCTGGGTGTTGATCGCAGCCTCAGTCGCCCCCATTGGCCTGAGGGAGATACAGGAAATCCTGCGGGTACGCGTAGTTGTCCGTCCGGCTGTGGCAGGAGACCGGGTCTGCAACGCACCTCCGGCGCGTGGGGTGTGAGAGGTGTCCCTGTTCGGGCGCCAATTATGTGGTAAATTTTAATTACCTAGACTTAATTTATGCGGTAAAATTCAATAAGAATAACTCAGTAAAAATAAGAGGCAGAATCCGTGGTATTTGAGGTTATAAAAGGGAATTTATTCCTTACAAAGGAATTATGGTTCGAACCAGGCAATCGGGTTCCGTCACCACGAAGGTTCAGGAAGGGATCGGCAATACATTATTGACAGGTTATAATATATATAGTAAATGCATTACAGTAAAGACAGATGCAGGAGGCGTAACAGCTGATAGGAAAGATAAGAATACACATACGTAATAAAAAAGGCGTTACAATAGGCGTGCATAAAGGCGTATACTAGAAACGTCATTATGAGGATGTCACAGGTGGGTGGATCCATAGAAGAATCCTGCAATGTCAGCAGAAATACATGGCAGAGATGCGCGCGCAGCCGCATGACGTGTGATTGACGTGTAACTAGAGGGTGAAGGGGGCTTGACATTTAGCCCTACATGAGGAGACAGAAGTCTGGGATGTCAGAACAACCTAATCCCAAATCGTATCTAATATCTTGTGTTTAAGGAACTATATTATCTGGAAGGAAAGGTCTCTCGAACAGAGTCTATTCTCTACTGACTGCTAGTGCGTGTACAAGCGTCTAAGTGTCTACATGAGATGCGAGGGGGCATGGGCCTACCATGGCAACAGAAGTCATGAATTACTTGCACGGAGACAGTAAGGCCGGGCCCTTTGCTCTGTAGCTGGAAGGATGTTTACCTAAACTACTAGACAGGAATGTATTGGATGAGGAGCGGAGCAGATAACTTGAAGGCTGAATACAGTCTTTGGCAGGCAACAGGCCGGGCCAGGCACCGTTAGCCGCGCAGGAAGTAAGACAAAGGTCATGGATACAGATACAGGTCCAGGCTGGAGCATTCAGAGGCAGAAGGCAGGAAAAGCTCGATGGCAGAATTCAGGGCCTACTCGCCTGAGCTGTAAAACGTGAAAAGTATACCATATAAAGACGGTGGCAAGGCATACTTAGGAACGGAATATTCGACCCATTCAGGACGGATCTGAAAGAGGTCATGTTAACGTTGGACACAATTGTATTTGCGTCTTCATAACTTGAAGTGGAGGGAACATACATGTACTTGTAGCATGTACATGGAGCCGTTGGGGTCTAAGATAGGGGACACAATTGACCATAAAAATTCATATTTCCTCACTGGTTAGCAGTGTTTAAGTGCACAAGGATCTAATGGCAACAAAAACAAATTCAGCAAAACAGGAGAGTTAAAAAGGCAAAAGGTCTGGGGTGACCCTTCAGAGAAGGCCAACTCCAACAATGTTGATTCGAATACTGTGAAGCACTGTGAGGCAACGGCAGTTAGCAAAATGAAGTTCATTCAAACATGCATGTAGTGTGAGGCACAAGCTTTAAGCAAAATGAAGTTGATTTAAATACGCCCACAATGCTAGGCACAAGTTGTGGGCAAACTGTTAATTTAGATACACATGTCCCTTTTCTGCACTTGCTCCACAGAGCTGCTGGGTACACAAGCATTGGCAAACCCAATAGCTTTGACGTTTGCACTGTGTGCATATACCTTACAAATACCAAACCCATTAGCTTTGCTAATATTTTATTTGTTTTTAACTGCAAGAGATAATGAACATACTCTCGAGGGAAAGAACTTTCATGTTAGTTTAGCCTTTTGTCTGCTAATCTCTTTATCAGAGCTGATTGTGCGGTGTGCATTTCAGCCTCAGCTCTACCGCAGGTGTGTGAAATAAGGCAAAGTCCCCTGCAATTAGCGCTTAGAGGCGAGCTGATGGTCAGCAGATTCTGTGAGATACCTTGACAGGTTAATGGACTCTCAGACCAGAGAGGCTCATGGCCCGCTGGGTGACTGATAGCATCAGTGCCAAAATTTAGACACTTTGAGACAAAAATTGGGGAACTTTATTCAAGCTCATGATTTAGCTGTACTGACTGTTTTTTGTAAACTGCATTTATACAAACCCCCTGTGCGGCCCAGATTCAGGATATCTGGTTACCTCCAGCCTGCGGGGAAGGGTTACTTGTGGTCAGGCTGGCAGCTCACTGCATAGAGATAATCTCTTTTTGATCAAGGAGCACGTGGAGCAGAAGCCGGTACGCAGCCAGCTGCTGAAACACAGCTTCAGCTGCCACGCCTGCAGCTCCTTAAATTAATATTTTTCATATTTTATGTACAACCATCACTACAGCTACCTTAAACTTTTCATACTGATGTGTGGATTTAATTTTCATGTTCATAAATAACATTTTGCTCGTTTGCAAAATTACTAGACTAATCAGGTCTCCCAATTTCCATCAATAACACATTCCAGCCCCCTACTCATTCTCCTTTAGTAGATGAGAGGGGCAAGATCAGCTTGTACATAACTACCATCTCATGGCATGTGACCAAACTCTACATATAGAAAATGATATGCCAAATACTTTGTTTATTTCTTACAAATATTAGGCGCCACAAGGCACTTGCACCCTGCCCATTTACCAATGAGAAGGAAAAGAATTAATTCAGTCACCCATGAAAAAGCCGTTAAATCTGTCCATTATCTAGGAGATAAAATATCCAGGACCATTCATTCTGCCCAATTATTTGCACATAAGGCAACAAGACCGCAACTCTGTCTGTCCATCTTTTTTTAATTTATTTTTTTACAAATAGCCAGTCTGCACAGTTTTGTACAGATAAGAACACTTGACATATCACACCCGCCTATTTTACTACACATAAAATATCACCTAGGTCCAACTAGCCAGGCCATACCCATCTCCAACACACTAAATGCCGCCTTGTTTTCCCGCTTTATTGCTGCTCTTTTACTATAGGTGATGCTAATAGCTAAGTCGCTGCCCACCCATGTTGCCCTCTTGACCAGCAGTGACCCCATCTTTTTGCCTGTTACTCCATCACTCTACTGTTGACCCCTGACATGGGTTACCTTGCTCTTTTTGTCCCAGAAGGACTTGGGCAGGAGCTGAGCTGGAAGGTGAGTCTTCCCCAGACGTGGGGGTTTCATAACATTCAATTGTTGCACCCCTAAAATAAAAATGTGGTCAGGTAAGAAAACGTCAGTGCCGAAATTCTTAAATTTAAACAGTATCATGGATTCACTGGCAATGTCCCTAATCCTGTCATTAACCCCTACGTCAGGTCTCGCCTAGGCAGCGCGCATGCTCTGCTCTAGAAGGGCATTTAGCCATCGGTCTTCACTTTGCAAGCACTGCACTCGTGCTTGTGGCAGCATCCACCTTGCCGGAGCGAGCAGCGGTGCGCCCACGTTAATTACAAACATATGGCCGCTGCTCGCTCCCGCAAGGTGGATGCTGCCACAAGCACGAGTGCAGTGCTTGAAAAGTAAAGACCGCTGTACTGCTTTTGAGTCAACTGTGACTGACGGATCAAAGACCCGCAGAGGTTTTATTGACAGCTCCCGGAGGAACTTAACTGATGGAAATAAAAAGAACTCCAGTGTAGGGGCCTGTCTTTGATCCTTAGCATAACGCAGCACTTACAATCTGCACTTCTATAACGAGATGGAAAGGCGCATGCGCACTCGCCTCTTCTACAGCGTGGCGGAAGACATTTGCACTTACCCCGGTTTGAAGTGCAGCAGATGTCTTTTACAAAGAATATTTTAATGGCAAAAGTATCCTCTTATCACGAGTTGTTTCACATAGAGCGGTATAACGGGTTTGTGGGACCAGACGTAGACCTCATTAGACACCCCAGGACATGACGGAGGGCACATAACATGGGAAGCGCTAGACGTCCAGCTATTACATTCGTTTATTGAGTATACAGGCACAGCAAACAAGTGTTTGTTTGCTATGCCTTATAAAGGTCCGTCAACGCAGCACAGCATTGTCTTGTCCCGTGTGAGAGCAGGCGTAATTGGTAGCAAATAACCTCTGGTTTTTATATTTCACATCTTTTGAAGGCTTCTTTCACACATTTACCTTACAATATTTTAGAACCTGATTCACATGAAGGTATGAAATGAGCAGTATCACACAATGTTTCCTCAATGACGATGCTGAGATTAGAACCCTTGTCTCTGAGTTCCAAAGACAGCTGATTCTTTGACACCAATATTCTATCATCATGCATCCTTTCATGCAGTCCATGAGAGGATTATTAACATGCAGGCTACGACTCCTCCCCAATAAGTTAAACATTGTAGGTGAGGGCTCTCTATTGATGGAGCCTCCCATTCATGAGGTTGGATCAGAGAATCCTATTAGACAATTCTTGGTGTGGTATTCCCACAAACGTTTTACCTTCACTCCTTGATTTTTGTTGAACTCTGTATGACCTTGACTTCGTGTTACCGGTCAATAGGGCCCCTTGTTTCTTATTTACTTTTAAAACGAGCATTGGCAAAACCAATTGTTCTGCCTCAACCACCACGCAATTACATACAACAAGCATTGGCATGGCCAATAGGTCTCGCCTTTGGGACCTTATAAGTGTTTAGTTATCCAGCACAATATCCTTGGTGCAAAAACATCAACTGTTGCATAGCTAAACACTTATAAGGTCCCAAAGGCGAGACCTATTGGCTATGTCAATGCTTGTTTTTTGAAGAGTCTGGAAATGCAAAGGCAAGGATGGTATCCCAGGGCTGTACCAAGTTTAATTTTATGTATGCCTGCCATTGTCAGTCATGTGCGTATGCACTCCTAATTGCAATGCACACTGACCATCTGATGCTCCACAGTTTATCTCCGCCCCAAACCCAGCTTCGGTATGCTCCTTTTAAAAGATGTGGCGAAGTCACATCCAGATGCACAAGTAAACCCCTGACTAACAGCTAGAATAAGCGAGGCCTGCTGTATAGAAACAGATGATGGGGCATAATAAATTGTAAAACGCTGTCAATTGGTTCGACCCACTCCCCTTTAAGTAATGTAAAACCAGTGCTTCTACACAGCTTGTTATCTGGTACACTCCCACACCTCATCTATTGCCCTCTCTTTGAGGCTGTGGGTCTTCCGAGATCCCCAGCCATCTTCCTTCTGCCAGCTAATCTGTACGTGTGCAACCTCACCTGTTGGGAGTCCCGGAAAGGTAGCTTCAATAAATGCCACACGGACATGGATAGAGTCACGTTTGCATTTTTCAGTATCACCGTTGTTGTAGATCATGTCCACAATTTCACTGATCCAGGTAGTCCCTTAGGAATAAAAAAAAATACCTTCATCAGGACTCACTTCTAATGGGTTGTGTTTCAGATCAGTAAGGGCTAGGAATGGCCCATGGGATAGCTAACCGATACCCCTGTAGCCCAGAGTTAGTGCTTTTGGAATGGATCTGGTGTGTCCTGCTTTGGGAGCTAGAATTATGTTTTCTGACTCACTGCGGCATTTAGTGCATAACTGTGTGAACTTTAAAGGCACAAGTGAATCTTGCATTCTATGAAATAGGCGATCAACTCTGCCCTCCTCTCAGGCTTTGAGACCCAAGAGAAACTCACCTGCCTTGGGGTAGGTGGCGATGATCAGGTCATCAGGCCTGGCTTGGGTTGCTTCTATCTCAGGCAAGTTGTCTGCTATACATTTAAGCATAGGCACCCCCTGCACTGGCACCAGCTTCAGGCGCAATAAGTGGGCGATGCTCTCCATACTGCAAATCAAGATGCAAACACTTGTCAACCAAGAACACAAAATGAACATTGAATAAACCATGTCAATAGTGTATTCCATCACCTCACAGGTCTCTCAAAATCCTAGAAAAATAGTATACTGAGATCACCTTGAAAATGTGCTATCAGTGGAACCCAGTGGCGCCTGGTGACATTTGAAAGTGGTGCAGTGGAATCCAGTGGTGCCTGGTAACATATGAAAGTGGTGAGGTGTAAAATTATTGTCGTACTGCACTGCGGCGAGCGAGCATAGCGAGCGAGCCTGAACAACCTACAGGGGGATTCGGGGGGGTTCCCTCCCGAGAAAATTTTGAAAAAAGAGTGGACAAATGGTGCATTTTCTAGCAAGTTTGAGAAAGCAGGAAGGTTTATAAAGCAATCAAAACAAAGTGATGAGAGGCAATACAGAAGAGTGTATAAATGGAGTCAACAAAACAAAAATTCTCAAATCCTCTTTGTTTGTGTGTTGCAATTATTTTTATTCTCTGTATTCCTCGTCCCAAACGCCACAAAATCCAAAGACCAGTTGCAAGTTGCTTGCAAACGTATCGCTCAAATTCCAATGGAGATTTAAATTGTGCCTTATGTTTCTTCTTGGATGCCGAAAAATTGCAAGTGGTTCGTACTTGGTTGAGGGAAGAAAGAGTTAATTATTAAACTTGCCACGGCCTTTACACAAAGTGAATGAATTGGATTGTGCTTACGTTTTCTGATCGCCCTGAGAAAGCCCCCTTGAGGCTGAAACGCGTTGGCTGTACAATTTGGTACAAGGAATACAGAGAATAAAAAGAATTGCAATGCACAAACGAAGAGGATTTGAGAATGTTCGTTTTGTTGACTCCATTTATACACTCTTCTGTATTGCCTCTCATGACTTTGGGGCCCATTAGGACCGCCCGCCATCCTCGCGGTGCTAGGACCAGCCGCCAGGCATGCGGCGGTCCCGCACCGCTGATTAGGATGCAACCGCCACCCAGGCGGTCGCATTCCGAATATTTGACATTGCAGCAGGTGCTGCTTACAGCAGCACCCGCCGCAATGCCATATGGACATGTTGTGCATTCCCATGCCCAACGTGGCAGGCACCGCATGGTGCCTGCCTCCTTGTGCATGGGAATGCAGGGTGGTACCATGGATAACCCCCAAGTGCACCCCCCACCCCCCTTGGGGGCCCATAACAGGCCCCTAAAGCACATCCCCGCCAGCTTTTCCATGGCGGAATCACCGCCATGGAAAGGCCAGTTACCGCACCCATCCTAATATGGATGGCGGTAACTATTAGTAACCAAGTCTGCCCGGCCAGCAATCGTAACAATTGCCGATGGCGGAAATGCGGCGGACGACTTTGCATCCGCCGCGATACCCCCGCCATAATTATATGGCAGGGAAAATCAAGTTGGGACGGCGGGCGGATCGCCACCGCAGTGGCGATCTGATCGCCATCCTAATGATCCCCCTTGTTTTGATTGTATTATATTTATGATCATGTGGCAGCTGGTCATTTGAGGTGGGCAATACGTGCTTGGATATGTATTAGTGAATAGTCTAGGTGGTGCAGTGTGTATCAGCCTTGCTGCCTCTCTTTGCTTTAACCCCTTGAGTGCCCGCCCCTTTCCCCGCCCTGTGCCGGGCTTTTCATTAGCGGGCGGGGTTTATGACGAGCTGGTCTCGTCATGGGCACAGCGCAACCGCGGCCCATGACGAGACCAGCTCGTCATGGGCACTCAAGAGGTTAAAAAAAAAAAAGGTTAATAAAGCAATATGATTGAATTATTTATCATTTAAGAAATTGCCAATTTTTATGATCTGTAGAGGACAATCTTTGCGTATGCTGATGTTATCATTTGCCCATATTAACTTTTGAACACACTGATACACTTGTAATGGTTTTAACTATTCAATAAATACATTCATTGACTGTGCAGTGCTGTACATCAATATGATGACACTATTTCCTTAAATTCGTTTTCTGTTTTCATGCAAGAAACACCATTTACATAAAAAGTGCAGAAAATATGTATACATTTCAAGTAGTACTCTGTGTAAAAAATGCCTGCATGTAACAGCAAAGGCTTCCCATGTTATCGTTTCTACTGGTGGAGTTGCCACACACCGAAACAACACACGTCCTCATGCAGTCACTGCACCCTAATAAACTTTACATCTACAGACCTCCCACTAAACTTGGGCATTGCTGCCACATTCACCAGTTAGCACAAACTGACCACTCGCACACCAGCCACTCTTCTAGCCACACACCCACCACGTACATAGCGCACTGAAGACGCTGCAGGTGAGGGAGAACATGTCAGTGCACTCAGCGCCATGTTCGGCAAGAAAGCGCTGCTAGGCACGGATATTCAGATTTATTTAAGGGAGTTTTGGCCTGGGGTGTAATCGGACTCAAATCAATAACCACTGTAGTGTAGTTTATATTTCCCTAATAGGCTCTGCGCATTGGAATAATATACCCTATAGATTTGGCATAGGACTGAGGTCAGTATGCCCCTATCGAGTATATTAAACTTAATTAATTTGTACCAGCTAACTCAGAGGCCACTAGAAACTCCTTGTAAACAAGAAGGGATTAGTTTCTGGCAACCGCATAAACATGACAACTTTGTTTCCCTTTAGAATCGGTACACTCTCCGAATCATGGAAACAACAGATAACAGTTTCACTCAGCTAATCATGATTAGTTTCTTCAGAGTTACACAGAAAGAATAGACAGGCATTTCAATAAAAGGATTTATTGAACAGTCTTGTTTCTCGTGTAAGAGATATGAGCTGTTACAATCACAAGACAGTTTGCAAGATAGATTATGTACAGCGTAAGCAGTAGAAATAAATAATACTGCGCTAGCATTATCTTTTATCTATGACACATATATTCATATACATAAATAACATAAGCTAAAAATGCGAGTACTCATAAGATGCTTCTCTAACTAGTTCTACCCCAGTGTACCTAACCTAAGTGTAGTACAGGGTAAGAAGTAGGTGATGTATTCTATAGTATGGTAGGCTATAGTTTGGTATGCTAAGTTTTAGTATGCTAAGAGTCCCTCTAGGTTCTAGTCAACTCCATACCTTGAAAATGAGAGAGATGGGAATCTCTTTCCGGTTCACGAACTCTAACACCCCGCGAAGGGAGTCAGAACACTGGAAGCTGGATTCTCTGCGAGCAGGGATGACAGCGTCTCTTGTCAGTGCGTCAGGCCGGGACACGGGCCCCTCTAAAGTTGAGGTCTCCTCCTACTTGTTTGGGCAAGGAAAGGTATATTTATACCCAGTAGGTGCCTTGGAATGTTAGCATTGAATGAACCCTTAAGGAATAGCGGTTCATGCATAATAAATGAGTTCTTGGAGAAATCAATAATCCTGTGCTAGGGGAACTCCCAAGAGCTTAAGGGTCTGGTTTCTAAGAACTCGTGGTGACGTTGGGGTGGACGGATGTAGGTGACCATGCCTGTTTTTGGATAGCATGGCTAATGCCTAAATAAGGACTGGGATCTTATGCCTATATAGGGGCAATGCGAATTGTGCCTATATAAGGACATGTATCATGAAAACCTATATACGGACACCTAAAGCAGAATACAACACCCACTCCACTTTCGAATGAACGATAATACTAAATGCTAAACATAAAAATGCTAAACATTAAACTGAGTATCACATGTTTCTAAAAACATTTGTAAAAGCATACTAAAAGAAGTAAAAAAATCTGTTGCTAAACATGTAATGCAAAGGTACTGTACATTTTAAAGCAGTTTTTCATTCTAAGCATATATCGGAAATAAATGCAATAGGAATTAATAGAAATATAGCACCATTGGTAGCGAACATCTATATGTCACAATTTGAATTGAAATTCATTGACAACGAAATAGCCCCTTTTTTTGAATCAACATTGGTCGCGTTACATTGTTAACATTTTCTTCATATGGGTAGACATCGAAGAAAATCTTGAGGAATTTTTAAAATGGCTCAATGTAACAGATGCCAATCTAAAATTTACAGCACACACTAGCAGACAACAAGTAGAATTCCTTGCTATTGTGATCAAGCAACAAACAGGACACCTAGAAGTGGATTTATTCACCAAGCCCACCAACAGAAATACTTTGTTGCAGTTTGAGAGTTACCTTCCCAGATCACAGAAACAAAGTATTCCCTTCAGGCAGTTTCTGCAACTGCGACGTAATTGTACTAACCTTACTGATTATGACTCCAAAGCAGCAACAATGAAAGCTAAATTCCTAGCTAGAGGCTATCCACCCCGACTTATACGAGAAGCTCTGAAACAAGCCAGATTCTACGATAGGCATTATATGCTAAAATCCAAAAGCCACCAAAAAATGCGACCAATTGGTATGTATTACAAAACATTCCACAATGAACGATCAAGTAAAGCAAATAATCAATGCCAACTGGCATATATTGAACAGTGACCCTGACGAACCCCTGAAACTTAAGAAACCCCTATTTGTGCATAGACACAATAAAAAAATAAAGAACATAATAGTCAGATGGCGTTTTAACCTCAATTCACCATTCATACAAAAACCATTGATGCCTGTATCACCAGTCAGAGGAACTTTTAAAAGCCTTACCTCAAACTGTAAAGCTTGTGCGAGAGCAATAGAAGGACATACTATTACACATAATGGTTATGCCATCAATTCTAAATCAATGAGTAACTGCAAAACCAACGATGTCATTTATTTACTTGTCTGTCCATGCAATCTAGGTTATGTTGGTGAGACATCAAGACCCGTTGCAACACGACTTAGTGAACATCGCTCTGCGATTCGCACCAATAAGTTGCACGCACCAATTGTAAAACATTTCCATGAATACAAACATTCTGCCAACAATTTTAAATGTCACATTTTGGAGAAAGTAAACAACTCGAGTGAGAACCGCAATGAGGAAATAAGAAAAAAACTAGAAGTTTATTAGATGGTCACCCTTACTACATACAGAAAAGGATTAAACAGTGACTTGCCATGGGAAAACGATGTATTGTTTAATAATTTCTGATTATTCTACACAACTTAACTGTTAGGAGGAATAGATTTTCAGTCTTAATATGCACTACATGAGTTAAGTATACAAGTATTCTCAATTTGTTTCCATCGCTCATCTCATACTCAGTTGCGTAGTCTGCTTTTTAGCTCTATTGTCGTAGCTACACGTAATTCAAGCTCACTTGAAAAATTAGTTGCTTTTATAAACTCACGTGAGAATCATTCAAGTTTAGTATGGCTGACTGAGAACTGACCTGTCTGGAGTAGCGTGAAGTAAGTTTATACAGCAAACTTTCACTCTTTTTCCGTTATGACTTATTACTCTTTGAGAACTCGTAAACTTTATTATTTTCTTCAGTTTTTACAAAATATGCATCCCTTGCGATATCGATTCTATGACGGTGCGCGTAATTTGCATATTAAATGACAAACCTGTCTCATTGAATAGTACTGCCTAATGGAACAGAGTTCCACTTATTTATGTAACGTACCCCATGTAACTAAACTTGCAGTATATTTGCCCAATTAGTTGATAATTACTAGCCTAACTGGCATGTAATCTTGACTAATAGCACATCAATGTTAATATTTATTCTGTTTACCTCTTTTGAGCAGATCACGCCTAGACTCGTATACCCTCACGTGAGTCTGCGCTTGTAAAATTCAGAGATACATATGGATTAAATTGCGGTTCCAAGTCGTTTCCTATCCCATCCAACAACTATATGAGCGGATGTTCAGGTAACTGTGCTATTCTATAACTGGGCTCACACCCATAGATTTTTCAATCCCAGCGACCTCAATGTAGAGATATTATTTATTTCTTAATAATATCCTTTTATTCTTATTTTTGCAGAGTTACGTATAATTAACGAGCTATTTGCACACGTGAATATTCATCAATAGTTCACATCCATGCCCGTATTCTTAAATTGATAGTGGGATACCATAGAGAATCGACCTTGAGAACGAGTTTCGACATAGGGATCTGATCCATACAGTCACAGAACCCATAGTGAGCATTTAATTAATATATTTATGTTCACAATATATATGCTCACCAACTCTAAACGTTA
This sequence comes from Triturus cristatus, assembly GCF_964204655.1. NCBI lineage: Eukaryota > Metazoa > Chordata > Amphibia > Caudata > Salamandridae > Triturus > Triturus cristatus. Next base: position 115,718,439 of record NC_140580.1, read on the forward strand.
TCTAATTAATGTGTACTGGCCTGTCTTTCTATCCATCGTACAGGTTTTAGGTTTCCATATCTTACATCTACTTCATGATCTGAATCAATCGCCTGTCACATACAGAAAATAAGCTATCTGTGGTTTGTTTTATCTGCTTCTCTTCTCTTCTTTTTTCTTTTCTTTCTTTTTCTATTTACAGTCTGTTCCTTTTCTCTTGTTCCCCTTTTTTCTTTTTCCTTTTCTCTTTTCTCAGTCTGTTTCCTTTTCTTTCCCGTTTTTTTCTTTTTTCTTTCTCTTCTGGAACCATCACAAGCTATTGAGCACTGATATCAACATGACTTATGTCTTTCAACTCTTTCACGTTGGGTGAAGGCATAGATCAGTTTCCAGTTACCTATCTTTAGATTTTCTTTGTGGTAACACGTGGCAATGTAATGCACTATTAGATTATGGAACTAATTATATTTTGAGAATTGTATCGTTATATGGTTTTTATTTTGTAGGATAAAGTCGTGGCACTCCTGAAGAAGGCGCTTTTAGTACCGAAATGCGCGTTAAGAATACCTACCTTATAGCCACTTTTTCATTATGTATATATGTATGAATTGATGTTGTACCTCACCCTTCACAAACCATCTGTGTTGTGTTTTCTGTGATTTTTGTGATTTCTGTCACGTTGCAAATATGTTGTATTGTATTTGTCAAACTTTTTTTTAAAATAAGTTAAATAAAATGTAGATATGTTTTAATATAGCTATACTGTATTTGCACTGAGTTCCTAATATATGATGCTGTTTGCACGATGAGTTATTAAACTAATTGAACCGCATGACTGCCTAGGTTTTTTGCTTACAATTATGAATAGAAATATATACATATGACGAAATGGTTGACAATTATTCAAAAAATCAAAGCCATTTCATAACATGGTACTAAATGAAATTGCAGTAAATAAGGTGACAATGTGTCCCTGGAAGTATTAAAAAAAAGTACGTATTTTCAAATTTAGAAAAAAGTCAATTTTAGGAAGAGTTCCAAATCCTGTTCTGTTATGAAAATAGTACTCATAAGATGCTTCTCTAACTAGTTCTACCCCAGTGTACCTAACCTAAGTGTAGTACAGGGTAAGAAGTAGGTGATGTATTCTATAGTATGGTAGGCTATAGTATGTATGCTAAGTTTTAGTATGCCAAGAGCCCCTCTAGGTTTTAGTCAACTCCATACCTTGAGAATGCAACTCCATACCTTGAGAATGAGAGAGGTGGGAATCTCTTTCCGGGTCTCGAACTCTAACACCCCGCAAAGGGAGTCAGAACACTTGAAGCTGGATTCTCTGCAAGCAGGGATGACAGCGTCTCTTGTCAGTACATCAGGCCTGGTCAGAGGAACTTTTAAATGCCTTACCTCAAACTGTAAAGCTTGTGAGAGAGCAATAGAAGGACATACTCTTACACATAATGGTTATACCATCAATTCTAAATCAATGAGTAACTGCAAAACCAACAATGTAATTTATTTACTTGTCTGTCCATTCAATCTAGGTTATGTCGGTGAGACATCAAGACCCGTTACAATTGAACATTGACCCTGACGAACCCCTGAAACTTAAGAAACCCCTATTTGCGCATAGCCGCAATAAAAATATAAAGAACATAATAGTCAGATGGCGTTTTAACCTCAGTTCACCATTCATACAAAAAACCATTGATGCGTGTATCACCAGTCAGAGGAACTTTTAAACGCCTTACCTCAAACTGTAAAGCATGTGAGGGAGCAATAGAAGGACATACTCTTACACATAATGGTTATACCATCAATTCTAAATCAATGAGTAACTGCAAAACCAACAATGTCATTTATTTACTTGTCTGTCCATTCAATCTAGGTTATGTCGGTGAGACATCAAGACCCGCTGCAACACGACTTAATGAACATCGCTCTGCAATTCGCACCAATGGTAAAATATTTCCAGGAATACAAATATTCTGCCAACAATTTTAAATGTCACATTTTGGAGAGAGTAAACAACTCGAGTGAGAACCGCAATGAGGAAATAAGAAAAAAACTAGAAGTTTATTAGATATTCACCCTTAATACATACAGAAAAGGATTAAACAGTGACTTGCCATGGGAAAACGCTGTATTGTTTAATAATTTCTGATTATTCTACACAACTTAACTGTTAGGAGGAATAGATTTTCAGTCTTAATATGCACTACATGAGTTAAGAATACAAGTTTTCTCATTTTGTTTCCATCGCTCATCTCATACTCAGTTGCGTAGTCTGCTTTTTAGCTCTATTGCCGTATCTACACGTAATTCAAGCTCATGTGAAAAACTAGTTGCTTTTATAAACTCACGCGAGAATCACTCAAGTTTAGTATGGCTGACTGAGAACTGACCTGTCCGGAGTAGCGTGAAGTAAGTTTATACAGCAAACTTTCACTGTTTTTCCGTTATGACTTAACACTCTTTGAGAACTTGTAAACTTTATTATTTTCTTCCGTTTTTACAAAATATGCATCACTTGTGACATCGATTCTATGATGGTGCGCATAATTTGCATATTAAATGACAAACCTGTCTCGTTGAATAGTACTGCCTAATGGAACAGAGTTCCACTTATTTATGTAACGTACCCCATGTAACTAAACTTGCAGTATATTTGCCCAGTTAGTTGATAATTACCAGCCTAACTGGCATGTAATCTTGACTAATAGCACATCAATTTTGATATTTATTGTATTTACCTCTTTTGAGCAGATCACGCCTAGACTCGTATATCCTCACGTGAGTCTGCGCTTGTAAAATTCAGAGATACATATGGATTAAATTGCGGTTCCAAGTCGTTTCCTATCCCATCCAACACCTATCTGAGCAAATGTTCAGGTAACTGTGCTATTCTAAAACTGGGCTCACACCCATAGATTTTTCAATCCCAGCGACCTCAATGTAGAGATATTATTTATTTCTTAATAATATCCTTTTATTCTTATTTTTGCAGATTACGTATAATTAACGAGCTATTTGCACACGTGAATATTCATCAATAGTTCACATCCATGCCCGTGTTCTTAAATTGATAGTGGGATACCATAGAGAATCGACCTTGAGAAGTAGTTTCGACATAGGGATCTGATCCATACAGACACAGAACCCATAGTGAGCATTTAATTAATATATTTATGTTGCTCACCAACTCTAAACGTTATCTAATTACTGTGTACTGGCCTGTCTTCCTATTCATCGTACAGGTTTTAGGTTTCCATACCTTACATCTACTTCATGATCTGAATCAATCGCCTGTCATTTACAGAAAGTAAGCTATCTGTGGTTTGTTTTATCTGCTTCTCTTCTTTTTTCTTTTCTTTCTTTTTCTATTTACAGTCTGTTCCTTTTCTCTTGTTCCCCTTTTTTCTTTTTCCTTTTCTCTTTTCTCAGTCTGTTTCCTCTTCTTTCCTGTTTTTTTTCTTTTTTCTTTCTCTTCTGGAACCATCACAAGCTATTGAGCACTGATATCAACATGACTTATGTCTTTCAACTCTTTCACGTTGGGTGAAGGCATAGATCAGTTTCCAGTTACCTATCTTTAGGTTTTCTTTGTGGTAACACGTGGCAATGTAAAGCCCTATTAGATTATGCAACTAATTATATTTTGAGAATTGTATCGTTATATGGTTTTTATTTTGTAGGATAAAGTCGTGGTACTCCTGAAGAATGCGCTTTTAGTACCGAAATGCGCGTTGAGAAGACCTACCTTATAGCCACTTTATCATTATGTATATATGCATGAATTGATGTTGTACCTCACCCTTCACAAACCATCTGTGTTGTATGTTTTCTGTGATTTTTGTGATTTCTGTCACGTTGCAAATATGTTGTATTGTATTTGTCAAACTTTTAAAAAAAATAAGTTAAATAAAATGTAGATATGTTTTAATATAGCTATACTGTATTTGCACTGAGTTCCTAATATATGATGCTGTTTGCACGATGAGTTATTAAACTAATTGAACCGCATGACTGCCTAGGGTTTTTGCTTACAATTATGAATAGAAATATATACATATGACGAAATGGTTGACAATTATTCAAAAAATCAAAGCCATTTCATAACATGGTACTAAATGAAATTGTGGTAAATAAGGTGACAATGTGTCCCTGGAAGTATTCAAAAAAGTCCCTTCTATATGAATAGTTCTACTGTAAGCAGATTGAATTGCCATGTAATTTCAAATTTAGAAAAAAGTCAATTTTAGGAAGAATTCCAAGTCATGTTCTGTTATGAAAATATGGAGGCCAAATTCATTGCTTCCCTGGTACACTGTTAGCCGAATCAAAGTCAGTGTATGGGTCTGGAGAAAACATGAAATCATCAACTCTTGTAGAAAAAAGATTGTCTACCAATGTCGGTGACAGTTGGAACACATCGTTTAGAAGGTTAACTGCACAGAGATGTGAAGCATCTCCTTCAGCATGGGATGCCGCAGCAATGTTCGCGTCCGTTGTTACCTGTGTGCCTGTTGATCCATCTCGTACCTCAGCAGCAGCAAGAAGCGTCTGTGAGATCTCAACGAATGCCGTCATCAGGATTGGTAGCCTCTGGTGACAACACAGAGCATGGGCCGTTATCGGGTCCAGCAGAGTGTCGATATCCGTTGGCATGACTGATGGGAGTGTTAGACATATGTCTAGCACGCATTCTTCACCGCAAAGCAGGCAGTGTAGAACAGGTAAGATGCAATCTTGCCAGATTGGTCTAAATGACAGAAACCATGTTGTATTAAGTTCCCGTAGACGAGGTATGACCAAAAGTTGCACAAAGCTCTCACAGCACTTCCGTTCTAGGAGAGCTTTCTCCAAGTTGCTGGGAGTGATGCCGGTGGATAGGCTTGCCATAGCGTAGCAGTAGGAATAGAAACAGGATTCCTCCAATGAGCGCTAGAACTAATGGCAGACCACCAAACACCGAATGCACGAAGTTTGGAATGATTCCGAGGACTGCCTGAAAAGGTGTTAACAGTCCTGAACATATGGTCTTAAATACATGTACAATCCCGCTCGTATCAGACATGTTTAAGATACGTCCCATCATTTCAACGAAATGTATAGGGCAGTTTGTACGAATTAGAGCCTGTATCTCAGCCGATGTCCTTGCAATTTGTAGATCAAAGGTTTCTTTGGCCGAGGTCAAAGGCACGGTCTGTTGCAAAAGCTTGGCTTTCATTCTGCTTAAAGTATCAAAACGTATAAAAGAAACATTCAATGAAGGCCATGGAGGCGACTCCCTGACTGTGTCTCTTTGGGGGAAATATACTTGCATACAACAAGTAACCCTGGAGCTATCCGTTACCAGATATGGGATTCCTGGGAACATGCCACAGCAACTTTTATCATTCAACATGAGGTAACTCCCGTTAGAAAGTTGGCCAAACATTGGATTAATCATAGCAGCTGGTGTACCCTGCAGGTGGCAGGACAGGTTTGCCACAGAACCATTACAAGCCCTGTGTAAAGAAATGTCCTGACATATTAGAGATCCGCTCTGTGCATTTTCACAGTGTGTACCGCTTAGAAACACTTCAGGACCCCCACTGCAACATCTGTATTCGTAAGGTAAATCCCAGGATGTCTTAATGTATTCTTTACCCAACCTTTCATATTTGTCTGCTTGCATTTGTTTGAGGCAATACTGAAAATGAAAAGTAGTGACAGGCAGAGTTATTTTGCCATGGATAAGCCATTCTGTAGCTGGTTTTTCTGCTACCGAAAATGGTAATTTTTCCAATTTTTCAATGCTCAGCACTGTATACTTTGCTCCCCTTTGTGCCAGTTTGATCTGTTTATCCGTGAGATTGTATTCTGAAAACAGAGATGACGTGTTGATAAAATGCCAAGGCACATAGCCTGCACGCAAGGATTGCAGGGTCCAGCCTAATAACATAATAGAACATAACTGACATTTGCCTTGTTGTAACATGGCTAAATCCTGTTCCAGTATGTCAATAGCAGAGGATACAATGTTCTCCAGTGAATATATTCTGGATGACAAAGTTGTTAACCCATTGTCGACCACAGAGAGAGATTTCTCTAAGTTAATACGATCAAGCTCACGTTTTCTTTCTACGGCCTCTGCCTGTGAAACATTCCATATTTCATTATAAGCAGCATAAATTCCGGCATATATGAAACATTTTTGATGCGGTTTTCTTGATCCTAGCAAGAAATCCCTAAGGTCTGCGTCTTCTTTAAGTAAAGATAAGTGTTGTTTCACATCCTCGAGTGTAGATTTTTGTAACCAGTCGAGGCACAATTTTCCTTCACTGTATGTTGTTACGACCCCCGGATGCTGTCATTGAACATAACGTGGGTCTGGCCTATGGATAGTAAAGCCCTGTATTCTATTCAGGAATCTTTCTTGACAGATGTTTGTGTCTGTGGGCCAGAGCAACCATCAGGATCTGATCTGTTGTTTTGTAGTATTGTGTCTACTGTGACTGCTCCCTGTGTGTGCTATTACTTGCAGGTGTTGGCACAGAAGGTGTGTTCATGCCTTTGATCTTGGCTAATCCAAGGCAAAACGTTTGTTGCACAGTGTCATTCAAAAACATTATTTGCTGAGGGATGATACAGGCTCTAAACAAAGCTTCTATCCCCTGCACTTGCAAATCTTTAGAACCCAAGACAGACTGTGTGTCGATTATGTCTTTCCAAAGGTCAAATCCTTGTCTAGACAGTCGGGCAAAAAAGGCTGCAGAATAAATCTGTTTTGTAGTAGTTAACATATTTTTCTGTCCTGTTGTGTTCACATTTCTAAGGAAAAACAATTCTGGATCAGATGTATTGTACCCTGAAAAATATGGAAACGTATTTGCAAACGTTTTTGAACTACCCCTTGGTGGTGTAGGACAATGTTCCCATTGGTTAAACATAAATACATTTCTAGATGTTGCAGATCTATGTAAGAAACGATGACCATAGTGGGTGTAACAATGAAGCTGTTCGTATTCTGATGAACCCTCTAAGTTTTCATTTTTAGAGAACGCAGCAGACCTTTCTAGATCAGACATCATGTTATTAACAGTCTCAAAGTCCCAATCATCAGAATAGGTACTGGAGGTAATAAAGTCACTTAATGAAATTTTAAATAAATGTGGAATCTTCAAAAGTTCAGTCGGGCCGAATATGTCAAAATCGGTTTTGTCCCAAACTATACCATCCTGTATAGGAACGGCGGTGATGTTCACTGCTGACAAATCTCTTGCTTCACGATGGGAAGATTGGTGTGGTTTTAAAAGTAAGTACACATTTTTACTTGCGGTGTCCAAACGAATGTATCTGCCATTCATAAGCACGCAAAGAGTCATTACCAAAGCTAGCCAAAGCAGAAATAAAAATATTCCAGAAATAATCCATAGTTCAATCCATGGTGAAACCAGATAAGTGTCTTTCAGAAAACGAAAAAATTATTGTACTTGTTGTTTGAAAGTTTTTAGGGCTGGCGTCGTTTCAGGCTCACTTGGATCCTCGAAAACGTATCAAAGTTAATGAAGTAGCCAGAAGCAGTTTGGTCAATTGTTAGAATTGCATCAGGATTCGTTCAAAATCGCTGGAACAAGATGATCACGTGTTACGTTTGTGTAGACAGGTGTATCTGGACGAACTGTTGCTTGAGTTTCAAGAGGGATGAGTTCCATAGCATTCTTACTTAGTCCTTCATCTCTTACTGCTGAATTCTCGATGGTTATGAGTCTTTCAGTCTGAACCTATTGGATAGTAGCGAGAGGAGGGCGTTTGCTACTAGTTCGGAGTCCACGAGGCCTAATATTTAGTATCAGCCACATAGTGTGGTTTGATAAGGTCGATTGACACAAATCTTTTCTCCTTTTTTCCAGCAAGGGGGGGCAGAAGTGCTGTTCTTGTTCTGTGGACGGCTAGGACAGGTACTGGTTGTCTGTAAGAAGGTCCAAATTCCTTATTTTCCGCAATCTTCTCTCTGGCTAGATCCCCAACATCTGGGATCCAGACAGGCCTTGCTGGGACTGCCAGTTTTTCCCCAGTGGTGGTTGGCTTCAGGAACACGTTGCTTTGTTTCGATCTTAGTTCATTTAGATCCTATAAAACAGCCAAACGATCTTTGATATCAAAGGGTTTATTTTCCACCACTGTGCCTTTACAGTCGAGATTAGGAACCCACATTCTTGTCCCAAATAGGACCTCATATAGAGTGTCCCCCCCCAGAGAACTTCTTGGCAAATTATTTAATGAGCGTTGGACCCCATAAAGATGTTTGACCCACCCATCACCCGAACCTAATACTCTGGCTGTTATAGACTGCTTTATGTCCCGGTTTTTCCTTTCCACAACAGAATTTCCCTCAGGATGAAACGGAGAGGAGTACCGCAATGCTACGCCCAAACTGGCCATGGCTTCTTTGTAAGCCTGAGAGCTAAACGCAGGGCCCTGGTCAGAATGTAGTGTGCCAATTGCGTATGTGCCAATAAAGACTCGCAAATCTTTTTATAACAGTTTGAGCGTCAGCCGAGCACTGAGGCCACATCCATAGGAACCTTGAGTTAGTGTTTGTGGGATTGCATTTGTCATAAAGGACGCCTGCGCGTAGATAGTCTAATGCTGTCTAACAATGGTGTCTGTACTGGGCCGGCTACTTCGTACTCTGGTGTCTGATGGCGTTCTGCACTACGCTGTCTATTGCAGTCTCTGCAGTCATCGATGAAGATGTGAATCAGTGTATTCGTTCCAGGCCACCAGTACATCTCTTTTAATGTTAATATAGTTTTAGAGATCCCCTGATGTGACAGGCCCTCCCCAAGATGTGCTTCATAAGTCAAAGCTGCTCTACGTTCCATGTTTGGAATTACCCTATCCCCCACTCCAGGGATTCGAGCAAACGGAACGTTGTTCGCATCAATTACATATGAGTACTTGAGTGGAAATTTCTTTGGTAACGCTGCACCACTGCCTTTGCTTGAAGCATTGAAAGCCAACAATACCTCACGCTCTATTCTCGTTTTTGAACGAGTGATCGCAGCTACGGAAGCCGTCTGAACAGCCCCCTCTGCGGCTTCATCAGCCAATAAATTCCCTGCAACATGAGCGCCATCACATTGATGACTCAGCGTGTGTATCACGTGAGCTTTTGGTAGTTCATTTCTCAACTGAACTACTTGTTCCCTAAGCGTTTTATGCTTTATTGTGCCACCTTTTGCATCTTTGAATCCGTTTTGAAGCCAATTCTGTAAATATTCATTATATGACGGGACACAGTAAAAGGAATCGCACACTATAAGTGTGGGGAATTCGGGATCTGTATTCCCAAGTGCCAGTTTGAATGTATGTAGTTCAGCTCGCTGAGCTGTACAATCTCAAAGAGACTGAGTTTTAGTGACCATTGGTCAGAAATTACCATAGCCCATGCGACGTTTTACGATTGCGGACGCTGCACTGTAAGCTTGCTTACTCCCTGTATCAGGTTGTGCTGATTCGTCAGTATAAATTATAAATTTGTACTGATCGAGAGGCAGAATTTCAGTGGGCAGAGGACATTCATGTTCATATTGCAGGAACACTTGTGTATTTAAATCAGGATCAAAAACATATTCAACATCTGTTGCAGCAAGAGAATTAACCCATTGTATCCATCTAGGATGTAAATCTTTTGCATTTGGAATGCTTTCTTTTGTAACCGCCTCTAAGGCTGGTACTGGAGTCACAACAATAATGTGTTTCCCCTGGGCTAGAGCTCTTTCTTTTGCTACAGCGGTTTGAACTGCTGTCAGTATCTTTTCTGTTGAATTGAAGCACATTTCTGCTTGTGTATAAAAATGTGATTTGTATGCTATTGGTACTTTTTCTCCCTCATTAAATGTTAAATAGGTGAATCTGCATTGACCCGAAATTATTCAGATCACTAAATTGCGTTTATTTACGCATGTTTGTAAGTGATTTGTTGCTAACATGTTAGCTTGGAGTGAACGCAGGATGTCTGTGTGTTCCTGTGTCCAATGTTTTGTTGAAAAATCAGGTTTGATTAATTCGTAGAGAGGTTTAACCCTTTCTGCGTAATTTAGAATGTAAGTTTTTCCAAAATTTAAGAAACCCAAGACGGATTGAAGTTTTTCAGCGTTTTTGGAGGTTGGAGCAGCGCACACTTTTCTGAAAAGTTAGCTGCTAGGCTTTTGCCTTCACTTTAAAGCTCATATCCTAGGAAAAGGACATTGACATGAGCAATTCTCGATTTTTTTAAAGTTGAATTTATAGCCCTCAGAGGCGAAGCCCAGTATAATGGTATTTCTATTTACCCTGTTCAAGTGCCTATCTAGGTCATCGTCTGTCAGATAGATGTCATCGACATATGACAATGCCTTGCTATCATACATTTGTAGTAACTCTGTTACCCTTGCTGAGAATAACCCCAGGCTGTTTTCGAACCCTTGTGGGAGTCTACAAAATTGACGTTGAGTCCCCATTATTGAGAAAGCTGTTAAGTACCTGCTTTCAGGTGCTATGTTTTGACAAAAGAAACCATTCAAAATATCCAATGTGGTTTTATATTTTTTACGCACAATGTTATTGATTAATGCTGTACTATGTGCATTTTGCACTGCAAGTGTTTTGGAACAAGTGTTCAAGTGTCTGTAATCCAAAACTAGACGATATGTATTTTCTGGTTTGGATACAGGAAACAAAGGATTGTTCATTGAGGAGGGGCATGATTCAATCACCCCTTGGTATTCAAGTTGATCTAAGATCTCCCTGACCTGTTTTTTAGCTTCTTGCTTTATTGGGTACTCCCTTTGTGCAGTAGGTTGATTTTGTAGCTGTATTTTGTGGTGAGGTGAGTCCTCATCCCATCCTACATGATTTTTGTATAGTGCTGTGTATAGTGCTGGGGCCTGGGCCACTGCCCATTTCCTGGCATAAGTATATGTTAGGTGAATTGGAATATGGTTGGAGAAGGCTGGCATTATGATGTCCTCGCCATGTGGGCACTCCCTGACAAATTTTGGTGGCCAGTCCTGTTCTGCTAGAAGCATATCATAACCCCTTGAAAGCTTCTCCCAAAAGAGTGCTTTCACTTTTCCTGGTAAGTCTCCCTCCATCCGGAGTGTTATTTCATATAACTTTTGTAGAATACTGACCCTGGTGTCTACAGTCTCTACTGTGATGTACTCATTCAAGTCCACTATCTCCAGAAGTTCCTTCAGGTTCTGGCAAGCTATTGTTACTTCTGCTGCACTGTCCAGCATTGTCTAAGCCCATTCTCTGTTCTTGAGCTGTGTTCTCAGTATTCTCGGCATGTCTGATCTTCAGACCTTCTACCTTCTTTTTGGTGAATTGAGGTTTTGATTTATTTTTCTGAACGTGTTGATATACTTTTGACTTCACTTGTTTGTGATCTGACCGTCCTCTTCTTTCTGATTCTGTGACGATATCTGAAAGGTACGAGAGGATCGTGTATCAGTATCTTGATACCTGTCAGGTTTTCTTAAATTATCCCTATTCCTGAGGTTATACCTCCTTTCAGAGGGCTTCTTTTGAGGAGACCTACCTCAGAATTGAGAACGTGTCTCTTTTGGATTTTGTTTATTAGTTTCCCACTTCTTTTTAGAAGATGTAGGATTTTGAATATTAGAGTCCTTCTCAGGACCTTCAGACAGTTTTGGCTTCAAAGGATTTCCACCCAAACTGTCTCTGCCTAATTCAGCATAAGATTTTTCTATTATTCTGGCTAGTTCATGTTGATGTTCTGTTACATCAAATTCCCTTAAGCGTTGACGGATCGCCACTGATGCTGCCTCCCCATCAATATTAGATAATATTATTGTTGAGACCTGGTCGAAGTTTTTCAGTAATTTCATATCTAAATTCAGAGCAGGCTCTGCCCCCGTATTCGTTTTGAATTTGTTTCAGGACATCTGGTATTACTGCAATAGACCGAACACCATTTGCTTTAGTATAGATGGCAGCAAAGACTGTGCCCCAAGTGGTGCAGTCTTCCAGTTGTGGTGTGATCCCCATTGGTAAACAGATTGTTAGGATTCTGTGTTTCTCATAAGGGCTAGTATTTGGAAATACTGCTTCGATTTGAGTAATTTTTTTAGCTATCCAGAATGGAATGTGTTCACGTTTTGTTGGCATTTTACCCATGACTGCGTGTAAAGTCTGAGGAGTAATTTTTAGTGTATACCCTTGTTGAGTGGTTTGATTTGGAATGGTTATTGGTGGTTGGACTGTGAAAGTTCGCATGACATATTGGACTAATTGTCTGTAAATTTTTATTAATTCTTGTAGTTGAGTAAGTAATTCTTCGTGTGACATTTCGTCGATGTCAAGATGAGGTGTGTAGACTACTAGAATCGGCCATGTTGCTCCTGGTCTACCTAGTGGATCGAGCCTGGTAATGTTTTTGTGATGTTTTAGGGCGCCTTTAAACCAGAGATTATGCTCCTGGTATGTGAGTGGAATTTCAATATCCTCGAAAGGAATATATTCCTCAGGTGGTTAATCTTCTTTTAGGAAGTGAAATACTTTTGTTGCTGGATTTGATTCTGGGAATACAATCCATGAATAGAATACCTCTGAAAGGATTCGTGTGCCTCAATCACGAAAACTGCTCTACCACCTCTTGGTGTTAGGCAGTGTTTTATAAGTTTTAGAGTGATGGCTCTCCTTAAGTTTGGAGGGCTGTTTATAACACCGTCATCGGTTTCATTTAAACCGGTGAAGTTAAAAGCTGTTAGGACTGGATCAGCCGCGGTTACTCCGTGCTTGGTTTTAGTATCCCCAATCAGGGACATTGTTTTTGAAAAATGTAGAACAAGTTTCAAGGAAACAAAGATAAGGTGCACAATATTTTGGAACACTGTATCCTTCAACGTTGAACAAACCAGACAGCTAATATATAGGATTTTTGTCCTATTCAGCTTTGGCTGATACTTAACCCTACCCACTCCAGACGTCTTATGGAGTATGTGAGTAAGGATATCCGAGAAAAGCATGACTGAGTTACTCAGTATCTTGCGTTAAATTAGTGCCTTACTGTAGGAGAGTGGGATCTGCTTCACATGGGTACCCCCACTTTTTGCTGGTGTTTCACTGTTGTTCGACCTTAGTCTGGCCGTGGCCCTGCTAATCAGGACCCCAGCCTAGCTGCTTCCTCTCTAAAATGGTTTCCATGTACATTAGGTACATCTCTAATTGGATTCTGGAGTGGCTTATCAGTCCCTAGTGTATGGTATACTATGTTCCCAGGGCATAGGTACCTCAGAAGCCTACCAGGGGCTGTAGCATGTATTATGCCACCCCTGGGAAGCACTCCAAAATGACAACACAGGTCTACTCCTGCAGCCTGGGTAAGGTGGTGCACGCACCCCTTACTGTGGTATAGGCTACCTATATCACTACCATTGCACACACGTATAAAACCTATAAGTCACTCCTATGGCAGGCCTTAACAATCCTGAAGGCATAGTGCTTGGTTTTTATGTGAGAGGGTGCCCCTGCATGAGCAGAGCCCCTCTGCAGCGTTCGGAGTACCTCCTCTGATGCTGTTTATGGTGCAGCATGACCATATACTCTTAAGTGCATTATAACCTCGCGGTAAATGCTAACTTTGGACTGGCTGCACGGAAACATGTCATGTTTGGTGTCAAACACTCTGGAATACTACCCCCCCCCACCATTTCCGGCGGCGGGGGTAGCATTCCACCCTTCTAGAGGGAGAGACATGTATCCACTGGTCTAACCGGTAAAGACTTTCTAGAGCCCTGGCATCACAAAATGGATGCCACGGGCATGGGTCTGGCCTCCTGCTGCTGACCGCAACTCCAGCAGGGGAGGCCTGGACAATAGGTTTCCTATCACAGGGAGGTGTAACCACCTCCACAGACAGGCAGATGTGTATTGGGGCTGGGCAGGAGCACTCTCTGGTACTTTGAAGTCCTGCACTGGGGGCACACTTGGTGTCCCTGTGCATTGTCCAGTTCAAAATGATTGCAGGGGCTACCTGCCCCTGCTCTGGCATGAAACTGGACAAAGGAAATGGGTGTAACGACCCCTCTTTCCAAACCCTCCCATAGGTGGGTCCACAGAGTATGTCCAACCCCCTATCTTAGTATAAGTATAGGAACTCAGTCCTTTAGACTTTAGATTACCCTGGACGAAACTCTGCAACATATATCCTGGACCTTCAACTTTCTATTTCGGCTAGAAGACTGAAGAAATCTCCCGTGGGGTCAAGGAGTGACCCCCCTGCTTGGCAGGCACCAGCAACTGTCCGGTCTGCAACTCTGAAGCTCCCGCCGGACGCCGAAGTCTTTGCAGCACCAGAGGTAGATTTCCAGACTTTCCCGAGGCTACCCTGAGTCCACAGCAAAGCTGAGGCCCGTGGCTATCGTGGGTGATGTGGAACCATGACCTCTGGACACCGTGAACTTTTGCTGGTACATCATCTTCCTGGTCTTCCTCGAAGTTGTGCTTTGGGCTCCAAGCAGCCCCAACCTGGAGCACCAACTGCACCGGCTCCTTCACGATCACTAGCCCGTTGCCTAGTGGGTCCCCACAAAGGCAACTCCTTTTCTGCTTGGGCTTTCCTGATTGCTCCAGACGTGCCCTGACTTACCCTTGCTGGGTGAGTCCCCCAGATCTTGCTGGTCTGCACCGACGTCCTTCTTCTATTTCCACTTGACTTGCCGTTGCCGTTATCCCTCCTGGATACAATACGGGCATAATTTCAAGAGGATTTATTCATTTTTGGCCCCATGAGATTGTTATTACTTTAATCTGCCTTGGAGGCCAGTTGCTGAATTGAACTTAGAGCAACACAGAACCCGCTTGATATATATACTGTTCATTTGGGATGCTCAGTTAAATTTTATGTCCTGAAGATGACCGTGGACTAATGCCAAAGGTCGAAACGCCGTCGACGCAATTGTGGCCGCAATTATTGGAGGACACATTGTTTTGTTTGTCGGAGTTTTATTTAAAGCTTTGAAACTCTGCCTTTTATGTCTTTTTCTCCCTGTCTGCCACCTGTCTGGTTATGTATATGGTTGTAATATGTTATATGTACCAGCTTACAATACTGAGCCCTGGTGATATCTTTCACTGAATACATTTTGCATTAGTTTTTCATTAGGGTCTTCTTTTTATTCTTCTTCTTTCTGTATTTCAATGTGTGCATTGTTATACATGTAATTTTAGTTCATTAATTGCTCTTTCATATTTACTGTGAATCACTTACATTCCTTCAAGACTTAGCCTGCAGGCTGCTCTCCATAGCTACCACTAGGATAGCTTTCAAATAAGGTTGTCTTTAACGTATCACCATAAGGAGTTGTTTGAACTGGTACAGGGTGCCCACTTTAATTAGTGGACAGCATATACCAGGCCAACTTTTCACATTGGTGTGCAGCGTGTGGGATTCCAGCTTGAAATTGTTTTACCAGATAATCTCAATTGAATTGATCAACTGAAAACCACTAAAGGTACCTTAGGTACATATAATATCAAGCTTAGTATACAGTAAGTTCTACTGAACTTAGAGTTGTGTGTCAAGGGCTTAGCACACCCTTTCTACAACTCAAGAGACTTTAGTAGGCCACACTAGTGTAGGTAGTGCAGTACACCACACCACACTAGTAATGTCTAATCAGCCAGGAACCATTGGGTCCCTGCCAGAAGTCAGTGGGCTTCTCCCCTATAAGTATGAGCATTTCACCTTTGCTCAGCTTAGGGCCTTATGTTATATTAGGAAGCTGAAGACAGCCAAAAGCCCAACCACCCAGCATCTCTTGGAGATACTCAGGCTGGATGATCTCTCAGGGCCTAGTGGGCCTGAAGGGGTAGGCAGAGTGGGTGGGGCAGCAGTTGAGGGTGGACCAGACTGAAGACAATGATCAGGATCTGGACAACCCAGCTCCACTTGATGAGGATGATGAGGAAGAGCACAATGCTCCCCTATATGTCCCTCCAGGAAGAGTTGAAGGTAGGGTTAGAAGGGATAGATCTCTCTCAAGGAAGTCTGTCCAGTCTACCTCATCTGTAGGGACCTCTATTTCTTCTCACAGAGGGAGGGAAACCTCCCAGGAGAGGAGAGAGAGACTGCTGAAGTATGAGCAAGCTCAGCTTCACCTCAGAAAACAGCAGATGGCCCTACATAAGGAAGCCCTAGAGCTCTACAGAGCTAGAGAAAAGGAGGGTCTAGAGTCCCTTGGTGGCAGCAACTTCCCTAGAGATAGGGAGAGGTCTTATGACCATAGAAACCTAAGTAAAATTGTCCCTCCCTACCAGAGTTGGGATGACATCCACAAATGGATAACTGCCTTGGAGAGGGCCTGTAAAGTATAGAGGGTCCCCCAAGGGCAGTGGGCAGCAATATTATGGTTCTCCTTTGCAGACAAAGGTAGAGACATGCCCCTCACTGTAAGAGAAGAGGATGCTGATGATTACCAGGTCTTAAAAAGTGCACTGATAGATGGGTTTGGTCTAACCACTGAACAATACAGGTTAAAGTTCAGGGATTCCCAAAAGGCACAACATCAAGACTGGGTGGACTTTGTTGACTGTTCTGCTAAGGCTCTGGAAGGTTAGTTGTTGGGCAGTAAGGTGTGTGACTTCACAGGATTGTACAATCTGATAATGAGGGAGCAGATTCTTAATAACTGTCAAACTCAGCTGTTGCACCAGTACCTGGTAGACTCTGATCTGACCTCTCCCCAAGAATTTGGAAAGAAGGCAGACAAATACATCAGAACCAGGGTGAGGCAGAAGGTACAGAACCAAGGTGGTGACTCTAAGAAGCAACATTCTAAGAACTCTGACAAGGGTGGGGAGAAGGGTAAAGACCAGAAGTCTTTACAAGGGCCCCAAAAATCTTCTTCAGGTGGGGGTTCACAGTCTAACAAAGGGAAAGGCCAAAAGAAACCTTGGTGCAAAGTCTGTAAGCAAAAGACACACTGGACCAGTGATTGACCAAGTCCAAAGAGAATATTCCAGCCCCCACCAATGTCCATAAGGCACCTGCTCCCCCTAGTGCAGTTACAATTGGTGGTGGGAGTACACAAGCCAAGGGTTTAGTAGGGTTGACACTGGGTACTGAGTTGGGCTCTGGCCTAGTCAGAGAAACCACTCAGGCTGTTCTTGTCTGTGATGTGAGTCCCAGTAACTTGGGCAAGTACAGGCAACAGCCTTTAATCAATGGATTACAGGCTTTGACATTTAGGGAAACAGGAGCAAGTGTCACTATGGTGACAAACGAGCTTGTGGATCCTGGGCAGATTATACATGGTGAAATGTACCAAGTGACCAATGCTAGCAACGTCAGAACAGACCATTCTCTGGCAGTTGTTAACTTCTCCTTGGGAGGGGTAACTGGCCTTAAGAAGGTTGTGGTGAGTGCAGACCTACCAGTCGAATACTTGCTTGGCAATGATCTAGAGACTTCAGCTTGGGCAGAAGTAGAGCTCAGGACTCATGCAGAAATGCTGGGCATCCCTGCAGATGTGTTTGCTGTGACCAGGTCACAGGCCAAAATGTCTGAAACTGAACAGGCCTTGGATTCTGGAACAATGGACCAAGTGACATCCAAGAGGAGGAGCAGAAGGGTTAAGGCAGAGCCTTCCCCCCGACTCAGATGGAGGATCAGTCTCTTGAGGTAGATGATCACAGTCCTGAAGAAGGAACTGTCCCAGAGAAGCTTGAGCCTGATCAGGTTGAGTTATTGGGGACAGGGGGCCCTTCCAGGGCAGATCTGAGCCAGGAGCAGCCGAGCTGCCCCTCTCTTGAACCCCTCAGACAGCAAGCTGCTGCTGAGGCTGCTGGGAATGCTAGTGGTCCCCATAAGGTGTATTGGGATGATGGCCTCCTGTATTCAGAGTGTAGAGACCCCAAGCCTGGTGCCATCAGGAGGTCCGTTATACCTCTGAAGTTCAGGGGCTTCCTATTGACACTAGCCCATGATATCCCTTTAGCAGGTCACCTGGGCCAGAACAAGACTTGGGACAGACTTGTCCCTCACTTTCACTGGCTCCACATGTCTGAAGACACAAAGGAGTTTTGTCGTTCCTGTGTGACCTGCCAAGCCAGTGGCAAAGCAGGTGGCACTACAAAGGTCCCCCTGATACCACTACCTGTGGTGGGGGTGCCCTTTGAAAGGGTGGGGATTGACATTGTTGGTCCCATGGATCCCCAAACAGCATCTGGGCAGAGATTTATCCTGGTGGTAGTGGATCATGCTACCAGGTACCCAGAAGCTATTCCCATTAGGACCACTACAGCACCGGTGGTGGCAAGAGCCCTGTTGGAAATGTTCTCAAGAGTGGGTTTTCCTAAGGAGGTAGTATCTGACAGAGATACCAACTTTATGTCTGGTTACTTAAGAGCAATGTGGAAGGAGTGTGGAGTGACTTACAAGTTCACCACACCCTTTCACCCACAATGCAATGGTTTGGTTGAAAGGTTCAACAAAACCTTAAAGGGCATGATTAAAGGGCTCCCAGAAAATCTCAGGCGAAGATGGGACATTCTCTTGCTCTGCCTTTTGTTTGCATACAGGGAGGTGCCACAAAAGGGGGTTGGCTACAGCCCCTTTGAACTTTTGTTTGGTCACCCTGTCAGGGGTCCATTGTGTTTGGTGAAGGAAGGATGGGAGTTACCTCTCAAACCCCCAAAGCAAGACATAGTGGACTACGTTCTTGGTCTCAGCTGCAGGATGGCTGAGTACATGAAAAAGGTAACTGAAAACCTTGAGGCTAGCCAGGACCTGCAAAAAGCCTGGCATGACCAAAAGGCTGTACTGACTATTTACCAGCCAGGTCAGAAAGTGTGGGTGTTGGAGCCTGTGGCCCCAGCAGCTCTCCAAGACAAGTGGAGTGGGTCCCACACTATTGTTGAACAGAAGGGTGAGGTTACTTACTTAGTAGACCTAGGAACTCCCAGGAGTCCCCACAGGGTTCTCCATGTCAACAGGCTAAAGCCATATGTAGACAGGGCTGACATGGGCTTTCTCATGGCTACTGATGAGGGACAGGAGGAAGAGATTGACCCACTCCCTGACCTCCTCTCACAGAACCCTGATGATGGGTCAGTTGATGGTGTGGCCTTGGCAGGCAGCCTCACTGCCCAGCAGCAAACTGATTGCAGACAGGTGCTCAATCAGTTCAGAAACATGTTTTCTCTGACTCCAAGTCAGACTACCTGGTGCACTCATGAAGTGGACATTGGGGACAGTCTGCCTATTAAAAATAAGATGTATAGGCAACCTGACCATGTCAGGGACTGTATCAGGACAGACATCCCGAAAATGTTGGATTTGGGAGTGATTGAACCCTCAGATAGCACTTGGGCTAGTCCAGTGGTCTTTGTGCCAAAACCTCACACCAGTGGTGGGAAAGAGTGGTGAGGTTTTGAGGGGTCTCAATGCAGTCACTAGGACTGATGCCCATCCAATTCCAGGCGCAGATGAACTTATAGATACTTTGGCCAAAGCCAAGTACCTTAGCACATTTGACTTGACAGCTGGCTACTGGCATCAGACTAGCTGATGATGCAAAGCCAAAAACAGCATTTTCGACCCCAAGTGGGCATTACCAATTTGTGGTGATACCCTTTGGTTTAAAGAATGTACCTGCCACTTTCCAAAGGTTGGTGAATACAGTTCTCACAGGTCTGGAAGCCTACAGTTCAGCTTATCTAGATGATATTGCTGTCTTTAGCTCCACCTGGAAGGATCACCTGGTCCACCTAAGGAATGTTTTGGAGGCCCTGCAAAAGGCAGGCATCACTATCAAGGCCACCAAGTGCCAGATAGGGCAGAGTCAGGTTGTGTACCTGGGCCACCTTGTAGGTGGAGGCCAGGTTCAACCACTGCAGAGCAAAATCCGGACCATCATGGACTGGGTTGCTCCAACCACCCAGACTCAGGTAAACGCCTTCTTAGGCCTGACTGGGTACTATAGGAGATTTGTCAAGGGGTATGAATCAATAGTGACACCCCTGAATGACTTAACTTCTAAGAAAATGCCCAAAAAGGTTCAGTGGACAGCTAGCTGTCAAAAGGCATTTGAAGACCTGAAGAAGGCTATGTGCACTGCTCCCATTCTACAGAGTCCTGATTACTCCAAGAATTTCATTGTCCAAACAGATGCATCTAAATTGGGGGTAGGGGCTGTACTGTCACAATTGAATGATGAAGGTCCGGATCAGCCAGTAGCTTTCATAAGCAGAAGGCTGACCCCTAGAGAGAAACGTTGGTCAGCGATTGAGAGGGAGGCCTTTACTGTGGTTTGGGCTCTGAAGAAGTTGAGTTCATACTTGTTTGGCACTCACTTCCTTGTTCAGACAGACCATAAGCCCCTCTTATGGCTAAAACAAATGAAGGGTGAAAACCCCAAACTGCTTAGGTGGTCCATTTCCCTACAGGGGATGGACTTTACAGTGGAACATAGACCTGGGAGTAACCATGCCAATGCAGATGTACTCTCTATGTATTTCCTCTTAGAACATTAAGAGTCAACTGGTCAAGGTTAGTTTAATGTCCCTGCGTTTGGGAGGGGGGGGGGGTTGTATAGGAGAGTAGGATCTGCTTCACGTGGGTACCCCCACTTTTTGCTGGTGTTTCACAGTTTTTCTACCATAGGCTGGCTGTGGCCCTGCTAATCAGGACCCCAGCCTAGCTGCTTCCTCTCTAAAATGGTTTCCATGTACATTAGGTACATCTCTAATTGGATTCTGGAGTACCTTATCAGTCCCTAGTATATGGTATACTATGTACCCAGGGCATAGGTACCTCAGAGGCCTACCAGGGGCTGAAGCATGTATTATGCCACCCCTGGGAAGCACTCCAAAATGACACCACAGGTCTGCTACTGCAGCCTGGGTAAGGTGGTGCATGCACCCCTTACTGTGGTATAGGCTACCTATATCACTACCATTGCACACACATATAAAACCTATAAGTCACTCCTATGGTAGGCCTTAACAATCCTGAAGGCAGAGTGCTTGGTTTTTATGTGAGAGGGTGCACCTGCATTAGCAGAGCCCCTCTGCAGTGTTCGGAGTACCTCCTCTGATGCTGTTTGTGGAGCAGCCTGACCATATACTCTTAAGTGCATTATAACCTCGCGTTAAATGCTAACTTTGGACTGGCTGCATGGAAACATGTCGTGTTTGGTGTCAAACACTTTGGAATACTACCCCCCGCCAGTTCTGGCGGCGGGGGTAGCATTCCACCCTTCTAGAGGGAGAGGCATGTACCCACTGGTCTAACCAGTAAAGACTTTCTAGAGCCCTGGCATCACAAAATGGATGCCACAGACACGGGTCTGGCCTCCGGCTGCTGTCCGAAATGCTGGCAAGGGAGGCCTGGACAATAGGTTTCCTGTCACAGGGAGGTGTAACTACCTCCCCAGACAGGCAGATGTGTATTGGGGCTGGGCGGGAGCACTCTCTGGTGCTTTGAAGTCCTGCACTGGGGGCACACTTGGTGTCCCTGTGCATAATTCAGTTCAAACCGGTTGCAGGGGCTACCTGCCCCTGCTCTGGCGTGAATCTGGACAAAGGAAATGGGTGTAACCACCCCTCTATCCAAACCCTCCCATAAGAGGGTCCACAGAGTATGTCCAACCCCTATCTTAGTATAAGTATAGGAACCCAGTCCTTGAGACTTTAGATACCCCTGGATGAAACTCTGCAACATATATCCTGGACCTTTGACTTTCTATTTCGGCTAGAAGACTGAATAAATCTCCCTTGGGGTCAAGGAGTAACTCCCCTGCTTGGCAGGCACCAAAGAAGCAACTGTCCGGTCTGCAACTCTGAAGCTCCAGCTGGACGCCGAAGTCTTTGCATAACCAGAGGTGGATTTCCAGACTTCCCCGAGGCTACCCTGAGTCCGCAGCAAAGCTGAGGCACGTGGCTATCGTGGGTGACGTGGAACCGTGACCCCTGGACACCGTGAACTTGTGCCGGTACATCATCTTCCTGGTCTTCCTCGAAGATGTGCTTTGGGCTCCGAGTAGCTAAAGCCGTGAGCACCGACTGCACCGAAGATCTCTGGCCTCCACTCCACGAGTGACCCGTGGGCCAGTTTCCAGTGCGATTGCTCAAGGTTCCTTCGCGATCGCTAGCCCGTAGGCTAGTGGGTCCCCACGAAGGCAACTCCTTTGCTGCTTGGGCTTTCCTGGTTGCTCCAGATATGCCCTGACTTACCCTTGCTAGGTGAGTCCCCCAGACCTTGCTGGTCGGCACCAACGTCCTTCTATTTCCACTTGACTTGCCGTTGCCAAGGCTTGTTGGGCCCATTCTGGTCGCCACCACCGCAGCACTCGACAAAATTCGTGGGACAGCTCGAATCCAGCTCCTGGTCATCGGCGACACCTCCTGGACCTCGTGGCTGAAGAGTCGAGACACCCGTCAACTCACCTGACGCACCTGACATCTGTGGGCATTGGACTATCGTGCCCCTGGTCACTGGTAAGTGACCCAGACTCTGTCCCCTCTGCTTTCAGGTTCCTTCCATCCTCGATCCAGGCTTGGATCTCTTCGGACACTTCTCCTCTTCCCGGCAGCAGCACTTCTTTGCCAGCTTCCATTGAAAACGACACCGCGACCTGACACCAAAAGACACCTATGCACCCGGCTTCCCTGGGTGAGGTAACACAAGTACTCCGGTGCTCCCGTGGGTGTTGGCCCTAGACACCTCTAAGGCCAGAAGGGTTTGCTTGTAGTCGTCCTCTAAGTGTCCTTAACTTGTAATTTCCCAACCGCGACTATCCCCATAGAAGTTAACGGCGATTTGCGCCTGTGTTCTAACACTGCACGTGTCCCCCGTGGGTCCCCTACGTTACTACCTTGGGTGGTTCCTTGGGGCCCAAGCACTTCTAAAGGCTCTAGGCCTTGTGTCTAGTTCAGTCGTGGTTCTTATACCACTTTATTGGTATATGGTTTGGTACGCCCCTAATGCCCAAACGTGTATTTGTGCTTTTACCGTTGAATACTGACTTGTAACTTAAGTACTTCGAACTCCAGCCTCATAAAGAGACTAGAGGGGTGTGTTTTATCTTAAATACATATATTTTGAATATATACCTGGTGTGGTTGTCCTTTCATTTGGTCATTCAAGAGATTATAGACTGGTAAAACAAGCTGCTTTACATTCCTTCAAGACTTAGCCTGAAGGCTGCTCTCCATAGCTTCCACTAGGAAAGCTTTCAAATAAGTTTGTCTTTAACCTATCACCATAAGGGGTTGTTTGGACTGGTACAGGGTGCCCACTTTAATTAGTGGACAGCATATACCAGGCCGACTTCTCACACTTTCCAAACGTTGGGCGCCATGTAGTGTAGTTCCTATTTCCCTAATAGGCTCTGTGCATTGGAATAATATACCCTATATATTTGGCATAGGACTGAGGCCAATATGCCCCTATCGAGTATATTAAGCTTAATTAATTTGTACCAGCTAACTCAGAGGCCACTAGGAACTCCTTGTAAACAAGAAGGGGTTAGTTTCTGGCAACCGCATAAACATGACAACTTTGTTTCCCTTTAGAATCGGAACACTCTCATAATCGTGAAAACAACAGATAACAGTTTCACTCAGCTAATCTTGCATGCTTAGTTTCTTCAGAGTTACACAGAAAGAATAGACGGGTGTTTCAATAAAAGGATTTATTGAACAGTCTTGTTTCTCGTGTAAGAGATATGAGCTGTTAAAATCACAAGACAGTATGCGAGATAGATTATGTACAGCGTAAGTAGTAGAAAGAAATAATACTGCGCTAGCATTATCTTTTATCTATGACACATATATTCATATACATAAATAACATAAGCTAAAAATGCGAGTACTCATAAGATGCTTTGCTAACTAGTTCTACCCCAGTGTACCTAACCTAAGTGTAGTACAAGGTAAGAAGTAGGTGATGTATTCTATAGTATGGTAGTCTATAGGATGGTATGCTAAGTTTTAGTATGCCAAGAGTCCCTCTAGGTTCTAGTCACCTCCATACCTTGAGAATGAGAGAGGTGGGAATCTCTTTCCGGGTCTCGAACTCTAACACCCACGAAGGGAGTCAGAACACTGGAAGCTGGATTCTCTGCGAGCAGGGATGACAGCGTCTCTTGTCAATGCGTCAGGCCGGGACACGGGCTCCTCTAAATTGAGGTCTCCTCCTTCTTGTTTGGGCAAGGGAAGTTATATATATATACCCAGTAGGTGCCTTGGAATGTTAGCATTGACGTAAAGTTGGGCAGAGGAAGACGTCAGGAATGAACCCTTAAGGAATAGCGGTTCATGCATAATAAATGAGTTCTTGGAGAAATCAATAATCCTCTGCTAGGGGAACACCCAAGAGCTTAAGGGTATGGTTTCTAGGAACTCGTTGTGACGTTGGGGTGGACGGATGTAGGTGACCATGCCTGTTTTTGGATAGCATGGCTAATGCCTAAATAAGGACTGGGATCTTTTGCCTATATAAGGGCAATGCGAATTGTGCCTATATAAGGACATGTATCATGAAAACCTATATACGGACACCTAAAGCGGAATACAACACCACCAGCAGTGACGCACCCAAACAGCATGTTCCTGCCAAGGTATATAAATTGTACAGCATACAAGGCACGTGTGAACATTGTGAACCGAAACCCCGCTCCGGCTAACTGCCAAAAATCACTTGGTTTCCCCTGCCTGGCTTTATTTAACTGTCAAACCAGGCTGACACTCGCCTAGGTCCCTCCCTTGTAACAAGCAATGCTTACATCCGGGCACTGACATTTCGTGTACCGAGGGCTCTCAAAGGGAACTGAGCCATTGGTGATAAATGTACGACCTTGTCATGTGAGGCAGGACGCTTTCGTGCCCAGACGTGGGTCCCTTGCTAACTTTGCCACTGGATTCAAGATAGCCTGGCTGATGAGGGTTATGAACCCGAAACCGGTCCCAGGATGCTTGTTTCCGGTCCAGGGAAGACATGGCTTGGCAGTTCGGGCTGGACTATTCGCATGAGGCACAGGGTCATACGGATTTGCATATGGTCATGTCTGAACTGGGGTGGTGGAGTGAGCTAAAGAATGATGATGGATTAAACCCAGATCAGTTGACTGGGGGTGAGCGTTTGATTAGCTCAAACGCTCCGTCCATCATTCCCTTTGGTATCCCTAAAACATGTCAACAAACTTTTAAACATTAACAATACGACCGTCGATAATGCAGCAGGTGTGTTGTCTTTAGGCACAAAGTGAGCTGGGTAAGAGAGGGTGACAGCACTTTCCCAGCTTGTGCCGCCATTTATTTCCCAGGGCATATGCACTGGAACCATCATGAGGTCCACACAGCGTGACAGCAGTAGCCCACCACAAAAAGATGGACAAGTCAAATAAGGAAAGAAAGGAATACATACTGTCTCGAGGTGATTACTTCAGCAAGCAGCAACTATGGTACAGGGAAAAAAACACCTACCTCTGAAGTGTGTGCTTCACCACGGTTTGCCCTCCAAGTGTTATGCCAAAGGCTAAGTTGGTGGTCAGCCACCGAACACCAAGCTACTTGCCCCTTCACAACGATGGAGTCTGAATCACTGGAGCTAGAACGAAGGCCAGCGACTTGCGCGGTGCGGTGTCTGTACCTTGTTCAGGCTTGTTGAAGCAGAGAACTTTGGATGCGATCCCTTCTTGCACCTGTCCAGCTGTAACAACGAACAACGGTCAGAGCTATATCAGCAAGCAATGCCCAACACTGGCAGACAAATCCCACCAAGAAAAATACATTTCCTTTATAGCAGCAGCTCAGCCAGAACATTCTTTTAAAATCTTCTACCTTGTAAGCATGCAAGGTCACACAACTAATTCTCCGTCTCTGTTTTTCATGTGTCATACAGAAACAGTATCACATTGCAGGGATAAATAACACATACAGAAATAGATGCAGTCAACGCTTTCACAAACGCCATGTGTTTTTCAAGAAGTGAAAGCGAATCTGAGGGGAGACAAATCCACTGCCGGGCGGGCACTGCAGAACAAAACCTGTAGCTAAACCTAACAAAACAACTTCCTCTCGACTACACGGAGGAGTTCTGTGCACCCAAGGTCAGATTTGCACTTTTGTGCTTTTGGTCGCTAATTAATTTTAAAGGGATATTTGCAAGCATGTGCACATTCCACATGTTATGGCCTTATATTTCATGTCCACTTGGGTAAACGTCTGTGGGGAGACGGGGTTTAAATGCAAAAATGACACCCATCTGCTCCTATGGTCCATTTTATTTTTTAAAGTGTAATCACCTTTATTAAAGTCAAATATTCATGATAATAAAAAATAGATCTAACAAGAAAAATATAAGACAAATAAAATATGCATATTTACAAACATGAAATACAGAAAAGCTGTTTATACTTTTATATAATCTAAAGGAAATAGGGAAAGGTACAAAAAGGAGGGAACGGAGCAATGCCAATATACAATTGAAGATTGAAAAGTAGCATGTATTGAAATATGAAAAAATACATAATAAATGGGAAAAATACAACTAGTAACGTAATACATATACGGTATATTGCAAAAAGCAGAGAAAATTAAAATTTACGGAGGTTTAAAATTTTCAGAACGAGTAAGAGTTGCATGTTTATTAGCAAGAAAACTCAAATAATTAGTAAGTGACATCCAATATAAGTTCCTATTGACATGCGTCTACACAAAGAAGAAAAAGAAACGTCTAACCTATGATAATGACAAACATTATTCTACCATGATATGCTCTATTTTCTAAAAGAGGTTCTAGATTGAACTTGAAGATATGAATCAGGCAACAATTTAAGGCAGAAGAGGGTATGGACCCGAGCATAACTTGAGCAGGGGTTTTTCCAGGGCTCATCCTTGAGCCTATTGGAGAGAGCCATGATTCATTGAAGTGTGTGCAGTCATTATTGCCCTGTACAGGGACCAGACATTCATACATTTTACTAGAAAGGAACACTGCTTTATTTAAAAAACAAAAAAAACAATTTAGACTACTACCCAGTCAAACTAGTAGTGTCACCAGTAGTACTCAAGCCCTCTCCTAGATCCTGCCACACCATGACGCATAAATAGCAGCTGGCTCATCTGCAAAAGGCTGATTTGAGCCATGGTAGGCCAGCCTAGCACAATTTTTCCAGTGCGCCTCCCGCTCACCATTCAGCAATATGGGACGGGCAGGCATCTGTGGAAAAGGCTTATCCAGAGTTACAAGTATGAGTTGTTAAGTTGACTCACGCAGGTCAGGCAAGTTTTTGATCCAGCCGTGTTTTTTAATTTAATTCTGGTACTTATAGTTTGTTTTGTATTATATATTCTGGATCACAAAAAATACCAGAATACAAAATAAAGAGTGATCTCGACAAAATTGCTCACATCACACTTGGAACAACTCTCTCGCTTAAAGACAGTAAAGTGGTCTTCAGCCACAATTGAATTACTGGTGCAAAGAGCCGAATACCACCTACAAAACACCTGGAGCAACAGATATTCTGAAAGGGAAAACTGGGAAGCATTAACAGACTATTTTCCCAACCAACATGTCTTAAGAGTCAACCCAAAAGGGCCCTTTCTGCAGATCACCCATTGAAAGGACGAAAATAGCTCAAGAGAGGGGCAATGAAACTATCGAAATAGGAAGTCAATAAGGCCTTGCGAGTAGTCCGTCACTCTCCACCCAATGAAATCCTGATAGCGGAACTGAGGCACACAAAACAGGAGATAAAATGGGCATCCTGGAGTACAAAGAGGCGAAACACAGAGGCCTTTGGGACCAAATTAATCGGGGACATCAACCAACATAACTCCAACACATTCTAGTGAACAGTGAATTCCTTAAGAAATCCCTTACAGCCTCGCCTGGAATCCAGCCTCTCTGAGGAAGCCTGGGCCACTTTCCAGAATGCCCATTTCAACTTATACCCCAACACAGCGGTAACATCAGAAGTTGAAGGGGATGCTTCGTCTGAGGGAAATGGCAAGCCAAGCGAACAGCACAAAAAGATGCAGATAGTGAGCCAATCATTGACGTAAACGCCATACATTCAGGGAAACAGGCAGACGCTTCGAGGGCGAGCGGACAAGTACTCTTGGTGAATGTTTGACTACAGAGTCCGTCCTCCCCTGGCCACCCTATGATGTCTGTTGAGAAAACAAGTTATTTCTGATCATGCAGGGAAAAGGTCCTACAAATATGGTCTATATGGTTAAGTGCATGCTAATTATAATTTAATTGCACAGCAAATAGCTAAAAAATTGCCCAAAAAAGGGTGACTACGAGGTCCTGAGGAAAGCCGATTGACTCTTCACGGGCTACACAAAGGCTGAAACATGTCGACCTAACAGATGCCTGGGGACAATAATTCCTAAAAGCATCACACATTTTTTTTTAACCTAGCCCTAAATCTGCAACATAGGATTCAGGGGCTTTCTTAACTCACTCACTCACTCACTCAACCCTTCCTTCACTTACTTCTACCATCCAAAGAGCTCCGCTTACAAACGCGTTGAGCACACTTGTTTGCACTGAATAAATCACTCGTGGATCAAAGTGGTGAGCCTGATGAGTACAGGCCCCAGCTAGGCCCGCAAAATACAAGGGTTTGCTCTCCTGTAACGAAAACTAGAAGGAAGTTGGCACGGAAACTGCAAATACAAAGACAGAGTTTATTAACCCTTAAGGGTGGTCCTACAACCTACACAACACTCTTCAGTATTGTATAGAGTAGCACAAAGAACTTGCGTAGATGGTCCCTGTTAGACCTGTCAGCCCTTTGGCAGTTTCCTCCTCATTTTTATTATTTTTGTCCCTTTTCCCCTTCTCATTTTTTCTGTCTACCAAACTTTTTGGGGTTCTGATGTAGAGGCTCTGGGCGCTTCACCCTCACTTCCTGAGGGAGAGGCGCAAGGTGCTCCACTGAGGTAAATAGGGGAGATTCGCAAAATGGTGGCTCCAACTGTCACCTCAGCACCTGGGCCATGACTGCCATGAGAGGTTCCGGAACCTTCTGGGCCCTTCTGGCAAGTCAGGCCCAAGGTGATAAATAGAGGTGGCAGGAGGGCAGCCATTTTAAGATTGGTGGGGACTGCGGAAGGTTCAGGAGTAAGGCGCCTGTGTGAGGAGGTGGTTGTACTTAGAGGGGAACAGACAGGTCCCAGGGTCTGCTCAGAGTCCTAAACCTAGTAACGTCACCCCTCACCCTGTGACCGGTCCCTGAGTGCCGCCCGTGACTTTTGAGGTCCTTGTACCTGAGGAAGTCTCCAGGTAGTTTGAACCCCTGACCCCCTGGACCTTGGAGTGGGCCAGCGCCTGGGCCAACCTCTCCCCAAATCTGTTGTCATCTGGGAGTTTTGGACTGATCCAGTGTGTCACCCTCTCTGACGAAGAAGAGAGGTGGTTGTGCCCCAGCCCCGGGAGTCTGATTGCCTCAGTCCCTGTGTGGAAGCCGGCGTCTTGTGATTCACCCTGCCCCTCCACGAGACCCATTTTCGGAGCCCTGGCTGTTTCTACTTCTTTTCCCCCCACCTGAAGTTGAGAGGTTACCTAGGGTCCCTTGGCAGGAGACGCTGCCATTGTGAGGCCGAAGGCGGGGAATTGGCTCCGGGTGTGTGTCCGCTGTGAGGGAGCAGCGCGACCGCCCGTCGGAGATTCTCCTCAATAAGGAAGTGAGGCAGTGAAGCTGCGGCCCTGGTCACATGAGAGGAGCCGGAGCGCCGCCCTCTTGTTGTGGAAAGGAGGCGGAGGCCGCGCCCACACAGGACGCACGATCCCAGATATCGGCCGCAGGAGGGAGCGTCTGCTGTCAACGAAGTTTCCTGGTAAAGTGCCCCGTGTGGTGATATTCTGCCTCAGGGAAGCGGAGAGGCGTCTGTCACCACTAGAGAACGTACACCCGGGGGAATCCCTTGGGGGAGGTGGCCTGTAAGTGCATGCGGTTTCGTTCCCCTTCTTACGGGAGGACTCCCTCGCTGTTTGCCCCCCCCTGAGCTCCGCGCCAGAGGTGAGAGACCCAGCACCGAGAACTGTCCTGGATGAGGACTTCGCTTGCAGACAGTAAGCTGGGAACACAGCGCGGGGCATGGGAGAGAACTGGGGCCTGATTGTTCGTTTATCAAGAATTGAGGGGGAAGGCCAAGTAAGGTCGTGGTAGTTACTGGCAGGCTCACGTCTGGTGAGGAAAGTAATAGGTTGAACCCAAGCCTCAGAAAGCGCCTAGATGGATGGCGTAACGGGGACAGAGTAGAGTCAGGGTTATGGAATTCGACCAATAAACTAACTGAAGGTAGCCCTTGTCTGTCAACCGTACCCCTGGAGCCCCACTAATGCTTATAGACCTAGAGATTGAGGGGTGACCCGGTATTGTGGAAACGGAGGGGGTTCTTCAGAGTGCAGACAGCCGGGTGGGACCACTTAGTGGGTATAAAGACATGCTGTGTTAGAATTATCTTGAAATGTTCTTGGGAAACGTACTGAAATGGTTTAACTTGAAATGTTCTTGGGAAACGTACTGAAATGGCTTAACTTGAAACGTTCTTGGGAAACGTACTGAAATGGTCTAACTTGAAATGTGGTGAACTGCTCTTCCTGAAACGTATGAAATGTCAATCTTTGGACTGTGATGAAAAAGTATTCTGAGTTGTTATGCCATGTGTTATTCCTAAGTAAAGGGAGCTGTTCATCCTGTAATGTAATGAACCACTACACTCCAAAGTGAGAAACCGGATAGCCAAGTTTGTTAGGAAAAGATAAAGACTTTGAGTATTCCTTAAATTTAATCGGTGTAGTGTCCTCTTTGGGTGAAGTAACGTTGAGATTGTGAGCTGGGTGTGATGCAAGCACGTGACGCTGTGTTGGGAGGAAAGCCTGTGAGCCTGAGCCAAGCTACCAAAGGACGCTAGGTCCAACAGTCCCCTTTTATACACAACAGAGGGGCTCATAAGTGGGTGGATACAACATAGAGCAAAATTCATTACCATTTATGGACATTTTCGATACAGGATCAATATATGGGCGGAGTTAACAATTCCCTGAGCCCGCGAAAACATGGTCAAACAAGGACTAACTGATAACAGATGTGGTCAAGTCTGGGCATGCGCCAGACGGACAACGGAGCTATTTATAGACTGTTACTAGGCAGATTACAAGAGCAACTAGCGAAAAGGTAGGACTCTTCTCGTGCAAAGCACGTGGAGACATGACAATACAAAATGGAGTACGGACATTAGTCAACATAAGACAAGAAACTCATTTTAACTAAAGAGAATTCATGTCTTCAGTGAATGCTTAATCAAATCGCTGTTTTAGTTTTCAACAGACGACCCTTTCAGCATTTACTGAAGACATCCGGCTTATTAGGATAATCATCATATATGTCAATTTTCATAATCTCTTCCACCTCTTTGTTTAAATGTTTCTGATAGGTGACATTGGCAATAGCTTTCTTATCAGGAATACAAAATGACACACATAAAGAACAGAGTAAAGGACCACACTGAACACAAATGCAGCAGGAAAACAGAACTGCTACAATAATACAGAGACCAGTTAAAACTTTCCATCCCCAAGTAGTGATCAATGCCCAAAACCATCCAGAAAAGGTCCAAGTGCCATTTTCTGTATGAATCTCAGCTGCGATTTTATGCAATTTATTAATAGCGTTATAGACTGATGGCGTGTGGTCAGGAATAAATACACAACAACTACTTCCGATAATTCTACATGCTCCACCTCTGTCTGCTAACATAACATCTAATACCATACGATTCTGTAACACAACAATTCTAGTGATTTGTAATTGTTCCGTAAGATTCCCAAGAGCAGCAGCAGCTTGATTTGTTACAGCCTCTACAACTCTCGTTAATAGTCGAACCTTCCTACTATTTAGAGCAACTCCAACAAAGAAAAACAATCCTAAGTTAAAAGCAACATACTGCTGTAAGCTAGTGTCAGTTTGGTCAACATCATCAATAGATAGAGTACGTTTATATCTATTTACAGTTACATTGTTCAATAACTTCAAATCTTTATGATAGGATGCAGGCGCTAAGAATACAGGGGGTAATAAGAACGCTACATAACATACTCCGGACCAGCTGGCTGGTAAGCGATAATAACCCTTATTCCCACATACGAAGTACGTATTATGGGAAGCTAAGAAAGTACTATTATTTAATCCATCTATATTCAAAACAATAATACAGTCACTAACACCAACAGGAATATGACCCACACTCTGGACACACAGGTCCGCTTGAGCTTGTGCCACTTGAATTACAAATTGTTCATTTCCAGCAGTGTCTCTGGTGTTTGTGAAGATGTAGGGGATCGATTCATTATCTGGTCGATATTCTTCCTACTCCCATATTGTCCCATTCGCTTGTGGATAGCCTTCTTTATCTTGATGACATTCCCTATTAAGTCTAAAAAGTAGTCGTCCCACTGTAGGTTTCCGTGTGGCAAAAAGCAAAGTGTACCATGCTCTACAAGAGCCATTATGAAAGAAAGGAAGAGGTATGAACGGCGTTCCTCCTTTCTTCTGATGAGCTGGCATCATACCACATATCCAACAGTTCGTAGCATTTGTAGCAACATGGGTATGATGCAACATCTGGATAAAAGTATTATTCAAATAAGACTGCCGATGCTTCAATTCTTGATACGGAAGGGTGTAAAAGTAGTGCTCCTCAGGCACTGGAGTAGTCAAAACAAGTAACTCACGGGCAGGAGTCACATCCTCACAAACCACGTGGTTATACCAACAATAGCTACAATGATAATGAAACTTGTCACACAAAGAATATTCTTCTTCTCCATTTTGTAGTAAAAGTCAATATCTTCCTGAAACTAAAAGGTTGTCAGAACTCTTCCCCTTAAGCAGCCGTTGATTTCTTCACCAGCGGGCCAAGACGGGTGTCACTACACTAATGCAGGGCTGATCCCCCCCCCCTTGCCTCATTGGCTCTCCGTTTCACTAACCTAAGGGCCGTTCTGACAACGTGTCCTGATACAGAAAGAAATCACTTCCTCGGTCTGAGATAATATCTTCTTCCTCCAGGAATCGCTTGGTCCGGAAAGAGCTCCTCAGTGTCGTTCGGTTCCACAGCACGGCTTGTCTCTGCAGTCAGGATTTCTCGATGGTCGGTCAATACAGCAGGCTCCACTAATCCAGGCGGCACTTTACGACAGTGCAAGGAGTGGATCCAGTTCTTCCGATTGGAGACTCGCACAGCTGTCCTCGTTGCGAGCAAGACTTGCTCAGGACCAACCCATCTCGGCTCCAGACTGTTCGTCCTTTCAAACACCTTGATCATAACATAGTCTCCAGGCCGGAGGTTATGTCCTTCACCTGTGGACCGATCAGGGAGCGCTTCTCAAACCTGTTGATGAATAGAAACCAAATTATCCGTTAACTGTGCCAGATAATCATTCATCATTACACAAGATACATCATACACTGACTTTGGTTTCGGTGGACCCCAAATATTCATTGGGTGTCCAAACACGATCTCATAGGGTGTGAGACCGGTCCGAGAGTGCGGTATCGATCTAATTGACAATAATGCCAGCGGTAAAGCATCTGGCCAAGTCAAAGAAGTCGAAGCTTGGATCTTAGCGATCTTAAGCTTCAAACCGTTATATTTCTCAACCAATCCCGCAGATTGAGGGTGAAACACTGCATGGAATTTCTGGGTAATTCCCAGTCCTTTCAGGACATACTTGATAACGTCTGCTATAAAATGAGGGCCGTTATCACTCCACAACAATCTACAAACACCATATCGAGGGAAGAACTCCTTCAATAGCATCTTGGCTGTAGTCATTGCAGTATTGTCTTTCGTAGGGTATGCCTCAACCCATTTGCTGAAGGCACAAACCACTACTAGAACATACTTCAGATTATTACAGCGCTCAAGCTGGATGTAATCCATCTGCAAAACCTCAAAGGGTGCAGTAGGTGTTGCAAATCCTCCTGCTGGAGTCCGCGTACCCTTTCCTGGGTTATACCTCAGGCAAATCATGCAAGTCTGCACTACCCTCTTTGCCGTACTAGCGATCTCCGGATGCACCCAAACTCGTGTGAGTAATTTTACAATTGCGGAAGCTCCGACATGCGCTAGTCCATGTGCCATCTGAACCATAGGATGTACGAAAGCTGTGGGTAACTTCCATTTATCCATCTGGTTATTTCTCCAACACCCTTCATCATCTAATTCTCCATCATTGGACCATTGCTCCCGTTCCTTATCGGAAGCGGTCCTCTGTATCTCCAGCACTTCTCTCCTAGCATCGTGCCATCTTTCTGCCTGTGACTTCACAACATACATTGCAGTAGAGCCAGGCTGCATCGCAGTCTCTCGTGCCACCCGGTCTGCCAAAGCATTCCCTTCTCCAACTTTATCAACCACCTTTTTATGGGCACTACATTTAACTATAGCGATCTTCTTTGGATATGTTAATGCAGTCAAAAGGTTATGAACTAACTCTCCATACATTATCTGTGCTCCATGTGACGTTAGGAAACCTCTCTCCTTCCAGAGTAGGCCAAAATCGTGCGCTACTCCGAAGGCATAGCGGCTATCTGTATAAACATTCACACACAATCCTGCACTGAGCTCACATGCTCGTGTTAATGCTATCAGTTCCGCTGCTTGAGCTGATTTCTGCGGTATGCGTGCTGTCTCCACTATTGTTTGTAACGTGGTAATTGCATACGCTGCTGAAGTCGTACCATCTGGTAGCTTCAGGCATGATCCGTCCACCCATAGTTCTCCATCTACATCTGTAAAGGGCGTATCCTGGAGATCAATACGACCCTTTGTCTGTTCCTCAGTCACAAGAATACAGTCATGTGCTTCTCGTGCTTCAGACTGAGTTTCCGGGAACGGCAACAATGTGGCTGGATTTAACGTTGCACACCTCTTTTACGTAATATGAGGAGCCAAAAGCGTCAACTCATATCCCGTTAAATGAGCACTGGTCAAATGCTGCATCTTTGTCTGAATAAGCAGGGCATCAACAGCATGGGGAACTAATACCAACAACTTATGAGATAACACGATTCCCTCGCTTTGGCGTATTGACACAGCTGTCGCCGCAACCGAGCGAAAACAACCAGGCAATGCTCGGGCAACAGGATCAAGTACAGCCGAAAAATATGCACAGGGGCGCTGCTTGTCGCCGTGCATCTGTACTAAAACTGATAATGCGCATCCATCTCTCTCATGTACATACAATGTGAAGAGCTTCATATAATCAGGGGTACCTAACACTGGTGCTGAACAAAGGGCTTGTCGCAATTGCTGAAAGGCAATTTCACACTCATTTGACCAGGGAAGAGGAATTGGGGTATCTTTTGTCAACAGTGCTACTAATGGCTTAACTATGTGTGAAAACCCCAATATCCATTGCCTACAAAAAGAAGCAAGACCCAAAAATGCACGCACGTCCTTCTGTGTGGAAGGTACTGGCGTGTCCAAAATTGCTTGAATACGATCTGGTGTGAGTGCACGCCCCTCCTTAGACAAAAGGTGACCCAAATAAGTCACCTTTGGTCTACAAAATTGCAATTTCTTCCTCGACACTTTGTGATTGTGAGATGCCAAAAAGGAAAGCAAGGATAACGTGCACTTCTCACATAGCTCAGGAGTGTCGGCTGCCAACAAGATGTCGTTGACATATTGTATAAGGGCTACACCATTAGGCAGAACAAAGGAATCCAATTGTCTTTTCAATGCTTGACTGTAAATACTAGGACTCTCTGTATAACCCTGAGGGACTCTACAAAATCTGTAGGACCGATTATTCAAAGTGAAGCCGAAAAGGTACCGGCTATCAGGATGAATAGGAATCGAAAAGAAAGCATTTTTCAAATCGATAACCGAAAATGTGGTCGCCGTTGGCGGGACCAGAGTAAGCAGCGTCGTGATATCAGAAACCACTGGATACTGAGGTATCACTATCTTATTCACCTCCCTTAAGTCAATAATAAAACGATAAACCCTATTCTTCAAAATAGGTAGAATAGGACTGTTGCAGACATTGTATGGAACTTCCTCCACTACTCCCACCTTTATCAAATCCTGCACAATCTGTATGAGTGCCTCCTCCCCCTCCTGGGAAATACGACATTGAGGGAGGCGTGGTAACACAGCACCCTCCTGGACACTAATGTGGACAGGCGGAATCACCATCTGTCCCACATCAGTATCCAAAGTGGCCCACAAAGTAAGAGGGAGAGAAGCTAATACAGTATCCTCTGCAACCACACACATCCGTTCTGTCATAGGGTGGTTATCGTTTAATATCACACGTACTCCAGTAGGGGAGCAGCAGATCGTAGCTCTGAAGTGCTTAAGCATATCAAGACCCATAATGTTGTCAGGCGTGTTCGGAGCAAGCAAAAACGGACAGGGTGCAGAAAATTGGTCAACATGAAATGCAAGGGGTTGGGATAGAGGGCTTCGAGAGAGTGTACCATCAAACCCTACCGATGTAACCATTAAGCCAGATGGGGGAGCCCTCGGAACCAATTGTTTGGACAGCGCACTGCGAGTAGCTCCTGTATCAACTAGGAACCGATCAGGAGAACCCAGAACATTTGCTGTAACATAAGGACCCTTCTGATCAACTGGCACTTCAACTGATTCCAACCCCCACCCAACGCAATCCTATGCATGCTGCGAATCATGGTACCCAGGGCAGTCATTCCCAGACATTTGATACTGATTTTGCCGATCAAACACATTAGGTCTATCTCGTTGCTGCACGTTAGGTTCAAATCGAGCACGATCATTAGAATTCCCTCTAAAATTCGAAAAGCCCCCTCTGCCTCTCGGCGGTCCCTGACCACGTCCCTGACGAGGTGCGTATAATACCGGACAATCCCTGGCCCAATGACCCAACTGTTTGCAATACGCACATTGATTTCTATTAACATCCGTCCGACCCGAAGGGGGAACCATAAAATCCTCCTCTACCTCTCTCAACACCCCGACGAGGCGGACCATACACTTGCGCTAACATCACCTTGGTTTTCAAATCTTTCGATTTCTTCTCCTCATGCCCCTTCGCTTCTTGTTCCTGACGCTCATAATACTGAGCCATAGTCAGGAGGGATGCCAGAGACGAGGTGGACCAAGAACTTTCACTCGCTTTTAATCGAGCTGCTATTCCCGGTAATAAATTCGCCACATATTTATCAACAAAAAGATGTCGACCCGTATCGTCCGTAAGTGACTGACCACTGAAATCATGAAATGTTTCCTCAAAGCGCGTAACGAAGTCTGAAACTGATTCATAAACCTTCTGTTTACACGAGGCTAACATATTCCAGTTAATCTTTTTAGGGGGAATAATCGTTTTCAACGTAGTCAAGATAGCAGCAGGGAGATCTAAAATAAGCTGGGGCGGTTTTTGCGCGGGCTTTCTCTCCCTATCCTCATCCTCAATCTCAGACCATTTAGCCTTAAAA
Organism: Triturus cristatus; assembly: GCF_964204655.1. Lineage (NCBI taxonomy): Eukaryota > Metazoa > Chordata > Amphibia > Caudata > Salamandridae > Triturus > Triturus cristatus. The sequence continues at coordinate 115,755,926 of NC_140580.1, forward strand.
ACGGCTTGATCATCCACCTTCCACACAGATCGCCACATATCCGATGGTAAAATAAGCCCAAAGAACAAATCTATATCTGCTAAAGTCATAGTACAAGAATTCAAGGCCCCTTCGACCTCTTCATAAAAGGCCGCTGGATTCTTGCGGGGGTCAGGCAATGCATTCTTCAATGCCATAACGTCAGTCCTATGCCAGGGAGTATAAACCCAATTATACACAAAATATCCCCTAGCATCGGGGGAAGACATGTCTGAACTAGTACCCGCTCCTTTAGGAGGAACATACAAAGGTGCCGCCTCTCGCATCGGTTTAGCATGCACTAGTTCGCTTTTATCTGAATGGGAGGTAGACGATTGTTTCCCGCCGACGTGTGAATCCGATTGCTCCTTCTCCCCTGTCTTTTGGCGCGCTTTCTCTTTGAGTTCAAACGCCGCGTCCCGTAATGCAAACAGCCGTCGGACCGCATCGGGTACCTTAGAGGGAGAAAAGACACCGTTACGTAATGCTTTAGAATCTAATACTATATCATCAGGCTCAAAAACATCAGAATATTTCCGAAAGGCAGTAACCACTTCATCAGAAAAAGTTTTAACAAAATATAACTTTTCTCTATCCTGCCAACTATCCAAAAATGCCAATAATTCAGTAAGAGATAGCTTGCCCTTAAGCGCACGAAAATAAATTTTCCGAAGCTCACCCATACGATCAGTTGATAACATGGACCGCGTGTCTACCTTATCCGAAACCGATCCAGAATCCTGTGACCTCGGGGCAGACGCGCCAACATAAGGGGGCGGAGAGCGATCTAATAAATGAAAATCGGAGGAGCCTAGCGCTTGACCAAGATGGCCGCGTGAGCTTTGAGCTCCCGAGACCCACGCGCCCTCCGTCGACTATCCTGTCTTTAATCCTGTTTTATATGCACGGCATCTTGCAGATGACTCGTTATGGAGGCGATTGATGCTGCCCGATTTCGGATCGCCCACCGGGAACCGGAGTTATGCACGGCGGAAGATTGAGGCCTATCTCCGAGGGATGCCAGGGGCTGGCGTTGGCAGGATGCCCGACCTCTAATTGAACAACAGCGGCCAGGCGAGGTGTGAACTGTCGGACGGAGGTCCCCGTCCTTTCACTTTCACTTTCTCGCCCTTTGTCTGCCTTGGCCCGGGAGTGCTTTCGGCTGCTTTATTATCCTCTGGACGCTCTGCGCCCTACTCTGCCGGGCTATTGCAGAACTGATTTCTCCTGATCCCTCTTACTGAGAGAGGGCCGTCTTTTTGCACCGGCCTGCTTGGTGCCAGACATGTCGGGTAAAGCGGAGGTGGATCGGCTGAAATCCAAGGCTACTAGGCGGGGAGCCTATACTCAAGCCAATAATATGGACCGCTATGCCCAGCAGAAGGGGTCGCCTGGTGGATCGAGCCAGTCGCCGGATGTACAGAAGACTGCCTCACTCTCGGCCTCGGAGCCCTCGTTGCAGGATGTCATGGGCGCGCTCGAAGGGATGCAGGCTTCGATTGGGAGACAGTTTGATGCCCTGGCGCACAAAGTGGATACCATCTTGGTGGACGTTAACCTGATCCGCGTGGATTTGGGCAAAACTAATGAACGGGTTAAAACTCTTGATCTCAAGACCACGGGCCTCGCTGATGATGTCTCGGAACTTCAGACTGAGGTTCGTAAGCTGCGGGCCGAGAGTGACCTCTCCGCCCGTAGGCTCGAGGACTTTGAGAGCCGGGCCAGGCGCAACAACGTGCGCATTATCGGGGTCCCGGAGTCCTCGGACGAGATTTCTGTAGACCTGATCGTGGAGGACTTGGTACTTAACCATCTGAAGCCTAAGGGTCTTGGGAAGTTTTTCGCAGTTGAGCGAGCTCACAGAGTGCCGGGTGGGAGGCCCAAGGTGGGAGCTCCACCGAGACCGATTGTCGCCCGGCTCTTTCACTTCCGAGATCGGGACGCTATCCTGCAAGCATCGCGGGTGATGGGCCCGGTCCCTTTTCAGAACGCGTCGGTGAGTTTCTATCCTGACTTCACCCAGCTGGTGCAAAAGCACAGGCAGGGTTTCCTGGGGGTGAAGAGACGGCTTCGGGAGAGGGACCTGAAGTATGCCATGCTTTTCCCTGCCAGATTACGTGTGGTGTACGAAGACCGGACTTTCTTCTTTGAGTCACCTGCTATGGCCGATGAATGGCTGGACGCTTTGCCCCGACGACGGACTGAAGAGGACGCTGCTGCAGACCGGGACAGTGGCCGGGATGGGCAAGGTTGATGCCTTTGGAGCCGGACTGACTTGATTTGGTTCTAGATAATGACTTGAACTGATTGCAGTAAATGCGGAGGGTTGCGGGAGGACGATGGGAGCTCTTTCCTCCCTCAGGGTGCTTTTTGTAGATTTTGGTTTTGGTAGGGCGACAGGCACACTGCAAGTTGGGGGGGCTTTGTAAGCTGCAGCAGGGGTGCAGGGTGGGGGGGATAGTTGGGATTTTGGGTTTGTTGTTGGGGGGTTTGTTTCTGCAAGGCGTAGTCATCATTGTCAGGATTGTTCCATGGTGGCTCTTCGGGTGTGGGGTGGGCCTCTCTGTGTGTGGGGATGGGGGGTAGGGGTTTAAGTGTTCTTAGCTGGAATGTTAATGGTTTGGGGGATCGCATTAAGCGGGGGATAGTCTTGCAGTTCTTGAAACGGTCTTTGCCGGATGTGGCCCTACTGCAGGAGACACACCTTATAGGTAATACTTGCTATGCTCTTAATAGGAAAGGTTACAAATTCATAGCTCACTCGGGATTCTCCTCCGGCTCCAGGGGTGTGGGCATCCTAGTTAGAGCTTCACTACCGTTCGAGGTGAACTCCACCATTGTTGATGATAGGGGGAGGTTTGTTACGGTGGCGGGGAGGTGGGAAGGAAGAACTTTGGTTTTAGTCTCGGTCTATGTCCCTCCTGCCCTGCAGGCCTCCACGTTTACAGATCTGGGTAGGGCCTTGTTGGACCTCCCGGAGGGTATGCTAGTGGTGGGGGGTGACTTCAATGCTGTCGGCTCTGGGCTGCTGGATAGGTACCCGCCCAGAGACACTGGGGGGGCTCAGAAGTGGCTTCCAGACTTTCTAGACACACTCGGCCTGGTAGACTGCTGGAGGCTCCGGCACCCCACACAGAGCCAATACACCTTCCACTCCGGGGCGCATGGTAGCCTCTCTAGGATTGATTACCTGCTCACTCTGGCTGCTCACGCCTCATTGGTATCTGAGGCCAGGCATATGGCGCGGGGCATATCGGATCATTCGCCAGTGTGGGTCCGGCTGGACGTCGGCCGCGAGGGAGGGGGCAGGGTTGCTCCTATTAACCCCTGGTACTTTCGTGACCCCAAGATGCGCAGTGCGCTGTTGAAGACAGTTGATAACTTTTTTAAGGATAACCAGGGGTCCGTTGACTCGGCCGTGTCGTTGTGGGAAGCATTTAAGACCGTGCTTAGAGGAGAGGCCCTCTCCTTGGTAGTGGCAGCCAAGCGGCGGAGAGATGGCGAGGTTATGCAGGTTGAGGAGGAGATCGCGGCTTTAGAGGGGGCGCTAGAAGGGGAGGTTACAGAGGCCTCACTGCATGAACTGAGCTTGAAGCAAGCCGAATATAAGGACCTGGTGACGAATGCCGCCAAGACTCTCAGTAGGGAACAGCAGGGCCGCTTGTATGATGTCGGTGACAAGGCCGGGAAGCTCCTAGCTTGGCTGGACAAAAAAGAACGGGTTAATAGAGTGGTGCCGGAGCTGACGAGAGAGGGGGGAGAGGTGGTTGTAGACCCTGAGAGGATAGTACAGTGTTTTTCGGATTATTTCCGTATGGTTTATGCCTCAGTTTCGGATAGGCCGACCGAGGATTCGCTTGACCTCCTGCGTGATATCGCTTTGCCCTGCCTTTCTGACGTAGATAGAGATGATCTCGATGGAGATATAACGGTTGATGAGGTGGCGGGTGCTATCCGAGCGCTGAACTCGGGCAAGGCCTCGGGCCCTAATGGCTTGCCAATTGACCTGTATAAGCTGTTTCCGGATAGGGTTGCCCCTCACCTGCGCGCCATGTTTGTGGAGGCGCGGGGGAGTGGGACCCTCCCGTTGGATCAGCGACTGGCGACGATTGTTGTGATACACAAGGATGGTAAACCCCGAGATAAGTGTGCCTCCTATCGGCCTATATCACTCCTTAATGCTGAGCCGAAGATTCTGGCTAAAATTCTGACGTCTTTTGGTAGGAACTCGGGTCTCGTCATCAATTGGAGTAAATCGTATCTATATGTTCTGAGTGGCGATGTTCCACCTGTCCCGCGAACTTGCTCGATCCAGATCGCTCAGCAGGGCTTCGTGTACCTGGGGATTTTTATCTCCACGGATTCCACTTTGCGATATGAGAGGAACCTGCTCCCCCCCCTGGCGCGTTTGCGGCGGGATGTTGAGGGCTGGCGGAGGCTGCCGCTCTCCCTCGTTGGGCGAGCCGCCTTGTTCAAAATGATGTCTCTTCCCCGGTTCCTCTACGCCTTGCAGAATACTCTCGATTGGGTACCGGCCAGTTACTTTCGGGAGGTCGAAAGCCTCCAACGATCGTTGTTGTGGGATGGGCGGCCGCGAATAGCGATTGCTAAGTTGACGCTTCCATGGTACGACGGGGGTATTGCGCTTCCAGACATTCGACGCTATTATTGGGCCACCCAGTTGAGCGCGATTAATCATGGTTTCTATGGCCCGGCCCTCAGCCCCGGTTACGCCATGGACAGATGGTTGCTGCGCGGCGGTAATTATCATAGAGCGTTGCACTCGCGGTCCTTGGACTCGTCCCTCACGGGGCCCACTGGGGTGGCGGTGCGTGTGTGGAAGTTGGCGACTGACTCGCTGGGCTGGAAGGATAGGCTCACCCTTGCTACCCCGTTGTTTGAATCTGAAAAATTGGGTAGGCTTTGGCATACGAAAGGTTTTGATAAATGGGACTTGATCGGTATTTCCAGGGTTGGAGATGTGCTGATTAAGGGGAGGGTGAAGTCCTTTGAAGAGTTGCAGAAGGAGTATGAGTTGGGGACATCCGAGTTCTTTCGCTACGTTCAGGTGCGTCATGCCCTGCGGTCAGTCCTCGTAGAAGGTGAGAAGGTGCCTGAGTCCTCTCCTTTGGAGGACCGGATCCTCGATGGCCAGATGCCAGAGAGCACGATCTCTCTCATCTATAAGAAATTGATAAATGTTCGGGCGGATACGCTGTTGGGGCTGCGGGACCAGTGGACTAGGGACGGACTTGAGCTGGATGACGAGTATTGGCAGTCTGCTGTTTCCTCTCCTAAGGAGGTCGCGATCCCATCACGTCTGAGGCTGGTGCAGCTCAAAATACTCCATAGAATTTATGTGACGGGGCCAAGGCTGGTTCATATGGGATTCTTTGAGGACGGCTTATGTAGGAGGGGCTGTGGTATGGTGGGTACTTTCCTGCATATCATTTGGGAATGTGGTGTCATCATGGAATTTTGCAGGAGAGTCCATGCAGTGATGGGGGAGGTGACGGGCATTGCTATGCAGCCGGAGGCGCGGTGTTGTCTCCTGAATGTTTGGGGGCCCACTGATCACGATGAGGCACAGACCCAGTGGGTGACTCTGGGTAACATGGTGGCTAAGAGAGACATCGCGCGCCTGTGGGGCTCCGTGGGGCCCTCCACATTGACTGCGTGGAAGGAAAATATGGACTGGAGTATGCTCAGGGAAAAGACAGTATATTGCGCTAGAGGGCGCCCTCGGAAGTGGCATGCCATCTGGGGGCGGTGGAACCAATACAGAGGGGGCATATGTCTTGCCCCTGATCTGGATCCCCCCGAGGAACAGCTTTCTTCTTAATATTCTTTCCAGCTCTGTATATAGATTTGATTGTTAGTTGACTGCTTGGGCCTCTGCTTTTCCCCCCTTTTCCTCTTATCATAGTACTGTGACTGTTAGACAAAGGGGGTCCGGTCTCCCCTGAGGGGCAATCACCATTGGTATTCAGTGTTTTCGCCTTGCTGGGGTTTGTTGTGTGTTTGTGTTTATTTAAAAATGAAACCTTTTCGCTGCTCCTTTACTGCACTGTGGACGCTTCTTTGTTCTGCTCTCCTAAAGCTGCCGAACCTCCGGGTTGTCGGCTGAATAGATGTGTCCATGCTTTTGAAGAATAAAGGTTTTTAAATAAAAAAAATAAAAAAAATAAAAATAAATGAAAATCATCTTCAAGATTAGTAAGGACAGGATAAAGTGGCTGGCGGACAGCATATTGACCCGAGACTTGCAACCTACGCTCTTTCTCTTGTCTCTCCGCTAGTTCTCTTTCCTCCCGATGCTTCGCTTCCTGTGCTCTCACATGATCATTCTTCCGTTGCTCTTTATCAATCAGCGCTTTCTCACGTTTCTCTCGCTCACGCACTTCCTTCACCCATAACCGTACACATTCAAACATGTCTTGCCGAGCACGCCGTTTACACATACACTGTTCCACATACTCAATCTTACGCATATCAAACGATCCATACAAAGGCCATCGTAACTCAGGATCCTTTTTGGTGTATTTCCTCCACACTGTGCTGTACATTATAGAGGAAAGACCATGCTTCACATACATATCCCTATTAGGAGTCCCCTCTGGGGGGGCTGGAGCGGATTCCTCAAGATTTAACCGGTTTCCAAAACAGCAGCACCACTTACGGAGTGCGCTAAAAGCAGGCATGCTCAAAAATAATGCAAAATATGCAGTATTATCAAAAAAATGGCACTTAAACGTTGCGCCGTTCAAATTCAAACAACTCCGGAGAAATATCTCCACATTACCTGCCTATATGTGTTGCAACGCATATATTCCCCAGTAATCAATACAAAATATGACCGGTCATCACAAATCAAACTCAAATAGCCAACCCAGGCTTCAAAACTCGGAGCAAGTACCGTACAACGGTCCTTACCAATCAAGAGTGTCCAGATTCCAACTGCCAAGTTCCATTTCGCCCAAACGGCTATCACGCGGCAAACCGACAGAAGAGGTCTCAGTCGAGGACCGGCGCCACCCAGATGGTCAGCTCGGAAGGGAAGGAAGAAACCTCGGGATGCCAGGACTAAAAGACGCCGCTGGCAGTGATCACATCCCCGGCCAAATTCCTCACCTTCGTCACGACCAGTCCTTCGAGCATCCGAGTCGCCGATGAGCCCCACGTGACGGGCGCCAATTGATGAGTACAGGCCCCAGCTAGGCCCGCAAAATACAAGGGTTCGCTCTTCTGTAACGAAAACTAGAAGGAAGTTGGCACGGAAACTGCAAATACAAAGACAGAGTTTATTAACCCTTAAGGGTGGTCCTACAACCTACACAACACTCTTCAGTATTGTATAGAGTAGCACAAAGAACTTGCGTAGATGGTCCCCTTTTATACACAACAGAGGGGCTCATAAGTGGGTGGATACAACATAGAGCAAAATTCATTACCATTTATGGACATTTTCGATACAGGATCAATATATGGGCGGAGTTAACAATTTCCTGAGCCCGCGAAAACATGGTCAAACAAGGACTAACTGATAACAGATGTGGTCAAGTCTGGGCATGCGCCAGACGGACAAAGGAGCTATTTATAGACTGTTACTAGGCAGATTACAAGAGCAACTAGCGAAAAGGTAGGACTCTTCTCGTGCAAAGCACGTGGAGACATGACAATACAAAATGGAGTCCGGACATTAGTCAACATAAGACAAGAAACACATTTTAACTAAAGAGAATTCATGTCTTCAGTGAATGCTTAATCATATCGCTGTTTTAGTTTTCAACAAGCCGCTTACTTCCATTCACGTTTAGATATATATATATATTACCTACTGGCAGTCGCCAGTAGGTAGTTATAGTTAGGACCTATTTTCCATAGGAAATCCGCAACATTCTATTTGGAATAACGTTGGCGCCGATTGACGAATCTTCGCGAAATTTTCCAAACTTTTGGCCAGTACCAGTCCGCTCCTATCCTGACAATTTTTTTTTTTTTTTTTAAACCGTTTATTACAAAGTTCAAAGAATATACAAAGATGAGCCTACAACCTTCAGGCCGGCCGCTAGCAAACAAGAGGAGCATATCATACACACAGTCGAACGCATGCTGCGGCAAAGGGAAACGTACAGGAGTTAGCAGCGTTGATGGCCACACCATCCGGACCCCACATAACGGTTTCTTTTTAACATAAATAACAACAAAAAATCAAACCACAAGGCAACCCACAATCGAAAACAGCAGCATGTGCTCCCCTAGAAGGGGGACCCTACCAATCCATAGGAGTAGCGAGGGGGGGAGAAGGTCAGGGCAGGGACTGGGTGGACTCAGTGCCCGGTACCGGAGAGCTAAACCGGCTAAGGGAACGGGGCAGGCGATGGATCGGGCAATAACGGTGGGGCACAGATTCCCCCGCGGTAGGCGATCCAGGGGCCCCATACTTTCACCCATGTCCCAGGCTTACCTCTCGCTACATACACCACCTTTTCCCGAAACATGCACCAGTCCATATTTTCCTTCCAGGCCGAAACAGTCGGGGACCTCTGGGAACCCCACAGTTGAGCAATATCGCGCTTGGCCACCATATATCCCAGAGTCACCCACCACGTCTGTGGCGCCGAGTAGTCGGTTGGTTCCCACACGTTCAACAGGCATCTCCTCGCTTCGGGCAGTAGCGACACACGCGTAACCACCCGCAGGACCTCATGCACACCACGCCAGAATCGCTCCACTTCTGGGCATTCCCACAAAATATAAAGAAAGGTCCCCAAAGAACCACACCCACGCTTACACAACCCGTCCACAGCATAGCCCATACGCAATAGCCTTGGCCCCGTTATGTAGACCCTATGGAGTATCTTGAGCTGGACGAAGCGAAGGCGGGCCGGTATGGCCACCTCTTTCGGGGAGGCCACCGCCGAGACCCAGTCCTCGTCGTCCAGCTCCAATCCATCGGCAACCCAAGCCTCACGAAGATTAGCCAGCAATCCCGAGCGGTCATTAATCAGTTTTTTTATAGATTAATGAGATCGTGCTTTCCGGTACATGTCCATCCAGCACTCTATCCTCCAGAGGGGAGTACTCCGGGATGGAGGCGACGTCAGGGAAGGCGGAGCATAGTGCATGACGGATCTGCATATACCGAAAGTACTCCCTGTCCTGCAACTGGAATTCCGTCTGAAGCATCTCGAACGTTTTGTATCCCCCCCTCGTCCAGAGATCCCCCACCCTGCTGATGCCTATCATGTCCCAATTCTCGAAGCCCTTCGAGGTCCACAGGGAGCCCAACTGCTCAGATGCGTATAGTGGTGACGCCCGGGTCAAACGATCCTTCCACCCCATCGCTACATTAGCCGCGTGCCACACTTGTACCATGACACGCGTGGGGCCCGTCAGACGTGCGTCGAGCGAGCTGGAGTAGAGCGCTCGATTATAGTCACCACCCGGCAGTAGCATCTTATCCATTTCAAAGGCCGGGTTTAGGGCGGGCCCGTATAGGCCGTGATTAATCGCAGCCAGCTGGGAGGCCCAGTAATACCGTTTAATATCTGGGAGGGCGATCCCCCCGTCATACCACGGGAGCGTCAGCTTCGCCAGGGCGATACGCGGTCTCCCGTCCCAGAACAGGCGGCGTTGCAAACTCTCCACCTCGCGGAAGTAGCGCGCCGGGACGAGGTCCATTGTATTCTGCAGAGCGTACAGGAAACGCGGCAGCGACATCATCTTAAACAATGCCGCCCGGCCGAGCGGCGAGAGCGGCAAACGCCGCCAACGCGCGACATCCTCCTTCAGGCGCTGGAGGGGGGGAAGCAAGTTCCGATCATACCGGGCCTCCGCGTCCAGGGTAATGAAGACACCCAGGTACCTAAATCCCTGCGGGGCGATCTGGATAGGACAGCCCCGCGGAAGGATAGGAGCCTCCCCAGAGAGGACATACACGCACGATTTAGCCCAGTTGATGACAAGGCCGGAGTTACGACCAAATGAATGCAATACATTAACCAGTACTATCAGTGATTTACGTGGGGAAGCCAGGTACAGTAGAATATCGTCAGCGTATAGAGATACGCGGTCCTCATACTCGGGGGTCCAGCGGAGACCACGAATAGAAGGTTCCCACCGCAGCCACTCCGCCAGGGGCTCCAAGGCAAGCGCAAAAAGGAGCGGTGATAACGGGCAGCCCTGCCGCGTGCCCCTGCCCAACTCAAACGGAGCCGACACTCTACCGTTCACAACCACCTGCGCCAGTGAGCCAGAGTACAACAATTTAACCCAGCTGATAAACCCTGGGCCAAACCCAAATTTCGCGAGCGTCGCCCAAATATGTGGCCATTCAAGTGTGTCAAACGCCATAGTGGCGTCCAAGGACGCCAAGATGGCCGGCTCCCGTATGAACGGGACACGTGCGAGCACCCCATGCAAACGCCGCAGGTTAAGCGCTGTGTTGCGATGGGGAATAAAGCCGGACTGGTCCTGGTGGACCAAGTCACACACTACGCCGACCAGCCGATTGGCCAACACCTTGGCGAGAATTTTGGGCTCCGCATTCAATAACGAAATGGGTCGATAGGATGTGACCCGGTCCCGTGGCCTCCCCTCCTTGTGGATAACCACGATGGTAGCCAGACGCTGGTCTAGCGGGAGGGAACCCACCGAGTGGGCCGCAAGGAACATAGCACGGAGATGCGGCGCCAGCGTATCCGGTCGTAGTTTATACAACTCGATGGGAAGACCATTAGGACCCATGGCCTTGCCGGAAGCGACCGAGCGTATGGCGAGGGCAATTTCTTTGGAGGTTGGAGCGGCGTCCAACGACACTCTGTCCTCCTCCGAAAGGGAAGGCAGCGCGATATCTCTGAGCAGGGCATGGGAATCCTCTTCAGAGCGGGAAGACACCGGGGAATACACCCCACGGAAATAGTCCGCGAAGCAGGAGACAATTTCCTCCGGTTCAGTGACACACACACCATTAGTTTTCTCAATCAACGGGACAACTCGACTCGCTCTCTCTTTTTCGTCCAGCCACGCAATCAATTTACCAGCCTTATCACCCACATCATACAGTCTCCCCTGTTGCTCTCTACTGAGGCCCCTGGCCGCCTCCGAGACGAGGGCCTTATAGGCCGCTTGCTTGAGTTGGAGAACATGTAATTTGTCATCCATCACCCCACATTCTAGATCACCCTCCAACTCAGTTATCTCAGCTTCAACACGGGTCACCTCCTCCCGCTCGCGCCTCCGGGAGTGGGAAATAAGGGACAGGGCCTCTCCTCGGAGTACTGTCTTGAACGCCTCCCACAGTGAGACCGCCGATGACACAGACCCCACATTCTCGTCAAAATAGCGCTTAAGGGATTTAATCAGCTCTGCGCGAATGGTGGGGTCACGCAGGTACCAGGGATGGATCGGGACCACCCTACCCTCTCCTCTCGGCAAAATATCAAAGTGCAACAAGAGCGGGGAGTGGTCCGAAATACCCCGTGCCAAATGGCGCACCTCTCCCACCCTCCCCACATACGCCGCTGGGACCAGGACATAATCTAGCCGTGAGAGACTACCATGAGCCCCTGAATGGAAGGTGTACTGTAGCTGCGTGGGATGTTTTAAACGCCAACAATCCACCAGCCCCAGGGTATCCAAGAGGCCAGATAACCACGCTTGGGCCCGGGGGAGATCCCTAGGGGGGTGACGATCCACAGTTCCGGAAACTACAGCATTAAAATCCCCCCCACCACTAGAATCCCCTCCGGAAGGCCAAGGAGGAGGCGCCCCAGGTCCGCAAAGGTGGTCGTCTGCAGCCCCGGCGGGACATATACTGACACAAGAACGACCACTCTGCCCTCCATTCTGCCCACCAAAACCGTGTAACGTCCCCTATCGTCATGGCGCACCTCATCAATCTCCAACGGGAGCGAGTTTTTAACCATAATGCCCACACCCCTTGAACCAGACGTGAAGCCCGAATGGGCCACAAGGCGGTAGCCCCGTCGATTCATAGCGCAAAAGGAGTTGCCAATGAGGTGAGTGTCCTGCAGAAAAACTATATCGGGCGAAATTCGCTTCAAGAACTGCAGGACCACACCTCGTTTTATCCTGTCCCCCAGTCCATTAACATTCCAGGACAACAAACTCAGTCCCCTACCCCCCATCATAAACAGAAGTCATCACTCGTCCCCCAGAGAGCACTGTAGAGATAACACAATGATACGTTTGCCTTGTGGTGTAAACGAACAACACCCCACCCCAACCCACCCACTCCAACAAAACTCCCCCCTCCCTGCACCCCTGCATGAGCCCGGACAGCCCCCCCAACTTGCCGTGTGCCTTTCGCCCCTATAGAATGAAACTAGCTAGACCCCCTAGAGGAGGAAAGAGTACCCCTTCTAGACCCCACACAACCTCCATGGGAGGGGAATGTACAAAGACAGACGCTTGATCGAAAGTAGCATCGTATTCGTCCAGAGTGAGGCCCAATATTGACCCCTCAGTCCCGATCCAGTGGGCCGTCTCCTCCCGCCGCCCACCCCCCCGCCATCTCGATCACGATCCCCAGACAGAGTATCCAGCCAGTCCCCGGCCGCTTCGGGACGAACAAAAAAGTGCGTGCGACCATCCACCTCCACTCGCAGCTTGGCCGGGAAGAGCATGGCGTATTTTAAGTTCAGGACCCGAAGTCGGCGTTTGACGCCCAGGAAGCTCAGTCTCTGCTTCTGGACCGCTTGGGTGAAATCAGGGTAAAAGTTCACCTCAATATTTTCCAGCTTAACCGGCCCCTGTAGTCTGGAGGCTTGCAGGATCGCGTCTCTGTCCCGAAAGTTAAAAATCCGGGCAATGAGAGGTCGCGGAGGGGCTCCGACCTTCGGCCTTCCCCCGGGAACTCTGTGGGCCCTCTCCACGGCAAAAAATGTACTCAGTCCCCGAGGCTGGAGATGGGTAGCGATCAGGTCCTCCACAAATAGATCCGCCGCCGCTTCCTCCCGTCCCTCGGGTACTCCGATGATGCGGATGTTATTCCTCCGGGCCCGACTCTCGGAATCCTCAAGGCGCCGATCCATAAGTGCACTCGCCTGACTAAGCCGGCGCACCTCCATTTGTAGTGCCGCCACCTCAGTCGTAAGGCCCGATGCGGTTTGGGCCAAAGAATCAACTCGGTCGTTGGTCTTGGAAAGATCGGCCCTCACCAGGCCAACATCCACAAGGACCGCGTCGATCTTCTGTGCCAGGGTGTCGAACCGCTGGCCCACCGAGGCCTTCATCTCGGAAATGGCGCCCATGACGTCGTGGAGAGTCAGATCCGTGGGCAAGTCCGGGGCATCAGAAGGGCCCTCAGGGGACTTGTGCGGTCCGCCGGAAGATCCCCTCTGGAGGGTATAGCGGTCCATGCTGTTGGCCTGATGGACGGTGCCACGCCGGGTCGACTTGGTCTTTGACCGATCTCCATCTTGTTTCGTGGCCATCGCCGCTGGTCCCACAATCGCACCAGCAACGCCGTAGAGGGCAGGCAATCAGGGCCACGAGCTCCGGGGGGGCCACCCCAGATCGGCGGGGTGGGTCACAGCCGGCAGGCAGGCAGGGTCCCCCAGCGAGGCCACACCAGCTCAAAAAGCTCCGCGATCTCACTTGCAGAGACGGTGCGAAAGCGAAAGTGCGGGGTACGTGACTCGCCAGGCCCGGCCCGCCGTTGTTGTTCACTTTGCCACTGGGTCACCCCCCAACGCAAATCCGGGGTCCGGCGAGAAGAAGGCCGCGAACTTCAATCGGTGCTCACTCCGGCACCCGAGGTCCGATTTGAGAACGGAAAACGGGTACCACCTCAGCTCAGGCTCACCAACACAGTCCCCTCAACCGAGGCAGGATGAATTCAGGATAGACGTAGGAGGTTGCGGAGGTCCTCGGGAGCCTCGCACCTACGCGGCCATCTTGGTTGCGCGCTAGGCTCCTCCCCTATCCTGACAATTTCACTGTGATTCGTCAAGCAGAGGCCGAGAAAAAAGGGGGGTCCCAAAATTTTTCCCATAGGACCTGTTGACGCAGCTACAGCCCGAACTGCTGAACGGAATTACACCAAATTTGGCAAAGAGGAGGTCCTCAGTTCAGACTCGTGCCTTTTGCTTAAATGGTATAAATCCGTTCAGTAGTTCCTGAGAAAATTAGAGTTAAAAAGATAGATATAACTGGGCGGAGCCTAACCACACATCTCACCATGAGGCTGTCAGAACTTCATCCAAGAAGTGTTGGCAGCCATCTTGGGACCAATATACATGATAGCACCTCATTAAAAAGCATTGCAGTTAATAGAAGGTTTTAAGACTTTAGTTACATTATAAATCATTTGGTGATGGTACCATACTCATTTTAGGAATTATGGTGTGTTCTAAGGTGATTTTACCATGTGAAAAAGGCTTCTGTTGTGATATCATGAATCATGTTTGAGCGAAAACTATTTTCTTATGCTTTTCCCACAGAGGTTTGGAAGGTGATCTATAAGCTAAACTGAGAGCATATTTTCTGTAAATTCACATTATCTTTCTCAGTCATGTGAGAATGAAGTCTGACATTCTCAGTAAAACATGTACATCCAACAAGGGCAGAGACTCTCAGTTGATTCCTTTGTGTTCTACTGCAGCTTTCCAGAGTGTTCTTAAGAACAACTAGAGCGCTAACAGTCCTACTTCGGGCAAACATATGGCACACCTGAAGCCATCTTGATTGGAATAAAGTGGTAACTCTTAAAACATTTAATTTAAAAAGGAACAAAATGAGGGGGTTCATTTTGCCATAGAAAGTGTGATTAGTGTTGCAGAAAGAAAAATTAGGGCACATTTTGACTTCTCAAATCCTCTTCTATTTCATAAAAAAATTCTGACATGCAGACTGAAACATGCACTTTGAATACCAGCAGCAAACTTCCCTGGTGAGCAGTAGCTTTACTACAGTGATCTAATGAGCAACTAGAGTGCTAACATTCAGAATTTATGGCAAATGTGTGACACATCTGAATGCCTTCTTCATGGAACCAAAGTAAAAAACTGAAAGTATTTCCTACTGAGCAGACTGCAGTAAATGAGGAAATTAGGAAACTTCATAACAAATAAATCTCCCACGATGGCCATCAGAGACAAAAGAGCCCAAATGTAGCCCAAATATCACCCAGATGTAGCCCAAGTATAACCCAATGACAGAATGTCCCAGAGTGTTCTAACGAACAACTAGAGCTCTAACAGTCTTACTTATGACAAAAGTATGGCACACCTGAAGCCATCTTGATTGGAATAAAGTGGTAACACTTAAAACATTTAATTTACAAAGGAACAAAATGAGGGGGTTCCTTTTGCCATAGAAATGATGATTAGTGCTGCAGAAAGAAAAATTAGGGCACATTTTGACTTCTCAAATCCTCTTCTATTTCATAAAAAAATTCTGACATGCAGACTGAAACATGCACTTTGAATACCAGCAGCAGACTTCCCTGGTGAGCAGTAGCTTTACTACAGTGATCTAATGAGCAACTAGAGTGCTAACATTCAGAATTTATGGCAAATGTGTGACACATCTGAATGCCTTCTTGGTGGAACCAAAGTAAAAAACTGAAAGTATTTGCTACTGAGGAGACTGCAGTAAATGAGGAAATTAGGAAACTTCATAACAAATAAATCTCCCAAGATGGCCACCAGAGACAAAAGAGCCCAAATGTAGCCCAAATATCACCCAGATAGCCCAATGACAGAATGTCCCAGAGTGTTCTTAAGAACAACTAGAGCGCTTACTGGCTTACTTATGACAAAAGTATGGCACACCTGAAGCCATCTTGATTGGAATAAACTGGTAACACTTAAAACATTTAATTCAAAAAGGAACACAATGAGGGGGTTCATTTTGCCATAGAAATTATAATTAGTGCTGAAGAAAGAAAAATTAGGGCACATTTTGAGTGACTTCTCAAATCCTCTTCTATTTTATTAAAAAATTCTGATATGCAGACTGAAACATGCACTTTTAATACCAGCAGCAGACTTCCGTGGTGAGCAGTAGCTTTACTACAGTGATCTAATGAGCAACTAGAGTGCTAACATTCAGAATTTATGGCAAATGTGTGACATATCTGAATACCTTCTTGATGGAATCAAAGTAAAAAACTGAAAGAATTTCCTACTGAGGAGACTGCAGTAAATGAGGAAATTAGGAAACTTCATAACAAATAAATCTCCCAAGATGGCCACCAGAGACAAAAGAGCCCAAATCAGCACAAATATCACCCAGATGTAGCCCACATGTAGCCCAATGACAGAAGTGAGCAAAACACTTATTTTTTGTGTATTTGCAGTTTTATATAGTGCAGACTTGTCAGGTATTGGAGTGCTTTACATGAGCATTGGTTACATCACACAAGATCAAATTCATTTTGGTTGTAGACATGGGGAGATTAAGTGATTTGACGAGAATCACAGAATGTTGAGCTGAAGCAGAGACTCCAACCTGGTTCCCCAGTTGCAAAATCTGCAGCTCTGGAAGTAACACCACATCCTCTCCCCTAGGTGCAACATTTAACCAAGTGGTCAACTGGATAAAAAAACATAAAGATTACAAATAATTTAAAAGTTCTTTGTCGCTATTTGAAAACTCAGAAAATATGTCCTCATTTTAGTTTTTTAGAGCACTAACCATACTTTTGATGCAAATAAGACCCTCTCATATATGTAATTTCTAAAGGAAATGTTCTAGGTATTACAGTTTTGATTACATCAAGATGACGTCAGGCGTTCCACACTTTTGTAATAAATATAGAATGTTAGTAATCTAGTTGTTCATTGGGATACTGTTGAGAGGCAGAGGCCAGGGGCACGGACTCTGAAAATTGAAGGCAGGTAGGAGAGTGCAGAGGCAACAATTTGACCACACTGGGCAGGCAGGAAGGGCAGTGGCAGCACAACAGACTATGGAGGGCAGTGGAAAGGGGGGCAGGGGCAACAAACCAACAATACAGGACTGGCAAGAGAGGCTGTGGCAATATAATAGACCATTATGGGCAGAAGGAAGAGGCAGTGGTAGTTCATACATGCCAACAGACCTGTTTCAGCCAGGAAACATCCAATGTTATTAAGCTCAAATGGGCTCTATTTGATCTGTCTCCTGTCTACAATCTCCTCTTTTTCAATGTAACTCAAAGGGGAAAATCAATACCCCAGTTTTTTCCAAAATCTCCCTCCTACCAAGTTCAAAATGTTCACAGGTATGGTACATTGGATCATGGTAGGCAGGAGGAATTGGGGTAGGGACATGGACTCGGATAACAGAGGACAGGAGGGACATGGAGAGGCGCACCAAACTGACCCTACAGGGCAGGCATCAGGGTTTGCAGCAGCACAATACACCACAC
Organism: Triturus cristatus; assembly: GCF_964204655.1. NCBI lineage: Eukaryota > Metazoa > Chordata > Amphibia > Caudata > Salamandridae > Triturus > Triturus cristatus. Next base: position 115,773,324 of record NC_140580.1, read on the forward strand.
AGGGCATGCAGGACGGGAGTGCAGCACAACAATCCATAGAAAGCAATAGGGAGGGGACAGGACCATGCACATGGACAACAGAGAACAGAGGGGAAAGAGGCAATGGTAGCTAGCTGACCATAATGGACAGACAGGAGAGAAAGCTGCAGCATAACAGACCATAAGGGGCAGGAGGGACGGATCGGGGGCATTACACTGGAACAGACAAGCCAGGAGGGAGGGAATAGGGGTCTGCACATGGAAACAGAGGGCTGGTGGCAAGGGGGCAGGGCAGGAGTAGCAAGATGACCATGGAGGTCAGGCAGGATGGGCACTAGAAACAAGACACACCATGGAGAGCAACAGTGAGACTATGATGGCATACACACAGACCATGGAGGGAAGGTGGGAGGGGGTCAGGGGCAGTTAGCTGACCACACAGGGAAGGTGGGAGGGGCCATGGCAGCACAGAAGACCATGCATGGCAAGCGGGAAGGTTAGTGGCAGCACAATGGCTATGATGGGCAAGAAGGAGGGTGCAGGGGCATGCACAAAGGACCATGGAGGATAGAAGGGAGGGTCAGGACCTGGGCACAGACAAGAGAGTTCAGGGGAAGGGGCCTTACAACAGACCGCGCGGGGCAGGCAGGAGGAGCAGTTGCAGCACAACAGACCAGGGAGGGCAGAAGGGTGTGGCAGTAAAATGGACCATGGAGGACAGGAGGAAGGGGATAGGGGCATGGCATGTGGACAGGCAGGGTGGAGGTGGCAGGGACAGGTTACAGTCATCTGACAATGCTAGGCAGGTGGGAGGGGAGTGGCAGCTCAACAGAACACTCAGAGTAGATAGGAGTGGCAGGTCCATGGAACATGGTGGGCAAAAAGGATGGAGCAGGAGCATGCACAAAGACATCGGAGGGCAGGGGGAAGGAGAATAGGAGCAGCAAGCTAAGCACAGAGGCTAAGCAGGAGGTCAATGATGGGCCATAGAATTGGGCAATGGAGGGCAGGAGGAGTGGACTGGTATATCATGCTAAATGGAGGGCAGTGGCAGCACATCAGACCATGCATGGCAGGAGGGAGGAGGCTAGTCCATGGATTCAGACAACAGAGAATAGGGAGGAGGTGGATGGGACAGCAAGCTAACTGTTCAGAGAAGGTGGGTATTAGGAACTTTATTGTTTTTAAAATGTGTGTCTGTGCGAACTACTTAAAATATAAACAAGTATGCAACATAATCTCACTTTGATTCAGGAAGAAGAGGACGTTTGTGACTGTGACTCCGGGCCCACTTGGCAGAAACACCCCCTGACCCTCCACCCCCCATCGCAAAATGTAATTCCCGTGAAAAGGGTAGGTGGACGCAGATTTATATAGAACATAGTCCTGAGAGCACGATTGAAAATGAAAACTAGATATAGTATATGGTATAAACTATGCACCAAAAAGTGTGATATAAGATGAACCGGGGCGTGAAATATAATATGCAATACATTGTGCGCAATGACAGATTCATTGGAGAGCGCGAGATAGCACAGGCACTAGCGCGTGCTATGCGATATGCGCCTTTCGAGTGTAATATGCACAGGGCAGTGTTGTATAACCTAACTAGTCTCTAAAGTTGTAATATAAAATATGTGCTGGGGAGTGTAACGTTGCATATGCACTGTGACAAAGATATGGATCCCAGATTGTAATATGTATGGCATAGCACTGTGCGTTATAACATAGGCATCGAGGAAGGCACGTTAGATGGTGCAATATAACCCGTGCGAATGCAAGTGTGGCATGACATATTCACGGGTGGTGTTACAGTGCACACGGGCTAGATTGTGTCATAGCATACGCACTAGCTGGTGGAATACAACACCAATGTGTGTGGCACTCGGCGGGCACTGGTGGGTGTAACACAGCATTGGGCTCAGCCAGGAGCACGCTGTGACTCTCAAGTGAGGTTTGTCTCCTTTCCAGACAGTAAAATAAAAAGTATTACACATCCGGCGGTGGATTATTATTATTATTTATAGAACTTATAATGCGCAACAGCTACCCGCAGTGGGTTTCCCGGCGCCAGGGATAGACTAGAGAAGAAAAAAAGAGAACACAATTACCATGTCAACACCAATTAAAACAGCAGGAGGACAGTTAAAAAAGCAAAGTCTTTAATTTTTTCCGGAAATCCAGTAAGTTGGCTTCCAACTTAAGGGCAGTAGGCAATGTGTTCCAGAATTTGGGTCCTAAATAAGAAAAGGTCCGCCCACCCATTCTGACAAGTTTAAATCTTGGAACAACAAAGTCACCATTTGCCGAAGATCTTAACAAGCGGGTAGGTTTGTACGCTTGAACAAGACATTTTAGGTATTTAGGGGCCACACCATTTTTAATCTTGAAAAGATAACACAGGGCTTTGAATTTTATGCGACTAGGGATTCTCAACCAATGCAGGTCGCAAAGGGCCTGCGTCGCCGAGGATCTCCGTGGTAAATTACATAAAAGTCGGGCAGCTGAGTTTTGTACCACCTGGAGTTTATTTAAGGTAGAAACATCAGCGCCAAGATAGAGAACATTGCCGTAATCAAGACGAGATGTAACTAACGCTTGTACGACAGTTCTCCGAGTGGAGTGGGGGAGCATCCACAGAATTTTCTGCAGCCACCTTAAGATGGCAAAGCAGGTGGAGGCAACTTTGGTAACTTGCTGTCTCATAGATAACTTGTCATCTATAAGAAAACCAAGATTGCGGACCACAGAGACCGGTTGTGGAAGGGGTCCCATATTACTTGGCCAATGCTGAGGGCCCCATAACTCTTTGTTCTTACCTAAAATAACGACCTCCGTCTTGTCGCCATTCAACTTTAGGAGATGCATTTGCATCCATTCGGCGACGCGGGAAAGTCCATTTTTTAGAACAGAGTCACAGTTGCCTTCACTACTGGAAAGGGAGAAGACAATCTGTGTATCGTCGGCATATGAAAAGATTGTCAGCCCAGCGTCCTCAGCGATGGTAGCCAGGGGTCTAACATAGATGTTGAATAGTAGGGGACTAAGTATAGACCCCTGGGGGACGCCATGTGCCGATGAACAAATAGCTGAGGAGGCTTTCGCCGAAAAGACCTGAAAAGTGCGCTCACTCAAGAAAGAGGCAATCCAGGCGAGTGCAGGGCCATCCACTCCAAGGGACCGGAGGGAATTTAAGAGAATGGTATGGGACACGGTATCAAAGGCCGCACTCAAATCCAATAGGATGAGTGCAGATGTTTCCCCTCGATCAATACCGTGTCGCAACCTCTCCGTAACCCCTAGGAGAGCAGTCTCAGTGGAATAGTGAGTGGTTTATTAACCGTGAGGGGGGTTTCTTGCATAGTTTGGTCGAATTTTTGTCGAATCCCCTTTGAATGGCTTGGTGTGTGTGTGTATTAAAGGTGCCCTTCAATAGCTACCCATGTTTGTATAAATTAACGACAAGGGTGTCTACTTGGAGAGCACCCACCGGCGGGGGCGCCGGGATTAGGCACGGAAGGGTGTCAGACACGTCAGAGCTTCACTAGCGGTGTAAATTCATTCCACGTGGATTCATTGTATGCATAGTGGCCTTTTAATGAATATCACGCAAATCGTCATGGTGATAGGTACATACGGTTTGTCCAGCATGTCATAGGTGTTTCTATAAATATATATTTTTTTAAAGATAATAAAAAACAAAGGCCGGCACCGGGGGATGGGGTCCCCAGGGCCATAAGTGGCCTGAGGAGGGGGGCAACGCAGCCCCCCTCCTAAAGAATTTTTTTTTTAAAAAGGCCATGACCCGGGGGTTGGGGTCCCCGGGGCCGATTAAGGCCTTGGGAGGCCCAAATTAATTTTTTCAACAAAAATAATTAGGGTGCAGGCTCTGGGGATGGGGTCCCCAGGGCCAATAAATTAGAAAAAGAAGGGGGGCCACACAGCCCTCCTTCTTAAAAAAATAAAATAAATAAAAGACCGGCATCGCACCGGAGGCCACGCCCCCTCCTTGCAGCACTCTGCAAACGCGCCCCCTGGCCAGTTGGAAGTTGGGGAATTAATTCCCCTTCAATACTGAGGGTCTCTGAGGGCCAACTAGCCCAACAGGTATCTCCAGTATGCGCCAGGGAGCTGCGTTGCAGACAGGTGTTCTGAGGCCACGCCCATTTTTACACCTCTATGCAACGCAGCTCTGTGGTGCTTACTGGAGGTACCTAGTGGGCTAGTTTGACCCTAGGGACCCTTAGGATTCATGGAGACTTAATCTCTCAACTTAGAACGGCCACAGGGCGCGTTTACACAGTGGTGAAGGGAGGGGACGGGGCCTGAGGTGACGTGGGCAAACACACCCTGTGGCACGTTTTAAGTTGGGGAAATAATTCCCTCTCAATCCTGAGGGACCCTGGGGGCCATCTAGCCCACCAGGTGCTTCCAGTAAGCGCCACTGCTCTGCGTTGCAGAGAGGTGGTGCAGGCCGTGCCCCTTTTTACACCTCTCTGCAATGGCGCTTACTGGACGTACCTAGTGGGCTATTTTGCCCCTAGGGACCCTCAGGATTCAAGGGGACTTAATCTCCCAACTTAAAAAACGGCCACAGGGCGTGTTTACACAGTGGGGAAGGGAGGGGACGGGGCCTGAGTTAACATGTGCAAATACGCCCTGTGGTGCGTTTTAAGTTGGGGAAATAATTCCCCTTCAATCCTGAGGGACCCTGGCGGCCAACTAGCCCACCAGGTGCTCCCAGTAAGCGCCCCTGCGCTGCGTTGCAGAGAGGTGGTCTAGGCCGTGCCCCTTTTTACATCTCCCTGCAACGCCGCTCTGTGGCGCTTACTGGAGGTACCTAGTGGTCTAGTTGGATCCTAGGGACCCTCAGGATTCAAGGGGACTTAATCTCCCAACTTAAAACGGCCACAGGGCGTGTTTACACAGTGGGGAAGGGAGGGGACGGGGCCTGAGGTGACGTGTGCAAACATGCCCTGTGGCACTTTTTAAGAGGTAGTTTTAATCCCCTGCCCTATTATATACTAGGGGCTTACAGAGGAGGTCACGCTAATCACAGGGGGACCCCAACGCATAGTGTTCCCTAGTGTATGTAGGTGTTTTCACTGTATTCTGAGTGTCTTTTAACATAGCACTGGCTCTAGGACTGGTTAGTCAGACTCAGTTACCACCAGTATCCGTCTGAAAAAGTTGAGGGTACAGGATGATTTTGCAACAAGACTTCTTTCTGCTCTTCTGCTTGTTCTTTCTGCACGTTATCCTTCTTCCTGCACTTTTCTTTGTCTTTGAGGACTTCTGTTGCTTCTTTCTGCATTTCTTTTTTTTCTTTCTGTTAGTTTTTTCTTCTTTCTTCACATGTCCTATCTCTGTAGGCATAGTTAGAAATAAGCATTTAAAAAACCTTTGAAATTCACTGAAAAAACCATAGGTTTCAGGCACGTTATAGTTAGGAATTAGCATTTAAAAACCTTAGAAATTCACTGAAAAAACCATAGGTTTCAGGGGCGTTATAGTTAGCTGGACTTTTCACTCGTAGAAAACCATTGAAATTCCCCGTTATAGTTAGTTCAGCTAACCATAACTCATGTGCCCGCAATGCACTGCTGATGACGTCACATATTACATCACTCATGACATGGTCGATGGCATCACTCATGACATCACTGATGACATCTCAAATGACATCACTGATGACAAATATTGAAATGGAGGGTCGGACCACCACCAACTCCCCGGGGCTTAGAAAATGAAGGGAGGGGGGCTGCCCGGCCCCCCTCCTGGAGCCCTCGATGGCCCAGGGCTGGCTCCTGCAATGTCCCTGGGTGCCCACCCCCGGGACATTGCTGTTTGCTATGGCAGGGCAGGAGCCATGCGGCTCCCGCCCTGTCATAGCAAACTCCGCTTTGAAACCTGCTCTCGCCTCAATGAAGCAAAGCAGAATTGCTTTAGAGCAAAGGGAGCTGCTCGGGGGATGAAGTCCACTTGTGTTTTGAGGTCCTCAGGACACAAGAGGACCTCATCGCCCCACCAGCAGTGCGCCAGAAGCCGTGTTTGCAGAGTGGTGTAAAAAGGGGGCGTGGCATTGGACCACCTCTCTGCAATCCTGCTCTGTGGTGCATATTGGAGGTACCTGGTGGGCTAGTTGGCCCCCAGGAACCTTCAGTATTCAAGGGGAATTAATTCCCCAACTAACAACGCACCAGGGGGCGCGTTTGCAGAGTGGTAGAGAAAGGGGGCGTGTCCTTTGTCTACCTTCCAGCAATCTCACTGCGTGGGGATTACTGGAGGTAAGTGGTAGGCTAGTTGGCCCCTAAAGGGCCCCCAGCAGCGAAGGGGACTTCAATTCCCATCCAAGAGCACACCAGGGAGCGTGTTTGTAGAGTGGGGGGCAAAGGAGGAGTGGCCTGGTACGAGTACTTACCAATGCTGATGTGTGGGACTTACTGGAGGTAATAGGAGGGGAAGTTGGCCCCCAAGGACATCCACACAGTGGGATTGCTAAGACGTATTCGGAGGCCATGCCCCCCTTTCTCCACCACTCTGCAAACTCGCCTACCTGGCAGACTACAGGATGGAGAATGAAGTCCAATTTAGTCCTGAGGGAGTTTGGGGGCCAAGAAGCCCTACTGGTACCTCCTGTAAGTCCTACGCAGTGGAATTCCTGAGCGCTGGTCAGAGGCCCAGCAACCTTTCTCCACCACTCTGCAAACGTGACTAATACTTAAAGAAGCATCTTTCTGCCCCTCTGACTTACAGGTAGTTTTAATCCCCCTGCCCTATTATGTACTAGGGCCTTACAGAGGAGGGCATGCTAATCACAGGGCTACCCCAACGCATAGTGTTCCCTAGTGTATGTAGGTGTTTTCGCTGTATTCTAAGTGTCTTTTAGCATAGCACTGGCTCCAGGCCTGGATAGTCAGTCAGTTACGATCAGTACCCGTCAACAAAAATTTGGGGGCACAGGAGGACTTTCTGCTCCTCTGTTCGTTCTTTCTGCACATCTCTTGCTTCTGCCTGCATTTTTCTTTGTCTTTTTTCTGGACTTCTGTTGCCTCTTTCTGCATTTGTCTTGCTTCTTTCTGTGCCTTTCTTCCTCTTTCTGCACATGTCCTACCTCTGTAGGCATAGTTAGAAATTAGCATTTAAAAAACCTTTGAAATTGACTGACAAAACCATAGGTTTCAGGGATCTTATAGTTAGAAATTAACATTTAAAAAACCTTAGAAATTCACTGAAAAAAACCATAGGTTTCAGGGACGTTATAGTTAGTTGGACTTTTCACTTGTACAAAACCAGTGAAATTCAGTTGTTATAGTTAGTTCAGCTAACTATAACTCGCGCCCCCGCAATGCACTGCTGATGACGTCACATATTACATCATTCATGACATGATCAGTGACATCACTGATGACATCTCAAATGACATCACTGATGACATCATCCACGTGATAATCTGATGTACCTACTCACACCCTAATATAACCTTTGATATACCCACTCTAAAATACAGAGTACCATTTTTGAAACAATAGACACACTAACACCTGTTACCACATACTCCCTCACAGATTCCTAGGTCTACACACACATCCACTCATTCACCCATACAGTCACTCATACATGCAGTCACTCATCAATACAGCACTATCATATGCACTCATACACCTAAACAGACACTCACACACCACCACTCAGCCATACAGTTACTTACACGCCTAGTCAGTCAATCACACTCCCATTTACTCACCTATACAGGTATACACACACCATTTCACCTATTCATACAGATACTAACACATACTTACTCTCTTATACAATCACTGACACAAGCACACACTCATCCATACAGTCACACTCACTATCACTCACTCTCACATATAGTCATTTATATACTCCAACACTCACATATACTGTCTTTCACATATGTAGTTACTCACACATATACCACTGAGATATCCATTCACTCACCAACACAGCCATACACACGCTCTTCACAGACAAATTCTTGAACCCATACACCCAGTAACTCACCCGCTCACACATCTATGCACAAAGTCACACCCCCCACCCACCCACACAAACACTTAGGCACCCATACAGATACTCAGGCAACCAATCAATAACCCATATAGACACTCTTGTACCTACTCACCAACCCATGCAGCAACTTACACAACAACAGACACACTGATATAGACATTCACACAGCTTAGTCACTAACCCATGCATTCAGTAAGAAACATTTAATCACTCACTTATACAGTCACGCACCTACTAAATCCTCCATCCAGACACTTATACACCCACTCATTCTTCAATACACCTTGGAATATATATAAAACATATTTAAACTTTATAGAAACACAGTCACTGGATGACGTCATCAGTGATGTCATCAGTGATGTCATTTGAGATGTCATCAGTGATGTCACTGACCATGTCATGAATGATGTAATATGTGACGTCATCAGCAGTGCATTGCGGGGGCATGAGTTATAGTTAGCTGAACTAACTATAGTGGCCAAATTTCACTGGTTTTGTACGAGTGAAAAGTCCAACTAACTATAACGTCCCTGAAACCTCTGGTTTTTTCAGTGAATTTCTAAGGTTTTTTAAATGCTAATTTCTAACAATAACGTGCCTGAAACCTATGTTTTTTTCTGTGAATATATATATATATATATATATATTCACTGAAAAAAACAAAGGTTTCAGGAACATTACAGTTAGGCTGACATTTCACTTGTACAAAACCAGAGATGTCATCAGTGATGTCATTTGAGATGTCATCAGTGATGTCACTGACCATGTCATGAGTGATGTATTATGGGATGTCATTAGCAGTGCATTGCAGGGGCGCAAGTTATACTTAGGTCAACTAACTATAACGGCTGAATTTCTCTGGTTTTGTACGAGTGAAATCTCCAACTAACTATAACGTCCCTGAAACCTGTGTTTTTTTCAGTGAATCTCTATGTTTTTTTATTGCTAATTTCTAACTATAATGTCCCTGAAACCTATCTTTTTTCAGTGAATTTCAAAGGTTTTTTAAATGAGAATTTTAAACTATAACGCCCCTGAAACCTATGGTTTTTTCAGTAAAGGTCAAAGGTTTTTAAATGCTAACCCTATCGCTTCATGCCTTTACAAACACCCACTCTGGTGGATGCCCGGCTTGCAATTGCAAGGAAGAGACGGAGCTACATGCTCTATTCTTCTGCCCCGCCTATACATTACATCGGCAGCGCTGGCTTATCCAACTGTGTAGGAACCTAGGTTTTGTGCATTGCGCTGAGGCACTAAAAGTCTTGAAGTATGACACTCATGCCCCCATTGTCTTCGCTGTATCTCGTTTTTTAAATTCAATGTGGCATGTACGTCAGACTTTCTTCAGCTAATAACTATGATTGTCGTATTTTAATTCCCTCGGTTTCCTTTTAAGTTTACAATTATGACTGCAGCATTTTAAATCCAATTTTCCTATTTTATTCTGGTTTTAACAATTCAATTTTAATCGTATATTGCCCCACTTCTTTGATCATGTTCTAGTAATAGACGAATTTCGTGTACTTCAATTCCAGACCAGGACTAGGCCCGAGAAGAACCAACAATGCACTTTAGTATGCTTAATAGGTTTTTAAATGTACAGTTTTGCTATAATTGACAGATTAATTAATTGTAAAGTTTTGTATTATCCTGTATTCAACTGTACATATTTCTGATGTTTTTATAACTGAGCACCTTTATGGTTCGTGAAACCGAAATAAAGTTATTGAAAGGAAAAGAAATGCTAATTTCTAACTATAACGTCCCTGAAACCTATGGTTTTTTCAGTTAATTTCTAAGGTTTTTTAAATGCTAATTTCGAACTATGCCTACAGAGGTAGGACATGTGCAGAAAGAGGAAGAAAGGCTCAGAAAGAAGCAAGAAAAATACAGAAAGAGGCAACAGAAATCCAGAAAGAGGAAGAAAGGTGCAGAAAGACGTTAGACATATGCAGAAAGAACCAACAGAGGTGCAGAAAGAGGCCCTGGTGCAAAGTCATTCTGTGCCCCCAACTTTTTTTGACTGGTACTGGTGGTAACTGACTCTGACTAACCAGGCCCAGAGCCGGTGCTATGCTGAAAAACACTTAGAAAACAGTGAAAACACCTACAAACACTAGGGTACACTATGGGTTGGGGTATCCTTGTGATTGTCATGACCTCCCCTGTAAGGCCCTAGTACATAATAGGGCAGGGGGATTAAAACTACCTCTAACTCGGAGGTGCAGAAAGAGGCAAGAGAAGTGCAGAAAGAAGCAACAGAGGTGCAGAAAGAGGCAAGAGAGGTGCAGAAAGAAGCAAGTAAAGTACAGAAAGAGGCAAGAGAGGTGCAGAAAGAGGCAAGAGAAGTACAGAAAGAGGCAAGAGGGATGCAAAAAAGGGAAGAAGTGTGTGGAAACAAGGAAGAGAAGTGCAGAAAGAGGCAAGAGGATTGCTAAAAGAAGCAACAGAGGTGTAGAAAGAAGCAATAAAAGTACAGAAAGAGGCAAGTAAGGTGCAGAAAGAGGCAAGAGAGGTACAGAAAATGGCAAGAGAACTGCAGAAATAGGCAAGAGGGATGCAAAAAAGGGAAGAAGGGTGCATAAAGAAGCAAGAAAGGTACAGAAAGAAGCAAAAGAAGTACAGAAATAGGCAAGACAGGTGCAGAAACAGGCAGGAAAGGTGCAGAAAGAGGGAACAGGGGTAGAAAAAGAAGCAAGAGCAGTGTAGAGAGAACCAACAGAGGTGCAGAAAGAGGCAAGAGGGGTGCAGAAAGAAGCAACAAAAGTGTAGAAAGAAGCAAGAGAAGTGCAGAAAGAGGCAAGTGAGGTGCACTAAGAGACAAGGGGGTGTAGAAAGAGGCACCAGAGGTGCAGAAATATGCAAGAGAGGTGCAGAAACAAGCAAAAGAAGTACAGAAATAGGTAAGAGAATTGCTAAAAGAAGCAACAGAGGTGTAGAAAGAAGCAAGAGAAGTGCAGAAAGAGGCAAGTGAGGTGCAGGAAGAGGCAAGAGAGGTACAGAAAATGGCAAGAGGGATGCAAAAAAGGGAAGAAGTGTATGGAAACAAGGAAGAGAAGTGCAGAAAGAGGCAAGAGGATTGCTAAAAGAAGCAACAGAGGTGTAGAAAGAAGCAATAAAAGTGCAGAAAGAGGCAAGTAAGGTGCAGAAAGAGGCAAGAGAGGTACAGAAAATGGCAAGAGAACTTCAGAAATAGGCAAGAGGGTTGCAAAAAAGGGAAGAAGGGTGCATAAAGAAGCAAGAGAGGTACAGAAAGAAGCAAAAGAAGTACAGAAATAAGCAAGACAGGTGCAGAAACAGGCAGGAAAGGTGCAGAAAGAGGGAACAGGGGTAGAAAAAGAAGCAAGAGCAGTGTAGAGAGAACCAACAGAGGTGCAGAAAGAGACAAGGGGGTGCAGAAAGAGGCACCAGAGGTGCAGACAGATGCAAGAGAGGTACAGAAACAAGCAAAAGAAGTACAGAAAGAGGTAGGAGAATTGCTAAAAGAAGCAACAGAGGTGTAGAAAGAAGCAAGAGAAGTGCAGAAAGAGGCAAGTGAGGTGCCGGAAGAGGCAAGAGAGGTACAGAAAATGGCAAGAGAACTCCAGAAATAGGCAAGAGGGATGCAGAAAAGGGAAGAAGGGTGCATAAAGAAGCAAGCGAGGTGCAGAAAGAAGCAAGAGAAGTGCAGAAATAAGCAAGAGAGGTGCAGAAAGAGGGAAGACAAGTGCAGAAAGAGACAACAAGGGTGCAGAAAGAAGCAAGAGAGTTGTAGAAAGAAGCAAAAGAAGTGCAGAAAGAAGCAACAGATGTACAGAAAGAGGCAAAAGAGGTGCAGAAAGAGGGAGGAGGGGTGCAAAAAGAGATAATATGGGTGCAGAAAGAAGCAAGAGAGTTACAGAAAGAAGCAACAGAAGTGCAGAAAGAAGCAACAGGGGGGCAGAAAGAGGCTAGAGGGGTGCAGAAAGAGGCAAGACAAGTGAAGAAAGAAGCAACAGAGGTGCAGAAGGAGGCAAAAGAACTGCAGAAAGAGGCAAGAGAGTTGCAGGAACAGGCAAAAGGGGTGCAGAAAGAGGGAACAGGTGTGCAGACAGAGGCAAGAGAGGTACAGAAAGACGGAAGAGGGGTGCTGAAAGAGGCAAGAGGGATGCATACATTTGCAACAGAGGTGCAGAAAGAAGCAAAAGCAGTGCATAATGAACCAACAGAGGTGCAGAAAGAGGCAAGAGTGGTACTGAAAGAGGCAAGAGAAGTGCAGAAAGAAGCAAAAGAGGTGCAGAAAGGGGCAAGAGGACAGCAGAAAAAAGAAAGAGAGGTGCAGAAAGAGGCAGGAGAGGTGCACAAAGAGGCAAGAGGGGTACAGAAAGAGGCAAGAGGGGTGCACAAAGAAGCAAGAGAAGTGCAGAAATAAGCAACAGAGGTGCTGAAAGGCACGAAGGGTGCAGAAAGAGGCAAGAGAAGTGTACAAAGAAGCAACAAAGGTACAGAAGGTGCTGAAAGAAGCAACAGGGGTGCTCAAAGAGTCAAGAGAGATGCAGAAATGGGCAGGAAAGGTGCAGAAAGAAGGGACAGCGGTGCAGAAAGAGACAAGAGGGATACAGAAATTTGCAAAAGAGGTACAGAAAGAACCAACAGAGGTACAGAGAGAGGCAAGAGAAGTGCATAAAGAAACAAAAGAGGTGCAGAAAGTGGCAAAGAACTACAGAAAAGGGCAAGAGAGGTGCAGAAAGAGGAAGGAGAGGTGCACAAAGAGGCATGAGGGGTACAGAAAGAGGCAAGAGGGGTGCACAAAGAAGCAAGAGAAGTGCAGAAATAAGCAACAGAGGTGCTGAAAGGCACGAAGGGTGCAGAAAGAGGCAAGAGAAGTGTACAAAGAAGCAACAAAGGTACAGAAAAAGGCAAGAGTGGTGCAGAAAGAGGGAAGAGAGGTGTAGAAAGAGGCAAAAGAGTTGCACAAAGAGGGAAGAGGGGTTCAGAAAGAAGCAAGTGAGGTGCAGAAAGAGGCAAGAGTGGTGCAGAAAGAGGCAAGAGAGGTACAGAAACAGGCAAGAGAAGTGCATGAGGAGGCAAGAGAATTGCAGAAAGAAGCAACAGAGGTGTAGAAAAAAGCAACAGAAGTGCAGAAAGAGGCAAGTGAGATGCAGAAAGAGGCAAGAAAGGTACAGAAAGAGGGAAGGCAAGTACAGAAAGAGACAACAGGGGTGCAGACAGAAGCAAGACGTGCAGAAAGAAGCATGGGAAGTGAAGAATTAAGCAACAGGGGAGCAGAAAGAGACAAGAGAAGATCAGAAAGAAGCAACAGAGGTGCAGAAGGAGGCAAGAGAACTGCAGAAAGGTGCAAGAAAAATGCAGAAAGAGGTAACAGAAGTACAGAAAGAGGAAGAAAGGTGCAGAAAGAAGTTAAGTTGGAGCTATGCAGAAAGAACCAACAGAGGCGCAGAAAGAGGCCCTGTTGCAAAGTCATTCTGTGCCCCCAACTTTTTGCTGACAGGTACTGGTGGTAACTGACTCTGACTAACCAGGCCTGGAGCCGGTGCTATGCTGAAAGACTCTTAGAATACAGTAAAAACACCTACAAACACTAGGGTACACTATGGGTTGGGTATCCCTGTGATTGGCATGACCTCCCCTGTAAGGCCCTAGTACATAATAGGGCAGGTGGATTAAAAAACTACCTCTAACTCAGAGGTGCAGAAAGAGGCAAGAGAGGTGCAGAAAGAAGCAACAGAGGTGGCGAAAGAGGCAAGAGAGGTGCAGAAAGAGGCAAGTGAAGTACAGAAAGAGGCAGGAGGGATGCAAAAAAGGGAAGAAGGTTGCGGGAAGAAGCAAGAGAAGTGCAGAAAGAAGCAAGAGAAGTACAGAAAGAGGCAAGACAGGTGCAGAAACAGGCAGGAAAGGTGCAGAAAGAGGGAACGGGGTGCAGAAAGAAGCAAGAGCAGTGCAGAAAGAACCAACAGAGGTGCAGAAAGAGGCAAGAGGGGTGCAGAAAGAAGCAACAAAAGTGTAGAAAGAAGCAAGAGTGAAAAGAAGAGCCTTCACAGGTTTCTTTAAGGTTTTCTTGTAGATTTATTAATGGTACAGCATCCCAGCAGAGAGCAACTTCTCATACATCCAATGGCTCTCTTCAACTGTCCCCATTTAGAATCTTCCCCATGTCATTCTACAAGTAACTAGGTAACAGTCCATGACATCTCCTGGCTGGAGATCTCTACATATCTCCCTTTTATACAACAACAAATACAGTGTAAACACTATTATGGAAATACAGAAGGATCAATAAATTCAACATATTTGTTTCTCTAATAATACATTATATAAATGCAAAATCAAAATTAACATTTTTACTTTCTAATTATATTACCAGAAAACATCTTATAACCTTTGTACATTGCAAACATAAATAAAAATGCTATTTCCAATTTATGGCATTAGGAAACATAAATCAATATTCTTATTTCCCAACTTATGTTTCCAGGAAACATCCTATGGTCTTTGTACTTTGCAAACGTTCCCTAAACTCCACATCGTATCATCTTCCAATATCACGATATTGGACTTCACGCCTTTGATTTTTAAAGGTCCCAAATATTTACTTTCACCCTTACGGACCCATTCATTCTTCCGCACCACAACCCAATCACCAACATGCAATGTCATATGCTTAACTCCCTTTCTAAAATTATAAGTGTCTTTCATCTTCCGTTGACCCACTTCCACTTTCTTCAACACTTCCTCACGATCAATCCATATCTTATCCTTCTTATATAACCAAACAGGACATTCCTTTTTCCCTGGTTCTCTACCTTTAAGGGACACAAAAGGGGCTATTCCAGTACTAGAATGAGGGGTAATCCTATGAGCCCACATCATTTTTTGCAACTCCTCCCTCCATGACAAACCATTTGCAAGGGATAACTGAATGTTTTCCATTATTATTCGGTTAACCCTTTCCACCAAACCGTTAGCTTGAGGTCTAAAGAGAGCTACCTTTTCATGAACAATGCCCATTGTTGCAAGATACTCTTGCATCTCCCTTGAAACAAATTGCACACCATTGTCGGTCACTATACTGCCTGGTATACCTTCCTCCAGAAAGATTCCCTCAAGGAATTTTATTACGTTACCAGTATTGATTTCACCCATTGTCCCTATCGGGAACCATTTAGAGTGATAATCTACTAAGACTAAAATGAACTTATCTCTTAACCCCAACTTGTTCACTGGCCCTATAAAGTCCATGGCTAACTTCTCCCACGGTCTTGATGGAAATTTTGTACACTCCAATGGGGGTTGACGTACCACTTTAGACTTGTCACTGTTTAAACAAATTTGACAATTTTTTACTAAAGCTTCAACTTCTGAATCTACACCAGGCCACCAAAAAGATTCCCTCACTCTTCGTTTTGACATTCCTTGCCCAGGATGACCTTCATGAATTATGTTAAGAATATGTTTCCTCACATCTTTAGGAGGTACAACTTGCCATCTTCTCATAACATTTCCGTTACTCAGGCTTAACTCTTCTCTAATTTTGAAAAATTCCACAAGTTCCAAATCCTTGCAGTCTTCAGAATTCCAACCATTAATGATCTTACCTCCTACCTTCCTTAATACAGGGTCATTTTCCATAGCTTTGCTCCATTCTTCAGGCAATAAAGCAACAACATCAATCTTACTAATAAAGTCAGTATTTGTGTTCACACAAATCTCATCAGACTTCACATCAAGAGGCATCCTTGATAAGTAATCAGCGACTACATTCTTTACTCCTTTAACATATTCGATCTCATAATTAAATTCTAAGACAGACAATAGCCATCTAGAAATTCTTGGGGTTATACTCCCTTCTAACCCTCTTCCACCCTTGAAGATGTACAACAATGGCTTGTGATCAGTTCGTACTTTGAAAGGGAGACCCCATAGGTAAAACTTAAAATGGCACATCGCCCAACAACATGCCAAGGCTTCTCTTTCAATTACTGAATATGACTTTTCAGCACCTTGTAATCTCCTTGAAGCAAAACCAATGATCCGCTCCTCCCCACCGATAATTTGAGATAACACTGCTCCAACACCAACTCCACTCGCATCTGTAGTTAAAAAGGTTTTAGCACTCACATCAAAACGTCCTAAAGTAGGTGCTTCAGATATTTTCCTTTTTATAAGATCAAAACTTTCTTTACAACTTTTTGACCATTCAAAGAGAATATTTTTTTTCGTAATTTCTCTTAATGGTTCAACATTCTCAGTAAAGCTATTTACGTATTTTGAACAATGCTCCGCTAATCCCAAAAAGGATCTAAGCTCATCCTTATTAGTTGGTTCAGGAGCCATTGTAATAGCATCAACAATACTTTTCTTAGGTCGTATTCCCTCTGAACTCACCTCATGCCCCAGATATTCAACCTTTTCCTTTCTCAATTGACATTTTTCCCGTTTGATCGTCAGATTATATTTTTCTAACCTTTTCATCACTTCCTCAAACAACTTATCATGATCTAATAAATCATTCCCAGCAATCAAGATGTCGTCTTGGAAACACCAAATCTTCTGCATATCACCAAAAATGTTCTTCATTGCCCTTTGAAAGACGGCTGAAGCCGACGCCAAACCAAAAGGCATCCTCTTGTACCTGTACGCACCAAGAGGTGTAGCAAAAGAGGTCAAATGCCTGGATGATTCATGTAGCTTAATCTGATGGTAAGCGGCAGACATATCAAGGACACTAAAAATCTTGCCCTCACCCATTGTTGACAACATCTCCGATATATTAGGCAAGGGTTCTCTGTCTACCCAAATGTTTTTGTTAAGATCTCGTAAGTCTATGCAAAGACGAATTTTGTTTCCATCCTTAGGGGCAATCACAATCGGAGCCAACCAATCAGAAGCCTCAATTGGTTCTATGATGCCTTGCTTCAACAAATTATCTATTTCCTGACGTAAAGGTTCTAGCATGAGGTTAGGGACATTTCTCACCTTATGGACAACAGATTTGGCATTTTCTTTTAAAATAATTTTATGTGCAAATCCCTTCAATAATCCTAACCTAGAACTAAAAACATTAGGATATTTTTCAAAAATTTTTACATCATCATTTACATTATGGACATTACATTTTCCAATACCATAACCGGTTCTTTGGCATTAGGATTGATGATGATATTTAGATCCTTCTGATGGCGCCATCCTAGAAGATCTGATCCATAATCTGTGATATATATTCTGCCCCTAACTGCCTCACCCTTAAATTTTAAAGTCATCCAAGCCATACTTAGAATTTCAATCCTTTTCCCCGCATAACCTACTGCACGTATATCAGGGTTTTGCATGACAAGACCACTGCCCCCAGGCCAATTATTTTCAAAGGACTTATTTGATATTAGAGTATATAAACTCCCCGAATCAGCCAACACTCTTATCTCTTTTTCGTTGATCAAAATATTACAATGTGGCTTTTCTAGCTTATCAGTACTTTCCAGTTTTTTAGTGTTGTTACATTGACAGTCTGTTTTATTTGGACCATAGAGAGGTACTTGTTGAAGAGAAATTCAGGTATGGTGCTTTGTTTTAAAAGAAGCTGATGATTCCCAGTTATTTAAATAGTTTATTTCACACGCGCGTTATCCTTAGTCAAGAAGATGTAATTTATTATTTTCCCAGTGTGTGAGCAAAAAGCGGCATTGTTTCATTGTTCAAGCATGAAGGGACGATACAGCTGCTTTATTTACTTTGGCTCGAGCACTCAAGCGTGAAGAGCAGACAGGGCGGCATTGTTTAATTAGCTCGAGCATTCGAGCGTGAAGGCAGCATGGAGCGTGATGAAGCTAGAAATGTTCATAACTAAACAGCTTATGTCGTTGGAAACGCGCTTGTGTTTATTTTTAGAAATTGCTTGTCTTGGACTGCGATGAGATTAGAAATGTTCAAAATAAAGGTTTCCTTTGTCTGCGCGCTTGTGTTTACTTTAGAAGTTGATCGTCTTGGTTGAGTGCTTGAAAGTAAACACTCTAAGTAATAGCTTTCTACAACGCTGTTATCTATTTTTAAAGGGTGATCCTTTTAAGTATGCATTTCACGATGTGGCATACACGGATATGTTCAGTTGTAATCACTTAGCAAGAATATATGCTTTAATGTTCTTTTAAGCAACGCTAAACATCCTTTTAAATATGCATTTCACATCTAGCATATGCGAATATATTTACTTGGAAACACTCAGTCTTCAGATGTATTATAGATAAAATTTATACTAGTAAACAAGAACAAATGGTGTTCATCTGGTTTCTTTAAGTAGTATGTCCCAAAGTGAACAATGTTTAAGGCTATGCACAGTTAAGAATATATGCGTGGATAGTTATTGATAACTTGCTCCAGAAAAATTACTTCATTCAGAGAATAGTCTTGTTTATATTATGTATTTAAGTAATTTTCAGTTCCAGAGAGTAAGTAGTTTCAATTTGTTTTGATCTTGCCTTAATCTTTTGTTGTAAATCCAAGGATGGGATGCTGAATTCTGCTCCTTGCGCAGCTGGTCAACTCGTCGCCATGAAAAGAAGAGCCTTCACAGGTTTCTTTAAGGTTTTCTTGTAGATTTATTAATGGTACAGCATCCCAGCAGAGAGCAACTTCTCATACATCCAATGGCTCTCTTCAACTGTCCCCACTTAGAATCTTCCCCCTGTCATTCTACAAGTAACTAGGTAACAGTCCATGACATCTCCTGGCTGGAGATCTCTACAAAGAGAAGTGCAGAAAGAGGCAAGTGAGGTGCAGAAAGAGACAAGAGGGGTGCAGAAAGAGGCACCAGGGGTGCAGAAAGATGCAAGAGAGGTGCAGAAACAAGCAAAAGAAGTACAGAAAGAGGTAAGAGAATTGCTAAAAGAAGCAACAGAGGTGTAGAAAGAAGCAAGAGAAGTGCAGAAAGAGGCAAGTGAGGTGCAGGAAGAGACAAGAGAGGTACAGAAAATGGCAAGAGAACTCCAGAAATAGGCAAGAGGGATGCAGAAAAGGGAAGAAGGGTGCATAAAGAAGCAAGCGAGGTGCAGAAAGAAGCAAGAGAAGTGCAGAAATAAGCAAGAGAGGTGCAGAAAGAGGGAAGGCAAATGCAGAAAGAGACAACAAGGGTACAGAAAGAAGCAAGAGAGTTGTAGAAAGAGGCAAAAGAAGTGCAGAAAGAAGCAACAGATGTACAGAAAGAGGCGAAAGAGGTGCAGAAAGAGGGAGGAGGGGTGCAAAAAGAAGCAAGATGGGTACAGAAAGAAGGAAGAGAGGTACAGAAAGAAGAAACAGAAGTGCAGAAAAAGGCAACAGGGGTGGAGAAAGAGGAAAGACAAGTGCAGAAAGATGGAAGAAGGGTACTGAAAGAGGCAAGAGGGATGCATACATTTGCAACAGAGGTGCAGAAAGAAGCAAGAGCAGTGCAGAATAAACCAACAGAAGTGCAGAAAAAAGCAAAAGAGTTGCAGAAAAAGGCAAGAGAACAGCAGAAAAAAGAAAGAGGTGCAGAAAGAGGAAAGAGAGGTAAAAAAAGGCAAGAGGGATAGAGAAAGAGGCAAGAGGGGTGCGGAAAGAAGCAAGAGAAGTGCTGATAGAGGAAATAGAGGTACAGAAACGGGCAGGAAAGGTACAGAAGGGACAGCGGTGCAGAAAGAGGCAAGAGGGATACAGAAATGTGCAAATTGCTGGTGTTTCGCTGTTTTTCGACTTTAGTCTGGCTGGGACCCTGCTAATCAGGGCCCCAGCCTAGCTGCTTCCTCTCTAAAATGATTCCATGTATTTTAGGTACAGTTCAGATTGGATCTGAGGTGCCCTTTAAAGTCCCTAGTATATGGTATACTATGTACTCAGGGCATAGGTACCCCAGAGGCCTACCAGGGGCTGAAGCATGTATTATGCCACCCCTGGAATGCCACCCGAAATGACACACAGGTCTGCTACTGCAGTCTAGCTAACGTGGTGCATGCACCCCTTACTGTGATATAGGTTACCTATATCACTATATATATACACACATATAAACCTATTAGTCACTCCTATGGCAGGCCATATCAATCCTGAAGGCAGAGTGCTTGGTTCTTATGTGAGAGGGTGCCCCTGCATGAGCAGAGCCCCTCTGCAGCGTTCAGAGACCCTTCTCTGAAGCTGTTTGTAGTGCAGCCTGACCATATACTCTAAAGTGCATTATAACCAAATCGTAAATGCTAACTTTGGGCTGGCTGCACGTAAACATGTTGTGTTTCATGTCAAACACCTTGGAGTCATACCCCCACACCAGTAACTGATGTGGAAGTATGATCCCACCCTTCTAGAGGGAGAGACATGACAGCACTGGTATACCCGGTAGAAACTTAATAGAGCCCTGGCATCACAAAATGGATGCTGCAGCCACAGACACGGGTCTGGCCTCCTGCTGCTGACCGAAACTCCAGCAGGAGAGGCCTGGACAATAGGTTTCCTGTCACAGGGAGGTGTAACCACCTCCCAGACAGACTTATGTGTATTGGGGCTGGGTGGGAGCACTCTCTGAGTGCTCTGAAGTTCTGCACTGGGGGTACATTTGGTGTCCCTGTGCATAGTCCAGATCAAACCAGTTCAGGGGCTTCCAGCCCCTGCTCTGGCATGAAACTGGACAAAGGAAATGGGTGTAGCCACCCCTCTTTCCAAGCCCTCCCATAGGTGGGTCCCCAGAGTATGTGTAACCCCCTACCTTAGTATCAGTATGGGACCCCTGTCCTTAGGACTTTAGATTACCCTGGACGAAACTCTGAAGCTGAATCCTGGACCTTCAACGCTCTGCTCAAGATCAAAGGACTGAAGAAATCTCCCTTGGGGTCAAGGAGTAACTCCCCTAGTTAGCAGGCACAAACAAAGCAATTTGCCGGTCTGCATTATCGAAGCTCCCGCCGGACACCGAAGTATTTGCAGCCCAGGAAGAGGATTTCCAAACATCTCAGAGGCCGACCTGAGTCCCCAGCAAAGCTGAGACCCACAGCCCTCGTGAGTAGCGTGGAACTGGAACTCCTGGTCACCGTGCACTTTTGCAAGTGCATTAACTTCGACGTCTCCTGAAGTCGTGCTTGGGCTAACTTGTAGGCCCCACCTCGAGCACTGAATCCATCAAAGATTGTTGGCCTGGTCATTCTGAGTGACCCGTGGGCTACCATTTTGTGCTTCATCTTGAGGTCCCTTCGCGATCTCTGGTCCGTTGACTGGTGGGTCCCTGAGGGGGTATCTTTGCATTTCTTTGGGCTTTCCTGGTTGCTCCAGATGTGCCCTGACTCCCAACCAAGTGGTGAGTCCCACAGACCTTGCTGGTCTGCACCGATGCATCTTTCTTGTTTCTGGGTGGGTTGCGGTTGCCAAGGCTTGTTGTGTCCAAACCGGACACCGACACTGCAGCACTCGACATCCTTCAAAGGACAGCTCGAATCCAGCTCCTAGTTGTCCTCGATGCCTCCTGGTCCTCGTAGCTGAAGAGTCAAGCTTCACCTCTTTCACCTGAAATCACCCGACATCGGTGGGCATCTGCTCATCGCCTTCCTGGTCACTGACAAGTGACCAAGACTCTGTCCTCTCTGCTTTCAGGTTCTTCTCATCTTCAATCCAGGCTTGGATCTCTTCGAACACTTCGCATCTTCACGGCAGCAGCACTTCTTCGCCAGCTCCCATTGAAATCGACGACGCGACCCGACACCAAAAGACACCTATGCACCCGGCTTCCCTGGGTGAGGTAACACGAGTAGTACGGTGCTCTCGTGGGTGCTAGCCCTATAACTTCCTAAGTCCAAAAGCGTTTGGTCCTGACTCATTTCTAAGTGTCCCTAATCTTTAAAAATCTAACCGCGACTTTCCCCATAGAAGCTAACTGGAGCTTGAAGTTGTGTTTACACACTGCACACAGCCCCCGTGGGTCCCCTGTGTCACTACCTTGGGTGGTTCCTTGGGGTCCCAGCGATTCTACAGGCTCTAGGCATTGTGTCTAGTTAAGTTGTGGTTCTTATACCACTATTTTAGTATATGGTAGGGCCTGACTTGTATTTGTGCTATTTTTCTGTGATTATTGAAGTGTAACTTATGTGTTTTGACCTCTAGTCTCATAAAGAGACTAGGAGGGTGTGTTTATTAATAAATACCTATATTTTATATATATACCTGGTGTGGATATCTTTCATTTGTTGACTCAAGAGATTATAGACTGGTAAAACAAGCTGCTTTACATTCCTTCAAGACTTAGCCTGAAGGCTGCTCTCCATAGCTACCACTAGCATAGCTTTCAATAAAGGTTGTCTTTAACCTATAACCAATAACGGGTTGTTTGGACTGATACAGGGTGCCCACTATAACTAGTGATACCAAAGGGGATGATGGACGGAGTGTTTGAGCTAATCAAACACTCACCCCCAGTCAACTGATCTGGGTTTAATCCATCATCATTCTTTAGCTCACTCCACCACCCCAGTTCAGACATGGCCATATGCATATCAGTCTGACCCTGTGCCTCATGGGAACAGTCCAGCCCGAACTGCCAAGCCATGTCTTCCTTGGACCGGAAACAAGCATCCTGGGACCGGTTTCGGGTTCATAACCCTCATCAGCCAGGCTATCTTGAATCCAGTGGCAAAGTGAGCAAGGGACCCACGTCTGGGCATACCCTGCCAACTTAGGGCGAACAAAGCGATACCAAAGGGGATGATGGACGGAGCGTTTGAGCTAATCCAACACTCACCCCCAGTCAACTGATCTGGGTATAATCCGTCATCATTCTTTAGCTCACTCCACCACCCCAGTTCAGACATGACCATATGCAAATCAGTCTGACCCTGTGCCTCATGGGAACAGTCCAGCCCGAACTGCCAAGCCATGTCTTCCCTGGACCGGAAACAAGCATCCTGGGACCGGTTTCGGGTTCATAACCTTCATCAGCCAGGCTATCTTGAAGCCAGTGGCAAAGTGAGCAAGGGACCTACGTCTGGGCATACCCTGCCAATTTAGGGGCTAACAAAGCGATACCAAAGGGGATGATGGACGGAGCGCTTGAGCTAATCAAACATTCACCCCCAGTCAACTGATCTGGGTTTGATCCATCATCATTCTTTAGCTCACTCCACCATCCCAGTTCAGACATGGCCATATGCAAATCAGTCTGACCCTGTGCCTCATGGGAACAGTCCAGCCCAAACTGCCAAGCCATGTCTTCCCTGGACCGGAAACGTCTTTCCTGGCATTCCCCATGTGTCCCTCTGATTCCTTCCAAATGAAGAGATCGTATTTTTATATATATGATTTTAAAATATGTTTATTTTAGTTAGACACATAATGGCTATAGAGTTAGGAGATTGGCGGCATTATTTTCAAGCACAGCATTTTCCTTAACATACTGCAGTTTCACGTTTACATTCATAGATTTCTTGCCTGCTTTGCTCATATTTTTACACTGCAAATGCGACGTTTGAGGTTGGTAGGCTATACATTTAGTCATGTTTTGTATTTACCTATTAAGGAGAAACACTACCAGAATAATAATGATATTACATTATGTCATCTTTTTACGTTATCAGCCTCATGTCTTAGTAACTTATGTAATGAGCATTGTTACATCGTACAGGTTTTATACCATCATATTACATCATAGTCTGTCTTCTGTGCTTATGCATGCTTCAGTAGGAAGGGTTATATATACAATCAAATTTTGGCGCCAGTCGGAATGAGAAGGGCTTCTGCGAAGCCAAAACGCGTCTCTCTTGTGTTTCATGGTCGAGGCAGACCCACATAATTAAATTGCCGTATCCTAGCAGATCTGAGTACGTGCCTTCTTCGTTGCTGGAGATGGATTTGGTGTATATATATATATATATATATATATATATATATATATATATATATATATATATCACCAAGCACTCTTCCATTCCGCGCTTCTTCCACCAGCCACGGCAAAAAGAGCACGGACCATGATTCTTCAAATACCGATAAGTTTTATTGTCCTGTCGGTTACATCGACAACACAGCAGCCAACAAAACTCCACACATCCACACGGCAAGTGTTCCACAGCACCACGGAGCAAGAATCTATATATCTCAAGACACAAAGCTCCCAGCTTTTTTTCCGACCACTTCCACAAGGCGGGGTTGGTGCAGACAGGCAGGTGCTGGACCCGCTATAGTATCAAGAAATCCTTACGCCACTAGTACATAAGGTAAAGTCGCACTCCAGATCGGGGAAACAAAAAGGTTTATTGACTGACACGTTTCAACCTAACAGTCCTGGTCAAAGTCACTCCGTAAACCCGTTCAGAAGTTGGGAGCTGGGAGCGGGAGGCCCCGACAGGCGCTTGCACAATGAAAGTGGGGGATGGAGGTAAGGGTGGGGAGGATACAGTGCGTGGCAAAAAATGGGGCTCAGCATCTTCTGTGGTGGCAGCAATGTTGGAATGGATCGAAGGGGAGGACCAGGAAGAAGGGAAGAAGGAAGCACAAGATGGGGACAGTATGCCCCCGTCCAAAGTACATACGCGCCAGAGGGCAGAGATAGGCGGGGGGACACTCGATGGGGGGGTCACTCTGTGGGGGCTGGGAGGCTGGGGTCCCCCTTTAACACAACAGTAGGGCAACAGGTAAGGGAGTGGGGAGGAAGGGATGTCCTAGGAGAGGAGCCGGGCAGTGGAGGCTGCTGGCAATGGATTCCGGCGGAAGAGAGGGGATTGTCAGGCAGGGATATTAACCCCAGCTTGTCGGTCCTTACTTTTGCTTTTCAGGAGCAGCAGGCTCCTGGACCTGTGGACTCGGGTGAGTCACATGCAGCTCACAGACCCTGAGAGGAAGTGATGGCAGGGTCTAGGGTGGCCAGCCAGATGGCGACAAAGGTCAGTCACGACGCTGCCACATGAATCAAGGGTGGCCTCAGCAGTGCACCAACCCGGTTGGGTCAATGCAGCCTCCGGGTCACCAGGAAGGACGTCAGGGCAGCATAAGCGAAGGGCTGGTCCAGACAGGCGTAATGTGGCCCGCTAGAATCCGGCTGGAAGTATTGAGGAGGTAATTCATCAGCGGCGGGATAGTGTTGAGGCATGAGTGGAGATACATGCAGAGCAGTGGCACACAGAAGAGGACATAACGTAGGTGGAATTTCATGAAAGGAGCGTGGAAGAAAGCAAAATTGTTAAGGAGGAAAAATGGGGAGCGATTGGTGCACACGGGGTGGGCCCAGTAACACATTTGTGGCTAGTCTGTTGCAGGAGGACGGAGGAAGGAAGCATACCCTGCACAGGCCGACGTCATTCGAGCCCCTTTAAGACTGGTTAGGCGGCTGGATCCAGTGCGGAAGCCAGATAAGGGCAGTGGGGATTGAAGATCTCATGTTCGTGCGAGTGAAAGGGTGTCAGTAGGGGTCAATGCGGGGGGCTAAGAGAATAACAAGGAGATACCACTTAGGAAAGGCTTGTAAGTGAAGGATAACGGAGTGGGTACAGAGACACGGAGGTTCAGGGGGACAAGGGAGACTAGACGCAACCACGCAAGGAGAATTATAAAGTGGAGGAGATGGACAAAGCAGGGGTACATGGTGAAGGGCAAAAGAGAGTAACAAAATAAAAATCAAGAAATGACCTTATATGGGAGTGACCAAGCTACTGGGAGCTCTTCTTATGTTAGCGACCAAAGAGAAAATATGAAAGGGGGAGTACGTGGAGATGCTGAAATAACTCCACAGGGAATTAAGGGAGAAGAAAACTTCAAAGGAGGAAGAACTTGAGTTATCAAAATGGACTAAAGTGCAGTTGACAATAGAAAATTGAACGGCAGCCTTCCAGATTTTCACAAGTGTATGTTGCGAAAAATACCCAGATAGATGTGTGTCGTTTTTCAAGAACATGGACGTGATCAGCAGGACACATTTAACATACATTATGATTAGGAATTTAGGGCAAGGTTAGCCTGGGACCCTGAGGCCAAATGGGGAGGGATCGACACAGATCTTTACCAGAAGACTATATATTCAGTCAAGTTTGGGTAAACACAGTGGCGGCTCCTCCGCTAAGGTGGAGGAGCGTCGCCTCACTGCTTTTTTGCGGTGAAACAAAGGGAAAATAAAATGAAAATAACTTGTGTTATTATAATTTTATTTTCTCCTATTTCTCTAGTTTTGCATGAGGGGGTGGGGGCAGAGGAGGAATGGTAGGCAGCACCCTCCTAAGTGCACAATCACTGCTTGGCCAGCCCTCCCGGCTCACCCAAAACAGTCTTGTGCACTTTGCATGTTCTCCATGCAGGCTGCATTACAGCCTATGTGGAGAACATGCCCAGGCCCCCAGTCAGCGTCTGAGCGCCAAAACACGGCGCTCAGACCAATCGCAAAGCTGCTAAGGCAGTGTTGTGATTGGCTGACTGGGAGCCTGGGTGTGCTTCCTTTTGAGGCCTAGCGAGGGAGGACTATGGAGGAGAGACGCAGTGAGGAAGCGGCAAGAAGGTACGTTTTTAAAAAATGTATCTTTTTATAACCGCTTCCCCTGTATCCTCCCCCTCCCGCCCCCGCCGACCTACCTCCGATCCGTACCGGCAACCGCTGGGAAAACAGCTTATATGGCTAGCGGTCTACCTTTAGTGAACAGCCCCTTTCAATCCTGCCCCACCGACGGGGGGTGTGGTCTGGACCAAAAAAAACAAGGAGGAATACAGGGATCCTATTGGGATTTTAACAAAGGATTCTGCGCAAGGGAGTATAGCAGATTCCGACATGAGTGTTCGAAATGTGAGATAGCGGGCAAGGACAACAGGCTGGAAATGGAATTAGCACAAAAGCATGTACAATGGACAGAAGGGTCACCAGCCATCAGGGGGCAGGGTAGGGCGTGGAACACCAGGAAGCATGGGCAAAGGCTCATACGCCAATTAAACAAGACTGTTTAGAAGCATGGTTAGCACACTGCCCTGTTTTAGCTCATTCTTGCAGTGGGTGTTCACATGGCAACCCGGCAAGGATACGATGACGCCTTACCTTGATGACTTCTTCATGGTGGGCCAACCCGGTTCAACAGACTGTCAACAACAGTTTTGAAGAGCTCATTGAGGTATTGTGAGTGCCACTGGCACCGGAGAAGACACAAGGCCCATGTGCGGTGTTGCCATTCAGGGGATCGAACTGGATTTCTGTAACAATGGAGGCGTGCGTACCGACAGACAAAAAACTGCACATGCATATACTGCTGAGACATGTTGGCTAAATAAAAGGTGACAGCCAGGTAAGTACAACTCCTGTTAGGACATCTGAATTTTGTGTGTAGAGTAGTAAAGACTTGTAGGAGATTCTGTAGGAGACTGAGCATGTAATTAGCAGGGCTTTCACTATCACACCACCACGTGCGTTTGTAAGCAGGGACCAAAGAAGACACGAATGTGGCGCAGGTTTTTGGAAGAATTCAATGGCATCCCCATGACGGCGCCCAAAGAATGGGAATGGGATGTACACATATACTCTCAAGGGAGGTAGGCAAGGGAAGAAGGGAACAGGTAAAGGGTCAGGAGGCCAGTGTCGAGGGGACTGTTGTCAAGTATGTTAGGAGTATGTTAGGAGTGTTGCTGTAGATATGCAGAGTGAGTAGACAGCGTTGTTTTCAAACCTTGATGTCTTGGAAATACTTTGGAGCATTTAGGGTGTCGGAGCTCCTGGGAAAATAAGGAGTGCCAGGATTGGACTGGAAGGAAGTGGGAGGTGGGAGTAGGGATCTAGGGAGTGTAGCGGTGAGACTGACCCACTCTAAAACAGACCAGCGAGGTAAAGGTAAAATAGTGCTGCTGAAGGCTTGCTCAGAGCTGGCTTTGTGCCCTCTCCAGTGGGTCCTTAAGATGAAGAAAATGAATGGCCCCAACTTTGGGGCAGTTTTTTTGCAGAGACACTGGAGAAATGGTGACCTTGCCCAATTGCTGTGGGTGATGCGTAAGGCCCTGGTCCTGGTAAAGCTGAGGGAACCCCCAACTGAATTTGGCACTCACTCTTTCAGGATCGGGTTGGCCATGGACGCGGCACAACAGGGTTGGGATATGGACAGGATAAAGCAGTTGGGGCGATGGACTTTGGATTGGTTTCGCCAATATGTCCGGGTGGGGTATCAAGGGTATTGAAAAATGTAATTTATGTTAGTACTTGCATGTGTGTCTTTTCAGGTGCAGTAGCGGTGCCAAATGCGGCGGAATTGTCAGACTGGATAATAGGACGCTTGCTCATGAAATGGGCTGAAAGGCACGAATGGCAGAAAGGAAAAGGTCTGAATCTTGGGCTCCATGACTCATTGTGTGAAGTGTCTTGGCATGGGAAGGATGGTATGCTTTGGCGAGAAGTGATGCAATGTTTGAACAATTTGATGAGGTGCCACATTTGCCCAGATGTGTTAATCCTACATTTAGGGGGAAATGATTTGGTGGTGTGTAAATTCTGTCCACATGGATTCTTCATCATGCGGACGGAATGTATTCCGTGGAGACAGTGGAGATGGGCAGATAGACCCACAGCAATTGACAAAGCAAGGAGGAAAACACAGGGCCATGAGAGTATTTTGTAGGGAGGAAGGTTTTGGTAGGGTAGAGCACCCAGAGTTGAAGTTTAGGACGGTTGATTTCTTTAGAGGAGATAGGGTCCATTTGTCCTGCTTTGGTATGAAGCTGTTTTTGATTCAGATAAAGGAAGCATTGGACAAGACACTGGACATAACAAGGTACCCTAGCTCTTCCTAGTGGGGGAGGGTCAGAAAAGTTGGGGAAGGGGTAGGACTTTTCTGAGTGGCGGTTGGCAGCTACTTTTTACATGGTTACAAGTTAAGTTTATGGTTGTGAACAAGTTACACAGGGAGGAAGCAATAAATGAGAGGTTAAGATACAGATAGATAGGTAGATGTTTAGAGAAGAAGGTAAGAGGATACAGGAGTTAAAGTTCAACAGTTACTGACAGAGTAGGGGTTTTAACAGTTGCAAGGAAAGGATATAAGGGGGAACGTTAGGAGTGGGGTAGGAGGGGAAAGTAGGTGAATAGTGGATAGTGAGGTTTAGTTTTATAAGGCAAAGGCCAAGGTTTACTGTTGTGATGTGCACCTGTCTTCAAGAAAGCTGACCTTTGCACACATAAAGAGCGTTTTTGTGGTCTGTGCTGCTCTTTCTTCTTGGCCCAAGAATGAGTTGAAGCTTGTATCCTTAAGTATAGTGAACTTGGCACCCATGTGTGGGCAAACCAACCGTACGGAGGGCTTTACAATGAAAAAATATGAGTGTAATACTTGAATTAATCTCAGCATCTGGTAATTGATGGCTGCCAACTATGAAGGGTGGTGAAGCGGGCAAATGGGTGGTCAATGCATGGACGTGCAAAATTAAATGAACTAACTTGCCAACATGCATTACATTATCATTTTTAAGTTTAAATGTTTAACTTTTAACATGTTACCGTATTGCATGTCAGCAATTTAGTGCGACTAAAAAAAGAAAATAGTTGAAAGGGAAAAGGGTCCAAAAAGTTATGCAACGCTATCACAAACCACTCAACCACCCTGAGGAACAGTCCAACTTCATCCTACAAAAAGGAGTCGATTCATTCACATAGAGACTGCCTTGCTGAGGGTCATTCTTGTCAGAAACTAATATATACCACAATTCCCTCTGCTGGAGATATAATTTGTTTGTTTTGGCTTTCTTGTTTATCTGTTCTCGAGTTACCTCATTTGACTGCATTTAGTATCTCTCCATGTCAAATGGGCATAATTCCCTGGCTGCACTTTCAGACTCTGCCCTGACCTACCGCCCAACTCGATCAAACCACACCCACTCTTTGTAATGGGATTTGGATTGTTATACCTTGATCATGGTAAACAGTATTATATTAACCCCTTCAGTGCCCATGACGAGCTGGACTCGTTATGGGCTGCGGTGGCGCTGTGCCCATGACGAGTCCAGCTCGTCATGAACTCCGCCCGCTAATGCAAGGCGCGGCACTGGGCGGGGAAAGGGGCGGGCATCCAAGGGGTTAAAGAGTATTATTGTGATTATGATTAAATAATAATAATGACGTTTATTAAGATACACACACCTCAGTGGTGCTCGGCTTATCTACCTCAGAAGGAGGAAGGTATCTTCAGCCTGGCACCGGCCGACTGCCCAAAACTCCTGAAGCAAACACAGACTGAGCTATCCATATGCACAAAATGCACTCTGCAGCGGCTTGAAGCCCTAACAGAATAATCAAATGTTAGCAAAAGCAACGCATGGGACTCTTGTTATTTAAGTGGCAGGACACAGTTCTCTTTACATTTTGAGTCATACATTGTAAAAATGTGCAGTATGATAATGCACATATCACTCAGATGTCCTGCATGTGTTTGGGTTCTTTGAACGGCCATGTTATTTTTTAGTCAATTGGATGGTGGTGTTCCTGTTCTGCTGTTGGTTTGAGTTCCGTCCATGGTCCTATTTCGATAATATAATTCAGTGCAGAGCAGGGGCGCAACTAGACCCAAACTTCGGGATGGGGGCTAGTACTAAACAGTGCTGGTGGGGCTACCATTTCACACACTGGGTGCCGAGACAGCAATAGAGTACATGTTTGCAAGGTTAAAAGATCCAGGTTTAATTCCCTAACACATGACAAAGGCATATGTCTATGCCTCTTCTCCAGTAGCACATTAAAATCAGATCTTTTATCTTTGCAAATGCATTTCCCTGAGACACAGAGCACTGCTGGAGCTCAGAGAGTGTCCAACAGACCTGTGAGCATTGAATGTCATCAGGATGATTGGTAACAAGCGAGTCCTGTGCATGTCAGAAATGAAAGCGCTGAAGACTTACTGGAAAAATGTGTTTTCTGAATAAAAGTAGCATGAACCTCATAATGATAACATGCTTCCATGGAACAAAAAGATGTGTGTGTTGGAATCTCCAAATAGGCACCATAAAGTGCTCCCAGAGACATTGAGAAGTAGACTTGAGGTGTAAAGAATAAACTGAGATAAAGAAAATCGTGGGAGCTTCTATCTAACTCTCACAAAATGAGGTGGGCTTACCAACAGCTCAAAAGGAAAGGGTATCCACAGAGAATGATAAGCTGGGTACCTGTTCACAATGTAAAAGCATGCACATGCTGGTATTTGTATAGCATGGACCTAAACCGAGAGCAACAGAGCATTGCCCATTATGGACAGTGATGGAAAATTATGCAAGATTGTATTAATCAAGTGGGGGCTTATATCTTTTTGCTACACGCACACTTACACTAGTATCTCACACATTTAAATTTTAGGCACATTATGATTAAGTGATTTCACAGGACTGCACGATTTCTAGTCAATGCCAAGCTGGATTTAAATCAAGGTCCTCAGATCGACAGCTCAGCCTCTAGACCACATCTCCTTCCTTAGTTGATAAATAGAACTTTCGAAAAAGCTTCAAACATTCAATTTCACCATTCTTTGTGAACACTCATGTTCTGTTGATGTTTCAACATTGCCATTAGTCGGCATTCCTCATACCGTCTAGTGAGTAGGCCAAATGCAAATTATTTTGGTATTTATGTTATATACATGGATAGCACCTAAATGAGTTGTCTCTTGTCCAAGGCTGAGGTTTATCTATTAGCATATACCCAATGGTTTAAAATTAAGTACATATAGAGCATGCATAATTGGTTACTGTGTAATCTGGTCCAATATTGCCATTGAGGGGTTCCGGTCTTGTAGCTTGTAAATGTTACATTTATCGGTTTAGATCCTTTGAGATGTGAATGTATCTTGGATTTGGAGTAGGCACCGTTATCCCTTTGGAGTTAGGTTTTCCAACCACCAACTGCCACTTGCAGAGACGGTAAGGATGATCAAGATGTAGAACACATGAGGGCAGAAGAATCTGGGAAAAACCATGCTGCTGTGGCAGACATCTTTGGTGGTAGAAGAGACAGATGCTTTCTATCCGCAGTATCATTTTGATCTGCCTCTTTAGTCTATTATACGTCTGTCGACCAAACAAACAGGCATTTGCAATGCAATCGTTCTTGCATTTGCAAGAGTTTGAGCTATTGGCACTGTAAATGACAATTCCTTTTATTTATGTGTTTTGAAAAACTGCAAGAGGTACGTAAACACGCACTTTGTACTTATAGTTGCTGCTTATGAGAAGCAAGGCTGGCAGTAACTACGCCTCGTTTACTGCCAGCCTTGGTTCTTGTAAGCAAGGACTATAAGTACAAAGTGCATGTTTACGCACCACTTGCAGGTTTTCAAAACATATAAATAGAAGGCATCATCATTTATAATGCCAATAGCTCAAACTCTCGCAAGTGCGAGACCTATTGCATTGCAAATGCTTGTTTTCTTAGTTAACATGCACACTTCTACGAACAGGTCCCATGTCCTGTGGCCTCTTACTCCTGCCCTGAGTTTTGTCCAGCAACACTATGTGTAGGTGAAGTTCTCGGCTAGATAACAGTTCACAATTAAAAAAGTTGTCAGCTATGATTGACGCTGCAATGCGGACATGGTCTGAGCAGAGCTTGTTCGTGACACTGCTTACTTTCTCTTTATAATCTGTGTTTTTAAACTTGCACTTTCGCCGCTTTTTAAAAACTTGAAACTTGCTCACTCACTGTAATTGAATTGAATTATTGTGTTACCGGGTCAGTGACTAAGCCACTCCCCGCACTGTTCCTTAACCAACAGGAGGGTTAGACTTCAGCTGGGAGGGGGGGTGGAGCCCTTGATGCCGGTACAGGCTATAAATCCATGCCTGAGGCGCGAGAGCGCGTCTGAGCAGAGCTTGTTCGTGACACTGCTTACTTTCTCTTTATATTCTGTGTTTTTAAACTTGCACTTTCGCCGCTTTTTAAAAACTTGAAACTTGCTCACTCACTGTAATTGAATTGAATTATTGTGTTACCGGGTCAGTGACTAGGTCACTCCCCGCACCGTTCCTTAGCCAACAGGAGGGTTAGACTTCAGCTGGGAGGGGGGGTGGAGCGCTTGACGCCGGCATAGGCTATAAACCCATGCCTGCAGCGTGAGCGCGCAGCGGATGCGCCGCTGGCATGCCAAAAGCTCGCCTAATGCAAGCCCGTCTGCGCCGTCCGCGCCAGGCCGGGGCACGGGGCATGTTTTTCTTCCATAAAAGCATGGCACCCATAAAAGTGCAATTGCTAGAAAATCATCTGGTACAAAAATTGCAAAAAGCTGGAGCTTCTAAATCCTAACCCCAGACCTTACACCGACACTACAAATATAGGTGAACAGTTCACAAGCCCGGTAGCTTTGCCTGTAATTGTTACAAACGCAGGTGTGAACAAACGGCTAGTTAAAGACCTCAATGTGATGTACTTAAACAGGCGCTCTATGGTCAAACATCAACTAGAAATTTATAACACATTGATTACTGATTCACCAGACATGCTCCTATTGACTGAAACTTGGCTCACAGAGGAATCCTCCCCTGAGATTTTAGCAGCCCTTCCTGACAATTATTCATTTTACATACTGACAGACGTCTAGGAAAAAGAGGGGGTGGAGTGGCTGCTGTTATTAAAAAGAACTGTCCGCTACTACCATGCCACACTTTGAAATGCCATCAATTGATTCCTTAGTAGTTAAATTGGATCTATACAACAGTACTTTACTATGTGCAGTATTGTATAGACCCCCCAAATCGATGCTTGATTTTCCCAAAGCTCTAGCAAATAATATTGTGTCTTTGACTACAGATTACGATAAAGTTTTGTTCGTAGGTGATCTGAACTACTGGGCTAATGAAGTAGATGAGGGAACTTTGTCTAAGGAACTCATGGAGTCCCTCACCAGCCTCAACCTCACCCAACACATTCATTCTCCCACGCACATTAGGGGCCATACTCTTGACCAAGTGTGGTCTGCTAATGTTACTCTACATAACTTGGTAACTCAACCATGTGCATGGTCAGATCATTACATCATTAGTTTTAATTTGAATAATTTGTCATTATTGAAACAATTATCCCACTCAAGAAGCACCTTTAGAAATTGGAATCGAGTTGACTTGAAAGCACTCCTGGATACTCTTTCCTGTGAGCAGGTTGCCCCTGAAGGAGATTTAGACAACAGGGAAAGAGAGAGCACTGATTGGCAAAGGAAGGCATTTAACATCTATGCCCCCCTTCAGAAAAAAAACTCTCGCCTTAGGCAAAACGAAGCATCTAAATGGTTCACAAAGGAGTTGAAAACTTTAAAACTTCATGTACGCCAAGCCGAACGGAAATGGCGGAAACTGTACTCCTCGACCTGTCTGCGGCATTTGACACCATGAACCACAACATTTTGTTGGACCGTATTGCCGCAGCGGGTCTTGGGGGCTCGGCACTGGACTGGTTTGGGTCCTTTTTAGAGGACCGCAAACAATCGGTGTGGCTCTCGCCCTACAAATCCAACACTGTTGAAATGAGCTGTGGTGTCCCACAGGGTTATCTCCTTTCGCTGATCCTTTTTAATGTTTACATACGTCCCCTAATCTCTAGTCTTTGGCAGATGGGGGAAAAGATCTTTAACTATGCTGACGACATGCAGCTGATTTTCACTCTGGAGAATTCCACCGAGTGCAAAGATTTTGTTAGGAGCTCTATGATGTATGTAAAAACCTCGATGGATAAGAACCAACTAAAACTCAACTCTGAAAAAACTGAGATAATCATTCCGAGCAATAAACTTACTCATTGGACACTCCCCTACTGAGTTAGGTGCGGCCCCAATTCCCAAACCAGCAATAAAGAGTTTGGGTCTTCACATCGACTCTGACCTCTATATGAGTGCAAAAAGTGGCGCAGTTACTTCTGCCTGCTTTGTCCAACTCTGTAAACTGTGTAAGATCAGAAGTTTCTTTAGTAAAGAGGCCAGTATTCAAATTGTGATTGCCCTTATCCTATCAAAAATTGATTATGGAAATTCCCTCTATCTTGACATTCCATTATATCTGAGACACAATCTTCAGATGATTCAGAATCAAGCAGCTAGAATCATCTATCTTAAGGACAGAAGATGTCACATCACCCCACTACTTAAAGATCTCCACTGGCTTCCAGTGGAGCAGCGTGTGATGTTTAAAATTGGCTGTATTCTCTTTAAAGCCATTCAAGAAACTGGCCCAAGTTTCATTTTCTCGTGCATCAGTAAGCACCTGCCTCAGCGTAATCTGAGATCGAAGCATCTGAATCTTTTGACGGTGCCTAGATTCAGACGGAAACGTATTGGAGGGACTCGGGCCCGAAGCTTTGGAACTCATTGCCTACTTCTATTAGGCTTGAGGCTGACTACATGCAGGATACTACTAAAAACCTGGCTGTTCACCCTGGCCTACAACTAGCTGATCCTTTACCTGTTTTTCTCTGTTCTTTTTCTGCTCAGACTCCTCAGCGCCAAGAGACCTGTATGTGAACGTGCGCTTATATAAATTCCCATGTAACATAACATACCATAACATGGTGCCACATGAAAGATCCCCTTATACAAGGCACAGTTGTCATGAGTGCAGTTTGGCCAGTGCCACTTGTGCTTCCCCATACCTAGTCTGTATTCCACTTCATGGTTCTCTGAATTTAAAGTGAGTCAAACATATAGGATCAAAATGACAATGAAACGAATTGCAGACGGGACTAACTGTTCACTCAAATTTAGTATTTTTTTTGTGTTTAGCATTTCCTAGTATTTAAATGCAGTCAAAATATGGTGTCTTTTAGATTGATAAAGGCAGGTACCCTGCCGAAACGCGTCTCTCTTCTTTGCTGAGTCGTGGGAGGCCCATGACAATAAAGATATGTTTCAGATTTTACTCACCTCGTGTGCGCTCTCTTCTTGTTGTGAGGAAGTAGGATGTGATGTGGAATATATATATCTATATATATATATATATATATATATATATATATATATATATATATATATATATATATATATATATATATAAATACACTGAAAAAACCATAGGTTTCACACACGTTATAGTTAGGAATTAGCATTTAAAAAACCTTGCAAATTCACTTAAAAACCATAGGTTTCACACATGTTATAGTTAGCTGGGCATTTTCCTCGTGAAAAACCAATGAAATTCCCCCGTTATAGTTAGTGCAGGCAACTATAACTCACGCGACCGTAATCCGCTGCTGATGACGTCAGATATTACATCACTGTATTTACACATTTATATACCCATGTCTTCTTCCTTTTTGTTTAGCTATACATATATATATTTTTTTTTTTTCAGAAAGACACATATGTCATCAGTGATGTAATATCTGACGTCATCAGCAGCGGATTACGGTCGCTTGAGTTATAGTTGCCTGCACTAACTATAACGGGGGAATTTCATTGGTTTTTCACGAGGAAAATGCCCAGCTAACTATAACATGTGTGAAACCTATGGTTTTTTAAGTGAATTTGCAAGGTTTTTTAAATGCTAATTCCTAACTATAACGTGTGTGAAACCTATGGTTTTTTCAGTGAATTTGTACGGTTTTTTAAATGCTAAGTTACTTTACGCCGTTCGTGCCGTGCGCGCACGGAGCGCTTCGCGCACAGTGCGCGCACAGTGGGCACGCGGTGTGGTTTGCGCACCGCGCGCCCACTTCACGCAGTTCGTTCCGTGCGCGCACGGTGAGCACGCGGTGCGCTTTGCGCACCACGCGCCCACTTTACGCAGTTAGTGCCATGCACGCACGGTGCACTTTGCGCACCGTGCACGCACAGTGGGCACGCAGTGCGCTACACGCACCGCACGCCCACGTTACGCTTAATGGGCCATGTACGCACGGTGCGCTTCGCGCACCGTCCGCACAAGGAGGACACATGATACGCATTGTTGTTAAGGGTTTTGGCATAAACTGTTATTATTTTATAAGCCATGGACACGCGTACTGCGCGACGCGCAGCGTGCGCACACGGGGGGACTGACATTGCTATTTTATTTTTAAGCATTTACACCGTGCGCGCACGCTGCGTGAACATCGCGGAATTTTTTTCATTTCTAGAGTGCGCGCACGCTTCGCGCACTCGGCGAATTACCGAAAAAAATTAAATTTTTTTAATTGCCCTTGGGGGACCTCTTGTGACTCCTTGACCACTGCTAGGGGGTCAGGAACTGTCCAGCGCGCCCCCTTTACATGTTTTTCTCCTTTGTGTTTCACCCCCGTCTCAGTGCGAGAGACAAAATGGCGGCCGACACTTCCTGGTTTCAACCGATTCGAATGTTTACTAAGATGTAACAACCAATCAGAAGTGCGCTCGCGGACGGCCGAGTGCGCGCACCCTGCGCGCGTATAGATATATATATTGATTTAAATGCTATTTTCTCAGAAAATACTGAACAGATTTACACCAAACCTGCAAAAGGCACCAAACGGACGTTAGGCCTACCTCTCTGCCAAATTTCACGTAATTCTGTTCAGCCGTTCGGGCTGTAGCTGCGACTAAAGTCCCTATGGAAAAATCCATGGGGAAAACGTGTTTTGGGACCTCCCCTTTTTCTCGGCCCCCGCTTGACGAATCACCCCGAGACTTTCAGGGTAGGAGCGGAGCGGAGCGCCCCATTAGTTTTGAAAATTTCGCGAAGATTCGTCAGTAGTTCCTGAGAAAATCAAAAGTAAAATCACATATATATCTGGGCGGAGCCTAACTACACATCTCATCGTGAGATCTGATTGGCTGTCAGCACTTCATCCAAGAAGTGTTGGCAGCCATCTTGGGACCAATATACATGATAGCACCTCATTAAAAAGCATTGCAGTTAATAGAAGGTTTTAAGACTTTAGTTATATTATAAATCATTTGTTGATGGTACCATACTCAATTTAGGTATTGTGGTGTGTTCTAAGGTGATTTTACCATGTGAAAAAGCCTTCTGCTGTGATATCATGAATCATGTTTGAGAGAAAACTATTTTCTCATGCTTTTCCCACAGAGGTTTGGAAGGTGATCTATAAGCTAAACTGAGAGCATATTTTCTGTAAATTCACATTATCTTTCTCAGTCACGTGAGAATGAAGTCTGACATTCTCAATAAAACATGTACATCCAACAAGGGCAGAGACTGTCAGTTGAATCCTTTGTGTTCTACTGCAGCTTCCCAGAGTGTTCTAAAGAACAACTAGAGCGCTAACAGTCCTACTTATGACAAACGTATGGCACAACTAAAGCCATCTTGGTTGGAATAAAGTGGTAACTCTTAAAACAGGGGGTTCGTTTTGCCATAGAAATTATGATTAATGCTGAAGAAAGAAAATGAGGGCACATTTTGAGTGACTTCTCAAATCCTCTTCTATTTCATTAAAGAATTCTGACATGCAGACTGAAACATGCACTTTCAATACCAGCAGCAGACTTCCCTGGTGAGCAGTAGCTTTACTACAGTGATCTAATAAGCAACTAGTGTGCTAACATTCTGAATTTATGGCAAATGTGTGACACATCTGAATGCCTTCTTAATGGAATCAAAGTAAAAAACTGAAAGCTTTTCCTACTGAGGAGACTGTAGTAAATGAGGAAATTAGGAAACATCATAACAAATAAGTCTCCCAAAATGGCCACCAGAGACAAAAGAGCCCAAATGTAGCATAAATATCACCAAGATGTAGCCCAAGTATAGCCCAATGACAGAATATCCCAGAGTGTTCTAACAAACAACTAGAGCGCTAACAGTCTTACTTATGACAAAAGTATGGCACACCTGAAGCCATCTTGATTGTAATAAAGTGGTAACACTTAAAACATTTAACTTACAAAGGAACAAAATGAGGGGGTTCATTTTGCCATAGAACTTATGATTAGTGCTGCAGAAAGAAAAATTAGGGCACATTTTGACTTCTCAAATCCTCTTCTATTTCATAAACAAATTCTGATATGCAGACTGACACATGCACTTTGAATACCAGCAGCAGACTTCCCTGGTGAGCAGTAGCTTTACTACAGTGATCTAATGAGCAACTAGAGTGCTAACATTCAGAATTTATGGCAAATGTGTGACACATCTGAATGCCTTCTTGATGGAACCAAAATAAAAAACTGAAAGTATTCCCACTGAGGAGACTGCAGTAAATGAGGAAATTATGAAACTTCATAACAAATAAATCTCCCAAGATGGCCACCAGAGACAAAAGAACCCAAATGTAGCCCAAATATCACCCAGATGTAGCCCAAGTATAGCCCGATGACAGAATGTCCCAGAGTGTTCTTAAGAACAACTAGAGCGCTTACTGTCTTACTTATGACAAAAGTATGGCGCACCTGAAGCCATCTTGATTGGAATAAACTGGTAACACTTAAAACTTCATAACAAATAAATCTCCCAAGATGGCCACCAGAGGCAAACGAGCCCAAATGCAGCACAAATATTACCCAGATGTAGCCCACATGTAGCCCAATGACAGAAGTGTGCAAAACACTTATTTTTTGTGTATTTGCAGTTTTATATAGTGCAGACTTGTCAGGTATTGGAGTGCTTTACATGAGCATTGGTTACATCACACAAGATCAAATTCATTTTGGTTGTAGACATGGGGAGATTAAGTGATTTGACGAGAATCACAGAATGTTGAGCTGAAGCAGAGACTCCAACCTGGTTCCCCAGTTGCAAAATCTGCAGCTCTGGAAGTAACACCACATCCTCTCCCCTAGGTGCAACATTTAACCAAGTGGTCAACTGGATAAAAAAACATAAAGATTACAAATAATTTAAAAGTTCTTTGTCGCTATTTGAAAACTCAGAAAATATGTCCTCATTTTAGTTTTTTAGAGCACTAACCATACTTTTGATGCAAATAAGACCCTCTCATATATGTAATTTCTAAAGGAAATGTTCTAGGTATTACAGTTTTGATTACATCAAGATGACGTCAGGCGTTCCACACTTTTGTAATAAATATAGAATGTTAGTAATCTAGTTGTTCATTGGGATACTGTTGAGAGGCAGAGGCCAGGGGCACGGACTCTGAAAATTGAAGGCAGGTAGGAGAGTGCAGAGGCAACAATTTGACCACACTGGGCAGGCAGGAAGGGCAGTGGCAGCACAACAGACTATGGAGGGCAGTGGAAAGGGGGGCAGGGGCAACAAACCAACAATAAAGGACTGGCAAGAGAGGCTGTGGCAATATAATAGACCATTATGGGCAGAAGGAAGAGGCAGTGGTAGTTCATACATGCCAACAGACCTGTTTCAGCCAGGAAACATCCAATGTTATTAAGCTCAAATGGGCTCTATTTGATCTGTCTCCTGTCTACAATCTCCTCTTTTTCAATGTAACTCAAAGGGGAAAATCAATACCCCAGTTTTTTTCAAAATCTCCCTCTTACCAAGTTCAAAATGTTCGCAAGTATGGTACATTGGATCATGGTAGGCAGGAGGAGTTGGGGTAGGGGCATGGACTCGGATAACAGAGGACAGGAGGGACATGGAGAGGTGCACCAAACTGACCCTACAGGGCAGGCATCAGGGTTTGCTGCAGCACAATACACCACATAGCGCATGCGGGACGGGAGTGCAGCACAACAATCCATAAAAAGCAATAGGGAGGGGACAGGACCATGCACATGGACAACAGAGAACAGATGGGAAAGAGGCAATGGTAGCTAGCTGACCATAATGGACAGACAGGAGAGAAAGCTGCAGCATAACAGACCATAAATGGCGGAGGGACGGATCAGGGGCATTACAATGGAACAGACAAGCCAGGAGGGAGGGAATAGGGGTCTGCACATGGAAACAGAGGGCTGGGGGCAAGGGGGCAGGGCAGGAGCAGCAAGATGACCATGGAGGTCAGGCAGGATGGGCACTAGAAACAAGACACACCATGGAGAGCAACAATGAGACTATGATGGCATACACACATACCATGGAGGGAAGGTGGGAGGGGGTCAGGGGCAGCTAGCTGACCACACAGGGAAGGTGGGAGGGGCCATGGCAGCACAGAAGACCATGCATGGCAAGCAGGAGGGTTAGTGGCAGCACAATGGCTATCATGGGCAGGAAGGAGGGTGCAGGGGCATGCACAAAGGACCATGGAGGATAGAAGGGAGGGTCAGGACCTGGCACAGACAAGAGAGTTCAGGGGAAGGGGCTTCTCAACAGACCGCGCGGGGCAGGCAGGAGGAGCAGTTGCAGCAAAACAGACCAGGGAGGGCAGAAGGGTGTGGCAGTAAAATGGACCTTGGAGGACAGGAGGAAGGGGATAGGGGCATGGCATGTGGACAGGCAGGGTGGCGGTGGCAGGGACAAGTTACAGTCATCTGACAATGCTAGGCAGGTGGGAGGGGAGTGGCAGCTCAACAGAACACTCAGAGTAGATAGGAGTGGCAGGTCCATGGTACATGGTGGGCAAAAAGGATGGAGCAGGGGCATGCACAAAGACATCGGAGGGCAGGGGGAAGGAGAATAGGGGCAGCAAGCTAAGCACAGAGGCTAAGCAGGAGGTCAATGATGGGCCATAGAATTGGGCAATGGAGGACAGGTGGAGTGGAATGGTACATCATGCTAAATGGAGGGCAGTGGCAGCACATCAGACCATGCATGGCAGGAGGGAGGAGGCTAGTCCATGGATTCAGACAACAGAGGATAGGGAGGAGGTGGATGGGGCAGCAATCTAACTGTTCAGAGAAGGTGGGTATTAGGAACTTTATTGTTTTTAAAATGTGTGTCTGTGCGAACTACTTAAAATATGAACAGGTATGCAGCATAATCTCACTTTTATTCAGGAAGAAGAGGACGTTTGTGACTGTGACTCTGGGCTCACTTGGCAGAAACAGCCCCTGACCCTCCACCCCCCCATCGCAAAATTTAATGCCCGTGAAAATGGTCGGTGGACGCAGTGTTATATAGAACATAGTCCTGAGAGCACGATTGAAAATGAAAACTAGATATAGTATATGGTATAAACTATGCACCAAAAAGTGTGATATAAAATGAACCGGGGCGTGAAATATAATATGCCAGTTAGGTTACACAACACTGCCCTGTGCATATTACACTCCAAGGCGCATATCGCATAGCATGCGCTAGTGCCTGTGCTATCTCGCGCTCTCCAATGAATCTGTCATTGCGCACAATGTATTGCATATTATATTTCACGCCCTGTTCATCTTATATCACACTTTTTGGTGCATAGTTTATACCATACACTATATCTAGTTTTCATTTTCAATCGTGCTCTCAGGACTATGTTCTATATAACACTCTGTTCACCTACCCTTTTCACGGGCATTACATTTTGCGATAGGGGGTGGAGGGTCAGGGGGTGTTTCTGCCAAGTGAGCCCGGAGTCACACTCACAAACGTCCTCTTCTT
Organism: Triturus cristatus; assembly: GCF_964204655.1. NCBI lineage: Eukaryota > Metazoa > Chordata > Amphibia > Caudata > Salamandridae > Triturus > Triturus cristatus. The sequence continues at coordinate 115,815,633 of NC_140580.1, forward strand.
CCTGAATAAAAGTGAGATTATGCTGCATACTTGTTCATATTTTAAGTAGTTCGCACAGACACACGTTTTAAAAACAATAAAGTTCCTAATACCCGCCTTCTCTGAACAGTTAGCTTGCTGCCCCATCCCCCTCCTCCCTATCCTCTGTTGTGTGAATCCATGGACTAGCCTCCTCCCTCCTGCCATGCATGGTCTGATGTGCTGCCACTGCCCTCAATTTAGTATGATGTACCAGTCCACTCCTCCTGCCCTCCATTGCCCAATTCTATGCCCCATCATTGACCTCCTGCTTAAGCTCTGTGCTTAGCTTGCTGCCCCTATTCTCCTTCCCCCTGCCCTCTGATGTCTTTATGTATGCCCCTGCTCCATCCTTTTTGCCCACCATGTTCCATGGACCTGCCACTCCTATCTACTCTGAGTGTTCTGTTGAGCTGTCACTCCCCTCCCACCTGCCTAGCATTGTCAGATGACTGTAACCTGTCCCTGCCACCTCCACCCTGCCTGTCCACATGCCATGCCCCTATCCTCTTCCTCCTGTCCTACATGGTCCATTGTACTGCCACACCCTTCTGCCCTCCCTGGTCTGTTGTGCTGCAACTGCTCCTCCTGCCTGCCCCGTGCAGTCTGTTGTGAGGCCCCTTCTCCTGAACTTTCTTGTCTGTGCACAGGTCCTGACCCTCCCTTCTATCCTCCATCGTCCTTTGTGCATGCCCCTGCACCCTCCTTCTTGCCCATCATAGCCATTTTGCTACCACTAACCCTCCCACTTGCCATGCATGGTCTTCTGTGCTGCCATGGCCCCTCCCACCCTCCCTGTGTGGTCAGTTAGCTCCCCCTGAACCCCTCCCACCTTCCCTCCATGGTCTGTGTGTATGCCATCACAGTCTCACTGTTGCTCTTCATGGTGTGTCTTGCTTCTAGTGCCCATCCTGCCAGACCTCCATGGCTATCTTGCTGCTCCTGCCCTGCCCCCTTGCCCCCAGCCCTCTGTTTACATGTGCAGACCCCTACTCCCTCCCTCCTGGCTTGTCTGTTCCATTGTAATGCCCCTGATCCATCCCTCCTGCCCTTTATGGTCTGTTATGCTGCAGCTTTCTCTCCTGTCTGTCCATTATGGTCCTGCCTCTTGCCCCTCTGTTCTCTGTTGTCCATGTGCATGGTCCTGTCCCCTCCCTCTTGCTTTCTATGGATTGTTGTGCTGCACTCCCGTCCCGCATGCCCTGTGTGGTGTATTGTGCTGCTGCAAACCCTGATGCCTGCCCTGCAGGGTCAGTTTGGTGTACCTCTCCATGTCCCTCCTGTCCTCTGTTATCCAAGTCCAGGTCCCTACCCCATTTCCTTCCATGATCCAATGTACCATACTTGCGAACATTTTGAACTTGGTAAGAGGGAGATTTTGAAAAAAAACTGGGGTATTGATTTTCCCCTTTGAGTTACATTGAAAAAGAGGAGATTGTAGACAGGAGACAGATAAAATAAAGCCCATTTGAGCTTAAAAACATTGGACGTTTCCTGGCTGAATCGGGTCTGTTGGCATGTATGGTTGTATTACCATTGCCTCTTCCTTCTGCCCACAATGGTCTATTACATTGCCACAGCCTCTCTTGCAAGTCCTGTATTGTTGGTTTGTTGCCCCTGCCCCCCTTTCCACTGCCCTCCATAGCCTGTTGTGCTGCCACGGCCCTTCCTGCCTGCTCAGTGTGGTTAAATTGTTGCCTTTGCACCCTCCTACCTGCCTTCAATTTTCAGAGTCCGTGCCCCTGGCCTCTGCCTCTCAACAGTATCCTAATGAACAACTAGATTGCTAACATTCTATATTTATTACAAAAGTGTGGAACGCCTGACGTCATCTTGATGTAATCAAAACTGTAATACCTAGAGCATTTCCTTTAGAAATTACATATATGAGAGGGTCTTATTGGCATCAAAATGATGGTTAGTGCTCTAAAAGACTAAAATAAGGACATATTTTCTGAGTTTTCAAATAGCGAGAAAGCACTTTTAAATTATTTGTTACCTTTATGTTTTTTTATCCAGTTGACCACTTGAATAAATGTTGCACTTAGGGGAGAGGATGTGGTGTCACTTCCAGAACTGCAGACTTTGCAACTGGGGAACCAGGTTGGAGTTTCTGCTTCAGCTAGACATTCTGTGATTCTGGTCAAATCACTAAGTCTCCCCATGTCTACAACCAAAATGAATTTGTTCTTGTGTGATGTAACCAATGCTCATGTAAAGCACTCCAATACCTGACAAGTCTGCACTATATAACACTGCAAAAACACAAAATAATACGTGTTTAGCACACTTCTGTCATTGGGCTATATTTGGGCTACATCTGGGTGATTTTGGGCTACATTTGGGCTCTTTTGTCTCCTGTGGCCATCTTGGGAGATTTATTTGTTATGAAGTTTCCTAATTTCCTCATGTACTGCAGTCTCCTCATTAGGAAATGCTTTCAGTTTTTTACTTTGATTCCATCATGAAGGTATTCAGATATGTCACACATTTGCCATAAATTCTGAATGTTAGCACTCTAGTTGCTCATTAGATCACTGTAGTAAAACTACTGTTCACCATGGAAGTCTGCTCCTGGTATTAAAAGTGCATGTTTCAGTCTGCATGTCAGAATTTTGTAATTAAATAGAAGAGGATTTGAGAAGTCACTCAAAATGTGCCCTCATTTTCTTTCTTCAGCATTAATCATAATTTCTATGGCAAAATGAACCCCCTCATTGTGTTCCTTTTTAAATTAAATATTTTAAGTGTTACCAGTTTATTCCAATCAAGATGGCTCCAGGTGTGCCATACTTTTGTCATAATGAAGACAGTACGCGCTCTAGTTGTTTTTAAGAACACTCTGGGACATTCTGTCATTGGGCTATACTTGGGCTACATCTGGGTGATATTTGGGCTACATTTGGGCTCTTTTGTCTCTGGTGGCCATCTTGGCAGACCTATTTGTTATGAAGTGTCCTAATTTCCTCATTTACTGCAGTCTCCTCAGTAGGAAATACTTTCAGTTTTTTACTTTGATTCCAAAAGCATTCAGATGTGTCACACATTTGCCATAAATTCAGAATGTTAGCACTCTTTTTGCTCATTAGATCACTGTAGTAAAGCTACTGCTCACCAGGGAAAACTGCTGCTGGTATTGAAAGTGCATGTTTCAGTCTGCATGTCAGAATTCTTTAATGAAATAGAGGAGGATTTGAGAAGTCACTCAAAATGTGCCCTCATTTTTCTTTCTGCAGCACTAATCATACTTTTTATGGAAAAATGAACCCCCTCATTTTGTTCCTTTTTAAATTAAATGTTTTAAGAGTTACCACTTTAATCCAAGCAAGATGGCTTCAGGTGTGCCATACGTTTATCATAATTAGGACTGTTAGCGCTCTAGTTGTTCTTTGGAACACTCTGGGAAGCTGCAGTAGAACACAAAGGAATCAACTGACAGTCTCTGCCCTTGTTGGATGTACATGTTTTACTGAGAATGTCAGACTTCATTCTCACATGACTGAGAAAGATAATGCGAATTTACAGAAAATAAGCTCTCAGTTTAGCTTATAGATCACCTTCCAAACCTCTGTGGGAAAAGCATGAGAAAATATTTTTCTCTCAATCATGATATCCCAGCAGAAGGCTTTTTCACATGGTGAAATCACCTTAGAACATACCACAATTCCTAAAATGAGTATGGTACCATCAACAAATGATTTATAATGTAACTAAAGTCTTAAAACCTTCTATTAATTGCAATGCTTTTTAATGAGGTGCTATCATGTATATTGATCCCAAGATGGCTGCCAACACTTCTTGGATGAAGTGCTGACAGCCAATCAGATCTCAGGATGAGATGTGTGGTTAGGCTCCGCCCACATATATATATGATTTTACTTTTGATTTTCTCAGGAACTACTGAACAGATTGACACCAGACCTGCAAAAGGCACATCCCTGACCTGAGGACTACCTCTCTGCCAAATTTCAAGTAATTCTGTTCAGCCGTTCGGGCTGTACCTTGGACTAAAGGTCCCTATGGAAAATTGCATGGGGAAAACGCGTTTTGAGACCCCCCTTTTTTCTCAGCCCCCGCTTGACGAATCCCCCCGAGACTTTCAGGGTAAGAGCGGAGCGGAGCGCCGCTCCTATTTTGAAAAATTCGCGAGGATTCGTCAACCGGCGCCAAAGTTATTCGAAATAGAATGTTGCGGATTTCCTATGGAAACACGGTCCTAACTATAACTATCTACTGGCGACCGCCAGTAGATAATATATATATATATATATATATATATATATACATATATATATATATATATATATATATATATATATATATATATATATATATATATATATATATATATATATATATATGGCAGAGGCCGCCATCAAAGGTTCCAGGACTTGGGCTCAAGTCAAAACGTTGACAATCCGGGAGGATTTTCGGCGGCAGGCCCCCCAGCAAGCAAGCAACGAACAACCTGCAACCACGGCAAAGGTAGGCCAACGTGAGTCGAAGGACCCGCAGGGCGCAATTACCTGGTGGGAGTGTAGGATTAACTGCTAAATAGCTGGGTACGGAGGTGTGTAAAGAGCACAAAGGAAACAGGGAAATTGTTCACACGGCATGTCCGACATTTCTTTTTGCATCAGCTATATTCACAACAAAGCCCGCTAGTAACACGATGTCAGCGGACACGCTAAGAGAAAGAGAGGAAGCGGCGGCAGATATGTTTAATGACAATAGAACGCCGGCACAGGACTCCAATAACCACAATGTGCCACCAAATTTGCGCAACACCAGCCTCCGAGATAAAGTAAGGCATATAGAGAGGCTGATGAGGAGTGAACAAAGCAAATGGTGGGAGGGGGATTCCCTCCAGCGGTATCTTGATGTGAGGAGGGTCTCACGAGGACTACGCATTCTACTGGCCCCTAGTTATGAAAAACCTGATAAACTAATGATGAAAGAATGGGCAGAAACAAATTTAGAATCTTCCAGGAAACTGATGGTTATTCTTGTCAAATATGCAGAAACGGACCGTGCCAAAATCCAAACCGAAATAGATGATCTTAATGCAGAATTAAACACAATGGGGCAGCAAGACGAACTCAAAAAATTAAAAGAAGAAATGATGAAACGTCTAAAAAAAGATGAAGAAAAAATAAGGGAAAGGAAGGCATATAAATTTCACCGTGACCGCATGGATTGCGGTCGAATTTACATTTGCCAAAAAGTACGACAAATTGAAAATATCAAAGTATGGCGGTACATCACAGGGGCCCTCAACCGTTCAAGTAGAACCTGAAAGATTAACAGAGGCAGTATCCATTTCAGACATTAGCTCGGGTCGGGAAAGTGACACTAAGTTGGAGGCCGGATCGCAGGCAATGATGCAAGTACCTGCTAATATCTCTCTGGCAGATGAGGTAGATTTTTTTATGCCTCGAGCGCAGGGACACCCTGCGCCCAAGAAACAGAAACAGACAAGCAGGAACTCAACTATCAAACGAAGGGAGAGAAGGCAAGCCAAACAGTGACGCACAGCAGCAAAAACAGCCAGAAAAGAGACAACCAAGGCGCAATTGGAGACGGTAAATAAAACACAAATATCGAATAGCCAAACCATCATTAATTTGTCTGATGTTACCCTCAATGAGGCAGAGAAACAACTTCTAGCTCTTGGCCTATCATATTACCCTGAGAGGTCTTTTAACTACGTGATTACGAGGATGGATCTATTCAAAAGCATCCGCAAGTTAAAACTCCAAAACATTTTCTTCAGATGGAGCAGAACACCAGTAAAAAACAAGCTTCAGATACACAACCAACATGTTCCCCATCTTCAGACCTAACATCAACAGATATGTCAACGGTGCAAACATTGCACGATCTAGCTAATGAAAGTGATACCCTGTCACAAGACAATATTGAATCTGTACACAAGAAAAATCGAACTCCATTCAGACCTCGCTCAACATTTAATCCAATTACCCTTAGAGACTCGATTGACATCTTTAATGAGCAGTATTAAAAAATTGAACTATGCTGTAAACAACAGAACAAAAGCGAAGGTTGATAAAAGCACATTACAATATCACCAATTGATGAGCAAACTAAACAAAAATAAAGACATCATTATTCGGAATTCCGATAAAGGGGGCAATATTGTACTATGGAATAGAAAGGACTATATTGAGGAGTCTATGTCACAATTAAGGGACAGAGAGTGCTATTTAGGTTGTGATCATCAAACTCTTAAAAACATGTACAACAACTACGGAATGAAGCTTATAGCCTGGAAAAACACGGGACTTCTAACTCAGGATGAGTATAAATATATGCGGAATGACAATCCTGTGACCCCCATAATGTACTTCATACCCAAAGTGCACAAGAATCCCCTGAAGCCCCCAGGCAGGCCAATCATATCAGCCCGCAATAGTCTGTTAGAGAAGACTTCACGGTATGTGGATTTTTTTCTTCAAAGTCATGTGCAAGAACTGCCTTCATATATTCGAGATACAGGGGACTTTCTCTCTAAAATTCAAGACATTATTTGGCAGAGTGACTACCTGCTAATTACGCTAGACGTAACATCCCTGTACACCTCCATCAAACATCAGGATGGACTAAGGGTTCTAAGACACTACTTAGCACGCAGGGGACCAGATTTTGAACAGCACAGTGCCATGCTGGTCAATATGGTTGAATTTTGCTTAAACAACAATGTCTTACTATTTGAAAACTCTCTGTATCAACAACAACGTGGGGTTGCAATGGGGGCCAGCTTCTCCCCCAGCTATGCTTGCATGCGTATGGGTTGGTGGGAGGAGCTGGTCCTCAACAAAGAACACAATATGCAAATGACCACTAATGTTATAAAATGGGTCAGGTATATAGATGACTTATTTGTGGTCTGGAGAGGGGCCAAAAATTAGGCTGAATCATTTATACAGAAATTGAACAACAATAATCTAAATCTTCATTTCACAGTAGACATCAGTTCAACATCAGTGAATTTTTTGGATGTACAGGTATAAATAAAGGAAGGGCAGGTCCACACTACATTACATAGGAAACCTACCGCTGGCAATTCGGTACTGCACGCCAGCAGCGCTCATCCAAACCACCTTATTCAAAGTATACCTTTTGGGGAGATGCTGCGGCTGAAACGCATATGCAGTAACCAAGATGATTTGAAACAAGCGCAAATAGCCAGTAGAAATAGATTCTTGGCACGGGGCTATTCACCAAACTGCATTGACATTGCGATTAGAAAAAGCAGGGAAACCCTTTTTAATATCAAAGTGAGACCAAAATGATCTGAAGAGGATGATACATTCAGATTCATTTTTGGGTTCAGCAAACAGGGGAGAATAATCAAAAACCTGATCAACAGAAATTGGCCAATTGTACTGAGAGATCCGGTAATTGGTCATCTCCTCCCCCAAAAAGCTGCCATTACATTCAGCAGGGCGCCCTCTATGAGGGATACTCTGGTGAGAAATGACTTAGAGACTTCAACCAAAGGTACATGGCTTAGTCAATGTAAGGGATTCTACAAATGCAAGTCTTGTACGGCATGCCAACATGGCATCAACACTACCACTTTCAAGACACCTTTTAACCCAATAGAAATCCCTATCACTAAGTCCCTGTCATGCAAAACGGATCATGCCATTTATATGCTGGAGTGCCCCTGCGGACTCAGATATGTGGGCAGTACTATACTACAGGGACACAAGAGGGTACTCCAGCACATAAGAGCAATCAAGAACATGACCAGGCATATCAGACTCCACCCTACTGAAGTACTTTATAATTGACAGCATTCCGATCAAAAAGAGGGGAGGAGACCGAGTCAAAGATGTTAGACAACTGGAAACTAAATACATCCTGAATCTTGATAAAAAGCATCCGGGTGGCTTGAACCAAACAGAAGATTTATATACCTGTCTCTAGAATTAAACTAGACAGTTCATTAATAGTAGAATGCCAAGATAAGCCTAATTCAGGACTATACTATCATTATTAGAAAAGAAAGAAAACAACACACTAATGAACATAATGTTCCAGAATTTTTTATTGCTGCTTTTATTCCATATTTCCTATTTTATATGCACATATAGTTTTAGGTACCGGTTTTTAGGGTTACACATTAGAAGTACTTTTAGCACTGAGCACTTTATACATTTTGTATTTTGCACTGACACTACATAACCAGTTGAATTGTTTACATAATAGACCAATACATTTTCTTAGTACTGTGGAAGCACTAGCACTTTGTTCCCTTGTGGAGACCAAGTAGGCCAAAGGTATTCAAACCTGGACTCTGTCAAATAATCAGTAATAATCATTGTCTTAATCTTATTTATTATGATGAGATTTTAAACAAAACTGATTTTTAAAAAACTGATTTTACAAATTGCTTGCTTACAGTACTATTTTTTCGTTTCTATTTTTAAATTGCCTGATTTTTATATTAATTTAATGGATGTATGATATTTATTCTGACATGTATCCTATTATGGGATGTTGACAACCATTAAGTAATATGGCAATCTTTTGTTAAGTATTTTTTCTACGTCTTTGTAAACAAAACTGGGTGTATGGCACTTTAAGAAATTTTAAAAAAATAGCATTTAATGGTACCTCCTTTTGTGCAAGCGCGTCATGTGATCAAGATCCCTTGCGGATCGAAACGTGTCATGCTGTTGGAGTTATGTGCGGAGCTGAATAAAATCTAAGCTGCACCAATTTGGTGGTCCGCGCTTCTTATCTGGGCAGTAGCAAAAGAGGCTGCGTGAGGAGAAAAGCGCTATATATATATATATTCACTTAAAAAACCATAGGTTTCACACATGTTATAGTTAGGTGGGTATTTCATAAAAAACCAATGAAATTCCCCCGTTATAGTTAGTTCAGATAACTATAACTCGCGCGCCCGCAATCCACTGCTGATCACGTCACATATTACATCACTCATGACATGGTCAGTGACATCACTCATGACATCAGTGATGACATCATCCTTGTGATAGAGTGGCGGTCGCGCGAGTTATAGTTATCTGAACTAACTATAACGGGGGAATTTCATTGTTTTTTTATGAAATATCCACCTAACTATAACATGTGTAAAACCTATGGTTTTTTAAGTGAATTTGCAAGGTTTTTTAAATGCTAATTCCTAACTATAACATGTGTGAAACCTATGGGTTTTTCAGTGAATTTGTATGGTTTTTTAAATGCTAAGTTATGTATGTATTATTTTTTTTTAATATATTTATTTTACAATAAACTACGTATTAAAAAAGAATGTTACATTTTTTTTGGGGGGGGGGTTTCACCGTGCTCGCACGGTGCGCGCACCCCCATGATTTAAAAAAATAAATAAATTAAAATGTTTTTTTCTGCCTTCAGGGTCCTTCAGGGACCCCCTGACAAAGCCTAGGGGGTCAAGAACTCTCTACCCTGCCCCTTTTCACGTTCGCCACCTCTCTTTTTCACTCTCACACCAACAACAAACAAAATGGCGGCTGACACTTCCTGATTTCGACCGATTGGAATGTTGACTGTCATGAATCCACCAATCAGAATTATGCTCGCACTCGTTAGGGTGCGCGCACCGTGCGCGCCTATAGATATATATGTGCTTTTAACTGCAATTTTCTCAGGAACTACTGAACAGATTGACTCCATATATGCAAAAGGCACATCCCTGAGCTGAGGACCACCTCTCTGCCAAATTTCAAGTAATTCTGTTCAGCCGTTCGGGCTGTACCTTGGACTAAAGGTCCCTATGGAAAAATGCATGGGGAAAACGCGTTTTGGGACCCCCCTTTTTTCTCGGCCCCCGCTTGACGAATCTCCCCGAGAATTTTAGGGTACAAGCGGAGCGGAGCGCCCCACCTATTTTGAAAATTTCACGAGGATTCGTCAACCGGCGCCAAAGTTGTTCAAAATAGAATTTTCAGATTTCCTATGGAAACAAGGTCCTAACTATAACTATCTAGTGGCGACCGCCAGTAGATAATATATATATCTATATATCTATATATATATATATATTACCTACTGGCGGTCGCCAGTGTAGGAGAGTAGGATCTGCTTCACATGGGTACCCCCACTTTTTGCTGGTGTTTCACTGCTTTTCGACCTTAGTCTGGTTGTGGCCCTGCTAATCAGGCCCACAACCTAGCTTCTTCCTCTCTAAAATGGTTTGCATGTACATTAGGTACATATCTAATTGGATTCTGGAGTGCCTTATAAGCCCCTAGTATATGGTATACTATGTACCTAGGGCACAGGTACCTCAGAGGCCTAACAGGGGCTGAAGCATGTATTATGCCACCCCTGGGAAGCACTCCAAACTGGCACCACAGGTCTGCTACTGCAGCCTGGGTAAGGGTGTGCTTGGACCCCTTACAGTGGTATATTCTACCTATATCCATATATATATATACAGACACATATAAACCTATAAGCCACTCCTATGGCAGGCCTTGACAATCCTGAAGGCAGAGTGCTTGGTTTTATGTGAGAGGGTGCCCAAGCATGAGCTGAGCCCCTCTGCAGCTTTCTGAAATACTTCCTTATAGCTGTTCTGAGATACAGCCATACTATATACTCTTAAGTGCATTATAACTAGGGCTCCCAGTTTTCCGTATTTACGGATTTATACATATAAATACAGACAGAAATCGATATTTCCTTTGTCTGTATTTATATTTATAAACGGTAAAATACGAGTAAATGTTGCCGAAAATGCCGTGCAGTTTCTTCGCCACGCCCCCTGCTTCCAGGAAATGCCTTCCAATCCCTTCCGATCTTCCAATCAGGGTCTTTTTGGTGCCCTCGTGTGGGCCTATGGGCTCAGGATCTTGCAGTGATGACCGGCCTCTTCAGCCAATCCTGGTCTGATGTAAGCGTCATTGTGTGGGCGTGCCAACACCTCCAGTCCCTCCCTCATAACTTTTATCCTTTATTTGGGGGCTCACCTACGTATTTATCCTGTTTGCCTGCACACCGGACCACTGTTTGCCTTCACAATGGACCACCAGGCGCCTTCCTGTTGCCACCATCAGCATTTGCTCTGCGCCAGCCCGCCGCCATTCCTACTCGCCAGGTAAGTGTATTGCGACGACGATGACAGAATTGTTTTTTTGCGGGTAATGATGTTTTTTTAGACTGCTGATTACACTCGGTAATCTTTGCTTGGCGATTGATTGTAGCTGTGGCCCCGTGCGCACTCGCCCCGCCCCCTGTGCACTCCAACGGGGGTTGTGTGTGTGCTTGGGGGGGTGCCGTGTAGGGGTAAGGTGGGCATAGAGGAGGCAAAGTGAGGACAGTGAGTTGTGGTGTTCTCATCTGTGCTCTCTCTGTTGTAATCTGTTACAGTGCAGGGGTGCAATGACGTTTTTTAGACTGCTGATTACACTCGATAATCTTTGCTTGGCGATTGATTTTAGCGGTGGCCACGCGCGCACTCGCCCCCCGCCCCCTGTGCACTCCGACAGGGGTTGTGTGTGTGCTGGGGGGGGCCATGTAGGTGTAAGGTGGGCATAGAGGAGGCGAAGTGAGGACAGTGAGTTGTGGCGTTCTCAGCTGTGCTCTCCCTGTTGTAATCTGTTACAGTGCTGGGGTGCAATGACGTTTTTTAGACTGGTGATTACACTTGGTAATCTTTGCTTGGCGATTGATTTTAGCTGTGACCCCGTGCGCACTCGGCCCCCGCCCCCTGCGCACTCCTATGGGGGTTGTGTGTGTGCTGGGGGGGTGCCATGTAGGGGTAAGGTGGGCATAGAGGAGGCGAAGTGAGGACAGTGAGTTGTGGCGTTCTCAGCTGTGCTCTCCCTGTTGTAATCTGTTACAGTGCTGGGGTGCAATGACGTTTTTTAGACTGCTGATTACACTCGGTAATCTTTGCTTGGCGATTGATTTTAGCTGTGGCCCCGTGCGCACTCACCCCCGCCCCTTGTGCACTCTGACGGGGGTTGTGTGTGTGCTGGTGGGGTGCTGTGTAGGGGTAAGGTGGGCATAGAGGAGGCGAAGTGAGCACAGTGAGTTGTGGCGTTCTCAGCTGTGCTCTCCCTGTTGTAATCTGTTACAGTGCTGGGGTGCAATGATGCGTACCAAAAATGTGGCTACTTCGGTCACTGAATGGAGGCGCATCTCTGGCAAACTGGTAGCTAAAGTGTACAACTGGGGAGCATAATATTACTTTGCAAAGACACCCTAAAGTAGACAGTGCAGAAAATATTAACGTTATTGAAAGTGATAGTTTTTAAACATGAACCATTACTGTGAGCTAAGAGGCTAGACATTTGTTGTGTACCCTGCACATGGTCCCGATTATTATAGAGCACTATTCCTGATGGTAAGGCTTTGTTTTTCTTTTTGTGCACCTTTCAGTAGGTTTTATATAGCGCAAACTCGACCGAAGGTATTGAAGCGCTTTGCATAAGCATCCGTTACATTACACAAGGTCATCATTCATTGTTTATAGGGACGGGGAAATGAAGGTATTTGCCCAGAATTACAGAACATTAAGACGACGCCGAGACTCCAACCTTGTTCACCACGTCCAAAGTCTACAGCTCTGGCCCTAACGCCAAACCCAGGGTATTGGGGGGGAGGGGTCAGGCAGAATACACATGAAAGCTCAGGTTGATGTTGGCTCGAGGTTCCAACAGGACTATGTTAGAGTCGCTTCTATTTTCTGGGGTTGCTGAACAGTAAATGTGCCTCATCTTGGTTTCTTCCTTTTAACACCTGATACTCTCTGTATTTCACGCTGTCAGATTCTTGTTCATTCTTCCTTTCTTTGCCTATCCCTGTTTTCCTCTCTTTCTGCCCACCCTTCTTTCCCCCAGTGCTGCCACTTTGTAAAGCTACCATTAAAAACAGTGTGTTGTGTTGACATTTTTAATTTGTTGTTCCTTCTGACTATATTGGCATTCTTCTACAAGCAAAATACTCATTTTGTTATCTATGTGTGCCAGTTTATATAACTCGTACGACTTTCTCTACCCCTTCCCTTGTTTGAGCAGCAGCGAATCTTGAAGCTGGCCTTAGGACATCTGAGCAAAAAGAAGCATGCCAATATAAAATGTTAGTGCTATGTCATTGTGTTGAAAAGTTTACATTTAGCAAAGTAGTGTGTGTGGAGGACAGAGCACTATGCTGCAACTTCTACTGGTGTAACATGTGACGTCTGGTGTTTGTAGGAGGTAATTCTGCACTATATGTGAGAGGTCTGTGTTCACTTTGTGTTTCTGGCTTTCAGTGAGTTGCACTCTCCTGACTCGCCTGCTGCTGCAAGGTCCTGACGTCACTTGCAGTTTAGCACTTATTAAGGTAAGCCTGTTAAGTTTAGGGTTCAATACTTCCTGAGGTGCCCCATTTACCTCTGCACTTCCATGTAATTAGTAGCACACCATGTAAAAGAGGTTGTCAATTTGAAATTGGTGGGCCTACTCGGCCTTTCATCCTTATCAGGTGGATAAAACACAGAGTTTTACATCACCATTTACCTTTGAGGAAATCCAGAACAACAAGGCAACCACTGCTGTGGGTCTTTGTGCCCTACGGGGCCCATTTCGAAAGTTATTCTTTTTCATAGTTTGTCCATGATGTCCTTTTTCATCATTTACTTTTGTGATATGACAGATAGATTACCAATAGCAAAAAAGATTGCAGAGGTCAGAATACACGTCACCATCGCCCCCATCTCGCTCGCCCACACCCCCGCATCAGCAGACGCATGAGCGGAGGATACTTCTTCTCCTACCTCACAGCGAAGACATGGAACAACCTCTCCCTCCAGCTCCAGACTGCCCAATTGTAGGAGAGTAGGATCTGCACTTATGTTGCCCCTAGTTTTTTTCTGATGTATACACTGGTTTCTGGCTATAGCCTGTCTGGAACCCTGCTAATCAGGGCCCCAGTCTCTCTGAACGACTTGGTGTGCATATTAGATGCACTAGTGATTGGATACTGTGGTACCTTATGAGCCCCTAATATATGGTACCTTAGGTACCTAGGGCATAGGCACTTCACAGGCCTACCAGGGGCTGCAGCATGTATTATGCCACCCCTGGGAAGCATTCTCAATCTGACACCACAGGCCTGCTACAGCAGCCTGTGTAAGGTAGTGTTAGCACTCCTCACAGAGATATAGGTTTCTATATCTCACCATACACACACATATAAACCTATCAGCCACCCCTATGGCAGGCCCTATCAATCCTGAGGGCAGGGTGCGTGGTTTACAATGTGAGGGGGTGCCTCTGCCTGAGCAGGGCCCCTCTGCAGCTATTAGAGTCTATTCTCTATGGCTGTTTGTGGATGCGGTTAAACCATATACTCTTAAGTGCATTAAATTGCTAACTTTGGAATGACTGCATCAAAACATGTCGTGTTTGGTGTCAAACAACTTGGAATCATACCCCCACATCAGTCCATGATGTGGGAGCATGATCCCTCCCTTCTAGAGGGGGACGACATGTAAAACGACAGAAATCCTATAGAGCCCTGGCAGCACAAAATGGATGCCACCAGCACAGACACTGGGCTGCCCTCCTGCTGCTGACTGAAACTCGCAGTGGAGGAAGCCCAACAAAAGGCATCCTGTCACAGGGAGGTGTCACCACCTTCCAGACAGGATTTAGTGTATTGGGGCTGGGTGGGTGCACTCCTAGAGTGCTTTGAAGTCCTGCACTGGGGAAGCAGTAGGCTCCTCTGTGGATATGCCAGCTCAAACCGGTTCAGGGGCTACCTGTCCCTGCTCTGATGCGAAACTGGACAAAGGGAAGTGGGTGTAACCACCCCCTACCCTGACCCTCCCAGAGGAGTAGTCATAGAGCTAGTCCCTCCCCTATCTTCACTATAAGATAGCAAACTTTGCCATTGCAAATCAGAAAACCCTGGACGTCGCTCTACAAAGAAGAATCCTGGCCCTTCGACGTTCCACTACCTTTGGAAGACAGAAGAATCTCCCTTGGAGTCAAGGAGTGACTCCCCTGCTTGGCAGGCACCAAAAACCTTAATCAACAGTTGCAAACTTTCCCACTCCCGCCGGAGTTCGAAGTCTCTGCAGCCCCGGAAGTAGATTTCCTGACTTCTTGATGGCCATTGTGAGTCCCAAGCAGAGCTGTGGCAAGTGGACCCCACGAGTGATGAGGAACAAGAACACCCAGGGACCGTGCACTATTGTCAAGTGCAACCCCTTCACGACGTTCAACTAACTTGTGCATTAGACCATTTGTGGCCCAAGCCTCCAGCAGGTCTTGCAGCGAAAATCAGCAGCCTACCCTGTCCCAAGTGACCGTGGGCTCCTGTGAAGCATTTCCTGAAGGGGCGTCTTTGTGATTCCTTGCCCATAGGCTTGCGGTTCCTCTGAAGACTTTATTATCAACTCAAATAGCTCCTCTGGTTGCTCCAGGCCTGCCCTCACTTGCCCTCACTGGGTGAGTCCCTCAGACCTTGCTGGTCTGCACCATCGACTTTCTTCACTCTACACAAGACTTGCAGTTGCCAAGGCTTGTTGGCTCCAATCCGGTTGCCGACACCATCATCAGCTGCAAACGTTATGGGACACTCTGAATCCAGCTGCTGATCATTGTCGAGCCTTCCTGGACCTCGTGAGTGAAGAGTCAAAACACCATCGATGACCTGAAATCACCCAACATCTGTGGTCATCCATCTTCCTGGCCACCGGTCACTGGCAAGTGACTTTGAACACTGTCCCTTCAATTTTCAGGTCTTCAGCATCTTGAATCCACCCTTGGATTCCACCGGACACTTCTTCAGTCGACGCAAGTAGCAAGTCTTCTTTGGTCCCCATAGAAAACAGCGACGCGACCCGACACCAAAATCAAACCGCGACTTGCACCATAATAATCAATAGGGAACCCGCGGCTGTGTTCACACACTGCACGCCTCTCCCGTGGGCCTGTTACTTACCTGCTAACACTGCAGTAGTGAATCCCCAGTGATTCCCCAGGCCCTAGGCCTTGTCATTTTGCAAGTCGACATTCTTATACCATTTTTTTAGTATATGGTCTGGTACGCCCCTAGAGCTCCAGCCATATTTGTGCTTAACTTATTGAGAAACGTTGAATTTTGAATGTGTATCTGGCTTCTAATCTCATAAAGAGATTAGTAGAGTGTGTCTAGAAATAAATACATATATATTTGATATATATACCTGTGTGGTGTCCTTTCATTTGGTAATTCAAGAGATTATAAGGTCAAACAAGCTGCTTTACATTCCTCTGAGACCTAGCCTGAAGACTGCTCTCCACAGCTACCACTAGGATAGCTTTCTTTAAAAAGGTTGTCTTAAACCTATCTACCATAAGAGTCGAATTGGACTGGTGCAAGGTGGCTACTCTAACTAGTGACCAGCATATGCCAGGCCAACTTCTCACATTGGTGGGCAGCGTGTGGGATTCCAGCTTGCCATCGTTTTACCAGAAAATCTCTATTTGAATTACTAACTGAAAACCACTAAAGGTACTCAAGGTACATATAAAGTCAAGCTTAGTATCAAGAAGTTCTACTGAACTTAGAGCTGTTTGTGAAGGGATAACACACCCTTGCTACAGCTCAAGCTAGGTTCAGTAGGCCACAAACTAGTGTAGGTAGTGCAACACTGCATAACACTAGAATGTCCTCAAGGGATGGAGCCAGTGGGTCCACCCAGCCTCACTACAAGGACATGACCTACTTTGACTTGAAGGCCATGTGTGTTGAAAGACACCTGAAGCAAGGACAAAGTCCCTCCACACAACACCTGATAAATCTACTAGTAGCAGATGATCTCAGACTGGCTCTAGAAGCTGGTGGATCTGAATCAGGGGGTGGGTAAATTACAGTGTCTGGGTCTGATTATGAAAATCAAGATGACCAGGACTCTGTGATTCAAGGGCCAGACCCAGAAAGGTCTGAACAGGACAGAGGAATCCTCCTTAAGAGGACTGATAGAGTGGAAGAGAGGCCAAGGTCCCCTTCAAGGGAATCTGACTATTCATATCACTCTAACAGAGAATCTGTCCATCAGAGGAACTCATACTTACATAGAGAGACCTCCTCTGAAAGAAGGTACAAGATGCTACAGTATGATGAAGCTAGGCTTGCCCTCAGAACCAAGCAATTGGCCTTAGATAGAGAAGCCTTTGAGCTCCAGAGAGCTTCTAGAAAAGAGGGGTTAGATACCCCTGGTGGCAGCAACAGTGTCCCTAGAGGCAGATATTACATTCCAGACCATAGGAACATGTCCAAGGTTGCTCCTCCCTACCAGAGTGGGGATGATATCCACAAATGGATAACTGCTATGGAGAGGACCTGTGAAGTTCAACAGGTCCCCCAGAAACAGTGGGCAGCAATCTTGTGGCTCTCCTTTTCTGATAAAGGTAGATACAAGCTCCTCACTGTCAGAGAAGAGGATGTTAATGACTATGATACCCTGAAGAGTGCATTAATAGATGGGTTTGGCTTAACCACTGAACAGTACAGGTTGAAGTTCAGAGATACCCAGAAAGCACAGACTCAGGATTGGACTGACTTTGTTGATTGTGCAACCAAGGCTCTAGAAGGTTGGCTGGTTGGTAGTAGAGTTACTGATTTTAAGGGATTGTATAATCTTATCATGAGAGAACAGATCCTTAATAATTGCCAAAAACAGAAGTTGCATCAATACCTGGTGGACTCTGATCTGACATCTCCCCAAGAATTGGGAAAGAAGGCAGACAAATGGGTCAGAATCAGGGTGAGGCAGAAAACCCAGAACCAAGGGGATGACACTAAGAAGCAGGATCCTAAAGGCACTGACAAAGGTGGGGATAAGGCAAACGATCACAAGGGCCCCAAAAATCTGCATCTGGTGGGGATTCACAGTCTACAAAGGGAAAAGGCCCAAAGAAGCCCTGGTGCAAATTCTGTAAACAGAAAGGGCACTGGACTTCTGATTGTACCAAGTCCAAAGACCAAACCACCACCACTCCAGCCCCTAATGCAGCTGTGCTCCCTAGTGCAGTCATTGGTGGAGGTGGTAATCAGAATAAGGGTGTAGTAGGGTTGACCCTGGGTTCTGATGTGGACTCTGGTCTAGTCAGAGTACCAACACAGGCATTGCTAGTTTGTGAGGGAGACCTTGATATGTCCTTCCTAGTGGGCCCCAGCAATCTGGGCAAGTACAAACAGCAGCCTATCATAAATGGCAAACAGGCTTTGGCATTCAGGGACACAGGTGCCAGTGTCACCATGGTGACAGAGGATCTAGTGGACCCTGCACAGATCATCCTGGGTGAAATGTACCAGGTTACCAATGCAAGCAATGTCAGGACCAACCATAGTCTGGCAGTTGTGAATTTCTCCTGGGGAGGGGTAACTGGCCTCAAAAAGGTAGTAGTCAGTGCAGACCTCCCTGTCGAATGTTTGTTGGGCAATGATCTGGAGACTTCAGCCTGGTCTGAAGTAGAATTATGGACTCATGCTGAGATGTTGGGCATACCTGCAGAGGTGTTTGCTGTGACCAGGTCACAGGCCAAAATGCATAAAGCTGAACCAGCTCTGGATCCTGAAACTATGGACCAGATGCTACCCAAGAGAAGGAGCAGTAGGGTTATGGCTGGGCCTTCCCCTCTGTCTCAGATCTCAGATTCCCCTCCTGAGGGAGGAGAAGCAGAGCCTGAAGAAGGAACTGCCCCAGAGGAACTTGAGCCTGGTCAGGTTGAGTTCTTGGGGGCAGGGGGACCTTCCAGGGAGGATCTGAGTAAGGGGCAACAGTGCTGCCCCTCTCTTGAACCCCTCAGACAGCAAGCTGCTGCTGTGGCTGCTGGGAGTGCTAGTGGGCCCCATAAAGTTTATTGGGATGAGGAGCTCCTATATTCTGAGGCTAGAGATCCTACCCCTGGAGCCACCAGGAGGTTGGTAATACCTCAGAAGTTTAGGGGGTTCCCCTTGACCCTAGCACATGCCATCCCATTGGCAGGACACTTGGGCCAAAACAAGACCTGGGACAGGCTTGTCCCTCATATTCATTGGCCACACATGTCTGAGGACACCAAGAAGTTTTGTCGCTCCTGTGTCACTTGCCAAGCCAGTGGCAAGTCAGGTGGCACAGCAAAGGCCCCCCTGATACCACTACCTGTGGTGGGGGTTCCCTTTGAAAGGGTAGGGATTTACATTGTTGGTCCCCTTGACCCTCCAACTGCATCTGGGCACAGATTTATACTGGTGGTAGAGGATCATGCCACCAGGTAACCAGAAGCTATACCCCTAAGGACTACCACAGCCCCTGTGGTAGCAAGAGCCCTCATTGGAGTTTTCTCCAGAGTGGGTTTCCCTAAGGAGTTCATATCTGACAGAGTAACAACCTTTATGTCAGGATATTCATAAGCAATGTGAAAGGAGTGTGGTGTCAACTACAAGTTCACTACTCCATATCACCCACAATGCAATGGGTTAGTTGAGAGATTCAACAAAAACCTAAAGGGAATGATTAAAGTACCAGAAAAGCTTAGGCGAAAATGGGACCTTTTACTTCCCTGCCTTCTGTTTGCATACAGGGAGGTTCCACAGAAGGGGGTTGGCTACAGCCCTTTTGAATTTCTGTCTGGGCACCCTGTAAGAGGACCCTTATGTCTGGTGAAGGAGGGGTGGGAGTTACCTCTCAAACCTCCCAAACAGGATGTGATGGACTATGTACTTGGTCTCCGCTCCCGGATGGCAGAGTACATGAAGAAGGCAACTAAAAACCTTGAGGCTAGCCAAGAATGACAAAAAGCTTGGCATGACCAAAAGGCTGTCCTGACTGTCTATCAGCCAGGCCAGAAAGTGTGGGTGTTGGAGCCTGTAGCCCCAGAAGCTCTCCAGAACAAATGGAGTGGCCCCCATACAATTGTTGAGAAAAAGGGAGAAGTCACCTACTTGGTGGATCTTGGAACTCCCAGGAGGCCCCTTAGGGTGCTCCATGTTAACAGACTTAAGCCATATGTGGACAGGGCTGACATGGGCTTGCTCATGGCTACTGATAAGGACCAGGAGGAGGAGAGTCACCCTCTCCCTGACCTGCTCTCACAGAACCCTGATGATGGGTCAGTTGATGGTGTTGCTTTGGCAAGCAGCCTCACTGATCATCAGCAAACTGAATGCAGACAAGTTCTGCAACAGTTTAGACACATGTTTAGCCTGACCCCAAGTCAGACTTCCTGGTGCACCCATGAGGTGGACACTGGAGACAGTCTGCCTGTAAAGAGTAAAATCTACAGGCAATCTGACCATGTCAGGGACTGTATCAGGACTGAAGTCCAGAAAATGTTGGAACTAGGTGTTATTGAGCCTTCAGATAGCCCTTGGGCTAGCCCAGTAGTCCTTGTACCTAAACCTCATACCCAGGGTGGTAAGGGTAAGAAAGAAATAAGGTTTTGTGTTGACTACAGAGGCCTCAACGCAGTCACCAGGACTGATGCCTACCCAACACCAAGGGCAGATGAACTTATAGACACTTTGGCCTCAGCCAAGTATCTTAGTACATTTGACCTAACAGCTGGCTACTGGCAAATCAAGTTAGCTGATGATGCCAAGGCCAAAACAGCATTTTCAACCCCTGGTGGGCACTATCACTTTGTGGTAATGCCCTTTGGTTTGAAGAATGCACCTGCCACTTTTCAGAGGTTGGTGAATAAAGTTCTGACTGGTATGGAAACTTGTTGCTCAGCTTATCTTGATGATATTGCTGTCTTTAGTTCCACCTGGCAGGATCACCTGGTCCACCTCAGGAATGTTTTGGAGGCCCTGCAAAAAGCAGGCCTCACTATCAAGGCCACCAAGTGCCAGATGGGGCAGAGTCAGGTTGTGTACCTGGGCCACCTTGTAGGTGGAGGCCAGGTTCAACCATTGCAGAGCAAAATCCAAACCATAATGGAATGGGTAGCTCCAACAACCCAGACACAGGTTAGAGCCTTTTTAGGCCTGACTGGGTATTATAGGAGGTTTGTTACGTGATATTGATCTATAGTGACCTCGTTAAATGATATGACCTCTAAGAAAATCCCAAAAAAGGTTCATTGAACAGCTAGCTGTCAAAAGGCATTTGATGACCTCAAGTAGGCAATGTGCACTGCCCCCATCTTGTAGAGTCCAAATTACAAAAAGAAGTTCATTGTTCAAACAGATGCTTCAGAGCTGGGTGTGGGAGCTGTACTGTCTCAACTTAATGATGAAGGTCAAGACCAGCCAGTAGCTTTCATAAGCAGAAGGCTGACCCCTAGAGAGAAAC
Organism: Triturus cristatus; assembly: GCF_964204655.1. Lineage (NCBI taxonomy): Eukaryota > Metazoa > Chordata > Amphibia > Caudata > Salamandridae > Triturus > Triturus cristatus. The sequence goes on from NC_140580.1 coordinate 115,836,925, forward strand.
GTTGATCAGCTATAGAGAGGGAGGCCTTTGCTGTGGTGTGGGCCCTGAAGAAGCTGAGGCCATACTTGTTTGGCACTCACTTCATAGTTCAGACTGACCACAAGCCCCTCCTATGGCTCAAACAGATGAAAGGTGAAAATCCTAAACTGCTCAGGTGGTCCATTTCCCTACAGGGGATGGACTATACTGTGGAACATAGACCTGGGACCCAACATGCCAATGCAGATGGACTCTCAAGGTATTTCCACTTAGAACATGAAGACTCAACTGGTCAAGGTTAGTTTAATGTCCCTGCGTTTGGAGGGGGTGTGTGTGGGAGAGTAGGATCTGCACTTATGTTGCCCCCACTTTTTTCTGATGTATACACTGGTTTCTGGCTATAGTCTGGCTGGGTCCCTGCTAATCAGGGCCCCAGTCTCTCTGTTCTCTCTAAACGACTTGGTGTGCATATTAGATGCACTAGTGATTGGATACTGTGGTACCTTATGAGCCCCTAGTATATGGTACCTTAGGTACCTAGGGCATAGGCACTTCACAGGCCTACCAGGGGCTGCAGCATGTATTATGCCACCCCTGGGAAGCATTCTCAATCTGACACCACAGGCCTGCTACTGCAGCCTGTGTGAGGTAGTGTTAGCACTCCTCACAGAGATATAGGTTTCTATATCTCACCATACACACACATATAAACCTATCAGCCACCCCTATGGCAGACCCTCTCAATCATGAGGGCAGGGTGCGTGGTTTACAATGTGAGGGGGTGCCTCTGCCTGAGCAGGGCCCCTCTGCAGCTACCAGAATCTATTCTCTATGGCTGTTTGTGGATGCGGTTAAACCATATACTCTTAAGTGCATTAAAATGCTAACTTTGGAATGACTGCATCAAAACATGTCGTGTTTGGTGTCAAACAACTTGGAATCATACCCCCACTTCAGTCCATGATGTGGGAGCATGATCTCACCCTTCTAGAGGGGGACGACATGTAAAACGACAGAAATCCTATAGAGCCCTGGCATCACAAAATGGATGCCACCAGCACAGACACTGGGCTGCCCTCCTGCTGCTGACTGAAACTCGCAGTGGAGGAAGCCCAACAAAAGGCATCCTGTCACAGGGAGGTGTCACCACCTTCCAGACAGGATTTAGTGTATTGGGGCTGGGTGGGTGCACTCCTAGAGTGCTTTGAAGTCCTGCACTGGGGGAGCAGTAGGTTCCTCTGTGCATATGCCAGCTCAAACCGGTTCAGGGGCTACCTGTTCCTGCTCTGGCACGAAACTGGACAAAGGGAAGTGGGTGTAACCACCCCCCTACCCTGACCCTCCCAGAGGAGTGGTCATAGAGCTAGTCCCTCCCCTATCTTTACTATAAGATAGCAAACTTTGCCATTGCAAATCAGATAACCCTGGACGACGCTCTACAAAGAAGAATCCTGGCCCTTTGACGTTCCACTACCTTTGGAAGACAGAAGAATCTCCCTTGGAGACAAGGAGTAACTCCCCTGCTTGGCAGGCACCAAAAACCTTAATCAACGGTTTCAAACTTTCCTGCTCCTGCCGGAGTTCGAAGTCCCTGCAGCCCGAAAGTAGGTTTCCTGACTTCTCGACGGCCATTGTGAGTCTCCAGCAGAGCTGTAGTGAGTGGAGCCCACGACTGACGAGGAACAGCAATACCTGGGGACTGTGCACTATTGTCAAGTGCAACCCCCTTCACGACGTTCAACGAACTTGTGCATTGGATCATTTGTGGCCCAAGCCTCTAGCAGGTCTTGCAGTGAAAATCAGCAGCCTACCCCATCCCGAGTGACCGTGGGCTCCTGTGAAGCATTTCCTGAAGTGGCATCTTTGCAATCCCTTTTCTGTTGGCTTGCGGGTCCCCCGAAGACTTTCTTATCAACTCAAAGGGCTCTCCTGCTTGCTCCAGGCCTGCCCTCACTAACCCTTGCTGGGTGAGTCCCTCAGACCTTGTTGGTCTGCACCATCAACTTTCTTCACTCTACACAAAACTTGCAGTTGCCAAGGCTTGTTGGCTCCAATCTGGTTGCTGACACCGCCATCAGCTGCAGACCTTATGGGACACTCTGAATCCAGCTGCTGGTCATTGTTGAGCCTTCCTGGACCACGTGAGCGAAGAGTCAAAACACCATCGATGACCTGAAATCACCCAACATCTGTGGTCATCCATCTTGCTGGCCACCGGTCACTGGCAAGTGACTTTGAACACTGTCCCTTCAATTTTCAGGTCTTCAGCATCTTGAATCCACCCTTGGGTTCCACCGGGCACTTCTTCAGTCGACGCAAGCAGCAAGTCTTCTTTGGTCCCCATAGAAAACAGCGACGCGACGCGACCCGACACCAAAAGACACCTATGCACCCGGCTTCCCTGGGTGAGGTAACTCATGCACTCCGGTGCCCTAGTGTGTGTTGGCCCTCAACTTACTTACCTTGTAAGTGGCTTGCTTGTAGGCTTCCTAGAAGTACCCTAAAACTTTAAAAATCAAACCGCGACTTGCACCATTATAATCAATAGGAAACCCGCGGCTGTGTTCACACACTGCATGCGTCTCCCGTGGGCCAGTTACTTACCTGCTAACACTGCAGTAGTGAGCCCCCAGAGATTCCCCAGGCCCTAGGCCTTGTCATTTTGCAAGTCGGCATTCTTATACCATTTTTTTAGTATATGGTCTGGTACACCCCTAGGGCTCCAGCCATATTTGTGCTTAGCTTATTGAGAAACGTTGAATTTTGAATGTGTATCTGGCTTCTAATCTCATAAAGAGATTAGTAGAGTGTGTATAGAAATAAATACATATATATTTGATATATATACCTGTGTGGTGTCCTTTCATTTGGTAATTCAAGAGATTATAAGGTAAAACAAGCTGCTTTACATTCCTCTGAGACTTAGCCTGAAGGCTGCTCTCCACAGCTACCACTAGGATAGCTTTCTTTAAAAAGGTTTTCTTAAACCTATCTACCATAAGAGTCGAATTGGACTGGTGCAAGGTGGCCACTATAACTAGTGACCAGCATATGCCAGGCCAACTTCTCACACCCATCTATTCTGGGATTTCAAAATGATCTTAAGACCTGCCTATTCAAATGAGTCTCTCGGACCCTGCAAGTGCCTGGACACCCTCTTGGGTGATTCGCTGAGCTCTATTAAATCACCTAATTGAGTGAGTGTGTGAATATATCAATGAAGAAACAATTGGTATATGTGAACAGATTTGGATAAAGAAGAAACTAATTGCAACTAAAAATGTACAAGCTAAGATCAACGGGAAACATTGATGGATTTGTATGTCTTTGGGGTAAAATTCCTACGTACCCAATTCCGCAGTGCAGATAATGGCTAAGTGTTTTGTCATGGTCACATACAGTATTTCAAACATCAAACCAATGGCTGCTTAATTGTTGAATCCTTACATTTATAGAGATGAGCCGCAAACGCAAGGACATTGACGATTACGTATAGGAGTATGCTGAATTTGAAACCGTGTCCCTTAAAGGGATGAAAATGTTCACCTGCAAGTCATGCCGAACAACTGTCGACATTGAAAACAGGGCAGCGGATATTATCAAAGCCCACCTGAGCAGCAAAACCCACGAGAGACTTTCTTCTCCGGTCGTAAAGAAGGCCCGCATGGAGCAAATGACCATGGAGCAATGCACAACTCGTGCATGCCAAAATATTGAAGAGGCTGTGGATATCCCGCACAAGTTTGTGAAAGCTCTGTGTGAAGGTGGTGTTCCACTTCACCAGACAGATGGTCCAATTGGAGAGCTGATTAGGCAGCTGTGCCCTACAGCAAGGACAATGTGCAAATCCAGCCAAATGTACGAAAAATATCTCCACGAAGTGTTTGAAGCACAGCTTGGAAACATTCGTCAATCTGTAGCAAATGTCCCTATCTCTTTAACAATTGATGAAACCAAAGAGGTGCATGGTGACCCAGCCATTGGAACATTTGTCACATATTACTGTGATGAAGAAAAGGGTCGCCGCTCAGCCTTAGTTGACATCACTGTATCTGATGAGTGTAATTCTGCTAAAATTACCTTAATTGTATACAGTGTGCTTCAAAAGTTGGGTAAATCATGGCATGATCTTGTTGAAATATGTTCTGATTCTGCATCCTATATGACAAAGGCAGTAACTGATTTGCGCGCTGCTCAGATGATCAATACCATCCATGTAAAAGATCCATGTCACCTTATACATACTGCTGTTTCCTATGCTCTGCCTCAGCCTGAGAACCGGGACATGTATGATTTTGTTATAAAGCCTGGAGCAGTATTTAAGTATGCACGAAACTTAAAACGTATTTATTGTCAAGGAAATGTAGACGGGAAAATTAGATATCCAAGGGCGGTTGTTGTGATCCGATGGTTCAGCTGGTATGAGGGAGCAGTAAGACTTTTGGAAATATGGCACTACTTCCTAGCTTTTGTAAACAATGAAGAAGCCACTGGATCCAAAATTGATCACCTACGTAAACTACTCGGCCCCAACAGTGCAAACCACCAATCTTTCTATGTGAAGATGCATTTCATTGTTAAAACTCTCACTGGTATCATCAACATTCAGAAGAAGCTCGAGTCAGAAGAAACACATGCCCACCAAATATATTCAGCCATAGAGGTTGACATGGCTGTGGCATTGGAGCAAGACTATACACAAGACCCAATGATCGCCAGTCTATTGCAAATGTTACCACCCAAAAAAGCAAATGCCCTAACAAAAGAGATGATTACTTTTAAAGATGCACTGAAAAACAAGTGGGATGCTGTAATAGCTCGTAACATAACTTTGCAAATGAGTTACAGCACTTTTTGGAAACGGGTTACAATCCTGGACCCATTCAAGAAAGTTCAGTCAGGATTTAAAGGATTACAAAGATTTATTCATGTTGGTTGGAGCTTCTGATGATGTAATGAATGTTGTAGAAGAAGAGTTCAAGAAATATGTAATGCACCCTATCCCACAAAAAGACATCAGTGCAATCACATACTGGCGTTCTCAGAAGCAAGAATGGCCAACACTGTGTAATCTTTCTTTGAATCTTTTGGCCATTCCAGTATCATCAGCAAATATTGAACGGGTTTTCAGTGGTCTTCACTTCATTAACAAACCAGAAAGAGCCTCAATGTCCTCAAAGTCTCTTGAAATGCACATGTGCTTGTACTACAATGGCAAAGTTTTCAGGTGAATGTATTGTGTTGACCAATAACAACCGGGCGCAGGTGTGCCTTGTCAATTTAAATAAATGTGGAAAAATACTAGCTGTAGCGTCGCCTTTTGCTTGTGGCAAAAATAAATATGGATAAATACAGAAAAAAAGCCCAAAAAATAAATATGGACAAATACAGACGGAAATGGCCAAAAAATAAATACCATAAAATCGGGAGCCCTAATTATAACCTCGTGGTAAATGCTAACTTTGGGATGGCTGCATCAAAACATGTCGTGTTTGGTGTCAAACGCTTTGGAATACTACCCCGCTCGCCAGTTCTGGTGGCGGGGGTAGCATTCCACCCTTTTAGAGCGAGAGACATGTTCACACTGGTCTAACCCGCTAGGACTTTCCTGAGCCCTGGCATCACAAAATGGATGCCTCTGCAACAGACACGGGTCTGGCCTCCTGCTGCTGACCGAAACTCCGGCAGGGGAGGCCTGGACAATAGGTTTCCTGTCGAAGGGAGGTGTAACCACCTTCCCAGACAGGCAGATGTGTATTGGGGCTGGGCGGGAGCACTCTCTGGTGCTTTGAAGTCCTGCACTGGGGGCACACTTGGTGTCCCTGTGCATAGTCCAGTTCAAACCGGTTGTAACCACCCCTCTTTCCAAACCCTCCCATAGGTGGGTCCATAGAGTTAGTCCAACCCCTAAACTTAGTATAAGTATAGAAACCCAGTCCTTAGGACTTTAGATTACCCTGGATGAAACTCTGCAACATATATCCTGGATCTTCGATGTCCTATCCTGACTAGAAGACTGAAGAAATCTCCCTTGGGGTCAAGGAGTGACTCTCCTGCTTGGCAGGCACCAAAGAAGCAACTGACCGGTCTGCATCACTGAAGCTCCCGCCAGACGCCGAAGTCTTTGCATCACCAGAGGTGGATTTCCAGACTTCCCCTAGGCTACCCTGAGTCCAAAGAAAAGCTGAGGCCCGTGGCTATCGTGGGTGACATGGAACTGTGACCCCTGGACACTGTGAACTTTTGCAGCAACACTATCTTCCTGGTCCTCCTCGAAGTTGTGCTTTGGGCTCCTAGTAGCCCCAGCTTTGAGCACCTCCTGCGCCAAAGATTGCTGGCCTCCACTCCACGAGTGACCCATGGGCCAGTTTCAAGTGTGACCGCTCGAGGCTCCTTTGCGATCGCTAGCCTGTTGGCTAGTAGGTCCCCACGAAGGCAACTCCTCTTCTACTTGTGCTTTCCTGGTTGCTCCAGACAAGCCCTGACTTACCATCGCTGGGTGAGTCCCTCAGACCTTGCTGGTCTGCACCGCAGTCCTTTCTCTGAATTCCTGTGACTTGCCGTTGCCAAGGCTTGTTGCGTCCATTCTGGTCGCCGACACCGCAGCACTCAACAGACTTTGTGGGACAACTCGAATCCGGCTTGTGGACTTTGTTGAGGCCTCCTGGACCTCGTGGCTGAAGAGTCAAGACACCCATCAACTCACCTGAAGCACCCGACATCTGTGGGCATTGGTCCATCCTGCCCTTGGTCACTGGCTGGTGACCCAGACTCTGTCCCCTCTGCTTTCAGGTTCCTTCCATCCTAGATCCAGGCTTGATCTCTTCGGACACTTCTCCTCTTCACGGCAGCAGCAGTTCTTTGCAGGCTTCCAATGAAATCGACGACGCGACCCGACACCAAAAGACACCTACGCACCCGGCTTCCCTGGGTGAGGTAACTCGAGTACTCTGGTGCTCCCGTGGGTGCTAGCCCTAGAACTTCTTAAGTCCAAAAGGGTTTGGTCCTGACTCGATTCTAAGTGTCCCTAATCTTTATATTTCCAACCGCAACATTGCCCATAGGAGCTAACGGGAACCCGCGGTTGTGTTTACACACTGCATACAGTCCCCGTGGGTCCCCTGTGTCAATACCTTGGGTGGTTCCTTGGGGTCCCAGCGATTCTACCGGCTCTAGGCCTTGTATTTATCCCAGTCGTGGTTCTTATACCACTTTTTTGGTATATGGTTTGGTACGCCCCTAGGTCCCAAACGTGTATTTGTGCTATTACTGTTGATTGCTAACTTGTAAACTAAGTACTTCGAACACCAGTCTCATAAAGAGACTAGAGGGGTGTGTTCTATCTTAAATACATCTATTTTGAATATATACCTGGTGTGGTTGTCCTTTCATTTGATCATTCAAGAGATTATAGACTGGTAAAACAAGCTGCTTTATATTCCTTCAAGACTTAGGCTGAAGGCTGCTCTCCATAGCTACCGCTAGGATAGCTTTCAATAAAGGCTGTCTTTAACCATTCACCATAAGGGGTTGTTTGGACTGATACAAGGTGCCCACTAGAACTAGTGGACAACATATATCAGGCCACCTTCTCACAGCCAGTAGGTAGTTATAGTTAGAATCTAGTTTCCATAGAATGTCATCAGTGATGTCATCAGTGATGTCACTGACCATGTCTTGAATGATGTAATATGTGACGTCATCAGCAGTGCATTGCGGGGGCGCGAGTTATAGTTAGCTCAGCTAACTATAACGGGGGAATTTCTATGGTTTTGTATGAGTGATATGTCCAACTAACTGTAACGTCCCTGAAACCTATGGTTTTTTCAGTGAATTTCTAAGGTTTTTTTAAATGCTAATTTCTAACTATAACGTGCATGAAACCTATGTTTTTTTCAGTGAATATATATATATCCAACACTTATTCTCTGTAAGAGAGCCTCAACCACAACAGGGAGGCCTCGGCGTGTGGCACGGAGCGCCTCACTTCAATCCAACATAAGCTCCTCTGTACTTATCCCACAAAAGCAACCGCACACCGGACTTCCAACAGTGGGGTGCTTTATTAAAGGCGTTTAAATAAAGACAGCTTTTGCTTAAAAACCCCAAATCGCCCTGACGCGTTTCGGCCTCCTTTCATAGCATGCCATATACTAGGGACTAACAAGGCTACCCCAGAATCCAATCTGGAGTGTACCTAAAGTACATGCAATCAATTTAGAGAGGAAGCAGCTAGGCTGGGGCCCTGAATAGCAGGGTTCCAGCCAGACTAAAGTCGAAAAACAGTGAAACACCAGCAAAGGAAATGGGTGTAGCCACCCCTCTTTCCAAACCCTCCCATAAGTGGGCCCCTAGAGCTATTCCAACCCCTTTCTTAGGTATAAGTAAGGAATCTCTGTGTAGGAGAGTGGGATCTGCTTCACATGGGTACCCCCACTTTTTGCTAGTGGTTCACTATTTTTCGACCTTAGTCTGGCTGTGGCCCTGCTCAGGACCCCAGCCTAGCTGCTTCCTCTCTAAAAAGGTTTCCATGTACATTACATACATTTCTAATTGGATTCTGGAGTGCCTTATAAGCCCCTAGTATATGGTATACTATGTACCTAGGGCATAGGTACCTCAGAGGCCTACCAGGGGCTGAATCGTGTATTATGCCACCCCTGGGAAGCACTCCAAAATGACACCACAGGTCTGCTACTGCAGCCTGGGTAAGGTGGTGCCTGCACCCCTTACTGTGGTATAGGCTACCTATATCACTACCATTGCACACACATATAAAACCTATAAGTCACTCCTATGGCAGGCCTTAACAATCCTGAAGGCAGAGTGCTTGGTTTTTATGTGAGAGGGTGCCCATGCATGAGCATTGTCCCTCTGCAGCGTTCGGAGTACCTCCTCTGATGCTGTTTGGGGTGCAGCCTAACCATATACTCTTAAGTGTATTATAACCTTGCGGTAAATGCTAACTTTGGACTGGCTGCACGGAAACATGTTGTGTTTGGTGTCAAACACTTTGGAATACTACCCCCCCCCAACCAGTTCTCGTGGCGCGGGTAGCATTCCACCCTTCTAGTGGGAGAGACATGTTCACACTGGTCTACCCGGTAAAGACTTTGAAGTCCTGTACTGGGGGCACAGTTGGTGTCCCTGTGCATAGTCCAGTTCAAACCGGTTACAGGGGCTACCTGACCAAGCTCTGGTGCGAAACTGGACAAGGGAAATGGGTGTAACCACCCCTCTTTCTTAACCCTCCCATAGGTGGGTCCCTAGAGTATGTCCAACCCCCAAACTTAGTATAAGTATGGGAACCCAGTCCTTGAGACTTTAGATTACCCTGGACGAAACTCTGCACCATATATCCTGGACCTTCGACTTTCTATTTTCGCTAGAAGACTGAAGAAATCTCCCTTGGGGTCAAGGAGTGACTCCCCTGCTTGGCAGGTACCAAAGAAGCAACTGTCCGGTCTGCAACTCTGAAGCTCCAGCCGGACGCCGAAGTCTTTGCATCACCAGAGGTAGATTTCCAGACTTCCCTGAGGCTACCCTGACCCCTGGACACCGTGAACTTTTGACGGTCCATCATCTTCCTGGTCTTCCTCAAAGTTGTACTTTGGCCTCCAAGTAGCCCCAGCCTTGGGCATCTACAGCACTGAAGATCTCTGGCCTCCACTCCACGAGTGACCCGTGGGCCAGTTTCTAGTGCAACTGTTCAAGGCTCCTTCGTGATCGCTAGCCCGTTGGCTAGTGGGTCCCCACGAAGGCAACTCCTTTTCTGCTTGGGCTTTCCTGATTGCTCCAGACGTGCCCTGACTTACCCTCACTGGGTGAGTCCCCCAGACCTTGCTTGTCTGCACCAACGTCTTTCTTCTATTTCCACTTGACTTGCCGTTGCCAAGGCTTGTTGGGTCCATTCTGGTCGCCGACACTGCAGCACTCAAGAGACTTTGTGGGACAGCTCGAATCCAGCTCCTGGTCATCCCCGACGCCTCCTGGACCTTGTGGATGAAGAGTCAAGACACCCGTCAACTCACCTGAAGCATCTGACATCTGTGGGCATTGGACTATCGTGCCCCTGGTCACCGGTAAGTGACCCAGACTCTGTCCCCTCTGCTTTCAGGTTCCTTCCATCCTCAATCCAGGCTTGGATCTCTTCAGACACTTCCCGTCACGGCAGCAGCACTTCTTTGCCAGCTTCCATTGAAAACGATGCCGCGACCTGACACCATTTGACACCTATGCACCCGGCTTCCCTGGGTGAGGTAACTCAAGTATTCCGGTGCTCCCGTGGGTGTTGGCCCTAGACACCTCTAAGTCCAAAAGGCTTTGCTTGTACTCGTCCTCTAAGTGTCCTTAAACTCTTAATTTCCAACAGTGACTTTCTCCATAGAAGTTAATGGCGATTAGCGGCTGTGTTCTCACACTGCACGTGTCCCCCGTGGGTCCCCTGTGTCACTACCTTGGGTGGTTCCTTGTGGTCCAAGCACTTCTACAGGCTCTAGGCCTTGTGTCTAGTTCAGTCGTGGTTCTTATACCACTTTATTGGTATATGGTTTGGTACGCCCCTAGGGCACAAACGTGTATTTGTGTTTTACTGTTGAATACTGACTTGTAACTTAAGTACTTCGAACTCCATAAAGAGACTAGAGGGGTGTGTTTTATCTTAAACACATATATTTTAAATATATACCTGGTGTGGTTGTCCTTTCATTTGGTCATTCAAGAGATTATAGACTGGTAAAACAAGCTGCTTTACATTCCTTCAAGACTTAGCCTGAAGGCTGCTCTCCATAGCTACCACTAGGATGGCTTTCAATAAAGGTTGTCTTTAACCTATAGCCAATAAGGGGTTGTTTGGACTGGTGCAGGGTGCCCACTATAACTACGCGCATACCTGAATTTGCATTCGCCGTGAGGGGAGCGGCTGACATCTCCCCTCCTCTCCTCCTGCAGCCCTGTTGGTGCCTTCCCGCAATCCGCAACAGCGCCGTGAGGGGAACGGCCCGAACCAGGACTACCCTTCCCAGGGGGCCGTGTGAAGGACGCATAGAGCGTCACCATTGGGCGCCGAGGAGCATTTAATCGACGAGCGCCTCCCGCAGCGCGGGACGCGCATACCTGAATTTGCATTCGCCGTGAGGGGAACGGCTGACATCTTCCCTCCTCTCCTCCTGCAGCCCTGTTGGTGCCTTCCCGCAATCCGCAACAGCGCCGTGAGGGGAACGGCCCGAACCAGGACTACCCTTCCCAGGGGGCCGTGTGAAGGACGCGTAGAGCGTCACCATTGGGCGCCGAGGAGCATTTAATCGACGAGCGCCTCCCGCAGCGTGGGACGCGCGTGGGCTCGCCCAGGCGAAGCCCAGCCCAAGGGCGGGCCCGTCCTTGCCCGTCTGTGCCCGTGTGAGACCGGACCGGGCACTCCCTCGTGAATTTGCTGCATCCTCTCCATTAGCTAAATCGATCTCAATAAACGGACTGGAGGTATCCTGAAGGTAACTCCTGGTATCAGGTGAAATAGCCTCGGATTTTAAACCCTATGACTAATAATATTGTAAACTGTCCGTAAGATTCCAAACAAGCAGCTATCTTATATTGTCCCCACGAAACAATACGGTCCTTCCAGTATGGGTAAAAGGAAAGCACTGAGTAGTGATCTACCAGAGGGGAAGGACACTAAGAAACCCAAAAAGCAAACACTTTTAACATATTTGACTGGGGCCATGGGGGCAATAGAGAAACAAATCCCTACAGTGGAACAAACCTTAGCAGCAGGGTCATTGATGACTGGAGAAGCTAGAGAGGTGGTTGAACAAGATATCCCTACTCAAGACCCCATTTCAAACATGGACCAAGCCTCTGGACCTTCAGTTAATGGTTGTATCCAACAAACCGTTTGTGACATTATAGTGCACAGCAATTATGGAGATACAATTTCTCCACAACCAACCAAGAAAATAAATACAGCCAGGAAACAGCCTGGCAAGCCCGGAAGGGGTATGAGGGATCTGAGTAAATCAAGAGCATACAGTGATAGGGTTAGTATGGCAAGGAAAAATGGCCATGACAAACCCCATAATATTCCTATACTACAAATCCCCATAAATACCCCAACAATAACAAATACCACAAATCAACATACCAAGGGAATTGATCTAGAGAGCATACTCCTATCCATAAAAAGTCTAGACTCTTTTGTAAGAGGAGCAGTCGAGTCTATTGGCGTAAGACTAGATCGGATAGAGTCCCTTGTGGCTAAGCTCCCAGCCAATAATGACAATAAGGTTATTCTACCCCCTAGCTCCAAGTCCACCAATAGCGATGTGAATGACATCAGGAAAACACGACGACCCCTGCTCCAACCTGACATTCCTGGAGACACCTTTACTAACGATTTCAGTAATTACCCTAGTATATCTCAGACACAACAAAAACACACTACCAATCTGTAATCCAGCAGTCAATAAGACAACATCCTATGCCCCTAAATCTCTACATATAAAGCCATCTTCCGTCATACATTTGGACCTTCCACCAGCCTGTACTCCCTATACAGTGATTTTGGCAAATGTTCCACAACTAGGGCAGTACGATCAGGAGTCCTGCGAATCATTAAGAAATAAAGCACTACACTGGTTAGGGGAAAGAGTGGGAGAGCCCAGAACTCTGTTTGAAGAGTTCAAGATGGCTCGTAGGATAGGATGGATTGGAAGAACTAGGAAACCCTTTACTGGTGATTGCTTGGTACTGACCTTTCGTTCTCCCTGGTTAGTCGAAAAGATCCTGGGGAAAGCGGGTAGAAGCACCCTTGAAACAGGGATTAATATTCTCCCCCTAGGTTTCTTTTATCGTCCTGCCCCTGATTTAATGAAATTGGGTCATTTCCAGTCTATCCCAAATTTAACCTACAGCATTCCAGTACGCAATCGTTTTAGTGCTCTTACCTCATTGGAAGATCCGGATTGACTACCCAAAAAGATAACGTGTGAATCAGAGATTTTTTCTGGTAATCTGGATATTGGTCCGTTTAATTTACCCCAAAGGGCTTTATCCGACCCAGAGAATCTATCAGAAGGTGGAGATCATAATCTATACAGTCAGGTGCAGATTAAATCAATTCATGTAGAAAATCCCGTTCCTATCTTAAACGGAGAGGAATATATGAACTCTATTTCATCTGATCCAGATTTATCAGGATTAGATCCCCAGCCATTAACAATACCCTGGAAAGAGGAAGGGCAGATTAATATTACATTTTGGAACATAGCTGGCTTACATTCCAAATGTCATAATGATCTTTATTCTTGATTTTATCAAGAATATGGATATTCTTTGTCTCCAAGAGACTTGGTCTCAAAACGAAATACATATCGATGGTTTTAAAACCTTTCATACTCCAGCCTGTCCTTCCAGTCATGGAATATCAAAGGGAGGATTATGCATATATGTTTTCAACTTGGTGATAGTGAGAAAAATCACGCTCGAAATATCTGATTCCTATTACCAAATTCTTACCCTTATAATGGACAGGAAAGATCCCTTAACGCTTGTTAACTTCTATAATAATATCCCCAAAGAGAAAGAGACCGAAGTCATAGATCAATTTAGACAAATTGTGTATAATATTCAGACTGTTAGCTCAGGGAACACCCAGATTGTCTGGGGAGGGGATTTTAATGCCAATTTGTGCCCTAACAATAACAACCAGCTCTGCGGTATGACTGATGAGGAAAATTGCAATTTAACCCATTTCTCTCATAACAACTTTGGTAGCGCTCTGAATGAGACTGTATTTATGCTGGACCTGACCTTCACTAATGAAATAGTAACTCCTCCCATTCCTTTTCTACCAACATACAATGGGAGAGGCGCAGGCTCGGTAATAGATTTTATTTTGGTCTCAAATAATCTTGGCAGTAGGGTTAAGCAATTTATAAAGCATAAGATTGCTATTAGCGATCATTACCCGCAAACAGTAATAGTTACAGGTAAAATCACTAACCCTCATAATAAAAGTAAGATGGAAAAACATCAACATACCTGTGCTAATCTGGATATACAGTATGAACGGTTACTCTTTGAAATGGGAACTTGCAGATCCCGATACTATTACATGCTCTGTAGTGGTTAAGGCACTAGCTCACATACTGACAACTTTAAATGAGAACTCCCCTCCTCTGTTGGTTTTAGAAAGTTTTAAACACATCACGGCAACAATAAAAAACTGTTTATTTGTAGAGAAAAAAAGGGGAGATCAAAAGAAAATTAGATGGTTTGATTCTAAATGCACGAATGCCCATCGTGCATTAAAAAAAGCTATTCACAACCAGGAAAGGGATGGATATGCCGTCCAGCAAGCAAGAAAATTATATAATCAGGCTATTAAGACTAGAAAAAAGACAATGAAAAATTCTTTGTGGGAAGATTTACAAAGGGCCAGTATTGAAAAAGATAGTAAAGCATTCTGGAAAGTAATCAGATCACCATTTTTTATATCTGACAATACTCCCTCTTTAGAGGTAACGATAGATGAATCCCAATGGGTGAAACACTTTACAAAAATCTTTGGCTCCCCGGAGATGATTACAATCACGAATAGCTCAACATTACCTTCTTGTGAACATACTGTGGCCCTCCCAATTGAGATATCTTTTTCATTAAATGAAGTGTTAATAGCATTGAATGAAAGTAAAGGTTCTAAGGCCCCAGGACCCGATGGGGTCCCTGTAGACATCTATAAATACAACACAGATCTGTGGGCTCCGATATTAACACGCGTTCTGAACGCAACCTCCTCGCAGGGCCTAATTAAAAGCTGGACAGAATCTATCATGGTCCCTATCTACAAGAAAGGCAATAGACAGGATCCTTCCTGCTACAGACCAATCTCACTTTTAGATTCGTTGGGAAAAGTAGCAGGAAGGATTCTCCTCACGAGGTTGCAAACATGGGTCAAAGAAAAGAACATACTATCGGACCTACAGTTTGGTTTTAGGGAAGGCCGGGGGACAATAGACCAGGGCTTAATCTCGCCATCTTGATGGGTAAATACATGAAGGCGAGGAGAGGTAAACTACATCTAGCGTTTGTGGATCTCTCCTCGGCCTTCGATTGTGTGTCTCATAGGAAACTATGGAGTATTTTAAAAGAAATGCAGGTAAAGGAACCCCTAATTGACTTCTTGAAAGCTCTCTATAGCAATGCCTCAGCGCGTGTCCGATTTGGTACAGCGGGTGAATGCACATCGTCGTTTAGGGTGCACAGAGGGGTAAGGCAGGGGAGTGTCCTGGCCCCCTTCCTTTTTACCCTCTACACCAATGGTCTTGAGAGGGTTTTATTGGAGGGAGGCCAGGACGTCCCCCAAGTGCAACAAAATTCGGCCACCAGACGCATACCAGCATTGCTTTACGCGGACGATGCCGTCATTTTAGCAAGGACACCACTGGCTCTTCAGCAGGCATTGGAATCCTATAACAATTTTATGCAAGACATTGACTTGAAGATTAATGTCTCTAAAACATTTGTGATGAATTGTGGCAAAGGTAACAAAAAAGGAAAGGATATTTACCTAAATGGGAGTAAACTGGCCATCACTTCTACTTATCCATACTTGGGGATTTTAATAGATGACAAGGGCTCTTGGGGCCAAGCAATTACCTCAAGAAAACTTCTTTTCATGAGAGCTACATCTGTCCTCGTTAATTTCTCACAAAAATTGGGAAAAAGAGCCCCTTCAGAATTAATCAAAATATATAATGCAAAATGCTTGAGTGTAGTAATGTACGGGCAGGGATTTGGGGACATCGCAATGCCTCTGAATTACAAAAAGTGGAAAACGCATTTTTTAGATATTTATTGGCTGTTCCGGGTTCTACATCTACTTATGTCTGCCACGCCGAGTTGGGAGTCCCCTACCTAACAGATATCATAAAAATCCAACCTGCGATCCTGTGGCACCGTATCTGGAAATCAGAGACTAATTATTTCAACCAGTTAGTGCTTCAGGATGCCCTTAAATTGGACCATTCCCTCGATATTGAATGGATCAGGTATGTGAGGGACTTCATGACAGACATTGGAAAACCTGAATATTTTAATAATCCACTTTCCATGTTAGCTGTTTCAAGGAAAGATTTTAGGAAATGCTGTCTGAACCACATGGATAGGCTGAGATTTACGAGTGAAGCTCCAAAACCGACTGTCAGCCACAACCTCATGATATCATCCTTTTCTGGTATGCAATTATATCTACAAAAAACTGAGAAAGGATATGATAGATTTGTTCTTACCCGTTTTCGGCTGAACATCTTCCATAGGCTGGTGTCATTTCCATCTGTTAATAACTGGTCAAAAAAATTACCAAACTGCCCATGTGACTCTGTTTCCAAACAATCGACATTACATGTTATTTTATTTTGCAATTTCTATAAAGACCTGAGAAGGAAATGGATAATACCAATTTTGAAAATTTGGGGCATCCGACAATGTCGTCCAGCATTTCTGGCCCTTCAGTGTCTTGACAATGATTGTATAAACACTAATCTTACTTCCTTTTTAAAAAATCTTATTAAATGTCGACATAGCATAGACTTAGACCCTTCTAATAAGGGATAGTGCTCAAACATAACTGAAGAAAGAGCAAGATGTTAATCATAAATGTTGAGACGGAGTACTGTAACTATGAGATACCAAACGTTGTTTTGGATGTATCCCCCAGTGCATCCTAACACTGCACCTGGGGGTTATCTTTTCTTTTTTCCCGCCTCAAAATGTTATAAATTTTACTATTCCTGACCTATCAATGCATTATGACACTATCTGATTATTTGCCAAGTACGTGGTTTAGTATGAACATTTATTGCATAAATCCTCACGTTACTTTCTTTTTAAAACAATCTATTAAATGTCGAAATAGTATTGATTTAGACTCTTTTAATAACCGATAGCGCCTAAACACAACCGAAGATAGAGTAAGAGGCTAATCTTAGTTGCTGAGATGGAGTACTGTAACTAGTAGATACCAAACGTTGTTTTGGATATATCCCTCAATGCCTCCTAATAATGCAGTTGGTGGTTATTTTTTTATTTTCTCTGTTTCAAAATGCCATAAATTCTACTATTTCTGAACAACCAATACATCATGAAATTACCCGATCATTTGCTAAGCACATGGATTTGTACGAATATTTATTGCATTGTTGATACTGTTTTATATTACTTTTTAATCTATTTTCATATAATATTGATTCAAACTGAGACCCAAACTTATGATTTTATAAACCAGAAATGATATCTAATCCTTTTCCCTTTATAGATCGCCACTTGCACATATATCAAATAGCATTGCTTATATGAGACACTTTTGTTACATATCATGCATTTATACTTTTTAATCTTTTTGTCTTTTAATGTATAAGTGTTGAATTATAACATTGTACCCGCTTTTATGGTTTGAAATAACATTCAGAATAAAGCTTACTTTTTTTTATTTTTTTTATTTGAACTAGTGGACAGCATATACCAGGCCAACTTCTCACATTGGTGTGCAGCGTGTGGGATTCCAGCTTGCTATTGTTTTACCAGATAATCTCAATTGAGTGACTAACTGAAAACCATTAAAGGTACCCTAGGTACCTATCATACAAGCTTTAGAATACAGTAAGTTCTACTGAACTTAGTGTTGTGTTTTAAGGGCTTAGCACCCCCTTTCTACAACTCAAGAGAGTTTAGTAGGCCACACCAGAGTAGGTAGTGCAATATACCACACCACACTAGTAAAGTCTTCAAGGCCAGGAACCAGTTGGTCCCTGCCAGAAGACAATGAGCTTCTAGATTCCCAGTATGATAACCTCCAATTCATGGAACTGAGAGCATTATGTACAACTGGGAAACTGAAGACAGGCAAAAGTCCATCCACCCAGCATCTCATAGAGGTACTCAGGCTGGATGACCTCAGCAGATCTTTAGGATCTGAAGGGTTAGGCAGAGGGGGTGGGACAGTTCATGAGGAAAGGCCTAGCGGTGCAACTCCCCAAGATCTGACCTCTGAGGCTGGCCAGGCAGATGACAATGATCTGGACCTGGAAAATCCAATTCCCCAATCCAATTCCCCTAGAAGGTGATGGAGAAGACCACAATGGACGCCTCTTTGTCCCTCCTGGGAGAGTTGGTGGTGGGCCTAGAAGGTCAAGATCTCCCTCAGGGGAGTCAAACCATTCTAACTCATCTGTAGGGACCTCTATCTCTTCTCATAGGAGGGAAACCTCTCAGGAGAGGAGGGAGAGACTGCTCAAGTAGGAGGAAGCTCAGCTTGAAATCAGAAGAAAGCAGGTAGCCCTAGATAAGGAGGTCCTAGAGCTCTACATAGCTAGAAAAAAGTTGGGACTAGAGTCCCATGGTGGCAGCAACATCCCTAGAGATAGGGAGAGGTCTCATGACCATAGAAACCTGAATAAGATTGTCTCTCCTTACCAGAGTGGGGATGACATCCACAAATGGATAACTGCACTGGAAAGGGCCTGTAAAGTACAAAGGGTCCCCCATGAGCAGTGGGCAGCAATCTTATGGCTCTCCTTTGCAGAAAAAGGTAGAGATAAGCTCCTCACTGTTAGAGAGGAGGAGGCAGATGATTACAACAGTCTGAAGAATGCCTTGATTGATGGGCATGGCCTAACCACTGAGCAATACAGGTTAAAGTTCAGGGATTCCCCAAAGGCACAGAATTAAGACTGGGTAGACTTTGTAGATTGTGCTACTAAGGCTCTGGAAGGTTGGTTACTGGGCAGCAAAGTGCATGACTATCAAGGATTGTACAATTTGATTATGAGGGAGCAGATCCTTTAACCTATAACCAATAAGGGATTGTTTGGACTGGTACAGGGTGCCCATTATAACTAGTGGACAGCATATACCAGGCCAGCTTCTCACAAGAGGTATAGAAAGAGGAAAGAGAGTTGCACAAAGAAGGAAGAGGACTGCAAAAAGAGGAAGGAGGGGTGCAGAAAGAAGCAACAGAGGTGACAAAAGAGGCAAGTGAAGTGCAGAAAGAGGCAACAGAGGTGCAGAAAGATGCAAGAGAGGTGCAGAAACAAGCAAGAGAAGTGCAAAAAGAGGCAAGAGAATTGCTGAAAGAAGCAACAGAGGTTTAGAAAGAACCACAAGTAGTGCAAAAAGAGGCAACTGACGTGCAGAAAGAAGCAAGAGCAATGCAGAAAGAACCAACAGCGGTGCAAAAAGAGGCAAGAGGGGTGCAGAAAGAGGTAGGAGAGGTGCAAAAAGAGGCAAGAGAGGTACAGAAAGAGGCAGGAGGGGTGCAGAAATAAGGAAGAGAAGTGCAGAAAGAGGCACAAGAATTGCTGAAAGAAGCAACAGAGGTGTAGAAAGAAGCAAGAGAAGTGCAGAAAGAGGCAAGTAAGGTGCAGAAAGAAGCAAGAGAAGTGCAGAAAGAACCAACAGAGGTGCAAAAAGAGGCAAGAGGGGTGTAGAAAAAGGTAGGAGGGGTGCACAAAGAGGCAAGAGAGGTACATAAAGAGGCAGGAGGGGTGCAGAAAGAAGGAAGAAAAGTGTAGAAAGAAGTAACAGAGGTGCTGAAAGAGATGCGAAGGGTACAGAAAGCAAGAGAAGTGCAGAAAGAGGCAACAGAGGTACAGAAAGAGGCAAGAGAGGTGCAGAAACAGGCAGGAAAGGTGCAGCAAGAAGGAAAAGGGGGGCAATAGAAGTGCAGAAAGGAGAAACAGAGGTGCAGAAAGAGGTAAAAGGGGTGCCGAAAGTGGCAAGAGAGGTGCAGAAACAGGCAGGAATGGTACGGAAAGAGGGAAAAGGGGTGCAGAAAGAGGAAAGAGATCTGCAGAAAAAAGCAACAGAGGAGCTGAAAGAGGCAAGTGAGGTGCAGAAAGAGGCAAGAGAGGTACAGACAGAAGGAAGAGAAGTGCAGTAAGAAGTAACAAAGGTGCTGAAAGAGGCGCAAAGGGGCAGAAATAGCAAGAGAAGTGCAGAAAGAGGCAACAGAGATACAGAAAGAGGCAAGAGAGGTGCAGAAAGAAGGAACAGGGGTGCAGAAAGAGGCAATAGATGTGCAGAACGAGAAAAGAGGGGTGTAGAAAGAGGCAAGACGTCGGCAGAAAAAAGTAACAGAGGTGCTGAAACAGGCAAGTGAGGTGCAGAAAGAGGCAAGAGATCTGCAGAACAAAAGCAACAGAAGTGCTGAAAGAGGCAAGTCAGATGCAGAAAGAGGCAATAGAAGTGCAGAAATAAGTATAAGAGGTGCACAAAGAGGCAAGAGGGGTACAGAAAGAGGAGAGAGAAGTGCAGAAAGAATCAACAGAGGTGCAAAAAGATGGAAGAGGGTCCAGAAAGAGGCAAGAGGGGTACAGAAACAGACAAGAGCAGTGCAGAAAGAAGCAAGACAATTGCTGGAAGAGGAGCAACAGAGGTCTAGAAAGAAGCAACAGAGGTGCAGAAGGAGGTACGGGGAGTGCAAAAAGAGGCAAGAGAACTGCAGAAAGAAGCAACAGAGGTACAGAAAGAGGCAAGAGTTGTGCAGAAAGAGAGAAGAGAGGTATAGAAAGAGGCAAGAGAGTTGCACAGAGAAGGAAGGGGGTGCAAAAAGAAGAAGGAGGGGTGCAGAAAGAAGCAAGAGAGGTGCCGAAAGATGCAAGAGAGGGGCAGAAACAAGCAAGAGAAGTGCAGAAAGAGGCAAGAGAATTGCTGAAAGAAGCAGCAGAGGTTTAGAAAGAACCACGAGAAGTGCAAAAAGAGGCAACTGACATGCAGAAAGAAGCAAGAGCAGTGCAGAAAGAAGAAACAGATGTGCAAAAAGAGGCAAGAGGGGTGCAGAAAGAGGTAGGAGAGGTGCAGAAAGAGGCAAGAGATTTGCAGAAAAAGGAACAGAGGTGCAAAAAGAAGCAAGAGAGGTGCAGAAAGAAAGAAGAGAAGTGCAGAAAGAAGTAATAGAGGTGCTGAAAGAGGCGCAAAGGGTGCAGAAAGAGCAGCAAGAGAAGTACAGAAAGAGGCCATAGAGATACAGAAAGAGGCAAGAGAGGTACAGAAAGAAGGAACAGGGGTGCAGAAAGAGGCTAGAGGTGCAGAAAGAGAAAATAGGGGTGCAGAAAGAGGCAAGAGATCTGCAGAAAAAAGCAACAGAGGTGCTGAAACAGGCAGGTGAGGTGCAGAAAGAGGCAAAAAGATCTGCAGAACAAAAGCAACAGAGGTGCTGAAAGAGGCGAGTCAGCTGTAGAAAGATGCAAGGCAGGTGCAGAAAGAGGCAATAGAAGTGCAGAAAGAAGCATGAGAGGTGCACAATGAGGCAAGAGGGGTGCGGAAAGAGGAGAGAGAAGTGCAGAAAGAAGCAAAAGTGGTGCTCAAAGAGGCAAGAGGGATACAGAAAGAGGCAACAGCAGTGCCGAAAGAACCAAGAGAAGTGCAAAAAAGTAGCAACAGATGTGCAGAAGGAGGCACGAGGAGTGCAGAAAGAAGGAAGAGAAGTGCAGAAAGGAGCAAGAGAAGTGCTGAAAGAGCCACGAAGGGTGCAGAAAGAGGCAAGAGAAGTACAGAAAAAAGCAACACAGGTACAAAATGAAGCAAGAGTGGTGCAGAAAGAGGGAAGAGAGGTGTAGAAGGAGGCAAGAGAGTTCCACAAAGAGGGAAGACGGATGAAGAAAGAGGCAAGAGGGGTGCAGAAACAGGCAAGGCAACTTCAGAAAGAGGCAAGAGAATTGCTGAAAGAAGCAACAGAGGTGTAGAAAGAAGCAAGAAAAGTGCAGAAAGAGGCAAGTGAGAATCAGAAACAGGCAAGAAAGGTACAGAAAGAGGGAAGACGAGTGCAGAAAGAGACAACCGGTTGTGAGAAGTTGGCCTGGTATATGCTGTTCACTAGTTATAGTGGGCACCCTGTACCAGTCCAAACAACCCCTTATTGGTTATAGGTTAAAGATAACCTTTATAGAAAGCTATCCTCGTGGTAGCTATGGAGAGCAGCCTTCAGGCTAAGTCTTGAAGGAATGTAAAGCAGCTTGTTTTACCAGTCTATAATCTCTTGAATTCCTAAATGAAAGATATCCACACCAGGTATATATATCAAATATATGTATTTATTACTAAACACATCCTCCTAGTCTCTTTATGAGACTAGAGGTCAAAACACATAAGTTACATTTCAAATATTACTGTAAAATAGCACAACTACACGTCAGGCACTAGGGGCGAGCCAAACCATATCCTAAAATAGTGGTATAAGAACCACGACTTAACTAGACACAAGGCCTAGAGCCTGTAGAATCGCTGGGACCCCTAGGAACCACCTAAGGTAGTGACACAGGGGGCCGTGTGCAGTGTGTGAACACAGCCGCGAGCTTCCGTTAGCTTCAATGGGGAAAGTCGTGGTTGGATTTTTAAAGATTAGGGACACTTAGAATTGAGTCAGGACCAAATCCTTTGGGACTTAGGAAGTTCTAGGGTCAACACCCATGGGAGCACTAGAGTACTCAAGTTACATCACCCAGGGAAGCATAGGTGTCAAATGGTGTTGGGTCTCGTCGTCGATTTCAGTGGAAGCTAGCGAAGAAGTACTGCTGCCTGGAAGATGCGAAGTGTCCGAAGAGAGCCAAGCCTGGATCGAAGATGAGAAGAGCCTGAAAGCAGAGGAGCTAGATTTGAGCTGTCCCATGAAGGATGTCGAGTGCTACAGCGTCGGTGCTCAGATTGGACACAACAAGCCTTGGCAACAGCAACCCACGCAGAAAGAGAAGAAATGCTTCGGTGCAGACCAGCAAGGTCTGAGGGACACACCACTTGGTTGGGAGTCAGGGCACGTCTGGTGCAAGCAGGGAAGTCCAAGGAAATACAAAGTTACCCCCTCAGGTACCCACCAGTCAATGTACCAGGGATCGCGAAGGGACCTCAAGATGAAACACAAAATGGCGGTCCACGGGTCACTCGGAGTGACCAGGCCAACGATCTTTGGTGGATTTAGTGCTCAAGATGGGGGCTACAAATGAGCCCAAGCATGACTTCAAGAGACGTCAAGTAGTCAATGCACTTGCAGAAATGCACGGTGACCAGGTGTTTCAGTTCCACGCTACTCACAATGGCTGCAGATCTCAGCTTTGCTGGGGACTTGGAACGGCATGTGAGATCTTTGGAAATCCTTTTCCTGGGCTTCAAATTTCTTCAGAGTCTGGCGGGAGCTTCGGAGATGCAGACTGGCAAATTGCTTCGTTGGTGCCTGCCAAGCAGGGGAGTCACTCCTTGACCCCAAGGGAGATTTCTTCAGTCCTCTAGTCTTTAGTAGAGCATTGAAGTTCCAGGATTCAGCTTCAGGGTTTCGTCCAGGGATATCTAAAGTTCTGGTTACAGAGGTTCCTTACTTATACCTAAGGAAGGGGTTGGGCTAACACAGGGGACCCACCTATGGGAGGGTTTGGAAAGAGGGGTGGCTACACCCATTTCCTTTGTCCAGTTTCACGCCAGAGCATGGGCTGGAAGCCCCTGAACCGGTTTGAGCTGGACTATTCACAGGTACACCAAATGTGCCCCCAGTGCAGGACTTCAAAGCACTCGGAGAGTGCTCCCATCCAGCCCCAATACACATAAGCCTGTCTGGGAGGTGGTTACACCTCCCTGTGACAGGAAACCTATTATACCGGCCTCCCCTGCTGGAGTTTCGGTCAGCAGCAGGAGGCCAGACCCGGGTCTGCGGCTGCAGCATTCATTTTGTGATGCCAGGGCTCTCTTGGATTTCTACTGGGTATACCAGTACTGCCATGTCTCTCTCTCTAGACGGGTGGGTTCATATCCTCACATCAAGAACTGATGTGGGGGTATGATTCCAAGGTGTTTGACACCAAACACAACATGTTTCCGTGTAGCCAGTCCAAAGTTAGCATTAACCTTTTAAGTTATAATGCACTTAAGAGTATATGGTCAGGCTGCACCACTGACAACCCCGGAGAAGAGATTCCAAAGGCTGCAGAGGGGCTCAGCTCATGCCTGGGCACCCTCTCACATATAACCAAGCACTCTGCCTTCAGGATTGATAAGGCCTGCCATAGGGGTGACTGATAGGTTTCTATGCGCAGTGATAGGTGAGGTATAGTAAACCTATACCTCAGTAAGGGGTGCATGAACCACCTTACCCAGGCTGCAGTAGCAGACCTGTGGTGTCATTATGGAGGGCTTTCCAGGGGTGGCACAATACATGCTTCAGCCCCTGGTAGGCCTCTGGGGTACCTATGCCCTTGGTACATAGTATACCATATACTAGGGACTCACAAGGGTACCCCAGAATCCAATCTGGAGTGTACCTAAAGTACATGCAATCAATTTAGAGAGGAAGCAGCTAGGCTGGGGCCCTGAATAGCAGGGTCCCAGCCAGACTAAAGTCGAAAAACAGTGAAACACCAGCAACAAGTGGGGGTAACCATGTGAATCAGATCCTACTCTCCTACAACAGCAGTGCAAAAGAACCAACAAAGGTGCAAAAAGAGGCAAGTGAGGTACAGAAGGAGGGAAGAGAACTGCAGAAAGAGGCAAAAGAGGTACAGAAAGAGGGAACAGGTGGGTAGAATGAGACAAGAGGGGTACAGAAAGAGGCAAGTGAAGTGCAGAACGAAGCAAAAGAGGTGCAGAAAGAACCAACAGAGGTGGGAAAAGAGGCAAGCGGGGTGCAGAAAGGGGCAGAAGAGGTGCAGAAAGAGGCAAGAGGGGTACAGAAAGAGGCAGGAGGGGTGCAGAAAGAGGAAGAGAACTGCAGAAAGAAGCCACAGAGAAGAAGCAAGTGAGATGCAGAAAGAGGCAAGAGAGGTACGCAAAGAGGCAATAGAGTTACAGAAAGAGGCAAGTGAAGTGCAGGAGGAGGCAAGAGAACTGCAGAAATAGGCAATAGAGGTGCAGAAAGAGGCAAGTGAGGTTCTGAAAGAAGCAAGGTAAGTGCAGAAAGAAGCAACATAAGTGCAGAAAGAGGGAAGAGGGGTGGCAAGAGAGGCAAGAGGGGTGCAGAAAGAAGCAAGACAGGTGCAGAAAGAAACAAAAGAAGTGCTGAAGAAGGAACAGAGGTGCAGAAAGAGGCAAGAGGGGTGTAGAGGGATGCAAGAGTGGCTTGCACACCATTAGTACCAATTTAACACCTACATTTAGCAATAAGTAACAGGTGACCATTCTAGGTTTGCAAAGGGCCTTCCACCACGCTGTAACACTTTTCGCTGCAATTTTGGTAACGTTTGAGCTAGAAACAAGGCTTTTTCTGTACAAATCTGCAGATTAGGGAGCAGATGATGAATTATGTGGCTAATGCAGAAAACGTTTAATTGTGTAAACGTCAGTGCAGCCAAACAGTCACATAATTCCAGTGGCCCTGCTCATACCTCTGACTAGGTCCACAAGTGCTCCTCAGTGGATCATTTTTTTTTTGTCTCACTGAGTTCATAGTTGAGCTTCTATGGAAATGAGAAAGACTAAACCTGAGGTTACCACTCCACAACACAGACTACCATACCACATAATTACTCTCCATAACACATAATCCCACTCTACATAATTTCTATACACTAAATACCACATACTTTCTATCCACATATTTCACTGCACAACATTCCACATAATTCTACTACATACAACGTACATCCACTCCACTCCAAAAAACATTAGTAAAAAACTTTTACATTTACAACACCAATAGCTCTAACTCTCTCAAATGAGAAACCTATTACATTGCAAACACTTCTTTAACTAGTAGTTGCGTTTGCAGAGTGGTAGAGAAAGGGTGCTGGGCCTCCGACCAATGCCCAGGAATTCCACTGCGTAGGACTTACAGGAGGTACCAGGAGGGCTTCTTGGACCCCACAGTTCCCCAGGAGTAAATTGGAATCCTTCCCCCATCCCATAGTCTGCCAGGTGGCGCGTTTGTAGAGTGGTGGAGAAAGGGGGCATGGCCTGCGAAGCCATTTTAGCAACCCCACTGTGTGGGACTTACAGGACCTCAATAAAAATAGCCCACCCCTTACTCTCCTTCTCTTTGTTGAACTTACTGGAGGTAACAAGAGAGGTAGTTGGCCCCCAAGGACATCCTTGGGGACCTCCTCCTCTTACCTCCAGTAAGTCCCACACAGCAGGATTGCTAAGTTGTCATGGCAGGCCACACCCCCTTTCCCCACCACTCTGCAAATGCACTTCCTGGCGCACTCTTGGATGGGGATTAAAGTCCCCTTCGCTGCTGGGGGTCCATAGGGGCCAACTAGCCTTCCTGATATCTCCAGTATGTCCCAGATAGTGGGATTGCTGAAAGCTGGAAGCAGGGCACGCCCCCTTTCTCCACCACTCTGCAAATGCCCCTTCTGGTGAATTTTAAGTTGGCGGATTAAGTCCCCTTGAATACTGAGGGTCCCTGGGGGCCAACTAGCCTACCAGGTACCTCCAGTAAGTCCCACACACCTGGATTGCTAAGAGTGGTCCGAGTCCACGCCCCCTTTTTACACCACTCTACAAACACAGCTCCTGGTGCACTGCTGCTCGGGGGATGAAGTCCACTTGTGTCCTGAGGTCCTCAGGACAAAAGAGGACCTCATAGCCCCACCAGCAGTGCCCCAAGATGCACGTTTGAAGAGGGGTGTAAAAAGGGGCGTGGCCTCTGACCACCTCTCTGCAATCCAGCTGTTTCGATAGGTAAAGCATTTTTGTTTTGCCAATAACTTTTTTCACAAAACTTCCTCTTTTTGGTTTAGCTGCTGTGTTGAAAGTTTCGGGGTGATCCATAAAGCGAGTGTCAAGAAAAAAGGGGGGTCCCATGATGCCTTTTCTCCAAGTTAAGTCCATGTGGCTTTTTTTCGCTTTTTTAATACGACTACAGCCCGAACTGGTGGACGGAATTCCACCAAATTTGGCAGAAAGCTAGATATTTGTACAGAAAGTGTGCTTTTTGTGATTTGGTGTAAATCTGTTCAGCAGATTCAGAAAAATTAACCGTGTCATGAGTGATACAATATGTGAGCTCATAAGCAGTGCATTGTAGGGACGCCAGTTATAGCTGCTGAATTTCACTGGTTTTGTACACGTGAAACCTGAGTCTAACCATAATGTCCCCGTAACCTTTGTTTTTTCAGTGTATATATATATATTATCTCATCTACTTGACTACTCTTTTTTGCTGCTATTGCTTTGCTATTTGCACATGTTCTGCTAATTATGCACAGGTGCACTTGCACTTTAAAATATGTTACAGTTGATCTTATTTTGTGGTATATTAATAACTTTTGAAGAATGTTTTTCAAAATGTTTTTAGCTTGATTTAATCCTAATATTTATTGCACTTGCACTTTATTGGGTATTAGCGTATTCCCATCCTCAATTTAGTATTATTGAATGAGATATTTTATGCCACAATCAGCTATTTATTGAGCATAGTGATATACATAGTTTTATATGCTCTCCATGTTTAGACTCTGGATATAAACCACATGAGATCCATCAAATTACTATTACTGTGCCAAAACTCACAAGCATTATGGAATCAGCAATAGTAAGTGATATGACAATAAATGAGTGGGCCTTGTTCTATTTTATCGCTTAGCGTTAATGAAACAAGTTTTTGGATTTAACTATCTATTTGAGAGGAACGCTATGGCCTCATATATCTTTTTTACTTTATTTTATGTTTTCTCTCTTCTCTCCCTCCTTAACATGCTCTTGTATATTTAGCTTCTAACTTTTTGGACCTATCTATGTATGAAATAGAGGCCAAATTATTTTACCTGTGGAATTGTGATTAGTGTATATTCAGGGCTTCATGAGTTGAATTTTTAACCACTATGGTATTATTTTGAATGATTTTCAATTGTTTTCTATCAGGAAAGATAATGTACTTGATCATTGAGTATTTCCTCTATTTTTTCGCCTTGAATTTACTCGGAGTTTGTTGTTTGTCTGTCGCAATTCCATTGGTCAATGTGGGAGGAGGGAAATCAAGTTGTACTATATATTATATGGTTGGTTCCTTGCGTGTCATGTGATCAAGCCCGTGGCTACACGGCCGAAATGCGTCATGCCAATCTACATGGAATAAACCTGCACCAATAACTACTTCCAGCGTGCTGTGGTCTGTACCTGTACTTGTGTTCCACCAAAAATAAGTTGGACTTATGGGAATTTGCTTTGTTCATATATATATATATATATATATATATATATATATATATATATATATATATATTCACTGAAAAAACCATAGGTTTCACACACGTTATAGTTACAAATTAGCATTTAAAAAACCTTGCAAATTCACTTAAAAAACCATAGGTTTCACACATGTTATAGTTAGCTGGACATTTCACTCGTAAAAAACCAATGAAATTCCCCCGTTATAGTTACTGCAGGCAACTATAACTCACGCGACCGCAATCCTCTGCTGATGACGTCAGATATTAC
Organism: Triturus cristatus; assembly: GCF_964204655.1. Lineage (NCBI taxonomy): Eukaryota > Metazoa > Chordata > Amphibia > Caudata > Salamandridae > Triturus > Triturus cristatus. The sequence continues at coordinate 115,865,311 of NC_140580.1, forward strand.
ATCACTGTATTTAGACACTTATTTACCCATGTCTTCTTCCATTAATCTTTAGCTATACATATATTACAAATATTTATTTTTCAGAAAGACACATATGTCATCAGTGATGTAATATCTGACGTCATCAGCAGAGGATTGCGGTCGCGTGAGTTATAGTTGCCTGCAGTAACTATAACGGGGGAATTTCATTGGTTTTTTACGAATGAAATGTCCAGCTAACTATAACATGTGTGAAACCTATGGTTTTTTAAGTGAATTTGCAAGGTTTTTTAAATGCTAATTTGTAACTATAACGTGTGTGAAACCTATGGTTTTTTCAGTGAATTTGTACGTTTTTTTAAATGCTAAGTTATGTTTTTATTTTTGTTTTCAGGTTTTACACCGTGCGCGCACTGTGTGCGCTCTGTGGGCACTCGGTGCACTTAGCGCACCGAGCACCCACGGTTCGCAGTGCGCGCAGGGTGCGCGCACCTCGCGATTTAAAAAAAAAAAAAATTATTGTTTTTTTCTCCCTTGGGGGTCCTTCTGAGACCCCCTGACCAAGGCTAGGGGGTCAGGAACTGTCCACTCTGCCCCCTTTTCACGTTCTCCACCTTTGTTTTTCACCCCCTCAGACTGCGGGAGACAAAATGGCGGCCGACACTTCCTGGTTTCGACTGATTCGAATGTTTACCGACATCTAACAACCAATCAGAATTGCGCTCGCGCACGGCAGGTTGCGCGCACAGTGCGCGCACGGTGCGCGCGTATAGATATTTATATGCTTTTAAATGCTATTTACTCAGGAAATACTGAACAGATTTACACCAGACCTGCAAAAGGCACTTCCTTGACCTTATGGATACCTCTCTGCCAAATTCCACGTAATTCTGTTCAGCCGTTCGGGCTGTAGCTGCGACTAAAGGTCCTATGGAAAAATGCATGGGGAAAACGCGTTTTGGGACCCCCCCTTTTTCTCGGCGCCCGCTTGACGAATCACCCCGAGACTTTCAGGGTAGGAGCTGAACGGAGCGCCCCATTAGTTTTGAAAATTTCGCGAGGATTCGTCAACCGGCGCCAAAGTTATTCAAAATAGAATTTTGAGATTTCCTATGGAAACTAGGTTGTAACTATAACTATCTACTGGCGACCGCCAGTAGATTATATATATATATATATATTATCTACTGGCGGTCGCCAGTAGATAGTTATTGTTAGGACCTTTTTTCCATTGGAAATCCGCAACATTCTATTTGGAATAACGTTGGCGCCGGTTGACGAATCCTCGCGAAATTTTCCAAAGTTTTGGCCAGCTCCACTACGCTCCTACCCTGAAAGTTTTGCGGTTATCCGTCAAGCGGGGGCTGAGAAGAAAGGGGGGACCCAAAACGCGTTTTCCCCATGCAATTTCCCATAGGATCTGTTGTCGCAGCTATAGCCCGAACCGTTGAACGGAATGACACCAAATTTGGCAAAGAGGTAGTCCTCAGTTCGGACTCGTGCCTTTTGCATATATGGTGTGAATCTGTTCAGTAGTTCCTGAGAAAATTAGGGTAAAAAAGTTAGTGATATCTATGGCCGCGGAGGATCCGCGGACCGTACCCGCACCGTAAGAGCACCCTCCCCGAACCGAGCGTGCACCCTCCCCGAACCGAGCGCGCACCCTCCCGATCGCGCGCTGAATGCTAATTGGCTGTCGAGTGTCTCTCTACATTCGAAACCAGGAACTGTTGGTGGACATTTTCTGCCTCGGTAGAAGCGAGGCTGAAGAAGCAAGGGGAATAAGTGTGTAAAACATATAAAGGGGGCAGAGTGGAAATACTCTGACCCTCTAGAGGTGCTTAGGGGGTCCCAGAAGGACCCACTGGGGCCCCCTTTTTATAAAAAAAAAACGGCGAAATACGCGCACGGTGCGCGCATCCTATCGCGTTGGGTGCACGGATTCTCACGCGTTGGGTGCGCGGATCCACGGCAATGTTTTTTTAAAAAAGACAAGAAATCATTGGTTGTATGACTACTTTCTACACTGAAAGGTAGGGTGTATATTTCTGTTTTTTAAAGGTAGGATTCTTATTGGTTAACAAAACAGATTGTAAGGAACATTATATATGATAAGCTGATATGTTGAAAAGTCAAGCACACTTCCTGTCTTGTGTAGGAACATTGTGTGCTGAACTTGTGACCTGTGAGCTCAGTGCAGTGTTCCATGACCTGTTTCTATGGTAACAGGCAGAAGGCAGATTGGGGGAAGGGTTGAAATGTATTTCAGCTGGAAAGGGTTGAAATGTTTAACCAATAGAAATGTGTGTTTGCTTTTGAGTTTATGTGCGAAGGATTGTGATTTGATGTTTACATGTATATGTGTGGAAAATGAAAGGGAAACTTTTTCATTCTTTGCTTTTGCTGAGAGGTGCACAGTGCAGAGATTCTGTAAAAGAAAATATGGTGAGTGATTGATATACTTCTTAATCTACAAAAGAACTTGAAAGATGAATTATTTAATTGTGAGGGGATGTATGTAGACTATTTTGATTTTAATCAGACTAATGTATTTTTCCTGCTAAAGTGTAGGGAGTACTTTTTTTTATCTACAATGTGTGTGCATGTAGAAACCATTCTGTGATAAGCATTTGTGTTTTTCATGGGTTTGTAAACAGATAACTGTGCAGTTTTTATATTTTGGTAGAATTAGAAACCAGTCATTGTTTATGAATTTGTGAAATGAGTTATGTTATGTTTCTATACTAAAATGTAGTACTACTTCTAGATGAAGAAATGTGTTTTGGTATAGTGCAAGGGATAGTGTTGTTTGTCTAGAATCACACAGTGAGTCTGTGTGCATTTGGGAACCACTGTGAGAGAAGCATTTGGTAACATTGTGTATTTGCTGACAGATAACTGTTTTAACTTGTCATGTTGGGAAGTTTTAGTAGCATTAGAAGACAGTTATGGTTTATGCTTTGATTAAATGAGTCAGGCTTTGACAGAAAAGTGCAGTCCTGAAATATGTAGATTGTGTGCAGTTCCCTTACCAGTTGCACTGTAGTGAATGAGTTTTGGTAAACTCCTAGGGATAGTGGTGCATGTCTAGAATCACAGTGTGAGTTAGTGTGTATTTGGGAACAGTGTGAGAGAAGCATTTGGTGATATCATGTATTTGCTTACAGATAACTTTTTTAAAACCTGTCATGTTGTGAAGTTTTAGTAGCATTAGAATCCAGTCTTTGGTTATGTGTTGATTAAATGAGTCATGCTTTGACACTGATGTGCTGTACTTAAATATGTAGATTGTGTGCAGTCCCCTTACCCCTTCCACAGTAGTGAATGAGTTTTGGTAAAGTCCTAGGATAGTGTTGATTGTCTAAAATCCCACTGTGAGTCTGTGTGCATTTGGGTAAGGATTGTGAGAGAAGCATTTGGTAACATTGTGTATTTACTGACAGATAACTGTTTTAAAACCTGTCATGTTGTCAAGTTTTAGTAGCATTAGAAGCCAGTCTTTGCTTATGCGTTGATTAAAATAGTCAGGCATTCACATTAAAGTGTAGTCGTGAAATATGTAGATTGTGTGCAGTTCCTTTACCACTTCCACTGTAGTGAATGAGTTTTGGTAAACTCCTAGGGATAGTGTTGTTTGTCTAGAATCACACTCTGAGTCTGTGTGCATTTGGGAACTACTGTGAGAGAAGTGTTTTTGCTGACAGATAAGTGTTGTAAAACATGTCATGTTTTCAAGTTTTAGTAGCATTAGAAGACAGTTATGGCTTATGCTTTCATTATATGAGTCAGGCATTGACAGTAAATTGCAATTGTGAAATATGTAGATTGTGTGCAGTTCCCTTACCACTTGCACTGTAGTGAATGAGTTTTGGTAAACTCATAGGGATAGTGGTGCTTGTCTAGAATCACGCTGTGAGTCTGTGTGCATTTGGGTAAGGATTGTGAGAGAAGCATTTGGTAACATCGTGTATTTGCTGACATATACCTGGTTTAAAACCGGTCATGTTGTGAAGTTTTAGTAGCATTAGAAGCCAGTCTTTGCTTATGCTTTGATTATATGAGTCACGCTTTGACATAAAAGTGCAGTCCTGAAATATGAAGATTGTGTGCAGTTTGCTTACCACTTCCACAGTAGTGAATGATTTTTGGTAAACTCCTAGGTATAGTGGTTGTTGTCTAGAATCACACTGTGAGTCTGTGTGCATTTGGGAACCACTGTGAGAGAAGCATTTGGTAACATCGTGTATTTGCTGACAGATAACTAATTTAAAACCTCTCATGTTGTCAAGTTTTAGTAGCATTAGAAGCTAGTCTTTGCTTATGCATTGATAAAATGAGTCAGGGTTCGACACTAAGGTGCAGTACCATGTACTATTCTGTTCACTGTGGCAGAACTGAAAATGTAAAATTTTTATCTAAGCACTGTCCTAGAAGTAGTCTGATTATTTTGTCAGTTTCTAAGTATCAAATAGACTGCTTCAAATGTCTATGCAGTATGCATGTAGTGTTCTAACATACTATACACTTGTCTTTTACACCTTCAATTCCCTAGTCAGTATCCATACACTTCCAGGAAATATCCTGTCACTTCCTTTGCAGTCCTCTAGAGACCCATTCAACAGCATGTACTAATCCATTCACTGTGCCAAAACCCAAACACTTATAAATTCACCAAGACACTCTCTTTCCAGTACTCTAATGATTCAGTCACTGCCTAAGTAATCATGCACAGTGCCAGGTCTTAGCATATGGACTTCTTCAAACCCCTATCCACTATGCATGCAGTCCTCTAAGCACCTACACACTTGTCTTTCACACCTTCAATTCCCCAGTCAGTATCTGTTCACTTCCAGCAAACACCCTGTCACTCCATTTGCACTCCTCTAGTGACCCATTAAGCATCATGTACTAATCCATTCACTGCGCCAAACCCTAATAAATTCACCCAGGCACTCTCCTTGCAGTACTCTAATCATTCAGTCAGTACCCAAGTACTCATCCAGTGACCCAGGCCTTAGTATATGGACTGCTTCAAACCCTTATCCACTATGCATGCAGTCCTCTAACCACCTACACAATTGTCTTTCTCACCTTCAATTCCCTAGTCAGTATCCATACACTTCCAGGAAATACCCTGTCACTCCCTTTGCAGTCCTCTAGTGACCCATTCAGCACCATGTACTTATCCATTCACTGTGCTAAAACCCAAACACTTATAAATTCACCAAGATACTATCTTTGCAGTACTCTAATCATTCAGTCAGTGCCTAAGTATTCATACACTGAGCCAGGCCTTAGCACATGGACTGCTTCAAACCCCTATGCACTATGCATGCAGTCTTCTAACCACCTAGACACTTGTCTTTCACACTTTCAATTTCCTAGTCAGTATCCATACAGTCCAGCACTTGTGACTGCCTTTGCACTCCTCTAGTGACTCATTCAGTACCAAGTACTAATCCATTCCCTGTGCGAAAAGCCTGGCACTTAGAAATTCACCTAGGCACTCTCCTTGCTTTACTCTAATCATTCAGTCAGTACCCAAGTAGTCATGCAGTGAGCCAGGCCTTAGCACATGGACTGCTTTAAATGCCTATGCAGTATTGATGCAGTCCTCTAATCACCTGCACAGTTGTGTTTCACACCTTCAATTCCCTAGCTAGTATTCATACTCTTCTAGCAAACACCCTGTCACTCACCCAGTGTGTCTCCTTATAGTACTGTAATCATTTAGTCAGTTAGCATGTAGTTTTTTAGTGAGGTAGGCTTTAGGGCATGAACTGCTTCAAAGTAGTATGCACTATGCATGTAGTGTTTTAACGATTGTCACACTTGTGGTTCAGGGCTATAGTTTCTTACTCAGTTTTTATGTAAAATGTGTTTGTACAGTAATGGAATAGTATAAATTTGAAAGTTATCAATATACATTTATTTGTGATTCTTTTTTACAGATACAGAACAGGAGTGTTTCTCATCTGTTTGCACTCTTCTCGTGCAAGATTGTTTGGATGAAGGGTCCTTAGGTGTTTCATCATACTTGCTGTGCCGCACGAGTATTTTTTGTTAGGATCCCCTCGTAACAGAACTCTTTGGCAAATCTTGCGAATGAAGAAGGTGGCATTGGTCTTTGTTTGCCCCTTGGAAAAAGTTACAAATTTCTTCACCACTGAAGAAAAACGTTGTGGGCGTGGTGCCTTCTGCAAAAAAAATTCCTCAGATTCGGTAAATATTTTAAAGAGGCAACATTTACAGTTTTTGTAAGTTAAACTTATAAAATTGTGTTAGTTGTATACATTTTATATATCTGTGATTTGTTTCTTGTGGTATTTTGTTGAGAATACCATGTTGTTTTTTTTTTTAACAATCTTTTTGATTTTCCAGGTCTATCGTCGACATCCGTGGTTCCCACAGGAGTGTTCCGCTTTGTTGTTTTGTATTATTGTTGTTACATTTAGTTTATTAGTTTATTGTTTATATGTATGTTAATAAAAAAATAAAGTTTGAAAATAGTTTATCATTTATATATTTATTATTATAAAAAATAAAGTTTGAAAAAAAAATTAATAATGTTTTTGGTTGTTCTCTTAACTGCTGTGTGACTCTTTCTTGTTCTTATTACTGTTATTTGATGGAGTCCACCATGGTGTTAAATTTTGGGGCACTTATCGGTGGAATGCTAGTGATATCTGCAGTTTGCACCAACTTCTGAATAGTGTGTTAGATTTATCTCAACTTTACTTCCGTTAAAGTGCTGATAATGAAATGGAGAGTAGCCGTTCCCGTGCATGAGGAGCACCTTTGCGATTTATTCTAAATACTAAAATCCTGTATTGTATTGCACTGAGGTATTGGCTGCACTTACAGTGTACACACGAAATCTATTAAGAAATCTCATCAGAAATGTCATTTGAGATTTCATCAGTGATGTCATCAGTGATGTCACTGACCATGTCATAATTGATGTAATATGTGACGTCATCAGCAGTGCATTGCGGGGGCGCGAGTTATAGTTAGCTGAACTAACTATAACAGGGGAATTTCTAGGGTTTTGTATGAGGGAAATGTCCAGCTAACTATAACACCCCTGAAACCTATGTTTTTTTCAGTGAGTATATATATATATATACATACATACATATTCCAAATGAACTTGCTCCGCAATTGAAGATACCCACACAACGCTATGTTTCAACCTTCTTTATTCGGGAGGCAGCAGCGGACTCAGGGAGGACCTCACAGCGCAATGTTACACCACTTGCCTACGCGTTTCGAGAGTCAATCTCTTCCTCATGGCATGGTGTTGGTCGGGAGAGTGGAAACATGGCCATTGATTTTGCACAGGTGATAAGCAGGTCTTGATCCCGCCCCAGTGGGCGTGTTTGTTGCAAAGCACCCTGGTAGATGTGGTCCAGAGTAATAATCAAGGTCCATAGTGGGTGCCATTACCATCTACCCCTCAATGATTCTTGCCCATCGGGTCGCCGGCTGTCCCCTTCCGAGTTCGTTGCTGTAGTGATGCCCCTGCGAAAAGGTACGTTGTTCCGTGTCTCGTGCCCCAGTTGTGGCACACGGATCTGCGGCGAGCAGCGGGGTTATCTTCGTGACCCTAGCTCGAGACACGGAACAACGTACCTTTTCGCAGGGGCATCACTACAGCAACGAACTCGGAAGGGGACAGCCGGCGACCCGATGGGCAAGAATCATTGAGGGGTAGATGGTAATGGCACCCACTATGGACCTTGATTATTACTCTGGACCACATCTACCAGGGTGCTTTGCAACAAACACGCCCACTGGGGCGGGATCAAGACCTGCTTATCACCTGTGCAAAATCAATGGCCATGTTTCCACTCTCCCGACCAACACCATGCCATGAGGAAGAGATTGACTCTCGAAACGCGTAGGCAAGTGGTGTAACATTGCGCTGTGAGGTCCTCCCTGAGTCCGCTGCTGCCTCCCGAATAAAGAAGGTTGAAACATAGCGTTGTGTGGGTATCTTCAATTGCGGAGCAAGTTCATTTGGAATATGTGTGGCCAGCTAGGGTCACGAAGATAACCCCGCTGCTCGCCGCAGATCCGTGTGCCACAACTGGGGCACGAGACACGGAACAACGTACCTTTTCGCAGGGGCATCACTACAGCAACGAACTCGGAAGGGGACAGCCGGCGACCCGATGGGCAAGAATCATTGAGGGGTAGATGGTAATGGCACCCACTATGGACCTTGATTATTACTCTGGACCACATCTACCAGGGTGCTTTGCAACAAACACGCCCACTGGGGCGGGATCAAGACCTGCTTATCACCTGTGCAAAATCAATGGCCATGTTTCCACTCTCCCGACCAACACCATGCCATGAGGAAGAGATTGACTCTCGAAACGCGTAGGCAAGTGGTGTAACATTGCGCTGTGAGGTCCTCCATGAGTCCGCTGCTGCCTCCCGAATAAAGAAGGTTGAAACATAGCGTTGTGTGGGTATCTTCAATTGCGGAGCAAGTTCATTTGGAATACATACATACATACATACATATATATATGATTCCGGTTGCCTGTCAATATACCTGCCAGTTCTGTGCCGGTGCCAGCCGTGGCGATAGGAACCACCAATACAGTTACAGGTATCCACACTCCAATAGGAAGGAAAAGCGGCACGCCAAAAATCCACCACAAGTGTTTTATTCAGAGCACAAATAACAAGGAACAACGCGTTTCAGCCGATACGACCTTTGTCAAGTTCAAATCTTCCATTTTTTGTTTAAATCATTTATATTAACATTTTTCTTTTGCACATCATTAGGAACGCATACAGTCAGACCAGTGCTCATATACCGGGTATGGAAGGAGAGAAAAGAGATTGCCAGTAACATGGTGTACAGTATCCAACAGTATCAGGAAAACAGGGATGATAAGGCATGATGAGCACACCAGACTGGAAGGCAATATCCCAACAAAGGCAGAGCAGTGCTGACAACGTCCATAGTATCGGGTAGCATGCGAGTAGCACAGATATGGTGCAGTTCAAACCTAACCAGGGTACAACAAAATGAGGACAACATAAGCAAAGGAAGGGTAAGGGGGAGTCGCTTCAAGACTTGCTGCCGTATCCAGTGTATTTGGGGGGCCTAGGGCCACTAGGAGCCAGTGCCAGTGGGGTACCGAGGCAAAGGGGCTAACTCAGTGGAGGTGTCGGTTTCAGTCTGCAGTCATTTCAGAGGGAGACATACCCTGAGTAATAACCCTCCGTGATGTAGTCAGGTTCCCTGTGTCAGTGTCCATCCCTTGGAGTGTGGAGACCATTGCGTCCCATTGAGGTGCCAGGGGGAACATATGAATGCCAAGCAGGTCTTCCCTACATAATGCCGTACCCTCCGCTCTTGCCCAGTTAAGCAGGGATCGGCACCAAGCAAGTGGGTGGGGCAATTGGGGGAATTTCCAGCGCTTGGTGATCAAGCGTTTGGCAGTTATGAGACCCAGGTCCATGAACCGTGTGGCAGCTCTATATTTCTTGTTTCTGCTGAAAAGGTGTAATATATGAGCTTCCCAAGTCTGGGGGATGGTGCGGGAGGTGCAGGAGGTAAGGGTGACCGTCACATCACTCCAGTAGTCAGTCAGGACCGAACAACCCCACAGCATATGAAGTATGTCAGCATCTAATTGTCGACAGCGGGGACAGGCCGCATCCACATGGAGGGAGTACCTGTTGATTCGGTCAGGGGTCAGGTAGGCCTGATGTAGTATAAAAAATTGTATCTGCTTAAAACGCTGATTGCGGGGGATGCGGGTCGGGCTGCCGAAGTCGAAGTCGGGTGAGGTCCACCTCAGTGTGTTGTCGAAGTGAAGATGAGAACCAGCGTGTGAGATGTCTTCCCGTCCCCATCATGTGAAGGTATTGTAATGTGTGGTGTATGGGAGGTTCTTGATCAAGTGTACCCCATACAGATGACAATGAGGCTACGAGTGTTCTGTGTAAAAGAAACTGCCCAGGGTGTAAGTTCTCCTCCGCTACGAGTTCCCGGAATGGGATAAGAGTACCCTCCTGTAAGAGGTCCCCCACGTCCTGTATCCCCTCTGAGGTCCAGTAATGTAGCTCAGCCACCGTCGAGTAGATGTCCCCCCGCTGTGTTCCAAGTAGTAGGATAGCTGGCGCATATGTGACGGTGGTTCTAGTTAGGAAAAGGCACCTATGGAAGCACTTGTACGCTACAGTAAGGAGAAGAGTATCGCGAGTACTGAGTTTGGAGCAGGGATGGAAAATTTGTAAAAGGGTATTCAGCAGGAGTGGTGGCTGCCTAGAGGCTGTGTTTGGTAATTAGCTGGAGGACAGCCGCCTGGCGATCCATTGCAGGTGGGAGGGCAGGTAATAATGCTCGAAGTTGGGTACTGCAAGGCCACCCAGCTCGGTAGGCAGATAAAGTTTTCCCATGGATACTCTATGGCGTGACACCCCCATTTATGAAGTCCCGCACCAACCTTTCCCATTGCTTGAAGAAAAGGGGAGAGATGACAAGAGGCAGAGTCATAAAATAATATAGGAGGCGGGGAAGTACCACCATTTTTACCAGGGCGATCCTACCAGTGATCGCCAATGGGAGAGTCTTCCAGAAACCCATCTGAGACCGGATCGCCGTGGTAGCCCGGAGCACGTTCCCATCAAAGAGATCGGCTTTAGTGTGATAAACACAGACCCCCAAGTACCTAAAGGGGCCGATGTGCCAGGTCACCGGAAGTCCCCCTAGTGCGTAGCCCGGATCAAGAACGTTCCCCAAGAATGGAGATAGTATGGATTTTGATGGATTCACTCGCAACCCCGAGGCGCGTACAAAATGGTTAAGGGCCTGATCAAGAGAGGGGGAATGTTGTGAAGGTCCCAAGCATAAAGCAGCAAGTCGTCTGCATAGAGCGAGATGATGTGAGTGCCGTCGCCTAATGCAATCCCCATATCGACATGTGAGCGGATGTGGGCCGCCAGCGGCTCCACCGCCAACGCGAACAAGAGCGGGGACAACGGGCATCCCTGTCGGGTCCCACTTCGCACCTGAATCGAATCCGAGTTATAAGGGCCTGTTCGAATCCAAACCGAGGGTTCGCGATATGGTAGCCGCACCAACCCCAGGAAGTAGGGACCAATCCCAAAGCGAGCTAGGGCAGCAAATAGGAAGTTTCAGGCCAGCGAGTCGAATGCCTTCTCAAGGTCCAGTACCATGCAACCGGAGCGTGGCCAGTAGATCGAGCATATTCCGCCACATGAAAGTAGCGTATGTTCAGAGACGTACTGCACTGCGGAACGAAGCCATCCTGGTCAGAATGCACTAGGGCAGGGACCAGCTGGGCCAACCGGTTAGCCAAGACTTTTGCCAGAATCTTATAGTCCTTGTTCAGGATTGCAATCGGTCAATAGGAGCCAGGAGACACGGGTCCTTACCAGGCTTTAACAAGGATGCCACATTAGCGGTGGTCATGGTCGGGGGTAGAGCCCCATCCGAGATCGCCTCCGTGTACATCGAGTGGAGGCGTGGCACCAAATATTCCACGTACGTTTTAAAAAACTCTGATGGGAGGCCGTCAGGTCCCGGGGTCTTACCAGAGGACAAGGAGCGCAATGCATCACGCACTTTATCTTTGACTAGTGGGGAGTCCAGCTCTAGGGACTGGTCTATCATAAGGGTGGGCAACTCCACTGTGTCCAGAAAGGACTCCACTTCCCGGGCGTTGCCCGTCAGGCGAGTCTCATATAAGTGAGTGTAATGCTCAGTCATCAGTGCTTGGATGTCTCTCTGGGTACTGCGCTCCTGAACAAGGTCGTCGAGTAAGAAATGTAAGGGGTGTTGGGGATGCTCCTGCCTGATCAAGTAAGCCAGCAGTTTCCCGGCTCTATCCGCGGCAGAATGAGAACGAATCGAGTGTGCCAGATAATTATGGCATCGCAGTCGTTCCAGCAGTGCCTCCCGGTCGGTGTGGGCCGCATCTAGGCATCGTCGTCTGGTCGGGTTGGAGATAACCTGTGTCTTGAGTGACAGCAGCCGTCCATCAATATGCGCCAGTGAGGTGTCCAGTTGTCTGCGGATACTCCAAGTCTGCCCAAGACAATGCCCCCGGATCACCACTTTAAAAGCCTCCCATTCAGTGACAACTGAGTCCATGGAACCAGCATTAAGGGTGAAATAACTAGCTATCACCGATTCCAGCGAACCTCGGAAGAGGGGATCCTCCAGTGCCGTGGTCTGCAGGCGCCAGGCCGGGACCGGGGGGGGTTGTTGTGGTTCCCAGGCCAAGCGCATCACCAAAGGATTATTATCTGAGTGTGTCCGGCCTAGGTAATCAGTCGTCTGTATCCAGAGGAGGAGGGCAGCAGACACAAGGATACGATCAAGGCGTACGTGCAGCTTATGGACTGGGGAATAAAATGAGTATACCCTGGAGCGAGGGTGAGGTTCCCGCCAGACATGCGAAAGGGCCCAATTGCTCAACCAGGTTTTTAAAAGGTGAGCATTAGAGGAGGCCGTTGCACTAGTGAGAGGGGGAAAGGAGCGGTCAGGGGAGACATCGAGCACAGCATTAAAATCACCGCCCAGGAGCCACGGGACATCCTTCCACTGGAGCAATACCTCAGAGAGATCATTCAGAAATGTACCCTGTGCAACATTGGGGGCATATAGGGAGACGAGTAGGAGCGGTTGGCCGTTCAGTCTACCTTCCACCAAGACATAGCGCCCCATGGGGTCTGGACTTTTTTCTCCTCCCAGGAAACCCCTGCTTTCATCCATATCATCGCCCCTCTAGCCATGGATGAATAGTTGGTGCTGTACACCTGGCCATGCCAACGTCTGCGTAAGCGGGTAGCCTCAACTGCAGTCAGGTGTGTCTCCTGCAAAAGCGCAACACTCGACTTATGACGCTGTAAATAGGCATAAATGGCGTATCGCTTAGATGGCGTTTGAATACCCCTGACATTCCAGGTTATGACGTTAAGGTCGGCCATTGGGACAATGTATGCTTGTGTGCCCTGCCCATATGATATGGGAACCTCTGTGTGGCGAACCCCCTCGGATGGGAAGGACGTAGTAGCAGCAGGCCTGTAAGGATGGCGACTCATGCCTAGGGGAAATAATAATAAGGTAAAGTTGTAAGAAACCAGAAAACAGGAAAAGAGCAGAACCCCAACATGAGGAACTGCCCAAACAATCACGCCAAAGCATGGCTATGGAACTAGTATCGCGATATGGCTGCAGGGGGGAGGTAAACCAGCGAGAAGGAGGAATCGGTTCGGAGACTGTCCCCTTTGGTTATCCCCAAAGAGCAGGAGATAGAGCATTATAGAATTACTAAAAGAAACATGTCCTAGATTGATATGGCATTCAAATAAGGATAATTAGCAAAAGTCAAATGATGCCATCTGCAGTTTGTGGGGTGACACCCTGGAGCGGGGGAAAGTCTGCATCCATGGACCACTCCGGCATGGATTCGAAAGCCCCGGATCCGGTGGGAGAGACAACAGAGTCGACTGCCTGCAGGGCCCCCTGGCGGTCCTGTCGAATTTGGTCGGAACTGGGGACGGCCATCCCAGAACTGACCTCCTTGGCTTTTCCCCCCGGTACCTACCCCTGCGGGGGCGCTCACGGGGGCGGGACTCATCAGACGACTTGGGTGCAGTCGCCAGCCCCTGCTCTTCAAGCCAGTCCCACACCTCCATAGGGGAGTCGAAGTACTTTGTGTTGCCATCTTTAATGTCTCGCAGGCGGGCCAGGAAGAGTAAGGAGTAACGGTGGTCCAGATCCCGGAGTTGTTTCTTGACTGCGGTGAAGGTGGCTCATCTTCTCTGTACCTGGGCCGTGTAATCAGGGAAGAGAGAGACGGTGACATTCTGTACCTTAGGGCCGGGGTGTTTGCCCAGTTCTCGCAGAATAGCATCTCTGTCTCTGAAGTTCATAACTCGAAATAGGAATGGACGAGGGCATGCCCCAGGAGGGGGCCTGCGAGCAGGTATGCGATGGGCCCGCTCAACCACGAATTGCGGGGAGAGTGATCTGGGTGGCATGAGCTCCCTCATCCCGCCCTTCGGATCCCTTGGGAGATTAACCACACGGACATTGTTGCGGCGTGAGCGGCCCTCTGCATCGTCCACCCTCTCCTCCAGGGTGCAAACCCGGTCTAGCAGGTCTTGTAGTGTGGAGGCGTGATTCTGGGATCTGGGCTGAAGGTGCATAATGGGGGTCTCAGTTTCACGGACCCTGTCCGAGAGTTTTTGTTGGTCGGCCCGATGGAGCGTGAAGTCCGAGGTGATGGTGTCCATCCGGCCCTCCAGAGAGGTGCGAGTCTGGTCCAGGGCATTACCGATTCGTTCAACCGCCGCCAAGACAGTGTCCAGCGTGGCTGCAAGGTCCGGTGGGCTCACCCTCGTCGTGGATTCAGGAGCCGTGGGCGTCAGTCCAGGTTGACCCTCAGGGGGTAGGTCGCGGTGGGTGGTATTGCGTAGTCGGCCCATAACGATTTTCTGCGCACTCCGCATAGGAAGCGAGGTCAGGGCCGCGATCACTCACCACTAGTTAGGCAGCACAGGCGTGTCGTGAGGGTCAACCGCAGCGATCACAGGGCCACTCCGGGCATCCAATTTTCTTCCACAGGAGTCACCGAAGATACTACAGACGAGGAGAAAAGGGAGGCTCCCTGTCTCCGCAGAGATGCAGCGCCACGACCCAAGATCCAGGCACAGAGAGAATCACCAAGGGCCAGCAATCACTGCCGCAACTACTGCCGCCCAATAGTCCTCATGACAGCTGCACAGTGCGTGGGCATGGACGCTGAGCGGTGCCCCATCCGATAGCCCGTGAAGGCAGTTCAGATGTGGGGCCCTGCAGCCCCCAACAGCAAAGCAAACTCCATAGCCAGCCCCACACAGCTTCCCGGTCGCGGAGAATGCACTACCTGGAGCGAAATCCGTGCACGGCGAGTGGCATGCCACCCGTCCCCACCTCCTCCCAGATCATTGCTGGCGGCACGTCACACTAATGGGGCACTTCGTGGTCTGTGGTAGATGCCGCGTCAAAGAGCCGGGTCTTGGAAGAGGCCACAACTGACAGCACAGTAGGCAGGCCTCGCTCCAGGAGGAGGGGGAAAGTGTGCATACGGCTCCAGTACTGGGTCTGGGAGTGGCGGGGGATGAGCGTAGTTACTCCAAGTCTTTCGGGCCCGTGGCAGGAACAGCCATACAGTGCCAGTCCTGTCTAGGCGATGGGCCCCAGGTCCGGCCGACCCCGGTGGACCCCTGCTCTAGACAGGTGCCGCAGGGGTCACCGCGTGTATGCAGGGTCAGGTGAGGGGCCCTAGGCCCGACCGACCCCGTGGCCCCCGACCGTTGCACCCAAGCCGCAGTCACCTTCCATGTGTCCAACGCAAAAGCTGGTAATTCTCAGTGGGTCCAGGTGGGGGCCCAGGCCTGAACTACCCCAGCAGCCCCCCACCACAGGGCAGAAGCAGCCGGTGGAACACAAGGGGCCGCCTCACCAGACACCCGGTGCCTTCAACAGTAAACGCCGGCAGAGGCCCCAGGCCCGATCGACCCTCGTGGCCACCCACTGCAGGACGCCGCAGCACCAGTCACAGAGCTCGCCCCAACAGCTACACGGCAGCGCCAGGCGGGGGCCCCCAAGCCCGACCGACCCTCGTGAACCCCCGCCGCCAGACAGGCGCCGCAGCAGCAGGCTACAGGTTTACCTGTAACAGCAGGGCATCACCAGCTAGCACTGGGCGGTCCGCAACCTAAGCCCACATGGCGGGCACCATTTGCAGAGATGTTCACGATCTCCACCTCTCCTCCGGCTTCAATGCGGCGGCCCGCTCCGCTCTCTCCAGGGCCCTGTCAATGCAGGGGCAACGGTGCGCGGCTGTCCAAAAGTCACCCCAGATGCCGCCAAGGATATCGGAAGTCGCGGGAGTGTCGCGTCTGTTCCGCTCAGCACATCGGGATCAGACTCATGCAGAGACACAGGCCACACCACCCAGGGCCGCCGCGGAGCATCGTCAGGCCTCTGAAGCTCCTCCTCGGTTGCAGCCGCCTTATACAGACTCAGAGAACTGACATCAGGCAGGTTAAAACCGCTGATTGCTAGAGATGCTCAGGATAAACTGGGTTTTCCCTGCGGAGCGCTAGCAAGACGCGTCCGCCATCTTTGGCGTTTGGCCACGCCCCCCCCCAAATTCAAAACTTCCATTCAAGCCCGTACCATTTGCATACATCATCATAGACATAGAAAACAAACTGCATGGCAAATGAGCATCGTCATAAAAACAGTGGCATAATTCATCAGTGTAAACATAAATTAAATTGAATTAAAGCACACATTTCTGGAACTGAATCTATGCAGTGCAAATGCCCATAATTACTATTAAATAGAATAAAATAAAATAAAATTGGTAGCCCTGGTTAATTCACCATATGCTTTGCGTCAGTATAGACATGGTAAACCATCTATCAATTAAGCTAAACATCACAATTCATGGAAAAATATATATAATTAATTATGTACATGCATTCAAAATAACTCATGCAAATCACCCCAATTGAAACCGCAAGCAATGCTATGGGGTCCCGTCCGTTAGAATAAGCAAACTCCGGGATCCCGATAGATCGGCATGTGAGATGAGTCATCATAAACACAATAAGCAGACTGTCGATCAAGCTGATGTTCATCATGGATGAGAAAGGCAATATATATATACATTTATTAAACCCATGTAAGTATACATCGAATAGCCAAAGCAAGGTAATGCAGTACAAATTAAAGGGCAAATGAGCAGATCTACAATTATGGCGTTACACTGCTTGTTCACCATATGTACATAAAAGTAGTCATGAACTTAAATTGCTTATAGTATACCAATGCATAATATATTCATAATAGTCATAATCAATTACAACGCAATGCAATATATGGCTACGTAAGCACAGTCCCAAAAAGGATGCGAACAAAATATTTCCATGATATCATGGGTCCGCAGTGTAATTACGTTTTCTAAATAGAAAATTCAATAAATAAGAACTGGACATAGCAGAAGTATCAATACAAATTCGGTCTATGACAATACTTAATCAATAACCCACACCTAGAGAGCATGTGCAGAGATAATAAATAATAAAATAGTTAATAAAACTCCTAAGCAAGGTGGCCTGGGAGATGTACTTAATGGAGCAAAGAATAGCAATTGATTCTCACCCTGGGTCCTTAAACTGCGTGACCCATCTCGAGGGCTATGTTTCCAATCAACTGACAAATGTCTAATTATAAAGCTAATAAGGGAAAACATGTCCCAACATACCACCCAGGTCCCACACGCAAAGACAGGGGGCGAGTGAAGATAATAATAAATAATATTTAGCAACAAAAAAGGGGAAAAAGTGTGACATCAAAATATTACTATACTATTGCTGGGAGAACCGAGAAACAGAATATGTCTGCACTAGACAGTAATGTCCAAGATGTAATTATAGCCCAATATAGGTTGCCAATTCCTCTTCAGTGTTCAACCCAAACGGCATTCTGGTGTTCAGATCGATAATGTACCTGGATTCTAAGATCCACAGCTGCTTCTCTCTATCGCCGCCCCTGATATTTTAATTCAATTCAATTTATGTTTACACTGATGAATTATACAGCATGAATTATGTCACTGTTTTTATGACGATGATCATTTTCCCCGCAGTTTGCTTTCTATGTCTATGATGATGTATACAAATAGTACAGGCTTGAACGGAAGTTTTGAACTTGACAAAGGCCTTTTCGGCAGAAATGCATTGTTCCTTGTTCTTTGTGCTCTAAATAAAACACTTGTGGTGGATTTTTGGTGTGCCTCTTTTCCTTCCTATTGGAGTGTAGATACCTGTAACTGTATATATATATAGAGGAGAGTATTATGTCGTCGGATGAAGGTAGCATTAATAGAATAGAAACATTCGACAAGTCCAAAATTTTAGATTTAGGTGAGGAGATCGATTTTTTTGTATACGATCGTCTGCAAACATTGAGGCCCCGCAATCAAAAGACAAAAGAACAAGAATCAACAAAAGACGACGAGAGCGCCACAAGAAGTGGAAACTTCTACCAAAAAGCAGTATTGGCCAAAGAATCAATAAATGACAACACTATAGTAAATCTTTCTACCATCACTCTTTCCGAGGCTGAAAAACAGCCTATCAGTCTCGGTTTGTCTTTCTGCCCTATTAGCGATTTCGATTCCACACGGACATGAGTAGACGTCTTTTGTTACTTCCGTAAACTGAAGTTGCGGAAATTCTTCAGTATTAAAGAAGGTCTCATAGAGGAGGCCGTTGCACTAGTGAGAGGGGGAAAGGAGCGGTCAGGGGAGACATCGAGCACAGCATTAAAATCACCGCCCAAGAGCCACGGGACATCCTTCCACTGGAGCAATACCTCAGTGAGATCATTCAGAAATGTACCCTGTGCAACATTGGGGGCATATAGGGAGACGAGTAGGAGCGGTTGGCCGTTCAGTCTACCTTCCACCAAGACATAGCGCCCCATGGGGTCTGGACTTTTTTCTCCTCCCAGGAAACCCCTGCTTTAATCCATATCATCGCCCCTCTAGCCATGGATGAATAGTTGGTGCTGTACACCTGGCCACGCCAATGTCTGCGTAAGCGGGTAGCCTCAACTGCAGTCAGGTGTGTCTCCTGCAAAAGCGCAACACTCGACTTATGACGCTGTAAATAGGCATAAATGGCGTATCGCTTAGATGGCGTTTGAATACCCCTGACATTTCAGGTTATGACATTAAGGTCGGCCATTGGGACAATGTATGCTTGTGTGCCCTGCCCATATGATATGGGAACCTCTGTGTGGCGAACCCCCTCGGATGGGAAGGACGTAGTAGCAGCAGGCCTGTAAGGATGGCGACTCATGCCTAGGGGAAATAATAATAAGGTAAAGTTGTAAGAAACCAGAAAACAGGAAAAGAGCAGAACCCCAACATGAGGAACTGCTCAAACAATCACGCCAAAGCATGGCTATGGAACTAGTATCGCTATATGGCTGCGGGGGGGAGGTAAACCAGCGAGAAGGAGGAATCGGTTCGGAGACTGTCCCCTTTGGTTATCCCCAAAGAGCAGGAGATAGAGCATTATAGAATTACTAAAAGAAACATGTCCTAGATTGATATGGCATTCAAATAAGGATAATTAGCAAAAGTCAAATGATGCCATCTGCAGTTTGTGGGGTGACACCCTGGAGCGGGGAAAAGTCTGCATCCATTGACCACTCCGGCATGGATTCGAAAGCCCCGGATCCGGTGGGAGAGACAACAGAGTCGACTGCCTGCAGGGCCCCCTGGCGTTGCTGTCGAATTTGGTCGGAACTGGGGGCGGCCATCCCAGAACTGACCTCCTTGGTTTTTCCCCCCGGTACCTACCCCCGCGGGGCGCTCACGGGGGCGGGACTCATCAGACGACTTGGGTGCAGTCGCCAGCCCCTGATCTTCAAGCCAGTCCCACACCTCCATAGGGGAGTCGAAGTACTTTGTGTTGCCATCTTTAATGACTCGCAGGCGGGCCAGGAAGAGTAAGGAGTAATGGTGGTCCAGATTCCGGAGTTGTTTCTTGACTGCGGTGTAGGTGGCTCGTCTTCTCTGTACCTGGGCCGTGTAATCAGGGAAGAAAGAGACGGTGACATTCTGTACCTTAGGGCCGGGGTGTTTGCCCAGTTCCCGCAGAATAGCATCTCTGTCTCTGAAGTTCATAACTCAAAATAGGAATGGACGAGGGCATGCCCCAGGAGGCGGCCTGCGAGCAGGTATGCGATGGGCCCGCTCAACCACGAATTGCGGGGAGAGTGATCTGGGTGGCATGAGCTCCCTCATCCCGCCCTTCGGATCCCTTGGGAGATTAACCACACGGACATTGTTGCGGCGTGAGCGGCCCTCTGCATCGTCCACCCTCTCCTCCAGGGTGCAAACCCGGTCTAGCAGGTCTTGTAGTGTGGAGGCGTGATTCTGGGATCTGGGCTGAAGGTCCATAATGGCGGTCTCAGTTTCACGGACCCTGTCCGAGAGTTTTTGTTGGTCGGCCCGATGGAGCGTGAAGTCCGAGGTGATGGTGTCCATCCGGCCCTCCAGAGAGGTGCGAGTCTGGTCCAGGGCATTACCGATTCGTTCAACCGCCGCCAAGACAGTGTCCAGCGTGGCTGCAAGGTCGGGTGGGCTCACCCTCGTCGTGGATTCAGGAGCCGTGGGCGTCAGTCCAGGTTGACCCTCAGGGGGTAGGTCGCAGTGGGTGGTATTGCGTAGTCGGCCCATAACGATTTTCTGCACACTCCGCATAGGAAGCGAGGTCAGGGCCGCGATCACTCACCACTAGTTAGGCAGCACAGGCGTGTCGTGAGGGTCAACCGCAGCGATCACAGGGCCACTCCAGGCATCCAATTTTCTTCCACAGGAGTCACCGAAGATACTACAGACGAGGAGAAAAGGGAGGCTCCCTGCCTCCGCAGAGATGCAGCGCCACGACCCAAGATCCAGGCACAGAGAGAATCACCAAGGGCCAGCAATCACTGCCGCAACTACTGCCGCCCAATAGTCCTCATGACAGCTGCACGGTGCGTGGGCATGGACGCTGAGCGGTGCCCCAGCCGATAGCCCGTGAAGGGAGTTCAGATGTGGGGCCCTGCTGCCTCCAACAGCAAAGCAAACTCCATAGCCAGCCCCACACAGCTTCCCGGTCGCGTAGAATGCACTACCTGGAGCGAAATCCGTGCACGGCGAGTGGCGTGCGACCCGTCCCCACCTCCTCCCAGATCATTGCTGGCGGCACGTCGCACTAATGGGGCACTTCGTGGTCTGTGGTAGATGCCGCGTCAAAGAGCCGGGTCTTGGAAGAGGCCACAACTGACAGCAGAGTAGGCAGGCCTCGCTCCAGGAGGAGGGGGAAAGTGGGCATACGGCTCCGGTATTGGGTCTGGGAGTGGCGGGGGATGAGCGTAGTTACTCCATGTCTTTCGGGCCCGTGGCAGGAACAGCCATACAGTCCCAGTCCTGTCTAGGCGATGGGCCCCAGGTCCGGCCGACCCCGGTGGACCCCTGCTCTAGACAGGTGCCGCAGGGGTCACCGTGTGTATGCAGGGTCAGCTGAGGGGCCCTAGGCCCGACCGACCCCGTGGCCCCCGACCGTTGCACCCAAGCCGCAGTCACCTTCCATGTGTCCAACGCAGCAGCCGGTAATTCTCAGTGGGTCCAGGTGGGGGCCCAGGCCTGAACGACCCCAGCAGCCCCCCACCACAGGGCAGAAGCAGCTGGTGGAACACAAGGGGCCGCCTCACCAGACACCCGGTGCCCCCCCCAAGTTCAAAACTTCCATTCAAGCCCGTACCATTTGCATACATCATCATAGACATAGAAAACAAACTGCATGGCAAATGAGCATCGTCATAAAAACAGTGGCATAATTCATCAGTGTAAACATAAATTAAATTGAATTAAAGCACACATTTCTGGAACTGAATCTATGCAGTGCAAATGCCCATAATTACTATTAAATAGAATAAAATAAAATAAAATTGGTAGCCCTGGTTAATTCACCATATGCTTTGCGTCAGTATAGACATGGTAAACAGTCTATCAATTAAGCTAAACATCACAATTCATGGAAAAATATATATAATTAATTATGTACATGCATTCAAAATAACTCATGCAAATTACCCCATTTGAAACCGCAAGCAATGCTATGGGGTCCCGTCCGTTAGAGTAAGCAAACTCCGGGATCCCCATAGATCGGCATGTGAGATGAGTCATCATAAACATAATAAGCAGACTGTCGATCAAGCTGATGTTCATCATGGATGAAAAAGGCAATATATATACATTTATTAAACCCATGTAAGTATACATCGAATAGCCAAAGCAAGGTAATGCAGTACAAATTAAAGGGCAAATGAGCAGATCTACAATTATGGCGTTACACTCTGCTTGTTCACCATATGTACATAAAAGTAGTCATGAACTTAAATTGCTTATAGTATACCAATGCATAATATATTCATAATAGTCATAATCAATTACAACGCAATTTAATATATGGCTACGTAAGCACAGTCCCAAAAAGGATGTGAACAAAATATTTCCATGATATCATGGGTCCGCAGTGTAATTACGTTTTCTAAATAGAAAATTCAATAAATAAGAACTGGACATAGCAGAAGTATCAATACAAATTTGGTCTATGACAATACTTAATCAATAACCCACACCTAGAGAGCATGTGCAGAGATAATAAATAATAAAATAGTTAATAAAACTCCTAAGCAAGGTGGCCTGGCAGATGTACTTAATGGAGCAAAGAATAGCAATTGATTCTCACCCTGGGTCCTTAAACTGCGTGACCCATCTCGAGGGCTATGTTTCCAATCAACTGACAAATGTCTAATTATAAAGCTAATAAGGGAAAACATGTCCCAACATACCACCCAGGTCCCACACGCAAAGACAGGGGGCGAGTGAAGATAATAATAAATAATATTTAGCAACAAAAAAGGGGAAAAAGTGTGACATCAAAATATTACTATACTATTGCTGGGAGAACCGAGAACTAGACAGTAATGTCCAAGATGTAATTATAGCCCAATATAGGTTGCCAATTCCTCTTCAGTGTTCAACCCAAACGGCATTCTGGTGTTCAGATCGATAATGTACCTGGATTCTAAGATCCACAGCTGCTTCTCTCTATCGCCGCCCCTGATATTTTAATTCAATTCAATTTATGTTTACACTGATGAATTATACAGCATGAATTATGTCACTGTTTTTATGACGATGATCATTTTCCCCGCAGTTTGCTTTCTATATCTATGATGATGTATACAAATAGTACAGGCTTGAACGGAAGTTTTGAACTTGACAAAGGCCTTTTCGGCAGAAATGCATTGTTCCTTGTTCTTTGTGCTCTAAATAAAACACTTGTGGTGGATTTTTGGTGTGCCTCTTTTCCTTCCTATTGGAGTGTAGATACCTGTAACTGTATATATATATAGAGGAGAGTATTATGTCGTCGGATGAAGGTAGCATTAATAGAATAGAAACATTCGACAAGTCCAAAATTTTAGATTTAGGTGAGGAGATCGATTTTTTTGTATACGATCGTCTGCAAACATTGAGGCCCCGCAATCAAAAGACAAAAGAACAAGAATCAACAAAAGACGACAAGAGCGCCACAAGAAGTGGAAACTTCTACCAAAAAGCAGTATTGGCCAAAGAATCAATAAATGACAACACTATAGTAAATCTTTCTACCATCACTCTTTCCGAGGCTGAAAAACAGCCTATCAGTCTCGGTTTGTCTTTCTGCCCTATTAGCGATTTCGATTCCACACGGACATGAGTAGACGTCTTTTGTTACTTCCGTAAACTGAAGTTGCGGAAATTCTTCAGTATTAAAGAAGGTCTCATAGAGGAGGCCGTTGCACTAGTGAGAGGGGGAAAGGAGCGGTCAGGGGAGACATCGAGCACAGCATTAAAATCACCGCCCAGGAGCCACGGGACATCCTTCCACTGGAGCAATACCTCAGTGAGATCATTCAGAAATGTACCCTGTGCAACATTGGGGGCATATAGGGAGACGAGTAGGAGCGGTTGGCCGTTCAGTCTACCTTCCACCAAGACATAGCGCCCCATGGGGTCTGGACTTTTATCTCCTCCCAGGAAACCCCTGCTTTAATCCATATCATCGCCCCTCTAGCCATGGATGAATAGTTGGTGCTGTACACCTGGCCACGCCAACGTCTGCGTAAGCGGGTAGCCTCAACTGCAGTCAGGTGTGTCTCCTGCAAAAGCGCAACACTCGACTTATGACGCTGTAAATAGGCATAAATGGCGTATCGCTTAGATGGCGTTTGAATACCCCTGACATTTCAGGTTATGACATTAAGGTCGGCCATTGGGACAATGTATGCTTGTGTGCCCTGCCCATATGATATGGGAACCTCTGTGTGGCGAACCCCCTCGGATGGGAAGGACGTAGTAGCAGCAGGCCTGTAAGGATGGCGACTCATGCCTAGGGGAAATAATAATAAGGTAAAGTTGTAAGAAACCAGAAAACAGGAAAAGAGCAGAACCCCAACATGAGGAACTGCCCAAACAATCACGCCAAAGCATGGCTATGGAACTAGTATCGCTATATGGCTGCGGGGGGGAGGTAAACCAGCGAGAAGGAGGAATCGGTTCGGAGACTGTCCCCTTTGGTTATCCCCAAAGAGCAGGAGATAGAGCATTATAGAATTACTAAAAGAAACATGTCCTAGATTGATATGGCATTCAAATAAGGATAATTAGCAAAAGTCAAATGATGCCATCTGCAGTTTGTGGGGTGACACCCTGGAGCGGGGAAAAGTCTGCATCCATGGACCACTCCGGCATGGATTCGAAAGCCCCGGATCCGGTGGGAGAGACAACAGAGTCGACTGCCTGCAGGGCCCCTTGGCGTTGCTGTCGAATTTGGTCGGAACTGGGGGCGGCCATCCCAGAACTGACCTCCTTGGCTTTTCCCCCCGGTACCTACCCCCGCGGGGCGCTCACGGGGGCGGGACTCATCAGACGACTTGGGTGCAGTCGCCAGCCCCTGATCTTCAAGCCAGTCCCACACCTCCATAGGGGAGTCGAAGTACTTTGTGTTGCCATCTTTAATGACTCGCAGGCGGGCCAGGAAGAGTAAGGAGTAATGGTGGTCCAGATTCCGGAGTTGTTTCTTGACTGCGGTGTAGGTGGCTCGTCTTCTCTGTACCTGGGCCGTGTAATCAGGGAAGAGAGAGACGGTGACATTCTGTACCTTAGGGCCGGGGTGTTTGCCCAGTTCCCGCAGAATAGCATCTCTGTCTCTGAAGTTCATAACTCAAAATAGGAATGGACGAGGGCATGCCCCAGGAGGCGGCCTGCGAGCAGGTATGCGATGGGCCCGCTCAACCACGAATTGCGGGGAGAGTGATCTGGGTGGCATGAGCTCCCTCATCCCGCCCTTCGGATCCCTTGGGAGATTAACCACACGGACATTGTTGCGGCGTGAGCGGCCCTCTGCATCGTCCACCCTCTCCTCCAGGGTGCAAACCCGGTCTAGCAGGTCTTGTAGTGTGGAGGCGTGATTCTGGGATCTGGGCTGAAGGTCCATAATGGCGGTCTCAGTTTCACGGACCCTGTCCGAGAGTTTTTGTTGGTCGGCCCGATGGAGCGTGAAGTCCGAGGTGATGGTGTCCATCCGGCCCTCCAGAGAGGTGCGAGTCTGGTCCAGGGCATTACCGATTCGTTCAACCGCCGCCAAGACAGTGTCCAGCGTGGCTGCAAGGTCGGGTGGGCTCACCCTCGTCGTGGATTCAGGAGCCGTGGGCGTCAGTCCAGGTTGACCCTCAGGGGGTAGGTCGCAGTGGGTGGTATTGCGTAGTCGGCCCATAACGATTTTCTGCACACTCCGCATAGGAAGCGAGGTCAGGGCCGCGATCACTCACCACTAGTTAGGCAGCACAGGCGTGTTGTGAGGGTCAACCGCAGCGATCACAGGGCCACTCCAGGCATCCAATTTTCTTCCACAGGAGTCACCGAAGATACTACAGACGAGGAGAAAAGGGAGGCTCCCTGCCTCCGCAGAGATGCAGCGCCACGACCCAAGATCCAGGCACAGAGAGAATCACCAAGGGCCAGCAATCACTGCCGCAACTACTGCCGCCCAATAGTCCTCATGACAGCTGCACGGTGCGTGGGCATGGACGCTGAGCGGTGCCCCAGCCGATAGCCCATGAAGGGAGTTCAGATGTGGGGCCCTGCTGCCTCCAACAGCAAAGCAAACTCCATAGCCAGCCCCACACAGCTTCCCGGTCGCGTAGAATGCACTACCTGGAGCGAAATCCGTGCACGGCGAGTGGCGTGCGACCCGTCCCCACCTCCTCCCAGATCATTGCTGGCGGCACGTCGCACTAATGGGGCACTTCGTGGTCTGTGGTAGATGCCGCGTCAAAGATCCGGGTCTTGGAAGAGGCCACAACTGACAGCACAGTAGGCAGGCCTCGCTCCAGGAGGAGGGGGAAAGTGGGCATACGGCTCCGGTATTGGGTCTGGGAGTGGCGGGGGATGAGCGTAGTTACTCCATGTCTTTCGGGCCCGTGGCAGGAACAGCCATACAGTCCCAGTCCTGTCTAGGCGATGGGCCCCAGGTCCGGCCGACCCCGGTGGACCCCTGCTCTAGACAGGTGCCGCAGGGGTCACCGTGTGTATGCAGGGTCAGCTGAGGGGCCCTAGGCCCGACCGACCCCGTGGCCCCCGACCGTTGCACCCAAGCCACAGTCACCTTCCATGTGTCCAACGCAGCAGCCGGTAATTCTCAGTGGGTCCAGGTGGGGGCCCAGGCCTGAACGACCCCAGCAGCCCCCCACCACAGGGCAGAAGCAGCCGGTGGAACACAAGGGGCCGCCTCACCAGACACCCGGTGCCCCCCCCAAGTTCAAAACTTCCATTCAAGCCCGTACCATTTGCATACATCATCATAGACATAGAAAACAAACTGCATGGCAAATGAGCATCGTCATAAAAACAGTGGCATAATTCATCAGTGTAAACATAAATTAAATTGAATTAAAGCACACATTTCTGGAACTGAATCTATGCAGTGCAAATGCCCATAATTACTATTAAATAGAATAAAATAAAATAAAATTGGTAGCCCTGGTTAATTCACCATATGCTTTGCGTCAGTATAGACATGGTAAACAGTCTATCAATTAAGCTAAACATCACAATTCATGGAAAAATATATATAATTAATTATGTACATGCATTCAAAATAACTCATGCAAATTACCCCATTTGAAACCGCAAGCAATGCTATGGGGTCCCGTCCGTTAGAGTAAGCAAACTCCGGGATCCCCATAGATCGGCATGTGAGATGAGTCATCATAAACATAATAAGCAGACTGTCGATCAAGCTGATGTTCATCATGGATGAGAAAGGCAATATATATACATTTATTAAACCCATGTAAGTATACATCGAATAGCCAAAGCAAGGTAATGCAGTACAAATTAAAGGGCAAATTAGCAGATCTACAATTATGGCGTTACACTCTGCTTGTTCACCATATGTACATAAAAGTAGTCATGAACTTAAATTGCTTATAGTATACCAATGCATAATATATTCATAATAGTCATAATCAATTACAACGCAATTTAATATATGGCTACGTAAGCACAGTCCCAAAAAGGATGTGAACAAAATATTTCCATGATATCATGGGTCCGCAGTGTAATTACGTTTTCTAAATAGAAAATTCAATAAATAAGAACTGGACATAGCAGAAGTATCAATACAAATTCGGTCTATGACAATATTTAATCAATAACCCACACCTAGAGAGCATGTGCACAGATAATAAATAATAAAATAGTTAATAAAACTCCTAAGCAAGGTGGCCTGGGAGATGTACTTAATGGAGCAAAGAATAGCAATTGATTCTCACCCTGGGTCCTTAAACTGCGTGACCCATCTCGAGGGCTATGTTTCCAATCAACTGACAAATGTCTAATTATAAAGCTAATAAGGGAAAACATGTCCCAACATACCACCCAGGTCCCACACGCAAAGACAGGGGGCGAGTGAAGATAATAATAAATAATATTTAGCAACAAAAAAGGGGAAAAAGTGTGACATCAAAATATTACTATACTATTGCTGGGAGAACCGAGAACTAGACAGTAATGTCCAAGATGTAATTATAGCCCAATATAGGTTGCCAATTCCTCTTCAGTGTTCAACCCAAACGGCATTCTGGTGTTCAGATCGATAATGTACCTGGATTCTAAGATCCACAGCTGCTTCTCTCTATCGCCGCCCCTGATATTTTAATTCAATTCAATTTATGTTTACACTGATGAATTATACAGCATGAATTATGTCACTGTTTTTATGACGATGATCATTTTCCCGCAGTTTGCTTTCTATGTCTATGATGATGTATACAAATAGTACAGGCTTGAACGGAAGTTTTGAACTTGACAAAGGCCGTTTCGGCAGAAATGCATTGTTCCTTGTTCTTTGTGCTCTGAATAAAACACTTGTGGTGGATTTTTGGTGTGCCTCTTTTCCTTCCTATTGGAGTGTAGATACCTGTAAGTGTATATATATATAGAGGGGAGCATTATGTCGTCGGATGAAGGTAGCATTAATAGAATAGAAACATTCGACAAGTCCAAAATTTTAGATTTAGGTGAGGAGATCGATTTTTATGTATACGATCGTCTGCAAACATTGAGGCCCCGCAATCAAAAGACAAAAGAACAAGAATCAACAAAAGACTACGAGAGCGCCACAAGAAGTGGAAACTTCTACCAAAAAGCAGTATTGGCCAAAGAATCAATAAATGACAACACTATAGTAAATCTTTCTACCATCACTCTTTCCGAGGCTGAAAAACAGCCTATCAGTCTCGGTTTGTCTTTCTGCCCTATTAGCGATTTCAATTCCACACGGACACGAGTAGACGTCTTTTGTTACATCCGTAAACTGAAGTTGCGGAAATTCTTCAGTATTAAAGAAGGTCTCAAAGAACAAGAATCTAATTCGGACAACCAGTCAAATATCGAGGTTACAGCAGCCGATGCGAGAACGTTTCTTACAATGCACCAACTTCAGCATGGCAATAGTGCTTCCGAGGAGGATATATCAACCCAACAAGAACTAACTGAAGCGACCATTTCCAAAGTCTAATTTTGTGCCAAACATGCCTAAAGACGCTATTGATATCTTCCATGAAGTCATAGTGGAAGATCTCAAAAAATTGCACTACAAAATCAAACACCGGAGAAGATACAAAAGTGAACAGGAAAAAGAATATGCAGCGTTGATCAAACGATTGAGTAACGACCATCAAATTATTGTCACCACATCTGACAAAGGGGGCAACATTGTTATTTGGCCGCAAAAAGAATATATCGCAGAGGCGCAGAAACAACTAGGCGATCCTTTGTGTTATGAAAAATCTACTTTTAAAGAGTACAATGCTGCCAGAGATTACCTCAAGAAAATACTCTTCAAATGGAAAAGAGAGGGGATGATTTCCACGGAGGAATTCCAGTTTCTACATGTAGAAAATCCTGTTTTACCAATGTTATATCTGATACCCAGTGCATAAAAAGATATTACCGGTCCCTGGGCGGCCCATTATATCGGCCATACAGGGTGTCGCAGTACATATCACGCAGTATATTGATTATTTTTTACAGGATCTAGTAACGAGCTTACCAACTTATATCAGAGATTTTTTTTAAACGATCAAGAACATTCCTTGGACTGAAGATTCGATATTCATTACCTTGGGTATCGAATCCCCTTATACCAGTATAGAACATCATACTGGATTAAAAGCATTAGAACATTTTTTAGGTACTAGATCGTTACAATGTTGTAGTCATAACAAAATGACTATGGAACTAGTATCCTGGTGTCTCAATAATAATTATTTTCTGTTTAGCAAGGACCTATTCTTACAGAGGAGGGGTGTTGCGATGGGGGCCTGCTTCTCTCCCGGCTACGCGTGTCTTCAGGTGGGTTGGTGGGAGAAGCAGGTCCTCAAGCGCACACACAATTATGTTGTTACTGATCATGTTTTAAAATGGATACAATATATCGATGACGTTTTTATCATATGGAGGGGGGACACAGGAAAAGCACTGCGGGCAATTCTATGTTACATGCCAGCAGTGCTCACCCTAAACACGTCATCAACAACATTCCATATGGTGAGCTATTAAGGCTCAAGCGCATCTGTAGTACAGAAGAGGATTTAGCTATCTGCACCACACTGGCACTCAACAGATTCAAACAGAGAGGGTATAAAGATGCCATTTTAAATCAGGCAGTTAAGAAAATGCATGGCAAGCCCAGGGATCTACTACTAAGAAATCATGTAACAAAAACACAAAATTTGGATTCAGTAGCGAAGGACAATGAATCTGCTCCTAGGTTTGTCATTACATATAATTGTCAAGAAAGAAAGATTAGGTCCATCATAACACAAAGCTGGCCCATACTTTTAACCGATGGGGTTCTAGCTTCCAGGCTCCCTAGTACTCCAACCATTACATACAGAAAAGGACCCTCAATGAGAGCTCAAATTAATAAAAGTTTTCCTGAATTGAGCAAAGACCCTATGGTTGCAGCCCAGGCCGGGGTTTGTCAAATGTTTCAGCTGCAGGGCGTGCAGGTTTGGAACTAATACCACACAATATGCCACCCCATTCTGTCCAGATATGATAAACATCAAGGGGACCTACAATTGTAAGACTGAATATGCAGTTTATGTTCTGAGATGCACCTGCGGCTTGAGATATGTGGGTAGCACCAAGCTGCAGGTGCATGTCAGAATCCTCCAGCATCTTCGAGCAATCCTGAATAACGATAGCTCTTATCCAGTTGCCAGGTATTTCAAGTCAGTACACAATAATGATCTGCAGTGTTTGAGGTACTTTGTAATAGCGGCAATTCCCAAATCACATAGAGGAAGAGATAGAGATAAGATGCTGAGAAGGATGTAATCAAGAATAATCTTAGAATTAGATAGTAAATTCCCCAACGGGTTAAATACCACGGAAGATTTGTATCATTTTTTATAATTGGTTGTTTTTCTGTATAAATATAGCAACAAGGAATTTTTCTGTATATATTTATTTAGGCTGCTTCCCTGCAGCACCGTCGTTTTGTTAATAACTATAACTCTTTCTGATTTTAAATACATATTATTTTTCATCTCTGTGGGATTTTTTTATATTTACGTGGATTACACATTATACTCGCACATTTTATAAGCTGATTTACAGACGATGGTTCAGTCATTCCGGAGATAGTATACTCCAGGTTGTTTTCAGTATAGAGAATAAGAATCTTCAGTTTCACGGTAATATAGAATCTATCAGCATTTAGACTGTACATGGACAAATTTTTTATTGATACAATATGTGCGTAAAATATGAGGTTGATACGAGGCTTGCGTAATTTGCACATGCTTGATTTGTACAACAGATCGTAGCGGTATTTGCACATAAATACATAGATAGCGCAATTTGCACATATTGTAAGAGATGTATGCTCTATTTTTCACATATTTATTTGTGGTATTTGCACTCGAGATTGCATTGAATTTGCACATCTGTCTCTGAATATACAATATTCCACATATCAATTGCTAACTATCCCTGTATTAGCACAGGAATTGGACAAAAGAAAGAAATAACAAATTGTTCCATTTCTAATTATGAAACTGGTTGCTATAAGAAAACTTTGCATTCATGCTTATGAATTGTTATTTTTTATTCAGACATACGTGCCTTTCTTTGTTAGATTTGGTTAAGATTAATTCATGCCGTAAGACTAGGTAGAAAAAAGACTGACCGTAATGCATGAAATACAGCCCGTGCATAATATCTTCTTTATGTTCATTATCACACGTGGTGTACACAAAGCATATTTAAAAAAATGGCGGGCCATAAACTGACGATCTGTGAGCAGGGGCAACCGCCTGAAATGCGTCAGATTTTGCAGCTCTGTAATCAATAAATTCATCTGTGCCTGAATCTTGGGATTCATGTTGTCTCTGTTCGCCGTGGAAGAAGTGCAGGGACAGCTTGTTTTACTTTATATATATATATATATATATATATATATATATATATATATATATATATATATATACACAGTTACAATTATAGATATAGATATATATATATACACACACATATATACATATATATATTCACGGAAAAAACAAAGGTTACAGGGACGTTACAGTTAGACTCAGGTTTCACAGGTACAAAACTGGTGGTCAATAGAAGGTACTTACAGTTAGGACCTTGTTGCCATTAGGTAGGTATAGTTAGGACTTTGTTTCCATAGGAAAAGCGTTTGTTTTGCTGATACATTTGGCACCATTTGACAAATCTTCATGAAGTTTTCAAAACTAGCTTGCCACTTACTTCAGCTGCTGTTTGGACAGTTTTGCGGTTATTCGTCAAGCGGGGACTGAGAAAAAGGGGGGTCTCAAAATGCACATTCCCCCTGCAATTTTCCATAGCAATTTTAGACTCTAATACATCCCGAACCGCCGGACAGAATTACACCAAAATTGGCAGAAAGCTGGCTCTTGGCTCATGTAGAGCTAGACAGCGCATGCACTATCTCTTTGAGACCTGCTATGATTAGTCTGTGGGCTTGAAGTTTTTTTTACCTCCTTTCCTGCTATTTGCAGGCTCCATTGTCATTTGGTCATTCTTGTTTTTTTATTGGTTTAAGACATACATTTGTCTTTCTTCCTTTACTAATTTCCCTTCCCGAGAGCTCCGGCCAAGCACAGTCTTCTTCCTCAAAGTACTGCTATAGTATTGTATTGCCAAACTTTTTTTCTTTTTCGTTTTGGTTATTTTTAAATGTATTTGCTTTCTTTGTTCGGAGTGTGCCAGAATCCCCAGCCGGGATTTTAGCCATTGTGACTACAGGCCTGCGTGATAATTCAAAACATATACTTTTACTATTAGTAAACACCGTCCCTGTGTCCTCCCTAAGTGTGTGTCTGCATGGTGTGCCTATGGCTGGGAGATAAAGGCTGCACTGGGGATGCTGCCTCTGCCCCATTAAAAATAATGGGGTAACCCTGTGTCCCTCAGAACCTGGATATTGATAATATAGTAAACAGTTGGTTCTGTTGGGTAATACAATTGCTGAGTTCCAAGTAATTAATAGTGCAACAGATCAATTCAGATAGCATTTAAAAAATGAATTTTAAAGAACACTTGTTTGATATGAACACACCAAAGAAAAATAAAATGTTAGTTTGAATAACACAAAGTTTACCCTTATCTTGTTCAGTGTATATATGATCAAGGGCGGGATCGCCCGAAACGCGTAATGGCGGAATTGGCTAAATAAACATACAGCACAAGAATTACTGGGTCGGCGCTTGTTTGTTTCATCAAGAAGGAAAGTGAAGGCGAGTTGTTGCATATATATATATATATATATATATATATATATATATATATATATATATACATATATATATATACATTCACTTAAAAAACCATAGGTTTCACACATGTTATAGTTAGCTGGACATTTCACTCGTGAAAAACCATTGAAATTCCCCCGTTATAGTTAGTGCAGGCAACTATAACTCACGCGACCGCAATCCTCTGCTGATGACGTCAGATATTACATCACTGTATTTAGACACCTATTTACCCATGTCTTCTTCCATTAATCTTTAGCTATACATATATTACAAATATTTTTTTTTCAGAAAGACACATATGTCATCAGTGATGTAATATCTGACGTCATCAGCAGAGGATTGCGGTCGCGTGAGTTATAGTTGCCTGCACTAACTATAACGGGGGAATTTCATTGGTTTTTTACGAGTGAAATGTCCAGCTAACTATAACATGTGTGAAACCTATGGTTTTTTCAGTGAATTTGCAAGGTTTTTTAAATGCTAATTCCTAACTATAACGTGTGTGAAACCTATGGTTTTTTCAGTTAATATATATATATATATATATATAAAGATCAGTGCTCCTTCCATCGACGGCACCAGCATTGCGAGGCCAGTGGCGGCAGAGTAGCAACGCTGTTGGACGAATATATATATATCACTGTATGCCTGAAACACGTCATGGAAAATGAGGAGTGAGGAGAAATAAACAACAAGTTGCCGTAAAGTTTTCCTGGTGTTGCGGTCGCGTGAGTTATAGTTGCCTGCACTAACTATAACGGGGGAATTTCAATGGTTTTTCACGAGTGAAATGTCCAGCTAACTATAACATGTGTGAAACCTATGGTTTTTTAAGTGAATTTGCAAGGTTTTTTAAATGCTAATTCCTAACTATAACCTGTGTGAAACCTATGGTTTTTTCAGTGAATTTGTACGGTTTTTTAAATGCTAAGTTATGTATTTATTTATTTTTTTTAAGGTTTTTCACCGTGCGCGTACCGTACGCGCACGGTGCGCTTCGCGCACCGTGCGCCCACGTTACGCAGTTCGCGGAATTTTTCTGTTTCTACCATACGCGCACGCTAAGCGCACTCCACGATTTTTCGAAATTTTGGCCCTTGGGGGTCCTTCTGGGACCCCCTGACAAAGGCTAGGGGGTCAGGAACTGTCCACCCTGCCCCCTTTTCACGTTCTCCACCTTTGTTTTTCACCCCCTCAGACTGCGAGAGACAAAATGGCGGCCGACACTTCCTGGTTTCGACCGATTCGAATGTTTACTAAGATCTAACAACCAATCAGAATCGCGCTCGCGCACGGCAGCGTGCGCGTACGGTACATTTTACCGTACGCGCACGGAGCGCGCCTATAGATATATATATTGATTTAAATGCTATTTTCTCAGGAAATACTGAACAGATTTACACCAGACCTGCAAAAGGCACATCCCTGACCTGAGGACTACCTCTCTGCCAAATTTCAAGTAATTCTGTTCAGCCATTCGGGCTGTAGCTTGGACTAAAGGTCCTATGGAAAAATGCATGGGGAAAACGCATTTTGGGACCCCCCCTTTTTCTCAGCCCCCGCTTGACGAATCCCCCCGAGACTTTCCGGGAAGGAGCGGAGCGCCCCACCTATTTTGAAAATTTTGCGAGGATTCGTCAATCAGCGCCAAAGTTATTCCAAATAGAATGTTGCGGATTTCCTATGGAAACACGATCCTAACTATAACTATCTACTGGCGACCGCCAGTAGATAATATATATATATACATATATATATATATATGGATATAATTATTGCGTATTTTGCACAAAACATCTTGATATATATATATTTTTTTATAGGCGATCAAATATGAAGGTTTTATTAAATGTATTTTGTACTTTCAAAAATTTTCATAGCTATCCCCTATTTATAATTAAATATCCCATGCTAATATTTGTATTTTGCACTTTACAGCATCTTTTGCACATAATATCATTGAACTTTGCACTTTAACCTGCGCACCTTGAACAGCAAGCATTTGCACCTTATTATTGATCATGTATTTGTACACTCTCATTATGATGTATTATGACAAGCAAACCAAGAGTATTTCTTCTATATCGTTCAACACTAATTATCACGTGACTTCAAAATGCTGTATAAAAGGATATTCAGTAAGGTTGTTACTCTATGTGATCAAGGCCACCTGGTGGCCGAAACGCGCAATGACATGTCACGCCGTTACTAACTTCTGAATAAATCTTTGTGAAGCACGTCTGGTGTCCGTGTGCTGTTCCTCCTCGCCCGCCGGGAAGTGGAAGGATGCTCTTGATATTTATATATATATATATATATATATATATATATATATATATATATATATATATATATATATATATATATATATGGCTGCCACAAGCACATTTTCATATCAGCAAAATAGGTGACTCTCGTGAGGTAAATGCAGCAAAGTGACAAAGTAAAGTCAATAGTGAACTATATACA
This sequence comes from Triturus cristatus, assembly GCF_964204655.1. Lineage (NCBI taxonomy): Eukaryota > Metazoa > Chordata > Amphibia > Caudata > Salamandridae > Triturus > Triturus cristatus. Next base: position 115,900,793 of record NC_140580.1, read on the forward strand.
TGACATATACAGGTGACATCAGAAGATGGATCTAATTTAATAGTTGGGTCCTATATCAAATTTCATTGCATGAATTCACAAGACCCAAAGGTATGTTAAGGATAGGGTCAAGGGAACTTCTAGGGCATGGACAATGATATTGTCGGCGTTTCGACCCAAAGGTAAGCGCAGAATGTCATGCGTCACAGCGGGTCTTCTTCAGGACTGTGGAGGCAGATATGGATAGCCAAATGGTAGAGGACAATTATTGAAGTGCAGGAGTGCGTTAATCAAGGAATTCTCATAACGTGCAGAGATCCCGGTAGGATATCCAGCAACCGTAGTTAATCCAGTGATCATGTGAAAGTAGATCAATGAGGTGTCATTAAATCAATAGGATCCTATGTTGGTATCCCCAATTCCGTAGCAATCTTAGTTGTGCAGTATTATTTGTAGGCACAAAGTAGATCCACCATCCGGTTGGAGTCTTAGATAAAGGTTTTTGTTTTTATCAGGTCGTAAAAGTGCTGAGTCCGCAAAAAACTGGAATCTCGAACGAAGCAATGAATGCGGGAGAGTCCTGCCCCATATCCAGCAGAACTTGTGCTTCTTAATGCTAGATCCAAACTTGCTTCTTTACCTTTGTGTCTTCAAAAGTCCCCGTAACTTTTCAACAATTACTATAGCATTGTATTGGATTTCTTTGAGGTTTCTGTGCCTTTTAGTAACACACCAATGTATTCAATTAAATGCATTCGCTTTCTTTGTTTAGAGTGTGTCAGAATCCCAAGCTGTGATCTTAGCCATCGAGACAACAGGCCTGCGTGGATCTAAAAATATATTCTAATTATTATGCATCTTTGTGCAGTTGTTAGCATTTTTATCATACTTAGCAATTCTATGCCCATAAGCCACTATTTCCCAAAACTACTGCTAAACACTCTCCTTTAACTAATTGTCCCTCAGCGTCTACGGAAAATTGTATTACCTTCCTCAAAATAGTTTTCCATCTCTTTTTACCTAATGCCTCACTACTCAATAAAACTTAACGTTCTACAGCCACAACCACATTCAGTTTCCCTCTCAAGCTCCTACTCAAGGTGCCCAACAACAGTGCTTAGTTTGTAAACAAATAAGTGCCGGGCCCTCATAATAAGATCACAACAGTTTGCACCACACATTGCCACTGTCAGCACTGCCAATAAAACAACGTACACAACTACTAATCATCACACTGCTACAAGTGTGAGAATTCACACTGTTCAAGGCTTCTAAGCGTTAAGAATGGTTTGGGCGGCAGGTATTACTTGTATTAAACGTGTATTAAGAACTGTTTTTCTGCTCATATTTAAATGAGCAGCTGTCCCAAGTGCCAGTGCCTGCAATTAAGTGCCAAAGCCGGCAATAAGTGCCAATGCCGAGCACCAAAAGCACCAGCTCAAATTATGCACTGCCCACCAAGCAACTATTACTAGTATTTCAGCAAAAACAAAAATAGGATCAGAAGTGAGAAAGATTAAACACAGGAAAACTATACAATGTATACACTACATTTATTATATTCGCTCATATCCTATTATTACTAGCGCAACATTATTTAGTAAAAGACTAACATAAATGCACACATTCACACACCGTTTGCATTTAAACAATTACTTTACTTAAAACTTTCAATATTCCTATTACACACCTCTGCTGCACTGTACACTTTCTAAACAATATTGGCAATATCACCTCATAAACAGTGTCTTTCACAAGCATCGCCACATCAAACAACAGTAGCTAATCTATTCCCAATATTCAACCCACTTGCATTGTTCATATACTATCTATAATTCTACGTACAGCCTACATATTACATCAGAATTTCACAATACAAAATATTCGCACTGTTAACTAGCACAATAACACTTTCCAAGTGCTTAATTCAAAACACCCTATAACCTTTACATTACCCACAACTCAATACCACCAATACATAACTCCACTCTCCCTTTTTCCCATACTCCCATTATTCCCATAAAATCTCTCTTTCAAACCTATAAACCAAATGATACCACCAATTATTTACGCTGTCGCTTTACCCACTCACCATTTTCACATTTCCGTGGCCTTTCTAATTGCAAATCCACATTACATTTATGTTCTTCTTCTGTTAATAGCCCAATGATCCTTTCCCTCACTCTGCTCTTCTCCTCTTCACTCTCCCTCCTTATTCTTCACACTGCCCTTCTCCTCCTCAATCACCTTCCTTCTGCCTCATACTTCTCTTCCCCTCACTCTCCTACCTTATTCTCCATTCTCCTCTTTTCCTCACTCTCCATCCTTATACCTCACACTACTCTTCTCCTCAGTATCCTTCCCTACACCTAACACTACTCTTCTCATCACTCTACATCCTTATACCTCACACTGCTCTTCTCCTCACACACCTTTTTACCTCATACTACTCTTCATGACTCTAACTCCTTATACCTCAAACTACGCTTCTCCTCACTCACCTTCCTTATACCTCACACTACTCTTCTCATCTCTACATCTTTATACCATCCACTACTCTTCTCCTCAGTCTCCTTCTTTATACCTTACACTACTCTTCTTATTACTCTACATCCTTATACCTCACACTACTCTTCTCCTCCTTCTCCTTCCTTATACCTCACACTGCTCTTCTCCTCCTCACTCTCCTTTCTTAAACCCATGCTGCATTTCTTCTCCTTATTCTCTCTTTCTGCGGCACACTGCTCTTATACTCATCACTCTCCTTCCCTATACCTCATACTACCCTACCCCTCAATCTCTTTCCTTCTAACTCATGCTGCTCTTCAACTTACTCTACTTCCTTAAATCTTATGCTGCTCTTCTACTCACTCTCAATTCTTCTACATCACACTACTCTTCTCACCTCACTCTCTTTCCTTATATCTCATGCTGCTCTTCTCATCTTCACATCCTTAGACCTCACACTACTCCTCTCCTCACACTCCTTCCTTATACCTCACACTACCTTTCTCATCACTCTTTTTCCTTATACCTCATACTACCCTACCCCTCACTCCCCTTCCTTCTAACTCATATTGCTCTTCAACTCACTCTCCTTCCTTAAATGTCCTTAAATCTTAAGCTGCTCTTCTACTCACTCAAAATCCTTCTACATCACACTACTCTTCTCTTCCTCACTCTCCTTCCTTATACCTCACGCTGCTCTCCTCATCTCCCTATCCTTATACAGCACACTAGTCTTCTCCTCACTCTCTTTCCTTATACCTTACACTGCTCTTCTCATCTCTACATCCTTATATATCACACTACTCTTCTCATCACTTTACATCCTTATACCTCACACTACTCTTCTCCTCCTCACTCTCCCTCCATATATCTCATGCTACTCTTCTCCTCCTCAGTCTCCTTCCTTATCTCACGCTACTCTTCTCCTCCTCACTCTCCTTCCTTATACTTCACACTACTCTTCTCATCACTCTACATCCTTATACCTCACACTACTCTTCTTTTCACTCTCCTTCCTTATACCTCACACTACTCTCCTCACTCTACATGCTTATACCTCACACTACTCTTCTCCTCACTCTCCTTCTTTATATCTCACACTACTCTTCTCTTCAGTCTATATCCTAATACCTCACACTACTCTTCTCCTCACTCTCCTTCCTTATACCTCAGACTGCTCTTCTCATCTCTACATCTTTATACCTCACACTACTCTTTTCGTCACTCTCCTTCCTTATACCTCACACTGCTCTTCTCCTTCTCACTCTTGTTCCTTATAGCTTATACTACTCTTCTTCTCATCACTCTCCATCATACCTCACACTACTCTTCTCATCACTCTACATCCTTATATCTCACACTACTCTTCTCCTCACTCTCCTTCCTTATACCTCACGCTGCTCTTCTCATCTTTTCATCCTTATACCTCACTCTACTCTTCTACTCACTCTCCTTCATTATACCTCACACTACTCTTCTCATTCTCATCACTCTACATCCTTATACCTCACACTACTCTTCTTCTCACTCTTTCCTTATACCTCACACTGCTCTTGTCCTCCTCACTCTCCTTCCTTATACCTCATACTGCTCTTCTCTTCCTCACTCTCCTTCCTCCTACTTCACGCTAATCTTCTCTTCCTCACTCTCCTTCCTTCTACCTTATACTACTCTTCCACTCCTCACTCTACTTCCTTATACCTCACACTGCTCTTCTCCTCCTCACTCTGCTCCTTCTACATCATGCTCCTCTTCCCCACACTTTCATTTCTTATTCCTCATATTCCTCTTTTCCTCGCTTTATAACCTTATACCTCAACCTGCTCTTCTCCTCACTCACCGTCCTTCCACATGACTTTCCTCTCCTCCTACTCACTTTCTTTCCTTATCCCTCACCATGCTCTTTTCATTGCTCTTTGTAATAAAAAATAAAATAAGACCTTATTTGAAATTAGTAAAGTGTTGTTTTAACCATTCAATGTCATATTTCTGCAGGCCTATACCTCTTAACATCACACTCACATTGTCCGTATCCAATATAAGGCACCTTCTGAATACCCTAAATATTTAACAGTAAACAGGTACATACATGTTCGTGATGTGCACAGCCATTGCAGACCAAAAGGGTATCTTTATTCTACTGCCCCATAGACTCACTGTTCTCACCCTCATAGCACTTCAGTTTTCCTTGTGCTTGTATTTCTTTATTTAAATAATTTGTTCTATGTTCCCTTAGATTACGGCAAATTTTTAAGGGTGGCTACTTTCTTAAACAAGGAGTACAAACTATATATCCTACAATGCATTATAATTTAACATGGATTACTAATTACCAATAGGACTTCATGTTTGTTAAATGTAGTATTTGTTTCTTTTTACCCTCAACTTTATACATGTTAGTATTCCTCTAGACAGAAACTTCTTGAGACCTTGTCCCATGCACCAGGCGAATGGTGTTAGCACACACTTCTGTTGCAGGGTTTGGCAGTGGGGTTGCTTCAGGAGTGGCCAATGGGGCTTAAGATTGCATGCATCAGAAACTAGATCCAGAAAGACACAGTGAAGGATTGGCATTAACATATGTCTACAGACACAGCTCAAGCAACTGTTATAAATTCCTGTTCTCAGAAGACCAAGCTTCTTTGAATGTATGTTGTTCACCATGAACAGGAATACATGTGATCTCGTCTGGTGTGGTTAAGGGAAGGATGCAGCTTTTGTAAAAGGGAGGCACATAACCATGATGCATTAATTAATGTATCCTCACTGGCCCAATTCCCCACACACCTACCAATAAGAATGTAGTCACTTGAAACGCTTTGTTTTTTAGTATGATAGTGTTGCAACTTGTTCTGCTCAATGAGTTACTCACAATGAATTACCACAACAGATACTGAGCACTGTTTAGTTAATTAATGTGTTGTTTGTAGTTGCTGAAGCAGGCACAAAGCAGAGTCCACGTTTTCCTGGCTCACCCTTAATGCAATTGTTTTTTAAAAAAATGCTGCTGTGTCATACGTTTCCATTACTTTTGATTAAAAGTAACATGCAAAATAAACAATAATGGTGTATTTTTAACACACAAGCTAACAAAATCTCACTTCCAATAAAAACAAATGGAAACGTATGCTCAGCTGTAATCTTTCTCTTTATAATTTCATTAAAGGTGCAGTACCTTATGCGCCTTATAGATGGCCATTTACAACTCCACATGGAAACCTAGTAACACCCTGTGTTACTAGGTCCCCCGGATGCCTAGGTTTGCAGGGAAGTCTGGGTAGGGAAATTTGGGGGATTCACACAAGCCATACCTCATTGGACTCCCCAGGGTGTCTAGTTTTCAGAAATGTGTGGGTTTGGTAGGATTCCCTAGATGGCGGCGAGCCAGGTGCCAATACCATAGGTGCCCCATCCCAAAACCAGGTAGTTTTGTTATAGGTAATTTTGAAGTCTCCACAGTACAGTTTGGGCCATTTCCTGTTGCAGCCACTATGCCTACCCACGCGAGTGAGGTACCATTTTTATCGGGAGACCTGGGGGAACGCTGGGTGGATTTGTGGATCCACGCAGATTCCAGAACTTCCCACACAGAAATGTGAGAAAAAAGTGATTTTTTTCAGCTAAATTTGATGTCTGCAGGGGATTCTGGGTAGGGAAACGAAGGGGGACCCATGCAAGCCATACCACGCTGGACTCCCCCGGGTGTCTAGTTTTCAGAAATGTGTGGTTTTGGTAGGTTTCCCTAGATGGACGCCGAGCCCGAGGCCAAAAACTCATGGGACCCCCCTTGCAAAACCAGGTTGCTTTGCAATAGGTAATTTTGATGTCGCCTCAATAGGTTTTGGGCCCTTGCCTGTCGCGGGTACTTGACCCACACACGCGAGTGAGGTACCATTTTTATAGGGAGACCTGGGGAAACGCTGGGTGGGAGGAAATTTGTGGATCCACGCAGATTCCAGAACTTTCTCACACAGAAATGTGAGAAAAAAGTGATTTTTTCAGCTAAATTTGAGGTTTGCAGGGGATTCTGGGTGGGAAAATGTTGGGGGACCCTCGCAAGCCTTACCTCGCTGGACTCCCCCGGATGCCTAGTTCTCAGAAATGTGTGGGTTAGGTAGGTTTCCCTAGATGGCCGCCAAGCCCAGGGCCAAAAAATCATGGGACCCCCCTTGCAAAACCAGGTTGTTTTGCAATAGGTAATTTTGATGTCGCCTCAATAGGTTTTGGGCCCTTGCCTGTTGTGGGTACTTGACCCACCCACGAGTTATGTACCATTTTTATCGGGAGACCTGGAGGGAATGCATGCAGGGTGGTAGGAAAATTGTGGTTTTTCTGACAACAGAATGTTATGACAAGGTAATGCAAGGAAAATGAGTGACTATAGTAACATTTTGAGGTTTGCATGGCGTGAGTAAAAAACACATGTTGGGATCCATGAGAGGCACACCACCCAGCACTCCCCATTTTTTTTTTTTACTTTACAGAAATATGTAAAGTTGGTAAATTTTCCCTAGAGACAGACTACACCTTAACACAGAAAGACAATGAGACAAATATGACTGTCTATCCACCTGTTCCTCAAGTACACACACATGCTGGTTGGATTTGGCACGAGGGTGAGTGAAAGGTTCAAAATGTATATTTTATTAACAAGAGATTTCACATACACAAAATGCACTGTTAATAATTAAAAGGTTAAAAACCAGAACCAATGACTCACAGCTTGTGAGCTGTAAAGCCACAGCAAGGCACAAACCACTTTACAGGCCATTCACACACCTTTCATACTTGACACACACTTTCACATCACCAACTGCGGCCCCAGCACATTACAACACTCACATTCACAGACAATGTGGAGACAATGTACACCCTGGCAGAGAGAGACAAAAGAGAAATACTCCTTCAAAATGAACAATTCCTTAAGTACTCACACATACTGGTTGGATTTGGCATGAGGGTGAGTGAAGGTTCAGGGCGTAAAATTCTATTAACAAGAGATTTCACAAAAACGAAATGCACTGTTAATATTTAAAAAGTTAAAAACCTGAACCAATGACTCACAGCTCATGAGCTGTAAAGCCACGGCAAGGCACTAACCTCTTTACAGGCCATTCACACACCTTTCATACGTGTCACATAAGACCATTCACACCACCAGCCGCGGGCCCAGCACATTACAACATTCACATCAAGCGCCAGTCCACGCACACTACCAGCCAAGCACCAGTCCACGCACACCGCCAGCCAAGCACCAGTCCACACACACCGCCAGCCAAGCGCCAGTCCACACACACTGTCAGCCAAGCACCAGTCCACACACACCACCAGCCAAGTGCCAGTCCACACACACCGCCAGCCAAGTGCCACTCTACACACACCGCCAGCCAAGCACCAGTCCACGTACACCGCCAGCCAAGCACCAGTCCACGCACACCGCCAGCCAAGCTTCATTCCACTCACACCGTCATTACATTTTTTTATCCAGAAAGAAAACACAAACCAATTGCAACTAGATACAAAACTATAACTACCAAAACAGCAGCAGTAACTAAAGACATAATTCTTTTGCCAAACGTGAAACTGAACAACAACTATATAAAACCATACAGACCAGACAGTACATTATTAGACTCACGGTTGCTTCCAAAAACTCTTTTGAGTGTGATACAATCTGAAACATGTGGGCACACACAGCCCAGGATTAGAAGGACAATTGACACAGTGCATACGACTCTCCTTCCGCATACCTCTTCTCAAGCAGACTCTACATCTCTCACAGGGATTGTTTTTTTTGGGTGTGGGAGGAATTAAATCAGGAAAGTGGCGATCTTTCAATCTAGCCACATCCGCCACCACTCCAACTCTAGAAACACTTGCCTGTTCTACAACAACAAGGCTGCCTATCACAGACTCCTGAAACTGAACAAAAGTAATCTTTGATGCAGGAGAACACTCCTTGAACATAACAAAATCATTGAAAGTTGCTAAATTGAAGAGGTGGATGGCTAGCTTCTTATACCAAATGTAAACCTTACGAACAGCAGTGTAAGGTTCCAACCTCTGATCTACTCTATCGACACCACCAATGTGCTTATTGTAGTCTACAATGCACACAGGTTTGCGCACTTCAGCATCCTGACCCCAAACAGTCACAGGTGAACTACTCTCATCATGAATGGTAGTGGGCATGTAAACATCCCTCCTGTCCACAAATTTCACAGCTAGCAGTTCTTCACTATGCAAGGCGCTGCACTGTCCCCTCTGAAGCTTTTTGCAAACAAGCTTTTTTGGGTAACCTTTACGGTTAGAGCGGATTGTGCCACAAGCACAAGTGTCCACTTTGAACAATTCCTTAAACAATTGCACAGCAGTGTAAAAGTTATCAAGGTACAAATGGTGGCCTCTGTTAAACAGTCCTTTAGCAAGATCCCACACAATTTTCTAAAAAACTCCAAAAGTGGACGGACAACCAGGGGGGTCAATAGTGGAATCCCTACCAGTGTACACCGGAAATTATAGACATATCCTGTCCTACTCTTAGACAATATATACATCTTAATTCCATAACGTGCCCTCTTGCTAGGAATGTGCTGCCTAAAAACCAAACGGCCCTTGAACAGGACCAAAGACTCAACAGCAGCTATTTCTTTCCCTGGAGTATAGATCTTCTCTGAAAATCGATCTACAAAGTGATCAAGAACAGGCTGAATCTTAAAAAGAGAGTCACAGTCAGGGTGATCTTGTGACAACGCCAAAGCATGATCAACAAAATGCAGCATCCGAAGTAAAAGTAAATACCGATAATGACTCATAATTGCAGGAAATATGGTCGTTGCCATCAAGGGACTGGTAGACCAATATGAAGCCATGGATGGCTTCCTTATCAAGCCCATCAAAAAAGTCAAACCCAAAAACTTCTTCATCTCATCCAGATTTGTGGGAGTCCACCGGGTAGCTCTAGAGCGGGGCCTAAGTCTGGCACTGTTGTCCCTCAAAAACTGTTCAGCATACAAATTAGACTGCTCAACAATCTCAGCCAAAAATAAATCATCCATAAACAACTGTAAAAACTGTATAGGCAAAATAACTTCACAATACTCTCTACACCCTGAATCCCCACTAAAGGCAGGAAACACAGGCTGCACCATGTTTGGATCAACCCAGAGTCCAGCACTTCCAGTAGGAAGCCTTGCAGCCTCAGGCTGCAAAACCGATGTCTCTTGTTGCACCATCAACACTTCAGTGTCCTTTTCTAAAACAGGCACTTCATCAGCACTTTGAGTAGTTTCATCTGCACTGAGAGTAGCTTCATCATCAGATGATTCCTTGTGGACAGTAAACTCACTGCCAGATTCTTGCACTCCCTCCTCTCCCTCAGACGCACTGTCAGTCTCATAATCCTGCTCAGATGAAGATTCTAAAAAGCATACCAACCACCTGCTGAACAGTAATTCTACGGGTAGCCATAATCCTTACTTGTCAAACAAGTCAACAACAATAAACACTTTGTAAAATAAGTAAAACACAAAATACGTCTTTATCACAAATACCTATATAATCCAAAACTATACCATTCACTTGCCAGAAGCAGCTAGACTCACCACCACCTACTCTGCACAGACACTGTAAGGATCAACAATATCCCACTAAAAAAGAAAAGAAAATTACACATAAGACAATGCAAAACACATCACAAAGAATTTCATGCTTAAAACACTAACTAAATATGCTGCCATTATGACACCAATTACAAAAAAATTCATTCATGCATGACAATAATACTCATTTGGAGTAAATACAACAAAAATGTTTTTCTTACCAAAAAAATGCAACTACGCGAAACTGCAGAACAACCACTGCCGAAACCGCAACCAGGAATCGAAAGCTTTGCACTAGAATAAAAAGGAGAAAGAAACATTACAGTCACATATGCAAATAATGCACCAGTCCACACACAATCCACCAGCCAAGCTAAGGGGTAGGTGGGCCTAAGAGTATAAATAAAATATTCACCCCCATAAAAGGGGAGCAACCCTTGCCCTTGAGGCCACTGCCCAACACAAAAATTTAAAAACCCCTGTTGTCTAGTGGCTTCTGCCCCCCTTGGGGGCAGATGGGCTTAAAAACATACTGCTAATCTGCCACCCAAAGAGGACAGAAATGGCCACAATCATCCTCCCATAAAGGGGAGCGACCCTTGTCCAAAGGGCCGCTCCCCAACATCAAAAAGAAAACACCCTGGTGGCCTAGTGGCCATACAAAAATAGAAATCAGCCGATCTGTCCCTCAGGGGTGCAGATACGGCCAAATTAATGCTCCCCAAAGGAGGGCGACCCTTGCCCAAGGGGCCACTCCCCACAAACAAATCCCTGGTGGTCTAGTGGGCCCAGTATTTAAAAATAAAAGGCTAGATCTGCCCCCCGGGGGGCAGACACAGCCAAAAAGATTGCTCCCAAAGGGGAGCGACCCTTGCCCAAGGGGCTACTCCCCACAAATAAATCCCTGGTGGCCTAGTGGCCATACCAAATAAGAAATCAGCTGATCTGCCCCCCAGGGGGGCAGAAACGGCCAAATTAATGCTCCCCAAAGGAGAGAGACCATTGCCCAAGGGTCCACTCCCCACAAACCGATCCCTGGTGCTCTAGTGGGCCCGATTTTTCTTTTTTAAAATGGCAAGATCGGCCCCCAGGGGACAGACACAGCCAAATAGATTGCCCCCAAAGGGGAGCGACCCTTGCCCAAGGGGCCACTCTTCACAAATAAATCCCTGGTGGTCTAGTGGGCCCAATCTTATAAAAACATGGCGACAAACATTGCCCCCAAAAGAGAGTGACCCTTGCCCAAGGGGTCACTCTCCACAAATAAAACCCTGGTGGTCTAGTGGGCCCTATATAAAAAAAGAAATGGCGAGATCTGCCCACCCATGGGGGCAGACAGCCAAAAACATGGCCCCCAAAGGGGAGCGACCCTTGCCTAAGGGGCCGCTCCCCCAAACAGTAAATCAATTTCACTTTTTAAAAAAAAATCCCTGGCATCTAGTGGGCATTCCTGCTGCGCGATAGCACAATCGTGCAGCAGGAATGCACAAAGGAAAACTCTTTCCTTTCCCCCATGCATCTTTTGTTTAAATACCCCCCTCCCCCCAGGAGAAACTCACCTCCTCTCTTCCCAACGCGCTGTAAGCAAATGGCTTCCACCGCATTGGGAATCCTCTAATGACGTCAGCGCACCTCGCGAGCTGACGTCATTAGATGACGTGGAAGGGGGCAGGGGGAGGCAGGGAAAGGGCTTCCCCTGCCTTCCCCATTGGGGGCACCTTTAAGGGTGGCCCACGGGGGGAGCGCCAAAGAACACTATGGGGCATACCCAAATGACCCTCCCATACCTGGGTAAAGACACATGTAATATATAGCAAAAAAGGGGGTGGGGGGCTCGGGGGGATTAATCTCTTATTAAATTATACACAAGAAACAATAAATTATCTTGGTACAAAATATTTACTTATATCACCAATTTTTGGATAATTTTTCAGAAGCGAATCTCTCAATAGACATCCATGAAAAGTACACAAAATATATACAGATTATTATACATTTGGACATACAAAAAACAAAAATTCACCAAACACCTCTATATACAACTTCATCAAACATATAACACATTTTATATACACAACATATACATTCCCCTAATTCTTGCTCAAAACGATGTATACTACTTTTTGCAGTAATACAATCAGAGGTCGTCCTCTTGAATAAATGTGTCCTTATTCATGAGGAGTCCACAGATTTAGAAATTAATGGTTCTGGTGCTTACATAAAAGATTTAGAGAGGAGTAGAACCTCTGACGCCAAGAGGACGACCTCTGATTGTATTACTGCAAAAAGTAGTATACATCGTTTTGAGCAAGAATTAGGGGAATGTATATGTTGTGTATATAAAATGTGTTATATGTTTGATGAAGTTGTATATATAGGTGTTTGGTGAATTTTTGTTTTTTGTATGTCCAAATGTATAATAATCTGTATATATTTTGTGTACTTTTCATGGATGTCTATTGAGAGATTCGCTTCTGAAAAATTATCCAAAAATTGGTGATATAAGTAAATATTTTGTACCAAGATAATTTATTGTTTCTTGTGTATAATTTAATAAGAGATTAATCCCCCCGAGCCCCCCACCCCCTTTTTTGCTATATATTACACGGGGGGAGCGCCAGCGCTTCCCGCTTGGGTGGGTGCTAGGACGGCCGGGAGCCGTCCGAACCACACGCCCACCGTGACGTCGGACGGCTCCCGGCCGTCCGACACACGGATCGGGTTAATGGTCTTTTACATAATGTACATCTACAATTTGCATGAAAAGTTACCTTGTTAATTAAAACATTTTTGGGTATTTTTGTATTTTCCAAAGAAATATACACTGAATTTTGCACTTCTTTTTCAGAATAATTCTGATTAATTTGAACTTTTATCACTTAATTCTATAAATGTATTACCATTTACAATGCTAATACCGCTAACTGAAAAAAATGCGAGACCTATTGCATTTCCAATGCTTGTTGTAATTTGATGTAAATCTGTTCGGTCTTTTTGGAGTTAATAAAAATAATATTTATGTACATCTAGGGGTGCAAATTCTTCATGAGATCAGATTGGCTGCCAACACTTCAACCAGCGAGTGTTGGCAGCCATCTTGGGCCTCGTGCTTGGAGTCCCAAGAAAAAAATGGAAAAAAAACACAAGGGGGCAGGGAAAGAATACCCTATCCTGGCCCCCTAGGCCTGGTGGGACCCCGACTGAGGTCAAAAACTATTTTTTTTATGCCCCCGGGTGGGCTAGGTCCTTGGGGAAGAAATGCATAGATTTGGGGGAAGGGGGGCGTGTGGCCCCCCTCCCCAGGGCAATTTCGGCCCCTGGAACCCCATACCCCATGGTCTGGCTGATAAGAGAAAGGGGGATGAGGGGTCCCACAGCCTGGGCCGATTTCAGCCCCGGGAACCCCATCCACTATGGCCAAGCTCTTAAAATACAATGGGAGGGGGTCACGGACCCCCCTCCCAGGCAGATTTCGGCCCAGGGACCCATCACTTGGGGCCTGGCCAAAGGTTCAGAGGGGGAGGGGTGCACACAGTCCCCCTCTCCGAGCCTATTTCGGCACAGGGATCCCCATCCCCTAGGGCCAACTCCAGCTATGTCCTCGGGTGCCCAACCCAGGAAATAGTGGTTTCCTTGTCCGCAAAGGCGTGGGTAGGGAAAACCTGTGTTTGCTCTCACTTGGCGTGAGCAATTTCAAAGCTCCTGCCAAGCGAGAGTAAACGCGAAGTCCGCTCTCAGCTGGCAAGATATTTAAAAATGCAAATACAGAGAGCGCTTGGAAGGGATTCGGAAGGGAGAACTCGTTCTTGTGATCGTGCTGGAGACAGGCAATTTTCGAGGCTCATATGAACAATCGAGCACTATGCAAAAACCATAAATAGACGTGATCAGTTGCATTTAGAATATTTTTCCACTCCAACATAGTGTGGGTAAAACAAGGCCAGGATCTACTTTTGAAAAACGAAATTACCTGCATTATGGGATGTGAAGTTTTAACAGACTGGTCATGTGACTCATTGTTTTAAAGCATGCACATTCGCACCTTGCTTGTGACATTGCCTCCACCTGTGAGCAAGGCGGCACTGACCGCCGAAACGCGTAAGGAGACGGAGGCGTTTTCAGTGCTGCCAAGCCATGAATAAATGCAGTTGTTTCCAGCATCGGGCCTCTAATTCTGTTGTTTGGAGATATATATATATATTACCTACTGGCGGTCGCCAGTAGGTAGTTATAGTTAGGACCCTGTTTCCATAGGAAAACCGCAACATTCTATTTGGAATAACTTTGGCGCCGGTCGACGAATCCTCGCGAAATTTTCAAAATAGGTGGGGCGCTATGCTCCGCTCCTACCCTGAAAGTCTCGGGGGATTCGTCAAGCGGGGGCTGAGAAAAAAGGGGGGTCCCAAAACGCGTTTTTCCCATGCATTTTTCCATAGGTCCTTTAGACACTGCTACAGCCCGAACGGCTGAACAGAGTTACTTGAAATTTGGCAGAGAGGTAGTCCTCAGGTCAAGGAAGTGCCTTTTGTAGGTCTGGTGTAAATCTGTTCAGTAGTTCCTGAGAAAATAGCATTTAAATCAATATATATATCTGTGGCAGCTTACGGTGCGCTTACCGTGCGCTTACGGTAAGCTTACCGTACGCGTACGGTGACGTGCGCGAGCGCGATTCTGATTGGCTGTTATATCTTAGTAAACATTCGAATCGGTCGAAACCAGGAAGCGGCGGCCGCCATTTTCTCTCTCGCACTCTGGGGGAGGAGGAAAAACAAAGGCAAAAAACCTGTAAAGGGGCTGTTTAGACAGCTCCTAACCACCTAGCCTTGCTTAAGGTGTCCCCAAAGAACTCCCAAGGCCAAAAATTCAATTTGTTTATTTTTTGAAAAATCGCCGATTACGCTTACCGTACGCGTACGGTAAAAATTATTTAAAAAAAAAAATTATCCACACTCTCCCCACCCCGTGTGTAAATGGTGCCCGAAGTGCACCATTTGTGCATGGTTTATCTATCATATGAAAAAGTAAAAGAATCCCTTTCACAACGAAGCGCATAATATGTCCTCCATGTGAGCACGGTGCGCGAAGCGCATCGTGCGTACATGGCCCATCCAGCGTAACGTGGGCCCACCGAGCGTGCACGGCACTAACTGCGTAAAGTGGGCGCGCGGTGCACCGTGCGCGCACGGAACGAACTGCGTTAAGTGGGCGCGCATATATATTCACTGAAAAAACCATAGGTTTCACACACGTTATAGTTAGGAATTAGCATTTAAAAAACCTTGCAAATTCACTGAAAAAAGCATAGGTTTCACACATGTTATAGTTAGCTGGACATTTTACTGATAAAAAACCAATGAAATTCCCCCGTTATAGTTAGTGCAGGCAACTATAACTCACGCAACCGCAATCCTCTGCTGATGCTAATACTGTATTTAGACACTTATTTGCCCATGTCTTCTTCCATTAAATTTTAGCTATACATATATTACAAATATTTTTTTTTCATAAAGACACATATGTCATCAGCAGAGGATTGCGGTCGCGTGAGTTATAGTTGCCTGCACTAACTATAACGGGGGAATTTCATTGGTTTTTTATCAGTAAAATGTCCAGCTAACTATAACATGTGTGAAACCTATGCTTTTTTCAGTGAATATATATATATATATATATATATATATATATATATATATATATATATATCACCACAAGATTCCCAAGGAACTTTCTACTCGCACTCACGGGTTTGGATCGTCATTCGTTTATTTAGGGAACAAGGCTTCAATTGACAAACTCAGCAGCCCTACGTTTCGGTCTGACCTCAGACCTTGATCACGGGTACAAAGTGTTTGACATGATTCTCGCGTTTTTAAAGGGACATACAATTGGTATTACATCATATCCTGTTACAAAACACTGCATTATGGACTTCGTAGTGTCATATTTCAGTGCATAAGAAAAAGTGCATATAAAAGTGAATATAAAGGTGCAATATTAAAATCATGACATTCTAGATGGCCATGTAGTATGTTACCAATCTCATAAAGCAATTATTTTCCGTTATTTACAATTTTATTAATTCGGTAGACTTTCAATATTTTTTATATATAATATAATATCCTTTCATATTATGTTATATCCTATCACCCACCCTCTAGTGGGCAGTGCTGCCACTTGATGTAAACATATTTTTGGTAGGGGACATTATACGTCAAAATTTCTTGATCAAGGATTATTATAAATTATTGATTATTAAGGATTGAGGTTCCTACCCTCTAGTGGGTATAATTATTTATTGAATCATTTGAAATAACGTTTTTTGATATATATATGTATACACATTGCTGAATGCTGTTGTATTGTTCATGGCCTATCAAATATTTTTTAATTTATAGATAAACTCTATTATTAGCTTATTTACTGGGGGCCTGAAGAGCATTTCAGGTGAAAATCCTAATGAGAAAAAGTAATAAAAGGTGAATAAATAAAATAATAAACAAATAATAAACTAGGAATCACTATCTTATAGCTGATATTTCTTTAGAATTCCATGATGTGATTATATTATCATTCAGATGGTAACTATTGACGTGATTGGATACCCACTACCTGAGAGAGTGTAATAAATTTCTGTTTGCATTACGTTGTTACATTTATCTGATTCAATTTATAGGTGCGAGTACATTTCCTCATCCTTGTTAAATCCATCCAGGGTCAGAGTTCTAAAAGACAAAATATCACGAGATTCTTTCGGTCTCAGAGTTCTTTCTCGGTTACCACCTCTCACATGGCGATCGACCATCTCTACTCCATTGAATTTTAACTTTTTCCAGTCTGTCTCATGATGTTTCTCCATATGTTCTGCCAACGCATAGCTTCGACCCTTGTTTATTGTGGCTCTTACATGTTCCAGTATGCATTTTTTTAATTCACAAACTGTGCTTCCTACATATTTCAATTTGCAGGGGCACTCTATTATGTAAATTACATATTGGCTTTTGGAATTAATTAGTTGATTTATTTTCCACATT
This sequence comes from Triturus cristatus, assembly GCF_964204655.1. Classification (NCBI taxonomy): domain Eukaryota; kingdom Metazoa; phylum Chordata; class Amphibia; order Caudata; family Salamandridae; genus Triturus; species Triturus cristatus. The sequence continues at coordinate 115,917,912 of NC_140580.1, forward strand.
TTTTTGTTTGCCATTGGTGTTTCTTTTATATTTTGTGCAATTTGGCATACTTTGTAGGTCAAGCACTTGTAAAAACCATTGGTCGTCAGCCATGTATTTCGTTTTGTAGTTTTCAAGTGACTATGAACTAGTTCATCTTTCAAATTTTTAGCTCTTCTGTATGTGATTTTTTGGATGTTTTCCTGCCACTTTTGCCATTGTGGGGTCCAGACATAAAATATTCAAATTTTTTCTCAATATGTTTTCAATTTGTTTAGAGTCAGTAGAGTAGGTTGTAATCAATCAAATTGCATCGTCTTTTTTGGTTTTCTCCTGTGTTTGTTTTTCCTGTATGATCTCAGATCGTTGCTTTTTCTCAGTCTTTTCTAGACATGATGCCAGAATATTTTTATTATATTTTCTTTTTTTGAATCTGTTGATTGAAAGTCTGCTATGTTTTTGCCATTCCTGGTTATCAGAGCATATTCGCCGTATTCTCAACAGTTCCCCATACGGAATATTTCTGATTAGAGATGATTGGTGGAAACTTTCCGCATGTAGTGTTGCGTTACTTGCTGTATCTGTTCGATGTAAAGTTGTGTGTATTTTGTTGTTCATGATCTCAGTATCCAGGAAAACCACTCTTTTTTCAATGATGTAGTACGTGAAATGTAAATTGGTATTTGTATTGTTGAGGATTTTAAAGTATGACTCAAAATCTTCTGTCGATCCATCCCATATTATCAAGAGATCGTCTATGTATCTCAACCATGATCTTGTTTTTTCCACATATTGGTCATTTTCTGGGTTTCAGGCTACCTTCTGCTCCCACCAACCCATGGTGAGACAGGCGTAGCTCGGACTAAAAGAAAAACCCATAGCTGTACCGTCCTTTTGTAAGTACACCTCTTCTCCAAACATGAACACATTTTGTGTCAAACATAGTTTGATCATTTCCATTGCCATCGCATTATGGTTAGACAAATGGATGTTTCGTTCTCTTAGGTAATATTCGCATGCTATCATACCCACTGAGTTCTAAATGTTGGTATATAACGAGATCACGTCCATAGTTATTGATTTGTAGGTTGGTTCCCATACGATGTCTTGTAATATTCGTAATAATTCAGTCGATGTTAATGATGACATACTTCCTGAGGCATTGGTAACCAAATCAAACTTATATATATATCACATCCATGAAATCCGGAGTTCCGGGGCTGCGTTTTGCTGTGGTCCTGTCCGGGCTCCAGAAGCCCAATATATCACCTCCTACGTCTCCACCGATAAGGAAACACCAGGACACCACCAGGCTGCTTGAATAGTTTATTTCAAACATACTGCCTCATCCAAAACACGTTTTGGCCGTTGCCTTGTTCACGGTCATGGAGATAGAGCTAGAGAAGCCATTTACCCTGTTGTGGTGATTGCCATCAAAGTAGGACTGTCTTGTGTAAAAAAGTGAAAACTATAGAGAAAGAGTAACCGCCATCTTAGAGTATATACATTTAGCATTACGCTATCACATATAGCTGGTGACTCCTACAAGTATACATACATCTGTGTCACATGTATCAATAAACGTCCGTGTAGTTACACTTGGCACTAAACAATAATTAACCCCATGAATAGTTACATGCACATGTTTAAATGGAGCCAGAATATTTAATGGCTATTATGTGTAATATGCGCAATCATATTAGAAAAAGTATATTGGAAAAAGTATAAATAACACTTGTCGGGACCATTGTCCCCCATTCACATGTGCATCTGCACAGTGTTAGTGCTCTAGTCTATGCACAAGTACTGCACACGTGAGTTTCAGATGATACAATTACGTGTGCCAAACTGATATGCACACATGGTGTGGATGATAGCCTTCTGTTGGTACCCATAACACCTGTTAGAGGGATGTACTCTGCCGAGGGTTTGTTCCAATGGCAGGTTCTATGATAGTTATTCTTATGACATCCGATAGGTACCTGCAGTCCTAATAGTATAGACCCATAGTTCTGCCGTCAAGCCAAAGTGGGCATGTACACCCCAATATGTTTTTTATTTTATTTTGTGTTTGTGTGAATGGGGGACAACGATCCTGACAAGTATTGTTTATACTTTTTCTAATTTGAGATCAGATTGGCTGCCAACACTTCAAATCAGGAAGTGTTGGCAGCCATCTTGTGACTCGGCTGAACCGAGTCACAAGAAAAATATGTTTAAAAAAAAAGAAAAACGGACAGGATAGAATCACCCTGACCCCATAGGCTTCTTGGGGGCTAAAAAAGCATTTTTTTTAAAACAATTTTGGCTGGAGCCGTGCTAGAACCTTGAGTCATGCCGAAAAGTTTTAAAAGATGAAGCGCAGGCTCCCGCTCTTTGTTTCAAATCGGCCCCCGGGTGGGCAAGGTCCCAGGGACATGTCTATAATATGTGGGAGGGGGCGCACGGGGCCCCTCCTCCTAAGATCTCTAAAGCCCGGGGACCACCACTTCCCTGGGGCATTTTTCATAACTTATGCTGGGTTGCCCTTGTGGCAACCCCTGTGCTGTGTGTACCACCACCTCCCAAGGGCAAATGTTTTAATAATGCAGCGGGCCACCATGTCTCCCCGCGGTAAACAGCCTTTAGTGCGCGGCTGCTACTGCGCATACCATTACTTCGCAAGCGTTACTACGCTTGCGATGTTACAACGCGTACCATTAGTACGCAAGTTGTTACAACGCAAGCGTTGTTACTACGCATGCGTTGTAATGGTATGCTGAAATCGATCCATGTCGTTGTAAGGAAACTGAGGCTGTTTCCTCACAACGACGTGCACCGCCCCTCGGAGACGACGTGAGGAAGGCACCAGGAGGAGAGAGGAACCACGAGGAGAGTGAGGTAAGGGGGATGTAGTGTGTTTTTGTAGAGTAGGGGGTCATGCTGGGGGTACAGTTTAAGGGTTGAGGGTAGTGTAAAGGGGTATGTGTAGTGTTTAAGGTTTGAGTGTAGGGTTTAGGGTAGTGTTGTGGTGTATGTGTAGAGTAGGGGGTCGTGCTGGGGTAGTGTTTTAGGGTTTAGGGTAGTGTTGTGGTGTATGTGTAGTTTAGGTTAGTGTTTTAGGGTTAAGGGTAGTGTAAGTGGGTCGTATGGTATGGTTTAGGGTAGTGTTTTGGCGTATATGCAGTGTAGGGGGTCGTTCTGGGAGTGGCGTATTAGGGTTCAGGGTAGTGTTGTGTTTTTGTAGTGTAGGAAGTTGTGCTGGGGGTAGTGATTTAGGGTTTAGGGAAGAGTAGTGGTGTGTAGTGTTAAAGGTTTCTGTGTAGTGTCGTCATGTATGTGTAGTGTAGGGGCATGAACACATAGTGGTAGAATGCGAAGTAATATTAATGCTTTTACGAAGTTAAGGTAAGCGTAGTAATATAATGCGTACTAATGCCGTTTGCGATGTAAAAAAATCGCACTAAATGCATGCGTAGTAATGGCATGCTAAGTATCGTCATACATTCCTCCCTGCAGCCCCAGGGACCACCACCTCCCAGGGCAAAACATGACACAAATCCCAGGGGCTAAATATAATATTAATGTGGGGAGCTCTGGTGCCCCGCAGCCCCAGAGACCACCACCTCCCCAGGGCAAATGGTAAAAAGTTAAGTGGGGGGCGTGCAGCCCCTCGCAGCACCGGGGCCACCACCTACACGGGACAGTGCCCTATAATGAACATAGATAGTCCTGGGGACCGCACTCCCCAGGGCCGGCTCCAGCAGTGTCCCGGGATGCCATCTCAAAAAGCAATGTCGGCTCACGCAGGGACAGCGGGAGCCTTCAGGATCCCCCGTGGTCCCCAACAAAACTTGCCCTGGGTGGGACTAGGGCACCCAGTATAGAGGCCATGCCCCGGGGGATAGGGTTCCCCGGACACAATCGGCCTTGGAGGGAGGCTGTGTAACCCCCTTCCATGCTTTAAAAATAAAAATAAAGGGCAGGTCCCGGGAGATGGGGTCATCAGGATCAAAATCGGCTCAGGGAAGGGGGGCACGCAGCCCCCTTCCTTTATTATAAAAACAAACACTTAAAAGAAGAAGAGGCTGGGCCCCTGAGGATGCAGTCCCCAGGGCCATAATCGGCCTGGGGACGGGAGCCACATGGTCTCCCTCCCCATTCTAAAAATACTTGGCCCTGGAGGATGGGATCCCCGGGGACAAAATCAGCCCAGGGAAGGGGGCCACACAGCCCCCTTCCCTTATAATTATTATTTTTTTAAAGCAACCAGCATGATGCAGGAGGCCTGCCCCCTTTCAGCACTGCTCTGCAATCATGCCGCATGGCACACTGCTGGTGTGGGGATGATGTCCCCAAGGCTGCTGAAGGTCCTTGGGGGCCAACAACCCCTCCTGTTACCTCTAGTAAGTCCCACACAGTGAGAGGTGTTCAGAGGCCATGCCCCCTTTCTCCACTATCCACCAAAAATACCTCTTGACATCACTCATGACATCACTGATAACATCTTCCACAGAACCACTCACACACCTACTCACACCCCCAGACAACCTCTCATATGCCCACTGAAGCACCTGCACAACCCCTCGCATACTCATTGACAGACCTATACCAGTACTCACACACCCACTCACTCTTCCATAAAGCCACTCACATACCCAGTTACTCACTCATACAACCACTCACACAACCATTCACCCACCCAAACAGCCACTCATACAACCAGTTACTCACCCATACAGCCAGTCACATAACCACACACTCACCCATACAGCTACTCACACACCCATTGCTTTACCTACAAAGTCACTCTCACACCCACTCACTCACTCACCCAATCAGCCTGTCAACACAGCCACTCACTCACCCATACAAGCCCTCACAAACTCACTCACACAACCACTTACATACCCATTCACACATTACAAGCACTCACACCATCCCCTTACTCATCCATACATTCAGTCACACAGACACTCACTCTCCAAAACAGCCACTTGCACACTAATTAATTTAACGAAACACCCACTCACTCACCCATACAGCCCCTTACACATCCAGTCACTCACTCATACAGTCATTTAGACACCATCTCACTTACCCATACAGTCACTACACACCCACTTACCCACCCATACAGCCACCTACACCACCACTTACCCACCCATACAATAACTGACACACCCACTCACTCACCAATACAGCCACTTGCACAGCATCTCACTCACCAACACTGCTACTCACACACCCACTTATATACCCAGACAGCAACTCACACACACATACACACACAACGATACATACAGTCACACAGCCACTCCCATGATAAATAATAAAAGTAGTATCACTCATTAGTATACATCTAGTATAACCTGTAACCTTTGTTTTATTCAGAACATTTCTAAGGTTTTTTAAATTCTTTTTGCTAACTATACCGACCCTGTAACCTTTGAAAATAAATATATACCAGTAGTCATCAGTGATGTCACTGACCATGTCATGAGTGATGTAAAATGTGAGGTCATAAGCAGTGCATTGCGGGGGCATAAGCAATAGTTAGCTGAGGTAACTATAACTGCCGAATTTCATTGGTTTTGTATGAGGGAAATCTGAGCCTAACTATAATGTTCCTGTAACCTTTGTTTTTTCCAGTGAATTTCTAAGTTTTACATTTTTTTTATTTCCTAACTAAAATGACCCTGTAACCTTTGATGTTTTAAGTGGATTTCTATGGGTTTTTAACTAGAAGTCACAAAGGGGGCAGGGCCTCCGACCAGCTTTCAGGAATCCTGCTGTGGTGCACTTACTGGAGGTAAAAGGAGGGCTTTGGGGCCCCCAAGAACCCTCAGCACCCAAGAGGACTTCATCCCCCAGCCAGCAGTGTGCCAGGAGGTGCATTTGCAGAGTGGTGGAGAAAGGGGGCGTGGTCTCTAAAGACCTCTCAGCAATTACGCTGTATGGGAGTTACTGGAGGTAACAGGAGGGCTTGCTGGCCCCTAACGACACTCTAGAGCCAAGGGGACTTCATCCCCCAACCAGCATTGTGCCAGGTGGTGCATTTGCAAAGTGGTGGAGAAAGGGGGCATGCCCTCCAAAGTCCTCTCAGGAATCACCCTCTGTGGAACTTACTGGAAGTAACAGGGGGGATTGTTGGCCCCCAAGAACCCTTAGCATCCAAGGGGACTTCATCCCCCAATCAGTAGAGCACCAGGAGGCGTGTCTGCAGAGTGGTGGAGAAAGGGGGCATGGCCTCCAAAGTCCTCTAGGCAATCGTGCTCTGTGGTACTTTGGCCGAAACGCGTCGGTGTGATTCACAGAAGAGGTACTTTTTGTAAATTAATAAATAATTAATTGCCAACGGGCGGAGTCGGAGAACGCCACCGGGACTGGAATCGCTTGTGGAGGTGCAGTGGAGTTTTAATAACGAGCAAAAGGCGAGTTGCTTCCAAAGCGGCTGGTGTTGACAGCGTTCGATAGGCATTGAGAGCACGGACTCTTCCGTTTTATGAGAACGCTGACAGAAAGCAGGGTATGGGACTAAAACAGAACTTGGCAAATAACTTAAAGGATCTCAGTTGTCCTCAGAAATAATTGACTAACAAGATTGAAGTTGTGCCAAATATATGAAGTAATGGAAGCACAAAAAAATAAACGTGCAGACAAAATAGCAGCTACCTTTCAAATGGGGGCCCGAGAAAAGACGAATATTCAAAGTTTGGAGCACATGGAGAAGGCACAAGAGCAGTCTTTGAAACAATGGTTTATACAACTAGAACGCCAGTACAAGAGAGAAATAAACAAAAGTTGGGAAATAATAGCGCAACAAAAATATCTGGACATTGTTGGAGTGCCAAGGGATCTCAGGATTTTTATGATGCCCACCCATCCAGAAGCACATCCTGAAATGTTGGAGGAGTGGGGGCCTAACAACATGACATGCTAAAAAAATATGATGAAAATCCTAATTAAATACGCAAATATGGACTTGGACGAGACACATAAAATGATTAAAGAATTGGAGGATAAAATCTTGCAAGAAAATAAAGATGAGGTGGCAAAATACAGAAAAGACATGGAAACAAGACTTGAAAAATATGAGGATGAAATTCAACAGAGAAAGCACTGGAAATATGTAAGGGACACAATTGATTATCAGGAAGGAAGAATCCTTTCCTTCGCAAAAAGGTTTGACACTCTGAAAATAAACTACAGCAAAAATACAAAACTGACGGCAGTGGAGACAACCGGTGAATCGGACGTAAGCGAGAATGAAGCCGCTAGCGGTTCGAATCCCTCAAAGGGGATTTCTTTTTTAGAAGAGATGTGGCTAATGCATCTAGAACAAACAATAGCCAGAGGACGAGGGAAAGGAAGAGGCAGAGGGCGTGGAAGGGCCAATTCAATAACTTTATAAACACAAGAAAAACCCGACGCTCCCAGCGAAAGAAAACAATATCATCTTCGCAACCGGAAGTTTCGCAAATAGAAGATACAAATCTCATCGTCAATTTGTCAAACCATAAATTGACTGAGGAGGAGAAAAAACTTCTAAATTAAGGCTCGACGTTTTGTCCAGACGAATATTTTGATTATACCAACACAAAAATTGACCTGTACAAATATGTACGTAAATTAAAACTAACAAAGACACATATAAATTGTCCTCAATTACTGCAATCTACAGTAACTGCTCCTTCTGAGGAAGTTACACCAAGTTAATTTACCATCGAGCAAATTCCCGACCTGATAAATGTATTTGATCTCTTGTACAGTCAAGAGGAGAATACATCAACGGAGAGTCAAATACTTAATGAGTTAGGCATTGATACAGCGACAAGAACGCCAAGTGGATTCAGAAATAAATCAAAATATTGCCCCCAATTGTCTCCAGGTAATAAAATAGATCTCTTCTAGGATGCTGTCACGCAAGATCTGGAGAGTTTACAGAGAATATGTACTAATGGAAAAAAGGAAATCTTATCGGTTAAAGAACGTGAAGCATTAAAAAGGCTAATGGACAATGACGAAATAATTATCAAGCCCGCCGACAAAGGTGGTAATATAGTGATCCAAAATCGGCTTGATTATGTAAAGGAAGCCCATAGGCAGCTGAGAGATACTACGAAATATACCAGGTTACAGGAGAACCCGTCAAACAAGATGATATCAGAATTGGACAAGAGTCTTGTTAAATGGAGGGATGGGGGATTGATCAGTGAAACAGAATTCCAATACCGATGGAAGGAGTATCCACAAATACCAACCATATACTTCCTCCCAAAAACACACAAAACATCCGTGGACCCTCCAGGTTGCCCAATTGTGTCTGCCTGTGATTCCTTATATGAGAATGTGTCCATATATGTTGACCATTATTTGGCACCGATGGTTCAAAATCTCAGCTCATACCTGAAGGACACCGGAGATTTCTTGCAAACTCTTGATAATACTGCTTGGAATGATAACTACATCATGGTCACAATTGATGTGGTATCTTTATGTAAATCGATTCAACATCATATTGGCCTGCAGGCTTGTGCATATTTTCTCAAACAACGAAATGTCAAAGACTTGCAGCATTCTGTGATACCTCTCACTATGATTGAGCTGTGCTTAAACAACAACATGTTTATATTCGATCATGAGCTATATTTACAACAGTGTGGTACTGCCATGGGCTTTTCCTTTTGACGAACTACGCTAATTTAACAATGGGGTGCTGGGATAAGGAAATTGCCTGGGGGCCTGACAATCAAGATGAGCTAGACAAAGTAATATTATGGCTACGCTACATTGACGATTTATGCGTTATTTCGAATGGGATAATAGAAGAGTTCATGTCCTATTTCAATAAACCGAATCAAAACAATGTCGGATTGGCTTTCACCTGTGCAACTAGCAAGACCACAGTGAACTTCCTGGACACAACTATATAGATCAAGGGCAAATTCAAACAACACTGTTCAGGAAAGTCACAGCAACAAGTAGCATTTTGCACAGCTCAAGTTTTCAGCCTACACCTTTAAAAAACAGTATTCCATTTGGTGAATTTATAAGAATTAGATGTAAGTGTTTAAAAGATAAAGAAGCCGGAAATAAGATCATGGAAAGTGCACAGAGATTTAAAGCAAGGGAAAACAAGTCAGTCAGTCAGTCAAAACCACTTTAATCGATTAGTTAAAATCATAAAAGTACATCACAAAAATTCATACTGATAATTAGATACATTATAATAATACAATATAATAAAAACATCCTAAAAATTCATCCAGACAAATACATACATCACTAAAGTCATAATCTAAGCTGTGCATCAAATTTTTTCCTTGACCGCGCCGCGGCAGCCAGAAAGTTAGCAATGTTAAAAATATTCCATGGGCAGTCTAGTAATTGAAAGTACATCAGTGCAGGTTTAACTTGAGAAAATCCTCTCCCTTGTAACAATGGTATAATGTACTTCTTTCTGCTATCAGCATAATATTTACAAAAAAAGATAAAGTGCGCAGTGTCTTGAATTGAGCTACCATCACAGTTACAAAGAGCAGCATCTTCTGGTTTAATCCAGCCTTGAAAGCTCCCTAAAACAAAATGAATCAAGTTAAAACGAAATCTAGTCAACAACCAGCGATGATAATGTTTCGTGACCAACTTAAGGTAAGGCTCAATCTGGGGAGAGGTTATTAGTAAAAAGTGAGCCCTTACCGACGCTTTTTTGAGTTCCTCTCCCTCCCGCTCTTGAGACCTTAAATTCAAAAACTGGACTTTAACCCAGCCAATATCCCCCTTCGTAATCACTTCTGGGTTCTCATAAATCTCTAGGCGCCCTAAATTATAAAACATTTTCCTGATGTACAAGAGCCAAGGGATATCGGCCACTCTGTCTAATCCAATACAGTCTTTTAGAATCAATCGATTTAGGGAGAGTTCAGGGTTTAACCATATTTTCAACCAGAATATTAAAGGTGCCATATTTATACGATCGGACACATAATCCATCCCCAATTCTTGATGTATTGAAAAGGTTGGGGATGGAGAGAAGTGAACGAAAAAATTTATTTTCTACCATCTGGACTCCCTCCGCTTTTCTGTACCCCCAGATTGCAGCGCCATAGACCGCTAAAGCTAAACATTTCGCCCTATAGATGGCAAGAACTGCATCACATGGTTTACCACCCAAACGTCGTGCAAAGCTTAATATAGCAGAGGATGCTCTACCTACACTATTCTTTTTTGCTATAAGCTGTGGGGCCCCCGAACATCTGTCATCAAATAAGACCCCCAGGTAGGTAAATACCTTTACTCTTGTGACCTCCACTCCTTTACAATAGAAATGTTTAACTTTGTTTTTCTGTATACCCAGGGACATAACATGCGATTTAGAACTATTCACCACTAAGTCCAATGAGCTCATGAACTCCCCAAAGGAGGGGAAACAAGTCAAGAGTACTCGATAAGAGTTTACAAAAAATAAAAAAAATTACCCGGTTGAATACTCTCATTCCCAAGGTTCCAAAAGACAAGGATATTATCGTTGAGAGGGGGGAGGCACCCAGGCTTATACTAACGTATAGCAAGGAGAGTTTTAAAATTGTTCAGATTGTACAGAAATATTGGAATCTACTGAGCAGTGACCAGGATATTGGCACAGAAATTGGAGCAAGACCTCAAGTAACGTACAGGAAGGCACCATCATTGCAAGACACTCTAATCCAAAGCCATTTCCAAACCAAAATGAAAACATGTTGGTTGGATGATAAACAACTTGGATTCAGAAAATGCAAGGCATGCAAAAGTGGAACTAACAAGAGCGAAATCTTGGACCACGAAGGAAAAACGATTAAAATCAAGCATAAGATCTCGTGCACTACACAGTTCTATGTTATCCAATGCCCATGTGGAATGAGATACATAGGGTCAACTGTCTGTATGTTGAAAAAACGGATCCTGAAGCACATCCGTGCGATAAAAAACAAAGATTTGAATTATGCTACGGCTAGCATATGGCAACGTGTCAAAAAAATGATTGGAGAGCTATGGAATTCTTTGGTTTGGACACTATCCCAGTGAATGAAAGAGCAGGGGATAGAAAGAAAAAACTTAGACAGTTAGAGTCCAAATACATTATTAAGTTACGAACTAAGACCCCTAGGGGGCTTAATAATGATGAAGAACTTTATGTTCACTTATAAGATGGCTCATACCATTATGGTTATCAAATTGTCTGAGGGAACTGTTTAATTACATATTCTATATGGTTGGTCTTTGTTTTTGAAAATCTTTACAGACAATGAGGGTTGCTTTATGTTGCCTTAATTTGTGTTTTATGACTTGGATTGGATTGTGCGGGTTTTAATAAGGTACAATGCCATCAACTCTGAACCTTGCACGTTTGATATAGGTATCTTTGCTAAGTTTTAAAAGGATGGTCATCTTAATTGGTTTTCAGTAGAAATTGATGGGTCTTCTCTAAAAAGCAGCAAAATACAAGTGTCCCTATCAAAGAGAAGGCCTAAGGAGTTGTCCTAAGTCAAGTGTCTAATATTCACCGGTAATTTTCTCAAACAATAATAAAAATACCCTTTGATCTGTACACAGTAACTTGTATATGCACTAACAAAGTCTATTAGCAAAATTTGTTCATAAAAGTCAAAGTTATTTATTATTGATAAACAACAAACAATGAATCATTTAAAATATCCTTCCCTCCCGGAATGGGTTACAATCTTTAATGAATTTAATTAATAACAATTAAAATTGGTCAATGTAAGTAAAAGTCGACGCAGCGTTTCGGTGATTTCACCTTCTTCAGGACTAAAAACGATTTTATCAAATCTAAAAAGAGGGAAAAGGTTTTTTTCTTAAAACCAAATTTCACTGAACAGTGCAATATACAGTACTGCAGATCATTGTACCAACATACATCGTAAATTTTCTCAATTGTTTTTTATTTCTAAACACAACCTTAAGTTACTGCTATGTTGAGAAGACACTTGACGTTACAGAGGTATAATTATTACAAACACGTTTTATTGTGCAAAAAACAAAGTCTAAATGTATAATGTTTTTCTGATTGAATAAAGATTCATTAACATAAAAAACTAACATACCTCATGTTTTGGAGAAAGAAATGGTGGATATTTCAATAGACTATCCAAATGGAATAACCCTTCTAGATGGAGGTATATTCCTGCTGATAATTGAGTCTATAATAAAAGGAGGTATAAACATTTAACATATCTTCTGCTTTTATTATTGTTTCTTAAACATTATTTGAACTATATTAGCATACCTTCTTATTAGTTCAATTCAAATACTTTTGTCCGCAAGAGCCACCGTAAATGTATCCATATATCGGAAAAAGCGCCTTTAAAACTTTAGGGACTGGTTTCTCTAGAAGAACAAATGATGGAAAAAGGGCTCATTCAAACACTGGGATTTTTTTCTCTCTTGAACTCTTCAATTTAATTATTTCTAGCATTAGATAACTACTGCTCACCGTATTGTTCAAGTGCGTGTAAATCCTTTCTTCAATTCTTTTCATATGATAAGGAAATTACATCAGACAGATCTGAGGGAATGATATTCTCAACTTTTCACTTTCCTGTAGTCGGTCTTCTACATGAAAAGATCGTAATTCATTATTACTTTATATATTCCTTTATATTAGTCATCTGTTACATTAGCTCAACAAGATTACAGTAATTTGGCGACATTTTATTAGAAATCCTATTTAGATTGAGTAATGTTACTTCAATCTCCTATCTTCTATATGTTAGATATTAGAATAAAACATTTATTTGGTTAGGCGCCTTGATGCCTTCGGGCTTAGTCGCGCGTTTATAAATTTTCTTTCATTCATTCATTCATTCATACTGATGACAAATTAAAAGTAGAGCTGTTTACGAAACCTACCGATCGTAACACTATGTTACATTATCATAGCAATCATCTAGCATGCCAGAAGTATAACATCCCTTTCGGGCAATATCTAAGAATACGTCGCAATTGTACGGATATCAATGATTTCAACAGACACGCGGATGTTCTAACACAAAAACTAATAGAGAGAGGATACCCAAAAGACTCACTCGCAAAGCTTATAAAAGAGCAAAGTACTTTGATAGAGACTCTCTGTTCACCGATAAAAACAAGAGTGAAAAAACTCAGGCCCTACCATTGATTTTTGTAACAAACTTTTGTAACATTAGCAACAAAGTGAAAAACATTGTGAATAGAAACTGGTCACTACTTAAAGATAAGAATGGGACCATACCACCTAAACCAATGTTTTCATTTAGGAGGAATAGCACGATTCGCAATAAATTAGTACATACTTATAGAGAAGAGAAGACACCCAAACAGAATACCATCGATAATGCCCCTTTTCCTGTTGGCACTTATCCGTGCAACTCGTGCAAAAACTGTAGTAACATTATTAAAGGTAGCACAGTGATGCATAATGGTAACAAACACGACATTAAAAATCTGATAAATTGTAGGACCAGTAATTTAATCTACATGATAATGTGTCCTTGCAATAAAGCATATATTGGCGAGACCTCACGCGAAATACATACGAGAATTACAGAACATAAATCCGCGATCAGAACCAAGAAAAAAACAGCCCCTTTAGTAGATCACTGGCTAGAAGCTAATCATACAATAGAGGATCTGAGATGGAGCGGTATAGAAATCATCCAATACAATACACGAGGCGGTGATATCACGATAAAAAGAAAAAAACGTGAACAATTATTTATGTCACGCTTTAACACTTAAAAAAAACAGTTTGAACAACAAAGAAGACTGGGAGAAATTACTGTAGTATGTTTGTTTTAATAATACACCACTATACCAGTCAACATGTGATTTTGGTGCTGTGATTTATTATTATTAACAGACTTTTCTTGAATAATGTTCATAAACATGATACTTTATTGAGACGCTTTAAACACTCCTCCATTGTTAGAAGACGTTTATAAAAAACGTCTAGACATAGTATTGGACACATGGTGTATCTCCTATTGAGTGGATAAAGATGGACAACTTTTGGTTTATTAAGCTCCAATTAGTAATAGTATGTAAGAGAGATACTCGATGTTTTTTATAGGTAACACATATTGGCTTGATCTATATTTAACCAAATATGCCCTTTGTAAACGAAAGTGGTAACTATGTACGTAAATCTCCATAATATAAAATATATAATTTCCTCTAGCTGCCACTTCGTAATATGGAAATACTATATACCTTAGGCTAGAGCATTTACTGTCCCGAATAACTTTTGAATAAATAAAGTTATTTAAACAGTTTTATATTGCAAGGATATACATAAACGGCAAGAAAATATATCATGTAATTCCTACTTTTCCCACCGTTCTAAGATGGCCGCCAAGGTTACACGGGTGGAAGTTCCGATACACACATACATCTCTCTCCTGTACTAGAGCACTTACTGTCCCGAATAACTTCTGAAAAAATAAAGACTTTAAAACAGGTTTTATTACAAGGATATGTATAAACGGTGAAAATACATCATGTAATTCTTATTTTTCACACCGTTCCAAGATGGCCACCATGGTTACACAGGTGGAAGTCCCGATACATATACGAACCGGGACAGGAAATGACATAATTACGTAATTGGTAAATCCGGCCGGGTCAGATATATAATGAGACGAAAAAGACAAACCCTCGATACGTCGCTAACGAAGGGTCCGCAAGAGCAGGGAGGCCGATTTGGTTCAACAAGGTAAGCGGGAATGAGAACTCTGTTTACTCTGTAGTTTGACATCAGCTTTAGCGAAAAGTCCTTTAAACAAATGCAGCAGCGAGATAGATCTGGCTTGCTAGAAGAAAGTGATTATTCCATCCGCAGCGTTTTTTTACCTCTGTAGTAAGTAGGCTTAGTTACTATTGATTGTTGAATCGCCAATTTAGTTATCTTAAGGAACACAGAATAAAATAGGCACTTAAATGCGGATAAGTTTAAAGAATAGGATATATTATCAACAATAATGTGAACACGAAGTAATGTAGAGTACATTACGGTCTACTCCCCAATGCATGTAGATTGAGAATAGATCAGATTTTTAACCTAACATATAGAAGATAGGAGATTGAAGTAACATTACTCAATCTAAATAGGTTTTCTAATAAAATGTCGCCAAATTACTGTAATCTTGTCGAGCTAATGTAACAGATGACTAATATAGAGGAATATATAAAGTAATAATGAATTACGATCTTTTCATGTAGAAGACCGACTACAGGAAAGTGAAAAATTGAGAATATCACTCCCTCAGATCTGTCTGATGTAATTTCCTTATCATATGAAAAGAATTGAAGAAAGGATTTACACACACTTGAACAATACGGTGAGCAGTAGTTATCTAATGCTAGAAATAATTAAATTGAAGAGTTCAAGAGAGAAAAAAATCCCACTGTTTGAATGAGCCCTTTTTCCATCATTTGTTTTCTAGAGAAACCAGTCCCTAAAGTTTTAAAGGCGCTTTTTCCGATATATGGATACATTTACGGTGGCTCTTGCGGACAAAAGTATTTGAATTGAACTAATAAGAAGGTATGCTAATATAGTTCAAATAATGTGTAAGAAACAATAATAAAAGCAGAAGATATGTTAAATGTTTATACCTCCTTTTATTATAGACTCAATTATCAGCAGGAATATACCTCCATCTAGAAGGGTTATTCCATTTGGATAGTCTATTGAAATTTCCACCATTTCTTTCTCAAAAACATGAGGTATGTTAGTTTTTTATGTTAAAGAATCTTTATTCAATCAGAAAAACATTATAAATTTAGACTTTGTTTTTTGCACAATAAAACGAGTTTGTAATAATTATACCTCTGTAACGTCAAGTGTCTTCTCAACATAGCAGTAACTTAAGGTTGTGTTTAGAAATAAAAAACAATTGAGAAAATTTACGATGTATGTTGGTACAATGATCTGCAGTACTGTATATTGCACTGTTCAGTGAAATTTTTATTTTAAGAAAAAAACCTTTTCCCTCTTTTTAGATTTGATGAAATCGTTTTTAGTCCTGAAGAAGGTGAAATCACCGAAACGCTGCGTCAACTTTTACTTACATTGACCAATTTTAATTGTTATTAATTAAATTCATTAAAGATTGTAACCCATTCCGGGAGGGAAGGATATTTTAAATGATTCATTGTTTGTTGTTTATCAATAATAAATAACTTTGACTTTTATGAACAAATTTTGCTAATAGACTTTATTAGTGCATATACAAGTTACTGTGTACAGATCAAAGGGTATTTTTATTATTGTTTGAGAGAATTACCGGTGAATATTAGACACTTGACTTAGGACAACTCCTTAGGCCTTCTCTTTGATAGGGACACTTGTGTTTTGCTGTATTCTAGTACCCCGTCCCTTTCTGAGTGTCACATTGGGGTAACTCCCTTGTTATTTCTGATTATTCTTCTCTAAAAAGGACATGTGTTTCACCAATGTTACTAATAATCAAAGGGAACAAAAATGTGGCTTACCAAACATCTGAGCAAGCACTACAGCTAAATATTCATTTTTGCAAAACAGCTTATAGAGGTCACTGAGACTTCATTGTTTTATCACCTGAATAGGATTAGCTGTCAAGGGTGCTATGTTACATAAATTAGATGAATAATGAGTTACTATAACTCATGTTTTAACATAGAATGGATTAAGTGTAAATATTGTCACTGTACATATTATTTTGGACATAGCTGTTGCAAATTCATGTTTCATTAATTGAGACTTCTCAATAAAAACAACTAGCGTAGGCCAGGGTATATACATATATTTCTCATAATATAACGTTGGTGAAACTACAATGGAAAGAGAAAAATTACTTTAACGTTGATCAATGAAAATAGAGTACGAAAATGCTTTTTCACTGAAATATAGCACAAGGATTGAAATGAAGCTTGTATTTGTATGAAATTTGGTACAACTATTGATTTATTGCACATAGTTTCTGTCTCATTGAGGAACAATTTTATTGACTGCACTACCATTTCCATAATGCCTCATTAAGGGCTAAGATAGGTTATGTATATAATCAATCATGGGCATTTGTATAGCGCACTGCTCACCCGGAGGGTCTCAAGGCGCTGGGAGGGGGGGGGGGGGGGAACGCTACTGCTCAAACAGCCAGGTCTTGAGTTGCTTCCTGAAGGCGAGATGGTCTTGCATTGTCCGGAGGTGGATGGGGAGGGAGTTCCATGTCTTGGCTGCCAGGTAGGAGAAGGATCTTCCTCCTGCGGTGGCTCTGCGGATGTGGGGGACGGTGGCGAGAGCGAGGCTGGCGGAGCGGAGCTGGCGGGTGGGCTTGTGGAAGGTCAGGCGGCTGTTGAGGAACTTGGGGCCCAGGTCGTGGAGGGCCTTGTGTGCGTGGGTGAGGAGTCGGAACGTGATTCTTTTGTTGACGGGGAGCCAGTGCAGGTCTCTCAGGTGTCCGGAGATGTGGCTGTGTTGGGGGATGTCCAGGATGAGTCGTGCTGAGGCGTTCTGGATCCGTTGGAGTTTCTTCTGGAGTTTGGCGGCGGTGCCGGCGTAGAGGGCGTTCCCGTAGTCCAGCCGACTGGTGACGAGGGCCTGGGTGACCGTCTTCCTGGTCTCTGTGGGGTTTCACCGGAAGATCTTTCGAAGCATGCGCAGGGTGTTGAAGCATGAAGATGAGACGGCGTTGACTTGTCTGGTCATCGAGAGGGAGGAGTCCAGGATGAAGCCTAGGTTGCGTGCGTGGTCCGTTGGCTTGGGGGTGGCTCCCAGGGCGGGGGGCCATCAGGAGTCGTCCCAGGCAGAGGGTGATGATCCCAGGATAAGGACCTACGTCTTGTCTGAGTTCAGTTTCAGGCGGCTGTTCTTCATCCATTTGCGACGTCTTTCATCCCTTCGTGTAGGCTGGCTCTGGCGGCGTCCGGGTTGCTGGTGAGGGAGAGGATCAGCTGGGTGTCGTCGGCGTAGGTGATGATCTTGAGGTTGTGTTGACGTGCGATGGTTGCGAGGGGGCTCATGTAGACGTTGAAGAGGGTGGGGCTGAGCGATGACCCTTGTGGAACGCCGCAGATGACTTCGGTGGCCGCTGACCGGAACGGGGGGAGGCGGACTCTCTGGGTTCTTCCGGCGAGGAATGAGGTGATCCACTCCAGGGCCTTCTCCTGGATGCTGGTGTTGTTCAGGCGCTGTACCAGGGTGCGGTGGCAGACAGTGTCGAACGCTGCGGAGAGGTCCAGGAGGATGAGGGCCGCAGTTTCCCCGTTGTCCATCAGGGATCTGATGTCGTCTGTGGCTGCGATGAGGGCGGTCTCCGTGCTGTGGTTGGCTCGGAAGCCAGATTGCGAGTGGTCGAGGGATCCATTGGTCTCGAGGAAGGCGGCTAGCTGTCTGTTGACGGTCTTCTCGATGACTTTGGCAGGAAACGGGAGGAGCGAGATGGGGCGGTAGTTCTTGAGGTCGGAGGGGTCTGCAGTTGGTTTCTTCAGCAGGGCACTGATCTCGGCGTGTTTCCAGCACTCCGGGAAGGTGGCGGTGTTGAAGGAGGCGTTGATGATGTCGCGGAGGTGGGGTGCGATGATGTGGTCGGTCGTGTTGAAGATGTGGTGTGGGCAGGGGTCCGTAGGGGATCCGGAGTGGATGGTGTTCATTGTGCGTGTTGTGTCTTCGGTGCTGACTGGGGTCCAAGTGCGGAGGGTGGCGGTGGGGGGCATCGGTTCGGTGGTGGGGTTCGTGGTTGGTGGGCCGAAGCTGTTGTGAATGTTGGCGATCTTGTCGTGGAAGAAGGCTGCGAGGGAGTCGCAGAGGTCTTGCGAGGGAGTGATGTCATTGTTTCCGGCGTCGGGGTTGGAGAGCTCTTTGACGATGCTGAAGAGTTCCTTGCTGTTGTGGGTGTTGTTGTCCAGTCGTTCCTTGAAGGCTGTCTTCTTTGTGGCGCGGATCAGTTGGTGGTGTTTGCGGGTGGCGTGTTTGAGGGCCGTCATGTTGTCTGTGGTCTGGTTGGTGTGCCAGGTGTTCTCCAGGGAGCGGCAGTTCTTCTTGGAGGTGATGAGCTCGTCGGTGAACCAGGAGGCTTTCTTGCTGCCGCGTCTGCTGGGGGGGTTCTTCTTCAGTGGTGCGAGGGCGTCTGCGCAGTTGGTGATCCACTGTGTGAGGTTGTTGGCGGCTTCGTTGGGGTCCGTTGAGCTGGTGGTGGGGTTCTGGCTGAGGAAGGTGGTGAGCTGGTCGCCAGTGATCTTGTTCCAGCTCCTGCGGGGGGCTTGTTGAGGGTGGTGGTGGGTCGTTGTTTTACTGAAGCTGAAGTGGACGCAGCTGTGGTCAGTCCACTGGAGATTGGGGGAGTGGCTGAAGGTGACGTATTTGCTGGATGAGAAGACTGGAGACTGGGTCAAGCGTGTGGCCGGCGTAGTGGGTGGGGGTGGTTACCAGTTGCTTGAGTCCGGGGTTGGCCAGGTTGTCCAGCAGAGCAGTGGTGTTGCGGTCCTTGTTGTCCTCCAGGTGGAAGTTGAGGTCCCCCAGGAGGATGTAGTCGGTGGAATTGATGGCGTGCGGGTTGACGAAGTCTGTGATGTCTTCGCTGAACTGTGTGCGTGGTCCCGGTGGTCTGTAGACGAGGGTGCCTCTGAGCGTGGTCTTGGGGTCGGTGTGTATCTGGAAGTGGAGGTGTTCGGCGGAGGTGAAGGTGTCATCGGAGTTGGTCGTGATGCGGATGGTGTTCTTGTGGATGATGGCGATGCCTCCTCCTGTCTGGTTGACGCGGTCCTTCCTGGTGATTTTGTAGCCTTCTGGGACGGCGATGGCGACGTCGGGCGCTGAGGAGGCGTTCATCCAGGTTTCCGTCAGGAAGGCTGTGTCTGGTGCTGTCGAGTCGAGGAGGTTCCAGAGTTCGACGGCATGCCTGTGAACGGAGTGGGTGTTGAGCAGGATGCACATCAGGTGTTTGTTGCTGGGGCTCGGTTTAGCAGGTGCGGTGTTGGGTCGGAGGCCGGTGAAGCGGCAGGTCAGGCAGGTGAAGGGTCCGTGGGTGCGTCTCGGGGTGGCTCGGTAGCAGGCGGTGTTTCGGCCGGCGTTGAGTGCGTGGAGGGTTTTGGCATCGTAGATGTGCAGGGTGTGCTGGCGAGGGCGAGGACCAGGGGGTCTGGCGCTGGGCGCGGTCCAGGCGCGGACAGGCGCACCTTCGGCGCTCAATCAGCGCTCCCGCTGCGCGCGTCCGCTGCGCGCGTCCCCTGCGCGGTCGCTCTGGGGGCGTCATAAGTAAGGAGCCGGGAGGGAGGAGCAGCTGGGTGGCGGGAGCGGGGCGGCGAATGGAATCACAGGGGGGCGGGGCCGCAGGGAGGCAGCGGCGGGAAATTCCAAGAAGCAGCGGGCAGCGGGAAATTCCCAGGAGCAGCGGGAAATTCCCAGGAGCAGCGGGCAGCGAGCGAAGGAATCTGCAGGCAGGAGGCGGCAAAGGCAGGCAGGAGCGGCAGCAGTGAGTGGGGCGACCAAGGCCTGTGGAGGGCTGAGCGGTCACACTCTGTGGTCCCCTTAAGTAAGGAGCCGGGAGGGAGGAGCAGCTGGGTGGCGGGAGCGGGGCGGCGAAGGAATCACAGGGGGACGGGGCCGCAGGGAGGCAGCGGCGGGAAATTCCAAGAAGCAGCGGGCAGCGGGAAATTCCCAGGAGTAGCGGGAAATTCCCAGGAGCAGCGGGCAGCGAGCGAAGGAATCTGCAGGCAGGAGGCGGCAAAGGCAGGCAGGAGCAGCAGCAGTGAGTGGGGTGACCAAACCCTGTGGAGGGCTGAGCGGTCACACTCTGTGATCCCCTACGGTCCCCTTAAGTAAGGAGCCGGCAGGGAGGAGCAGCTGGGTTGCGGGAGCGGGGCGGTGAATGGAATCACAGGGGGGCGGGGCCGCAGGGAGGCAGCGGCGGGAAATTCCAAGAAGCAACAGGCAGCGGGAAATTCCCAGGAGCAGCGGGAAATTCCCAGGAGCAGCTGGCAGCGAGCGAAGGAATCTGCAGGCAGGAGGCGGCAAAGGCAGGCAGGAGCGGCAGCAGTGAGTGGGGCGACCAAGCCCTGTGGAGGGCTGAGCGGTCACATAAGGTTGAATTGTGGGAAAAATCCCCCAACCGTGAGCAAGGCCTTTGGCTGAAACGCGTTGGTGTGATTCACAGAAGAGGTCCTTTTTGTGAATTAATAAATATCTATGATCTGCGATCCCTGAGTGCAATGTATATTTGTTTAAAAAATTGACTTAGACCACGGACTCGGCCTCACGTTTGCACCCGCTGTTGTGCGCTCTGGATGAGGGTCCAATTGGTGGGGAAAAAAAAAAAAAAATATATATATATATATATATATATATATACATATATATATCCTTCGATTCCGCTTTTCAGTAGGAACTGCCTTCTCGTGGCTCCTGCTCCTGAAAGTACAGACACGGACCAGTTCCTTGAGTGCAAATGTTTATTAGCTTTTTCGCTGGTTAGTCGCCATAACGTTTCGGCTCCAATTGAGCCTTGTTCACATGACAACATGACCTTTCACATTACTTCCTTAAATAGAATACCTTAATACTCAGCACGTGATACTGGAGACAGCGACATGGACATAGTTGACAGACTACATATGATGGATCCTAATGCTATTAACATCGTAAGGCAAGCGCCCTTAATGTTACAATGTTGAACTTAATATTGCTATTTGGGCCCAAGACATGCTTGTGAATAAGCATGTAGGTGTTGTTGTATTAATACGGGGAGCCAGATATTCTTAAAAATTAATTACGTATATCATGGCAAATAATACCCCTGATTATTCAAATATTCAAATGCTTGCTTGGATATCAGTTATGTACTGATAATATTAGAACCCATCTTGATATATATAAGCCCATCGGCCATCTATTCTATTTACACATCTCGGGATAAATCCCCATAAAGTCCTATGTCTTGTCAGCAATGCCTGATTTTTCTATGCTACAGATCCCTGTAGCTGTGCAAAATACGCGAGTAAATAAATTACAGTGCAAAAGTGCCAATAAATAGTCATTTTGTAAAGCGTTTCAATAAACATACAATATTGATAAAAACAATTGCGTTAAAAAATATGTAAACGACATTTGTAATTTTTTGAAAGTGCAAAAAAGTGCGAAAAGGTACAAAGTGTAGGTAAAAAAGGCCAATCATATAAGAAAATTTTGATTTACATCTATCATTTTTTGAAACACAAGTATATCAAAATGGATGACCGGATACTAAGATAGACCTGATGTAACCAATCCAATAGACAGGAATTGGACAGAACACAGTGCTAATATTATCTGGGGTGTGAGATATTGGATACCATCTTGTCATATATTATCATCTGGTACTGATAACTTTAGATAATGTGAACACTACATACCAATCAAAAACATCATCTTTAACACTTCATCAGATGTGATATATCTAAAACAATAAATAGTATATCAATTGGTTAAAATTGTCTTCCACAATAATAAGAACTCATTGATAAAATCAATTGTATAAAACAAATAATATAAAATTTAGATAGGTAAGTATGTCCAAAGAGAGATATATGTAAATGTTGTATCCAGTTCCACCCCACTAATGATATACAAGGAAATACGGTATGTGCTCCTAACCTAAAATGGTATGCAGATCCTCAGTGACATTGAGTCCGCCAGGGAATTTGGAATCAAGTAAGAGTATATATTTCGTCTCCATCTGTCTCAACCTGGCTTCCCTGTTTCCTCCACGTCTGCTGGCTGGTATTGAATCAATAACAAAGAAAGTCATTTCCTTGTTATTGCTATGATGTATCTCCTTAAAATGACGGGCGACAGGATAAGTATTGTCCTGATTAGTGATTGCCCTTAGGTGTTGTAGGATTCGTTTATGCACCTCTAATTTGGTGCTTCCTACGTATCTGAGTGCACATGGGCACTGGAGCACATACACCGCATACTCTGTTTTGCAAGTTAAGAGTTTCTCAATTTTGTGTTTCCTGTCACTAAAACCATCCTTGAAAAATTTGGTGTTAATGCCATGTGTGCAAGCCTTACATATTTTGCATTTATAGAAGCCACCATTGGTTTGGAGCCAACTAGTTTTTTCCATTATTTCAGGATTGGTATTCACTAGGCAGTCTCTCATAGAGGGCGCTCGACTAAAGGTTAGGGTTGCTCTACGAGGTAAGGTAGGGCCTAATATACTGTCACTGGTTAAAATGGGCCAATTACGATTAAAAATGCGATACAATTCTCGATGTTGTCTATTGTACCCAGTGATAATGCGAAATTCTTTTTGTGGTTTGGGAATTTCTTGGGTTCCTGGATTGCAGCTGATCACATTTTCATATTTTTTCAATAATTCCTGTCTGGTTTTAGACCTGGATTTTTTAATGGCTCCATCAATAGTTGCTTCCGAGTATCCTCTTAGTAAAAATCTACTCTTGCTAGAGATTTGGGCCACATTTAATTCAGCCTCATTACTACATACCCGGCGTAGCCGCAACATCTCTCCATATGGGATACTAGTAATTAGATGTTGTGGATGGGCACTGGCCGCATGTAAGATGGTATTGCCGGCCGTTTCTTTTCTAAATAATCTCGTTTCAATGGAGCCATTGGAAATATAAACCTCCGTGTCTAAGAAACTGACATGAGACTGGCTCATAGTAACTGTAAAACTCAAATTTAAATCATTAACATTGATGGCCCTGACAAAATCTTCAGCTGCCTCCTTACTACCCTCCCAAACGACAAACAAATCATCAATGTATCGATACCACGCGATTACATGTGACTTCATTGTGTGGATATGTTCGGTTCTGAGGACCAGTTCTTCCCAAGCTCCCATGTGTAAACATGCGTAGCTTGGAGAAAAACTGGCCCCCATAGCTACTCCTTGTAACTGACGATACACCAGATTGTTATACATAAAGAAATTATTGTGTAGGCATATTTTTAACATTTCCATGAGCATGGTTGTGTGTTCTGTAAACTGTTCTTCTCTCCTGGATAAATATAGTTCAACAGCTGCCATGCCATCCTTATGTAGTATACTGGTGTATAATGATGATACATCTAATGCTAACATCCAATATCCATCTTTCCATTCAATTCTTTGTAACTTTAACAAAAAATCCCCAGTGTCCTGGATATATGATTCCAATGCCCTTACAGCGCCCTGTAAAAAATAATCGATATATACTGATGTTTTTTCCAGGAGACCACCTCTGGCTGAAATGATAGGTCTGCCAGGGGGGTTCATTATATCTTTATGTACTTTGGGAATAAAATAAATGAATGGAACTTTGGGATAATCAACTTTTAAAAATGTAAATTCATCGTCAGTCAACATAGATTTATTTTTCCATCTTGAGAGTTTCTTGTGGTATTCGGCTTGCATATTTTTCAACATTGCCATATTGCTTCATTCATAATGCTGCCTGTTGTTGAGTTGGAAGTAGGCTTCTTTATCATATGATGATCTGGTCATTAATACAATATTGCCTCCTTTGTCGCTGCCTCTGATGATGGTATTTTTGTCTTTACTGAGTTTTTGGATGAGAGAGTGATATTTGATGTTTCTCAGATCGTAGTTTTGTTTGTTGTTACTGTTTTTTCTATAAAGCTCCTTGATCTGGGACGTGACATTTTCATTAAAGATGTTAATGGAGTCACGTAACATTAGTGGAACAAATGTTGAAACAGGTTTAAAGGGTGTCATAGGTGATATTTGCTTCCTAATTTCTTCATTGCTAATATTGCCAATCTTTGTCTGCGTTTCAACTGGGGAATCGATACCATTGTTGAGCCATAGATCGATAATGCCACTAGGTATAAGTAAGTCCGAATCCGGGATCATATCCGATCGTCCAATTTTCAATGGAGCTCGTGGATCTCTATTTTTCATTTCATGGAATTTACGGAGTTTGAGCTTGCGTACAGCTTTATAGGTGTCAAATCTAATGTTTACATAGCTCATATTAGTTTGGGGTGCATAGGAGAGGCCAAGCTTTAATATATCCTCTTCGTCTTTGGTCAGCTCAATGTTCGTGAGATTGATCATTGTGGTATCATTGGTTGTTGGAATTACTGATTTTTCGCTGTCCACAGACTTCTGCCTCTGCCTTTCTTCCTGTCGAAGGTGCCGCCTCCTCGTCCTGTACCTCTGCCTGCGCTTGTAGTTGGCGTGTTTTCTCCGTAGTTCCTTTGTACCCTGGGCCGTAAAGATTGCATCCTTTCCTGGCATAAAACATGTATTTCTTCGCCAGGATGTGGTTTAGCTGTGGTACTCGTTGCATTGGCACGTTGTTCAGATTCGGATTCACTGCTGGTATAGGAGCTAACGTCCGATCTTGTTATATCGGATAAATCCTTATTACTTGATGTTGTCTTAGGAGGTCCCTGATATCTGTTTTTATATATATATAGATATATAGATAGATATATAGATATATATACATAGATAGATATATCTGGAAGGAGGCCTCCATTCTCCCTGTTTTGAAAAGACCCAGCATGGATCCTTCGGATCCAAACAACTTCCGGCCTATCTCCCGTCTCCCTCTTCCAGCTAAATTAGTGGAAAAGGCTATGAACCAACAACTCACTGCCTTTGTGAGGAACACTTTATTGCTGCATTCCTCCCAGCACGGATTTCGGGAGGGACATAGTACCAAATCCTCTCTGATCACGGCCACAGAACAGATCAGGTCGGCGGTGGACCAGGGAGGTAGAGAGGCCTTGATCCTCCTGGATCTATCGGCCGCGTTCGATGCGGTCCATCACAATTTGTTGATGGACCAGTTAAGGAAAGGTGGAATACAGCAAAAAGCATGGGAATTGTTAAACTCCTTTCTTTCGGATCGGAGCCAAACAGTAGCCTTAGAAAACTTTTCCTCCAAACCTTTTTCCCTTCCTTGTGGGGTCCCGCAAGGGTCCTCTTTGAGTCCCACCCTGTTCAATATTTATGTGTCCTCCCTTGCTCCCATTATTAGAGGCCACGGTTTTAGTGTCACTTCTTATGCAGATGACACGCAAATCGTGGTGTCTCTACTTCCTGGCCGTGAGATGGGGCTAGACAACAATTTTCAGTCCTGTATGTCGGAAGTGGCCCACTGGATGGCTAGCAACTGCCTTAGGCTGAACTCAAACAAGACCGAGGTCATGTTGTTTGGGAATAACCCAAGTTTCTGGACTCCATCATGGTGGCCGCTGGAACTGGGGTCCCTCCCCATTCCGGTCAACAAGGTAAAAAATCTCGGGATGGTGGTAGATGACAAACTTTCCATGGCACTACAGGTTAGGGCGGTAGCCTCTAAAACAGGTTATATTTTAAGAATGCTGAAAAAGATTCTGTTTCTGCTCCCTCACGAATGTCGAAAAATTGTGGTAATGGCCCTCGTAACATCTAGATTGGACTATTGTAATAGCCTGTACCTTAACATTCAGGAAAACCTTCTGCATAGATTGCAGCTATTGCAGAATGCGGCAGCCAGACTTCTAACCGGCATTCCGAAATTTTCACCCATATCAAAGGCCGTCCGAGATCTTCACTGGCTTCCTATCAAAAGCAGAGTCCAGTTCAAGTCTCTTTGCCTGGTCTTTAAGGCCTTAAAAGGCGATGGTTCGGACTACCTGATAACAATTTAAAAGGTATGTCCCCGCCCGGCGTCTCCGTTCCACGGATGCCAGTTTGATCACAGTCCCTGTTATAAAAAAAGCTCACTGGGGAGGACGTAGCTTTTCTTACGGTGCAGCTAAGTTATGGAATGGACTTCCGCTCCATTTGAGATGCATGGATAACCTACTGCAGTTTAGAAAGGCATTGAAGACCTGGTTGTTCGGCAAATAACTCGGCCTCTTGGGATTAGGGATTAGTGGACAGCGCCAGGACACCTACTTGGTAATGGCGCGCTTTATAAGTCTCTATAACATAACATAACATAACATAACATATATATATATATTTAAAAAAAAAATTATTCTGGAAACTCAGTACGGAAGTCCAGGGCTCATAGAGTGCAGTGGTCATGGATGGGCTCCGGTGTCCCACTATATCGCACAACGATTTCCAACATTCAAGAAAATACCAGGACTCTCCGGCATGCTTTGTTTATTTAGCAAGAAAGCTGAGAGGAGTTTTCTTGCTAAATATTGAAACAAAGCATCCCGGAGAGTCCTAGTAGTTTCTTGAATGTTGGAAATAGTTGTGCGATATATATATATATGTATTGACAGTCCAACAAAGTACCACTGCCTGCCGAACACTTAGTTGGCGGGTGCTCCCGGCGTGCATGTGGCCTGCACGCATTTATTTTCCAACAAACGTCCCTCCACCAGGAACAGACCGGGGCACATCTCGGGTGTTTAAAATGCATTTATTTCAGCCTTTTAAAACCTGCATTTCAGTCACTCTGCATGACGCGTTTCAGCAACTCAGCCTTTCTCAAATGCATCGAGTGAAAGTTTGTGACTTCTCGTGTAGGTGGTTAAGTAGTTCCTTGGGCTACCCATGCATAGTGGATAGCGATGAAGGACTATAAGTTCACTGTTAAATCATCTGCTAATGATGCCGCCATACTTGCATAGTTACAGTTCTTTCTTCTTAGTAATTGATAATTGACGGCACTCCAAGATACCACTATGCGCTGTAAATGAGGTAGGACTACTTTACACGGTTCCCCTCGCCAGCCGCTTTATGCTATTTAGATCCCCAATACCTGAAGGTGTTGGTCTGAGTGACCATTGCCTTATCATGTCGTCATGTCCCACATTTCTGTTGGCAGGCATTTTTCTCCATTTAGCAGCGGCGGTTCAGGCAGGTATACGTAAAAACAGTCCAATAAAGTACCACTGCGTACCGAACTCATTTACAGCGCATAGTGGTATCTTGGAGTGCCATCAATTATCAATCACTAAGATTTAAAATGTTTTGTGTTTACTGACATTTTCACCTAACTATAACGTTACATTGGCCTTGTGAACATAGTGGAAACCATTCCATGCATTGTTTATTCTATTGCTTGATGCTGTATTGTTTGAATTTAAACCCTTGTCCCACTATGCAGCCTTCAGAGAGGATAGGGATAAACAGTTCTATGACGTTTCATATGAGTGTAGAAGTCTAAGAATGCCATTATAATGATTTTCATATGCAAATCACAATATACGAATGACGTTACTTCCCTGTCTCCCTGGCATCAGCCCTTTCTGCAGTTGGACTCTTTCAAGATCTCCACTGCCATTAAGCTTCCCTACCATTTGCCTCCATCTCTCCTCTGCTACACTCACTTTCACTCACTCTGTAGTCTGTCTCTACTTTTGAATCCTTCCTTTTTAGCAGTCTGTCTCCATGTCGCTCATCTGCAAAACTCCCTCCCGTTAGCTGTCTCAAGAACTAGGGGCCAGATGTACGAAGCGCAAAATAGCGCTTCGCAAATTGCGAGTCAAGTCAAGTCAATAAGCTTTATTCAATTTATCAATAAATCATAAAAGCATACAAATACAATTTATGCAGACAATTTAAGAAAAGTTTTCATATGAATAAAGTTACAAAAGTGGATAAAACATTTCTCCAAAAGTTAAAATCTACAGCAGTCATTTGGATGAGGGGCCTCGTTTTACACTAATCAGTCAATATTAACATGTGTTAGTTAACTCATTGAGTTTCTAAATTTCATCACTGACATTAAGAAGCGAGAAACAGCAAAGATGACATCCACATCTTCTAAAAGCAAAAATGTTAAATATGCAGGTTTACATGTTCTTATCCCCCAGCGTTTAAGTAAGGGTAGAAGAAATAATTTCCTCGGGCTGGTATACAGATTACAAAAGAACATGATGTGAATGTTACTTTGTGTTGAATGGTCGTCGCATGGACATATTAATTTCAATGAGGCCCAGTCATTCTGTTTCGGCAAAGTGACCAAGCGGAAGAAAATCCCTAGGCGCAGCCTAGTTAAAAGCATCGAGCATAGGGTGCTTTTTCAATCCCAAGGTAAGATTGTAGGCCTTCAGTAGGGGTGATTTGCTGATAGCTCAGGGTTGTGCCTTTAAGTTTCTCAGTGTCCCATCTAGCACTCTCTAAGTGTATAGATAATAGTTTTTTAAGGGCCGGTCTAGTCAAGGTTTGTAGGGTCTCTGGTTCGTCGTAAAATTCAGAGTGTCCAATGTTAGAAAACATCGTTTGTACGTATCGCAGCCACTTGACTTTTGCTACACCGTCCAAAGCCATGCAGTCTTTTATGAGATTTCTATTCAATTTGCACTCCTCTGTGGTCCAAATCTTATGCCAGAGCAAACAAGGTGATATTTTTATGATGTCGCTAAGGTATTTGACGCCGGTCTCAATGTGAGTCATAAAAGTCGACGTGGTTTTGGACACACCTAGTAAGTAACAGATGAAAATATTCTCGCAAGTTTGTAATGAGGACACATTCTCGAAACCCCAGAGACCTGCGCCATATGTGGCCGTAGCTATACACTTTGCCCGGTAGATCTGTAACATTTCTTGAATGGGTTTACCCCCAATTTTGGCTGCAAAGGTTCTTAAAGCACCTATGGCACGGCTAAAGGCGAGTTTCCTAGCTGACACTGCGTGTTTCCACCTTCCCCACCTGTCAAACACAATGCCCAAATAGCAAAAAGTGTCTGTGATGGCAATCTTTTGCTGATCTAAATATATTGAGCATGATGGTCTGTTGTTCTTTTGGGAGCAGGGCATGGAGAAAGTTTTGGAAATGTTCACCTTTAAATTTCTTTTACCCATGTAGGATGAAAATTAATTTACTGCTCTCTGCAAACCTACTTTTGTCCTAGACATAATTGCCGCGTCATCGGCATATAAAAGAATGGGTACAGGCCTACCATTAACAGCCGGATAATCGCTTGACAGAGTTATTAAGCTTTCAGCGATAGAGTTTATGTAAAATGTGAAAAGCAAGGGCGCAAGTATGCAGCCTTGCCTCACCCCTCTGTTTATGGCAAATTTTTGTGAACATTGCCCCTGGGTCCCAAATCTTACTCTGGCCCCCGCTTCTCTATATAGTTCTTTGATAAATGTGAGGATAGCTGAGTCCACCCCGATGTCTTCCAGTGTCGACCAGAGCATCGCATGGTCCACGCAATCGAATGCGGAGCTGAGGTCGACAAAGGTAACAAATAGGTCCCCTTTTTTGGCCTGCGTATATTTAGAGACTAATAGGGACAAGTTTAGGGATTGCTCCAATGTCCCTAGTCCCTTTCGGAACCCATATTGGAACTCCGAGATAACCTTCTTCTCTTCTTCCCAGTGTTGTATCCTCTTAAGGACAATCCTGCCAGCAACTTTCATGAGTCCGTCCAATAGCGATATTGGACGGTAACAAGCCGGGTCGTCCCTATTCCCTTTTTTAAATATGGGGACTACGATTGCGTCCGACCAGGTGGTAATAAAACCGCATTTATTTCCCATATTTAATACATTGGTTAACAAGGGAACCCAGAAGTCCGGTTCTGATTTATAGAGATCCACTGGGGTGTGGTCAGGGCCGGGGGCTTTACCTAAAGGACTTTCTCTAAGGGCATCTTCCACTTCTAGTGTGGTAAATACCAGTTCAATAGGGTAAGGAGGTGCTGGGGAGACAGTTAGGCGGTTATCCTGAATTATGCTATCTGGGGGTGAATTCACCTTGCATGAGTTCGGGGCATTACCCTGTGTGTTGTTGGAATAAAGATTACCATAATGTTCTAACCAGAGCTCAGCCGTTATAGCCACTTCTACAGAATTATCTCTGTCTTTTGAGTTATAAACAGATCTTATGACTTTCCAGAAGGCATTGCTGTCCTTATTCCTGGCGGCTTCCCCCAAAGCTTCCCATGCCTCCTGCTTCAGTTTCGCCCTCCGCTGTTTAATTGCCAGCTTATAATCGTATCTCGCTTGACGAATTTGAACTCTATCTTTTGGGTCGGCAGACAAAGCTTTCTTTAAGATTTTCAGTGTAGATGTACATCTAGAGTCAAACCACCCACGAGTATGCCTCCCCTTGTCTTTGCAGTTCCTAGTCAGTGCATTTTTTATATGGCGCTGAATGTTAGAAAAAGCAACCATGATGCTCTTTGGGTCAGTATCTTCCTCTAAGCAGGCAAGTATGTCCGTGGAGCAAGAGGATAGGAAGTTTTGAAAGAAGGATGTTGGGTTCATTTTCTCCCATTTAATTACATACCCATTGGTCTTAGATAGGGTAACCTCAAATGGATATAGAACCCTACTAGGTTCCTTTACTTTGCCCTCCATGAGATTTACCCCGAAGGTGATGGGATAATGATCGCTCATGGGGTCATCCCCCGTTTCCCAGAAGGTTATAAAGTCAGGATAGGTGGGTGATATCAAGGCAAAATCGATTGTGGATTTACAACCTCTTCCATTGTACGTTGGGGCAAAGGGAACCGGGGGGGAGCATGCCTGGTTAATAAAGGTGAGGTCAAAGGTAAATATGACATTGTTAAGAAGAGACCCCATGTTGGTGTGGGAGAAGTGCAGAGGACCGTCCTCCCCGAGATCTGACAGGCCGCACAAACCTAGCTCAGAAGACGGACAGACGGAACAATTGAAGTCACCCACCCACAACATTATGTGATCCCCCGAACCTTGATCTCTCAGTTTGTGAATATGATGGATCATAATATTCAAATTTGATTCCACCTCACTAATTGGCAAATTATTATAAAAATTCACAAGAATCACCTTTTGCGAAGTGCCCCATTTAAGTAGTATGATTTGGAAGTACTGATTGGATTGGAAATCGCAAACTTTTACATCCCCTACGTTAGATATGTATGTGCACAAGCCCCCCTTGTTGCGACCCTGGGCTGATGGCACAGCTGGGGAATGGAAGGTTCGGTAGCCCAACATGTGCACTTCCTCTATAAGCCAGGTTTCTTGTAGGCATAGGATGCCATACTTCTGCACAATCTCCAGCCAAGGTTTGTGGGTGATCTTACTACCGAGGCCTGCAATATTCCAAGAGAGGAGAGAGTGCATTGGGTTTCTAGTTTCCTGTGGATGATGCCCTGCATTCCCCGTTGTGCCTATCCGAACTTGCAGGTGTGCAAGGTCTGCCTGTAGTTTGACCTGTGCAGTAAGAGGGTGCTGTTCAGGGGGGTTTAGGTCTATCCCAATGTGGCTTGGAACTTGGGGTATGGGCATTAATTTTTCACTCGGGACAGTTTCCGTTAGGGGATTTTGGGCATTGGTAAGGATTGGAGCGACACTAATTCCCAGTCAATCCACCTGATCCAGACATTCAAACCTGTTCATAGTGGGTGCTCCTTCCCACCAGTTGTCAAAGGGTTGCCAACCATCCCCATGTCCTTTCCATCTACGATTGTGGGCTATTGACCAAGCCCCAGGTGGCTCAACAGTCTGTTTTGGAGGATAGAAAAAGGTGAGGGGTCTGGTGACAATAGATTGGTCAGTATCCTGTGAATCCCATATAGTGATATGCTGGGCTGTGTGAGGGTCTGCAAATGAGACCACTATGCAGTCTCCAGGGATGGATTTATGGGTACGACCCACCCATGGCACTCTCCTAACCATTAGAACCCTAGTCCTAACAGTATTGGGGAGCTGTCTATTGATGTTGAGCCAGTGAATCACCTTATTCTTTAGGGACCACTGGGTCTCCATAGAAAGCGGGTCAAGTGGTGGTACACCAGCCAGTATGACGACGTAGGGCCCGGCGTCAGGAGGAAGATCAATGTAGCCCCCACGAAAGTTCTGGCGGCCATGGTACTGGTTGGTTATGCGCGCAGTAGGGGGGATATTAGTCTTATTGGGCTTGTGGGCGGCCTTAGGGATAGGGTTGGGTAAGGTCTGGTTCTCGGGGCCTTTTGCCACTGGTATTGGGATTTTTGGTATTAGGGGAAAGGGAACGATTGACTTAGAGCGGGGTTTGGGTATTGGGGTTGGCTTTGGTGGGGGTAGGGACAAGACCGGAGGTGGCATTTCAGGGGCAAGGGAACTAACGTTAGTTTCTGGAGCCGGGTGAATACCATCGTCATTCTCCTGAGGAGTACTCTCAGCAATATGAGGATAAGTTGCTTCCAGTTGTTTTAGGCTAAGGGTGGCCAGGGAGACTAAGGTCTTATCCATCTCGAGGAGATTATTCTCGATACGAGAGAGTCTGAGTTCCAGAGGTGACAGTAATTGTTTTAATGTACCCCAGACTATCTTAAGAAAATCTTCGTCATCACCCCCCTTGTCTCTATCCCTCCCTGGCTCACTTTGCCCTCCCTCTATGGGTTTCTCACCATATGTGGGGAGAGGCCCTTGAATAGGGTCAAGGACTACGTTAAGATTGCTGTGTTCCCTGTCCCCCCCTATTAGATGGTTAACCAAATTTGGCGCTTGTATGGTCTCCCCAGTGGTGGGTAGTGCTCGCCTATTATTAAAGAACTGCAACCTTGCAATTTTTTCTTTTTTGCGGGCATAAGCAGATCTTGCATTGTTTTTCTTTTTTAGAGTTGGGCCATCTTTGTTTTTATTTTTTGCTACTGGGGGAGAAAGGTCAGGGGGGTCAGGGCTATCCGACAAGACAATGGCAGTTCCAGGTCCAGTGGGCGCGATTCCCTCGAAAGTTTTGGGGGGCGCAGTAGTTAAGGTGGGTATAGACTCTAATGGAAGGGAAAGAGGTGGGGGAGCATGGTGAACATCGGCATGGATTATCAGTGGGGGAGGGCAAGAAGCATGTTGTGGAGATGCAGCAGACGCGATTTTCCCTAGGGAAGATTTTTTAGAGTTAGCAAAGGTCTGGGAAAGCCTACGTGCCGCGTCAAGCTCAACTGACACCCTCTTCTGCATTTTAGTGATTTCAGCATCAATTGCTAGATTAGTCTTAACAAGGAAATCATCCAATGTCCCGCTGGGCTTACTCAGCCCCATTGCAGTTTTACTGCGACTGCCCCGTGTACTCATGATATATTTGAATTGCAGTACCCACAATGTACTTACTGGTGGAAAAGGGACGAGTCAGATAACAAAAACCAAGGGGGGTGGGCCAGGCCAGTCCTCTATGTCCTCGAACGGCCTCAAACGGCCCGCTCTTTGCCCGGTCTTCGCCCCGGCCCTTGCCCCGCGCGCGTCCCGCGTGCGCGTGGCTTTGGCAGATTATCAAGGGGAGTGACAGGAGGGGGCGGGAAGAGGACCAGCTGCGGCCGATCAGCGCCGCTCAGCAGGCTGGTCCTCGCAGTCCCGCCTCTGAGCTTGTGTGTTGCGAGGTGGTTGCAGTAGACGCGTTGGTGCTCCTATGCACAACAGGGGACCAAAAAAAACAGGACCCTGACACAGTCTTGAGCCTGCGAGCGGCTCCCGCGGAGCGGGGGCCGCGAGGCGGTGAGTTAGCAGCTGGAAAAGAACAGGCAACCGGGACAGCACTCCCAACACAGCCAAAGGACGAACCCAAGCAGCACAGTCTCCGTGAGGTTTTAAACAGGTGGAGGGGGCGGGAAGAGGACCAGCTGCGGCCGATCAGCGCCGCTCAGCAGGCTGGTCCTCGCAGTCCCGCCTCTGAGCTTGTGTGTTGCGAGGTGGTTGCAGTAGACGCGTAGGTGCTCCTATGCACAACAGGGGACCAAAAAAACCAGGACCCTGACACAGTCTTGAGCCTGCGAGCGGCTCCCGCGGAGCGGGGGCCGCGAGGCGGTGAGTTAGCAGCTGGAAAAGAACAGGCAACCGGGACAGCACTCCCAACACAGCCAAAGGACGAACCCAAGCAGCACAGTCTCCGTGAGGTTTTAAACAGGTGGAGGGGGCGGGAAGAGGACCAGCTGCGGCCGATCAGCGCCGCTCAGCAGGCTGGTCCTCGCAGTCTCGCCTCTGAGCTTGTGTGTTGCGAGGTGGTTGCAGTAGACGCGTTGGTGCTCCTATGCACAACAGGGGACCAAAAAAAACCAGGACCCTGACACAGTCTTGAGCCTGCGAGCGGCACCCGCAGAGCGGGGGCCGCGAGGCGGTGAGTTAGCAGCTGGAAAAGAGTTAGCAGCTGGAAAAGAACAGGCAACCGGGACAGCACTCCCAACACAGCCAAAGGACGAACCTGCGAGTCTTTTGCGACTCTCAATTTGCGAAGCGCTATTATGCATGTACAACAGTGTTAATACACTGTTTTGCGATTCCCAATGAGGTCTTAAATAAGGGAGGCTCGTGAATATTAATGAGCCTCTCACAATTTGCGACCCCATTGGGAATGGCAGGCCCTCCAAGGTATGGTGGCCTGCTGGGCTCAGCAGAAAACCATGTCTGGGACTGCTTTTAAATAAAGCTGTTTTTTTTCAATGCAGCCCATTTTCCTTAAAGGAAAACAAAATGCATAAGCAAAAAGCTTTTGTCTATTCAGAATAATAAACACCTCACCATTTTTCTGAAGGTTACAGTGAAGGAAATTTGGGGAACGATTGTCATGTGTGTTAGAGTCTGCTCAGCAAAAGTTCAAAAAATGAACTGTAACCGTGGGTAACATTAGAAAAATGTATCAGTCTGCACCTTAAGGAAGCGTTTAGTGGCACACCCCATGCCCCTTATGGTGGACTTCCACTCTCCAAGGATTCCTCCTGTAGTTTACTTGCCTGTAGAGGTTGGTGAGCCACTCGAGGTCCTTCTGATACCTCTAGCCCAAAATGAGCCAAGCTTTCATGGCAGGTGATGTGTCCTAATGGCTACACTTCCGACCACGTGACATATGGAACCAGGTTGAATAACAGTCACAGCTCAGCATCCTGTGATTCCTGCTAAATCTCCCTGTGCCAAAAAACATGTTTAAAGTAATCTATGGCTGTTTGTAAGCTCTCTTGTGTCCTTGGGCAAGGTTTGCGCAATGTAAACCAGACAAAAAGAAAATGTGCATCATGCCTGTCATCTATGGGTGAGCTAGCCCAGGCTAAAAAAAAATCACTAAAGGGGGTAGACAGATACCTTTGTAGGTTCACTTTGTTTTCAGGCGTAAATTCACAAATAATCAAAAGAGAGCGAAACCCAACAAGTCTAGTTCCAAAGTCTCACAAGAAAGATTTTTGGGAGACCCTCACCCTCTAGTTCTTGCCAATGGAGTTTCCTAGTGGTTTGTTCCTTCATTGGGTCCTCCGCTTGGACACTGAAGCTGTCCAAGTAGGTAACGCTTACTGTATTGTGTATCAAGCTGTCTGCATACAGGTTGTGCAGCAGTCTCCCATCCACCACACTGCAAACAATAGTGTGTTTAAATGCTTTGTCTGCAGCCTATCAATACATGTAAATTTAGCAGGTCTCTACCAAAGCCTATAGGTGTAAAGGAGTTGGATGACAGTATCACCCTCAAAACATGCAGAGGGTAGGAGAAATATTTTTCAATGAAATGCAGGTGGGGGAAGGGGGTGCCAAAATGGGTTTCGCTAGGGGAGTTACTGGAGTGAAGGACAGCACTATTGTCACCCTTGCTCTAATCTCACTCTCCAAGAATTGAGGACAAATCATTAACATTTGATGCCAGAAAGAGGAACCAATCTAGTGAATGAACTGCTAAGGTGAGAAAGAGGAACCAATCTAGTGAATGAATTGCTAAAGTGAAACTGGAAAATGTATGATCAGTCCTTGCTTCCCTGCTTGACCAATTTTTGTGATCATAGATAAACACTATATTTCAGCAACCCTCCTTTTTGTTCAATACATGAGAGCACCATCAAATACGTGAGTTCAGAATGTGTGCTGTACAAAATCCTCTCTATTGTTTAATAGGCTATAATTTTGCTCCATGTTTAATAAATAATTTAGCCCACAAATAGGGTAGAAATGATCCATCTTTCTCGTACTTCACTATTAGCATAGTCATGCAGATGGGAGCAAGAATATTTCATAGTTCATCTTTAAAGACTCACATTTAATAAAAACTTCTCAATGCAGTGATATAATATGATGTGCTAAGGTGAAACTTTATCACATTCATGCATGATCTTTGTTGCTTTATGGCTCGGTTCTCCCTATATATTTGCTGGTTTGCTGACTGCTGACATTTTGAGATGGCTCCATTAAAGTCTTCCTTGCCACATCAGTAACCTGCTGCTGACAGCCTTATCAGAAGTCAAGGTAGAGCTGAGGGAATAGAGCTGAGGGTTAACCCTTTATCACCCCTCTCCATCCGGGCTCCTGATGGGGCTTGGGGTGACTTTATCCTCTCCACTCGTGCAGACAGGTATTCTCAGACATGCTGCTCTGCACAGTTTGCGCAGCATGCCTATGGAGTGCACATGTGTGAAAGGGGCTGAAATGAAAAGTGCTTTTTACACATGCTGAATCCATGGCGCCCAATGTGCCCACTCACCTGTGCTGCTTCCTGGCGCAGTTCTGTTGCCATCAGCACAGGCCACAGAAATGAAATCTGTCAGTTTCTCTGTTTACATTTCTGGAGGCTGGTGCTTCAAAGATCAGCTTGTCTCCATCCGTGTGTGCTGGTAATAGTGGCTCAACGCCCTACCACCCTATAGGCACCAGTCGTCTCTGGTAAAGAGGAATCCATATATCTCATCACTGAATTGGCCATTAAACTGCACAAGGCTTCAGAAGAAAAGCTGCAATTTTGCCCTCCACAAGTACAATATTTAGACCATGCAGGAAAGTACCATTTATAAATGGAATGGTTTGAAGCCTTCTATAGGGTACCTCATCCATTAACTGACGTTCAGTTACTGAGTATTGTAGGCAGTGGATCCTTGGATACGCCACTATGGTGAAGCCTCCACAAAACTATAGTAAAAAGGAAACCACTGAACCTTTGCAATGGTCTAAAGAAGCTGAACATGCAAATGTATAATTAAAACAAACCCTTGGCTGCGTCTGCGTTGGCAGTCCCTGATTACATGAAACCCTTTATGTTGTACTGTCACTGATAAGACGGATTTCTCCTCAAGGTTTTGGTGGAAGATCATTGTGATCAGACTAAGCTCATAGCCACTGCTTTAAAATCCATGATGGTAGAGCTCAGTCCATGTTTCTGCTTTGTAGTCGCTGCTGCCCATCCTGTCGAAGCCCCTTAAAACATTTTAGTGAATTCAACTTCAATTATGGCTGTTCCTCAATTTGTTGTTGTGCTGCAGATCGGAACATATAAATTCTCCCTACTTCCACGGACAGAGTAATTCCACAGTCATACGCACATACACTCATCATACGCTAGGGCCCATCACACTAACATTCATTCTATTACTCTAGCCACACTGAATATATAGGAGAAATCCTAAACAATCTGCGTCTAAAGTGAGGTCAATGCAACCTAAAGAAACTGTCTTGAGTCATGATTTATAAACATTAGAAATACATTTGAAACTCAATAAATGACAAAGAAATAATCACCCGACACTGTAATTCAAACAAAGGTTATCTTTATCTAAATTAGTTCAAATGAAAGTCAATCAATAGCGAAATCATTATTCTCATAGTTACCTATTCTAGCTAAGTGTCATTTGGGTCAGGACAGGTCTCTCAGTAAAGTCTCCCGAGTCGCCGTCCTCTCAATCAGCGTCGATCCTCTCGAGCATAGGTTCAAGAAGAA
Organism: Triturus cristatus; assembly: GCF_964204655.1. NCBI lineage: Eukaryota > Metazoa > Chordata > Amphibia > Caudata > Salamandridae > Triturus > Triturus cristatus. The sequence continues at coordinate 115,956,441 of NC_140580.1, forward strand.
GTGGCCTAAGACCCTCTCCAGTCTAACAATATTTATAAGGAAACTAACAAATTGAAAGTAACAAACAAACTCTAAACGTCCGTTGAGCCGTTGAGCAGAGCGAGCAGGAAAGGATGTTGACTCGCAACATTTAGAAAAACCTCCGCTCTCAAAAATCACAAAAATAAAAACACAGAAGAAGGAAGCTCAAACTAAAAAATGTTACATCTATGAATGCTCTTCCTCGGAATCATAGTGAAGCCACCGCAAGTTTATCAAAGTTCATTGTGGCTTTATTCTTCTCCAAGGGCAACTGGCAGCATGCCTGGAGCTGCTGTCCTCACGGAATCTTTTAATACAGTCAGAGGCCGAAGTCAGGTGGCTTCCAACCATATTCAGCGAGGCCTCTCGTCGTATTTCATCTACTCAAATGCAGGCTGTAAATATCGGCCATCTTGGATTAGGCCAAAACGGACCATCTTAATTAAAAGAAATACAAAACAACGTTACTACATCGTAATGATTAAACAGTGTTAATTCCCACTAATACCCTTATGTGTATGTAATTATCTAGCCATCTGCAACATAAAGAAGCATTAAAAGCACGTTGTTTAAAAGCGCAAACACATTACAAACAGCACTTTAGCCACACATATTTAATTAATTCACTCACCAACTTTGTTCACGTATTAATAAAGCAACATAAATGCATTCCCGCGTGTAATTCTTTCATTAGTAATGTTGGTTAATCAGAAACTTCAACAAAATTAATAATTTAATAATTAATTATCAGTAATTTTAATTATGACATATAAACATAAACTGGAGTTTAAATCTAAATACATTTTCAATAGAAAACCTTGCTCCAGCAATCCCCCCTTTGGTGATATATATTACCACATAAACCAACCCAAAAAAAAAAATGTAGTCCCCATTTTTAGGAGAAATTGAAATGTCTTTTATGACACTACACACCAGACTCTCTTTCATCATCCCTCTTCGACTCCAAGTAAACACTCTCCCTCAATTCTTCTAATTCTATTTCTTGTGGGTCTCTCTTTGACCTCTTTTGTTTCTTTTCAGTATTTTCTCTTATTATTCTCTTTTTACCTCCCCTGTTTTTACAACACAAACACCCTAATCTAAGCATCAATAAAGCAACAATTACACATGTCAAAGGAAATAGTATTTAACCAATAATGGTACCACCTATCTTAGCAATAAAACTCTTAACAGCAAGTAGCTTATTAGCCATTTTAGTCCAGATACTTTCAGCTTCCAGTGGTACTAATTCTTCATGCAAATCAGTAATATTTTTGATATAGACCTTTAGATCTCTGCTTTCGTCAGGAATGTACGTGCAACAATGTTGAACCTTCAGCATTCCACAGACTCCACCCTCTTTGGCCAATAGAATATCAAGGGCAAGTCGATTTTGCATAGACATGGCACGTACGGCAATCATCTCCGTATTTACCAAAAGAAACCCTCCAGCGGTACTTGTCGATAAACGATCCACCACGGTTGACAGTTTCCGAATTCCATATGCATTTAATGAAATTCCCACTGCTGGAATTAAAGCTCCAAAAATATCACCTACAATTTCTGACCAAGTTTCTCTCTTAAAGCGTGTTAGTAGATTAATGTGTTCTACATCTTCTATCTTATCTATATGAAAAATCTTTGGAAAAACCAGGCCAACATAACACGTGCCATACCAATGGTCAGGCAACCTGTAATAAGCCTTATTCCCACAAATATAATACACTCCCGGGAAAACTGGATCTCCTCCACCCTTGAAACCCCATCCTGTTGCAATAAAGTATGTATCATGACACTCACTAGTCCCAACAAAATAATTATCATACTGGGATTTCCTTCTGGTAATGCATAATTTACCCTTCTGTGGTGCATCTAAAGCCAAAGTTGGACTGGCCCCATTCCTCAACTCCTTTCCCATCTCAATATCCCATATTGTCTCACTCACTTCATATTTCCCTGCCTTTTCATGCATGCTCACTCTCCTTTTCTCTACCATGTCTAAAAAAGCTTTTTCTTCTTCTTTCAAACTACAAGTTAAATTGTTTCTAAAAATATAATCTAATGTTAATTCTTCTGTTTCAATAAAAATCTCACCAAAAATGTTAGCTTCTTTAGCTGGATTCAGCTTCTTATTCATAGGTAATTGCCCAAAAATGTTATCTTTGTTAGACATCTCATAATCTATTTTCCCTAACAAATAAAAAACACTACTTAGCACACTACATGAAATCCCATACGTGGCTGGTAAATGATGATAAGTAACACCCTCTGAAACGGATGCAGGCAATTGCATACAGACGTAGCAATCCCTTACTTCCATTGTCTTTACATATTCGTACAACAACTTTGAAAAAACATTGCTAGAAAAATCATTAATCGACCTATCTTTATGTATGTAAATGTTACTACTTCTAGTTGGCACTATTTTCTGTGAACTCTTCCCTATATTAGTCATATTCTCAGTGTGTATTCCAAAAGTGTCTATTGTAACCCTAAAGGTAACTAATAAAGCTAGTACACCCCATAACAGCATTAATAATTCTGTACAGCAGCAGCACATTCTACACCATCTTTTCAAGAAGGCACATCTACTTTTATTATTTTCTGTGTTAGCCATTTTACTACTTTGGCAGTGTCTTTTGACTTAGCCTCTACTACTCCACTACTGAATTTCTAGAACTCTAGATTATTTCAAACAGCTAATTTTAGATTTTCTTCTTTTCACTCTTCTCCAAGTGACTCCTTCAGTTCACTCAATTTGGATTTTCATCACTTTTCACTTCTTCTTCAGCAACATCAAATTGTATCAGATCTTCAATATCCTGAGCATCTGACTCTTCTCCAATGTCAGTCAAGATAACTTTCAGGACTCCGACTGTTTTCTCCTCCTCACCTTCAGACAGTGCCACGTACGTCCATTCCGGTGACCTATACTTCTGGTTAGGTTTTCTGATTCTTTTGATCTCCTCTGGTTCTTTTGAGACCTTTTGTTTATCACCCTTTGCTTGATTCTGACTGGACACCTCATTCACCTGTTCAGCTTTCGATGAACTTGAACTTGCACTTGCTCGTGTCAGTCTGTACCTTAGCCTCTTTATCTTGTTAGGCCAAAGATCTCCTCTTACACTCCTTATCTCAGTTCTTTATTATTTCTCTCTCCGATCCAAGTTCTCTTTCTCAGAACTCGACCCTCTGATTTCTCATTCTCACTTTCATCTGATTCTGTTTCATTTGCCTCTTGTTCCTCAACAATTCTCTTTTGCTCTACAGACTTCTTCCCCACCAATTGAGATTTCCCTGCTACTGTCCCTCCTCGAGTCTCCGACCCGCAATCTTCTTGCTGTCTACTTGTCCCTTCACCTAGCTTATCAGGAATGTTCCCTACACCTCCTCGGGGGTCTTCCGCAATCTGTCCCTCTCTATCTTCTTCTGACCCTACTTCTTCAGGAGTAATCTCAGGTGGATCTTCAATCTCCACATCCGACTCAGGTGTGGTCTCTGTGGAATTGTTCTTTTCTCCTCTTTCCTCTCCACTGCTTGTTGGAACTTCAGGCACTCTTACAGAATCCGATCTCTCCTCTGAGGCTCTCAATGTTTCTCTTGAAGTCTCTCTCGGAAAGAAAAAAGAATCACCTGACTCTGACTCTCTTTCTCCTTCCCCCCTTTCAGGATTCTTTTTTCTTCTCACTGGTTCAGTCTCCACATCATCACTGGAATCTGATTCTTCAAAATACTCTTTACCAGTCCCATCCTTTGGATTTGGAACTCTCAGAGTATGACTTGCATGAACCCAGTTTTTCACACCAGCACACTTTACTGCAGTTGTCGTAGTCAGAATAACTTGTCTTGGCCTTCCCCACCTTGGAACCAAGCAATTTCTTCTTCTGTGCACTTTTATCCTCACCCAGTCCCCTGGACTCAGATCATGGGCTTGCTTCTTTTCAAGTGTGGTGGCGTCTCCTCCAACCTGGTGAAACACAGAATGAACTGCGTCAGCCAGGCCTTTACAGTAATCCAAAATCATGTCATCAGTTATTGTCATCAACTTGTTGACAGGCACGAAAGCATGTCTCATCGCACGTCCCATCAATATTTCATGTGGACTCAACCCTGTGGTTCTATCTGGAGTAGACCTAATAGTCATTAGCACTAGAGGCAAGACATCAGGCCATTTCATTCCAGTGGCTAAACACATCTTACCAATTCTATTTTTGATTGTGCCATTCATCTGTTCAACAACACCAGAAGCCTCTGGTCTGTATGCACAATGTAGCTTCTGCTGTATGCTCAATGCTTCACAAATTAAACCCATAAGCTCATTATAGAAGTGTCCACCTCTGTCTGACTCAATTGTCACTGGGAACCCGTGCCTAGGAATCAACTCTCTTAGCAGTAACTTTGCCACTGTTATTCCATCATTCCTCCTAGTCGGATAGGCCTCCACCCATCTTGAGAACAAACAGACTACCACTAGAACATACCTCAATCTATTCACTTGGGGCATTTCAATGAAATCTATTTGCATTCTGGTAAAAGGACCTCCTTCTCTGCCTATTGTTCCTAGGCTTACCACTGTCTTCTTTCCTGTATTGAACTGCTGACAAATCAAACATCTTTGACAGATGCTCTCTGCAATCAGCCTGAACTTTGCATTGTACCAGGTTTGCTTAAAGGACCTGTTATGTTATGTTATGTTAGGAGTATTTATATTGCGCACAGCTGCCCCAGCTAAGGGGCGTCCTGGCGCATGACCGGTAAAAACACAACTAGCACTGAATTGAAATCCCAAGAAGGGGAACATCTAGATAGGGGAAAAATTAAAACAAAAGGGTTTTTATGGCTTTACGAAAAAGGAAAAGATCGTCCATCGCACGAATCTCAACCGGAAGCAAGTTCCAAAGTGCTGCTGCTTTTACCCGAAAAGACCGACCACCAACTCGGCTGAGCTTAAACCTCAGCACCACAGCGAGTGCCTGGCCCATTGATCTTAAGGGGCGAGTCGGAACATAGCTAGATAAGAGATTCGAAAGGATCTGGGGAGCTACTCCTTTCCTGATCTTAAAAGCCAAGCATAGGACTTTGAAATGAATTCTTGACTTAATCGGTAACCAGTGTAAGGATCGTAGAGTACTTGAGACCGAGCAAGACCTAGGCAAGCCAACTATGGCTCTGGCTGCGGCATTTTGGACACGTTGAAGGCGGATGATTTCTGCCTGATTTGCCCCTATCAGGAGTGAGCTGGCATAGTCCAGACGGGATATTACTGTTGCCTGAACCACCAGCTGCCTGGTAGGAGGGTCAAAAAACTTCAGGACAGATCTTAAGCCCCGAAGGACCCCAAAGCAGCAAGCTGCGGTTTTCTTAGTGTGCCCAATAAAGCTCAGAGTAGAATCCAACCATACTCCTAGGTTTCTCAATACAGAAACCGGAGTTGGAGATGGCCCCAATTCTGAAGGCCACCATCTGTCCCCCCAAAGTTCCTTACCCTTCCCGACAACCATGACCTCGGTCTTCTTAGCGTTGAGCTGGAGACAGTTGGCACTCATCCAGCTCGCCACTGCCCTCAGTCCATTCTGGAACCTAGGGGCATCCACATCAGCATCCCCGCTGATGGTCACCGCCAGCTGAGTGTCGTCCGCATATGAGACCATATTCATGCCCCACTGCTTGACGACATCAGCCAGCGGTCTCACGTAAAGATTGAATAACGTGGGACTCAGCGAGGATCCCAGAGGCACTCCCAGGCCCAGATGATGGAATTTGGACTGATACGGTGGTATGGCAACGCAAAAGGACCGGTCGTCGAGAAAGGATCGAAACCACTGTAGGGCTAACCCCCCAATACCTATCTCCTCAAGGCGATGTAGAAGGATGCGATGTGAGACAGTATCGAAGGCGGCGCTCAGATCTAATAATACTAGCGCCGCCGTCTGTCCCCGATCCAGCACCAAACGCAGATGTTCAACCATAGCGAGAAGGGCTGTCTCCGTGCTGTGCCCAGTACGAAACCCGTTCTGGGTAGCATCCAAGATGTTAGCTCGAGTGAGATGGTCAGAGAGAACCTGGTTGACGTGAGCCTCCACCAATTTTGCCGGCCAAGGGAGCAAAGAAATGGGCTGATAACTCTCCGGCTTCAACGGATCCAAAGAAGGTTTCTTCAAAATAGGAGAGACCACTGCACGCTTCCATTTAGCTGGAATCCTGCCCGTAGCCAACGAGATGTTGATCAGGGAGCGGACCAAGGAGCGTCCCAAAAAAGACTGGTCCCTGAAGAGGGCAGGTTTTACCGGATCCAGAGGAGAACCCGATTTAATCTTCAGGGACAATCTATCATAGCGTCCCTCCCCAGATGTCCCTGGCCATGATACATTCTTGCCATTGTTGATAGCATCGAGTTAGGCATGACTGGTCTTCCATCTCTATAGATCCAAACATGATCTGTCTGTCTTGGGGCACAACCTGCCTTGATCCAATCTCTCATTTCCTCATCTCCTGCTTCATCCTGCAACTGTTTCACCTCATCCCATGTTTCCAGGACATTAGTAAACATCACAGAACAAAAAGACATTTCCCTTTCTCGTCCCCTATTAATCGAATGATTGTTCTTTGCACAATACTGTGCTATGTCATTAGCAAAACGACTACCAAGAGTAACAAAATCATCTCCTTGTCCATGAGCAGCACATTTAACAACTGCTAGTTCTTTAGGCAGCTGTATCGCCTCAAGCAACTTCCCAATCACTTCAGCATTCTTTATTGGAGTTCCACTCGACGTCAAGAAACCTCCTCTGTAGCCAAAGTTGGCCAAAATCATGAACCACTCCAAATCCATACTGACTATCAGTCATCACAGTCACTCTCAAATTCTTCCCAATTTTGCAAGCTTTCGTCAATGCCACCAATTCAGCTACTTGAGCAGATCTTACTCCTTTCAATGACGAAGCTTCCATAACTTCTGAAACTTTGCACACTGCATATGCTGCACTCAGCACACCATCATCAGTTCTCAGACATGATCCATCCACAAACAGCACATGATCACTCTCAGGTAATGGCAAATCTCTTATGTCTGGTCTGGGTTTTGTGCAGTAGTCAAGCACATCCAAACAATCATGATCAACATCATCTCCCACACTCACATTTTCAGCATCTGGCAAGAGTGTTGCTGGATTCACATTCACACATCTCTCAAGAGTCACATTTGATGCTCCCAGAATGATTTTCTCATATTTAGTCAACCGACTATGTGACATATATTGAGTCCTGCTTCTTGTCAAAAGAATTGCCACATCATGAGGTACGAACACCCTTACAGGATATCCCATTATTATACCCTCACTCTGTTCCAAGCTTCTGCATGTAGCAGCTACTGCTTTCAGGCAACCTGGTAAACCCACAGCTACGGGGTCAAGTGTTGATGAGAAGTACGCAATTGGCCTTCTCAGTTGTCCATGTTTCTGAATTAACACTGAAAGTGCACATCCATTTCTCTCACTGCAGTACAACTCAAACTCTTTCTCATAGTCTGGCATTCCCAAAGCAGGAGCTTCACACATTCTGCTCTTTAATTCTTCAAATGCTGCCATTTGTTCTGCATTCAGTTCCAATGGGTCTTTCACTTCACTTTTGGTCAATTTAATCAATGGCTTTGCTATCAGGGAGAAATTACTTATCCACTGACGACAATAACCCACCATTCCCAGAAACATCCTCACTTCTCTCTGGGTCATTGGGGCTCTCATTCCTCTGATAATTTTGATCCTTTCATCGGTCACCTTTCTCAGACCCTTTTCAATATTGTGTCCAAGATAATGCACCTCTTTCTTGCAAAATTGCAATTTGGCTGGAGATACCTTTAACCCTCCATCTGCCAGATGATTCAGTAAAGCTATGGTATCTACTTCACAAGCTTCACGTGTCTTCGATGCCACAAGTAGGTCATCGATGTACTGCACTAGTACTGAGCTGAAGGACTCTCTGTATACCCCTGTGGGATACGGCACCATGCCAAAATACGCTGTCCAAACCGAAATGCATAAATCGGCTGGCTGTCATGATGCAATGGAATTGAAAAGAAAGCATGACACAAATCAATTACCGTGTACCATTCAGCATCATGAGGAATCTGATACAAAATCACTGACGGATTTGGCACAATGGGACAACATGCCACCACAATTTTGTTAACTTTTCTCAAATCTTGTACAATCCTGAACTTTCCATTAGGTTTCTTTAGCCCCATTATCGGTGAATTACACGGGCTACTCAGTAACTCTCTCAAAACACCCTGTTGAATCATCTTGTCAATTATAGGGGTTATTCCCTCAATTATCTCTGGTGTCAATCTGTACTGTGGGATATTAGGATAAACGATTCCTTCTTTCACTGAAATCTTCACTGGATCTACATTATTCATCAATCCCACATCTTCTCCAGTTAAATCCCAAACCGCTGTTTTTACTGTATTCCTTAACTCCTGTGGTAAGTCATCTGGATTAAATACAGCATATGTCCCAACAATCTCACTTTCTCTATTATCTAGAGTCATCCTGTACAAGACATCCTCATCTGGTGTCTCAAAAGCTATTCCATCCGGAGTACAAAAAATCGTGCAGTTCATTTTACACAATAAGTCCCTACCTAACAAGTTTACTGGACTAGTGTCACAGACTACAAATCTGTGCATGTCTGAAAATTTCCCTATTCTTACCCTTACTGGTTCGGTAAGACGAGTCTTAATCTGTGTATTAGCTACACCAACCACTTGGATTGCTTCGTCCGAGAGAGGAAGATTTCTTATATCTGCTGACCTGACAGTTGATCTCGTCGCTCCTGTGTCTACCAAAAAAGTAACACTCTCTCCATTTATTTTCCCATCTACAAATGGTCCTGCCTGGTCTATTTCTAGAGTTGCACCAAGTATGCACTCTTCCTCCTCTCTTCGGCACCGTCAATAGTCCCCTTCAGACTCACTCCCCTCATTCTTTAACCAGTACTGCTGTACCGGGTTAGTACGTCTCGGTTTGTTTACCTGCTCATCATTGTAGAATCCCGAGTCCTGGTTATACTTTTGGGACCCTCTATTCTGCGGCAAGGGCGGTTTTGGCTCTTGACTCTGCTGTCTGACAACCTTCTGCTGTTGTTGCTGATGATTACACCCCTTGTTCTGCACCTGTTGATTCAATGATTTATTCTCATTACTCACTAATGGTGGATTGGTACGCTCGGATCTCCAATGCCCCAATTGTCCACAGTTGTGACATGGGAACTTCTTCTTGGCCTCCTCTAAATTCCCCTTTCCTTTTCCTGCACCATATCTGGGCCTATTTCCTGGATTATTTGCTTGTTCCACCAGCTGTGCTTCTTGTCTTTCAGCAACTTTCACCTGTGCCCACATTGCTTTCTCTTTCAGCTTCCTCTGTTTTGCTTCAATCTCATCACTGAAGTACTTTGCATGTCTCAAGATTTCATCAATCTTTTTACTCTGCCAATCAACTGTGTGCTCTCGAATCCTTTCACTGATTTCAGGTCTCAAGCCATATACAAATCTGTACACAAAATGACTCAAATCCTTATCACCCAGGTGTTCATCTCCACTGATCTGTTTAAAAGCCAGTATCAGCCTTTCATAAAAAGCATGAACTGATTCTTTCGCTTCTTGATGTGTTCGATCTATCTTAACCCAATCTGTCTCTTTCGGGGGTACCTTATTTTTCAGGAACACAATAACCTGCTCATACTTCCTCATAACCTCCGGGTCTGGAGCTCCCGTTTTCGGATCTCTTGGGTACTCCTTAGCAGGCCAATCTACAACTATCTTACACTCTGCCCACAAGTCTGCTGGAACAATTACATCAAACAGACTATTCAGGTCAATCCACAGCACTTTTGACAATTTCACAAACCTGTCTACCTGCCTATACCACTTGACGGGCTTTTCTCTCAATCGAGGAAAATCATTCGTAAATGATAAAATATCCTGTCTAGTCCATGGGACATGTACATATCCTCCTCCAGGAATCTCTCTCATTGGATAAGCATCCACTGTTTTTTCTTTTTCTCTCATAGGGAAAGCTGAATAAGTCCTGTCCACTGAATCTTCCCTTTTCTTGTACCACCTATCCTTCCATTTTTCCACATCACCCCATTTTCGCAATAAGGAAATCATTTCCTTAATCTGCCCTGTTCTGCCAACATCATTTGGGGCCATATGTAGGAAGCTAAATACCGGTCGGTAACGGCCGAAATTCGGTAAAAAACCCGTTACCGACCGGTATTTAGATAGTTGAGATGTAGGGGGCATTTGTCAGGATTCGGTATTTACCGAATCGGGAAAATTACCGAATCGGTAAAAATACCGAATGGTAAATTTACCGATTCTGTAAAATTACCGAGTCCTGAATGTAGGGAGCACTCTCAAGAGTGAAAATTACTATTTAAAATTCGGTATTTACCACCAATAAGAGGTTGGTGTTAAATACCGAATACATTGCAAAAAGCAATATTTTGCTGACATTAGAGTGCAATGTGCCAGACATACATGCCCTTAGGGCATGTATGTGCGCCACATGTGCACACATGCTAGAATCAGGGGTGCAACAGGGTGTCAATGTGACACCCTGCCACCCTTGTATTTTCTCCCCCCATTACCGAATCGGTATTTACCGAATCGGTAATGGTGACTGGCTTCCCATTGATACCTATGGGCCTTCCAGCCCATAGGAATCAATGGGAAGTATGCCCCATTACCGAATCGGTAAATACCGATTCGGTAATTACCGAATTTCTCCGAATCGGTAATATTTACCGAATTATTACCTACATACAATTTACCACTTCTTAAATACCGAATCGGTAACATTCGGTATTTATGAAGTGGTAAATTGAATGCTACCTACATAAGGCCCCTAGATTCTCAATGTCCTTATCAGAGAAATCCACCCTGTAAGGCTTCTGTAAAGCTTTCACTTTATCCATGTCAACTCCTAGTTCACTCGCTATTCCTTTTAACCTGTCATGTGTACTCTTAGCCCTCCAGGTGATACTCTTACACATGAATAACAACTCTCCATCATGATGATTTTTCAACATTTCTGTAGGAATTGTTCCTGCAATGAGCTCTTCCAATTCTATGCGCAACCTGGCTACATCAATTGCCTGTGAATCTTTATCCTTCTTTTGAAGAACCTTCAACCAATCATTCAAATCCTCAGCTGTTATTTCTGTAGATCTTTTCACTGCACCCACTTGTTATGCCATCCTCTGTGGTTCCAAAATCGTTCCTCCCATACAACCAGTATTCAGTCCTGAACTAGGCTGTACATCTGATCCTCCACTACATGTGTCATGTCTCAACTGTCTCAAATTATTTTCTCCCGTCCTCATTCCTGATTCCTCCAAAGAACAAGAACCAACCAAACCATTTCCTACATAGGGAACTGTCAAACCATTTTCAACCATTCTTTGCTTATCAAAAATAGGCATAACCGGACCTATGGTTACAGGCACTGTAACAGCTTCTAGATTTTTCGTCAGCTCTCTAATTTTCTCAGTCAGCTCAGATGTGGTTCTGGCTAGTTCTCTTGTTTTCTCATCACCGATTTGATTCTCTCTCTCTCGCTCTCTCTCTCTCTCCCTTTCCGTGAAAGAGCTACCACTTTTCAAATCAGGTGTCACAATCTCAGTTTTAACAATTCGTAAAGTATCTCTTATGGGAGTAGCAACCGGCGTTCTCTCTTCTGGTTCTGGTCTATATGGAGGTGGTCTCTTATAAATCATGTCATCCAAGACCTCATCCTCATAATCATTAGCCCCATACCTTCTCACTTCTGTATCAGGTACCTTTTCTGCACCTTTCCTCCCTTCCGCTTCCTCAACAGTTCTCATAGGATATAATCCCTCTGACATACTAGCATCTCGCCATCTCCTCATTCGATCATGATGAGTTTCACGATCATATTTCCTCCCAAAAATATACCTATAATTGCCTCCACTCCTCTGCTTTTCTCGCTCATGCACCTCATCTTCCCATTCCACCAACGCCTCAAACTGTGTCGGCCTTGGTCTAGGATCTAGACACATCTTCTTTTCCCGTAAATTTCTTAACACGGCCAGATTAAATGAACCATGTTCCGGGAACGCTAAAACACCATCGTCCTTAGTGTACTTAGCCCAGTTGTCTAACCAAGTACAGGTATGATACCCATATTTCGCAACCGTGAAGGATGCAGGAGTACTTGTCGGAGGTAGCAATTCACCTTCTCTAGTTATGTCCTTATCCTTGTCGAACCACCTTTTAATTTTACCGAACAAGGATTTCTTTTACTTTTCCTCCGGTTGATAATACATTTTCGCGTTTACCCCTATTCTCTAGTCCTTTCAACAACTGTACGATCTTCTGTCCAATAACAGCGCGACTCACACTAACGCACCAATCCTGGAGCGTCTACGTCACTCTGTACTCCTTCCAATCCCTGCGCGGCTCACACCAACGCATCAATCACAGCGCGAGCACTGTTCTAATCCACTGCCCAATCACAGCGCGGTCTGTCTGACGTCAGTAGTCGCTGCAGTCGCTTCTACTCTGTCTCCTGTCACTCGTCTACCCCTCCTTTACAAAGCCTTCTCAGTATTCTCAGTAGACTTCGTTTCAGATTCTACAAAATCTATTAGTTACAACATATAAACATCTCCATTGTCTGCTTCGCTAACCACAGAATAGTAAAGAAAAGTCTTTTTCACAAGAATCCCGCTTCTCTCTAGAACAGCGCTTACCTCTGCTCTACCACGGAATTATTACTTTCGTTGACACAGTAGCACATCCCTCTACTCTGCCCTTCTAACATGCATCCAATAACTGTTTCCTCTAGGAATGCTCCAAAGGGTCTCACAATTAACTAAATGCTCATACATTCACGCACTTTCACACCAGAAAATGTAGTACACCCACACAGAATCCTGCCTTTCCCGAGAACAGCAAACAGTCTGTCCCACTACAGAATTATAACACACGTTAACCAAGCAGCACTTACCTCTGCCCAGTCCTTCAAACAAGCTCAGAGAATACCTATTACTTCTCCAGCACTAAGCTTTAACGGCAAACCTTACGGATCCCTGGGACTTAAGACCAGAGTTTCACAGATAACCTTTGCTACCATTCGCACTCCTTTTATACTGAAAATATGTCTCTAATAGTAACACACGACGATGTCACTGATTCCGAACCCAGACAATGTGACGCGCAACTTCAATTGTCACACGCTTTTCCCCGCATACATACAGGGCCAACAATCCCGTCTTTCCAGAGAGCAGCACTCACTTCCCTCTGCCCTACTACGGAACCGTCACCAGCTCCCTACGTTCCAGAAGCCGTACACACTACATATAACTCAATACTATGACTTCAACATATAGAATTAGTACATTTACCAACATCAATCAATAAATCAATGAATCCAAAAGCCTATGTACAAGCAATCAATCAGATCAAGACAATAATCTAACCATCATACTGCTACCAGGAAACTGCTACAGATCGAAACATATAAATTCTCCCTACTTCCACGGACAGAGTAATTCCACAGTCATACGCACATACACTCATCATACGCTAGGGCCCATCACACTAACATTCATTCTATTACTCTATCCACACTGAATATATAGGAGAAATCCTAAACAATCTGCGTCTAAAGTGAGGTCAATGCAACCTAAAGAAACTGTCTTGAGTCATGATTTAGAACATTAGAAATACATTTGAAACTCAATAAATGACAAAGAAATAATCACCCGACACTGTAATTCAAACAAAGGTTATCTTTATCTAAATTAGTTCAAATGAAAGTCAATCAATAGCGAAATCATTATTCTCATAGTTACCTATTCTAGCTAAGTGTCATTTGGGTCAGGACAGGTCTCTCAGTAAAGTCTCCCGAGTCGCCGTCCTCTCAATCAGCGTCGATCCTCTCGAGCATAGGTTCAAGAAGAAGTGGCCTAAGACCCTCTCTAGTCTAACAATATTTATAAGGAAACTAACAAATTGAAAGTAACAAACAAACTCTAAACGTCCGTTGAGCCGTTGAGCAGAGCGAGCAGGAAAGGATGTTGACTCGCAACATTTAGAAAAACCTCCGCTCTCAAAAATCACAAAAATAAAAACACAGAAGAAGGAAGCTCAAACTAAAAATGTCACATCTATGAATGCTCTTCCTCGGAATCATAGTGAAGCCACCGCAAGTTTATCAAAGTTCATTGTGGCTTTATTCTTCTCCAAGGGCAACTGGCAGCATGCCTGGAGCTGCTGTCCTCACGGAAACTTTTAATACAGTCAGAGGCCGAAGTCAGGTGGCTTCCAACCATATTCAGCGAGGCCTCTCGTCGTATTTCATCTACTCAAATGCAGGCTGTAAATATCGTCCATCTTGGATTAGGCCAAAACGGACCATCTTAGTTAAAAGAAATACAAAACAACGTTACTACATCGTAATGATTAAACAGTGTTAATTCCCACTAATACCCTTATGTGTATGTAATTATCTAGCCATCTGCAACATAAAGAAGCATTAAAAGCACGTTGTTTAAAAGCGCAAACACTTTACAAACAGCACTTTAGCCACACATATTTAATTAATTCACTCACCAACTTAGTTCACGTATTAATAAAGCAACATAAATGCATTCCCGCGTGTAATTCTTTCATTAGTAATGTTGGTTAATCAGAAACTTCAACAAAATTAATAATTTAATAATTAATTATCAGTAATTTTAATTATGACATATAAACATAAACTGGAGTTTAAATCTAAAAAAAAATTCAATAGAAAACCTTGCTCCAGCAGTTGCTCTTCTTTTCACCACGTAAACCCAATATCTTTCTACTGTATGAGATTCCTGATGTGTAATGTTCTGCTGTTGTCTGCTGTCATATGACTCTAGTCTATTGCCCCAATCAGAACCCCGCATCTCTAATGCCCACCAAAGAGGAGGGAGAACCCCATGATTGCCTTGTAGTAACCAAAACTGTGTTGAAGTCCTGCATTGATCTTGCAGCTGTTACTACACCAAATTGTGAGTTGATCTAATTTGAATATGGATTTAGACTTCTTAAAAACGTTAAAAGCTTGTGTCTTTGTGGAGGAGAAGATTGAAACTGTATTGACAGACTCAAAGTATGCAATTGGTGTTGTACGTAACTTTGGTCTTCTCTGGATGCACAGGGGTTTTATAACTTCTGCAGGCACCTGATCAAAATGGCATTTATGTAAAAAACGTAGTGCACATGGCCTGCTTTCGGTCTTCAAATGCCTTCTGATAGCTAGCTGTCGGCTGAACCTTTTTTGGCATTTCTTTGAGGTAAGATCATTCAAGGGGGTCACTATAGATCCATATCTCTTGACAAACCTCCTATAATACCCAGTCAGGCCTAAAAAGGCTCTCACCTGTGTCTGGGTGGTTGGAGCTACCCATTCCATGATGGTTTGTGTTTTGCTCTGTAAAGGCTGATCCTGGCCCCCACCTACAAGGTGGCCCAGGTACACATCCTGACTCTGCCCTATTAGGCACTTAGTGGCCTTGATAGTGAGGCCTGCTTTTTGCAGGGCCTCCAAAACATTTCTGAGGTGGACCAGGTGATCCTGCCAGGGGGGACTAAAGACAGCAATATCATCTAGATAAGCTGAGCAATAAGTTTCCATCCCTGTCAGAACTTTGTTCACCAACCTCTGAAAAGTGTCAGGTGCATTTTTCAATCCAAAGGGCATCACCACAAAGTGGTGGTGCCCACTAGGGGTCGAAAATGCTGTTTTGGCTTTTGCATCATCAGCTAACCTGATCTGCCAATATCCAGCTGTTAGGTCAAATGTAGTCAGATACTTGGCTGAGGCCAAAGTATCAATCAGCTCATCTGCCCTGGGAATTGGATAGGCATCAGTCCTGGTGACTGCATTGAGGCCTCTGTAGTCTACATAACAACTCATTTCTTTCTTACCACCCTGGGTATGAGGTTTGGGTACTAGGACTACTGGACTAGCCCAAGGGCTATCTGAAGGCTCAATCACGCCTAACTTTAACATTTTCTGGACTTCAGTCCTGATACAGTCCCTGAGATGGTCAGGCTGCCTGTAGATTTTACTCTTGACAGGCAGACTGTCCCCAGTGTCCACCTCATGGGTGCACCAGGTAGTCTGACTAGGGGTCAGGCTAAACATATGTCTGTACTGTTGCAGAACTTGTCTGCATTCATTTTGCGATGGTCAGTGAGGCTGCTTGTCAAAGCAACACCATCTACTGACCCATAATCAGGGTTCTGTGAGAGCAGGTCAGGGAGAGGGTCACTCTCCTCCTCCTGTTCCTCATCAGTTGCCATGAACAAGCCCATGTCAGCCCTGCCAACATATGGTTTCAATCTGTTGACAAGGAGCATCCTCAAGGGGCTCCTGGGAGTTCCAAGATTCACCAGATAGGTGACTTCTCCCTTTTGCTCAACAATTGTATGGGGGCGACTCCACTTGTCTTGGAGGGCTGCTGGGGCCACAGGCTCCAACATCCACACTTTCTGTCCTGGCTGGTACACAGTCAGCACAGCCTTTTGGTCATGCCAAGTTTTTTGTAATTCTTGGCTGGCCTCCAGGTTTTTAGTTGCCTTCTTCATGTATTCAGCCATCCTGGAGCGGAGACCAAGTACATAGTCCATCACATCCTGTTTGGGAGGTTTGAGAGGTAACTCCCAGCCCTCCTTCACCTAACATAATGGGCCTCTTACAGGGTGCCCAAACAGAGGTTCAATGGGCTGTAACCAACCCCCTTCTGTGGGACCTCTCTGTAAGCAAACAAAAGGCAGGGAAGAAGAAGGTCCCATTTTCGCCTAAGCTTTTCTGGGAGGCCTTTAATCATTCCCTTTAGGGTTTTCTTGAAGCGTTCAACCAACCCATTGCATTGTGGGTGATAGGGAGTAGTGAATTTATAAGTTACACCACACTCCTTCCACATTGCTTTTAGATATCCTGACATGAATTTGGTACCTGTGTCAGATATGACCTCCTTTGGGAAACCCACACTGGAGAAAACTCCAATGAGGGCTCTTGCCACCACAGGGGCTGTGGTGGTCCTCAGGGGAATTTCCTGGTGGCATGATCCACTACCACCAGGATAAATCTGTGCCCAGATGCGGTTGGAGGGTCAAGGGGACCAACAATGTCAATCCCTACCCTTTCAAAGGGTACCCCCACCACAGGAAGTGGTATCAGGGGGGCCTTTGTTGTGCCACCTGACTTGCCACTGGCTTGGCAAGTGACACAGGAGCGACAAAACTCCTTGGTGTCCTCTGACATATGTGGCCAATGAAAATGTGGCACAAGCCTATCCCAGGTCTTGTTTTGGCCCAAGTGACCTGCTAAAGGGATGTCATGTGATAGAGTCAAGAGGAATCCCCTAAACTTCTGAGGTATTACCAACCTCCTGGTGGCTCCAGGGGTTGGATCTCTACCCTCAGAATATAGGAGTCGCTCATCCCAATAAACTTTATGGGACCCACTAGCACTCCCAGCAGCCACAGCAGTAGCCTGCTGTCTGAGGGGTTCAAGCAAGGGGCAGCACTGTTGCTCCTTACTCAGATCTTCCCTAGAAGGGCCCCTTGCTCCCAAGACCTCAACCTGATCAGGCTCAAGTCCCTCTGGGGCAGTTCCTTCTTCAGGATCTGCTTCTCCTCCCTCAAGAGGTGAATCTGTGATCTGAGACAGAGGGGAAGGCACTGCCTTAACCCTACTGCTCCTCTTCTTGGAAAGTACCTGGTCCATAGTTTCAGGATCCAGAGCTGGTTCAGTGTTATGCATTTTGGCCTGTGAACTGGTCACAGCAAATACCTCTGCAGGGATGCCCAACATCTCAGCATGAGTCCATAACTCCACTTCAGACCAGGCTGAAGTGTCTAGATCATTGCCCAATAGACATTCGACAGGGAGGTCTGCACTAACTAAGTGCATGTCCTTATACTGAGGCTGAGTGGACCCACTGGCTCCACCCTTTGAGGACATTCTAGTGTTGCGCAGTGTTGTACTACCTACACTAGTTTGTGGCCTACTGATCCTAGATTGAGCTGTAGAAAGGGTGTGCTATCCCTTGACACAGAGCTCTAAGTTCAGTAGAACTTATTGATACTAAGCTTGACTTTATATGTACCTTGAGTATCTATAGTGGTTTTCAGTTAGTAATTCAAATAGAGATTTTCTGGTAAAACAATGGCAAGCTAGAATCCCACACGCTGCCCACCAATGTGAGAAGTTGGCCTGGTATATGCTGGTCACTAGTTAAAGTGGCCACCTTGCACCAGTACAATTCGACTCTTATGGTAGATAGGTTTAAGACAACCTTTTAAAGAAAGCTATCCTAGTGGTAGCTGTGGAGAGCAGCCTTCAGGCTAAGTCTTTAGAGGAATGTAAAGCAGCTTGTTTTACCTTATAATCTCTTGAATTACTAAATGAAAGGACACCACACAGGTATATATATTAAATATATATGTATTTATTACTAGACACACTCTACTAATCTCTGTATGAGATTAGAAGTCAGGAACATACTCACAAATCATCTTTTCACAACAAGTTAAGCACAAATATGGCTGGGGCCCTAGGGGCGTACCAGACCATATACTAAAAAAGAGACTTAAGAATAACGACTTGAGAAGGGACAAGGCCTAGGGCGTTCAGAAGCACTGGGGCCTCACTAATCCACCCAAGGCAGGTAAGTAAAGGACCCACACATGCAGTGTGAGAACACAGCTGGGATTCCAATTGACTTAAATGGAGCAAGTCGCGGTTGGAATTTTAGAGTTTTAGGATACTTCGGGAGAGTCTACAAGCAAGTCACTTACAGGGTAAGTAGTTCTAGAGCCAATACACACAGGAGCACTGGAGTGCTGGAGTTACCTCACCAAGGGAAGCCGGGTGCATAGGTGTCTTTTGGTGTCGGGTCGCGGCGTTGTTTTCAATGGGAGCCAAAGAAGACTTGCTGCTTTTGAAGACAGGAGAAGTGTCCGGTGGAATCCAAGGCTGTATTCAGAAGAAGGAAGACCTGCAAGTAGAGGAGACAGTGATCAATGTCACTTGGCAGTTACCCGGGGCAAGGAAGATGGATGCCCACAGTCGTTGGGTGATTTCAGGTGATCACGGGTGTCTTGACTCTTCAGCCACGAGGTCCAGGAGGAGTCGATGACAAACAGGAGCTGGATTCAATGTGTCCCACAAAGTCTGCAGCTTACTGCGGTGTCGGTGACCAGATTGGAGCCACCAAGCCTTGGTAACATCAAGTCTTGTGGAAAGGATAAAAAGTCAGCGGTGCAGACCAGCAAGGTCTGAGTGACTCACCCAGCAAGGTTAAGTCAAGACAGACCTGGAGCAACCAGGGGAGCCTTTTGAAACTGTAGAAAAGTATTCTGGGGACCCACAAGCCAACTGGCAAGGGATTGTAAAGACACCTCGGGAGGATTCACTCACCAGGGGCCCACGGTCACTCGGGACAAGGTAGGCCTCTGATCGTCGGAGGAAATCCTGCTGGAGGCTTGGACCACACGTGGTCCAATGCACAAGTTCATAGAACGTCGTGAAGGGGTTGCCCTCGAAAATAGTGCCCGGTACTCAGGTATTGCGGTTCCTCTTCACTCATTGGGTCCACTTGCCTCAGGGTCGCTGGGGACTCACGATGGCCTTGGAGAAGTCCGGAAATCTACTTCCAGGGCTGCAGGGACTTCAGACTCCGGCGGGAGCAGGAAAGTTTGCAACCGTGGATGCAAAGTTTTGGTGCCTGCCAAGCAGGGGAGTCACTCCTTGACTCCAAGGGAGATTCTTCAGTCTTTCAGAGGTAGTGGAACGTCGAAGGTCTAGGATTCTCCTTCAGAGCATCGTCCAGGGATATCTAGTTTGCAATGGCAAGGGTTCCCTAACTTATACTAGAAGTGAGGGAGGGACTAGCTCTATGACCCCTCCTATGGGAGGGTCAGGGGATTGGGAGGCTACACCCACTTCCCTTTGTCCAGTTTTGCACCAGATCAGGGGCAGGTAGCCCCTGAGACAGTTTGAACTGGCATATGAAGCCAGTTACCCCTCCCAAGGAGAAATTCACAACTGCCAGACTATGGTTGGTCCTGACATTGCTTGCATTGGTAACCTGGTACATTTCGCCCATGATGTTCTGTCCAGGGTCCACGAGATCCTCTGCCACCATGGTGACACTAGCACCTGTGTCCCTAAATGCCAATGCCTTTTTGCTATTTATTACAGGCTGCTGATTGTATTTGCCCAGATTACTGGGGCTCACTAGGAAGGACATATCAATGTCTCCATCACAAATCAGCAATGCCTGAGTGGGTACTCTGACTAGGCCAGAGTCCACTTCAGAACCAAGGGTCAACCCTACTACACCCTTATTCTGAGTACCACCTCCACCAGTAGCTGAACTAGGGGGAACAGTTGCCTTCGGGGCAGGAGTGGTGGTGGTTTGGTCTTTGGACTTGTTACAATCAGAAGTCCAGTGCCCTTTCTGTTTACAGAATTTGCACCAGGGCCTTTTACCTTGTTAGACTGTGAATCCCCACCAGATGCAGATTTTTGGGGCCCTTGTGAAGACTTCTGGTCTTTTGACTTATCCCCACCTTTCTCAAAGCTCTTAGAATCCTGCTTCTTGGTGTCACCCCCTTGGTTCTGGGTTTTCTGACTCATCCTGGTTCTGACCCATTTGTCTGCCTTCTTTCCCAATTCTTGGGGAGAGGTCAGATCAGAGTCCACCAAGTATTGATGCAACAACTGGTTCTGGCAATTATTAAGGATCTGTTCTCTCATCATTAGGTTATACAATCCCTTGAAATCAGTAACCCTGCTGCCAACCAGCCAACCCTCCAGAGCCTTGGTTGCACAATCTACAAAGTCAGTCCAGTCCTGAGTCTGTGCTTTTTGGGTATCTCTGAACTTCAACCTGTACTGCTCAGTGGTTAAGCCAAACCCATCTCTCAGTGCACTCTTCAGGACTTCATAGTCATCAGCATCCTCTTCTCTAACAGTGAGGAGCTTGTCTCTACCTTTGCCTGAAAAGGAGAGCCACAAGATTGCTGCCCACTGCTTTTGGGGGGCCTGTTGTACTCTACAGGCCCTTTCCATAGCAGTTATCCATTTATGGATATCATCCCCACTCTGGTAGGGAGGAACAACCTTGCTCAGGTTCCTATGGTCTGGAATATATTCTCTACCTCTAGGGACACTGTTGCTGCCACCAGGGGTTTCTAACCCCTCTCTCTAGAAGCTCTCTGGAGCTCAAAGGCTTCTCTATCTAATGCCAACTGCTTGGTTTTGAGGGCAAATCTTGCTTCCTCATACTGCAGCAGTTTGTACATTCTGTCAGAGGAGGGCTCTCTTCTATGAAAGTAGGAGTTCCTCTGCTGGACAGATTCTCTGCCAGAGTGATAGGAGTGGTCAGAGTCCCTGGAAATGGACCTAGGCCTCTCCTCCACTCTGTCAGTCCTCTTAGGGAGAATTCCTCTGTCCTGTTCAGACCCTTGTGGATCTGGCCCTTCAACCACAGAGTCCTGGTCATCCTGATGTTCATCATCTGACTGTAATTGACCCACCCCCTGAGTCAGACCTTTTAACTCCTAGAGCTAATCTAAGATCATCTGCTGTCGGCAGATCTATCAGGTGTAGTGTGGAGGGACTCTGTCCTAGCTTCAGGTGCCTTGCAGCACACATGGCTTTCAAGTCAAAGAAAGTCATGTCCTTATACTGAGGCTGAGTGGACCCACTGGCTCCACCCTTTGAGGACATTCTAGTGTTGCGCAGTGTTGTACTACCTACACTAGTTTGTGGCCTACTGATCCTAGATTGAGCTGTAGAAAGGGTGTGCTATCCCTTGACACAGAGCTCTAAGTTCAGTAGAACTTATTGATACTAAGCTTGACTTTATATGTACCTTGAGTATCTATAGTGGTTTTCAGTTAGTAATTCAAATAGAGATTTTCTGGTAAAACAATGGCAAGCTAGAATCCCACACGCTGCCCACCAATGTGAGAAGTTGGCCTGGTATATGCTGGTCACTAGTTAAAGTGGCCACCTTGCACCAGTACAATTCGACTCTTATGGTAGATAGGTTTAAGACAACCTTTTAAAGAAAGCTATCCTAGTGGTAGCTGTGGAGAGCAGCCTTCAGGCTAAGTCTTTAGAGGAATGTAAAGCAGCTTGTTTTACCTTATAATCTCTTGAATTACTAAATGAAAGGACACCACACAGGTATATATATTAAATATATATGTATTTATTACTAGACACACTCTACTAATCTCTGTATGAGATTAGAAGTCAGGAACATACTCACAAATCATCTTTTCACAACAAGTTAAGCACAAATATGGCTGGGGCCCTAGGGGCGTACCAGACCATATACTAAAAAAGAGACTTAAGAATAACGACTTGAGAAGGGACAAGGCCTAGGGCGTTCAGAAGCACTGGGGCCTCACTAATCCACCCAAGGCAGGTAAGTAAAGGACCCACACATGCAGTGTGAGAACACAGCTGGGATTCCAATTGACTTAAATGGAGCAAGTCGCGGTTGGAATTTTAGAGTTTTAGGATACTTCGGGAGAGTCTACAAGCAAGTCACTTACAGGGTAAGTAGTTCTAGAGCCAATACACACAGGAGCACTGGAGTGCTGGAGTTACCTCACCAAGGGAAGCCGGGTGCATAGGTGTCTTTTGGTGTCGGGTCGCGGCGTTGTTTTCAATGGGAGCCAAAGAAGACTTGCTGCTTTTGAAGACAGGAGAAGTGTCCGGTGGAATCCAAGGCTGTATTCAGAAGAAGGAAGACCTGCAAGTAGAGGAGACAGTGATCAATGTCACTTGGCAGTTACCCGGGGCAAGGAAGATGGATGCCCACAGTCGTTGGGTGATTTCAGGTGATCACGGGTGTCTTGACTCTTCAGCCACGAGGTCCAGGAGGAGTCGATGACAAACAGGAGCTGGATTCAATGTGTCCCACAAAGTCTGCAGCTTACTGCGGTGTCGGTGACCAGATTGGAGCCACCAAGCCTTGGTAACATCAAGTCTTGTGGAAAGGATAAAAAGTCAGCGGTGCAGACCAGCAAGGTCTGAGTGACTCACCCAGCAAGGTTAAGTCAAGACAGACCTGGAGCAACCAGGGGAGCCTTTTGAAACTGTAGAAAAGTATTCTGGGGACCCACAAGCCAACTGGCAAGGGATTGTAAAGACACCTCGGGAGGATTCACTCACCAGGGGCCCACGGTCACTCGGGACAAGGTAGGCCTCTGATCGTCGGAGGAAATCCTGCTGGAGGCTTGGACCACACGTGGTCCAATGCACAAGTTCATAGAACGTCGTGAAGGGGTTGCCCTCGAAAATAGTGCCCGGTACTCAGGTATTGCGGTTCCTCTTCACTCATTGGGTCCACTTGCCTCAGGGTCGCTGGGGACTCACGATGGCCTTGGAGAAGTCCGGAAATCTACTTCCAGGGCTGCAGGGACTTCAGACTCCGGCGGGAGCAGGAAAGTTTGCAACCGTGGATGCAAAGTTTTGGTGCCTGCCAAGCAGGGGAGTCACTCCTTGACTCCAAGGGAGATTCTTCAGTCTTTCAGAGGTAGTGGAACGTCGAAGGTCTAGGATTCTCCTTCAGAGCATCGTCCAGGGATATCTAGTTTGCAATGGCAAGGGTTCCCTAACTTATACTAGAAGTGAGGGAGGGACTAGCTCTATGACCCCTCCTATGGGAGGGTCAGGGGATTGGGAGGCTACACCCACTTCCCTTTGTCCAGTTTTGCACCAGATCAGGGGCAGGTAGCCCCTGAGACAGTTTGAACTGGCATATGCACAGAGGAGCCTACTGCTCCCCCAGTGCAGGACTTCAAAGCACTCTAGGAGTGCACCCACCCAGCTCCAATACACTAAACCCTGTCTGGGAGGTGGGTACACCTCCCTGTGACAGGATGCCTATTGTTGGGCCTCCTCCACTGCGAGTTTCGGTCAGTAGCAGGAGGCCAGCCCAGTGTCTGTGGCTGGTGGCATCCATTTTGTGATGCCAGGGCTCTTCAGGATTCTACCGTGTTTCCACAGTAGGTACATGTCTATCCCTCTAGAAGGGTGGGATCAAACTCCCGCACCAGCTACTGGTGTGGGGGTATGATTCCAAAGCGTTTGACACCAAACACGACATGTTTTGATGCAGCCATCACAGAGTTAGCATTTACCGCGAGGTTATAATGCACTTAAGAGTATATGGTTTGACCGCATTCACAAACCGCCCCAGAGAATGGACTCTGAGAGCTGCAGAGGGGCCCTGCTCAGGCAGATGCACCCCCTCACATGGAAACCAAGCACCCTGCCCTCAGGATTGATAGGGCCTGCCTTAGGGGTGACTGATAGGTTTATCTGTGTGTGCAGGTAGAGATATAGTGTACCTGTATCGCAGTGAGGAGTGCTAACACTACCTCACCCAGGCTGCAGTAGCAGATCTGGGCTGTCAGATTTAGTCTGCTTCCCAGGAGTGGCATAATACATGCTTCAGCCCCTGGTAGGCCTGTGAAGTACCTATGCCCTTGGTACCTAAGGTACCATATACTAGGGGCTCATAAGGTACCACAGTATCCAATCACTAGTGCATCTAATATGCACTCCAAGTTGTTTAGAGAGAACAGAGAGGCTGGGGCCCTGATTAGCAGGCTCCCAGCCAGACTATAGCAGAAACCAGTGTTAACATAAAAAAAACAAGTGGGGGCAACATAAGAGGCAGATCTTATTCTCCTACACTCCCTGTGCCAAAAAAACATGTTCAAAGTAATCTATGGCTGTTTGAAAGCTCTCTTGTGTCCTTGGGCAAGGTTTGCGCAATGTAAACCAGACAAAAAGAAAATGTGCATCATGCCTGTCATCTGTCGGTGAACTAGGCCCAGGCCCAGGCTACAAAAAAATCACTAAAGGGGGGGACAGAAACCTTTGTAGGTTCACTCTGCTTTCAGGCGTAAATTCACAAATAATCAAAAGAGAGCAAACCTCAACAAGTCTAGTTCCAAAGTCTCACAAGAAAGATTTTTGGGAGACCCTCACCCTCTAGTTCTTGCCAATGGCGTTTTCTAGTGGTTTGTTCCTTCATTGGGTCCTTCACTTGGACACGGAAGATGTCCAAGTAGTTAACGCTTACTGTATTGTGTATCAAGCTGTCTGCATACAGGTTGTGCAGCAGTCTCCCATCCACCACACTGCAAACAATAGTGTGTTTAAATGCTTTGTCTGCAGCCTATCAATACATGTTAATGTGGCAGGTCTCTACCAAAGCCTATAAAGGAGTTGGATGACAGTTTCACCCTCAAAGCATGCAGAGGGTAGGAGAAATATTTTTCAATGAAATGCAGGTGGGGAAAGGGGGTGCCAAAATGGGTTTCGGTAGGGGAGTTACTGGTGTGAAGGCCAGCACTATTGTCACCCATGCTCTAATCTCACTCTCCAAGAATTGAGGACAAATCATTAACATTTGATGCCAGAAAGAGGAACCAATCTAGTGAATGAATTGCTAAAGTGAAACTGGAAAATGTATGATCAGTCCTTGCTTCCCTGCTTGACCAATTTTTGTGATCATAAATAAACACTATATTTCAGCAACCCTCCTTTTTGTTCAATATATTAGAGCACCATCAAATACGTGAGTTCATAATGTGTGCTGTACAAAATCCTCTCTATTGTTTAATAGGCTATAATTTTGCTCCATGTTTAATAATAATTTAGCCCACAAATAGGGTAGAAATGATACCTCTTTCTCTTACTTCACTATTAGCTTAGTCATGCAGATGGGAGCAAGAATATTTCATGGCTCATCTTTACAGACTCACATTTAATAACATCTTCTCAATGCAGTGATACAATATGATGTGCTAAGGTGAAACTCTTCCACGTGCAAAAGAAATTTTTTATTGCATTTTGAATACACTTTATCACATTCATGCATGATCTTTGTTGCTTTATGGCTCGGCTCTCCCTATATATTTGCTGGTTTGCTGACTGCTGACATTTTGAGATGGCTCCATTAAAGTCTTCCTTGCCACATCAGTAACCTGCTGCTGACAGCCTTATCAGAAGTCAAGGTAGAGCTGAGGGAATAGAGCTGAGGGTTAACCCTTTATCACCCCTCTCCATCCGGGCTCCTGATGGGGCTTGGGGCGACTTTATCCTCTCCACTCGTGCAGGCAGCTAATCTCAGACATGCTGCTCTGCACAGAGTTTGCGCAGCATGCCTATGGAGTGCACATGTGTGAAAGGGGCTGAAATGAAAAGTGCTTTTTACACATGCTGAATCCATGGCGCCCAATGTGCCCACTCACCTGTGCTGCTTCCTGGCGCAGTTCTGTTGCCATCAGCACAGGCCACAGAAATGAAATCTGTCAGTTTCTCTGTTTACATTTCTGGAGGCTGGTGCTTCAAAGAGCAGCTTGTCTCCATCCGTGTGTGCTGGTAATAGTGGCTCAACGCCCTAGCACCCTATATGCACCAGTCGTCTCTGGTAAAGAGGAATCCATATATCTCATCACTGAATTGGCCATTAAACTGCACAAGGCTTCAGAAGAAAAGCTGCAATTTTGTTCTCCCCAAGTACAATATTTAGACCATGCAGGAAAGTACCATCTATGAATGGAATGGTTTGAAGCCTTCTATAGGGTACCTCGTCCATTAACTGATGTTCAGGTACAGGGTATTGTAGGCAGTGGATCCTTGGATACGCCACTACGGTGAAGCCTCCACAAAACTATAGTAAACACGGTACCTCTGAACCTTTGCAATGGACTCAAGAAGCTGAACATGCAAATGTACAATTAAAACAAACCCTTGGCTGCGTCTGCCTTGGCAGTCCCTGATTATATGAAACCCTTTATGTTGTACTGTCACTGATAAGACGGATTTCTCCTCAAGGTTTTGGTGGAAGATCATGGTGATCAGACTAAGCTCAGAGCCACTGCTTTAAAATCCGTGATGGTAGAGCTCAGTCCATGTTTCTGCTTTGTAGTCGCTGCTGCCCATCCTGCCGAAGCCCCTTAAAACATTTTAGTGAATTCAACTTCAATTATGGCTGTTCCTCAATTTGTTGTTGCTCTTCTTTTCACCACGTAAACCCAATATCTTTCTACTGCATGAGATTCCTGATGTGTAATGTGCTGCTGTTGTCTGCTGCCATATGACTCTAGTCTATTGCCCCAATCAGAACCCTGCATCTCTAATGCCCACCAAAGAGGAGGGAGAACCCCAAGATTGCCTTGTAGTAACCAAAACTGTGTTGAAGTCCTGCATTGATCTTGCAGCTGTTACTACACCAAATTGTGAGTTGATCTATTTTGAATATGGATTTAGACTTCCAAAAAATGAAGGTAAGCTTGTGCCCTTGTGGAGGAGAAGATTGAAACTGTATTGACAGACTCACAGTATGCAATTGGAGTTGTACGTGGCTTTGGTCTTCTCTGGATTCACAGGGGTTTTATCACTTCTGCAGGCACCTGATCAAAATGGCATTTATGTAAAAAACGTAGTGATTGTTAAATGTGCTGTCAACTGCAGCCTGGGTAAGGTGGTGCATGCACCCCTTACTGTGATATAGGTTACCTGTATCACTATATATACACACATATAAACCTAACAGTCACTCCTATGGCAGGCCTTATTAATCCTGAAGGCAGAGTGCTTGGTTCTTATGTGAGAGGGTGCCCCTGCAGGAGCAGAGCCCCGTTCGGAGACCCTTCTCTGATGCTGTTTGTAGTGCAGCCTGACCATATACTCTTAAGTGCATTATAACCAAACGGTAAATGCTAACTTTTGTCTGGCTGCATGGAAACATGTCGTGTTTGGTGTCAAACACCTTGAAATCATACCCCCACACCAGTAACTGGCGTGGGAGTATGATCCCACCCTTCTAGAGGGAGAGACATGACAGCACTTGTATACCCGGTAGAAACTTAACCCCTTCTGTGCTCATGACGAGCTGGGCTCATCACGGCACACAGTCGCCATGTGCTCATGACGAGCCCAGCTCGTCATGACACCCACCCACGGGGGAAGCGCTGGCGCTCCCCCCATGGGTGGTCGATTGGCGGGTTTGTTACGGGTAAGGCAGGCGAAGACCTTCCCCTGCCTCCCCCCCCCGCATCCCCTCCGCGTTATCAATGACGTCAGCGCGTGAGGCGCGCTGACGTCATTGAGGGTTCCCTTTGTTTACCGAGCGCAGGAAGCCATTTGCTTCCTGCGCGTCGGTGAACAAAGAGGGTAAGTTTTGGGGCTGGGGAGGGGGGGATTTAACTGAAAGAGGCATCGGGGGAAAGGAAACAATGCCTCTTTTGTGCATTCCTGCTGCACGATCGTGCAGCAGGAATGCCCACTAGCCCCAGGGATTTTTTTATTTTTTTTATTTGGGCAGTGTTTGTTGGTTGGGGGAGCAGCCCCTTGGGCAAGGGTCGCTCCCCCTTTTGGGGGCATTATTAAGTTTTTTTTTAAAAATCGGCCCACTGGGCCAATGTGCTGGGGAGTGGCCCCTTGGGCAAGGGTCACTCCCCTCTGGGGGCCATTTGAGGATGTCCACGATGTTTGTTTTTGTTTTGGGGAGCGACCCCTTAGGCAAGGGTCGCTCCCTTTCTGGGGGGGCAGATTTTAATTTGAAAAAATGTATTCGGCCCACTGGGCCAATTGAATAAATCTAGTGGGGAGTGGCCCCTTGGGGAAGGGTCACTCCCCTTTTTGGGGCTTATATTTTGGCTTAGTCTGCCCCCTGTGGGGGGGGGGGGGGGGCAGTTTTCATTGTATTAAAATAAATCGGCCCACTGGGCGAATGTAATAAATGTACTAGGAGGTGGCTCCTTGGGCAAGTGTCACTCCCCTTTGGGGACCTTTTTCGTATGCCCATGATGTTAGGTTTTGTTTGGGGGAGCGGCCCCTAAGGCAAGGGTCGCTCCCCTTATGGGGGCTATGTTTTAGGCTTTGGCTGCCCCCCTGGGCAGATTTTCTTTATAAAAAAAATGCCCACTGGACCACCAGGGATTGTTTAGTGGGGAGTGGCCCCTTGGGCAAGGGTCACTCCCCTTTCGGGGCTTATGATTTTGGTTGTCTGCCCCCAAGCGGGGGGGGCAGATTTCGCCATTTTTAGGTTGAGCATTTGAGACCTCTTGTATATTCTTTGGTATTTACTTATATGTTTTTATGGTTTGTGTGCTTTGGAGATCAGCCCTAGGACTTGTCTGCTTCCGCTTAGGGATTTTTCTTTCTGATCAACTGACTCTAACTTTTTTGATAGAAAACGACCAGCAGAGGTCAGTAAAATACCAGAATCACTTCAGCATTCTCTAGTTTTCAGTCCATAAAAATTGTCTTCCACGAGCACCCATAGACAATAATTTTTTTTTAAAGTCTTGTATTGTCAGTGATATGACCACTGAAGGCCCAGATTTTACATTAAAAACAGAGCATTGGACTATACCATTTCCCGCTGAAAGGCAATATTTCTCCCCGTGTGTTCCAATACTTGGCGTGTCACGCAGTTTGGTGCTTACTTTCCCTCCATGTCAAAGAACAGCAAATGTTTCAGGGAGCAGGCTAATATGCTGCATAGCTAAGTACATATAAGGTCCCAAAGGCGAGACAGATTGCATTGCAAATGCTTGTCTAATGTAGGGCCCACTAGGCCACAAGGGAGTTATTTGTGGAGAGTGACCCCTTGGGCATGGGTCACTCTCCTTTGGGGTCAATTTTTGTGGCTGTGTCTGCCGCACAGGGGGCCAGATGGCCATGTTTTTTTAACTGGGTCCACTAGACCACCAGGGACTTTTTTGTGTTGAGCGGCCCCTTGGACAAGGGTCGCTTCCTTTTATGGGAGGGTGATTGTGGTCACTTCTGCCCTCTTTGGGTGGCAGAATAGCAGTATGTTTTAGGCCCATCTGTCCTCAAGGGGGGCAGAAGCCACTATCCACCTGCGTTTTTTATTTTTTATTTTAGTGTTTGAAAGTGGCCTCAAGGGCAAGGGTTGCTCAACTTTTATGGGGGTGAATATTTTATTTATACTCTTAGGCTCACCTACCCCTTAGCTTGGCATGTGGATTGTGTGTGGGCTGGTGCATTATTTGCATACGTGATTGTAATGTTTTTTTATATTTTATTCTAGTGTAAAGCTTTTGATTCCTGTTCGCGATTTCGACAGTGGTGTTCTGCAGTTCAATGTAGTTGCATTTTCTTGGTAAGAAATATTTTGTTGTTGTATATACTCCAAATTAGTATTTGTGTCATGTATGAATGAATTTTTTTGTAAGTGGTGTCATAATGGCAGCTTATTTAGTTAGTGTTTTGTGCATGGAATTCTTTGTGATGTGTTTTGCATTGTCTTATGTGTAATTTTCTTTTCTCTTTCTTTTTTAGTGGGATATTATTGATCCATACTGTGTCTGTGCAGAGTAGGTGGTGGTGAATTTATCTGCTTCTGGCAAGTGAGTGGTATCGTTTTGGAGTATATAGGTATTTCTGATAAAGGTGCATTTTGTTTATTACTTATTTTACAAAAGTGTTTGTTGTTGTTGACTTGTTTGACAAGTTACTTTTATTAGTAAGCAGTATGGCTAGCCGTAGAATGACTGCTCAGCAGGTGGTTGTTATGCTTCTTGAATCTTCCTCTGAGCTTGATTATGAGACTGACAGTGCGTCTGAGGGAGAGGAGGGAGGGGGACATTCAGGCAGTGAGTTTTCTCTCCACATGGAATCATCGGATGATGAAGGTACTCTCAGTGCAGATGAAGCTACTCTCAGTGCGGATGAAGTGCCTGTTTTAGAGAAGGATACTGCTGTGCCAATGGTGCAAGATGCATCTGGATTGCAGCCTGAGGCTGCTAGGCTTCCTACTGGAAGTGCTGGACTCTGGGTTGATCCAAACATGGTACAGCCGGTGTTGCCTGCTTTTAGTGGTGATGCAGGGTGTAGAGTGGATTGTGAACATTTTTTGCCTATACAGTTTTTTCAGTTGTTGATGGATGAAGTATTTTTGGGTGAGATTGTTGAGCAGACTAATTTGTATGCTGAACAGTTTTTGAGAGACAACAGTGACAAACTTAGGCCCCACTCTAGAGCTACCCGGTGGACTCCCACAAATTTGGAAGAGATGAAGAAGTTTTTGGGTTTGAGTTGATTGATGGGTTTGATAAGGAAGCCGTCCATGGCTTCATATTGGTCTACCAGTCCCTTGATGGCAACGGCCATATTTCCTGCAGTTATGACTCGTGATCGGTATTTGCTTTTGCTACGGATGCTGCATTTTGTTGATAATTCTTTGGCGTTGCCACGAGATCACCCTGACTGTGACCGTCTTTTTAAGATTCGGCCTGTTCTTGATCACTTTGTAGATCGATTTTCAGAGATCTATACTCCAGGGAAAGAAATATCTATTAATGAGTCTTTGGTCTTGTTCAAGGTCCGTTTGGTTTTTAGGCAGTACATCCCTAGCAAGACGGCATGCTATGGAATTAAGCTGTATATGTTATCTGAGAGTAGGACAGGATATGTTTTTAATTTCCGTGTTTACACTGGTAGGGATTCCACTATTGACCCCCCTGGTTGTCCGTCCACTTTTGGAGTTTCTGAGAAAATTGTGTGGGATCTTGCTAGAGGACTGTTTAACAGAGGCCACCATTTGTTACCTTGATAACTTCTACACTGCTGAGCAATTGTTTAAGGAATTGTTCAAAGTGGACACTTTTGCTTGTGGCACATCTGCTCCATAAAGGTTATCCAAAAGAGCTTGTTTGCAGAAAACTTCAGAGGGGACAGTGCAGTTCCTTGCTTAGTGATGAACTACTTGCTGTGACATTTGTGGACAGGAGGAATGTGTACATGCTGACTACCATCCATGATGAGAGTACTTCACCTGTGGCTGTTTGGGGTCAGATTTCTGAAGTGCGCAAATCTCTGTGAATTTTGGACTACAATAAGCACATGGGTGGTGTTGATAGAGTAGATCAGAGGTTGGAACCTTACACTGCTATTCGTAAGGCTTACGCTTGGTATAAGAAGTTGGCCATCCATCTCTTTAATTTAGCAACTTTCAATGCTTTTGTTGTGTTCAAGGAGTGTTCTCCTGCATCAAAGTTGACTTTTGTTCAGTTTCAGCAATCTGTGATAGGCAGCCTTGTTGTTGTGGAACAGGCAAGTGTTCCTAGAGTTGGAGTCGTGGAGGATGTGGCTCGATTGAAACATCGCCACTTTCCTGATTTCATTCCTCCCACAACCTCAAAAGACTTTCCCACTAGGAGATGTAGAGTCTGTTGGCGAAGAGGTACGCGGAAGGAGACTCGTATTTACTGCCCTGAGTGTCTTTCTAACCCTAAGCTGTGTGTCCCTGCTTGTTTTAGAGCATACCACACGCAAAAGAAATTTTGGGAGCATACATGAGTGTTAAAGTGAACTGCCTGGTCTGTATTCTTTAAAAAATTTGATTCTGTTTCAAGGTTGGCATTAGTGCAATGTATTTAATGTCAGATTGTGTGTTAGTAGATTTGTATCTATTTTCAATTTGTTTGTGTTTTTATTTTTGTCTAAAAAAAATCCTAAATGTGATGGTGGTGTGTGTAGACTGGCGCTTGGTTGGCGGTGTGTGTGGACTGGTGCTTGGCTGGCGGTGTGCGTGCACTGGTGCTTGGCTGGTGGTGTGCCTGGACTGGCACATGACTGGTGGTGTGTGTGGACTGGCGCTTGGCTGGTGGTGTGCGTGGACTGGCGCTTGGCTGGCAGTGTGCGTGGATTGGCAATTGGCTGGCAGTGTGCGTGGATTGGCGATTGGCTGGCGGTGTGCGTGACTGGTGTTGGGCTAGCGGTGTGCGTGGACTGGCGCTCGGCTAGCGGTGTGCATGGACTGGCGCTCGGGCTGGTGGTGTGTGAGTAGTGACTTGCTGCTGGTCACTACGCACACTGCTAGCTGAGTGCCACTCCACGCAATCCAATAGCTTGTGGGGTTGCTGTGTCAGGAATATGGGTGTGTGAAAGTGATGGACCCTTGAATGGCCCTGTCTGCTGGTGTGAGTGTTGTATTGTGAATGGTTTTGATTGTGTCACACGTATGAAAGGTGTATGAATGGCCTGTAAAGAGGTTGGTGCTTTACAGCTCACGAGCTGTGAGTCAATGGTTCAGTTTCTCGCCCTTTCAATTGTTAACAGTGCATTTCATTTTTGTGAAATCACTTGCTTATACAATTGTATATACTGAACCATCACTCACCCTCGTGCCAAATCCAACCAGTATGTGTGTGTGTGTGCTTGAGGATTAGATGGCTGTGCAGTAATATTTGTCTTTCTGAAGCAGGGTGTACCTTGTCCCTTTTTGTGAATGTTGTAATGTGTTGTTTTTGTGCCTGGTGGTGTGAATAGTCTTGTGTGTATCATGTATGAAAGGTGTGTGAATGGCATGTAAAGCGGTTGGTGCCTTGCCGTGGCTTTACAGCTCACGAGCTGCAAGTCATTAGTTCAGTTGTTTGTCCATTTAATTATTGACAGTGCATTTCATTTTTGTGAAATCTCTTGTTAATAAAATTTAATATACTGAACCATCACTCGCCCTCGTGCCAAATCCAACCAGTATGTGTGTGTGTTTGAGGAATAGATGGCTGTGCAGGAATCTTTGTCTTTTTAGTTTCTCTGCCAAGGTGTACGTTCCATGTAAGAATAACCCACCAACTGTAGATATTGTTGTAAACCCATGGGAGTTCATGGTGATGTCTCTCTTGTGAATTCCAAAAAGTTATTTTATCCACAATGTCCTGCAAACCTCAAAATGTCTGTCACATTTCCTTGCAATATTGTGCCAAAATTCTCACACTGTAGAAACAAACAACAATTTATGTCAAAACGATCTGGTTTTGCAAGGGGGTCAACTGTGTTTTTGGCCCCGTGCTTGGCGGCCATCTAGGGAAACCTACCAAACTCACACATTTCTGAAAACTAGACACTCGGGGGCTTCCAGGGAGGTAAGGTTTGCATGGATCCCCCAACGTTTCCGTACCCAGAATCTTCTGCAAACCTCAATTTTACCTGAAAAACTCACTTTTTTCACACATTTTTGTGTGGGAAAGTTGTGGCATCACCGGGCTCACTCAAATTTACCACCACCCAGCGTTCCCCCAGGTGGCCGGTAAAAATGGTGCCTCACTTGTGTGGGAGGCCCAAGTACCCGCGACAGGCAAGAGCCCAAAACGTAGTGAGGCGACATCAAAATTGCCCATCTCAAAACCACCTGGTTTTGCAAGGGGGGTCACTTGGGTTTTTGGCCCGGTGCTCGGCGGCCATCTAGGGAAACCTACCAAACCCATACATTTCAGAAAACTAGACACTCGGGGGCTTCCATGGAGGTATGGCTTGCGTGGATCCCCCAACGTTTTCTTACCCAGAATCCCCTACAAACCTCAATTTTAGCTGAAACAATCAAATTTTTCACACATTTTTGTGTGGGAAAGTTGTGGCATCACCGGGCTCACTCAAATTTCCCACCACCCAGCGTTCCCCCGGGTCTTCCGGTAAAAATGGTGCCTCACTTATGTGAACTAGAGCTAGGCACTTTGCCAAAAAAGGGTCATTTTTCACTGCGATAATGAGGTGTGACCACGTTGCGTTTTGCGCCATTTCCTGTCGCGGGCACTAGACCGACCCGCACAAGTGAGGTACCGTTTTTCTCATAAGACTTTGGGCAACGCGGGGTGGGTGGAAATTTGTGGATCCACACATATTCCGGAACTTTCCACCACAGAAATGTGGGGAAAATGTGTTTTTTTCGACAATTCTTTAGGTTTGCAAGGGATTCTGGGTAACAGACCCTGGTGGGAGGCAGTTAGTTCACCCCATCCTGGATTCCCCTGGGTATCTAGTTTTAAAAAGTGTATAGGTTTGC
Source organism: Triturus cristatus (assembly GCF_964204655.1). Taxonomy (NCBI): domain Eukaryota; kingdom Metazoa; phylum Chordata; class Amphibia; order Caudata; family Salamandridae; genus Triturus; species Triturus cristatus. The sequence continues at coordinate 115,991,385 of NC_140580.1, forward strand.
TAGGTTTCCCATGGTGCCCGCAGAGCTAGGGTTCAAAAACTACAGCTAGACACTTTGCCAAAAAAGGGTCATTTTTCACGGCGAAATTGAGGTGTGACCACCTTGCGTTTTGCGCCGTTTCCTGTCGCGGGCACTAGGCCGACCCGCACAAGTGAGGTACCATTTTTCTCGTAAGACTTTGGGGAACGCGGGGTGGGTGGAAATTTGTGGATCCACGCAGATTCCAGAACTTTTCACCACAGAAATGTGGGGAAAATGTGGTTTTTTGGACAATTTTTTAGGTTTGCAAGGGATTCAGGGTAACAGACCCTGGTGGGAGGCAGTCAAGTCACCCCATCCTGGATTCCCCTGGGTGTCTAGTTTTCAAAAATATATAGGTTTGCTAGGTTTCCCAAGGTGCCCGCAGAGCTAGGGTTCAAAAACTACAGCTAGACACTTTGCCAAAAAAGGGTCATTTTTCACTGCGAAATTGAGGTGTGACCACGTTGCGTTTTGCGCCGTTTCCTGTCGCGGGCACTAGGCCGACCCTACAAGTGAGGTACCATTTTCACGTAAGACTTTGGGGAACGCGGGGTGGGTGGACATTTGTGGATCCACGTAGATTCCGGAACTTTCCACCACAGAAATGTGGGGGAAATGTGTTTTTTTTTACAATCTTTTAGGTTTGCAAGGGATTCAGGGTAACAGACCCTGGTGGGAGGCAGTCAAGTCACCCCATCCTGGATTTCCCTGGGTGTCTAGTTTTCAAAAATGTATAGGTTTGCTAGGTTTCCCAAGGTGCCCGCAGAGCTAGGGTTCAAAAACTACAGCTAAACACTTTGCCAAAAAAGAGTCATTTTTCACTGCGAAACTGAGGTGTGACCACATTGCGTTTTGCGCCTTTTCCTGTCGCGGCCACTAGGCCGACCCGCATAAGTGAGGTACCATTCTTCACGTAAGACTTTGGGGGATGCGGGGTGGGTGGAAATTTGTGGATCCACGCAGATTCCGGAACTTTCCACCACAGAAATTTGGGGAAAATGTGTTTTGTTTGACAATTTTTTAGGTTTGCAAGGGATTCTGAGTAACAGACCCTGGTGGGAGGCAGTCAAGTCACCCCATCCTGGATTCCCCTGGGTGTCTAGTTTTCAAAAATGTATAGGTTTGCTAGGTTTCCCAAGGTGCCCGCAGAGCTAGGGTTCAAAAACTGGAGCTAGGCACTTTGCCAAAAAAGGGTCATTTTTCACTGCGATATTGAGGTGTGACCACGTTGCATTTTGCGCCGTTTCCTGTCGTGGGCACTAGGCCGACCCGCACAAGTGAGGTACCATTTTTCTTGTAAGACTTTGGGGAACGCGGGGTGGGTGGAAATTTGTGGATCCACGCAGATTCCAGAACTTTCCACCACAGAAATGTGGAGAAAATATGTTTTTTTTGACAATTTTTTAGGTTTTCAAGGGATTCTGGGTATCAGACCCTGGTGGGGGGCAGTCAATTCACCCCATCCTGGATTCCCCTGGGTGTCTAGTTTTAAAAAATGTATAGGTTTGCTAGGTTTCCCAAGGTGCCCGCAGAGCTAGGGTTCAAAAACTACAGCTAGGCACTTTGCCAAAAAAGGGCAATTTTTCACTGCAAAATTGAGGTGTGACCATGTTACCTTTTGCGCCGTTTCCTGTCACGGGCACTAGGCCGACCCGCACAAGTGAGGTACTGTTTTTCTCGTAAGACTTTGGGGAACGCGGGGTGGGTGGAAATTTGTGGATCCACGCAGATTCCGGAACTTTCCACCACAGAAATGTGGGGAAAATATGTTTTGTTTGACAATTTTTTAGGTTTGCAAGGGATTCTGGGTAACAGACCCTGGTGGGAGGCAGTCAAGTCACCCCATCTTGGATTCCCCTGGGTGTCTAGTTTTCAAAAATGTATAGGTTTGCTAGGTTTCCCAAGGTGCCCGCAGAGCTAGGGTTCAAAAACTAGAGCTAGGCGCTTTGCCAAAAAAGGGTCATTTTTCACTGCGAAATTGAGGTGTGACCACGTTGCGTTTTGCGCCGTTTCCTGTCGCGGGCACTAGGCTGACCCACACAGGTGAGGTACCATTTTTCTCATAAGACTTTGGGGAACGCGGGGTAGGTGGAAATTTGTGGATCCACGCAGATTCCGGAACTTTCCACCACAGAAATGTGGGGAAAAGGTGTTTTTTTGGACAATTTTTTAGGTTTTCAAGGGATTCTGAGTAACAGACCCTGGTGGGAGGCAGTCAAGCCCCCCATCCTGAATTCCCCTGGGTGTCTAGTTTTAAAAAATGTATAGGTTTGCTAGGTTTCCCAAGGTGCCCGCAGAGCTAGGGTTCAAAAACTAAAGCTAGGCACTTTGCCAAAAAAGGGTCATTTTTCACTGCGAAATTGAGGTGTGACCACGTTGCGTTTTGCGCCGTTTCCTGTCGCGGGCACTAGGCTGACCCACACAGGTGAGGTACCATTTTTCTCATAAGACTTTGGTGAACGCGAGTTTTCAAAAATGTATAGGTTTGCAACATTTCACTAGGTGCCGGCAGAGCTAGTGTTCAAAAACTACAGCTAGACACTTCGCAAAAAAAGGGTACATTTTTATTGTGAAAATGTGGTGTGTTCACGTTGGGTTTTGAGCCATTTCCTGTCGTGGGCACTAAGCCAACCCACACAAGTGAGGTACCATTTTTATTGGGAGACTTGGGGTAATTCAGATTTGTAAAGCAACTATTATTACTTATTGATTTTTGATGCATTTCTGCCTTCCAAATGAAAGACTTTGTGTAAAAAAGAAGTCATTTTGAAAAATGGACGATAATTCTCATGCTAGTATGAGTATTCCCAATTTCGAAAATGTGCAAATATGTACTGTTTCTAAACTCTATAATTTGTTCCCATTTCAGAAATACATAGGTGTCTTTCATACCGATTTTTTCATGTATACATTTTCCCACAATAATTGCTATATACCCGGAACATAAAAAAAACACATTGCAAATTGCTGCTCTGTTTTTTACTCTGGGTTCGTCGGGTTCTTGGTGAACCTACAAGTCCTATATATCCCCACAACCAGGAAGGTCCAGCGGATGTAATGGTATATTTATTTCAAAGAGTTGTCATAATTAGAAGAAGTTACAGGTAAAAACGTTGAGACAAAAGGCTGTTTTTTTCAACTAATTTTCTTTTTTCCTATATTTAACTGTTAGTTTCTATAAAGAAACCTTGATGGATCTACACAAATGACCCCTTGCTGAATTCAGAATTTTGTCTACCTTTCAAAAATGTATAGCTTTCCAGGATCCATTATTGCTTTCATACCCATTTCTACCATTAACTGGAAGGAGGTTGAAAGCACAAAAAATAGCAAAAATAGGCTATGTCTAGAAAAATGCCAAAACTGTGTAAAAAAATGTTGGTTTTCTGACAAAAGTCTGTCATTCCCTAAAAGCTGTGAAAATGGTGATTTCAGCCCCACAAACCCTTTTTTGATACCATTTGCAGAGAAAAACCCAGACACTTTCATTTGCAGCCCATTTTTAAAAAAGCAACATTTTTTGCTATATTTTGGCTAATTTCTGGGACCCCTCCAGGGGAATCCACAAACCCTGAGTACCTTTAGAATCCCCATTATGTTGGAAGAAAAGGACGCAAATTTGGCGTGGATACCTTATGTGGTCAAAAAGTTACAGGGGCCTAAGCACGCACTACCCCAAATAGCCCAAAAAAGGCTTAGCACAGTGGGGGGAAAGGCCTGGCAGCGAAGGGATTAATAGAGCCCTGGCATCACAAAATGGATGCTGCAGCCACAGACACGAGTCTGGCCTCCTGATGCTGACCGAAACTCTGGCAGGGGGAGGCCTGGACAATAGGTTTCCTGTCACAGGGAGGTGTAACCACCTCCCAGACAGGCTTATGTGTATTGGGGCTGGGTGTGAGCACTCTCTGAGTGCTTTGAAGTCCTGCACTGGGGGCACATTTGGTGTCCCTGTGCATAGTCCAGCTCAGACTGGTTCAGGGGCTTCCAGCCCCTGCTCTGGCACGAAACTGGATAAGGGAAATGGGTGTAGCCACCCCTCTTTCCAAACCCTCCCATAGGTGGGTCCCCAGAGTATGTCCAACCCCCTAACTTAGTATAAGTATGAGACCCCAGTCCATAGGACTTTAGATTACCCTGGATGAAACTCTGAAGCCAAATCCTGGACCTTCGACGCTCTGCTCAAGACCAGAGGACTGAAGAAATCTCCCTTGGGGTCAAGGTGTGACGCCCCTGCTTGGCAGGCACCAACAAAGCAATTTGCTGGTCTGCATTATCGAAGCTCCTGCTGGACTCCGAGGTATTTGCAGCCCAGGAAGAGGATTTCCAGACATCTCAGAGGTTGGCCCGAGTCCCCAGCAAAGCTGAGACCCGCAGCCCTAGTGAGTAGTGTGGAACCGGAACTCCTGGTCACCGTACATTTCTGCAAGTGCATTAAATTCTCGATATCTCTTGAAGTCGTGCTTGGGCTGACTAGTATCCCCTACCTTGAGCACTGCATCCACCGAAGATTATTGGCCTGGTCACTCCGAGTGATCCGTGGGCAGCCATTTTGTGTTTCGTCTTGAGGTCCCTTCGTGATCCCTGGTCTGTTGACTGGTGGGTCACTGAGGGGGTAATTTTATATTTCCTTGGGCTTCCCTGGTTGCTCCGGATGTGCCCTGAGTCCCAACCAAGTGGTGAGTCTCACAGACCTTGCTGGTCTGCACCGAAGCATCTTTCTTGTTTCTGCGTGGGTTGCTGTTGCCAAGGATTGTTGTGTCCAATCCGGGCACCAATGCTGCAGCACTCGAAATCCTTTATGGAACAGCTCGAATCTAGCTCATGGTTGTCCTCAATTTCTCCTGGTCCTCGTGGCTGAAGAGTCGAGCTTCACCACTTTCACCTGAAATCACCCGACATCGCTGGGCATCTGCTCATTGCCTTCCTGGTCACTGGCTAGTGACCCAGACTCTGTCCACTCTGCTTTCAGGTTCTTCTCATCCTCGATCAAGGCTTGAATCTCTTCGGACACTTCGCATCTTCACGGCAGCAGCACTTCTTCGCCAGCTCTCATTGAAATCGACGACGCGATCCGACACCAAAAGACACCTATGAACCTGGCTTCCCTGGGTGAGGTAACACGAGTACTCCGGTGCTGCCGTCGGTGCTAGCCCTAGAACTTCCTAAGTCCAAAAAGATTTGGTCCTGACTCATTTCTAAGTGTCCCTGATCTTTAAAAATCTAACCGCGACTTTCCCCATAGAAGCTAACGGGAGCTCGTGGCTGTGTTCACACACTGCACACGGCCCAGTGGGTCCCCTGTGTCACTACCTTGGGTGGTTCCTTGGGGTCTCAGCGATTCTTCAGGCTCTAGGCCTTGTGTCTAGTTAAGTTGTGGTTCTTATACCACTATTTTAGTTTATGGTGTGGCTCGCCCCTAGGGCCTGACGTGTATTTGTGCTGTTTTACTGTGATTATTGAAGTGCAACTTATGTATTTTGACCTCTAGTCTCATAAAGAGACTAGGAGGGTGTGCTTAGTAATAAATACATATATTTTATATATATATACCTGTTGTGGATATCTTTCATTTAGTGACTCAAGAGGTTATAGACTGGTAAAACAAGCTGCTTTACATTCCTTCAAGACTTAGCCTGAAGGCTGCTCTCTATAGGTACCACTAGGATAGCTTTCAATAAAGGTTGTCTTTAACCTATAACCAATAAAGGGTTGTTTGGACTGATAGAAGGTGCCCACTATAACTAGTGGACAGCATATATCAGGCCACATTCTCACATTGGTGTGCAGCGTGTGGGATTCCAGCTTGCTATTGTTTTACCAGATAATCTCAATTGAGTAACTAACTGAAAACCACTAAAGGTACCCTAGGTACATATAATACAAGCTTTAGAGTACAGTAAGTTCTACTGAACTTAGAGTTGTGTGTTAAGGGATAGCACACCCTTTCTACAACTCAAGAGAGTTTAGTAGGTCACACTAGAGTAGGTAGTGCAATACACCACACCACACTAGTAATGTCTTCAAGGCCAGGAACCAGTAGGTCCTTGCCAGAAGCCAATGGGCTTCAAGAGTCCCAGTATGATATACTCCCATTCATGGAACTGAGAGCATTATGTACAACTAGGAAACTGAATACAGGCAAAAATCCAACCACCCAGCATCTCATAGAGGTACTCAGGCTGGATGACCTTAGCAGATCTTTAGGATCTGAAGTGCTAGGCAGAGTGGGTGGGACAGCACCTGAGGAAGGGCTAGGGGTGTAACTCCCCATGACCTGACCTCTGAGGCTGGCCAGGCAGATAACAATGATCTGGACCTGGAAAATCCAGTTCCCCTAGACAGTGATGTAGAGGACCATAATGGACCCCTCTTTGTCCCTCCTGGGAGAGTTGGTGGTGGGCCTAGAAGGTCAAGATCTCCCTCTGTGGAGTCTAACCATTCTGATTCATCTATTGGGACCTCAATCTCCTCTCATAGGAGGGAAACCTCTCAGGAGAGAAGGGAGAGACTGCTTAAGTATGAGGAAGCTCAGCTTGAAATCAGAAGAAAGCAGGTAGCCCTAGATAGGAGGCCCCGAGCTCTACAGAGCTAGAAAAAAAGATGAGACTAGAGTTCCATGGTGGCAGCAACATCCCTAGAGATAGGGAAATGTCTCATGACCATAGAAACCTGAATAAGATTGTCCCTCCCTACCAGAGTGGAGATGACATCCACAAATGAATAACTGCACTGGAAAGGGCCTGTAAAGTACAAAGGGTCCCCCAGGAGCAGTGGGCAGCAATCTTATGGCTCTCCTTTGCAGACAAAGGTAGCGATAAACTCCTCACTGTTAGAGAGGAGGAGTCAGATGATTACAACAGTCTGAAGAGAGCCTTAATTGATGGGTTTGGCCTAACCACTGAACAATACAGGTTAAACTTCAGGGATACCCAAAAGGCACAGACTCAGGTCTGGGTAGAATTTGTAGATTGTGCTACTAAGGTTCTCGGAGGTTGGTTACTTGGCAGTAACGTGCATGACTATCAAGGATTGTACAATTTAAATATGAGGGAGCATATCCCTAATAATTGTCAGAATCAGCTGTTGCACCAGTACCTGGTAGACTCAGATCTGACCTCTCCCCAAGAATTGGGAAAGAAGGCAGACAAGTGGGTCAGAACCAGGGTGAGGTAGAAGGTACAGAACCAAGGTGGTGAACCCAAGAAGCAAGATCCTAAAAACTCTGACAAGGGTGGGGAGAAAGGTGAAGATCAGAAGTCTTCACAAGGGCCCCAAAAATATTCTTCAGGTGGGGATTCACATTCTAACAAGGTAAAAGGCCAAAAGAAACCATGGTGCAAGATTTGCAAACAGAAAATTCACTGGACCAGTGATTGCACCAAGTCCAAAGAATCTGCTCCAGCCACCATTGCCCCTAAGGCAACTGTCCCCCCTAGTACAGCTACAATTGGTGGTGGTAATGTTCAGAATAAGGGTGTAGTAGGGTTGACCCTGGGTTCTGAGATGGACTCTGGCCAAGTCAGAGTTCCAACTCAGGCTGTTCTAGTCTGTGATGGGGGCATGGATATGTCCCCCTTTGTGAGCCCCAGTAATCTGGGCAAATACAGACAACAGCCTTAAATTAATGGAATAGAGGCTTTGGCATTCAGGGACACAGGAGCAAATGTCACAATGGTGACATAAGATTTTGTGGATCCTGGGCAGATTATACTTGGTGAAATATACCAAATGGTCAATGCTAGCAATGTCAGAACAGACCATTCTTTGGCAGTTGTTAACTTGTCCTGGGGAGGGGTACCTGGCCTTAAGAAGGTTGTGGTAAGTGCAGACCTACCAGTACAGTGCTTGCTTGGCAATGATCTAGAGACCTCAGCTTGGGCTGAAGTGGAGCTCAGGACACATGCAGAAATGTTAGGGATCCCTGCTCATGTCTTTGCTGTGACTAGGTCACAGGCCAAAATGTCTAAAACTGGACAGGCCCTGGATTCTGGAATAATGGACCAGGTGCCTGCCAAGAAAAGGAGCAGTAGGGTTAATGCAGTGCCTTTCCACCTGACTCAAAATGCTGATCAGTCTCCTCAGGGAGATGATCTTGAGCCTGAATAAGGATCTTTCCCAGAGGAGCTTGAACCTGATCAGGTTGAGTTCTTGGGGACAGGGGGCCCTGCCAGGTCTGATCTGAGCCAGGAGCAGAAAGCCTGCCCCTCTCTTGAACTCCTCAGAAAGCAAGCTGCTGATGAGGCTGCTGGGAATGCTAGTGGCACCCATAACGTTTATTGGGATGATGGACTCCTTTATTCAGAGTGTAGAGACCCCAAGCCTGGTACATTCAAGAGGTTGGTTATACCTCTTAAGTTTAGGGGCTTCCTATGGACACAAGCCCATGATATTCCCCTAGCCGGACACCTGGGCCAGAACAAGGCTTGGGACAGAATTGTCCCTCACTTTCACTGGCCCCACATGTCTGAAAACACCAAGGAGTTTTGTCGCTCCTGTGTGACCTGCCAAGCCAGTGGCAAGGCAGGTGGAACCACAAAGGCCCCCCTGATACCACTACCTGTGGTGGGGTTCCCTTTGAGAGGGTTGGGATTGACATTGTTGGTCCCATGGATCCTCAAACAGCATCTGGGCATAGGTTTATACTGGTGGTGGTAGACCATGCCACCAGGTACCCAGAAGCAATTCCCCTAAGGACCACTACAGCACCTGTGGTGGCAAGAGCTCTCTTGGGTGTATTCTCAAGAGTAGGCTTTCCTAAGGAGGTAGTATCTGACAGGGGTGCAAACTTCATGTCTAGTTACTTGACTGCTATGTGGAAGGAGTGTGGAGTTCACCACACCCACAATGCAATGCTTTAGTTGATAGGTTCAACAAAACCTTAAAGGGCATGATTAAAGGACTCCCAGAAAAGCTTAGGCGAAGATGGGGCATACACTTGCCCTGCCTCTTATTTGCATACAGAGAGGTGCCTCAAAAGGGGGTTGGCCACAGCCCTTTTGAACTTTTGTTTGGTCACCCTGTCAGGGGTCCATTGTGTCTGGTTAAGGAAGGATGGGAGTTACCTCTCAAGCCCCCCAAACAGGACATAGTGGACTATGTACTTGGTCTCCGCTCTAGGATGGCTGAGTATATGAAAAAGGCAACCAAAAACCTGGAGGCTAGCCAGGAATTACAAAAAGCCTGGCATGACCAAATGGCTGTACTGACTGTCTACCAGACAGGACAGAAAGTGTGGGTGTTGGAGCCTGTGGACCCAGCAACCCTCTAGGACAAATGGAGTAGCCCCCATACAATTGTTGAACAGAAAGGGGAGGTCACCTACTTGGTAGACCTTGGAACCCCTAGGAGTCCCCACAGGGTACTTCATGTCAACAGAATAAAACTATATGTTGACAGGGCAGACATGGGATTGCTCATGGCTACTGATGAAGTACAGGAGGAAGAGAGTGACCCACTCCCTGACCTGCTTTCTCAGAACCCTGATGATGGGTCAGTTGATGGTGTGGCCTTGGCAGGCAGCCTCACTGCCCAGCAGCAAACTGACTGCAGGCAACTTCTCAGCCAGTTCAGATATATGTTTTCTCGGACCCCAAGTCGGACCACCTGGTGCACTCATGAAGTGGACACTGGGGACAGTCTGCCTGTGAAGAATACGATCTACAGGCAACCTAACCATGTCAGGGACAGTATAAGGACAGAAGTCCAAAATATGTTGGATTTGGGAGTTATTGAACCCTCAGTTAGCCCTTGGGCTAGTCCAGTAGTCCTGGTACCTAAACCTCACACCACAGATGGAAACAGAGAGATGTAGACTACAGGGGTCTCAATGCAGTCACCAGGACTGATGCCCATCCCATCCCCAGGGCAGATGAGCTAATAGATACTTTGGGCTCAACTAAGTATCTAAGCACATTTGACCTGACAGCTGGCTACTGGCAGATCAGACTAGCTGATGATGCAAAGCCAAAGACCTTGGGGGTATTTAGCTGGACGCACTGCTATTTGAAAGTTCAAATGTTTGTATAGTTGTCGGGTCCTCTGGGAATCGCTCTCTGACCAAGGAGCGTAATGTGATACAATAAGTCGGTTGCGCCACTCAACTGTGTGGAGTCCCCCGGGCTCCAATGCCCCTCAATTTGGTTTCAATAAAGTAATCAAAAGTTCTACATAGGTTGATGTTTCATGGTGTTTTATTCACACACAAGTTTCTTTAAAGTTTTCTTTTAGCATTATTCCAATGCGGAGTCTTTTGATTACTTTATTGAAACCCAATTGAGGGGCATTGGAGCCCGGGGGACTTCACTCAGTTGAGTGGCGCAACCGACTTATTGTATCGCAAAGCCAAAGACAGCATTTTCTACCCCTAGTGGGCACTATCAATTTGAGGTAATGCCCTTTGGTTTGAAGAATGCACCTGCCACTTTCCAGAGGTTGGTGAATCAAGTCCTTACAGGCCTGGAAGACTATAGTGCAGCATATCTAGATGATATTGCTGTCTTTAGCTCCACCTGGGAGTATCACCTGGTCCACCTGGGGAATGTTTCGGAGGCCCTGCAAAAAGCAGGCCTAACTATCAAGGCTACTAAGTGCCAGATGGGGCAGAGTCAGATTGTGTACCTGGGCCACCTTGTAGGTGGAGGCCAGCTTCAACCATTGCAGTGCAAAATCCAGACCATAATGGACTGGGTTTCTCCAACTACCCAGACTCAGGTGAGAGCCTTCTTAGGCCTGACTGGATACTATAGAAGATTTATCAAGGGGTATGGATCAATAGTGAAGCCCCTGAATGACTTAACCTCTAAGAAAATGCTCAAAAGGGTTCAGTGGACAGCTAGCTGTCAAAAGACATTTGATGACCTGAAGCAGGCCATGTGCACTGCTCCCATTCTGCAAAGTCCTGACTACTCCAAAAAGTTCATTGTCCAAACAGATGCATCTGAGTTGGGAGTAGGGGCTGTACTGTCACAGTTGAATGATGAAGGTCAGGATCAACCAGTAGCTTTCAGAAGCAGAAGGTTGACCCCCAGAGAGAAACGTTGGTCAGCCATTGAGAGGGAGGCCTCTGCTGTGGTTTGGGATCGGAAGAAGTTGAGGCTATACTTATTTGGTACTCACTTCATTGTTCAGACAGACCATAAGCCCCTCTTATGGCTAAAACAGATGAAGGGTGAAAATCCCAAATTGCTCAGGTGGTCCATTTCCCTACAGGGGATGGACTATACAGTAGAACATAGACTTGGGAGTAACCATGCCAATGCAGATGGACTCTCCAGATATTTCCACTTAGAACATGAAGACTCATCTGGTCAAGGTTAGTTTAATGTCCCTGCGTTTGGGGCAGGTTGTGTAGGAGAGTACGATCTGCTTCACATGTTTACCCCCACTTTTTGCTGGTGTTTCACTGTTTTTTTACTTTATTCTGGCTGGGACCCTGATATTTAGGGCCCCAGCCTAGCTGCTTCCTCTCTAAAATGATTCCATGTACTTTAGGTACATTACAGATTGGATCTGAGGTGCCCTTATAAGTCCCTAGTGTATGGTATACTATATACCCAGGGCATAGGTACCGCAGATGCCTACCAGGGGCTGAAGCATGTATTATGCCATCCCTGGGAAGCCACCCAAAATGACACCACAGGTCTGCTACTGCAACCAGGGTAAGGTGGTGCATGCACTCCTTACTGTGACATAGGTTACCTATATCACTATATATCACTATATATACACACATATAAACCTATCAGTCACTCATATGGCAGGCCTTATCAATCCTGAAGGCAGAGTGCTTGGTTCTTATGTGAGAGGGTGCCCCTGCATGAGCAGAGCCCCTCTGCAGCATTGAGAGACCCTTCTCTGATGCTGTTTGTAGTGCAGCCTGACCATATACTCTTAAGTGCATTATAACCAAACGGTAAATGCTAACTTTGGACTGGCTGCACGGAAACATGTCATGTTTGGTGTCAAACACCTTAGAATCATACCCCCACACCAGTAACTGGTGTGGTAGTATGATCCCACCCTGGCAGAGTGAGAGACATGACAGCACTGGTATACCCGGTAGAAACTTAATAGAGCCCTGGCATCACAAAATGGATGCTGCAGCCACAGACACTGGTCTGGCCTCCTGCTGCTGACCGAAACTCTGGCAGGGGAGGCCTGGACAATAGGTTTCCTGTCACAGGGAGGTGTAACCAGTCCTGCATTGAGGGCACATTTGGTGTCCCTGTGCATAGTCCAGCTCAAACCCGTTCAGGGGATTCAAGCCCCTGCTGTGGCGCGGAACTGGATAAAGGAAATGGGTGTAGCCACCCCTCTTTCCAAACCCTCCTATAGGTGGGTCCCCAGAGTATGTCCAACCCTCTAACTTAGTATAAGTATGGGACCCCAGTCCTTAGAACTTTAGATTACCCTGGATGAAACTCTGAAGCCAAATCCTGGACCTTCGACGCTCTGCCCAAGACCAGACGACTGAAGAAATCTCCCTTGGGGTCACTGTTACCGCCCTGTCCAGTGCCAAAATATTTTCATCTTCCTTCACAATCTGGAAGCACAGCTCTACACTTGCACTGCTTGAGAAGGAGAATGGGAACCGATGGGAGTCTGTTTGGACTACACAAGTTAAGAATTGTGTGTATTTAACTTCCTTTCCCCCAGTACTCTTGCACTAATTGGTGAAAACGTTCTGTAGAATTCTGGCAACAGTAAGTGATCATCGTGTCACCATTTTGGATATGCGGGCTGTGCCTCGCAGGGCAACACTGTACTGAACATTCTCAGGAGGAGGATTTTTTTTGTAACCGAGCTAAGAAAACTCGTGTTATTTTGAGAATTTGAACATTTTGTGAATTTTACATGAATGCCTTGTGAATCTTGTCCCTAATGAAAAATTCTCCTGGTTTACAGCAAGCCACTGCTGTTGAGATTAATTTTTCACATTTGAAGATTACGCAGAAGACATTTAATATATATGGATGTCAGGATCAAAAGTGGACTAGCAATACATTTCTTCAATAGTCAACATGCAGTATTGTGCACTGCGGGCCACATATGGAGATGGGGTCCCAGGTGTCTCCTCCTGTTTGGCAGAAATGTCGTCATTAACGGCCCTGCACGTGGAACACACAAATGCTGTCTGCCTTCAGCATTCACGCTCCAGTCTTTATGGAATGTTGTTACTGTAACTCGTTTTAAAGGAGAACATGCAACTTTGAGGGACACATCCTGTACAATGTTTATTAATTTCCATGATTGCAAATTGTTTTTGGACTTTCTCTGAGAAGTAAGGCTTTCAGTTTGTTTCCCTGCAAAAACAGCATTTTTGCTAAATAGTATTTATACAAGTAGCCAATTGGATATCTAACTATCTTAATATTTTGGGTCCAGGTTCACAGTAAATTGAGTGATTTTGAGAGGCAGGTTTACACCAACGATATTTGAAAAGTCACCCTTTTTTTGGAGTCATAAAAATTGCTTTGTTGGAGGTCGAAAATTGTTGAAAAGCGTACATTTCATCCCTGCGCAAACGCTATACTGACTGACTGAGCTTGCATAAAATTCAGCAGTCTTGCATTAGGGCTAATATTCTTTCATGTCCCGAAATGTCTTCCACTACGTCCATGGAAAATATGTGGGTGCCTGTACCTTATTAACATTCTTTATGCATACCAACTTCCACATTTTTAGTACCAAATATGGCTGTTCAGATTGGGTTTGAAAGGCCTTTGGAACGTTTTTGGATAAGCATGAAGTTAAGACTGGGGAGGTTTAAATCCAATAGGCAGATACGTTTACTCAGTCATGCATGGAATTTCTGATCGGTAAGTTTATCCTCGATCCTCAAAATTAGGTTTTAAGACTTGTGTACCTAAATTCAGCTGCTTATGGTAATAAGAGTGATTTATGATTGCTAGTGATTTATAATTGCTATACATTTTGTGAATCAGGCCATTGGAAATGATAGGGCAAAGAGAAGTAATTAATACTTTCACTAGTTTTCTTGAAGATGCTTAAAAGAACCTAGTTGCAGAGGTAAAATAATACACCCTAAGTGATAACATTGAAAGCAGGCATTTACAATGCAATAGGTCTCTCATTTGCTAGAGTCTGAGCTATTGGCATTGTAAATGACAATGCCTTTTATTTATGTGTTGGTTTTCAAAACAAATAAAAGGCATTGTCATTTACATTGGCAATAGCTTAAACTTTCTCAAATGCGAGACCTATTGCATTGCAAATGCTTGTCTACTTTATCATTATGTCCCGGGGCTGCCTAAGATTGGCCTCTTTTCTTGAATGACTTTTATGGTTAAAGTCTCTTGGCTTTTTGCCATCTGTTTTGTGCTTACCATGAGGAGTTCACTCTCCTCCCCTCTTTTCCTCCCATCTTAATTTTCTTCTCTTTTTTCTTTTTCTTTTCTTTCCTAGCCCTTCTCCATGATTGCATTCCTTTTCCTTTGCTAGATTTTGACAGTCTCCTTAAAACCTCCTGTTATCACTGCTTTGTATTTTGCATATACTGTATTCTTCTATATTGGTTCCATTATGTCTAAAAAGTGGTTCACTTAATTCTGTTTGTCCCTCATTCCCATTGACCATTAACTATAAGTAATATGCATATTGTGTCATGGAATATAATAGATCTTCAAAATCCAGTCACAAGACAAAGGGGCATATTTACAAGAAAGTGGCGGAGCACAGAGTTAGCCCCCTTGGCTTAACGCCGCTCTCCGTCACTTCTGAAATGCAGGGCTGCACTGTATTTACAAGAATACGGTGAAGCCTTGCGTTTCCCCCAGAGCTGGCGCTAATTTAGCTGCCTAGTGCCAATGCAGGTACTCTTTTTTTTTTTTTTTTTTTTTTTATAAATTTTTATTGAACAATAAATCAGTTACAAGCATGGGCCTACAACCACCAGGGCCGGCCGCTAGATTCAGAAAGGATCGTGCATTAGTTAAGGCAGTAGGCGACTCCTGGGGCCCAGCCCCGTAAATGGCTCCGGATAGGTCGAAGGAGGCAGGAGACATAAATTTAACATAAATAACAACTAAAAAACAAAAGGCAAGGCATGAGGGCAAAAAACGTGGGTCAGGCTACATCCGGGGGACTCTACTTCGGACCTTCAATTAGCTATCAAGAGGAAGGAGCAGTGAAAGATCGGGGGGGGGTAACGTTAGAGGAACATCTATATTCGATTATTACAACAAGTTGCAAGGAACTATCAAGGGTCAGGGGGACAAGGCAATATCGGTGTCCACAAGGGGGGGAGCACAGATACCCCCACGATATGCGTTCCATTGCCCCCAAATTCTACCCCATGCCCCGGGTTTACCACGGGCCACATACACAGTCTTCTCCCTGAACATACACCAGTCCATGTTCTCCTTCCATACTGACACGGTGGGAGGCCGCTGGGAGCCCCAAAGCTGCGCTATATCCCTCTTGGCAATCATGTTCCCCAGGGCCGCCCACCGAGTCTGAGCCGCGTTATAATCATTGGGCTCCCACACATTCAGGACACAGCGGCGCACCTCCGGCAGCAGCGCAACTCCGGTGACTTGTCCCATGACCCCATGAACCCGAGGCCAGTATTCCGCCACCTCGCGGCACTCCCAAAGGATATGGAGAAAGGTGGCACTGAGCCCACATCCCCGCTTACAGAGCCCATCTTCCGAGAATCCCATCGAGACCAAACGGGGACCCGTCACATACACCCGGTGGAGAATCTTTAACTGGACCAGGCGGAGACGGGCTGGAATGGCTACTTCCTTAGGGGACGACAGTGCGGACTGCCAGTCCTCGTCGTCTAATTCCACCCCATCCCCCGTCCACGTCTCCCGAAGGCGCACCAATAGGTCAGCCCGATTATTAATAAGTTTTTTATAGATTAAAGAGATAGTACTGTCGGGGACATGACCATCGAGTATGCGGTCCTCGAGGGGCGAAGAGGCAGGGATATTAGTCCCCTCCCCAAAGACGGAGAGCAGGGCGTGCCGAACCTGGGCATATCGGAAGAACTCCCTGTCCGTGAGTTCGTACTCGCTCTGGAGCGCCGCGAAGGTCTTAACCGCGCCCTTCCTCCATAGGTCTCCCACCCTACTAATACCAATCGTGTCCCAACGGTCAAACCCTTTAGTTGTCCAGAGGCTTCCCAGTCGGTCGGAGGCAAATAAAGGAGTAGCACATGTTAGTCGCTCACTCCAGCTCATGGCTACATTGGCCGCCTTCCAGATCCACACCGCAATCTTAGTAGGGCCCGTCAGGGTCCGTCCAGCCGAGCGGGAGTAAAGCGCCCTGTTATAATTCCCGCCGGGAAGCAAGAATTTATCCATCTCATACGCCGGATTCAAGCCAGGCGCATACGTGGCATGGTTAATGGCCGATAACTGCGAGGCCCAATAATACCTGCGAATGTCGGGAAGCGCGATGCCCCCGTCGTACCAGGGGAGAGTAAGCTTGGCCAGGGCGATACGCGCCCGTCCGTCCCACACCAGTCTCCTCTGCAGGCTCTCCACCTCCCGAAAGTAGGCCACTGGAATGACATCGAAGGAGTTCTGAAGTGCATAGAGGAATCTGGGAAGGGACATCATTTTAAACAGTGCTGCCCGACCCAGCGGGGACAAGGGCAGCCTACACCACCGAGCCGTGTCTTCCCTCAAACGCCGCAGTGGAAGCAGGAGATTTTGCTCATAGCGAGCCACCGGGTCCAACGAGACGTATATCCCCAGGTATTTAAAGCCGGCCAGAGATACTTGGATCGGAAGCCGAGGCGGCAAGAGAGGAGGGCCACCGGAGATAGGATAGACACAGGATTTAGACCAGTTAATCGTGAGACCCGAATTTCTCCCGTAGGAAGTCAGAACGTCAAAGAGAACGTTAAGCGACTGCCGCGGCGAGGTAAGATACAGGAGAATATCGTCAGCATACAACGAGACCCGATCCTCGAAGCCCGGGGCCCACCGGATCCCCTTAATCGAGGGCTCCCAGCGGAGCCAAGCAGCGAGGGGCTCCAGGGCGAGAGCAAAGGCAGAGGGGACAACGGGCACCCCTGCCTCGTACCCCGACCGAGCGCGAAGGGCCGAGAGACCCGCCCATTAACCACCACCTGAGCCATGGGTCCCGTGTAGAGAAGCTTCACCCAGCCAAGAAATCCCTCCCCAAAGCCGAATTTGGTCAAGACAGCCCAGAGGAACGGCCACTCGATGGTGTCGAAGGCCATCGTGGCGTCTAAAGAAACCAGCACGGCCGGTTCGGAGAGGTACTCCGCCCTGGCGAGGGCGCCATGAAGACGCCGCAAGTTGAGGGCGGTGTTGCGATGCGGGATGAAGCCGCATTGATCAGGATGAATCAGATCGCAGATGACGCTCAACAAACGATTGGCAAGGACTTTAGCCAGGATTTTAGGCTCTGCGTTTAGCAGTGAGATAGGCCTGTAGGAGGCACAGCGGTCCCGCGGCTTACCTTCCTTGGGGATCACGACTATTGTGGCCAGTCGCTGGTCGACAGGAAGGGATCCCGCCTCAAGGGACTCCTGGAACATACGACGGAGGAAGGGCGCTAGTTTATCCGGGCGCAACTTATATAATTCGATAGGTAGACCGTTGGGACCCATAGCCTTGCCCGAGCGAAGGGATCGAATCGCAGTTGCTATCTCATCTACCGACAAGGGGGCGTCCAGCTGCTCACGGTTCTCGACGGACAGGCCGGGCAAAGCAATATCCCTCAGTAGAAGGCAAGAGTCTTCCTCATCCCTATCAGTCACCGGGGAGTACACGGCCCGGAGGTGGTCGGCGAAACATTCCACAATCTCACCAGGCTCAGTCACACACACTCCATCCGAGACACGCAGCTCCGGGACCACACGATTCACTCTCTCCTTCTTGTCCAGCCACGCAATCAACTTACCCGCCTTGTCCCCGGCATCATACAATCGACCCTGCTGCTCCCTATACATAGTTTTGGCAGCGTCAGTGACAAGAGACCTGTATTCAAACTGTTTCAGGCTGAGGGCATGGAGCCCGTCCGGAGTGACACCCTCCTCCAAGGCCGACTCCAGCCCAGAGATGTCAGTCTCCAGCTTCACCACTGCCTCACTCTTGAGCTTCTTAGCCACCACTATCTGGGAGAGGGCGTGTCCGCGGATTACGGTTTTAAAGGCTTCCCACAGGGACATTGCAGACAACACCGACCCCTCGTTTTCAAGGAAGTATTGGTCCATAGCCTTAACCAGGCTATCGCGAGTCGTAGGGTCTCGCAAGTACCACGGGTTAATGGGGGCGATCCGCCCTGCAGACCGCGACTCGGTGTCAAAGAGCAGCCACAGCGGGGAATGATCGGAGATACCCCTCGCCAGGTGCCTGACCTCTCGAATTCGACCAGTCTGCGCCGCGGGCATAAGGAAATAGTCTAACCTAGAAAGACTCCCATGTGCCCCAGAGTGAAAGGTGTACTGACATTGGGTCGGATGCATTAATCGCCAACTATCCACCAGGCCGAAGGTCTCCAACAGACCACCTAGCCATGCCTGGGCAGCGGGGAGGGCCCTGGGTGGGCAATGCAGGTACTCTTGCACCATAGGGAATGATTGTTTATCTGCAGGAAGGTGCCCCTTCCTGCACATAAAAATCTGAAATGGAGTTTTGAACCTTTTATGTGTGCTGTTTAATGCAGCACTCATAGAAGTTGCAAAACTTAATTTTTAGGTCTCGCCTGACCCAGCGCATGCGCTGGGTCAGGCGAGACTTTTTGTGAGGGCTCAAAAAAATGCTACCATGGCCAGCCTAGAGCTACAGTGCATGTGCGCGGGCGCGCGCTTAGGAGCAGAGGCTGGCAAACCTCGTCATGCTCATTAAGTGCCCGCGATCACTTTCACTTTCGCGGCGCCCCTTTGATGTTCTCGTTCAAAGAACATCAAACATCAAAGAACATGTTGTGTTAATGCTTTGCTGCGCCCGTTTAACTTACAATGTGCTTTCTCATTCCACAAACTCGATGTTTGTGTTCCTTTATTTTGAGATGCTTTTAGTATTACTGTTTTGTGACTTAAAGAACATTAAGGAAATGTTACTGTGAAACTGGACAACGTTCACAGTGTTTATTTCTGATCGCAGTGGCTGCTTCATGTCCGTTGCCCCATTCAGGGAGTCCTTTCGTTGGCGCTTTCATGAGGACATGAGGAGGAAGCTGGAAACTTTTCGCACATTCTCTTTAAAAGCACAGCATGTTGGCGACTGGTTAATAGATTAGACCTATGTAGAGCTGTAGATCTCAAAGCGCAATGGTGGGTGCAGCAGTTACAACTCATGAAATATGGGGTGCAACTCACAAGGAGGGGTCAGGTTTGAGTGCACATTGGCTGCAATCAAACTCTTAAGATGATGGGCTGTGTGTATTCATTATCAGCACTCAGTCTTCGCTAAGTGATCGTTTGTTTTGTTGTTGTGTTAATGCTTTGCTGCGCCCGTTTGACTTACAACATGCTTTCTCTTTCCACAAACTTGATGTTTGTGTTCCTTTATTTTGAGATGCTTTCAGTATTACTGTCACACACACAACCACACACACAACCACAACCACACACACAACCACACAACCACACACACACACATCCACACATACAACCACACACACACACAACCACACACACAACCACACACACAACACACACAACCACACACACAACCACACACCCACACACACACAACCACACACACAACCACACACACAACCCCAACCACACACACACAAACACAACCACACACAAAACCACACACACACACAACCACACACACAGACACACACAACCAAACACACACAACCACAAACACAACCACAAAAATAACCACACACACACAACCACACACACAACCACAAACACATAGCCACACACAACCACACCTACAACCACACCCACAACCACACACACACACACAACCACACCCAACCACACCTACAACCACACACACAACCACACACACAACCACAACCACACACAACCACAACCACACACACACAACCACACACACAACCACACACACAACCACAACCACACACACACAACCACAACCACACACAACACACACAACCACACACAACCACACACACACAACCACAACCACACACAAAACCACACACACAACCACACATACAACTACACACATACAACTACACACACACAACCACCCACACACAATCACACACACAACCACCCACCCACAACCACACCCACAACCACAACCACAACCACACCCACAACCACACACACACAACCACACACACACACAACCACAACCACGCCCACACACACAACAACACACACAACCACACACACAACCCCAACCACACACACACACAACCCCAACCACACACACAACCACACAACCACACACACACAACCACGCACACAAACGCACACAACCACACACACAACCACACACACAACCACACCCACAACCACACACACAACCACACACACAACCACACACACAACCACAACCACACACACACACAACCACACACACACACAACCACACACACACACAACCCCATACACACAACCACATACACACACAACCACACACACACAACCACACACACACAACCACACACACACACAACCACACACAACCACACCAAGTATTGGCATAGCCAATAGGTCTCGCCTTTGGGACCTTATAAGTGTTTAGCCACGCAACAGTTGATGTGGTTGCACCAAGCATATTGTGCTGCATAACTAAATACTTAGAAGGTCCCAAAAGCGAGACCTATTGGCTATGCCAATGCTTGTTTAATGATTATTATGTGCAGGGAGGGACACCTTCCTGCACATAAACAAACAATGGCGCTTTGCTGTTTCTATGTGTGCTGCACAATATAACACACATGGAAACAGCAACAATGAGGAGAAATTATTCATTTATCCTCATTGCACCAGGGTGAGACCCGGTCTTAATTTTGGCACTGCCTAATATTTATGCCACCCTTGTAAATATGGGGCAGCGTCAAAATCAATGGGTGTTGAGGTTGAACGCCCATCACAACACCCATTGTCCATCCCTTTCACGATAAGTATAGCGTGAAAGGCTGCCTTATTCACATAAGGCGGCTTTAAGCCACGTTAAGTGACTTAACGCTGCATTGTGCATATGGCGAAGCCCCTATCGCCACCACAAAGTCGAAGAAAATGACGTTGTGGTGGCGATAGGGGCTTATAAATATGCCCCACAAAGCACTCTCTCATTTATCAAAGCTAAAATGCCAGATTGCCTTATTACAACAAGAAACCCATCTTAAAGAAAAGGCTATTGTTTCTCTCTCAAAAAAGTTGGGTTGGTCAGGTGTTCTGTTACCGTCCACAAATCCCCTTCATAAATCCTCATCTCTTGATATTTAAACTACAGTTACCAATGATGATGACAGGTGGTTGTTAAAAGCTCTTAAAACTAATAATATCTCATTTTCTGTTTGCAATGTTTATGGTCCCACAGGGGTTGATGTTCAATTTTGTGGGAAACGTTCTCCACTCAGTTATCCTCTAGTCCAAATGAAAATCTTATAATGGGAGGAGACTGCAATCAATTGATGGATCCTTTCATTGACAGACGTTTGCAAACTAAATACATCCCTAACAAAATGCAACAAACTTTTAAAAATTCAAAACTTTCCCGGGGCTCAGCTGCTGCTTGGCAAACCTTTAACACCGTTGTTAAGGAAATAACGTTTTTCCCCAGTACATCATTCTAGCTCTAGGATAGATTATATTTTTTTTAACTCATAACATTTTTAAGTAGATGCTAAGGGCCAAAATTAATTCTATCCATATTTCAGATGGCATAGTCGTATTAGATGTGTCAGGAACCGATCCCAGTTGCACGCTGGCTGTACTGCTAGCACGAACCAGGAAGTGTAATAATCCATGGACTACAAGCCCCGGCATGCAAAGCAGGTCAGGTCCCACGTGACCGCGAGGCGACGACGGAAGCAAGGTAAAGACGGCGGTCATGGAAGAAGATGCTGCTGATTATCCTGATCGCTTGCTGTAGCAGACCTCTCCTAAGGACTTCATTTTCAAGGCAGTGAGAGTGCTTTTTAGCACATTCCCGGTATCGCTTTGCTCCGGAGCAAGAAGCCAAGGGTTTGGGCTTCGTTGCTCCTCCTGACTTTCCTTCTCTGTTGGTCGAGTCCTGGTCTGAGCTCCTGCAGAGGGGGCTATAAGTTCACAGTGACTGCTTTTTTTTGTCTAGAGCTGCTCTCAATGGGACGGGACCGGTAATCCACGGTCTGTTGCTGAGGAAAGCTTACGGCCATCGGTGCTTTATTTTGATTATCAATGTTTCTATCTGCTGGCAGAAACCAGGCAGGTTTCATCTAGGAAACAGATAGAGGAACGTTCTGTTGGACTTCTTCGTAAGAGGCTGCGTGGGGCAGGACTTATGCTCAAAAGACCCTACCCAGATATTTGTGCAGCTATTAACAATTCATCAGAAGGGTCATACTGGTGCCTTGTATTTCGTTCACCTTTTCTTGCCAAAACATATTGAGGAGTATCAATGTCCCTGGGCTTCCTTCTTTTATATGGACGTTTCTCAAAGACTGTGTTTACACTTTACCCTATCGAATACCCTGCAAATTATTTTTTTATTGTTTTGTTTCTAAAGTTTTCTTCCAGAAGAGAGTTATGCTATAGGGTGCGGCTCTCAGAGTTCACCTATGGCCATACTGTCGTATAAAATGTGGTACGTGATATAAGGGTTTCCTTAAAGAGAACATTTAACTGAGGTGTCATTTGAGATAGGAAACACTCACATTGTATGCTCTTCTTTGTCTCCTATAGTTTCAGGTTGAGGAACAGGCAACCACCCTACTCTCTTCTGGTGTCCGTTGTTCATTTTCTTTACTTTTGCAGGTAGGGTATGAGAACTGCTCTTGAGTCGACTTCAAAACGTACCTGTTTTACAACTGTTAGGAAGGCTGCAATACATATTCTTATAGTGTCTCCCTGTGTCATTCCCAGGTCTCCCTCTCAGCTGTTCCTACCCTTTCCTTCCCCCGCTTGATGGCTCCAACAGTCTGTGAGTAATTCATTCCAGACTTGGTGTTATCGGGAGGTGGGCCCCCATAGAGCATCGATACCACTCCGAGGATTCAGGAAGGAGGAGCCTGACAAGATGTTTTGCAAGATGGCTCATGTTCTAATACATGGAGATGTAATAATATATTATTGACTAATATGATTTTTGTTGAAACATGTCAACGTTCTCCATGGAATTCATTGAGCTTAATCTTACTACTAATACTGCAATGAACTTTTATTTGAGATATGTTTAAAGCAGCTGCAAGGGGTTTTATCATTGACCATGTTGCATCTAAAAATGTAACTCACTTAAAGAAACTTCTGTTTTATTACAAGATATTAAAAATCTTAAACATGAATATTTTTCCTCTAATCACAAAGACACATTAGCCAGCCTAACTAAAGATAAATTAGACTTTAATAAAAATTATATAGAACATTCAAGTGGATCTCTACTAAAATTCCATGCTAAATGTTATGGTGGGTGCAACAAAACAGGTAAAATGTAAGCAAAGCACCTAAAAATTAGAAAGAAAAATACAAAACTAATGCCATCCCCATTGTCATGGTAATATATATTGTACCGATTTCAAAACTTTTTTAATATTTCATAGAGTATTATAACCAATTATATACCCTGGAAATTAGCCATTGCAAGATGCAATGGAGATTTTCTTTTATTCTATGCCTAAAAATACAGACCAATTACTTATCCTTTCTTCTTTAGAAATGCCCATATGAGTAGCTGGGATTCAGGCAGTCATTACTAAATTACCTAAATATAAAGTCCCTGGCCCAGATGGATTTTCTGTTGAGCTTTAGTCCCAATTCTCTGAACTATTCATCCCAATGCTGCTTTTATTAATCCAACACTTTCTTTCATTTAAGGCAACACAAGGCACATTTGTCGAGGCTATGCACTGTTTAATCCCGAAGAAAGACAAGGAGGACCTTTCTCTATGTGGAAATTACAGACCCATCTCCGTGATTAATACGATTTCAAGATCGTCGCAAAAATAATGGCTCTAAGAATTTATTAAGCCATTCCTGATTTAATTGGAATATAACAATCCAGATTTGTAAAGGGTAGACATATTGCTAACAATTTAAGGACTTTTTTAACATTATTCACCACGCATCCAAGTGCAACGTCCCACATGCAGTCATCGCACTTGATGCTCAAAAAGCCTTTAACCATGCTCATTGGGATTTTATTTTTCAAGCATTGAGATGTCACGCTTCCACTCTCAAATTCTCAAATATTTTAGTCTGCTCTATTTCACACCTACTACTTTAATTTATGTTAATGGTTTACAATCCCCTCATTTCCATCTGCATAGAGGGACCCACCCAACATGCCCATTATCTCCTTTACTTTTTCTACTCTTATTAGAGCCTTTTAATACAAAAATCTGTTGCTCCGGTCAGTTCACGGGATACAAGCATAAAGACATTGAGGTCAAATTTACTGCTTATGCTAACGATGTTCTACTTTTCGTATCTGAGCTTCCGGCAACCGTTCCTGAGTTCTTTAAGCTATTAAAGGAATATTCTGCTATATCCGGATATAGGCTAAATATTAACAAATCAGAAGTCATGTCCCTTAATAAGCTTTTTCTCAAAGAGATAATTAATGAATCTGGAATTAAGTGTAATTCCAAACATATAAAATGTCTATGCATTGTGTATGCTCACTCCATTCAAGACACTATGTCTATCTACCTGGTGACAGCTAAACACAAAATAATACCAATGTCTGAGAAATGATCACCTCTTTCCTTATCTTGGTGGGGTAGACTAGACACCATTGAGATATCTATATACCTAAATATCTGTTTTGGGAGATGAACTGAAAGCATAGATGATGTTATTGTCGATTAAAAATGCTACTTTATCTATGATTCCAGTTCATCTCTAAAAACTGTTTTTTAAATATATAAATAGTCTATCGATAATATTTTACGGAACAAAGGAAAGCATGCGTATTGTTGTGTAAGCTTCAACAATCCAAAGATTCCGGTGGTGTCAATATTTCAAATTTTATCAAGCATCATTCTGCTTTTACTCTTAAACAGATTTGGACTGCTCTATCAAATAGGCTTAACCCTACTCCCAGAATCTGGCAAAAACTTGAATACTTTCTGCTTCCTTTTTATTTAAGGAAATGGCTTACATCTCTCAAGCTCCCAAATCATTTTTCCCCTATAATTACACATTCCCTAAAATTAGCTAAATTCATACTTCCTCCATGCACCTTCCCCTAGATAATTAACATTTTTCTCCCATTTGGCTTTATAAAATGTCAAAATAACTATTAGAATACTTGTCTGGAAAGACTGGATTTATAAAGGAATTGTAACCATAGAACAGCGAATATCATTACAGAACAAATTTAATATATCCTCATCATATGCCTCCAAATATGAGCACCTTCAAACCTTTTATCCTACACCTCTCTTCTTCCTTACTGGCCCACAACAAAATCATTCAAATACATGGCCTTCCTAAAATTATTCTACTGAAGTTAGTGCTTCTTCCATGTATAAGGGATTTGATACAGTCCCTAAAGACAGAACGGAAACCATTGAATTGCAATGGGAAAATGACCTCCAACAGACGTTCTCCATTCAAACCTGGACCAAGATTTGGTCTAAAATATATTCTACCATGTAAAAACTATTCTTTTCTTATAACAGATTGTTTCTAACCCCAAATTTGCTGTTTAATTTTAAATTGTCTTTAGGTATCAAATGCTAGTCCTGTAATACCTAAAATAGTAATGCTATGCATATATTTTTTCACTGTCCGAATGTCAACTTATTTTGGATAAAAGTTTGGGACAACATTAATGATATCTATTCAACAACTATACCGTTTGATAAAATACATATCTTTTTAGGTGGTTCTTCACATGTTTGGCATAATAATGTATAATCAGAAAGTGTGTTGCCTTACTTATTGTCATTGGTTTACAAATGTGTACCTCTTGCTGGAAGAATACTACAACTATAACTTTAATCAGATGGTGGAATATGTTATGGCTTACTTATGCATTAAACAGAATATATATACAATCCACATGGCTTCTTATTAAGAGAGACTTACTTTGGCTGTCATTTACATCCTTTCTGTCTAGGCAATCAGCCACTCATTCTGATCCAAATACCATGATCAAAGCACTATGAATTATTAATATTTGCAGAGTGTTCTGTAAAGGATACAGGTCCAGATATATGAGGTAGTTTTGCAGGCGCAAACGCGTTTGCGACCCGTTTGTGCATGCAAAAATACCTAAGGGCCATGTACAAACCCTAAGTAGCGCGTCGCAATTTATTTGCGACTCGCTTATTAGGATTTGCGACTCGCTATTAGGAAGGGGCGTTTCAAGGGCGTCCTTTCCTAATAGTGAGTCTGGGCCCTATGTATGACTGTTTTGCGACTGCAGTTACGGTCGTAAAACAGTCGCAATTTGCCACCTACTCCAAGTATGTGGTAAAGCATTCATGAATGGGAAGGGGGCCCCAGGGGACCCCTTTCTCTTTGGGAATGCATGTAAAAATATTTTTGAGGGCAGGCATTGGTCCCAGGGACCACTGCCTGCCCTTAAAAAATGAAACAAAAACGTTAGATTTTTTTTTAATGCATCCCGTTTTCCTTTAAGGAAAACGGGATGCATTTTAAAAAAACTGCTTTATTTAAAAGCAATCCCAGACATGGAGGTCTGCTGCGCCCAGCAGGTCACCGTTCCTGGGAAGGCCAGCCATTCCCAATGGGGTCGCAAATTGCGAGTAGCTCATTAATTTTCATGAGCATATTTTGCGACCCCATTGGGAATCGCTAACAGTTCTCTGACACTGTTGTACATTTGCTTTTGCGACTAGCAAATTGCGACTCACAATTTTCCACAATTTGCGAGTCGCAAAAGTAAATAGCCATACATCTGGCCCTAAATTAGGTAGTTGTAATCTCTATTTCATCTATTTTAAGGGACTTCTTTCCTTCGCTTCTTCTTTTGTCCACCTTTTCCTTTTCGTACTCTATCATTTCTCTTAAAATAAAAACTCTTACAAAATAGTACTTCTCTCATTAACCAATTTTATTTCCAATATTCTTCGGATCTAATTTGTTTGTTATAATGCATTTCTATTTATATTTATTTCAATAAAGCATTTAAAAACCAAATGGCGATTTGAGCACAGTGGTTATCAAGTGATTTGTTGTCACATACTTTTGTAAGTATTTATTGTCGATAATCGTATTGAATTACTATTGCAATCCTTCCGCATTTTACACGAGGGATGTTCGGATGCTTAATATGTTTTCATACCGCCAATAAATTAGTTTTGAACCCCAAACGGATATAAACAGGAGGTTAAGAAATGTGTCCACGAGCTGCTATTCATCGTTACACCTGCATGTGGAGATCCCTGAAGGACGTGCTCTGATCGGCGCATACCCTCAGTACCATTGATGTGATTAAAGTGGTGATGAAGGGCGTAAATGTGAGAAAAAACCCTTTAAAAACGAACTCACTCCTCTGTGATCTTCTCACGATATCCAATAGAATTTAACTCTGCCTCCCAAAACACGAATAGCGTGCAGGCTAATCAGAGAAGTACCACTAGGTGGCACTGTTGTAAAATACATTATTTTGGTCCATTCGTTTATTATAGTTGTTATAATCGTGCTTTCGTGATATGCTTTTAGGCATTTGTTAATGTCGTGCTACATGTTTTATTTTACGTTCAACCGTGAGATTTCTGTATTTCAATTGTGCAATTGTGCTACCGCCTTCATTTGGAGCAGCTGTCCTTGGGGTACGACCTTCTGCTACTCTGCTGTTTACAATAAAGACTGTCTATCATGCTTTTAAACGCAATGACACAACACAACGCAATTAAACAAGACCCTAGCATAACACAACATCTCGTAATGCGTATTTCTCTTAGTAGCAGATAATGACCCCATAAACAACAGAAGTCGAAGACTGCAACGTTTCTTCCGGGGTCCATAAAGTGATTAAGTGTTGCACTTCAGGTTTCTTTCTTTGCATTCTGGGGCTTATAGCCTTGTTTGCTCCTTTAAGAAACCAGGGGGCATATCAGCAACAACCGGCGATAATTATCGCTAAGCGCACTTAGCGCTAGGATAATTATCGCCGGCTAGCGTGGATTTTTATCTCTGAGATAGCGTGCTATTAGCAACGTTTATCTCAAAGGCGATAAAAATCCACGCTAGCCGGCGATAATTATCCTAGCGCTAAGTGCGCTTTGCGATAATTATCGCCGGTTGTTGTTGATATGCCCCTAAATTTCTTTCTTTGTATGCTGGGGCTTATAGCCTTGTTTGCTCCTTTAAGAAACCAGGGGGCATATCAGCAACAACCGGCGATAATTATCGCTAAGCGCACTTAGCGCTAGGATAATTATCGCCGGCTAGCGTGGATTTTTATCTCTGAGATAGCGTGCTATTAGCAACGTTTATCTCAAAGGCGATAAAAATCCTCACGCTAACTGCCTAACGTGAGCTTATCGCTGGAAACCCAGCGATAATCTCACGCAATGTGGCGTTAGCTTGATGATAGGGACTCACAAACTTAGCCATGATATCCACCTTCCACAGGATATCATGGCTAAGTCAGTCCTGAAGCAGGCGTAAGGAAAGTAGCGATAACAGGGGTTATCTCTACTTTTCTTGCTGCTATGCTTCATAGCGTGGGACTTGATGATAGGAGGAATGTCGCTTAGCGACATTTCTCCTGTCATGTCAGGTCAGTAACGCCCACTTTGCATCTCATTAGAGATGCAAAGCTGGGCGTTAGTAATTCCTACTCTAACGCAAGTTTTCAAGCGTCAGCGTGAGCTTGCTAATGAGGCGATAAAATTATCTATCGCCTCGCCTTGCTGATATGCCCCCAGGATCTTTAATTCCTCTGATGCACAGAAAAACCATGGTATGAAGCAGCTGGTCACGGGCCTGGAAATCTTGGCCGATGTGCAGAAGCCCTCTCGATATTACGTCAGCAGGAAGCTGATTTGGGTTGCCCAACATCATAGTGAGAGAGGTTCAGACACCAACTAGGCTGTTCCTCTGTGTACCCTACAAGTTTTCCAGTGCCTCCAGTACGGCAGGCTGCTTCCCGCTCTAATACATGCTAACATTCTGCTGAGATATGCCTGAAATGCACATGACGTGCATGACATCTGTAGCGACCAACGCCTTAGGCCGCACTTGTGTGCGCAGCGGTAATAATTACACGGGACTACACAGTGATAGTGGGTGGAGTGACCCCGAGCGGCCATCCGCCGATTTATTTATAACCTAGGGCCATGATGGGCCCCAGGGTGTGGGTGCGACATTTCCGGCTTCACACCAGGCACAACAACACGACCGCTGATTTCAAATCAGTCTCTTTGTTCTTCTTGTTGCAAAGTCTTTGAGCCGAGAGCTCGGGGGAAGGTTTTCACGCAGGCGGTACGTGGGGTGGTGACTGCATCCCCCTCAGTCCACATCTGTCATTGGGAGTGGCGTGGTTGGTGCTGGAGTGATCTCGACTGGTGGAGTGGGTGTATCTTCCTCCTGGGCAGCCAATCCGATGCCCCCTTCAACCCCGGGCCCATCGTCCTCCTCATCTGCTCGGGCTTCACTGGGGGATAGGCGCGACTCTTCCTCCACTACTTTGAACCAGGATATGTTTCTGGTCACCGTCTCTCCGTTCTTTTCTGCTGTTATCATGGTGTCGTTAAATTCTGTTATCCGCCAGGGGCCTTGCTCGTACGGCGTCCTGAACTTCCACCCAGGTCTCCGATCCTTTATTATCACCAGGTCCCCTGGTTGTAGGTCCCGGTGCTGGGCTCTTCTCTTGCGGCTGGTGGCCATATTCCATTCATCTAAGGGGAGTCCGTTATAGAGGACGGAATCCCATCACCCACCGAAGTGGCATGCTTCATCATGTGGGATCTCCTCTTGGTTGCAGAACCTAGTGCAACCAAGGGCTACAACCCCCTCCCTAGGAGGGAGGAGCTCAGGGATGTTTTAGGTAGTCAGAACTAGGATCTACTAATATCCACTAGAAGTGAAGCAATATAGATGTTAAGAGTGATGGTTGCAGTGCGTGCTGTGATGAAGTGAAAAAGTGATTTAAAATTGTCTACCAGGAAGAGAAAAACTTTAATTGGATCTATCCTGGTGTCAAATATAAAAACCAGTGTGTGTGCAATTTAAATTAAATAACTGCATTAAGTCTGAAAGAACAGGTCTACATGTTTCAGCTGTTTCGATCAGAGTATGAACTCGGCCTTCCTCAGGGCCTAGATGTTTTATCGCTACTGCAAACAGTGTAAAAGTGTTTAGAAATTTTCAAGCTACTAAAGTCTCAATCTATGTGGATGGATACTGTACAACCTACATTAACCTGTGGCTCCACATTTTGGTAAGATGTCACAGGAAGTTTGGACGGAACCTGTAGGAAAAACAAAAACAAAAACAACACACTGACATCAAAGTTACGACACAGTGGAGTCAATGAAGTAAAATAAAAATTATGAAGACTTGTACTATTATACTTTGCTCCGCGATGACATCAATATTGACATCACGGGATACCCAACAGTGTATCCTATACCTAAAAGTGTATGCAACACATATACTTTTTTTTAAAAACAATGTATGCTTACCCGTTAATGTACGGGTGCACTCCTCACCTCACCTGGCAACAGCTCAGGATGTGAGGTACCGCTCTATTAAAAAATGATGAAATAGAAAAACATATTCACAGATCGATCCAACATGCCATGGATACTGCTACCTAGTAGTTTTATTATTTATTTTTCAAATAAATTAAGCATGATCATGATCCTATACTACATGGGGAAATTTATCTTATGGGGCATCTAAAACTTAGTCCATACTATTTACCAAATTGTGGCAGCAATTAGTAAACAAATAGCAATTACACTACAAATGGACACTAGTCTCTGAATACCAACTCCATATATTTGCACCATTGTTACTTCACTCCATTATTATGAGGTACATACATAAAAATCTATCACAAATGTTTATCTTATTCTTTTCATTTCCAAAGTCTATTTTATTTTTTGTTTTTCTATAATTTCTTTAAACATTCTCATCACCAATCACGTAAAACGTGTAGGGTGCGGGCTGCTCAGAGCATGTAAAACAAATGTATTAATCTATCATGCCATAGATACAAGCAGCTTGCAAAAGCACAAAACTGACAAAGCACAATGTGTAAAAATCATGAATCATGAAGTCCGCAGACGCGTGTGCTCACCTGTCCGTCGGTACCCCGGGCCGGACATGAGCTGGAACGGGAGGCAACCGGCGGACTGTGAGACACAGATTTATATAATAGAGAAACTTAATCATGTACCGGTGTGTACCAAAGCTGGGGCGCTTACTGATCACGTCACTCATGGCGTGTCCCGTTCATTTCCCAAAGGACTACTAAAAAGCAAGAATCATGGGATATATAGTTCCAATTACAAAAATACTTACCGTATGTTGAGCATTTATCCCATATAGGCATGCACGTGCGCTAACAATATTTACGAAACAGATGTTACCCAATGCTCACGGTATCAATTAAAAGAAACTTTTCAATGATGCAATATAGATGGGAACTATTGGTTACACTGATAATACGTATACCTTCGCGTCATGTTTGTAAATCGTTCCAAATGAACCACTAAACACGTATGAGTCATGGGAATTGTAGTTTCCGCGCTATACGTCTTTTTTATGTAATATGCAATTGATTGCTAAAATGTGTAGGAGCGTGTTTTGATTAAAAGGCACGTATTTTGCTAAGGAAATAACATTATCAGCCCTCAAGTTAATCAAACGGGGTATAGACAGTATCACACTAGTTGTATAACGTATGCCTCATTGGGACACTAGATCAATACATGAATGTGTGAGAGTCCGGATTTTGCCAAATACCTCTTAAATGTCAAGAGTATAATGCGATGTAGATGGAAACATTTGTTTAGACTGCTTTTTTGTGTACCTAAGCACCATGTGTACACATTGTTTCACCAAGACCACTAAACTCATATAGATCATAGGAAATGTAGTTATCGCACTATACGTCTTATTTATGTGATATGCAATGTTTTGCAAAAGCGTATAGACGCGTATTTCAAATGTATGTTCATAAGGAAATAACATTATCAACCCTCTGAGTTATCATGTGGGGTATGGATTAGGGGTGGGCGGAATTTGCATAGTCGCGCTACGCAAAGCTCCACGAAACTGTAAAAAATCTCTGCGAACATGCAGAAATTCCTCAAACACGCAGAATTGCTTGAACGCGATGCTTTTTTCCTGTTTGCGATCGCTGTTTGCGTGCTCGGGGGTAAATATCTCGCAAACACATTTTGAGAACGCGAACAAGCAAAACACTCCATGAAGCCGCAGAACGCAGAATTTTGGGCAATTCGGTGTTCTCCGCGGAATGCGAAATTACCCAAATTTCGCAAATTCCGTGAGCAGAACTGAATTTACCGCCCAGGCCTAGTATGGATGGTGTAACATTCCATGTGTAACGTTATGCCACATTGGGACTCTAGGTTGATATAAATATGTGAAAGAATCCACATCTAGCCCAATAGATTTTAATATTAAGAGTATATTGGTAAAGGAAATACATGCCTTGTTGGGACTCCTAGATGATAAAAATATATGTGAGAGTCCTAATGTTGTCAAATACTACCTAAATGCTAAAAATATATTGGGACAGTGGACCAAAATCATATCCTATAAACTCATTGCAACAATTATAGTAAGGTCCACGGAATATCGTCGTTAAGTCCTTAGGTGTTACTTTTGAGCTTGAAAATCCATTTCTGTTCTTTTACAAACAAAAATCGTGAAATGTCTGTCACATGAGGTGGAATGAATGGC
Source organism: Triturus cristatus (assembly GCF_964204655.1). Classification (NCBI taxonomy): domain Eukaryota; kingdom Metazoa; phylum Chordata; class Amphibia; order Caudata; family Salamandridae; genus Triturus; species Triturus cristatus. The sequence continues at coordinate 116,024,404 of NC_140580.1, forward strand.
TGTTCTAACACTGTCCATTTTAACTCTTCTGCTCGATGTTTGTGTGTCAGAAAATTGTTTGTGAGTCTGGTGGCTTGTGTTTTTTACACCTAATAGTGCTCTTGTGTTCACTTATCCGAAACTTAACCTTGCGTGTGGTCATAACCACATCTCGGAGTGAGCACGGACATGTTATGAGGTAAATCACTTTCTCAGTGTTTCAATTCATATGTTTTGTTCGTATCCATGGTTTTTCAGTACCTATGTCTACAGCTGATGTATGTTCAGTCTGAGGGCAGGCAATACACGAACCATACGGATGGTGCCTTTGTACTGCTGGCATATCCCATAAAGTATTAGGCGCGTTAAGTGGTTTCATTTTGGGTCTAGTGTGAACCAAGTTGTCGCGAAGGTTGGAACTCCTCTTGAAAGAGAATAACGATAAGGGGATGTTCTAATTACCCACATTCAAAATTCGCCAATTCTTACGTACACTTTTTTGTATGCCGTTGGAGAGTGTGCTAAATGTATTGACAAATGTTAATCTTGTCATGGGCGGTTTTTGTACTGGTGGTACTAGTAGAGCCTCATGATCATTATTAGACGCTCTCTTCATTGCTCTTCTTACAAGATATTTGGGGTAATGTCTATCTTGTAGTTGTTGAGACAAGTGCTTCGCATGATATTGAAATTTCTCTTTATCTGAACAGTTCCTCCGAATACGAAGGAACCGTCCGATAGGTAGATTTTCGCGAAGCGATTTAGGATGATAACTATCAAAAGTTAGCAGTGACTTCATCGCCATAGGTTTTTTATATAGTTCCCTACTCACTCCTGAATTTGAAGGAAAAATCCATACATCTAAGAAAGGCAAGCTCTCTTTGCTGTGTTCAACTGTGAATTTCAAAAACCTGTTCCTTGTGTTTAACCAATCATGAAAATCCAAAATGGTCATTACATCTCCTTGCCAGACGATGAAAATATCGTCTATGTATGTTTTCCAAACAGCAATCCGATCACGGAAAGGATTGTTGTTAGTCAGAACCTGATCCATTGATGTTCCTGATGGCTGGAGATAGATGGGCTCTTCAAATCTAATAAAAGTTCTCCTTCATGGCAAGTCTAGCACATTCCATAATAAAATGCACAGGGGTGATAGTGTCCATCTCTCTTTGATCTAAAAGTATCCGTATCACAGCCAGGGTCTCATCCTGAGGGATGCAGGTGTATAGGGATTCGACGTCAAAGGAAACAAGGTTATCCGTTTCAACGTCAAATCTGACCTCTGGTAACAATCTCAGGATATCTTTCATGTCCTGAAGGTAGGTAGGCATCTCTTTTACGAGGGGTCTCAAAAAGTGATCAACAAATGTTGACAGCGGCTCCAACAAAGATCCAATGCCAGATATTATCGGGCGACCCAGGGGTGGTCTCTGGGTCGTATGTATTTTCCGTAATACATGAAAATATGGCGTAACCAGATGGGTGGTGGTCAGAAAATTCACTTCTTGGGGTGTGATCCACCCTTCAGATTTCACTTCTTCAACGAGGTCAGAAATTTCTTGATCAGCCTTTGCGTAGGGTCCATTTTTAAAGGACGATAAGATCGTCTGTCGGTAAGTTGTCTTAAGCATTCAGTCCGGTACATAGGTGTGTCGAGAATGACAATCGCACCGCCTTTATCTGCAGGTTTGATTGTGATCAAGGCATCATTTGCTAAAGTTTGTAACGCTTTCTTTTCCATTGAAGAAAGGTTTTGATAAAACCTATTCTTAGTGGCACATAGTGTCATAACGTCCTGAGTGACTGCTTTTTCGAAGATCAAAACCTGATCTGGTATCAAATGCACTGGAAGATTGAAAGTAGACCGAGGTTTCAGTCCAGTGTTTGTAGATGAACTATCCAATAATATATTTTGTGTTTCAGATTCTTTCGATTTAAAAAAGAAATGAAGCCGTATCTTTCTAAAAAATTGCGCTAATTCACATCTTGTCTGCAAAAGATCCCTAAAATTGGTGGGAACAAAACCCAGACCTCTGTTGAGCACAGATTGTTTATCACTAGTAATCATGCCTGTGCTCAAATTGACCACTAAATTGTTGAATCCAAGCTCGTACGGGGGCCCTTCTTTGTGCTACGTGTGTTCGGTGGGGACGGCAAAGGGTTCCCATGTACCTGCTGTTGTTGTCCTCTTCTCCTTCCTCTGGCACGTCCATGGCCTTGTCCTAAAAAAGGTTGATTTCTCAAAAATTGAGTTGTTGGTTGGTAAGGGGGCATCATCTGCGGAAAAGGTGGATTTGGAAAACCCCACAGGGCTGGAAGCCACCAGGGTCCTTGTTGCGGGCCCTGTGTGCCTCTCCGCCAGTTCCATCTAGTACGTTGTCCTCTACCTCTATTTGGATGTGCACTGCCGTTGGAGGAATCAGAGTCACTGAACCATTCATCTGTACCAGATGATGAGTAGTTGGAGCCATAACGCTTGCCCTTTTTGTTAAACTCAGGTGGTTTGTAATTCTCACTAGTGTATGGATATACATTTTCTAGTGAAAAACGAGCCAGGTCTTTTTTAAATTTTTCAATCTTGGCCATGAGAATTGAATCTTTGTGTTCTTTATTTGATTTGTTAGTCTCATCTAGATTTCTCTTAAATAGAGTTCCAGAAATGGTCGTTTTTATCTGGCCTTCCAATGTCTGAATTTCGATCAGAATAGAGTCTGCCACACGCTTGGCCGTGCTAATGATCAAAATAATCCAATCGCGTGTACATCGCCACGCGATAAGCGACCAGTTTTTTAGAAAAGCTTTGTCTTGAAGAAAAAGCCTTGGAGTGTTAGTCACAATCAGGGCCATGGGCGCACAATTCCCACAAAGATACTCCGTCATGATGGCGCCGCGTGTCAGTGTACGGGAATGTTATTTTTTCAGACCTAATAAAGTGTGCCAATCGTCTTGGGCATTGGGTATAATATTCTGTATAGTATCTAGAATACTGGGGTTGGTAGTAAGAATTGACTGTAATACATCATCGTCAAAAGACAAACCAGTGAATTCGGCTATGATCAATGCAAAAATGACTAATAGAGCTATGGAATCAACTTCCACACTGGGAAGGATATTTAAAAAGACCCGCAGCCTCAGCTGCTCAAGACCAAACACAACAACAGTTAAATAGGGGGTCTAAGGGAAAGACTTAAAAACCAACACAAATACAAATACCCAAATTCTGAACTGTATTTAACCAAAGAAAATCCGTGAGTCTGATCCACTCAGGAGAAACAACAGTACAAGTTTTTCAAAACCCTCTTAATTCTAAGGGGAGTCCTTTGCAACCAAGAGGAGATCCCAGATGATGAAGCATGCCACTTCGGTGGGTAATGGGATCCCGTTCTCTATAAAGGACTCCCCTTTAAATTAGGAGGGTTTGGAAAAACTTGTACTGTTGATGCTCCTGAGTGGATCAGACTCACAGATTTTCTTTGGCTTAATACAGTTCAGAATTTGGGGATTCAAATCTGTGTTGATCTTATAATCTTTCCCTTAGACCCCCCCCCATTTAACTGTTGTTGTGTTTGTTCATATTCCATTTTTCCCACTTGGCCTGGGCTTCTTCCACTCAGTACATGGGTGATGTCCACCCCGAGCAGGTCAGAATAGTATCTTGGCATGGCCCATTGAGTATTAGCGTCCACAGCTCCTGCTGCATTGTGCTGTGGGGCGTTCATCGATAGTCTCGGAGGAATAGTTGTAGTTGGCTTTCAGGATTTGAGCCTTCTGCTAAGGCGATCCTCAGGACTTTATTGAGTGTTGGCATAAACCTTTCGATCTCGCCATTGGCCTGGGGCTACTGTGGGGTGATCCGGCGGTGTCTTACTCCGTGGAGTCTCATGAACCTGCGGAATTCTATTCCTTGGAAAGGCGGTCCGTTGTCTCATTTGATCTGCTTAGGGCAGTCAAACATGGCAAACACTTTCTCTAGTACAGGAGCTATCCATGGGAAGGCATTGGAACAGATCACTTCTACCACTGGGTATTTCGGGTAGTTGTCCATCATGACCAGGGTTGTTCACCCATCTGGGAAGCTCCCAAAGTCCATGCTCACCTTTTCCCAGGAGCTTCTCCCAGATTCTTTGGTCTGGGCGGGGCGTTCTGGCACACTGGCCAATTGTCAGGCGGGGCACTTTCTCACTGTCTCCTCAACTTGCTCCTCCAGGTCAGGGAACCAGACCTTCTCTAGCGTTCTTGCTTTCATCTTCATTGACCCCTGATGCCCCCCATGGGCCAGCTGGGTGACATGGTGGTGTAGAGTAGCTGGGATCACAATCCGGCAGCCTCGCAGTAAGACACCTTACTGGGTCATGCTTAATTCATCCCTAATCCTCCATATTTTTGTGAGATATTCGCGATCTTGTCCTGACCAGTAGTTGGCGTCTCACAGGAACCACTCTGGTGCTCTGGTTAGTGCCAGATCTACCTCATCCACCCTTGCCGTGGAAAGGATGTGTGTTCTGGCTAATATCAGAATGTCCTCTAGGGCTTTGTTCGGTTGTCTCAGGATCAGCCCACGTACAACCTTGCTGCAGCAGCCTTGAATGATCTGGCGCATATCTCCTTGGGTTGGTCATCGGCTGTGCAGGTGCTCCCGAGCTCGCGTAACCTTAAAAGTGTCGATGGATTCGCCTTCCCTCTGGTGGGCTTGGCGCAGCTTTAATCGCTCGAAGTCCGAGTTGACCTGCAGGTCGAAGTGTGCGTTTAGCCCTGTCACAGCAGCGTTGTAATCCGTGGCTGCTCCAGTATTCGGTAGCTGCTTGAATAGTAGGTACACATCATCACCTCCATAGTGCAGGAGTAGTGACCTTTTTACTGCACCGTCTGTCTCTCTTGTCACCACAAAGTAATTTTCTAGGCGCCCCAGCCAGGTTTTCCACCTTAGGGACGCAGTGGCGGGGTCCGCTAGCTTGCTGAATGGGGGTAAGACACCTGTTGCGGCAAATTGCACGATGCTGCGTGCCTGTTGCTTGGCTGCATCTGCCTCTTCCCTCATTTTGCACACTGGTTTACTATGTAGTCTTTGTATTTTTCCTTCCTTCTTTTTTTTTTTCTTCTTTTATATATTTTTTTTCTCCTTGGTGTATTATGTCCTGTGTTCTTTTGCTTGCACAGAATATCCTCCCCCTTTTCCTTGGTTTCTTTCCCTCTCTTCTGTTTTTATGTTGCAGGGGGCTCAGCTATCTTTCTGTTGTTTTTTTCTCTTCTCTGCAGGGGCCTCATTGCGTGGGCCGTGTACCAGATGTTGAGGCCTCATGTGGGGCTGCTGAGCGGTTGTGCTGTGCGCATTCCGCGCTTACCATGAAGCTTCCTGGAGGGCGGGCCGGGGTGGTGCTGTCGTCCGGCTGTGCAGTGCCGGTTCACTTCGCGGGCGCTAGCAAGGCATCATGTACCGTTGCGCCTGGGAAGATGCGGTTCGGTGCCTCGCGCAAGTGCTGATTGCTCCGTTTTGGATCTGGGTGCCACTGGAGGTGTGTAGGTGAGTGGGCGCGTCACCTTCCTCGTCGCCAGTGTAGCAACCAATGCCTTAGGCCGCACTTGTGTGCGCAGCGGCAATAATTACACAGGACTACACAGTGATAGTTAGTGGATGGAGTGACCCCGAGTGGCCATCCCCCGATTTATTTATAACCTCGGTCCACCCCTGAACCAACGGTGTGGGTGCGACATATCCGGCTTCACGCCGGGCACAACAACAGGACCGCTGACCTGTTACAAAATCCATCCACACCTGATTTGGCTATATCCGTAATTGCGCTTGTCTAGGGTCAATGCCTTTTACGTGGGATATCATTAGGAATAAGTTTTGAGAAGACTTTGAAACAGATCAACCAGAACTACAGAGGCCATTTTTTTTATTTTAAAAGTCAGGTTAATGTAGGAGAGCACATTAACCAATTCTCAATCTTCCACTAGCAGCTAATGGGCAGATCCAGCACTTCCACGAGGCACTTTAAGACAGTCTAAGGAACCATCACAGGGTTGCACACTATAGAAAACAACAACAAATACAAAACTAAGCATTTTAATGTGTGAGAAACAATGCTTGAATGGCAAAATGAGAGTTTACCTGGAGCCTTAAAATCCTTTCACTTTCCTGCAGGTGGGTGCCTGTTTTTAAATCAGTCTGGAATAAAACCAAACTTCTCCATCTCACATACAGAAAATTGAACAGGGACAACCTTGGCGATAGACCATACCGTGCACCTCCAACTGGAACAGGAACTGCCAATCTCCATGTGCTTTTCAGAATTCAAGAAACCCCAGATTGTGGGGTGTGTACGCTAGCTTTTAAGGGCCTAACAGGATAACATTGGCAAGTAAGTATAAAACACAATTGGAAGTGTGGCCTAGGAACCTATATACAGTCCTGAATTAAGAAGAGTAGACGGTATAGGTAACTTCTTTTTTCAAAATCAAATGTAAAGTCGCGTCCCAAACATTATGATAAGTTGTCAGTAGGGTTTGTCTGCAAGTTAGCAGTCCCCAGATTTTATTAAAGGTCACAGCCTGGGCATTTAGTCTTTAAATCACTCTCTCATGCCCAACTTTAATGTGCAAAAGCTATTTTGCACCTAAACTTGACTCTCATGCAGTGTCAAAACAGCTTTGCACCAGCCCCTTTCAATTTATGCAAAGGGGATATGTTTGGGTTGGGAGAGGAGAAAAACAATATTTGTCACTGTTATGATGTGAGCTGTCGAGTTTTCCACTTACAGCAGAGAATGGTGCTATGTCATCGGTTGAGGTAATGGGGTTCTGGGAGTTGGGAGAGAGGTCATCGCTTGAGATGGCACATGGATTGTTCTGGTGACAGGTGCCTGGCTTGACAGGCACAGGCTGTTGATCTGCTAATAAACTATTAAGAAGATCCGTCAGTTAATGGAAGAGTATTCTATCGAAGGAATAAGTCCTGAACTTTTCGTAGAAGTGGGGCGAAATTTAAATCATATCATTCGGAAATTCGAGCTGAAAAATAAACACCCAGATATCTTTTCGGTTTTGTATTTAGACAAGGAAGAATATCGAGATGTAAATCTGCAGGCTCACAGCCACACCGTATTATTTCTGGTTTTTTTAATTGATTTTATATCCGACAAGTGACTCAAATTGCTCAAAAATTTCAAAAGCTTTTGCTTGCACATCCTTCTCAGGCTTTATTATGAGCATGATATCGTCAGCATATAATTTAAATTTTCCCATAGTTGGTAGAGGAGGACAAATATCCACACTATTCCGAATGGCTATCGCCAAAGGCTCAATAAAAAAGGCGAATAACACCGGAGACAGTGGGCAGCCTTGCCTAGTCCCCTGTTTAACACTGACTTGGCCTACCTGTGATGTTATGTTATTTTCATTTATACCGCGCACAGATACTGCAAGAGTGTCCCAGCGTGAGCCTTGAGAGATATAGGGAGGGGCCAGATTTAGGGAAATAGGAAGGTTTTCAGCTTCTTTTTAAAGAGATAGGGTCCTGAGTGCGTCGGAGATCGAGAGGCAGCATATTCCAAGCTGAAGCGGCTTTCACAGCCAGAGAGCTGCCGCCCGTCCTTTGCAGGCAAAAACGTGAGACTTGGGCCAGGAGTTGAGTAGAGGTACGCAGATGTCTTGCAGGGGTGTAAAAGAGAAAGCGTTTTTGAAGATATCCAGGCCCTGTGGCACACAGAGCACGGTGGGCAATGGTTAAAGACTTGAATTTAACCCTCTCTGCTACGGACAGCCAGTGTAGGGTGCGAAGATATTGTCTCACGCTACCTCTGGCTGGAATGTTCAGGAGAAGCCTGGCAGCCGCGTTCTGCACAACTTGCAGTTTATTAAGCAAGTAGGTTGGGGCGCCGATGTATAAAGCATTGGCATAATCTAGCTTAGAAAGAATAAGGGTTTGGGTAACTATCCCCTTGGCCGCCTGAGGAAGAAGGGGGAGGAATTTCTTTTGAATTTTTAGAAATCCAAAGCAGGTCCCTGTTAGCTTTTTGATCGAGTCGAGAATGTGAGGTTCTCATCTAACCAAACCCCTAAATTCTTGATGGGATTCCCTGATGACACAGGAAGCGTTTAATCGGACGGCGAAAGGGTTTCCCTAAACAGAGGGGAAAACTTTCCAAAAAGGAGGATTTCCGATTTCTCCTCATTACATTTAAGTTCTGTGGCAGCCAACCATTGGAAAACTGCGGTCAAGCAATGTTTGGCGGCAGAAGTAGAGCACTCATTTTTTTACCTTGTGAACAAGTGCTGGGTATCGTCGGCGTATGCGGGTATCTTCGCACCTAGATCCTCAGCCAGCTGAACCAGAGGGGTAACATAAATATTAAAAAGAAGAGGACTCAGGGAAGAACCCTGCGGGACCCTAGTGGTCACATTCTTCGGTGAGGAGGACGACGGTGGGAGCCATACCTGCTGCGTCCGATCTTCCAGAAAGGATTTGAGCCAACCCCAGGCCATGCCTGATAAGCCAATCTCAGCCAGTCGGGTAAGCAGCAATGATTGGGGAACCGTATCGAATGCCACTGAGAGGTCCAACAAAACCAAGGCAGCCCTCCTGCTGGTATCCAAACAGTCTCTGATGGCTTCAGAAATTTCCACCAGAGCTGATTCAGTACTAAAAGAAACCCTAAAACCCGATTGTACAGGATGGAGAAGTCCCGACCTTTCAACAAAACCGGTCAGCTGTCCAGTGACCACTTTCTCACATACCTTTGCCACAATGGGCAAAAGGGAATCGGCCGGTAGTTTGTCGGACACATGGGGTCAAGTGAGGGCTTTTTCAATAGGGGGAGAATCATGGCCTGCTTCCAGGTCAACAGGAAAAAAGCTTCAAGGAGGGACATGGTAATAAGTCTATTGACTTCAGGATTAACTGTGTCTGCCACGGCAGCCAGAAGTCTGGCAGCACAGGGGTCTGAAGGGGATCCTGATTTTAGACCCTTTAAACCTTTAAAATTTTGAGTAAGCTGGGTAGATCAATGAGGACAAAGGCCACCAACGAGTGGGGTGGAGGGGCCACCGAGGCCCCTCCAACCCTGGGGGTACCTGAGTCGTTTTTGCAAGAAGTAAAGGACGCCTGAATAGTGTGAATCTTCTCCATAAAAAATTTTGAGAGATCTTCACACCAAGAGGCAGAAGATGGAATCATACTTGATTGCGCTTTAGGACCCAGGAAACTCTGAACTATGGCAAAAATTTCCTTTGAATTATTCTTTGCTGCATCAATTCAGGTCCCATAGTAGAGGCTTTTGGCCTGCACTATAGCCGTATAGTAATTGTTTTGTTTTTTCCTCCGCGTAAGTTTATCCCCAGGGCGATACTCCTTACGTCAGGCTCTGTCCAGTTTCTTACACTCCTGCTTCAGTATCCTAAGAGCAGGAGCGAACCAGGGATTAGAAGGTGAGTCTCTGGAGTGCCTATGCCGATTGGTGGGGGCTATAAGATCAACAGTGTTAGAGATCCAGTTTGTGAAGCCAGCAATCTTGCCTGCAAGGTTCCTGGCGGGATGGGGTCTAGTAGCCACCCGGGCCTGGCTGAATGAGAGCTGGTCAATTTTAGCAAAAACTGGCTCACGCTCGGACCGGGGCGAGAGGTTGCCATCTAGCAATTCCCAGGAAAAGTATGTCAGACAATGATCTGATTAGGGCACCAGAATGGGAGTTTCAACCGCAATAGAATAATTTGAGCAGATAGAGTCTAAGATATGGCCCCCTGAGTGGGTCGGGAGGCCGACCCATTGGGTGAGCTGAGCAAGGGACTATGTATCTAAAAGACCAAGAGTGTCCTTCAAAGCTGCCTGGTCGAGATGAATATTAAGGTCACCAAGGATAATATAATGGGCAAAGCAGAGAGCTCGGGGAACAATAGTGTCCCCCCGTGCTTTCAAAAACTCACTAGCCGGACCAGGAGGTCTATAGATCAAGGATCCACCTACTGTAAAATGAGGCGAGACATTAATGCTAAAGTCCGATGCTTCACAATCCCCCCCAAGTGTAGAAACATCCTGTTGGAGGGACCACTTATCTCTGTATAGGATTGCCACCCCTCTCCCTTTTGTTCTATCAAGCCTAGATATTCTGTATCCGGACAGGATGGCCATCGCGACTGTAGGATTAGAGAACTCATCCAGCCATGTCTCTGTAATACACAAAAGATCAACTCTCTTGTCCACCAAAAGATCAAAGATATCCTGATAGTGCCTCTTGAGTGAGGGTGCATTAATAAGGGCAGCATGCATAGCAGGCACATGCCTACCCCTTTTAGAGGCAACCCTGGATAGGGCAAGTCCTCCGAGGCATTGACAATAATGTTGGCTTCTGCATTCAAGTACAATTTCTGAATCAGCCCTGTAATTTTGGGAGGTATACCAAAATTTAACAGAATAATAAATAAGGTCTCCCACACAACCAGGTCAAATGCCTTCTCGGCGTCTAATAAGAGGACCAGAGCTGGTATCTTCGAGTCTCAAAATAATCAAGTGCTTCAGCCAGATAGTGCGTATTGGTCCCGAGCTGCCTCCCTGTGATAAAACCATTTTGATCAGGATGGATGAAGTGTGAGGCAGATACATTAAATTGGTTGGATAACAGTTTAGAGAAAATTTTATAATCAAAATTTAAAAGCGTGATGGGGCGATAGGAATTCGGGTCTTCACAATTCTTTCCTTTTAAAAAAAAAAAAAAAACTATATTTCTGTTTCTAATTGAAAATGGTATTAAACCACCCTCTAAAATTGAGTTAGCAATCAGCAAAAGATATTCCAAAATAGCACTCGAAAAGATTTTAAAAAATTCAGCCGGGAGATCGTCCGGGCCGCAGGCTTTGCAATGCGGGAGATTTTTAATACCATCCCCCAGTTCTTCTTTTGAGAAAGGACGCGCCATACTAATTTTTTCAGCATCTGAAAGTACGGGCATTTCATATCTCTGAAGAAAATCTCCCAAAGATGCCCTGTCAATAGGTTGTTGTTGGCCATTTATATTCCTATCATGTTGTGACATTATATCCTCAGTGCGCTTATCTGATTGCTTACTGCCTGCTCCCTGGACTGCCATGTGAGAAACCTCCCGGTATAGTTGCTCTCGTCATAGACCTTTTGCCTATGGTGCCGATAAGAGGATTCACTTTTAACATAATATTTTTTGCTAAGATCCCGTTTAGCCTGATCAAATTGCCATTGGTTAAAAGCCGAGGGATTACTAAGAAAGATATCAAAAGACCTTTGCACTTTCTGCTCTAAAATTTGCTATTCCTCCTTCACTTTCCTTGAATTGTCGGCATCTTTTCCGATGGCTAGTCCCCGTACATATGATTTGAGCGAGTCCCAAACCACGCGCGGTGGTGCTGAGCCATGATTTCGCTCATGAAACTCCTTTATCTCTGTTTTGACAAAAAGCACCCAGCTTTCTTCTAATAGATATTGCCTATTTAACATCCATCTTTTAGGAATCGTGATATATTTACCTAACTCTAACTCCAGAATGACCATGTCATGATCTGAAAATCCATTCGGAAGGATTCTCTGCTGGCTTAAAACCAGACTCCTGGAGAGGAGGAAAAAAATCAATGCGTGAAGAAGTGCGAAATCTACCCGAAAAACAGGTATAGGCGATCTTAGTTGAAAATACTGCCCTCCATGGATCAGATATGTCCAGGGTCTTGCCATCATTTTGATAAACTTTTAAAGTTTTCTGTTTTAGCTGTTTTTTTAATATAGCTGAGGAATTAATCAATTTTAGGATTCATTAAAAAATTAAAATCTCCCCCTATGATCAATTCGCTAGGTATTTGATTTATAGATTGAAAAAACTCTTCGTATGGCATAGATCTACTAAAAGTGACTGATCAAGCATTGCAGCAAAACAACAAAAGATATCATGCGCAAGCCTCATATACCTATGTCTGACAGGTGTGCTTTACACTATAGCACACATCTTATGCATCTGAACCATGTGTGGTAGTCTACAAGTAGAGATTAGTACTGGAGCACGTTCTTCATGTGCAAATCCTACTCTAGACACTGCTGGGTCACATGTGCACCATAATGCGCGGCTCAGAGTCAGGCAGAAATTTAATTTATAAAGCAATTGCCAGAAATGATGTTAATAACAAGAAACTCTTGCTAAAACTGCCCATCACACCAAGCGCACTATATATTTTCACGGAGGGGCCCATTGAATGAAGGACAGTAAATATAGGGGCCAGAGTCTTCTATGTAGTGGCCTGAAGTAGGTTTGAGTGATCCTATAGCTCATAGTCATATATTTGGTTATTAATTAGTAAACTGGAAATCCTTACCAATTAATAAACACAATCCAGGTAATTTAAAACACAGTTCATAAACAATCTCTGCTCATCTCATATTAGTGAAGTCACAAGCAGCAGGCAATACACAGAAACATGCATGTTAAGGTCAAGCAGTACCAACAATTTTAAAGTCAAGAAAATAATATAATAAAAATCACAAACCAATCTAGAAGAAGAGAGAAAAATTTAATGAGCAAAAAGATACCAAAATCTGACAAGGGAGATATAAAGTTTTAAAGTGCCATTGAAGAATTATAGACATAGGTGCACATCAGGCCTTCCTTGATGCAGTGGAATTCAGATACACCAAGCAGGTTATTCCAGTAAAAGTTCTTACCTTCCGACTTAGTCTTTTTTCTGAAATGTGGATTCCTCCAGCGAGGAAAGGCCCAAAGCTGAAGCCAGGGAGGGACCCCTGAAATTAGGTCTGTCGTTTGTGAGTTCCAACTGAAGCTGTTGTGTTTTCAGCTAGAAGCTCTGAGTGGGACAAAGCTGTATTTCCTAGCTGCTGAGGTTACCTTTGCTAATTGAAAGAATGTGCCACCTTGCCAGGTACCTTCTATCTTAGTCAAATTTTTGTTTTCCAAAATCCTCCAGCAGGGTAAGGCTGGAAGTTCTAAATGAGGGCTCCATATGCCAGGTTTATAGCGAGGTCTCGCTGAATCGGTTTTCAATGCAGCAAAATGTTCAGAGGGATACAAACCTGTTTTTTTTTGTCTAGCTTTGGTGCACCTTCCCTGGACAAGCCTAAAGTCCTTGTCCCGGGCCTCCAGAGGTGGACAAAATGACTAAGTCCCACTTTCCTCTAAATGCTGGAAAAGTTCTTTCTAATCACTCTTGCAGACCCAGGTCCCCAGGGCAGGCATCTAAGCCCCAAGCCTCTCTCCAGCCAGTGCTCTTGAAGGGTCCTGCCCTCTGGGGTCATGGTGTTTCTGCTTTTTATGTCACTGGAGCCAGCAAACAGGAGGCAGTCACCTGACTCATGGAGAGAATTCCATTTCCTGGATGCAAGCAGGACTCGGAAAACCTTCAGTCTCCTTTCGTTTAGCAGGGCTTACTTTTTGAGGTGTAGTCTTCCCAGGTACAGGAATATTCTGATGACATGCTTGTTAGGTGCCAGATTTATCCTGTGTACTAGCCAGTGATTGGCCGTTCTTTCCTACCCAAATCTATTTTCCTTTTTGCCCTATGCACACCTCCTTTTTAGCACTTCTTCTTTGCTTTACCTTAAAAAGCCCCAGTAACCCTAAATTCAAAATGGACAACCTTTTCTTCCAGCAAGGAGGTCTCTAGATGCCCCTAAACGATAACGATACTTAGATGAGAGCACCTCATTGTTGTCACTGTCCAAACTTGTTTACCCTCTTGCTGATTTGGTGCCTGGAGATCTAGAATGGCCTTAGGAATGAAAGGGACTATATCCTGTAAGCTCTATTTGGCATGTCAACTTAAAAGTTGAGACTGTCCTTTGTTCCGTCATCTATTTTGTCCCCTCCCAAAAGGCTGATCCCTGCTAAGTGGCCAGTTGTTGACCACACTCATAACTTTCTGGTTCCACAGTACTTTGAAGGACAGCGTTATTAACTTCAGCCAGAAATGTCTATTGAGACTTTGGAGGTGGGGTCAATGTCAAAACTGGTTCTAAGCCAGTTTTAGCTCAGGCAGCACAAAGCACATTTTTATCAATTAACTTTTCCACTAGTTATCAAAAATAGATTTTAACATTAAATCAATTTTCGAAATCTGAACGGAAAATGACTTTGATTCAATTTGACAGTACTCTACAGGTAAAGGTAGCATCTAAGGGTTTTAATTTTCTCTAGGCCTATTCTTAGAGATTGTAGCGTAACCTACATGACGAAAACAGCTTTTAGACGTTCATTACTGTAAGGGTACACTTTTCAAATATGTAGTGGGACATTTTTTCCTTGAGCACCCTGTCCTGTGGGTTTACAAGACACACTTTGGAAGTAACATATTATTTTAAAATACTTTTTTGTACATGACAAATTCACTTTTCCTATGCTGGTATCTTTGTGGGGCTTTTACACTGCAGCCCTGCCAGAGAACAGTAGTGTTCCTGGCAACCATATATTTTTTGGCACACATATATAAAATTAAATGGCACTTGTGCGTTTTTTGTGTCTTTTTATCATGGCTTTACAGGAACGTTAAATGCACTAAATGAGTGAAACTAATTTTAACAGTAATACTTTAGGGACAAAGCACATGCACTTCGGCACTGAATAGCACTGTCACTATCACACTGTCAGAGTTCCTATAGCATCAGACAATGGGGTTAAGAAAAAGGTGAAAAATGCAGACTGGCCATACAGAAGAGGCAAATTCCTTAACTTCATGTAGAATGTTGGGCACGTTTCTCTTCAAAGAGAGCCGCTGTGTATACTTACAGTGTCCCAATCCAATATGGCAGCTACCAGTTTAATACAGGGACCAGAACTGATTTTCTTGTTAGGCTGGAGAGGAGGGTGAGGCAGAAGGATAGGTCCTCACCAGTGACATCTCTGCTTGGTTTCGCCTTGAACCAACAATGTGTGCCCCTCTAGTCCCTCCATCCCCCTGTACCCATGCCATTTTCTGTGGTGCATCCTTGAGGCCCTCCCTTAGCAAAACACTTCCTCTGGTAAAGCATCGCTTTTCAGGGCACAGCTCCTGCTCTCCTTCTTCCTAGCCAGGGGCAGTTTGTCTGCCTCAGCTCGTACAACACTCACCATTTTCCCACAACAAATATGGAGCATCCTCACATATTCTGATGCTTATGAAGGGTTGTTCTTGACAAGGAGCTTGCTTGGAATTTCCCCAAAGACCAGCCATCATGAGTGCTGCTGAGGCCTGCCTCTGCCATTTAGTTGTTTCTACAATGCAGAACACCAGGCAACATCCTCTGCCACTCTCAGCCTTGGTGTGCTGCAGCTCAATAACATTCAGTCACCACTGAGATAGCCACCAGCAGAGACCACAAGTGCAAATGCATTTCCAGAGCTGAATGTACTTACAGAGCAGATGATGACCCAATAGGACTTTTTGTTAGGTCCCCTCGTGATGAAGACACAACCAAAGACATGTAGTGTACAGTAGAAGTAGATTTGGGAGAAATTAACTGCAGTCATCAGACTCACATGGCATGGAAGATGTGGAAAAAATATCAATGATTTGAAGCAGAGGTGTAGGAACAGCCATCTTGTTTTGGGGTACCCCCCAGATTTTTGCCTTGACTCTTTTGTTAGCTAAAGGACTCTGTGCACTTTACTCCTGCTAAACAGTGATGAAGTGCCTGTGCCCTTCTCTGTCAACATGCTTAAATTGGTCTATCGCTGATTGGAATATTTTATTTACATACAAGTCATTAGTATATGGTACAATGCGTACCCAGGGCCTGAAAGTTAAATGCCACCAGTGGACTGCAGCACCTAATATGCCATCCACTGCAGTGGCAGTGCAAACATGGCTTTGGGCCTACTAATGTAGCCTCACTGTAGCAGTGTAAAAACTGCAATTCAACTTGTCAAAATAAACACTTTCGCTGGTCAAAACATCCCTTTTAAAAATAAATAAGTTACCCCTTTATACGCCTTGGAACCTACAAGGAAGGGTGTATGGCATTTACAGGAAGGAGATGTAGAAATTTTAGGTTAACATGACATTACAGTGACTAGCACCCACAAGCTATTTTCACTGTGGCAGGCCTAGCTGCCTATGGAGAAACCAAGAATACAGATTATAAATCCTAGTACTGTGTCTCGAGAGTGGGACTAGGTGGAAAAATAATTAAGTATTTTTAATAGTTATTAACCATGCAATTGAATGGTAAGGTCATATTTTAATATAGCCTTATAGCCCGCCGTAGCAGGCTATACCGGCTATTAAAGGCCCGCTGCAGCGTTAAAGGCCCGAGCCGAAGGCGAGGGACTTTAACAAAAGCAGCTGGACTTTAATAGCGGTATAGCCCTGCTACGAAGGGCTATAAGGCTATTAGAACATTCTGCCACTAGAGGGCAGAATGTTCTAACATATTAAACAAAGGCTTCTCGAAGCTCGAGGGGATTTAAATCCCCTCGAACTTCGAGAGGCTTTTGTAAAACATTGGAATGTTGCTCTGCGGGCCTTTACCGGCCCGTAGAAGCATGGAGCACTCTATTGTCTACAATGGAGTGCTCCACATTCCAATGTTCTAATAAATATTAAGGAAAACTACCTTTTATAAAGTTATCCTTTCCTTGCCTGAAGTTCCTGGAGGCTAGTTTACATTTGATCCCAAACTTACCCCAGTCTATGATAAGCATTTGAATAGGTGTGAAATGACATGCTTTCAGGAGCAAACAATAGGATGACCTGAATGGGCAGAAATTACTCCTCTGAACTTCCCAGAATGTACAGCGTGGGGGCAGTGAACATTCTTTTTTTTAAATTATAGTGCCAAATCCTGCTTGAGTGTCATCAAAGCATGCTTGACCCTCAGTTTACATACAACACTTAGGGGTACACTTCAAAGACAGAGAACAGGATGCCAAGATAATTCTTGTATATCTGCTGTCTGGTTGCTAAAGGACCTGCTTTGTCCCACCAAACTTCTGTCTCTTGGATTTACATATAATATTGGGGGTGCACTAGATAGGAAGGAAAACAAGACGCCAAAACAATTCTTGAGTGAACACTGTCTGGTTGCTTGAGAAGTCTACTTTTGTTCTACCAGGCTTCTGTCTCTTGGTTCATTGCCGGTACTGTGGCTGCTTCAAACAGGATTTTGGTGTTAGATGTGGGAGCACACTAGGATTACCATAGTACACTCCCCACACACAACCCATCCCTCATATCCCAAGTTGAGTGTGGCTGAAGACGTTCACCATCTTGAAAATTCCCATAGTGGGTAGGGTTGGCCACAGGAACTTTTAACTCATTGGTTCATTCGTGCCCAGGAATCATTGCCAGCCACTAGCCTATGCCAGACATAAATATGGCATCTCTAGTCACCCACTTCAGAACACTCCTGGACATGAGGAACAACAGAAGAGAAGCACTAGACCTGCTGTCTGGACCTAAGAGGAGCCCAGAACAACTGGACCAGCATCCTCCTGTACCCAAGACAAAGAAGTAGACTTGAACAGTCATAAGGTTGACCTCCTGTTCAAGCTACAGGGGTTCAACAAGCTCCAAGAGACCATTCCTGCAACTGCTCAACTGACAAGTGGCAACTGAACCTGGCCTGAACCCTGTTGTTGCCCCCTACCTGACACCGTGCGAGTCTCTAAGTGCTTTCCCTGAGGTTCTGGGGGGCTCTAGAATGGTACTTCTCTGGTGGTTTGGGAGTTAAAGTATTAACTCAGAAGGTAAACTCTCTGACCAGGAGAAATCTAGTTGTTGCATCAGAACTTCGCTACATCGTGATCATTGTCAAATTGTGCCTAGGTCTTGCTCTAGAGCAACTATTGAATTTTACTGGCACTTTAAGCTTCTTAACTTTATTCCTACTTAAAACTTTAAATTTGTATCTCCAGTTCATCTTATTGGATTTTTGTCATTTCAGTGTTCTGTTTATTGTATTTTACTTTATGTTTTTTTAATTCAGTTTGGCATTTGTATTGTTTTGTATGTTCACTTCATTACTATTGTAGTACTCCCTAAATATGTAACTCATTGCTTCTAAGTTATGCCTGTCTGCTCTGTGCCATTGCCACCAGGGGGTTGACCTCAGGTTTATTTAGTGGATTTAGTAGGTCTCACTGACATGGATTGTGATTATTCCTTACTGTGGGTAGTCACCCTCCCTAATTAATAATCTTACAAGTGGCTTCAGAATATTGTAGCACATCACCAGCACAAAACCAGGACTGAAACGATGCCTCCTAGATCTTTGACATCTCGGGTACAAAAGGGAATAGTAGAGGGGTGGGGTACAGAGGCACTGGGGAGCAACTGGGTAGGTGCACCATAGTTGGCAAAAATGGCAGGACATGCTGGCTACAGTTGTGAGTGTGTACAGGAATTGCTATTAGAGATTTGCCTAATTGTAGACAATCTGTGGCGGACACTATCTGTGATTAAATATTCTGTGTGTTAGTCTTGATGAGGTGCAAACCACTCAATGGCACACTTATATGTTCCAAAAAAGAAGAGACAACAAAAGGGAGGGAAATTAGGTCAATGAACTGTGCTCAACTGACAGTGTTGCAGCAACAGATGATGGACGGAATGCTGAATGAATCAAACATTCACCCCCAGTCCAGAGATCTGGGTTAAATCCATCATTCTTTTGCTCACTACGCCACCCCAGTTTGGACACAGCCATATGCAAATCAGTCTTTGCCCAGCTCCTCATGGGAACAGTCCAGCCCAAACTGCCAAGCCGGGTCCTCCCTGGACCGGAAACAAGCATCTCTAGGAGCATGTGATGAGAGATAGTGTCAAAAGCAGCAGATAGTTCTAAGTGGATTAATTTTGATGAACGGCTGGTGTCAAGAGTGCAACATAGGTCGTCCAAAGCAGAGGCAAATAGTGATTCAGTATCACGTCCCTGATAAAAGCCTGCTTTCTGATAATCTAAAAAAGAAATAAACCTTAATCTTTTTACTAAGCGCTTGTATCTGAAACCTGGATGCTCCATTTCTCACATATAGGAATGGAGATGTACATGTACCAGAAAGAAGGGACAAACTGGGCAACCAAAATCAGCTCTGGCAAACATGCTCAAACAAGTCCTGCTCCATTTGTCTCCTCGTGTAATCTTTCTCTTTACATACATCTATTCCCTCACTTTCCTTCTCTCCTCACTCTCTCGTCTCCCTCTCTGATCGTTTTCTCCCCCAGTGCTTAATTTGTGCTGGAGTTTGCTGGTGCTCAACACCAGCACTTATTTGTAAACACCTGCATGTAATTATGAGAATCCACAACATGGTGGTGCTGTGTGTGCACCTTTTGCAGGGTTCATTAGAGAAGCATTCAATTGTTTAGTGTCTCTTAAAGACATGATCAGTTTAGGACTTATTTCTACAGTTTAAAATTATGTATGGGTAACAACAGCTGCAGTGGACCCGTGTGAAATACCTCGGGCCCTGTCACTTACTTTTTAACAAATTACGCACTGCTTCCCCCTCCCTCCCTCTCTTTCTCTTTTAAAGTCTCCACATAACTTCGGAGAGCTGGGGAAAGTGACAGAGGCACCAGGAGTGGACCTGGACTTACAAAATCGGCCTACAAGGCCTCCAGCCCAATAAGGAAATGCCAGTGGAATAAAAGGCCTATCCGCCCTTGTCAGAAAGGCACAACCAACTAGTGTCATGAATCTAGAATGCAAACTGTGGACCTACGTTATGGAAATGTATTTACATTTGCAAATTCTTATATTCACCTCCATTTGCAGGAGGCACTTTCTATGGACAATCAAATCTAGATTAAGGTCCCTAAACTCAAGGCACCTCTGTATCAGCTACATAAAATATGCTAAGTTCCTTCTCACTTGCCACCTCCATTGCACCAACAGGTAATACCTCAACACACAGCAGTGGTGGTAAGACAAAAACCAGCACTGCTGCAGGAAAACAACACACCACAATACCATATTTAATATATATGTATCTGAGCTAGCACCCCTTATTCGGGACTTTGGCTTCAGTCTGACCACCTATGCCGATGACACTCAGATTGTGGTGGCAGCTTCCAAATCCCAACAGTCTCCGGCTCCGCAGTTCAGGAGTTGTATGAGCGCAATTAATAAGTGGATGACAGCACATTGCTTGAGACTCAACTCCAGTAAAACGGAAGTCCTAATTTTCGGCAGCATTCAGCCCCCTTGGAATGATCTGTGGTGGCCCGCAGATTTGGGCTCCCCGCCCAACCCGGTGGTTAAGGCAAAGAACCTGGGCGTACTTATGGATACCAAACTCACTTTCCATCACCACACAAATGCGGTAGTTTCGGCATCACACTTTCTTATCAAAAAAATCAGGAAAATCTTTCCTTACATTCCTAATCATACCAAGAGAACAGTAGTCTCCTGCCTTATCTCATCTAGGCTTGACTACTGCAACGGTCTTCTCCTGAACGCCCAGAAGCAACATCTGCATAAACTTCAGATGATCCAGAATTCTGCAGCCCGCCTCATACTGGATATTTCTAAATATCACTCTGTCTCCAATGAAATCCGCTATCTTCACTGGCTTCCTATACCTCAGCGAATTGATTTCAAAGCCCTGTGCATTGTCTTTAAGGCTTTGCATGGTATCGGTCCGTCTTTCTTGCAGGATCATTTTTCTTGGTATTGTCCCACTAGACAGCTGCGATCCACTGGAGCTCGATTACTTGCTGTTCCTAGAATTTTCAAAGCCCACTGGGGTGGACGCAGCTTCTTTTATGGAGCGTCCAAATTGTGGAATACTCTTCCCTTTTACCTCAGAAACGCTAGCTCCCTGTTAACTTTCAGGAAACAATTGAAGACTTGGCTTTTCCAGCATTAGAGGCAAAGTAGTTTTGTATCTCTGTTATGTCTAGCGCCAAGACACCCCCGGGTATACGTGCGCTCTATAAATCCCTATAACATAACATAACAAAAGATCTGCTAACATTAGTGGAGCCACTGCTGCTCTGCAGAGTCAGCTGCCACATCAGCAGTCACTGCACCAACTGGCACAGCAACAACATCAGCCACAAGGGATGTGTCAACACCACCTACCACTGTAGCAGTAACATCAGCTAAAAAACTCGATCACTGCTGCTAATCCAACATGCCCCTGTGTGGCCACTCCAATAGCTAATGGAGCCCAGTGTGTATGTTTTAGCCCTACTGTCGTTTGAGAACAGCATCGCTACTGAGAGACAGCGTGGAATGTGACACTATGGAGCCCACCATCTCACCCGGATGACTGGAGTGACCTGCCCACAGTTCACATGTGCTGAAGAGTTTCGGAGGTAAAAAGTACCAGATGGTCAAAAAGCTCTCCAGACCAAGTCGGGACAGGTTGCAGAAGCATTGTCTGCGCTCCCTGCAGGTAGGACCATCACAAGGGACCAGCCAGTTGTACTCAGGCCGGTCGTCTAGACAGCTTACTTGGTATAGAAGCACAACAAAGTCCTGACTCGTGCTCACAGCATACTTACTGCCACCATCCTCATCATCAGCCACCAGATGGCAGAAGGCCAGAGAGAAATAACTTCCACCATTGTAGCCTCCCAACACTTCCAAAGCATCAGAAGACGACATTGCTGCAACTGAGACGCGTGCTGCCTGCAATACCACCACTTACTCCACGATTCCCCAACTTCACCCCTCCTCGCAGTCCTCTCAAGTGATATCTCCAAACACCTCCAAAGGGCAAGGAGAACATCTGCAAGGGCGACACTACCGTCTGATGCTGGCAGAGAGACTAACACTTGGATTATTTGTTTGTTTCTAACCCCATAGATGTATGGGTTGATGGGTGTTGGCTTAAGTTACAAACAAAAGGACTGCAATGCAGAATCTTATGCCTTTTGGTATTTATTATTCACGGTGTGTGTTTGCGTGTGTGTGTGTGTGTGTGTGTAAGTTCAAAAGTCATTCACTATGAGGTGGTTCCTGATGCAACTGGCATTATCATCCTGTGAATGTCTCATGTGCCTCACTTCCACCTCCTCATTGTAACTATTGTCTGTCCCCTCCTCTGCCTCCATTGGGCATAGGAACATGTCGCCTCACAGCTATATTATGGAGCATTCTGCAAAGAAGCATAATGAGGCAAATCATATATGTCTCGGACTCCAAGCCAACGCCACTGTGGAGCACACATTTCAGGAACTTCCTCGCCCGTCACATGCACACTCCATGGTGATATGGGTCTCGATTTGCACCCTGGTGTATGACTGCTCCTGTGCAGTCCTGGGTTCTCGCAGGAAAGCCATGAATTGCGTCTTCAAGTGATATCCTGCATCACCTGCAGGCGATTGTCGAAAATTAAAAATATTAATCTGTAAACATTAATTATTTGTTTTGTGTGAACATTTTAAATAACCAACACGAACTAACAAGAGAAACTACACGTGGGAATGCATTCATGTTGCTTAATAATAATGTGCAGGTTTAATTAAATGAATGTTGCTAAGTGCTGTTTGTTTAAAGCACAAAACGCTTTTGAAATAAGGTGTATTAATGCTTTACTGTGTTGCAAAAGCTAGATAATTACATACACATAAGGGTATTAGTGGGGTTAACACTGTTCAATCACTATGCTGTGGTAATGTTGTTTTTGTCTCTTTTTAATTAAGATGGTTCGTTTTGGCCTATCATAAAATGGCTGCCATTTAAAGCCTGTACTCGAGTGATCGAATTTTGATGAGAGGGCCTTGCTGAACATGGTCGAGAGTCATCTGACCACAGCCTTCGCCTGGTTTAAAAGTTTTCCGTGAGGACAGCAGCTCTGGGCGTGAGTCCAGGTTACCTTGGAGGACAAGGGAGTCACAATGAAATTTGTGATTACAGTGGTGGGTCCGAGGAAATGTGCGCGCAAAACTAACATTTGCAAAACTCGAGTTTCCTTCTTCCGTCTTTTTATTTTTGTGATTTTTCTGAGCGGAGATTTTTCCAAATGTAGCAATGCTACATCCTTTCCTGCTCGCTCTGCTCAGCGGTTCAGCGGATATTCAGAACATTTTATGTTTCTTTAATTTGTAAGATTTGTTATAAGTATTGTTAGCCTAGAGAGGGTCTAAGGCCACTTCTTCCCAAACCTGCGTTGGTGAGGATCGATGCTGTGAGGACGGCGACTTGGGAGACTTCTACTGAGAGACCTGTCCTGACCCATTCTGACATTTAGCTAGAATAGGTAATTATGAGAATAATGATTTACTCTGATTGAATTTCTTTGAACTAATTTTAGATAAAGTACCATTATTTTAA
This sequence comes from Triturus cristatus, assembly GCF_964204655.1. Lineage (NCBI taxonomy): Eukaryota > Metazoa > Chordata > Amphibia > Caudata > Salamandridae > Triturus > Triturus cristatus. The sequence continues at coordinate 116,047,604 of NC_140580.1, forward strand.
ATACAGTGTTGGTGGTTATTTCTTGTCAATTATTGAGTACTCTATTGTGGTTATTATTGTTTATATCATGACTCAAGACAGTGTCAATTTGGTCTTATCGACCTTAGTGTAGATGCAGGGTGTTTAGGAGGTTTCTTTCCACAGGTTCAGTGTTAATAGAGTAATCGAGCATATGTTAGTGAAATGGGCCCAAGTGTATGGTGAGTGTATGTGCGTGTAACTGTGAAATTACTCTATCCGTGGAAGTAGGAAGAATTTGTAAGCCCTGATCTGCACCAGGTGCACGTGGTCCCAGGCCTTCCTGAACCCCCCTCAACCCCCCAGGGGATTTACTAGTGCCTTATGGGTGTCCATCAGATATGAGTTCTGCCAGATAGACTAGGGGCTTCACCACAGTGGTGCTGACACTGCCATGCTAATGTCTTCCACAGCTACCCATCCGCTCAGCATGGTTTGGCCTTTCTGCCCAGACGTGGGTCCCGTGCTCTCCATGCCACTGGAATTAAGCTATCCTGGCTGAAGAGGGGTGAAACCCCGAAACCGGTCCTAGGATGCTTGTTTCCAGTCCAGGGAGGACCTGACTTGGCAGTTCGGGCTGGACTGTTCCCATGGGGCACAGGGTCAAGACTGATTTACATATGGCTGAGTTTAAACTGGAACGGCATGGTGAGCAAAAAACGATGGATTTAGGCTCAGATCTCTGTACTGGGGTGAATGTATGACATGACATTGTTCTGCATTCTGTCCATCATCAACTGTTGTTTTTGCACTGGCCTTTCTGCAGACAGGAATCAATACTGCCAGTTCCCTATAAAGTTAGCTACAATGGAAGTGGAGGCAGATTCCCACTTAAGCATCTTACCAGACATTTGTAGAGCAAACTGTGGTGCAAATTCAGTCGTGCGTGGCCGTGCCAGAGCAATGAAAGAGACCACTCATTCTTCTTTCCTCCTGAACGTATACAGTAACATGTCTATCTGGTTTCATTCATTAATATAAAAGATGTATTAGTCGTACAGGTCTGTTGAGCATAAAAACACCAATTGTCACAACTTCTCCCATACATCCGAAACCGCCTCAGAGGTCGTAACTGAGGGTTATGCAGCATCATCAGTATAGCACTGATTTCTGATTACTGCACACGGAAGGGATTATTCTCAAGCAAAACCAGCTAATGTAGCAGTTATCGCATGCCACGAATATCACCCAAGATAAATGCTGCATGCCATATTGACAAAAAACAAAAAATATTATACATGGCCAAAATCACCTCTGATGTTAATTACATGAACAAACAGCTAAACCATGCAACAGTAGCAAAAACACACCAATCAAGCTGTCACTCGCCAAAGGCGTGCTCAACCACCACTGGTCAAATGAGGCAACAGATACACCCCCTCCAATTTCAAAATTGAAGGTGAACACCACCATTCACATTAGTGGGAAAGTGTCCATCAAATCAAAATCAAAAGCACTTAAAGACAATCCACACCCAGGTGACAAAATGCTCACACGCCTGAATAATCGTCCTTCCTCCGCTCGCACACAATGCAGAACAGCATCATGGATTCACCCACTTTTTGCCCTTTAATTCGGCTCTGCTGGCCCAGCATGCCCAACAGCAAGAGGCAGGAACCAAGCGGCCCAGTGCCAAAGACTAATGCGGGAAAGGGCACAGACCAGAGGGCAAAGCTGAACCCTTACCCCTTGCTGCAATTCATAGTCTGGAAACCTACAGGCTGACTTCCACTAGGGGTGCTTTGGAACTGAACGCTGGCACAACTCTACGCCGTCACAGCTTTCCAAATGTGCCAGGGCCATTTATGTATTGCGAGCTGTATAAAGAGTTACCTGTCACCTCTTAATTGCTTGAGAGCACTAGAAGAACTAACTTTGTACAGTTACATGAAGCAGAACCCACGGAACACTTGAGTCCTATTTCTATGGTGATTCGTTTTCAATCCTTGTTTTCTTTTTTTTTTGCAGAGTTTTATATAGCGCAAACTTGCCCCGAATCCAACCAAGTATCAGAGCGCCTTACATAGCACCAGTTACGTTACATGAGGACACACATTCATTTTTTGTTAGGCATGGGGAGATTAAGTGATTTGCCCAGAATCACTGGATGTTCAGCATCATTACCGAAACTCGAACCCAGTTCCCCAGGTCCGAGGTCGAGCGCCCTAGCCGTTAGGCCAGCTCCTCTCTTGTCCACCGAAGCAATCTTTTAGAAGGCCAGGCTGACCACTACAGTCTTTAGGAGCTTTCTGAATTATTTAAGGGATAAAGTACCCCTGCCCTGCATTATAAGGATATTGCAAGTCACTGATGAGTTCTATAATCATATAGAGGAATGAAACCGAACGTTGAAATCCTTTCTAAGGTTATGGAACTCGGAGCAAACTCGCAATATCCTTATCATATACGACAGGAGGTACTTTATCCCATATAATACATGGTCACACCATCACCTTTCTCACAAAGCACTTAAACATTGGTGCATAGCTTTTTCATATGAAAGAGAGAGCAAGTTTGCAAACATGAACATGAAGAATACAAATAGAACTAGAACCTCTTGTGCAAAATTAAACACATCAAAAACCTGTTAGATATTTGTTGGAAAAAGATATTAGAAACAAAGCAAAACAAGTCAGTTAAAAAAAAAGCTGCAGTAGCTCAGAATGTTAGGGGAGGACGGAACTCGTGAAATTTCACTCCACACAATTCCATTGAGTTACATAAAAATCAGCCACGTCCCGTGCAGGTAAGAGCGGTGGAGTGGTGGGGCGATAGGGGGGATTGCGACAGACAACGACGAGGGAAAATTAATTATTTATTTAATTTTTCCTCGTTGCCGTCTGTGGAATTCCCCACACCCCCACTCGGTCTCACCGCTCTTACCTGCACGGGCCGCGGCTGATAAAAACTCTGCGAGTTTCCGCAGAGTTCTGCATGCTGCACTGCGCTTTAGTGCTAATAATGTGAATACCTACTTGAAAAAGTAATTCAAATTGATTTTTCTGCTTCTCGAGTAGAAAATCTACTCAAGAAGCAGCCCTCTAACAGTGACTGCTTGTGACCACCCGCGTTAGAAAATTGCACCGGAAGGCTTTCTAGTGACTGTAAATCATACAAGGGATACCAAATCTCGCTCATGTTCAGGAGCTCGTTTACTGGAGCATTTCTTTAGTCCCATTGTCATTGCGTTACTCGAAAGGGAAAAAAAATCCACCACTTTGGTGGAGTGGTGGGGCGATAGGGGGGATTGCGACAGACAACGACGAGGGAAAATTAATTATTTATTTAATTTTTCCTCGTTGCCGTCTGTGGAATTCCCCACACCCCCACTCGGTCTCACCGCTCTTACCTGCACGGGCCGCGGCTGATAAAAACTCTGCGATTTTCCGCAGAGTTCTGCATGCTGCACTGCGCTTTAGTGCTAATAATGTGAATACCTACTTGAAAAAGTAATTCAAATTGATTTTTCTGCTTCTCGAGTAGAAAATCTACTCAAGAAGCAGCCCTCTAACAGTGACTGCTTGTGACCACCCGCGTTAGAAAATTGCACCGGAAGGCTTTCTAGTGACTGTAAATCATACAAGGGATACCAAATCTCGCTCATGTTCAGGAGCTCGTTTACTGGAGCATTTCTTTAGTCCCATTGTCATTGCGTTACTCGAAAGGGAAAAAAAATCCACCACTTTGAACTCTGCAGTTCAAGAGTAACGCGAAGTCGCCAAATTCGGCCAATTCCACAAGCAGAATTAAAAATTCCACCCGGACCTAGTAGAAACAGGTAAAAAGAGTCTAACTTTTCTACAATTAGCTAAGGAGTACAAAAATAAACATGCTATTTCTGCTTATCACTGTAAGCTAGAAAAATCGAACAGAAGAAAGAAAAGCAGCGTTTTATTTTGATTGCTTTAAACAGCTGCTACATGAACTGACTTGCAATTCACCTTGGCTGCTAGCTTTGGCAGCAGGCATTGTGGCGTGATTAACTTTTTACAGTTGAGTTCTGACATCCATTTGTTATAATCGATGACTGGGTACGTCACAAGTCGTCGTTTATAAAGAAATTAGTGAGATATTTATACAGGTATTGCAGAATCCCATGTATTATAAGACGTTAGGTTTGGTTATCAAGGACGGGGTAGGGCATTATAAAGTTTACAGTCCGCCACTTCTAAGGATCTACTTTAGTGTTTCAACCTATGCAATGAAAGCTGGTGGATCAGGGGTGCAGATGCTGATGTGAGGTTTTTGGCTAGATTGTGACGATGGAACTGTTTCTGCAGATAATTTGTGTCAGGACATTTGAAAGGTGCATAGTGCCTTTAGTTGGATCTTGGGTTTTTGTGGAAGCCATTTGTGGACTTTTATGGCAGGCTTAATCTGTATTTCAAGCCAAAATGAATTTAGGGCTTATTTACAGGTTATATTTCCTCTGACCATCCCACCAATGTGGATAGACTGTATGGCCACAGAGGTGGGAAAACAGACTGGGTCTCACAAACACTCCATGGCCGCGCAGAGTAAGAAGCCTGAACTCTCCGTAATAATTGCCTAACGTGTTAACGAATTTTAATTGTGACTTTCTCTTTTTAAAAATTTGAACTTGTTTTAACTTTTGTTGCCTTCCACTTGCATTGCTACATTGTACTTGATATCTCTAAGTTTTAACTTCGCCGCTCTTGCACTTTTATTTTCTCTAACCTCGCCACACTTGCTCTTGCACTTTGAGCTTACCTGTAGCTGGGGCTCCTGCTCACGCCGCTGCGCTCTTTTCTCCTCACTCTGGATAGGCAGGCACCTTTCGCCCCGCTCCCCGGTCCACCACAGGTTTTCCCGATTGAGTGGAAGGAGCTGGTGGCATTCAGGGATGCTGATTTCCGGTTCAAAGGGAGGGGGGGGGGGTGCTCTTTCGGTCAGCAGTCTATCTGCTGTACCTATTTAACTCCATGCCATTCACGACACGCCGTGCCAAAGGCATGCTAAAGGCAAGCCCGTCTGCGCCCATACGCGCCCGACCGGGGTCAGGGGCCATGACCCCTGCTCCGACCGTGAGGGCAATCACTAGCTATTCCCGAAAACAGTTGTTGGATCTCAGTATGAGGCCGCAGCCTGATTGTAATGTATTTAATCTGGAAACCATTGGCTCTACCTGTCTCAGCTGCGATTTTGCTTTTGATACACGGTCTTGTAAAAAACATAGCACAATTATCACTGCTTCTATCAATAATGATACACAGAAAAAATCCCCTGCAAAAAGTAGGGTTTCACCTCTCAAGGAATTTTCCTTTTTCAACATTAATTGCCGATCGCTTCCCAAGCATAAGGCTGACATCTTTGACCTCCTGATGAATGAGCAGCCCAATGCTATTTTCCTCACTGAAACGTGGTTACACAGGAGCTCGGGCCCTGATGTGGCGTCTGCTTTGCCCCCCAACTATACGATAATGTGGAAGGATCGGGGAGTTAAAATGGGAGGTGGCATTGTGGTTATTTATAACAACTTGTAAACGTGTAAATTGGAAGACTTACCCTTTAAGGGATGCGAGGCCAGCCTATTTAAACTTGCCTTGGCCCTCCAGTTCACACTCTCAGGGATCTTGCTTTACCGCCCACCTGGGCCCGCTGGGCCATGGGCCGCGTGCTTTTCTGACCTTATTGCCCACCATCTCCTGGACGCTGCTAACTTTACCATTTTCGGCGACCTGAATATTCATTTCGATGACCCAACATGTACGACAGGCACTTCACTGGTTTCTGACTTGACAGCAAAGAATATTCTACTTTGTAATTCAGGTGCCACCCATGTGGCGGGTCACTTACTGGACTGTATTTTTTCAAATGTATCTAACATTCTTTGCCATCCAGCTCTTCCAGTACTCTGGTCAGATCATTTTTTGGTCAGCTTCAGGGTCTGGAATGAACATCAGAATGCACCTACGCCAACTCTGGGTACCCAGCTGAAATCTAGAGATTGGAGGAAATTAGATATAGAAGTCTTTAACAAGCTCCTATCTAAAAAAAAACCCTGCCATTACTTCAGTTGGTCTGTCAGATCTGGACACCATCCATACTTGGATTTTAAAATCCATTGAAACGTGCCTCCCATCTTCTATTAAAAAAGTGAACAATCATCAGCCTCCTGCCCCTTGGTTCTCTGAAAAGCTAAAAATAGAGAAAAGTAAATGTAAAGCGTTAGAAAGACGCTGGAGGAAGGACTATGCACCCGAATCCAAACTCACATATAAATTGGCAAAAAGGTACTACCATTCTCTTTGTAATATTGCCCGAGCTGAATATGTGAGCGTTGCCATCACCACGGCACAGAATAGCTCCAAAACCTTGTTTAAATTAGTTAAAGAACTATGTGGTGCGGCTTGCCAACCTCCCCACCTGTGCTCACCGAATCTCACTGTGAGGATCTAGCCAGGTTTTTCCTCTACAAAGTGGAGAAAATATACTCTGCGTTGAATGTTGACACAGCCAACATGGTACAGCAAACTAAAAGCTCCCCTCCAACACAGGGAAGTACTGCATTGCTGGATTGTCAGACTTTAGTACCTTCCAATACTCTGGAAAATTGGTCACCTCTTGACATAACCTCCTTTACACAGCTTTTAGATAGCCTTAAATCCGGCTCTCCTAGAGATCCCGTGCCCTGCCGTACTACAGAAGCTGGCGCTGTCGTTGGTAAAGCTAATCATGGAGTTGCTCAATGCCTCCTTACAGGAAGCGATTGTTCCTTCTGAATGAAAGCACGCCATGGTCCTCCCACTTTTGAAAAAAGCCAATGCTGACCCGGCAGAACCATCTAATTTTCATCCGATCTCCTTACTCCTGGCTTTCTTTAAAATATTAGAAAAACACATTAACCAGCAACAGACGCACTTTGTTGATTCCCAAAAATGTATGCACCCCCACACAGTCCGGTTTTAGAGCTGGTTTCTCTACAGAAACTACTCTCCTTGGAGTCACAGAAACACTGCGGCACCGTCTAGATACTGGTGAAACTGTGGCACTCATATTGCTTGATTTGAGTGCTGCTTTTGACACGGTTTCGCATACCATGTTATTGAAAGCTTTACAATCACTGGGCGTTGTCGGTGCAGCACTCAATTGGCTCACCAATATTTTGGGCTGATCGTACATTCCAGGTCTTCTCTCCGTTAGCCAGTTCTAAGACCCATGTTTCTCCTCAAGGGGTACCGCAGGGCTCCATTCTCAGCCAGCTATTGTTCAATGTTTACGTTAGGCCTCTGGCGACAATCGCCGAAGATGCTGGGTTGTCTATTTTTTCCTACACCGATGACACCCAGATAATCTTCGCCCTCACCACAAAAGGGGCATCCATGCCATCATCTCTCTAGTCGGGGCTGCGGAATATTGCAGGTTGGATGCAAGCCAACCTGCTTAAACTCAATGGCGAAAAGACGGAAGTACTAATTTTGGGGAAGAATAAAGATCTCTGGGGTCCTCAGCACTGGCCTCATAAAATGGGTGCACTTCCCCAACCTACGCAACAGGTCCGTAATCTAGGTGTTATCATTGATGACCAGCTTTTAATGAAGCAACAAGCAGTCAAGGTCGCCTCAACCTGCTTCACCATCCTAAAGTGGCTCCAAAAAATGTTTGGGATGCTGACTGGTCCCAGTCAAAGAACTGTGGTCCAGGCTCTTATTACTGCCAGGCTGGACTATGGAAACGTCCTGTATCTAGGAGCCAGTAAGGAGGTGACACGTAAACTTCAGGTGGTACAGAACTCAGCTGCCAGGCTGCTCTGCCAGGTTCCTAGAATGGTTTCCATCTCAGGCTCGCTCCGTGACCTTCACTGGCTCAGGGTGGAGAACCGCATTAAATTCAAAGCCCTGATTAATATGTAAAAAATCAAATCAGGCACGGCACCTGAATGCCTTAGTCCATCCTTATCATCCATCGCGCCTTCTTCGTTCTTCGACTCAGGCTAAATTTTCGGTTCCCAAGACTAGACTGTCGCGAATGGGTGGTCGGTCTTTTTCTTGTCTGGGCCCCTCTCTGTGGAATTCTCTTCCCTTGTCACTTCGTAACGAAACCATCTATGCAAATTTCTGAAAATGTTTAAAAACGTGGTTATTGAAACAGTATTTCCTTTCTACTCTGTTCGTGTCAGGCGGCGCCGGGAAACCTCTGGGTAGCTGTGCGCTTTATAAAATTAAATAAACAATAACAACAATAACAATAACAATGGGCAAATCGTGGAGAACAGGTCATTATTATGACCTTCCAGAAACTCTTTCATGGTAATTTATATAGTGACACCTCTCGCTTTGATTGATTCTGGCATGTTAAAGAATACCCAAAGATATATTAGAAATCTTTATAGTACAATAATCTACGGTATAAAGTAGGATAATCAGTATGGCGACAATACGCAAAACATTAGCGAATGCAATTATTACAAAAGTAAACAGTAAGAAAATCTCTAACATATTAATGTGTCCACAGAAGCTTGCGGTATATTTTCTGCTGATATCTAGAAGTGTCCCTCAAGCCCATCTACAGTACCTTCCCTCTGGTTAACTGAGGTGAGCACGCCCATTTCAAAGTCAATACTCCAAATTCATGCGGATGTTGCTACCAGTCTATCAGAATAATCCACAGAATCAAATGACCTCCTAGTGTGCCCATCAAAAGCCGGGATGTTGTATACAATAATGCACTAGAGAACATGTTTCATTCCTGAAGCTGATAACGAGATGTGCATGAAGTAGTGAGAGTACAGTATGAGAATTGTATATGATCTGAGGCAGAAGGCAAGTCTATTACAGCAGAGCTGAATGGAAGCAATAGTACATGTTCATAACAGTAACCCTCATATGAATATCATTCATGCAAGCATTTTTAAAAACATTATGGTTGTTAAATCTTTCTAAATAGAAAGACTAATAGAACATAACCCTACCGTGTTGCCCTATCAGTGTGCATACCTCATGTGTACACAAAGCACATGAAATTCGCCACATGTGGTTGCATCTGTAGGTGAGCAGTCTATATATCGACTTTTTAATATCGAGGGACATAAATATCGAGTCAAAAATATCTAAAGTACAAAATATCGAAATAGATAATATCGATGTGAAAAATATAGTTTTTTTTTTTAAATTATATGTCGATGTAAGTTATATCGTTAGTAATAATATCGACATGTTAAAATATCGTTATTGTATGTTTAGTAAATATTTTGAAGTTGTTTGTATAAATAGTTAAAATGTATATAATATGAGAAATATTTATATTCTTTTAGGGGCGGGATGTCGGGTTATAGGGGATAAGGGTGGGGAGTGTTTTAAAAATATTTAATAATTTTGTTATATATTTTTAAATTTAAATAGAAAATTTGAAATAAATTTGGCATTTTATGTTTAATTTTAGGAGCGGGATGTTGGGTTATAGGGGATAAGGGTGGGGAGTGTTTTTAAAAAGTAAAATTTTTTTGTAATATATTGTAAAATTTAATTAGTAAATTTTATTTCAAATTTGAAATGTATATTTAATTTTAGGAGCGGGATGTTGGGTTACAGGGGAAAAGGGTGGGAAGTGTTTTAAAAATGTTTATATATTTTTGAATTTTTAAAAAAATGTATTTAGAAATTTTAAATTTAATTTAGAATTTTATATTTAATTTTAGGAGCGGGATGTTGGGTTATAGGGGATAAGGGTGGGAAGGGTTTTAAAAATGTTTATATATTTTAGAATGTTTTTTAAAATTTTTTTATAATTTTTAAATGTAATTTAGAATTTTATATTTAATTTTCGGAGTGGGATGTTGGGTTACAGGGGATAAGGGTGGGAAGTGTTGTAAAATTTTGTTTTTAATTTGGAATATTTAATAAATTTATTTTGAAATTTGGAATAAAATTTCTTTTTTTTATATTTTCTTTTAGGAGTGGGATGTTGGGTTATAGGGGATGAGGGTGGGGAGTGTTTTAAAAATGTTGATTAATGTAGGAAAATAATTTGTAAAAAATTTTTAGAAATTTAGAATAAAATTTCGAATGTTATATTTAATTTTAGGAGTGGGATGTTGTGTTATGGGGATAAGGGTGTGGAGTTTTATAAAAATGTGTAAAATGTTGGTAATATTGTATAAAAAGTATTTATAAATTTTGATTTAGATTGTACAATTTAAAAAAAAAAATTGGAGTGGGATGTTGGGTTATAGGGGATAAGGGTGGGGAGTGTTTTAAAAATTTATTTTAAATTAGTAATATTGAGTTATTTATATTAAAAAAATATATATTATAATATAATATTTTTGGATACATTTTAGATTGGGGAGTTGGATTTGTAGAGGATAAGTGTGGGTATTGTTTTATGTAAAATTTTGAATAATGATTCAAACTTATTTTTTTTTTATATATTAATATTTATATATTTGTATTGCAATTACTGTAATTAAATACATATTAGAGTGGGAATATAAAATTAATTAAGATCAGTATACATGATCTAGTGTAATTAAATGTATTTTGGAGTGGGAATACTAAATTAATGAAGTTTAGTGTTTTGCACCTACCCTAATTAAATATAGATTTGAGTGAGAATAGTAAATTTATTAAGTTCAGTGTCCAGCACCTACCCTAATTAAATATATTTTGGAGTGGGAATAGTAACTTAATTCAGTTCAGTGTCCAGCACTTATCTTAATTAAATATAGACTGGAGTGGGAATAGTAAATTAATTAAGTTCAGTGTCCAGCACCTACCCTAATTAAATATAGATTGGAGTGAGAATAGTAAATTTATTAAGTTCTGTGTCCAGCACTTATCTAAATTAAATATAGACTGGAGTGAGAATAGTAAATTAATTCAGTTCAGTGTCCAGCACCTACTATAATTAAATATAGATTGGAGTGAGAATAGTAAATCTATTCTGTTCAGTGTCCAGCACTTATGTTAATTAAATATAGACTGGAGTGAGAATAGTAAATTAATTCAGTTCAGTGTCCAGCACCTACTCTAATTAAATATAGATTGGAGTGAGAATAGTAAATTAATTCAGTTCAGTGTCCAGCACCTACTCTAATTAAATATAAATTGGAGTGAGAATAGTAAATTAATTAAGTTCAGTGTCCAGCACTTATCTTAGTAAAATATAGACTGGAGTGGGAATAGTAATTTAATAAAGTTCAGTGTCTACCATCTATCCTAATTAAATATAGATTGGAGTGAGAATAGTAAATTTATTCAGTTCAGTGTCCAGCACCTACCCTAATTACATATATTTTGAAGTGGGAATAGTAAATGTATTCACTTCAGTGTCCAGCACCTACTGTAATTCAATATAGATTGGAGTGAGATTAGTAAATTGATTAAGTTCAGTTTCCAGCACCTACCCTAATTAAATATAGATTGGAGTGAGAATAGTAAATTTATTAAGTTCAGTGTCCAGCACTTATCTTGATTAAATATAGACTGGAGTGGGAATAGTAAATTAATTAAGTTGAGTGTCCAGCACCTACCCTAATTAAATATAGATTGGAGTGAGAGTAGTAAATTAATTAAGTTCAGTGTCGAGCACCTACTCTAATTCAATATAGACTGGAGTGAGAATAGTAAATTAATTAAGTTCAGTGTCCAGCACTTATCTTAATTAAATATAGACTGGAGTGGGAATAGTAAATTATTTAAGTTCAGTGTCCAGCACCGCCCCTAATTAAATATAGATTGGAGTGAGAATAGTAAATTTATTAAGTTCAGTGTCCTGCACTTATCTTAATTAAATATAGACTGGAGTGGGAATAGTAAATTAATTAAGTTCAGTGTCCAGCACATACTCTAATTAAATATAGGTTGGAGTGAGAATAGTAAATTTATTAAGTTTAGTGTCCAGCACTTATTTTAATTAAATATAGACTGGAGTGGGAATAGTAAAATAATTAAGTTCAGTGTTCAGCACCTACTCTAATTAAATATAGGTTGGAGTGACAATAGTACATTAATTAAGTTCAGTGTGCAGCACTTATTTTAATTAAATATAGACTGGAGTGGGAATAGTACATTAATTAAGTTCAGTGTCCAGCACCTACTCTAATTAAATATAGGTTGGAGTGAGAATAGTAAATTAATTAAGTTCAGTGTCCAGCACTTATCTTAATTAAATATAGACTGGAGTGGGAATAGTAAATTAATTAAGTTCTGTGTCCAGCACCTACTCTAATTAAATATAGGTTGGAGTGAGAATAGTAAATTTATTAAGTTCAGTGTCCAGCACTTATCTTAATTAAATATAGACTGGAGTGGGAATAGTAAATTAATTAAGTTAAGTGTCCAGCACCTACCCTAATTAAATATAGATTGGAGTGGGAATAGTAAATTAATTAAGTTCAGTGTCCAGCACCTACCCTAATTAAATATATTTTGGAGTGAGAATAGTAAATTAATTAAGTTCAGTCTGTAGTGGGAGTAGTAAATTAATTAAGTTTGTTAAATAGCAATTATTATAATTAAATATAGAGTTGAATAGGAACAGTTAAATTACTTTGTTTTAATTTACAATAAATCTGTAGATTTTAGTTTTGGTAGGATAAAACATAGAAGTTATATCAGAATGCAAATTGCAAATTTTTGTATAAAATAGTAGAAAGGAAAATAATATTTGTTTTATAGTTGTTGGAATGTATATTAATTACAGAGAAAATATTGTTTATTATTACGCATATTATAATAATTAAATCATTGAAATAAACATGTAATAAAATAATTACTATTTAACATTTGTATTATTGTAATAATTTTTTTATAATGGATATATATTTTTGTAATGTACATTTTGGACATTAATATATGAACAGACAAAATAATTAAAATATTTGTTTTTCTGATTTTTATAGCTGTTTAATATTTGTAATTTTATATTGTGTACTCTCAATATTTTAAGACTTTATTTGAATTTATAAGAAATTTTATGTTTTGAAATATATGATTAATATATTTTAATTTTTAATATTAGTATTAGATAATTAATATTGAAAATGTTTACATTTTAGAATAGTTCTTTTTATTTTTAAGTTTTGGTATGTTGTAGATACAATATATTAATTATATCATGTTCATACATTTTTTTGGTAATATATACATTTTTATTATTATATTAGTAAACATATTTTTTTTATTATATTTATTATTATAAGTTAAATAATTTTCACATATATAAAAAAAATAGGTATTATTTCTGAGTATTTTATTCTAATGTTTTACTAATTTTTAAAGTAATGTGTAATGTTAAATAAATAGTTAGGGCATTTATTGGTATTTTTTTAGTTGTTATGTTTGTTTGGGTCTTTTATTTTGTAACCGCTCGCTGTTGTTTTGGGTTATTTTGGTAGAATCCAGGTCGCGGTCGGGAGCTGTTTCGCGTCTGAGAAGGTAAGAGTTATTTTCTTTATTATTAAATAGTTTTAAGTGTTTTGTGGAAGTAGTAATGTTGTAATAAGTGTGTATGGATTGATGTTTTAGAAGTTAGGGTGTTAGTAATAGTTTGTATACGGTTTTATAATTTACGTTGTGTTCCGTGTTTGCGGCTTTGTTAGTTTTTTGTTATTTAGATGTGTTAAAGTTTTATAGTCTTTGAATAATGTTTGTAGTGATGTTTTTAGGTGCATTATGTGTGTTTGTGTGTGGGTGGGAATGTTTGTTTCTCTTTTGTAGGTTTTACGGAGAAGATATTTTCGTCTCTTTCAAACACCGTTTTTTTTTAAGGAAGTGTGTATTAGTTGTGTTTACTAATATTTATTTTACACTTCCTTTATTGTTCGGGTTTCCAGGAGCGGTTATTTATCTTTTTAATATTTTTTGGGATTTTTATGGTTAATGGGTTGCCGTTTTTTGGCGTAGACGTTTTTTTCGAAAAACAGTTGTATTTTTCCGTTTTATTTGGATTCATTTTTGATACCTATGGATTTTGAACTACCTGGATTTATTTGGAAGGAATGTTATTATCCTATTGGAGCAACTAGACAGGTAAGTTCATTTAAATATTTTAATTGTGGGTGGGCAAATCTTATATATTTAATATTGTTGTTGTGTACTTGTTTTGTTTATTTATGTTGTCTAAATATATGTAGATATAAATTATTTATATATTTTAGACCACATAATTAAATATGTGATATAATAAAGTGGTTTCTTTATGTTGTGATAGTTGTTTTAGTAGAATTGTGGGTTAATATTTTTGAAAGGGTTTAGAAGAGAGTTTGAGCTATTATATTTAAGTACTCAAGTCCTCTTGTGGATGGGTATAGCTGTACCTGTTGTTGTAGGTAATTATACATTTGAGTAGTTTGTCTAGATTGTTTTGGTTTTAATTGTAGGACAGATTGTTGCATTCTTAATTCTTGGAAACTTTGTTCCTTTTGTATGGCAATTAGTAGTTTTTGTAGTGTTGGAGTTGTTCTCCCAGTAGAAGTTAGGAATGCATTATGCCAGCCCTCGACTGCGTTGTTAGTTTTGGCTTGTTGGTTGAGTGTACTTACATATACATTCCACCAAGGTATTTGGAACTTTGGCTGACGTCTATGGCCTGATCTGTGTAGTCTCCCCACCCAGGTATCCTCAAAATAATCTAAGAGGGGAGATAATTTTACTTCATTTTGCTTGTAGAATGGACTTTCTAATAAAAGATTGTAATGTTCTGCAACATCTGTGGTTGGTACATAAGCTAGGGCTGTTAGAAGTTTTATTTGATGTGCAAAAGTTATGTTTGTGGCATATTCTACACTTAGTGAAGATTTTTGTAAATGTCTCCATATACATTGGTTTAGATGGAAGTAACATCCTTGGATAGATGTATGGGGGTACAGTTTTAGAATGCAATTTATCATGGCTTGCTCAAAGTCTATGATAATTCTTTGAGGGGAAAAATCATTTGATTCTTGTTTTAGTTTTCCTAGCATTTCATTATATGTTGTGTTTTGTTTGTTAGGTAATAGTGCATAGATTAAAGGTATGGAAGTGTTGTGATATTGACCGTGTATTGTGTTAAGCTGGTAGAATGGTTTTGGGCATATTGTAAAGGTATACTATACACAAAATACTTTGGGTCTAGAGTTCCGTATAAGAAAACACTGATATAGTCGACCAAGTAGGAACACCAAGGTAAACAGATGAAATCAATCATGGAAAATTAGTTCCCATCACTCACCAAAGGTGACTTATCATCATCTGGGAACTAAGGACCATGCCATGAGGACCAACCACTATAATAATTGTGGTGGTGAACTGGTTGTCCCAGACGTGAAAATGAACGGTACAGTGATGGTTGCAGTGCACAAAGGTGAACAAGGAAAACAAAACTGTGCTATTAAAAATGGCTAAGAGGATGCAATAAATTTTATTCCAGCGCTATCCTGGTGCCACTTTAAAAACAGTGCATAGACAGATTTAACAAATAACTGTCAGATAGATGGTCTACATGTTTCGGCTTGCGGACATTAGAGTCCAAGCTCTCATCAGGACCATGTGACGCTACTGCAAGTAAGTGTAAAAAAATGCAAATACAAAAGAAACCTCAACCAAGTTGGTAATCAATACAACCTGATCTGTGCTGTGTGTCCCAGTTGAACAGTTACAGGTAAAAATACCCAGAAAGCTGTGGGTACGCACCTCGGCTCGCCTGGCATCCGCTCAGGACCTGAGGCACCGCTCTGTCCGTCGGTACCCCGCTCTATCAACCAGCTCGGTTGATAGAGCGGGGTACCGACGGACAGAGCGGTGCCTCAGGTCCTGAGCGGATGCCAGGCGAGGCGAGGCATTTATATAGTGGTTTTAAATTGTTTCTTGAATGTTATTGGTTGCTTTCTGTATGTGGTCTTTCTATTGGATGTTTTGAATTTTTTTTTTTTAATTGGTTTCCTTTTATTGAAAATGCTAAGTAAGAGTATATTTAGTTTTAAAGGAGGAGAGTTTTAAATAATTATATAGAAAAAGATTGTTTATAATGTGTTTGAATTTTTTTGAATGTGTTCGAAATGCCTATGTGATAATTATTTCTGTGTTTTTTTATTATGTTGTTAAATATTTATATAGTTATAAATGTTATGTTTATGTTTAAGTAGAATATAATTGGAAAATGTATGTTTTAGGAAAATATTGTATTTATGTTGTTTAAAGTATTGGTTTTATTAGTATTAGAATTGTCGATATATGTAAAAAAACGATATTATTGATGTCTATATTTTGGTTATCGATATTTGTTACATGTGTTATATTTATTTATTTATGTCGATATTTAGTATTGCGATATTGATGTGTGCGATTTTTGTGTGATCAATATAATTGTATTACGATATTGTAGTGTCGATATTAGTGTAGTTTTTTAATTAAGTATACAATGTTGATAATTTTGATGTCGATATTTTTGTTGCGATATTTGTGTAGTTCGATAATGTGTCTTTCGAGAATATGTCAGAGATCCGCATCTGTAAACAGGTAGGCGGGCTTCGGCTTCTTGGTTCTGTGGCCTTTGCAGCCTGGAGGGGAAATTTCTGGGTAGGTTCATGTAACTTCTGTTGTAGCACTTCAAAATTCCTATGACCAGGGCTCTTGTTAACTCCATCAGGTGATGATTTTGGAAAAGAGGAGAATTTAGCAGAGAATGTGGGGCTGGCAATTGATGCCTTGGACAACTTTGTTAACCTGGGGAATAAAAAAGAGTTATGAGTCAAAATCTATCTATATGTTCTTGGCTTTTTGGGTGGTTGATGGTGAGTGTGGATGTCGCAGGCCAAGGCCTTGTTTAAAGTTACTCTGCTGTGCTCAGGGCTACCTACTATGTGGATCTCAGTTTTGTCTCAGTTTTGTCTCTGTTCATACGCAGGATTGTCCCATTTAATCAAGTGAAGCTCTCAATTACAGGTGGTAATGCTGGAGGGACTGTCCAGGTGGGTGCTTCTAGCCAGATGTGAGTTTGAGTATCATACACATATATTTGTATGTTGACTTGGGGTTGAAAGGATGTATTTGGTATTCCTATAGCATAAACTAGCTGAAAGTGCTGGTCAAGTAACTTGTCCAAGGGACGAAAGTAAATATTGAACAGGAAGCTAAGTATCGTGATTGCCTAGCACTGACAGGCCTAAGGAGGCCGACATTGCTCTAGGATTGTCTGTACTCATGTTTGGGGATACTGTAGCTATTGAAGGATATTACTAGACACTGTCTAAAGTGGCATAGTGGGTGAAAAATATTGAAGTGAGATGTGGCCCGAGTGATTGTCAGTAGCAGTGTTTCAAACATTCCATCCCTCATTTTGTTCTTGTTGTAGTAGCCACCTTAAATGTGATGAGTATGCCCAGATGCGAGTCTGAAGCTCATTGTGCCACAGGGTATAAGCTATACCTCACTGACGAGGCCCACGTAGGCTGACGCTAACTAGGGCTGCTTGTGTTCTTGTCTGAAGGGAACCTGGTCTGTCAGTTCTGGCTGGACTGTTCCTGTTGGAGCAGATCCAAAAGTGGTTTGCATAAGGCCAATCTCTGTCCTGAGTGACATAGTGGGTGAAAAACCGCCGGCAGTTCTAAAAAGCAGCTGCTGAGACGGGTCTCTATCTGGCTTTCCATTTTTGCTCTCACCCTCAGGGTGACAAAAAAAATCTTAATTCTGCAGCAGTTCCACCCTTCAATGCCTTTGAGGTAACTTCTAAAGAGACTCGTTATAGTTCTTTCACAGTCTCATCATTACAGATCTTAAGCATTTTCTTATTATATACAACAAAGCCATAGTTGTTTCTTATGCAACTAACAACCATTGACAAAGCCAATAGTCTTGGTTTGTTGTAGGTGTAATGTTACTTGTTGTATTATATATGTGGATGCAATGACAGAAGCAGCAAAATATCAGTCGGGTGGCACACTATGCCAAGCACAGATTTTTAGCTTATGTGTTTTGAGCCATGCCATTATTACCTTGGCCAAGCCCCATTAAGAGACCTACCAGTTTTTTCATCGGACTTAAGCCCTGATTAAAACACAATATTCAGGTATCATGCTTGCTGGTGCCAGGATTTCAGATGTTCTTGTGAGAAATATCAGTAATGGAGCGGCAGCCAGTGATGATTATGGCTGACATTGTATGCCATCCTCTTCTGATCCGCTGTTGCAATGACATCGTCGGCCATGACACCAGTTTTTCGCAATGCTCTGCTATCCTGATTTGTATTTTATAGTGCTTTGCAAGTAATGAGATAATTTCACTGAGCTCACGCAATGCGCCCTTATGACGTGTTGTGCAATCTTATCTCGATAGTCAATACGTAGAATTTCAGGAAGTGCGCATAATGAACCATCACCGCCATTTTAAATACCGAAGTGCAGATCAGGGCTGTGATCTCTGCCTTCACTGCGCACTGCTATTCTGGTACTCGACAAACCACAGATCTCTAAAAACGCTTGTTATTTCAGGCCAAAAGCATACACCATTTTCCTGGTATTGGCATTTCAACAGGGGGGCAAAGTGCTTTCTCAACAAATGCTGTGATGTTTTTTCAAGACTGTACAATCTTCTGCGGTTTATGGACTTTGCAGACTTTAAACTGCAGGACAAAAAGTGTTAAGTATGGGGAATTACTCTAAAAAATCCCAGCAAACACTCAGGGGCATATTTACGCTGCCGTAGCGTCAATTTTTTTACGTTACGGAGGCTTTTTTTAATCGCCTTATTTACAAGTCGCTGCTAACTGCAGTTAGATGCACTTTTTCAGCCAAAACGTGAATTTTCAAGATCACCACTTCTGTTAGCGGGACTTAGCGAAAATGAGATGCAAGGTAGGCATTCCCGTGAAAAAAACGCCGCTAACCACACTTCGCAACATTTACAAGGAATTCCTTGTATGGTGCAAAACCGAAAAAACTGCCTCTAAGTCGAGGCAAAGGCAGTTTTTTAAGATCAAAAAATAGCTGGTCTTAAAATTGGTGCATACACTTGGGCTCACATATAAGATGTTTAGGTGTTGGACAGCGCTGCAAGGAATATTGCTGCGCTGCCCTGCACCAAAGCGAAAAGGTGAGGAATGCGCCCCATTTTATTGATGGGCATCATTCATGAAAAGTGTTGCATCACTGCAACAAAACAGTGTTGCAACACTTTTCACTGCGCCCTCCTTGTGACACCATCTATGCGTCGTATTTACTGTACGGCGCTACATGTCGCAATCAATAACAGATACGTCTGGAATCTTGACATATCTGTCAGCGCTAAAGTCACGCATAGCTGCAGTTGTGTCGCAAGCATGACGCGATTCCATCAATGCATGGGGCTGGCCTTTCCCTATGGCACTGCGTCACCCTTATCCCTGCTATGAGCGAGGCGTAAGGTTTTGATGCAGTGGTGTCCTAGAATTGTCGCAGTGAAATCTGATAGATTTCACTGCACCACTCCTACGAGGCTTTGTTGCGTGGGAACACCCACCCTTCATACATCATACCTGACGCCGGTAAAATGTGGCGCAGGGCTTTACAAGGTCACGCATATGCCTAGATGCGTCACTTTGTAAATACGGCGCTATGTGGTGCAAAATTAACGCTGCAAGTAAGTCAAGAAAATGACGCACCGGCGGCTTTAAACTGTCAGAAGGGGCTCATGAATAAGCCCCTCTGTATTTTTTCCCTACATTGATGCACAATGGCTGTCATGCGCCAACGCAGGCACCCTTGCGCCATGGTGTTGTGGAGTTGATTGATGTTGTGCAGGAAGGGACACCTACCTGCACAAAACCTATCAATCCAAGGTATTTCCTCTTCATCTGTGTGGTGTGCGTTGATGGTGGATTTGAAGGTTGTGTGAGTTTCAGGAGTATTGTTGTGGCTCCATCTCTTCTCAAGATGTCTGCAGGTGCATCTGAACTAGTGGAGGGCAGGAGTGGACCAGTTGACCTTCTTGGAGGGTTGTTTGCCTAGTCTTTTCTTGAGGGGTGCCAGGGTGTCGGCGTTGTTGGAAATCCATCAGTGGGGATTGTGCGCTGCGATGTTGGCGTCTGTAAGGGTTGGTGGAGTGGTGGTGCTGAGGGAGTTGGCCAGAAGTTCTTCGGTGTCCTTGATCAAGCTGTGAGGGGGCGGTGATGGCGGGGGTGTACCGTGGACGTGGTGAAGGCGTCAGTCCAGGAGCGTTCGGTGGTTTGGCTGTAGTTGAAGTTCCCGCTGGCGGAGAAGACGGGCTTGAGAGTGTGTCCGGCTATGTGGGTTGGTGCAATGACTATCTGCTTGAATCCGATGTTGGCGAGGTTCCTCAGGAGGGGGGTGGTGTTCTGGTCACTGGGGTTGTTCACGTGGAACTTGAGGTCTCTGAATAGGATGTAGTCAGTGAATGGGAGAGCCTAGGGTGCGATGAGGTCTACGATGGTATTGGTGAATGGGGGTTCATGGGCCGGGGGGCCTGTAGACGAGGGTGCCACGGAGGGTGATTTTGGGGTTGGTCCGGATCTGGAAGTAGAGGTGTTCCATGGTCGCCGTTGGGTCATTAGAGTGCGTGGTCAGTCGGAGTGTGCTTTTGTAGACAATGGCAATGCCTCTTCCAGGACGGGCGGGGTGGTCCTTGCGGGTGATTTTGTAGCCTTCAGGGATGGCGATGGCGATGTCTGGAGCAGAGGCTGGTCCAGGTTTCCATGAAGAAGGTGATGTCTGAAGAGGTGGCGTCGAGGAGGTCCCAGATTTCTGTGGTGTATTTGTGGAGGGACCCCACTTTGAGGAGTTGAGCTGGTCGGGTGCACTGTTGGTCAGCTGGGCGGCAAGAGGCACTGGTGTGCTGATGTGACAGAAGGTGTGTTTGCAGTTTCGGCAGGCGCAGGGTGAAAGGGTAGTCTTCAGTGATGCTAGATGGCTGGCGGCGTGACGTCCAGGGTTGAGGGTGAGGAGGGTGTTGGCGTTGTAGAGGTGGAGTGTCTGAGAGGCAGGGTCCCCAGTGCTAGGCGCGGTACAGGGGCAGACGGACGTAGACAGGCTTGCCTTCAGCGCACCAGTGGCACGCCCGCTATGCACAGTCACACAGTGTCTGCCATTAAGTAGTGCTGCAGGGGGATGAACAGCTGGAAGGCGGGAAACGCAGGAAAGGACACTGGAGGGGGCAGGGACACGGGCGATCGCAGCGGCAACAAGGAAAAGAACAGGGAAAAAGTAACTGAAAAAAAGCAAATGAAAAACAAAGTCAAACAAAGCAAAGATAAAAAAAACATACAAATGTAGAGAAGCAACAGAGAAGAGCAGAAAGATGGACAGGAACAGCAGAAAAGAGGGATAGGAGGGCAGTCAAGCTGCAGAGCAGTGACACTCTAGCACTAGACCACCAGGAATGAGGTGCAGGCAGGAGCCTGCGGGTGGAAGAGGGACTCAAACACCTGACCTCTAGGTCAGAAGTACCAGCAGCAGCAGATGGGGACAGCAGCAACCAGACGGCGCAGTGCAATGGGAAGAGGAAGCCCACTAAGGGATAGTCCCCCGTACACCCAAAAGCAATCTAACAGGGGGCAGGGAAAGGCAGCACCACCCGGTTGTCTCTTCCGATCTAACAGTGGCGACTGGATTCCGTGTTCCCCAGTGAGTAACAGCGGATCAAGTTGCATACCCAAAGGCCTGGGCCCAAACCGGCCCCCGTGCCCCTGGCACCCACTGCCACCAATGACCGATCTCAATGACTTGAGCCAGTTAGTGGAGTCCCCCACCAGTCTTGTGCAATGCCCTCGGTGATGTAGGTCAGCCACAGCCCAGGGATTGCACAGGGCACGGTGTTTGTCACTCACAGGCGCTAGGCCTGGGCCCGACTCGACCCCCAGGCCTCTTCCGCTATGTGTCCCACCTTCTCATCACCTGGACATTGACACCATGGTTCAATACGCTGCAATCTCCCCAAATTTGTGACTCAGCTAGCAGGAGCCTCAGCCAGGCGGGATTTCAGAAGCCTGGGTACAGCAGTCACCAGCAAGTCCGCTGTGGAACCTCCCGATGCAGGTGATGCAACAGGGCCCCATTGCAGCACTCCCACCACACAAGTTCGGTGCAGCCCACAGGCCTCACCCTCCACAGTGTCCGGCCAGCGCAACATCCCCCAGCCTGTGATGCAGAGAGGCGCGGCCCACCATTGGCAATCTCTTCCATGAACCCCGGTGTAGTGCTGGCACAAGGTATGCGATGCAGACCTCTATACGTTGGTGTGTAGGAGCGTCTCTACCGTTCACAGCTCCAATGGGCGCCAGGCAGTCTTTTCACACAGGTCAGCATAGTGTCTCCATGCGACTGGCCAGACTTCACCACCAGGTAAAGGCGATCACCAATGCCTCAATGTCTACCGCCACGGCCCAGCAACTCCACAGCACCTTGGCCTCCCACTATGGGTCACAGATGCAGGCCCAGTGAGGTCTACGGGCCCCGGGGACTGTCCGTGCTTTCAAGGTTTTGGCTGCCATGGTGTTGCAAGGAGGGTGCTGTGAAAAGTGATGCATCTCTGTTTTTTCCCAGCTATACACCTCTTTTCAGAAATGTAGCCCTGAATCCGCATTTCGTCTTACCCTGGGACTCTGGCTGGTCATCCTGGCTGTTGGGGAGTTTGGGGGTGTTGTCGATCTGTGCTGCACTTGGCCCTGGCTGCTCCATTCTGCATTCCATTGTTTTTGTTTTATTTTTTTCTTTGGATGTGGACTTATAGGCTATTTTTCTCTTGAGAAGCAAAAAAAGTGACATTGGGCTGACTAACGTGAGTTTTTTTGCCGCTAATTGGCCTTACGTCACTTTTCTCTCACTAACGTCAAAATGATTATCGCCTTAAGGCTAGTGTTAGCGGCAGTTTTCACCTAACTAACGGAGGTTAGGTGGTTGAGTGCCTGGTCAAAAATGGGAATCTCAGAAAAACAGCGCAGTGGGTTAATCAACCAACTGCAGAGGTTTATCTGCTCTAATTCCTGAATGATTTATAATGACCTCAATGGATATTTTTTTTCCTCAATGGATATTTTTTTTAAATGCAATAAGAAGTAAAATACATACAAAATGGCAGGATAATTAAAAAAGAAATTCCAGCAGCAACTCTGAAAGAGGGACATCTGAGACACATGGGGAACCTTTGAAATGTAACCCTCAGCCTATACAATAAAAATAGAAAATAAAGAGACAACGGTGGGTGGTGATGTTGCGCTGGCAGTCCATGGAGGGCTACTCTCAGGGACAGCAAAGATAGTGAATCAAAGTTTCCATCATGATCGTTTGCAATGACCTGCTCGTGGAAATAAAAGCAGCCATCAATTCGCACAGAGAAGGGCAGGGGGCAGTGTTTAACAATATAAAGGTCGCCAGGCAGCAGCACAGCCTAAGCCACTAGCAGGGAATTATTACCGGAGAACAGTCACCTTTTTGCCCCTCGTCCCACTTGAGTCAGATCTCCAAGGTTCAGTCGTTGCTCCATGCTTTTGACCCCGGTGTAACCGGAAAGACAAGGGTGGTGTTTGCAAGCCTTACCACCTTACTGCAACTGGTTCTGCTGATGTTTGGAAACGTCGGCCATATCTAAACACTGCGCTCTGTCTTTCAGTGTTGGATGAAAAACAGATTTCAGATCTATTTTGTAATGAAAAGCTAATCTGTGGCATATTGTGGCCTAATACGGGCCACAATAGTGAGCCGGG
Source organism: Triturus cristatus (assembly GCF_964204655.1). Classification (NCBI taxonomy): domain Eukaryota; kingdom Metazoa; phylum Chordata; class Amphibia; order Caudata; family Salamandridae; genus Triturus; species Triturus cristatus. Next base: position 116,071,253 of record NC_140580.1, read on the forward strand.
TCACCGGTGCCCTGTGCTGCCGGCATTGTGTGCTGAGTGGGCCACAGGGGCAGGCAGCGACCTGCACAAGACTGGAGGGAGAAGGGGGCGGGGAGGGGGGAAATGTTCATGAGGACAAAATGAAGGAGAACCCCCCTCCCTCCCCCGCTAAAATGGCACTTGTGGGTTATTGTTTACCTTGCTCCTAGAAAAGCGTGCCACATCTGTTTCGTGGGCACTGACCAGCGGCGGCCCCTCATGAGGCCTCCCCCCCCCCCCCCCTCAGAGTTTTAAGCCTGTTTTATTATCGTTTTATTGTAATCCTCTGGAACCCCCTCCCCCGATGAATCTTGGGGACGGGTACAGGGGATCACACTGCTGGCGGAGGAGTGGTAGTGCTCTCCCTTCACTGCCCATGAGGGTTTGTCTGGCCGTCTGGTAGCAGTGTGTTTTAAACTTGTATTTATTTTGTCATTTTAGTGGTTTTATAAAGCATTGACCATGTCAAGCCGGTGACAGAGGGCTTTACAGTTAGCATAAACAATACTTTTACTGGGATAATGAGTACATGTAAATCGTGACGCATCTCTATATAATGTTGCTAATTAGTACAATTTGTGATGCATAGTTTTGTAAATTGTCATGAAAATCTTTTGTAGAATCAGTGATAAATGTATTCTTTAAATTGAGACGTGGAATCTAAAAGAAACGGACTTAGTAGGAAGGTAGTAAAAGCCACAACAATGAAATGGTTGTGTTGTGACATTCACACTTGTGAGTTTTCCATCTTTGGTTTAGGTAGATGACTTATTGGTCAGCTTGCTTAAAAATCTTTCATTCCTCTTTTAAAAGTGGCATACGAGTTGGCTGACCACAAATTGGAAATATGTTATTTTATGTTTCGGCTCTGCTAAAAAGCAGGCTTGTATATGTGCTTTTTGGTTATTAAGTATTGTGATTTCTGGCATCAGCCATTTTTTTTTAATTTCTGGAATTTCTGTCTTTCCCTAAGATTTTGATAGGTAAACTGGGGAGTTGTTGTATAAGGCACTGCAAGTAGTGCCTGGCATTTTTAACATGCAGCAGATGTCCATTGGAAGCCAGATCAGAGCTCTTAGGGCAGGTGAGGTGTGTTATGTCGTTTTAGTGTTTGTTATTAATCAAATTTATGACTGCCTTAAGAGGAGGCTACATTGATAAAGTGCCTCCATATTTTAGATAACTAGGGGCAGCTAGGGACTGGACAAGACTGTATAGGCATTGCTCTGATGTTTGGTATTTAAAAGTGGGAATAGTTCGAAGTTGCTATTGCACATTTCTTTCAATTTTGCTAAAGTGTCCTTGTAAAGATAGTTTGCCTGGACTTCACTTTGTTTTTTAACAGTCATTGGTTTAATTCCTAATGGGTTTGAGTCCAAGATCCAGTTGTGAGAAGGAGTGTTGTTTTTGTCTGGACAGATAAGAACGAATTCTGTTTTGCCTGGTTGAAAATTAAGGAATTTATTTGGATAGCCATGCCTGGTTCACTTTAAGAGCCTTCTTTCGATTTGTCACGTCTGGTTCGATAATATTTTTTAAATGAAGCTAAGTGTCATCAACTGATTCGTGCACATGGTATTCTTCGCTTATTGGCTAAGTATGTTGGACCAGTATGGAAAATTGTGGAACTCCAGGAACTGCACAACTGCAAATTCTCCAATGCAGTGGTGGGCAAGAAATAGAGAAAGGCTATGGAAGCCAAGCCTCACACCTGTAAGACATTGATACTGGTTTGTTAGAGGGCGGTCATTGCACAGGTATTTGCCAGGACCGGTCTTGAGCATGTGCCAGCTGGGCCCACACCCAGGGTGTCCACCTCCAGAGGGATCCTGGAGCTCCCTGTAAGTAAGTAAGTAAATCTTTATTCGGTTATAAAAGCAATAATAACCATTAAAGTACATATAAAACACATTAAATACAATATACACATTTCGGATAAACTCCTTAAGACAAAAATTAAATCAGTCAAGATTTACTCTATGTTTAAAAATACATTTTAAAAAGGTACTAACATATTTTGTGGTCAGTACATTATTCAAAAATTGCAGATGCAACATGGCGGGACGACACCTTCTAAGACCAAGAGTTCTCAGCAATGGGTTTAGCCATAATTTACGGTGCATGGAGTAGAATTTGCAGAACAATACCGTATGCATTGTTGACTGTTCTGACAGCTCGTCGCAAGGGCACGCCGTTAAACCCTCCTTCCAGTCATGATTCTTTGGAAAGGCTACAAGCCTATGGAAAACATTCAACCTAAATCGCGTCAACAGAAAACGCTCAAATTGTGATTCGACGTAGGTTAAATATGGTTCTATTTCCAGTGTAGTCATGACTATCAAGGAGTGTTGAGCAGATTTTTTATTTATCTCCTTGGTCAACCGTATTTCTTCCATATGGCTGAGAGCCTTTATTTTTAAATCTTTCTTTGAGATTTCAGCAATTTGTACGGGGTTGACATAATACTTATTGAGCCCCAAATCTTTATGAAAGTTTTTCACATAACACAGCCATTCGATTTTCCCCGCATGTTCCAAGGACATGCAATCGGCCACTATCTCTTTTGTAAGTGAGTTTTTGGTTGACGTCCAAATACGGCGCCACAACAAAAGAACTGCACAACTGCAAATTCTCCAATGCAGTGGTGGGCAAGAAATAGAGAAAGGCTATGGAAGCCAAGCCTCACACCTGTAAGACATTGATACTGGTTTGTTAGAGGGCGGTCATTGCACAGGTATTTGCCAGGACCGGTCTTGAGCATGTGCAAGCTGGGCCCACACCCAGGGTGTCAACCTCCAGAGGGATCCTGGGGCTCCCTGTAGCAGTCTCCCTATCACTTAGATCTAGAGGAGAAAAGTGTGTCTAAACGCTTTCTCTGAAGGTTGTTGACTCTCTTGTCTGGATTTTGTTGTATTTTCTTTTCATAGTGCTCCTTACTCTTGCCCTCCTTTCCTTCCCCCAACTCGTCCCAGGTTTTCAATGCATAAGATGATTATAGAGGACGAATACAGGTGTGTGCCAAATTTAAGCAAAGGCCAGCTCTGGTTTTTGAGTTCAGGTTGCTGCATCCTAAGTAATAGGGCTACACATTGGTAAATATGATCCCTTGCCATACAGACTGCTCTGTTGATAGGTACCGAGGCCTTATATGCTGTGCAGTGGTGTAACAATGGGGCTATGGGCCTCAGGGCAGCAAGGAAGATTGGCCCTCGTCCCCTGTTCTGGAGTTAAATGCAAGGCTACATTTAGGAGCCAGTGTGCCCATCACAGCCCTGGGCTCCGGTGCATCTGCACCTGTTGCACTTTTGAGAGCTACGTCCCAAGCTCGGTGAAAATGTAACTGCTTACAAACTGGCACTGATGCACCCCTCTAATGAGCTGCATTCAAAGTGAAATAGCAAATAGAACTCTCATCGAAGAAAAACACGAGGAAAGGTTTACTGAATGAATGACGTCATGCATTGGGGTGTGGGAATGTGGGCGACCGAAACCTGAAACAGCAATGAGTCAGTTCAGCTGCGAAACATCCAACTACAAGTCCCCAGTGCAACGGGCAGGCAGAAAGAGTAACAAGACTATTACAGCCGTGCACCAAAGAGACGTCGATGCTGTGGTTTATTGAAGTGCAAGCACATCGCACCGGTCTAGATCTTTGTGATGTGTCCTAGCCATTGTCCACCCCGAATCACGTGTCCCCTCCCAGTACTTTGAACAGCCAACTCCAACACAAGAAACAAACAGTGCATCTAAAAACACGACTTCCAGTCCAAGCAGGGGTTTCGGGTCATTATTTGTCTACTGCAAATATTATTTCCTGACAGCAGTCCCATATCAGGAAGTTCCTTTTGAAAATAACGATCATAACGTCCGGTCTAAAATTGAACACTCACGGAGACTCTATCCAGCAGAGGCTGGGGGCATCATTCACTGAGTCTGGGGGGGGGGGGGGGGGGGCATTTCTCCTCACTGCTGCACGGGACGGGCCCATTATCTCTTAATTACATGATGATAAAAGCAGAAAGGTGACACTTTGTCCCGGGGTCACCTACTTGCACATTAGCAGAATGTATAAAATCGGCTACATATGCAAGACTAATGTGCGCGCGATGTACAATTTGCTGAGTTAAAAACGGCGGGATAATTACACGCCCCATCTCGTGCCTTTCCAGGACTGGTGGCTATTAGAACTATCCCTCCTGGTGTCCTCCGCCTTCTCCAGAAGTTGTAAAGCACACGACAGGTGGAGGAGACAAAGGGGACGTTAATTTATTTGTGAGAAAAGCAAGGTAAGCATGGAGCTCAAAGTGCACGCGGGAGCAAGAGATTTACGGTTAAATGCATAGAAAGCTGGCGCCTTTTTTTTTTTAACCTTTAGCCTTTTGTATTGTATTTGTGTCATTTCTGTGTTTATGGAAATATCAGTCACTAAAACACCATATTAGAAAGCAGCTACTTTGTGGTGCGGAGGTCAAGAGTGGTGGAGCGCCTATTGCACGTGCACAGCGGCTGCACGAGTAACTGCGTGCTTGGTCTCTGTGGCAGGAACGAGATATGGCCAGGTATTGCAGAGTCCCCCTCCATTGATCAGACAACCCCCATTTTTACCTCAACCTTTGGGGCCCCCATAGTGCAGACAGATCCTCCTTCATTTTCCCCCAAGGCAACAATGTAGGCAACACACCAAAGTTTGGGTCAAGGATTGTAAAAACCCTGGCCGTATTTTATTCATAACAATAAACAAAACATTAATTTTAATATTTACACCATTTTACACAATACACAGAAAGTCCTGTCCATTACATTGATATGTACAGTATGTCAATTGGCTATCCTTAACATGTTTCTAATACAGTGCCATTCCTATCATAAGCTAAGTGATCAGCAACATTATTTTTCTGCGTATCCCTGTTTAAGGCTATATAGCAAGGTCAATGACTGGTCCAAGATCATGCTAGGTCCCACCCTCCTACCGCAGTGATCTTGCGCAGGAGGCCCAGTTCGCTGGAAGGTCACATCACCCCGGGCACCCTCTGTACGCCCTCAACATTATCTCCATAAGGGGCTGTGGAGTTACGCTCAGTTTTTTTGCACCCTTGCATGTGTGCAGAGGTTGGCCAAAAAACCTACTGGAAGCGGAACTTCCCCTCCCCCCGCACCCTTCCAGCCTACCAGCTGTAACTGCCCCTGGAATTCCATGAGAGACCATCTGTCCCCCCTCAGGTGTCTCCATTTGACAATGGTGATGCCTGCTAAGGACTGTAAACAATGCCCACCAATCATGCTCCCCGCCAGCACCGTCTGCCCTTCGGCTGTCTTTGCTCCCTCAAACTGCACCCCCATTTTCTTAGCCCTCTCCAGCACGCTCTCCTCGCTTAGTAATGTCCCCGGGGCCGGGGTCCAAGTACCTGCCTTAGCCGGCCACGGTAAAATTGCTGCCAAACTAGCCACTAAATCAGGCTGCCCAGGTGCACCCCCAGATGGACCCTCTCCCGCTAGGATGTTTGAAACCTGAGGCAGGGGATTGGTACCAGGTGTACCTGGTTGATTACCCCGCTCTGTTCCAGGTGGAATCACCGCTGGTGCTACTGGTACACTACTTGCCGCTACTGGCACTGCCACCAGCAGTGTCGCTGGCGCAGCCCCCTCTGATCCCCCCACCCTCGGGGGCATGTCTCCCCCTCTCCTAGCTCTAGACCTCTTGAGCACCGGAGGGAATGCTGCCTTAGGGGCCACTCCCATTGGTCTGGGCCTTTCCTCTTTCCCATCCTGCCCATCTACTCTGCTCCTCAGCTCAGCTAACGATTGCCCCATGTCCTCCATCTTTTGCATCATGGACTCCATAAAAATCTCCATGCGTGAGTGCTGCCCGCTCTTCTTTGCCTTTGGGGCCATTACACCAAGGGAGTCACCACAGCCTTATAATCCCAACCTGTCTCCCACTGCCCTTCAGCTTCCTTAAAAAAGGCACCACAGCAAACAGAAATAGCTCCCTAAAAAACACCATCACCTTTTAAAATTACAGCTGCTATCCTTTCACAAGGGGAAACACCCCCCTGCCCTAATTTCTAGTGACCACACAAAACAATAACCTTTTTGATCAAAAAACAAAGACACCGCTCCTCCCAAAACCTCTGTAGCAGAGCAAAACAACAGCCCACTAGCCCCTTCACCTTAAAGTCGCGGATTTCCCCAGCAGGGACCGCCCAAGATTACCAGTGTGACTTAAACAGACCAGCTGGAGCCACCACCTCAACACCAATCGTGTCGGGCTGGCGAGTATTCACTCAGCCTGCGTGGCTCCCAGCTGTATACAGGTGGCACACTATTAGGGGCAGGCTGCAGCTCCACAAAATTCTCCTGGTGTTCTTGTGCTGTTTGATGGTCCTACAGACTGGAATCAGCTTCAATATCCTGCAGGGAAACAAGAAGGTGGGGGGAGAAAAAGAAGGAAAAACGAAGAAAAAAGCTCTTTTCCAAGACGTCTCAGTCCTGGAGACCTTTGTGTCCCGTTCAGGGTGTGGAGCGGCGAAGAAAGAGGCCGATTCCACAGCCTTTTTATTGCCAAATTGGCCGTGGAGCCGGTTAGAACCGGCTTCCCGGCCGCATTTTGCCATCATTGACTTCTAGTTGTGCTTCCAGGTCATGGCCCCAGCACCAAATCACTGCAGGCGTGTGGCGAAAGCCGCCCGTGTCACTTCCTGTGCGCTGCGACCTTGCCGCCCGCCTTCACTCAGGGGTACCGGCATGGCCGCCATACTCAGCGGCGAGCCCAAGTCCTGGTCCCACCTGTGTAGATTCATTCTGCCTATATAGAGAAAAGAGGTGATCCCTCGAAAAGATGCTGCCCTCTATCCCTGATCACTGAGTGATTCCCTTAAACAGAACCTATGCTTTATAAATCATTTTATTTTAAATAAAGTATTCATAGAACTCAATCCTTGGCTACTGAAGGGTCTTGGGAAAGAAGGAATTTACCCCCTGGAAGAGGGACTGAGAACTCCAGCAGGTCTTAGATTATGTCATCTATTTTACGCTCAGGCAGGCACAGATTAGAAAAGGCAAAAGAGGGTGCTGCATGAGGAATTTGGACCATTTCAGGAGTGACCTGAAACAATATTTGGTTGCACATGCTTCAATGTCTAAAATCAAGTCAGTTGATAATGTGCAATACTTCAATGTTTGCTTTGCTAAAGCGCAGCACGGGTATTTAATTGGAGCAGGGTATAGTAGCAACTGGCTCTATTTCTCAGGTGCCAATAACAAAATATACGAGATGTAACTGAGTAGGGTCAATAAAATTGGTTGTAAATACGAATAGAAATGAACATTGTCCCAAGGTGTCCTATGTTGGAATAAAACAACACCCTTTTGTCATATTAGCAGAATGAACAAGAAACACAGTGGTATATATCAGGCAGCACACATGAATAGTGGCCCGAAGTGTGAATAAGCATTGGCAAAGCCATTAGGTCTTCCCTATGTGAGAATTTTTGGTGTTGTCAACGTCTTTTAGCCATCTTGTACAGCAGTGTGGCTGGTGTTCGGTATGGCTAAAAATTATTGGTGTAACATAGAGTAACGTGGCATAGAAGAGAGTGAAGTAGAGTGGTGTGAAGTGATGTAGAGTATTGTAGGTTGGAGTGGCATAGGGTAGAGCGGCGTAGAGTGGAGTTGCATAGTGTGAAGCAGCATACAATAGAGTGGATTAAAGTAGAGTAGAGTGGTGCAGTGTAGAGTGAAGTATAGTGGCATAGACAGAAGTGGAGTAGAGTGGAATGGTGTAGAGCGGCATTGGGTTGAACGGAGTGGCGTCAAGTGGAGTGGCATGGAGTGGCATAAATTAGATTGGTACAGAGTGGAGTGGCGTAGAATAGAATTGTGTAGACTGGCATACAGTGGGGTGGTGTGGAGTAGAGTGACGTAAGAGTATAGTGGAGTGCCATAGAGTGGAGTAGAGTAGAGTACAGTGGCAATGTGTTGTGAGGAGTTGAGTGGCATGGAGCAGAGTGACGTAGAGTGGAGTGCTGTAGAGTAGAGTGGCACTGATTAGAGTGGTGTGGAGTGGCATAGAGTAGAGTGGCATAGAATGGAGTGGAGTGGTGTAGCGTGCCATAGAGTGGAGTGGTGTAGAGTGGTATTGTGTGGAGAGGCATATAATGATGTAGAGTAGTGTGGCATAGAGTAGAGAGGTGTAGAGTAGAGTGGCATAGAGTAGGGTGGTGTAGAGTGACCTAGAATGGAATGGAGTGGCATAGAGTGGCGTGAAGTAGGGTGACTTGGAGTAGAGTTTCATGAAGAGGAGTCGAGTGGAGTGGCACAGAGAGTGGCGTGGAGTGGAGTAGAGTGGCATAGAGTGGAGTACAGTAGTGTAGAGTGGCATAGAGTACAGTGTAGTGGTGTAGAGTGACATTGCATTGAGTAGCATGGAATGGTGTAGAGTGGCACATAGTAGAGTGGCGTAGAGTAGATTGGCATAGAGTAGAGTGGCCTAGAGGGGAATGGAGTGGCATAGAGTGGCATAGAGTAGAGTGACATAGAGTAGTGTGGAGTAGACCAGAGTAGAGTGGTGTGGAGCAGACTGGAGTAAAGTGGAGCGTCATAGAGTGGAATGGAGTGGCATAGAGCTGCACTGTGTCGAGTGGACTGGCATAGAGTGGAGAGACATAGAGTGGCTTAGACTGGAGTGGGTAGATGGGTATAGAGTGGAGTGGTGTGGAGTAGAGTGGAGTGGCATAGAATGGAGTAAAGTGGCATAGATTAGAGTGGCACTGTGTTTTGTGGAGTTGAGTGGCATAAAGTAAAGTGGTGTAGAGTGCCATGGAGTTGTGTAGAGTAGAGTGGCACAAAGTAGAGTGGCAAGGAGTGGAGCAGAGTGGCATAGAGTGAAGTGATGTAGAGTGGCATAGGATGGAGTTTTGTAGAGTGGCATTGTGTGGAGTGGCATGGAATGGTGTAGAGTGGCATAGAGTAGAGTGGCCTAGAGTGGAATGGAGTGGTGTAGAGTGGCATAGAGTAGAGTGACTTTGAGTAGAGTGGTGTGGAGTAGACTGGCTTACAGTGGAGTGGCATACAGTGGAATGGGGGAGTAGAGTGAAATGGCATAGAGTGGCTTAGAGTGGTGTGGAGTAGAATTGCATAGGTTGGCTTAGAGGAGAGTGGTGTAGAGTAGAGTAGCATTGTCTGGAGTGGAGTGGCTCAGTGTAGAATGGCATAGAGTAGAGTGGTGTGGACTGGCATGAGTAGAGTTGTGGAGAGGCATAAAGAGGAGTGGTGTAGCATTGAGTGCAATAGAGTAGAGCAGCATAGAATAGTACAGTTGTGGGTGTAAGTAATTAAAGCATCAATATGGATTGCAAATAGGATGAAAGAAACATAAATAGGAAGCCGTGGGCCTGTGTTAACGGTAGGAAAGCACAATGTACGTCCAAGAATAATATTGAAATGCTTATAAAATAAAATAAAAAAGTGCGAGTAAGAACAAAGACAAGGAAAAGCACATGTACTTGATCCATGCTCCAGGGAGGAGCTATCACAAGAAAGGTAAGGAAGTCAATGGGAGCTAAGAAATTGAAAGTGTTCAAATGAGATTGAGAACAAAACATAACATGCAACATATTTTCTGCATATTAGGGTGCTGCTACACTAGGGGTAATTTTTAGAGAGATGGTACTGAAACTGTGGCCTTCTGCTCTCTAATAGAGCAATGTGCTACGATATATACCAGATTCCAGCCAGCCAATAGCAAGGCACTGCTGTCACACTTACAGAGCAACTGACAGTGGATGGTGTGCCAAAGTGTAAAACGCTCTGGTTTTTGCTGCACGATGATTGGTCAACATTGCAAATAAGCTATAGCTATTACTGCATGGTGACTGGTCATATTGTAGACCCTGCCCTGATAACCCACTATGAATGTGAGCACAGAGCCCAGAGTTTGAAGAATGACAGGCCCAGAACAGGTTTTGTTAGAAAGTGGGTCTTTCTCTAGTTGGCAGAGGTATGCACCCTGACTAAGTAGGGACCAAAATCCTAATCAGGGTAAATCACAACACAATTCTAAATTATCCTGTGCTCATTCTCCGGTAGCTTGGCCAGAGCAAGCAGGCTTAACTTACAAGGCATTGTGATACAGTATTTGTACAACTCAGTAAATACATCACAAAAAGACCCCACAACAGTTTAGAAAAATAGAGAATATTAATCTGAATAAAACATGACCAGAATGACAAAATTCCAATGTGCAGAAGTTGCCATAATGAATTTTGTAGAAATAAATGCAGTAAAGCGCTTAGAAGCAAGTAGCGCTAAAAAAGGTTACTTTAAGTCGCGCTGGACTGGGGCAAAGTCAAAGTTTGGGCTGACCTCGTGGAAACACAGGCCAGCTACAGGACCCATGCAGGCCCTTGTGAGCAAAGTACCTTTCCTAGTCACAAGCAACAATTTGCGTCGATCTTCTCCATACAGTGAAGGCAATGCTTTGGTTCTGATTCATGCAGATGAGACAATGCGTCACAGTCGAGCCTCGCTGCCGGGACCTTGGATACGCACTGCGTCATCGTCCAACCTCGCAGTCGGGTTGATGTGCTGAAGTCGAGCCTAGCGGTTGGGACCTCAGTTCGTCACTGCATCGTCGTCTGATCTCGCAGTCAGATCCCGTGGAGCTGTTGAGCTGCGTAAGGCTGTCTCCGTATCTGCACTGCATCAGCATTGAAGGCCACAGCGTCGGTTCCAATTGCCGCAGTGGTGACGATGCATTGATTTTGTAGCAATACAGCTGCAGAACTCATATCTGAGGACCAGAACTTGGAGGGGGCACCTCAGGCAAGGGTAGGACTCACAGAGAACAGAGTAGACCAGCACCAACATGATTGCAGAAAACAGGAGGGAAACCCTTGGAGATAACTTGGAGGGAAGGCAGAGTCCAGCTCTCCTTCAGCAGAGTCAGGGAGCAGCAGGCAGCAGGGTTACAAGCAGAAAGCAGTCCTTCCAGAAAAGCAGTCTTGTTGAGTCCTTTGAGTAGCACAGCAGTCCTTCTGACAGAGGTTCAGTTCAGGATTCTGAACTGTCTGATGTTTTGGGATCAGGGACCTAGTACTTATACCCAATAGTGCCTTTGAGGTGGAGGGGACATCAAAGACTGGCCTCTGAAGTGCACACAATCCCTTCCAGTCTGCCAGGCTAACCTTGGGGGGTAAATCAGTTCTTTGTGTATGTACAGGACATTACCTATTTAAGTGTAAGTATCAGCCATCCCATTCCTTCCTGCCCTTGGAGATCCATCAAAATGCAGATGAATGCGGATGAGTGCTCAGAACGCTGATGAACCTCCCCTTCCTGTGTTTTTGGCTGTCTAGAGGGAATGCAAAAGTGTTACTGTCACCCAACCCAGACGTGTATTAGAGACAGGCACAGAAGGAATAGAAAAGCTAAAAGCAAAGAAATATCCACTTTCTAAAAGTGGCATTTCTGAAACAGTAATGGTAAATACAACTTCACCAGTAAAGAGGATTTATTAAGACCATTCCAAACATATGAAACATGAAAACGCTACCCCTCTATGATCGGGAATTACAGCTTAAAAGTGTATTAAGGAATTCCCAGTGCTAGCCTACAACAGGAGTAGGCCTCACCTTAGTGAAAAACTAAATAGTTTGTTTGTCACTACCAGGACACGTAAAACATAGAAATACATGCCCAACTTTTACTTACACAGCACCCTGCACTTTGGGTTACCAAGGGCCTTCTTTAGGGGTGACTTATATGTAATAAAAGGGGAATTTAAGGCTTGGCAAGTAGTTTTAAATGCCAAGTCGAAGTGGCAGTAAACTGCACTCTGAGGCCCTGCAATGGCAGGCCCGAGACAAGTTTGAAAGGCTACTTGTGTGTGTGGCACAATCAGTGCTGCAGGCCCACTAGTAGCATTTAATTTACAGGCCCTGCGTATATGGTATACCACTTTTCAAAGGATTTATATGTATATTAAATATACCAAACAGGTGTGTGTCAATCATCACATGTTAAAGGGAGAGAGCACATGCACTTTAGCACTGGTTAGCAGTCCTAAACCAGAAAAAACAAATACAGAAACATGGAGGGAGGCAGGCAAAAAGTTGCGGGAAGACCACCCTAAGGCTGTCGGGTCTAACAAAGTGTATAAAGCAGACCCTGCCTTGATTGCAGCAGGTGGATGAAGGACACTGCTATATAGAGACCATGTGGGCCTGCGTGTGTGTTTTTGCGTGGGTATGCCACCATATGAAAGTGCGTGTTTACATGATTGCATGCATCTGTGTGTGTCTGTGTTAGAAAAGACGTGTATGTGTGTGAAAGAGGATGTAAGAGTGTTGATAATTGTTATGTCCCTCTGGGCAGACATGTTCTTCCCTAGCAGCCGCCTGTCCAATGGCTTTTTAAGTCACCAAAGGCATCTTGTGCTCCCTCTGACAAACTAGGGCCATCTTTAGTATGATAGGGGTCAACCATTGGCATCATAGTGTCAATTGCAAGATGGTGCTCACTCCTGGAATAAGTGCCTATCATTATAGAGTCCATAACTGGCATAATAGTAGTCCACTATAATGGAGGCAACCCTTGGCATAGCGTGGAAGTCAGTAACATTATGGAGTCTCTCACAGTTGTAGAAGCGTAAAACTGTATTTACTCACATTAGCTTAACTGTAACTTGCTTCAACAATATTTTCTTGTCAGGCTTTGCTGTTCCCACCTCTTGGCTCACAAGACATGATTATGAAGACTAGCTTGCTAAGCTGAAAATGTTTAAATATTTGTTGATACTACTCAACATTTGTTTTATCCATTCTCCTGAACTCAGGCTAGAAAACTGTGTGTGTGTTTTTTAAAAATAATTAATCATATGTTCCTATTTGAAAATTATGAGCACTAGTATAGAAATGTGTGTTTGCCACTGCACAGTGAGTTTGCTTCATTAGTCAGTGCTGGTGGAACCTCTGGGCAGTTTGTAGTGTGATTCACAGACTATTAATTTTTATTTTGTCAATAAACCCTTTCAGAATTTGATTGGAATGTATGGAGATTTGTTTGCTGATGGCATAGTCCTTTGCACTGGAATAATGGTGGCCAACCCTCTAATAGAATATCATGGGCAGAGCCTTGTGACTGACTTGATAACAACTTGCTCGCTGAGCTTAGTATGCTGGTCTGGGCTGGCTGGAGGTAGCCTCTGCACCATGAGAGTTGAGGGAATTCAAGGAAGCCACTAGGGGCCATGGTGGCATGAGGAGCATCGATGAGGAGTCCTTTGCCGAAGGACTCCGTCAAAAACCTGGGAGTCATTTGGGATAGTGATCTCTCCTTCAAGAAGCAGATTCAATCTGTATCTGTGGCCTGTTTTTCTAAAATGAGGATGATGAAAAAATTCATCAACTTCATCCCTAACCAAACTAGGAAAACAATTGTGCAGGCGCTAATCACCTCCCATCTTGACTATGCCAATGGCCTCTATTTGGGACTATTTAAAGGTCTCCTGAGGCGCTTGCAAACAGTTCAAAATGCCGCAGTCCGTTTGGTTTGTGGTCTCCCCCTTAGAGAACACATTACCCCCCACCGCCTCAGGCTGCATTGGCTCCCAGTACATAAAAGGTCGGAATTTAAGGCCCTTACCCTTGCCCACCGTGCTATCAACGGGAAGGGTTCTGCTCATTTGTCCTCATGTCTCCGCCCCTACAGCAACGCCCGTTCACTCCGATCGAGCTCTCATCATCTTCTTTTTACCCCAAGGGTTAAAAAGGCTCGATCTGGGGGGAAAACGTTCCAAGTTTGCACTGCCTCCCATTGGAACAACCTTCCCTTGTACATCAGGAGCATTCAAGACGAACCTCCCTTTCGGAGAGCCCTGAAAACTTTTCTATTCTGCTAAATCTTCACCTTGCAGCGAGCATTATACACGTTCTCACACAAGCGCCGGGACACCCCGTTGGGGTATCTGTGCGCTATATAAGTTAAATAAATAATAATAATAATAATAGAGACAATAGTGAACCTACATTGTTAGCGTGAGGCAGGCACAGTCTCTTTGCTGTCAGAGATTCAAGATGGCATTCACCAGTCTGAAGATGCCACAGGGGCCGAGAGGCTCCTACTGAGAGTTGGCCATCCTCTTGCCTTGGTGGGCGATTTACCTGTGGCCACTTGGGAGGAGTGAGCTATTTGTTCGAAGCATGCATGGACCCTGGAACAACTCGGGCTGGTGTACATGGGGGTGAAGGTGATACTGGCACTTGGCAATCTATTCCGGGCCGGAGGCATTTTCCACGAGGGTGACTTAAGCCACTGTTTGACAATGAACCTAGTAGGAACTTTAGATCTGGAAAAATTTACGACAGAGGGCAAACACACTAGGAGAGGGTAGGAGGACTTCTTTACTCCTCCTATCCACAAGCTGTTTGTACAAAATGATTAGGAGAATGAGAGATCATCAACAGAGGCCCATGTGAAGGTCAGTAGGCAATGATGACATCCCTGGATGCCTTTATGGAGAAACTGGAGAAGGTGGAAAGATCCTCAACCTCAGTATCTGGAGCAAATGGAGCAGAGAATGGTAAACTGTAAGGGCAGTGGAAAGCTCTAGAGAACAGGATGTAGAAGGTGGGAACTGGAGACATGCAAGGACCATGGAATTCAGCAATCAGTTGCTGATACAGGAGAACTGTGCAGGGGTGCTATTAACTCTAGAAAGGAAACTGGTGACGTTGGAGAACATCAGTTTTGAGCCATCCCTTGGTACCAATTGAACAGTCTATGATGCAGGTGATGCCATCCTCAGTATAACCGTGTACATAGGATCCGTAGGTTGGTGTCTTGTAAAGAAGCAGTACAGGCTCACTTTTTGGCCAACAAGACATGCATAGGATGGAGATAGAAGTACAGCATTAATGGTGTTAGGAGATGCTGATATAGAGGAACCAATCCTGCAGAGAACATCTGAGATGAGGCATTCCTTGCAAGTAGAGGGCAGCCGCACACTGTTCTTTCCTAATGTTGTCCCCCATTCACAATTTAAGAGAAGAAAACTGCAGATGCTTTGCAGGGACTTTACAGAGGTGGGCATAGCAACTTCTTTGTGGAGCCTGGAAAAACTTACAGATTTTTATTGTGGAAAACAAAATGTGTTATTAGAAGTGAAGACAGCTCAGTCCTTCTTGAATGCTATAAGGTGTGTTGAAAGGTCGTCTACAGGTGGAGATATGGAGGTGATAGCGGGGAAATGTAAGACAGTTCTGGCCGACATTTGGCTGATCTTCGAGGGTCATTGTAAATCCGACTTGTGAGGCCGATCTGCAGACATGTTTTCATTTTATGTAAAAATTCAATAAACATTTAATTCTAATAAATGATTATGAGCACCGTTGGCATGATGATGCCCACCCCTAAAATAATACTTATATAATCGATGAAATTAGTGAGCATGCTTGGCACAGTGGCAACTGGGACAAGGATAATGGTCCCCATCTTTAGGACCATTCGGGTATTCTTGTTCTCTGTGTGGTCATTCCTGGCAAAATCTTGGAAATCTGTGGCATAGGATGTGCATCACTGGCATGTGATTGTCATACATTGGCAAGTAAGATTGAATCTGTTCATGGGCGGAAGCAGTATTTATGAATGCCAGATGCTCGCTAACATCAATCCTGTTAAAATATTCAATTCAGTCTTGTCATACAAATATGCTGCCAGATCATATCTAAAAATGATTATAATAATCATTGTGAGGCTTACCAAAGAAACTAAATCCTGTCATTCCTACAGACCCATTATCAGATCCTACTGGAATTTTATGGTGGCCTTGACTCTTGCCTTTGACCTAGACTCTTGCAGTATAGCCCATCAATCCCACCTAGGCTAACACCACTGCTACTACTAAAGTAGGTAGGGAAGGATGAAATTCTGTAAAGAAGAGAGGCAGACAGGAACCTGATATCTTTCAAGGTAACCTTCAGTAACACAATAATGACATCTCTTTCAGAAAACAACAAAAAACAGTTAAAGAATCTGATCAAACTGTGTTCTGGAAAATTACACGAAAAGAATGGAATGATATGTACCCATCTGGAATGTGGCAATAGCTTAAGGAGAGCTACAGAAGGCTATGTGCTTGATTTAGAGCTGTGCAAACATGTTCCTCTGACATAAACATGGAGGAGGAACAAGTCCGCCACACGGATGTTCCACCTGCTCTATTGCACACCAGGCAGAGTACTGTTTCTGATGGCAGTGTCCTCACTGGCTTCACCTCCGGAAAGACTACTCTAATTGCCTGATGGAGATAGGGCCATCAGTGTCGATACATCAGACTGCCCTACCCTACTTAGAGCAGACAGTTTGATGTGTGTTTTTCTGATCAGGACTACCATGGCGATTCTGGCTGTCCCAAACACAAAAAAATAAAAATGACCCCCACGTCATGGGCAAAAAACTCTCAGGGCGTCAAGGTCATTGGTTTTTTACTTTAACTTTAAAAAACAAACTCCTACATGGAAGACACTCACCAAACAGTCAATGCCTTTAGAGTGATGGGTCTTCTAAAGGCACAGTGATCTCCACAGGGCCAGAGATCTCTAATTATGGTGTGTAGTGCCTGGCTAAGTTGGTGGAGGTAATTACCTCTGCCACCAGGCTAGACTGGGGGCCCACTGCCATACTCTAAATGAGACCCATGTTCCCCACACTCGCTTTTGTTACATCCAGGGAATATTCTGCACACCAAGAAAGTATGCTCAAAGAATAGAATAAGGTGTGTCGTTTTAAGACATAGTTATGCAAATCTCCAGTCTAATGTTCAATAATTTCCAGAGCTTAAATATGCTTACTACCCTAACTAAGACTTACTAAAACACGTACGATTTCTGAAGAATCAGAAGAGACTCCTTTAGATATTGAAGAATTTCTCAGCAGCAATTATAAATCCTTCATTCAGCGGAAGAAACAGGAATTCTTCAAAATCTCCACAGAGTCAGATTGACCAGAAATGACCTGGTGGCAAAATATTTCGTTTAACTATTGCTGCAGTCTTTTCCAGAATGTTCCATACGCTTGGGACAGTTTCTTTTTCTGGAACTTTCCAGCATAATGCCAGAAGATTCTGCATGCTGGGGATTGTAGTTCCAAACGCTACCAAGGCATAACCCATCACTAGAGAATACAGCCCGCTGGGTACTGCATTTCTGAGAATTACAAACACTGCACCAACTTCTGCGGCTCTGAACAGGCCATACAACCAAATCACAATGTTTTCCAAAGATCAAGAGGACATACTCGATGTGCCCTATATTAAGGTAGGCACGGACACCCCTAATACTAGTACATAATTATTCCAAAGCCAGACAGGAAGTAGATGGATTTTATGAAGACATCTGAAAATGAAGTTTTTCTTTATTATTTTTACATGCATCAATAGAGAATTCTAGATTTGTGCTACTGGGATTGAGAATGTTCCACTGCCGAGTCTAGATTTCTGAAATCTCAGCACTACCAATAGGTCAGACCTGAGTGAATAGAGAGCCGTACCCATTTTAAGGAGTTCAAACCTACAGAAGAAACTTATGGTAACTTAAAGGTCATTATTTTAGCAATTGTGCATTGAAAACCCTGGACTATTTTGGTAATAAATGCCAGAAAAGCATTCACTAGGTTTACCAGGTTGAACACTTGTTCATGAGGCTTTGCAAACGTTTGATAACGGGCATATTCAGTATGCATTTTACTTTAAATCATGTGTATGTGTGTTGGTCAATGGGTAGATCTCAGGAAATGTCCCCATACCTAAATGCAGTAGACCTTATTCCATTCTGTGTCCATGATTATTCAATCTGTTACAAAACCACAGGCACATAAATCTATATATTCAAAATGGTGATCCCCTTACTAGTTTTAAAGACGCAGACTCCTCTGAGCTGGTAGGCCTTATCACAGCGCCACCATCATCATTCGCCCACCAGGCCATGCAAATATCAATTGGTGGAGGTTGAAGGGTCATTGTAGGTGGCAGAAGGAGGTACAACCCCTCTGATTTGTCTTAGCCTCACTTCCGCCTTCACTTCGCAATTGGTGATTGGGCTTGGCTACATTGGAGGAGGGAGTCCGCTGCCTCCCTCCACCAAGGTGAAAATCATGGCTAAATGGGATTGGGGATTGTGAGGAACAATGGGATACCCAATTCAATTCAAATATCTGTATTCGTCACAGAAAATTGCTATAAAAGACCCATAAATAAAAACATCACAAGATTCATATATAAAAATACAAATCAGCTAAGGAAGGCAAAAAAAACAAGTTGCTTCAGATGCACTTAAAAAGATTGCTTCTCCAGCCCTCGCCTCCCTCCCCCCCCCAAAAAAAAATTAGCTTAGCCATCCATTGACTTTTTGCATCTCAACACTGCTTTAAAAAATGCACAAACACTATAACAGACCTCTTGACCACTTAAAAGTTGAAGGAAAAACACAGCGTCCCTACACTTAAGTAATCCCAGTGATTGTAAATTAAACTTAATAAATAAGATTAAATATATTTGATAAAATTGACAAAAAACATAAAATGCAATATTGACTGGTCCAATAATGCATCACTGGGACAAACCGAAGCCGATGACCCCAAGGAGTCACCAGGACCTGGGAAATTCAGAAGCCGCACCACTGTGCCAGCCCTAAATCGAAATAATAAAGATCTCTCCCACTGCGATAACGGGTTTGCAAAATAGGATGCTGGCTCTTCAGGCACATACAAACTAAGCTACTCCCTGATAGTGCATTTACTGGACTTATTTTGTAGCCTCTGAGAGTAACAATGCTCTAGAAAGTTGCACTTTGACAACAGCTTATCCACCTTTTTTAAAGTGCAAGGTGCATCAAATAAATGCAGGAGAAGTGTGGCTCAATGATTAGAGCGGCAGACCCTGATGCAGAGGTCTAGCCCGGGACCGGGGTTCAATTCCCCGCCTCGGCGGATCTTGGGCTCAAAAATTCCACGGACCTGATAATTCTCGCCTCGGTGCCATACCAATCATGGAGTCCCACTCTGCAACTCTGGGCAATAGCTTGCTTAATCTCCACAACAGCCCCCACAACGCTAAGGATGCCTGGCCTCCACCTTGGGGGTGCCCAGGAGTGGACGCCTCGCAGGGAAAGCCAGGATGGGTTCCACAGCGGTATTCGTACAAGCGCCTTGAGACCCTCGTGGGTGAGTAGTGCGCTATACAAGTATCAATTTACAATTTATTTCTAAATCATGTAAATTTACTGTTTATTTAAAAAAAAAAAAAAAATCACATAAACCAGCCAGGGGATTGTTAACCCCTTGTCTATTTGGAGGCAGTCTAAAAGGATGTCCCTATTCCAGCTAACCTCGCTGTTGGCCCACACAGTGACCCATAGTAAGAGGGGTGCTAACTTTACTTTGCCAGATATATAGGGAAGATTGACTCTGAGGGCATAATAAAGTGTGAACTTGTGCGAGGCAAACACAAAAGCTGCATGCAGATGCGTTTTTCCTCCCTCTGCAAACTAGAGACATCCTGATATATATCCATGACTGAGCTTAATAAAGCGCAGCTGATACACACTGGGAATTATTAATATTCGAAAAGGGTAAAACTGCCATTGGGATACTCTTAAGGCAAGGGGACCAAAGTATTGGTGCTTGGGCACCGCTGTGCTTTAGAGGTTGTAAGCAATCGTGCTAAGTTGTTGTCGGGCACTGTTTTCGCAGCCTGCATGATGGACTGGTCCACAGTGTCAAAAGCTGTAGAAAGGCCTCCTAGGAACAAGACTGTGAGGCTACTTTAATAATAAATATTTAGTATCGATGTTTTCGTATGATGCCCCGATTTCTGTGGCGGTGGATCAGGTCTGATTATGTCTGTCTAGGTGGTGTGGCAGCCATCAACCCATGGCCTAGTGAGACAGATCAACCAGTGCATTTTAGAAAATGAACTTACATGTGGTCGGGGAGTGGTGGAAGTGGAACACGTCAGCTGGTGCTTTGGTTGGATAATGGGATAAAACATGCTGCCACAGGGCTACTACTCCTCAGGAACACATTTTGTTGCAGCCTAACTTGTGTATTTTATACAGTACTCTTACAATGTACATGCGCTGTAAATAACCCAAGTTAGTATTTGTTGATTTACTAATGTCAGAAAAATGGAAGAATGGTTTCAAGCTTCTAGCTTTTGGATCACAGCAGAGATCAGCAGTGAGCATTAATTCAACGAGCCAACTTGCCGCTTGCCGGCAAATCTAAAAAAAACTCACTTCTCAAGAACGTCGCCCCATCTGTTTGCCAGAAATAGCTTTTCCATTAGCCGAGATTAGGCCTTCTGCACGCTGCCTGCACATTAGCCCACAGTTTTACTCGCCCACACCCCAGACACTGAAATAAATGGTCAGTCACATACCAGCCATGCCTGCAGGAGAGAATGGGACTTGCACAAACATACAATGGATAGCCAAAACCTGAATATGGCGGGAAATGACTATGCAATAAAAAGATTGTATCGAAGCCACACACTAGCAGTCGACTTTAAGACAAGGTGTAAGATTTGCTGCATTTGGTTTCGAACAATGTTCTGGAAAATTGTATACCAGTCTACAGGGGCATGGATCATGCTATTCATGCTAGTGCACTTAGCTTGCTATGGAAAAACAAAAATGATGTTGCTATGCATTTAAAATTAAAAGCATAGCAACCACTAGACCACTGGCTGGTTTCCAGCCAATGAGGACGTCTCTTGCAGAGCTCCTAACATGATGAAGAGGCGGATGGCATTGCCATTGTTCTGAAAGCTCGAAGCGGATTTGCTTACTGTAGGTAGATTTCTTGGACTGCTATCCAGTGATGATGCCAGGCAGAAGTTGATACAACCTAGATACCCTGTTTCCTGTCACATCACACAGACATACATACTTTGATAGAAAAGCAGACATTTGAGGTGTGCAATTTCAGGGTGTTGTAGGGTGCTCTATACAGGAGCTGCTCTCCATCTAATATTGGAACTACCCAGAGTTCGATGGGTAAAGCTTTTTTTTACTTGCTGAGATCTTTGGCGCCGGTTGATGAATCTTCACAACATTTTCCCAAAAAAGTCTCATAGTAAGTCTTGTTGTGCATGGGAAGTTTCGGGGTGATCTGTTAAGAGGGGGCAGAGGAAAAGGGGCCTAAAAAAAGTGTGTTATCCCATTTTAATTCCCATAGGAGGCGTGATTGAACATACAGCCAAAAGCGCTGGATGGAATTACACCAAATATGGCATAAAGTTAGATGTTGATACGCAGATTGATCTTTTTGTTGTTTGGTGCAGATCCATTCAGAAGTTTCTGAGAAATTTAAGAAGAAATAGTTCGTGATATCTCTGGCGTCGAAGCCTTTGCGAAAAAAGGCGAGCTTGTGCAGGGAAATGCTTCACCGAGTCCCACAAAAACCCCCCTGAAAATATGGAAAAGGGGGCAGGGTAGGAATACCCTGATGCCCAACCCATTGGGGTACCTCTGGGACCCCACCACTCAAAAATAGATTTTTTTTTTTTAATGACCTCGAGGTCATGGCAAGTTCACAAATTTGCTGTAAATATGTTTTAAAAAACTTTAGTACGGGCTCCCACGCTTTGTTCATTATTGGCCCCCGGGTGGTCCCGGGGGTATTTTTTTAATAATGGAAGGTGGGCACATGGACCCCACCTCCTAGGACTGAAAATTGCCCAGGGGACCGCCACCTTCCTGGGGCTTCTTTGACAATGAATGAGGTGGAGGCCAGTGCTGCCTCCCAGCTGCCCCGAGGACCACCACCTTCCCGGGGCTTAAAGATCAAATATTATGGGGAGGCTGCGTGGGCCCCTCTACAGCCCCAGGGGAAGCCACCTCCCCGGGGCTTTAAGTTTATTGAATGGGGGACTGTGCGGACCCCCCCCCCCCGTCCCGGGGACCACCACCTCTCCAAATGACAAAAAAGGAGGGGGGCATGCAGCCTTCCTCCTGGAGCCAAAGATGGCCCTCGGGACTGCCACCCCCTAGGTCCAGCTCCTGCAATGTCCTGGGGTGCAGTTTTCCATGCAGTCGCCAGTAGAAAGCTATAGGTAGGAACTATTTTCTATAGGAAAAACGTTTATATTTTGCCAATAACTTTGGCGCAGGTTGATGAATCTTCCAAAATGTTCCAAAATGAGTACAACGCTCAGTTCAGCTTCTGTGTTGAAGGTTTTGGGGTGATCCGTCAAGTAGGGGCTGAGAAAAAGGAGTGTCCCAAAATGCATTTTACCCATGCAATTTCCCATAGGGATTTTAGACATGACTACAGCCCGAACCGCTGAACCGAATTACACCAAATTTAGCAGAAAGGTGGCTCTTGTTCCAGAAAGCGACCTTTTTGTAAATTGGTGTAAATCCATTCAGTAGTTTTTGAGATGTTAAGGGAAAACACATTTGAATAAATAGGGATGCGGATGGTCTGCAACTTTTTCACGATGTGTCATTAATCGGCACGCCAATGGCGCTGTCTTGATTGGCTGACCACAATCTGAGTAGAAAGTTGCGACCACCATGTTAGACATAGGGGAATGGTCCCCGGCAATAACAAAAAGATCAAATGTAGTAGAAGGGGATAGGGTAGAGGTACCCTGACCCCTTGGGGAAATATAGGGGTCAGTGAGGGACCCCTTGTGGGTTAGTAAATACCCTTGAATGTTTTTTTCCACCGCATTTGAAGTTGAGACTCTGTCGGGATGCTCAGCTCAGCCCGCCGGTGTAACTTCGTGATGGGGGTGACTAATCCTGAAAAAATGAAAAGCCCAGAAACAGAAAACACTCACTCAAATACTGATGCCCTCACTGACAGACTCAGTCAGACACTTACACATCCACTCACAGACCCACTCAAACAATTACACACCCACTTACAGATCCACTCAAACCCTCATGCAAGTACTCTCAGACCCACTGAGACACTGATGTGCCAACTCACAGACTGACAGAGAAACACATGCATCCACACTCAGATGCAGTTGGACACTCACACACCCACTCACAGCCCCACACAGATACTGACACACCCACTCACGAACCTACACAGTAATAGAAGCACTCAATCATAGAACCAGTTAGACACTTATGCACCCACTCTACGACCCACTGAAAGACTCATGCACCCACTCACAGAACCACACAGACACTCACACAGCCACTCATAGATCCATTTAGACATTGATGCACCTAATGTCAGACCCACTCAGAGACTCACACACTCACTCACAGACCCACTCAGACACTCATGCAGCCACTTACAGACCAATTCAGAGACTGAGACACCCAATAAGAGACCCACTGAGAGACTCACACACCCACTCACAGTCCCACTTGGACACTCAAGCACCCACTCACAGACCCTCTTGGACACTCATGCACCCACTCACAGACCTACTAAGACACTTTTGCAGCCACTCACAGACCCACTGAGAGAGTCACCCATCCACAGACCCACTGAGAGAGTCACTCGACCTCTCACAGTGCCACTGAGAGACTCACACACCAGGCTCACAATCCCACTCAGACACTCATGCATGTACTCACAGAGCCATTTAGACACTAACACACCCATTCACAGACCCACTCAGGGACTCATGCACCCCCTCACAGAATTATGTACCCAGTCACAGACCCACTCAGACACTGAAATATCCACTCACAGACTCACTAAAACACTAATGCATCCACTCACAGACCCTCTAAGACACTTATGCATTCACTGGCAGACCCACTCAGACTCTATCACGTAGAGGGAGGCAGGACACACCTATTAGCCGGGTACAGCGGGAACGATGAGTAGCTAGTTAACCCTCTCCCCTGAGGGGTGACACCCATGTGTGCTCAATAAACACGACACGTATACCACCTCCTCCGGGGGAAAGGGAAAAAAGGGACAAAGAAACCAAAACGAAATAATCTGCTGCTGTAGAGGCTGGGCAGGACTGTCTTCACTAGATGGACTGTCTCTCGACTAGGCTCCACCCCAAAGACCCTGGAAGTGAAACATAAACACACAATGCATCATGCAAGCTCTAAGGACAAACCTCCCCTCTCCCCACACTCCTAGGAAAAGCATACTTACAAAAACAGGCTTCTCTCCTTCGTACAGCAGTCATGTCCAAAATCAAAACATAAGCCATGAGACTTCTGCCGTCTCAATTAATACAGAGAATGTACTTATCTCAAATATTACGGAGTCCAGATGGTAGGAGCAGGATGCACAACCTGTTCTTTCTTTCTTGGTTACGTCACCAAGTAACAGGCTGAGTCGAGCAATGTTCTCCTGCTTTCACACAGCTCTCTAACATCCACGTTGAACCGGAATGAGGGGAAATGTACACACCCTCGATATGGTTGTCCTCGTGTTCTCCGCAGTGCAGAGGCTTAGCGCTAGCAAACACGCAGTGGGATAGTTTACAAGGAGTCTGTGCGCGCTCTTTGCCCTTGCTACTGTGGTTCGAATGTTCTCAGCTGTGCAGATGCTTCGCGTTAGCCAAAACGCGCTGTGGGGTCGAGTTACAGGAAGTCTGTGCGATCGCTTCGCCCTTGAAGCGGTTATCCAAGTATTCTCCGTGGTGCATAGACTTCGCTCTGGAAACATGATGGGAGTCCAATTACAGGGAGCCGGTGCGAGCTCCGGGTCAGCTTGTCAATGGCGCCTGCGCCCAAAGGGATTTCGGTAGCGCAACGCGCTATAACTAGAAAGGTACTTGCTACCGGGCCACACGCCCGATGATGTTGTTTCGATAGAATCAGGCGGATGACGGTCTCTCCGAACGAGGGGATATCACTTGTTGGCAACCTCCATAACTCAGGGAATCCCGGAAGTGTTACGAGTGGCAAGCCCCGCGTTCCCAGTGGGCGGAGCTTAAGTAAGCCACTCTCGTAACGCTCTGAGGATTGTGGGAGCGGTAGTTCTTTTTCCCGGTTGCATGGGAGAGGTAGTCCTGATTCCCCCTTAGACATTCACACCACGCTTTCATGTGCTTCCTCTAGTGCTTCTCCTCACCCAGGACCTGACAGACACTCACACACCCTCTCACAGACCCACTCATACACTTCCACTCACAGATGGAGTCAGACACTCATGAACCCACCATAGACCCACTCAGATACCCATGCACTCTCTCAGAGACCCACTCAGGCACTCACATACCCACTCACAGGCCCACTTATACACTGACACACCCACTAATAGACCCAATCAGACACTGATGCACCCACTCAGAGTACTACTCAGACACTCATGCACCCACTGTCAAACTCACTCAGACACTCATGCACCAACTCAAATAGCCACTCAGAAACTGATACAGCCCCTCAGAGGCCCACTCAAACACTGATGCACTCACTCAGAGTGCCACTCAGACACTCATGCACCCACTCACAGACCCACTCAGACATTCATGCACCGACTCACATAGCCACTCAGACAATGTGCTCCAGTGCAGAATTAGCAAGCAGCCCCTACCAAAAAGCAAGTTAGTGAACACTGATGATACTATGGACTGGATTTATATTTTTGCTTACAGGGTACTTCTCACAATCGAATATACCCTGCCCTCAAGCCTTGATCCACCTACTTCATGTAGAGATGGATGGACCTTAAACTTCCCATCGCCAGAGCCCCTGTTGGCTCTCTCGACGAAAAGCTTCCTTCGATGGCCCGACAGAATTGGGGCTGTTGGAGGAAGGACATTACACTGCCTATTTAGGGTGGAAGTTGTGATGTCTTTTTTTTCATTTGTTACTGCAAGAAAAAAATATAGTAGCGAGAGACAGAAAGAACTATAATGACACCCACACCTCGGAAGAAAACTTTGGCGAACACCCATCAAAACCAACTACAGCCACCCACAAAACTTTTATACATTGAAAGGATCCGACATGATGATGGTTCCTTTCGGTATATAGAGATGACCCCTGGTCAAGCAATCATTTATATATATAATTTTTTATTTTTTTATTTTCCTAATTCATCAAAACTGAACAGAAAAACAGCATGGTCCACACAGGGAACCCAAGATGACAATAAAATTCCTAGTTGATTGGAAGAATGCTACAAAAATTCAAGCATGTAGGCATAAAGGTTCATTCTCTCTTCCCTTTACAAAATGTTTAAAAAATCAAACATGAGTTCCTGGATCCTGGCGAGCACAAATGAGGCAATACCATTAAATCTTTTTGAAGTTATGTCAGAACACCCTTACCATATTACTTCAGGTGTCATATTAATTTCTGTTTTTAACAGCTAGCCAGGCCCTCGTTCTACAGATTGCCAGTAGATCTGTATAAGCTGGCATGAAATAAACATGTGCACTGTGTCAGCATTGTCAATATAGCATCTAGGATATTTGAAATCTACCCGATATCCCCATTCATGCATCCTATCTGGAGTATAATAAAGGTCCTGAATACATTCATAATGGTGAATTTCTAAGCCGAAAAACATTCACAAACTTATGAATTAAGTTAAACTGGTTTGGAAAGCTTCCTGGACCATCGTTCTGCAAGTTTTGGGATATTATTAAATTGTTTCTCCAAACCAAGAGCATAAACTTTTCCGATAACACCCTTATGTCTTGAAGCCAAAAGATATTCTAAAAAAGTAATAAGGGTCTGGTCGACTACTTGGCCTCTGAAATAATTCCTGATCTATAAATACTTAAACTATCCTTAGTCTGGAATTTGTTAGTTGATGATAGCGTATCAAATTGGAGTAAATATTTATTTTCAAATTGCTGGCAACTGTCTGCAGTTTTGAGCAAGACCAGATATGGACTAACCCCTCCGTAGAAAAGCTAAGGAAGCATTGATTGCACCATGAAGCAGTGAATTTATTAATTCTAGGAATCTGTAACTTATTTGATACAGCATTTCAGACATGCACATATACCTGCAGGGTCTTAAATTTTGTAGACGATTAACAAATCTGACATAACAAAAAGGTGCAAATTCTGTCTCTTGCTGGGTTTTGTGGTCGTGCAGCTTGGAACAGAAGTTGCTGAAAAAATACAATTACCAATACAAATTAAAATCGGCCAAGGATGCTGGTTGGATTGGGTGCCCTTGGATTCTCTAAAAGGGAACCTATGTGCTCTTTGAATTTGACAATCTATGTCCCAGTGTTGAAGATCAGGAAAGGAGAGCTGGAACAGTCAAACAATTAAACTTCTTCGATTGTCACCCTCAGCCCCCTCCTTGATGCCCTGGACCCGCAAGTTATTGCAGCGCATATGGTTTTCAATATCATCCATCTTATCAAAGAGGCTGTGCAGCTTTTTGTTGTAGGACTAGGTTATGTTGGATAGTACTAGTAGCCTTTTCCTGTTTTTCAGCCTTTTCTTCTGATTTTGTAGGGTGATTCCCCCAGTGCAACCATTTGTTTCGATAGTTTGCGGACAAGTGCTTTTGCCTGCAAGCCGGTAGCTTTAACCCAAGCACCATCCTTGTACTCCTTTTGCTGTGCACCGAGTAAGTCATGTATAGAAGCAAGCGTTGGGCCTTCCACCCTATTATCAGTCTGATTCTGGATCTGTATTTGAGACTTGGTTTCTGCTGGCAGGTCGTGCGTAAAGGATTGTGGCAGCATCCGATCACCCTTGTGCCTTTTTTGCGATCTGTACATCAATGATATCGGCAGATGTTGAAAGGTGGTGTACTGAACTGTCCCACATTAAACAGTCCTCATCATCCTATTCAGCCCCATCTTCACTGTCTCCATCCCCTTGGCTGCCATTGTCTGCAGCATCTCTCCCGTCTTTCTTACGATGTTGTAAAGTATTAGTAACTCTTAAATCCATCAAACAATTTTTCAGATTTTCATCTGACAAACTCCCCCATGGTGACAAGTCTGAGGATTTGAGTTGATGTGCTGCTCGCTAGCCATAAGCCCCCTTTCCTCGCTTATCTCCTTGCACCTGTTATCTTTATCTGAAGCACTAGCAGAGGCCTCTGACTGTGAAAAAAAAGTCCCTGATGCATTTTTCACTGCCATTAGTGCATTATTTTCGTCTGCAGGGGATAGCTGCCATTCGTTTCCTTCAGCGATGTGCCATACAGTTTTCTGTCCTCCTCTAGACCATGAGGTCTCCTCTGCCCCTGATCAGCCAAAGTGCCTTATGAAAGGTTTAAAAAGTTTGAAACGCCTAGTAAGACAACAGTGGCTGAGAAGTCTGCAGAAGGGTTGCCAGATCCATCTGTCCCTTTGTCAAGAGATAGAATGTCGTCCTGCCCACTACTGCTAATATGACTAGCATGTATCTATCCCTTAAGGATTAGTATCAAAGCTAGTTTTCGTAGCAGACGCAATTGTAGTAGTAAGACTAGTATTGAATATAAGCGGGGGTCGTGTGGTTTCACTGCTGTCTGCATTGACTGTTCTATCTTTAACACCTCGAGGAATACCATTCAGGGAATCACATATTTAAGGAGTTCCCCCGGACCCCTGAAGGACAGTCTGATATCCAAAGATAAAGTCTTTGCAGAATAACTGCATTGCAACGATCATCCAAGGTCCTAAGAGAGCCCACCTTCTATCATTTCCAGTGTATCGTTCCCAAGTAGAACTCTTTCCAAAGTAGTTTGTTTTTGCTGCTGTGGGGTCTGGCAGGGCAATTTACTTCGAGCTCAGCCCTTAATATCTGTGTCTGCATTTGGAGGGTTGGTGTTAAAGTCCCCCCTGCTCCATCTGTATGCAGCTTAGTTCCTGGTTGAATGTCAGCCTGAAGTGGAGGACGGGGGCAAGTGCACGGACAGTGTACTGGTGCTTTAAGAGAGTGGAGCGTGCGGTTGGGGCGCTTTGCATGCCTTGCCATACAAGGTCACGAGTAACCCCCCAGTATTCCACTTAGCAGGGTTAAGAAAGTCGCGAGGAGAGCAAAAAACACCAAACGTGTGAGGCGAGAGGAGGGTCGGTCTCCTGAAGGGATACTATCCGAGGCACTAGTGGGGCCAGTATGGATGAGGATGCTGCGGTTGCTGTGGTTGCTGTAGCTGAATCCAGTTTCAAATCAAATAACGACAGCAAGGCAAGCGTGAAAGGTGCAGCAGGTAAAGTCATGCCTGTCAGCCTAACCTGGGTCAGGACCGCTGTAGAAAAGTCCAAGACAGGACTGAAGCAGAACACACTGATGAGAGGAGCCTGAGGAGCTAATCATAGCTAAATGTGGTGGATGCTAGTTCATCAGGGTGACCGAGGTAATGGCTTAGGCTACCCTAAGGGTCAAAGTACCATCCATCCATTCATAAATCAGTTTCTATGTATGTAAAAGTTGTATTGAATTCCTCACAGTGCCACGTTGTGTGTGCTTTCTATGTTGGTGAGGTCTGTCGTTACGTCACTGTATATCTCACCTCTACCCCTCCACTTGAACCCCCCACCCACGGTGGATGCGAAATTAGAGCTGCACGTCTATGTTCGTGAAATGCCTTGTTTTTAGTTTTCAATATATGGTCACGCCATCACATTTCAACTCCCCGCAGAAGGCAGCCCCTCCTAACGCTGCAGTGATGCCTTAGATTGGCGCGTGTGCATGTGCGCTGGGTATCACTGCAGGATGCAGTGGAAAGCTCACATTTCAGTGTCGCTAGAATCGAACTCTTCTAGGAACAGATTTTCCCGGAGCCTGATCATCAAACCCCTCTCGGGGACTGGCTCAAGCTTTCAGAAACCCAGAGGCAGGCCTAGCGCCTCCTGCTAAAGGCGCATGTTGCGGCTCACAGATCACGAGATTGCTGCTGCCTTGCCTTCCGGAAAGGCACCCATCCTCCACAATTAAAATGGAAGCCAGGCGCATGTGCACGTGCTTTGCGTGTGCTCGCAAAACACGATCATTAATAGACCTTGGGGCACTTCGGGTCTTATTTACAAGCCCTCTGCGCCACCGGCCCACCACGTTTTCCCATATTAAAGGTGACGCATCGGCGGCGCAAGGGGCTTGTAAATAAGCCCCGACGTTTTCTGTTATTGCCAGGACATGGAGAATGGTGAAGTGAGATCACTGATAAAAATTCAGAAAATATTCTCCAGGAATACAAATAATGGAGAGCGCGACCAGCAGCGTGTGGGTTGAATCAGAGAGGTGGGCCCAACGGGCTGGTCCTTAAATGTCAGTCTATGGCCTGTGAGTATATATGGAGTATTTTTTTACCAACTCTGCCCCCACAAAATTGACGAGGAGAAATGAGATAGTACAGATTATTTCACTTTATTGGTCACGAAAAGACCACATTTAACGACACTTTAGGGCGTTAAGGCACATGCTGCAGAGATCCGCGTTTCTGATGCGAATCTCAAGGTATGCAGCTGATGCATCGGCTGTAGACATCTGTGCGTAATCTGCTGGTCACGTTTGACTCATCATAAGATAACTCGGAGGGTTAATGCGCCTGCTGCAGAGCCCAATGTTGAAACTTCATGTCACCACAGGTTTGTAACCAACGGCCAGATGTACTAAGCATAAACGGTCGCAAATGCTCCAACTGAGCCTTTGTCATGTTAAAATACATTTTCTTATGTATATCATAGGAGTCGGAAATGTTTTTTCATTCCTAAACTGGGATCTGGAGTTTATAGAATTTGGAATCTGGAGCGAGCACCAAATTGGTATCTTAGGTATCAATGTTTTACGACCGAAATCAGACCGCAAAAAAATAGATCTTTTTTACTAACACCTCAAAAAGAGTGGTAATGCATTCCTGTGGACCACTTCCCCTTTGTAAATGTAAAATAAATGTTTTTGGAAGAGTAGGCACTGCCACATATACTGTGTACTTAGTTTGCTGTTTGAACTTGGACTAGGAAAATGTTTATTGGTCCTACTCTTTCCAATTCTTCATAAAATTGAACTGCTCACAGTACAAAAATGTCTTACTAGTTACTGCCAGAATATATGCAGACTTACACTAACCCTGATTGGGTGATACATTTTTTTTATGATGTAATTTGTGCTTTCTTTCCCCAGGAACTCTGTAAAATGCTGAATTTTTTCTTTGAACAGCCTACAACCAATGAATACAGGAAGATTTAAGAGCATAATGATCACCCTACGTATTCAAGAAAGTCACAACTTTCCTTCACTTTTACATGGAAAGTACTTATTTGGGGGCATATCAACAAGGGCTTTATCTCTGCTTTTTTGGCTTTAAAAGCCAAAAAAGCAGAGATAAAACTAGCACCCTATCAACAACAGGGTGCTAACATGCAAATTCGCATGTTAGCACCCTTTTACTCTACGTTTCCCCTTGCATCTCTAATGAGATGCAAAGGGGGCATTCCAGACTAAAATAATAGGAGAAATGTCGCTAAGCGACATTTCTCCTATTATCAAGAATATCGCTAACCCTGTTAGAGACAAAAAAAGCAGCGCTAACCGCGGTTAACGCTGCTTTTTTACGTCTGGTATTTTTCTGACTTAGCCATGATATCCTATGGAAGGAGGATATCATGGCTAAGTTTGTCTGTCCCTATCAACAAGCTAATGTGAGATTATCGCTGGGTTTCCAGCGATAATCTCACGTTAGCCACTTAGCATGAGGATTTTTATCGCTATTGAGATAAGCGTTGCTAATAGCACGCTATCTCAGCGATAAAAATCAACGCTAGCCGGCGATAATTATCCTAGTGCTAAATGCGCTTAGCGATAATTATCGCCGGTTGTTGTTGATATGCCCCTTGGTGTCATTATTCATCAATACTTATTACTGAGATCTTCCACAGATTGACTCTCAAGAATCTGAGAGCAGTCCAAGGGAGGGCTGTGTTCTTGTGGTCATCCAGGCTCGTCTGCAGTGCATCTTTCAGTTTCTTGATAGTGACTAGTCTGAATATATTATACACATTGGTAATAAATTAATATTTTTCTCACATAGCCTGCCAGTTCACACACACTGCACTTTGCTGCTTATCTGAGGACGTTGCATAATGTTTCGGTCACATCTAGACCCTGCTTTGCCCCTGGGAATTGAACCCATGTCTACTTGCTGCACAGAGGAAATGATGAGCACTTTCTAAAACGTTTAAAGCAGAAGGGCCGATATTAGGGTGGACACAAGGTCTACCAGAGATGGACAGGTTAGAATTAAACTCCCCGCAGCCCACTCCTCGTGATAGTTCACACACAGCATCTGGATAAATATGTTATAAGTTCCTATTACACACCAATTTAGTACACACAAAATGTATCAAAATAGTTGTAAAAACCATAAATATACCAAACACGAGGACAATGAAAAAATGAAGACATTCAGCATTATATATGCGAATATGTTTTTCCGACATGGCCTAATATTAATTAACAATAGCTAGAAAATGTGTCGTTTGCAGACATGAGATGCAACAATTGCATATTTTATACTCAGGCTGAAATCCCCCACATCTTGGTGCAGAGGCTTGTCTGGGGAAGATGCCAAATGTCCTTGGTGAAGTGTCGCTCTGGGCCGACCTGTCCTTTGTGCCCGAAAGCAGAGCATGGGGCCCCTTAAATCTCCCAAAAGGATGGGTGAGAAAATGTTCTTGTGATCAAGGTCATTTGGGGTGAGAAAAATAATGGGTGGAATGCTTGTGGAACTAGTTACTAATAGGCTTATTATCGTTTTTTATCAACCTTATATACAATGGCAGCTTCATACATTAGTAATGAATACTAACATAACTCATTCGTTACAGACATATAGAAAATATGACACTCTCATAAACAGAAGATGATATGATGTAATATATAGCATTATGCAAGACAGAGGATATATGTCCGAAACTGGGGGTCATGGGCTCCAGTTCAGGGGTCAGATAGGTTGGTTTATTAGAAATAACAGCATACACATAGCAGAGTCAAATACACAATATTTAATTGTATGGCGGCTCGTCAGCTACAATTCAAACCTATAAAAACCTGTTAAGAGAAACAAAAACAAATTGATAATTTGGAAAAACTTGATTATAAATTATAAATCCAGATTACAATTCAATCTGATATTCAGTATTTATCTTTTGTATAGTGTTCATACCATTTCTCAGTGCTTCAAGGTTAAGAAGGGTTAAGAATGTAGGTATCATCTTCCACGACGACATTCCAGCACACTCAAGAAGGAGCAGCGGTAGGAAACTGTTTTAACCATTTGTCCAACTAAAATCCATCTTGCCTCTTATAGCTTCATCAAATAAAATCATAGTGACAGAGACTGCAGTTAATTTGAGGATGGGTTATTGCATTTGTCTCTCAGCTAGCTTACTTACCACTCGGATTACTTACTTGTAAAGAGCACTGAACGACATAGCTAGATTAGTAATGCGACTCAGTAGGAGGAACCAATTTAGGAGGTCAGTCACTGCTTGCTTACCCGTGACCGAGTTAGTTTCAAACTCGGCAGCTGAATGGACTATGTGATGGCCACCATGCCTGTTCAGTTGAACCTCACTAAAATATTAAGTGAGGATGCTCCATAGTCAAGATAAAAGGCCACCTTGCTTTAGTTGGCCAGCCTTATGTGTTAGGGTGGCAGAACTTTCTCGGTTCTAAGTCTGGAATTGTAGAGC
Source organism: Triturus cristatus (assembly GCF_964204655.1). NCBI lineage: Eukaryota > Metazoa > Chordata > Amphibia > Caudata > Salamandridae > Triturus > Triturus cristatus. Next base: position 116,104,856 of record NC_140580.1, read on the forward strand.
TTACTAGATCATATAAGTACATTGGTACACTTTCTCACTTTCAAAAAAGCCTTCAAAGGACACTTTTTAAAGCTAAATGTATAAGACCAGCACGATGAGCCCTAGGAAGGAGGTAAGAGCTGGAAAGTTGTCTGTACAGGTTGGGAAAATATGCGTTTCAAGGTCTTTATAACATTTCCTAGAGTTTTCCCCAAGGTGGAGAGGTGAGAGTGGTAATCAAAGAGAATTCTGTATGTTTGAACCTTGCGAACTACGGAGTCTCCTCCAAAGTCATTTATATATCACCAGAAACTGTGAGAGTCTGCTCTGGAAGGCCAGTCAAGCATGTTTGGCCCGGTGATACAGAAGCAATGGTTTTCCTAGCTAATCGGAAGCACGTCCAAATCAATGTGTTGGTTGGACGGGGAATAAACCACTATACAAGAGGCAATCTATAAAAGCAGGCCTCCCAGACTGAAGTATGCAGAAAAATATTTAGATATGTAGACTACCTATCATGTCACACTCTCTGTGTACTTAGCTTCTCTATTATGCATGTTAAGTATACATTTGCACCTAAAAATTGCTCTCTGGGATATCAATTCTCTCTCGCCAACTTACCGTTGGTGAACTGAGCACAAGAAAAAAAAAATGAAAAGCAGCAGTTGGCTGAATTTGGCCGGAACTCCGTATTACATGTGTAACGCAGAGTGGCCAAAACTCTGCCAACTCTGCCGACGGAGCGGAATTTATCGCCCACCCTTACTCATTTTTCACATTTTTTCAGAGAAACGTGGTGAAATCATTTTCCCTAGACTTATGGATTTTAGTTGCATTTCAATGCATCTGCATCTAATATTCCATTAGCTGAAGTCTCTTGTTCTTTGACTTTCACAAATGCATGTTTTGGTTCCCACCCTAAAAGTGAATCTTGTGAGATGGACACTGAGGGACTTGATCATTCTGGCATAAAGACTTTGCCATACTGAGATCCTTCAGGACGCAGAGCGTGCAGCCTTTCGTCATGGCGATTTCAATCAGCTGAAAGAGCCCAACATAGGACTAACATGAACTGCTGCGGGCTCACAATACATAGCCCTAGAGTTGGGGGAACCAGTGCTACATTTTGGGTGCCAGTAATAGAAGCTGACGGGTGGGATCTGGAGAGCCATGCTGCCCTGTACCTTTTTCCTGCTGATCCTGTCGTTTTAGCTTCCATGAGCTCAACAATCATGCAAGATCTGAACACAAGTACCTACCAAGCTGGCTGTTCTTATGTACTACTTGAAAAGAGCATTCACCTTAATTTGAATGCTGAAGGAAATGGGACAATCATCATTTCCATCAAATCACATTCTTTCATCACGGTAGTTTAAAAAAAAATCTTCAAAGGAACAAAAACACTTCAAAGAATTGTAATAGATCTTCAAACTGAATCAAAAGCATGAAGCGACATGAAAACCACCACCGTGATTGTACTGTGCTACATATACGAACAATGCCATAGCCACATAAATTATATTTATTTTCCATATAGGGCCTTGTGGAATATAGGTTCACCAACCATTCATTTAGATACGGATATCCATTATTTAATGCAGTTCAAATGCTCCAGTGTCCTTCGGTCTTTCGTAGGGGAAGGGTATAGCGAAAAAAGATCTTTAGGGGCAGAATAGAGTTGTACTCCATTACGCTCGTCAGGTGTTATCTGGACCCCTGCAAGATGCTGTTGACACCTTTTGATCCACAATGTTTTAAGCGACTCATCAGGACGACGGGCTGCTGTGTCCTTTTTTCCACACAAAACATGGACAGCCAATCGAGGCTTGTTCTGTAAATCGCTCTTTTTGGTTTGTTTGCAAATGCTCTCTGTCCATTAAGCTGTGAGTGGCCCTTTTTGGTACAGGATCCCCATTATGGTTGTTTCCGGGGCTAATAGCGTCACAGTTCACACTTGCTACTCAGACCTGTTAGACATAGAAGACACACTGTAAGGGCATACAGCAGTAGCGGCTCCTCCACTTCGGCGGAGGAGCGTCGCCCCACTGGTTTTGAGCAGTGTAAAGGAAAGGAAATTTAAAATGATAATAACTGAGTTATTATCATTTTCCTTTGCCGGCAGGTGGGTGGGCGGGGCTGCTCTGCTCACAGTGCAGGGCAGGAGTGTTTGCCCACTCCTAAGTGCGCAATGACTGTTTGGTCGGCCCTCTCGGGCCACCCAAACCACTCATGCGCACTTTCTCCCGTCTCCATGCAGGCTGCATTACAGCCTGCGTGAAGAACAAGCCTAGGCCCCCATTCCCTGGTTGAGCGTCGAACTAGGACGCTCAAAACCAACCACAATGCTACAATGCAGCGCTGTCATTGGTCAGGGGAGCCTGGGTGCTTACTAATCACAATGCTGCATTGCAGCGTTGTTATTGGTCAGGGGAGCTTCCTTCCTGGCTTCCAGTCCCACAAGGAGAGCAGGAGCAAGGAGCGGAGACGCGGCGCCGGCGGCAAGATAAGTGTATAATATTTTTTTTTGTTTTGTTTTACAATGTTCAACCTCGCGCTATCGCCACCCCGCCCGCCCGGTGGCTGTCCCTGCCCCGCCACCCGCGAGTCATGTGGCCGCCCCTGGCATACAGGGTCCAATTAATTGGACCATACACCGGCGCCAGTTCATTGGTTGATTAGCATACCAGTGTGAAACCAATAATGCAAGCTTACTCAAGTTCTCCCATTGCATTCCATTCGACACTGTCTACTGCATCGTCTGGGCCCCAGAGGAAGAGCTGCACCTCAACTATCAATGAGCGTGAGATGACTCCATCCTTTACCACACCTTTGCTGAAGGGAAGCTTATGTTTGCCCTCAGTTGCTTTCAAAGGTATGAAGGATTACATCGATTGACCCCAGGCCTGGGGACTCACGGAGGTATCTAGAGTAAGCCGTCTTGAACTCTCAAAACGATTGATGCCATCTTTCTAGAACAAATAGGTCTGACGTAATACACATTTGAACCCCAGGATCTAGCCCTAGAAGGTGCATTGTCTTTCAGTGGCCATACTCTGTGTCCCTTCACCTGTGGGTACCTTTGGCACTTGAAATCCTTGACAGTTATTGGTGATTCTCCAGGTACAGACCTGATAATCTTTTCCACCCACTTAAGTGAGTATTCTGGTGAAATAGTATTACAACCAACTATTACGCCCAATGACCTAGCATTTGGCTAGCTGGACTTCATTAGGCTTTACCAAACACTGACCACTGTTCTTGCAACTCTAGAACAGACTGTTTTGCTTTCCAGGCTGGATGAACACTTTTTAGATTTTAAGTCTTGCGTACAGAGAGCTTTAGCTGTCTTGCCAACCTTGTTTTCCAAAACATTCATAACAAATATACATACATAAATACAATAAATACTCTTTATTCGTTGGTCTGTTCATCTGTCCTTCACACTTTGCTTCTGCCTACCACAGCAAACAGCATGGCGCCATGGCCCAGTCCACTTCAGCCACTCTCTTTTGCACTTTGAGTGATGCCACTTAACTTGATTACATGTACACATTTGCTTGAAAAGGAGTGCCCCTCAATACTAAGGTTGGTGTCCCTAGGCTGCTGGATAACTGTTTGATAGTTTTTATGATTGTCGTTTTTTGCAGATTGCAATAAACACATCAATAAATAAAAACATTTAATAAACATCTAGATAAATAAATAACATTGCATGCTTTCCAAGGGTAGACCTACTGACTTTGCCAATGCAATTTTTCAAATGAAGTAAGGTCTGTGGGCACTTCTTTGGGTCCAGAAGAGTTTCATGGAAGCTCCACTAATATTTCCATACCAGTAATCGCTTTTCGGCCTTTTGGCGGAGATCAAGTGTAGTACCTGTTCTTATCAGTTTAATATTCCCATACTAGTAACTGACATCTATGTCATTATGGCCAAACAGAGGTATACATTTGCACATTTGGAGTGTAGCAGCTTAAAGATCTACCCTTGAAAAATAACTCCATGTCACTGATATTTTGGTGCAACTGTTTCATGATTCATTCATAAGGTGTCCTGAGTACACAAGTTTGGACTTTGTGACCACTTTCCATGATATAACATTGGCTTAGTCCCCATGTTAAACTTTAACTTTCGTGCTACCCTATAATAGTGTATTGGCCTATATCTCTGGCCCAGAAGGAGCTACAGGGTTCTGAATTTATTTGCTGCTCATTACATTTTATGTAGTCTATTATTATTATGTACATAAAGTATTTTTCTTTTCTAAAGTGAAGCACTGACGGAAAGAGCGGCATATTGACTGGTGTGACCTTGAGTAAGCACTGGAATGCTCTGGGCCCTTCTGCTGTGAGGCTCAAGTGCTAAAATGAACACTCAGGGCCTGATTTAGATCTTGGTGGACCGGTTACTCCGCCACAGCGGTGACGGATATCCCATCTGCCGAAATATAAATCGTATAGGATATAATGGGAATGATATATTTCGGCGAATGAAATATTCGTCACTGTTGTGATGGAGTAACCCATACACCGCGATCTACATTAGGACCAGAGTTATTTAGTTTGTAGTTTAAAAGCACCATGGCCTCAGGACACCAGTGTAAACCACTTGAGATGCTACAGTAGAGTTCCTGAGACCTCAAGAACAAACCCTCACAGTTTGTAATACTGATGGAACTCAGAGCCAGCCTATGGGTCACGGTGTAAGCCTTCCCACTGGCTCTGCATATGTACCACAAAGCAATGCATGTTTATTTATAGCATTAGCTTGTTGAGAAATAACAGCAAGAGCTCTACACCAAAGGAATCATTAGGTAATTAGGTACTATTTAAATAAATGGCAACTGGCTAGAGACAATGTACCGTGGGCGTTAGCTGAGAGGCATGTAGAGGTGTGTGCTTATATAACAGCGTGGAGGCTAAATATAGCAGAAAACACATTAAAAGAATTGTTATATCAATCAGTCAATCAGGGTTCTTATAAGGCGCAGCTAATCACCCGTTAGAGTCTCAAGGCGCTGGGGGGTGGGTTCTGCAGTTCAGTCGAAGAGCCAGGTCTTGAGGTCCTTCCTGACTAGAGGCAGTTATATCACGCTACCAGTATTTGTATATCACTTTCTGCAATTAGTATGTTTTTGCAGTGTTTTCTTTATCTATGCACCCTTTCTTATGGCTCTAGGACTTTCATCAGCCAGTTGTGTATGGTCGTTTGCTTGGTGGGCCACATTAATGTCTTGTTTAGTAATAGTTTGTGCTGATTAATAGGAAAGTAAATAAGTTTCTTCATGCTCATAATCTTTGTGGTACGGTTTGTGCCCATATTTTGTCACTGAGTTAGGTATTGAGAAGTCACCCTATATTTCTTAGGTAGATGCTCTACTAGACGCCGTATGCTGTTGGCATGCGAAGGGCATGGCTTGCATTTGGGCATCGTTGGGGTTTGCACAAGGATGAAGCGAGCAGACTCCTGTCTGTTTAAATCTATAATTTCAGGGGCATGGACTGGCGAGTGAGTGAGTGAGTGAGTGAGTAGTGTGTTGTACCTGTGGGAGAGAAGAGTATAGCAAGAGTTCCTATAGGAGGGAGTACATGGGCATTTTTAAGTGTGAGTAAATGAACAGTGATGGAATAAACGTGTCCGTGAGGGGTATAGTCAGGAGGGAAAAGTAGGTGGTGGTGACTGTAGGAGAGCAGACTAATACAAAAAACATCTACCTTGCCCCATACACTGAACTCTGATTCCCCAAATCCCAAGTTTGCAGGAAATCTTGTTGGGCCGTGTCAGGTTTGTTCTAGTGCTGTCAGCCCCTTGGACTGTGCTCCATTTCTGGTCTCCTCCACTTCTCGTCTCCTTTCCCTGTCAGCCATTGCACTGGTGTGCTCCATTGATATCATCTAGTTGAACTATTTCTGGGATCATCTATTCCTATAAGCCCACTGGTATTGGACAATTTTGGGGGTGCTCCACTTTTGAGTAGCTTCAATAAAGTAGACTAGACAAGATATGTCTCACTTTTCGGATTTTTCCCTCCATTTCCACCAGAGAGTGACCCTTTCTTTGAAGCTTCTCAGACTGATCAGCCTACATAAATGTTCAAAAATATGTATCTAATCTGACATGCCTTCTGCTGCCTTTCACAAACCAGATTGCATCCATTTCTTTGATACTTCCAGTCATATTTTCTCATCCACAGAATCAAGCAAACAATATACTAAAAGATAACTTTTAACTGCCTATACTTGCAACGTATATCCCAGTTGCCTCTACTTGAAGCGAAGTGTTCAGCTTAAAGAAAATACCTGTTTTGCCTTCTGAATTCTTTAAATCATTAGATGTCCTCCATTTTTTAAAAATGTTGCTGGAAAAGAGCTATAAATACATTTTTTATAATTTAATAACAACTGGGATTTAGCATATACTTGTCGCTACAAAAAATTGGATAGTCGAAATCTAGGAAACAATATAGTTTTAGACAAGCATTGGCAAAGCCAACAGGTCTCGCCTTTGCGACCTATTGGTTTGCCAATGGTTTTAGTCATGCATCAGTGAATCCCTAGTAGTCAGAAAAAAAGCCTACGTGGCTGGCTGTGTAATTTTGCAGGTATGTGCATCAAGCAACTGTGTACCTACAAAATGATGCAAGTGTTTGTTTTCCTTTTTGTTTACCAATCAGAGTTGGATCAGTGAACAAAAGATCTAGCACAAGCAGGTGGGGGAAAGAATGCCGACGAGGTAAGCAACAAGGATAGTGGAATCACACAGGGAAGAAACACAACAGGAAGGTGGGAGACGCAACATGAAGGGTGGGCAAAAGCAAAACAGGATACCTGGGGTAAGCAACCCAGAGGGTGTGAGGAGGAATGAAAATGGAGAGAGTGCAATGTGGAGGGTGGAAGAGAACTTGGGGGCATATTTACAAGGGATTTATACAAAGCCAAGAAAGCAGAGATAAAACCAGCGCCCTATTTACAAGAGGGTGCTAACATGCATAATCGCATGTTAGCAGCCTTTTTCCCAGCGCCTCCCTTTGCATCTCCAATGAGATGCAAAGTGGGCGTTACTGGGCGTACACCGGATGGACTACCTTGCAAATATCGCTGCTGTTTACATCTCAATATTTACAAGGCAGCCCACATGATTTTAGCAGAGATTTTGGCGAAAACGGCCAAAATCTAACGTCTGCTAAAATCCTGACTTAGCCATCCCTAACATAGGGGGTGGATTATGCAGATACGACCCTGTGGGACCAGCGATGTTCCCTGCAAAAGGGCGATAACCTCGCTATCTCTGGAATTGTTATCGCCCTGGAGAAATGCGTTGTTAATAACGCGCTACCAGGGCGATACATTCCAGAGATAGCCTGCGATAATATTATTATCGCTAAGCACGGCCAGCGATAATTATCGCTGGCCGTTGATAATATGCCCCTAACAACCGCAATGTGGAGTTAAAGTGCTTGGGAGAGCATCTTGAAAGACGATGGCCTTAATAAAAGTGAAGGAGTAACTTGAAAAACAAAGTTGTGGAAAATGAAATGTTTATAATGTTATGAATAGAAATGTGCTGAGAGAAGCAGGCGAACAAGCCGAATGAAAAAAAAAACATATCCACTCTTGTGGAATGTTGAAGAAAAGTTTAGCTCAAGTTTTTTAAATTATGATAGTGTTAACAGTAAGAAAGGAAATGTGCATGTAGAAGTATAGGAAAAGTACTAGATAAAATGGTTTAAAACTGACAAGTGTGAGGGACATCAAGTGGAAGGGCGAATCGGTATTAAATTGTGAATGCATTGAGAGTGGTTTGAGGGCAAAAGGCAAACTTGTATAATGTTTGCAGGAAACTGCCCCTTTTTGCATGGTTGCCCCCACTTTTTGCCTAATGTTGATGTACTTTGACTGAGCATGCCCTGGGTGCCTGCCAACCAGATACCCAGGGCCTATGTTCTTTCCCAAAACTGTACTGTTGCAAAAATCAATTGGACATTTTCTGGCCACATGTAAGTCCCATGTAAAAGGTACCACAGGTACCAAGGGCACTGTGACCAGGGAAGGCCCCTATTGTGCCACCCTTGAAGACCCTGTATCTTTACACACACACACTGCCATTGCAGGCTGCGTGTTTTGGTGCAGAAAAAAGTGAAGAGTCGACATGGTACACATCTGTGTGCCATGCCTACAATCCGCTGCCCTGGCATAGGTAAGCCACCCCTCTAGCTGGGTGCTCTAAACCAGCGGTATAGGTACAGGTGCATGGGCCCAGTAGCCCTACACTTTCTAAGTCAATTCTAAGACATTGTAGATAAAGTAATGCCATAAAGAGTATATGGTCTGGGAGTTTGTCATTACGAACTCTACAGCACCATAATGGCTTTACTGAAAACTGGTAAGTGTAGTACCAAACTTCTCAGCACATTAAACCCACACTGATGCCAGTGCGGGAATTAATGAAAACTGCACTCAGAAGGCATCTTACAGATGCCTCCTGAAAAACGACCTAAGCTCTAGTGTCCTGGCTGAGTGGCTGCTCACCGGATGCCACCACCAGACATGTTTCTGGAACCCCTGGGTCGAAAGCGTGCCACTCTTGGAGGCCTGAAACAAAGCAAATCCTGGGTCGAGGTGCCGAGCTCCTCCCCCAGGATGAACCGGGTTCATGAAGGGGAAGCTTGAAAGGCTTGCCACCTTTGTGAGCTAACCCAGCCATTTGCTGCTCCCAGCAACTGCCCCCCACCGGTTCTGACCCCTACTTTCGGCGGGAGAATCAGTAGGAAAACCAAGTTAGGAGGAGAGGTGTGCCCACCTTGGCCAACTCCACCCCTCAGGTGGGGGAGACGAAGTGAAGCACAACTCTCAGTCCCCACCATCTTGAAGATGTAGGGACCCAGCCAACCAGAGTGAGGCTTCAGCCCCCCCCACTGGAGGGTGGCATAATAGGGGGTGTACCCACCCCAAGGAAGAGACCCATTGGTCCCAACCTGTACCTACCTGTAACACCCCTAAATTTTGTATTTGGGGGCAACCCTGAACCCTGCCTCCTCAGACAAGATCAGAAAAGAAGAAACAAGAAGAAGAAAGACCAAAGAGCAGTGCTAAAGAAGAAGACGAGGACGCCAACTGACTTGGCCCCAGCCCTACCGGCCTGTCCCGACCTCAACCAACTACAGAGAAATCCCATTGTGTTTTGCAGCCAGCAGCCCCAAGAACCCAGAGGACCTGCCCTGCCTTCGCCATTCACAGACTTTGTCTCCTGTGAGCATCAGACTTGCTCAAGACCAACTGACTCTGATTCCAGACAACACCATTAGTCCCCCAGCACTCAGCCCCTAATGCCTTGAGCCTGAATCAGAGTGGCCCAACATCCTAAGGAGGTCTCCCCAGCAATTCTACTCTGGGTTGTGGTGACCCCTGAACTCCCATAAGCTTCTAGCCCGAGCCTGCAGCCCTTATCTGGGAGGTTCCAACCCCCATCGAAGGCGACACCCGGACCATCTTTCTGACTGAAGCGGTCCAAGAAGCCCAACCCCGAATGCCCGACCGACTCCATCTGTGAATAACTGCAACTACTAGGCTTCAACTCCCAAAGACCCCATTCGCCGACCTGGTTGCAGACTGCCTATCAGAAATCCCCAACCGACGGTCTCCACTGAGAAACCCTTGAATTCCTGACAACCGCATCCTACATCCAGCTGCCTCTGTGCCACTAGCGGTGTAGTGCTTGTGCTGGCCATTAGACCCTTTAGTGCTAACCTCAACATCAGGAGCTTTTTGTTCTATCAACCAGGTGGCCTTCACTTCGGCAGTCCCCGAACCAACGAGCGTGCTTAGCCCCTTGGTTAACGTGGGGTCTCTGCACTCTGCACCAGGCTACCTCTGAGCCACTGGTGGTGCGAACCGAGTGTCCATCTGACCAAATCCTACTCATGGACTGTACACTCACTTTTGTTCTTTCAGGACTAAAAGGGACTCGTGAGTAACCTTGCAAAACTGTACACTGTATTACAAATGCATCAACTTCTTTCACTTCTCTTAGGAAATGTACCGGTGTGGTATCTAGAGACTTATCACAAACTCTGACACACAATAACGAGTGGGATGACTTAACAGAAATGAAGAAAGATCAAGTAAGAACAGCTATACATGGGATCATCATGAAAGAATATCTACGAGCCAATTCGGCTCCGAAAGGCCTATGGGTACAGAACACTCCACGTATTTTCCTTAAAGATCTCGCCTTCCGGAAAGACTGGTCGTCAATATCTTGGAAGTGCACTCGAGACTACCTAGTTTTAATAATTAAAACAGCAACAAGATTAGTAGAAGCCCTCACAATCAAGATTCAAGTCAGTGAAGCTAACCTGAAGACGACAGTTCAGATCTCCGTGTATAAAAAACGCTTGGAAGAAATCAATAAAGAGATGAACGAGACAAAGGAGTACATCACCCAAAATAAAATCCAAAAATTGAGTAAAGATCTGAAGAAATTTTCTATGGAGAAAATGCACCCCTACGGAAGAACCGATTATATTATACCAGATCAACAAGAAGATGAAGATACAACAGGAGAAAGCTCGGGGAACAACTCAGACTGGAGCAGCGACGACGTAACTAACCCAAGAAGAGGGAGAGGACAATTTAGACGTAACCAAAGAAGAAGAACCAACAATTGGCAAATGCCAAGATACTATGACCAACCACAACTCCCTTTTCAACCTTACGTTCCAAATTTCCAAGGGTGGATGAATCCCTACTTCCAAGGCCCAAATACCATGGGACCCCCAATGAATTTACAACAGCCCCCTTTTTTAGGGAGAGGCCAAAACACCCGGAGAGGCAGAAGAAAAGGTATAACCTGGAACGACCAAGAGAGACAAGTGCACACCCGGAGCATGACAAAAGAACAGCCAGGAACCAGCTCAATGAATCATTGGTAATTAACCTCACGGACACTACCTTAACAACGGATCAAGAAAAAGTCCTCAACAAAGGACTCGGTTTTGTCCCAACACCGACAACAGATATTTTCAAATTGAAATGTGAACTATCTGAATTTTGCAGGAAGATTAAATTAAAGGCGTTCTTTCAAGGAAAAGATAATCACAGACAAGAAAGCGATACCAATCTCAGACCAAAGTCGACTTTTTGTCCACCTTCTCAAATGGTCCCTGTAGAAATCCTAACGTTCGAACAGGCTATCATGAAAGAAATAGATGACATAAAACCGACCAGGAAACCTTTTGTGAACATCACACGGCAAGAAAAGAAAGCAATCAAAGAACTGAGTCAGAACACCAACTTAATTATAAAACCAGCTGACAAAGGGGGTGCCATTGTCCTCCTAAACAAACAAGGATACAACGACCAATGCTTGACACTACTTGCAGATACCAAATTTTACCAACAACTCACTGAAGATCCAACCAAAAGATTACAGAAGACTATTGAACTCATGGTGATAGAGGCTGAGACCAATCAATGGATTTCTAAGCATGAGGCCGAATACCTCAGAACTAAATCACCCAGAACACCATACTTTTATTCACTGCCAAAAATCCATAAAAACAAATCACCACCACCAGGACGCCCTATAGTCTCAGGGATTGGATCGGTTCTTGAACCACTATCACAATTTGCAGATCAATTCCTGAGACCAATAGTACAGAAAACGCCCACCTATTTAAAAGATACTAGAGATCTCCTCAACATGTTATTAAATTTAACATATAATGAGGAAACAATGCTCTTAGTGGGTCTTGACGTGGAGAGCCTTTATACAAGCCTACCACAACAGAAAACCCTAGAAACCCTAGAGGACATTCTCTTCACCCAAGACTGGCAATATCGAACACCGAGACATTTTGTCTTGGAGTGTTGTAAGATGGCCCTGACTGAGAATTTTTTTGAATATGAAGGGACCCTCTACGCCCAACGACACGGTACTTCCATGGGAAGCACATTTGCTCCTAGTGTAGCAGGGCTGTACGTCAGTACTTTCGAACAACAATGGGTACAAAACCCAGCCAATCCCTTCCTAGACCAGATGAAGTTCTGGCGAAGGTATATTGACGACATCCTACTAATCTGGGAAGACACACAAGAAACACTAGAGGACTTCATGACCTGGATCAATACAAGAGATGAGTGCCTTAAGTTCACTTATTCTTCAAACAACAAGAAAATAGACTTCCTGGATGTCACTATTTTCTCTGAGAACAACACTCTACAAACAAAAACTTTTTACAAACCAACAGCTAAAAACAGCATTCTGTCATATAACAGTTATCATCCTAGACCGCTGAGGGAGAACTTACCCTACAGTCAATTTTTACGATTGAAACGAAACTGTAGCAAACTAACAGATTATAAATCCCAAGCAGCAACTCTGGAACACAAATTGGAACTCAGAGACTACCCCTTGAAGATCATCAAAAAATGCCAAAAGAGGGCAAGGAATCAGCCTAGAGAGAGCCTACTCGAATCAGTTCAACGAGAAGACCCAGTTGATTTACTGACATGTGTAACCACTTACTGCACACTCACAAATACTGTGAAGAAAATAATCAACAAAAATTGGAGAATTTTAACATCTAATAACCTAGACTGGCCCAAACCACGTTTTGCCAACAGACGAACGCAGAATATCAAAGACATTCTTGTACACACAAGACCTATAACCACCAAACAGGAAGTAACTGTAACTACTCTCTGGAATTGCAAACCAGTAGTAGGACACTATCCATGCGGATCATGTTCAGTCTGTAAACTCACGAAAACAACGAAGACACTCCAACTTCTACCCAATCTCACTTGGACATTACGTCACCATACGAACTGCAACACCACACATGTAATTTACATGATCGTATGTCCCTGTGGTCTCAAATACATAGGGATGACCTGCCGAAAAGTAAAGGTCCGTATCTGCGAGCACAGGAGTAATATAACTTGTAAACGCATCACCACGAAAATGAGCAATCATTATATCGAACAAAATCATGACCCTGATGACCTAAAATGGGTAGTCCTGGAGACTTTGAAAACCAAACCCTACAACGCAGAGAAGATTCTTTATGAAAAAGAACAACGTTGGATTTATCGTCTCCACACAGACACAGAAGGGATGAACGATAATGTCCCATGGCATACTCTCTCTTGAAAAAAGTCAGAATTCCTAAGTATAATAGCCCCTTTGGAAATCTATCTCCACGACAACTGTAGTCTGTCTTCCATGGGTATCAAAAGGAATTCATTTGTATCTCTGAGCCAGTCAATTCAAATGAGTGAAAACTGGGCTCTTACCTGACCAAACAGCCCTTCCTTCGAACAAAATATCAATGCTAACCACTCCTAACAAAAACATAATTGAATCCAAAAACAAACATTTGCGAGAGAACATCATCGACAACTCTTACAAGACTTACTGTGGACTTTGCAATTATTATGCAGATTACACACATCTAATTAATATAAAGCATAGTCTCAGCCTGATAATAGAATAAAGGATAACATTAATTAACGATTTTATTAACCCCACTGGCAAGACTATAATAATGAGCGAGATTTAAGAATCATTAACACCACGCCAACCATTGATGCCAACCACTTATACAACAGTCCCTTGTTACTTTTCATTATGACCGGGATGATAAACGAGCCGAGACCGGCACCCGCGTCATACGGAGCACCGTAGCTAGAGGCAGCACAAGCAGATTACGAAGAAGTAACGGGTGAGAACCGCGAACAAGCGGACCTTTCGGAAGACTCCACAGAGTTCCAAGTAAGACGCGTTAATCTTTATTCTCTCCCCTAGAATGAACTTAACATTCTAGAGCCTGCCGGTGACTCCATGAGGCGTATTGACCAAGCGCTTAAGGTAATGAACATCACTAAACCGCATGACTAAAGGAGTTCGCTACATGTCTCCCATGCCTCACAATAGTTTGTTTTTGGTTTGTTTATCGTTTTGTCACTGTGTATGCTAATACTATCTTGTTGCACTTTTGACAATATTCCTTCACGCAATTAGAGAATAACCACTATCTAAACAGATAATAATTTTTCCCTCTTTTCTCAGTCGAAAAATATCCACTGTCCCATTTCCGTAATTGCAAAAAAGAGCGCGTGAAAAGTATAGAACAAGCTGTCCTTGCACTTCCTGATATTAACCTGTTTTGAGAGATAATTGACCCACTCCATGAGTAACATTACATTGAAAGCGTCCTATCATTGACTTACCGTCACGAGGGTCTTATCGACAAAGCCCTTTCCTATTAAACTCATCTCATTTACATGTTCGGCAGTTACTAACGATATCCATGACATACTAGAGATGCACAACCTAAACATGAACCACTCGACAATTTGGATGTACAAGATAGAAATGCCCCTATCTTCCGATAAATGAGACAGGAAACTTGAGTTTTCAGTCTAACATTGATATCGACAAGTCACTTGACACCAAGAGGAATGTGTATGATTGAAGAGCATGTGCACATCGATATAATGAATCTGAGATAATTAAACTTGTAATTCTGCAATTTTAAACCGCACTACCATGTTAGCTTTTTTCTTTTCTCACTATTAATCACGCGCACAATAACGCGCTATACTATCCCAATTCGGAAGTTTAGAAAACGCTGTTTCAGCTATTCTCTAATTAAAACATTACATGGGAAAACATCCCATGTTACATAGTAATGTCTTTCTTTTCCTCCTAGGTACAGATACTATTGATCTGACCTCTCATAATTGAGAGTGGTGAGTTCACCATTCTGTGCAGAACAAAATAGTTTCTACACACACAATCCGGTCCTGACGAAAGCCCCAAGACTGTACAGAGGGCTGAAACATGTTGACCAATGACCAATCAGAAGTGCGTACGATAAGTTACTCATTCTAAACGCACGACCTCACTTTTTAACTTCCCAATCACTGCCTCCGAATAAATTATTGAGGTTGAAAGTGACTTAGGGATTTTATCATTTCTTTCACTTTATCACGAGCACATATTCACTCTTATCTCTGACCACTACTGTTAGTACCAAAAAGGTCTTCCTCCAGGTGGAGGTCAGCATTT
This sequence comes from Triturus cristatus, assembly GCF_964204655.1. Classification (NCBI taxonomy): domain Eukaryota; kingdom Metazoa; phylum Chordata; class Amphibia; order Caudata; family Salamandridae; genus Triturus; species Triturus cristatus. Next base: position 116,119,907 of record NC_140580.1, read on the forward strand.
TACAAGAAAATGACCCTATGATGATGCTGAAACAGTACACTAATGGCGGAAAATGAAAATATACCGCCCTCGACCTGTGTAAATGTATGAGGGTCTTTTTATGACGGAAACAACCGACAAGACCTTGGTAACACAGGACAAGTGGTCCATTCTATTTTGATTCATAATCTAACGTTTGGAAGCCGGATGGACCTCAGCTTCTTTTTCCCTCTATCTGATTATAATGTATCTAGAGATACCTCACTGAGTAAGTAAAGTAATTATAAAGTAATTTCAACTGTTCAATGCCAAAAAGTCTACAAGCCTGTAACAAAAGCTAAGTCAATTTTAAATGCATATTCGTGATACTTTGCCTTTGAAAGTATAATTTTGACTATGATTTAGTTCTAGTAATAAACCAACACTGAATAATATTTTTATACAAACCAATTGGTCTGAGTTCAGTCTTTTAGTGTGTGACACTTGACTGAGTGTGTACAATAAATGCTTAGCATAACCCTCTGATAAAGCCTTACTGCTTTTCCATACTACCACAAATAGAGAGTAAGGTATTATATACTTTTACCTCTCCCTACCTTTGGGGTTCAACTGGACTCCGTGAACACTAGACCTTACTTTGGTATAGTATATACAGAGTGAGCTTCCTACAATGTTATGAAAAGAAACATTCTAGAAATGGGACCACAGAGAAGGGACACATGCTCTTTTATTCAGTGCTTTTAGAAAAAGAAAAAAGTTCCCAAAAAGCGGACATTTGTGGAGGACTAAAAGCAGGCCGATAAGATAGAAGAGCTATGCTCCACGGGAGGGACAAAGAATGGATGGAAGGGCTAAAATGAATAAAAACTATTGAATAGAAAGCAAAAAAATAAAAGTGACAAAACCAAAAGCCAATGTAAAGCAGTGGGCATAGTTGCTTTCCTGGTCAGCTATCGACATGTCGCAGACTGATTCTCAACCTGTCCAAAAGGATCCACGTCATCCAGTAGCTGAGAGACTTCCACTGGCTCTCCATCCAGAAAGTATGCCAATTCAAGCTTCTGACCCCGCCTGCAAACCCTCCATGACCAAGGACCGGTCTAAATGAACCACCGCCTGAACTTCCACAACCATTTAGAAACCTGCGCTTTCCTCGCCCTTGCACAGGCACCGCACATCGGCTGTTGTCGCAGCGGAGAACGATCCTTTTCCCACCTCGCCACCAAATTCTGGAAAGCTCTTCCTCTCCACCCGCGAACATCACTTTTTGACTGAGAACCACAGCCCAGCACCTGGATACCCTCACGGGTGATAAGCTGCTCTATACAAGTAGTGATTGAATGATTGATTGAACAAGTCTTTCGCAACCAGACATTAAAAAGTAGACCTCTGTGGGAATTATCCTGATCAATGTCATGGTTAGGTTAAATTACCATTAGATCTAGATGCCTTTGCTCGATTCCCATTGCATGAGAGCACATCAACACAAAAAACAAACCAAAGTGTTTACTGATGTTTGAAGATACAGCTCTACCTAAGCTTGTTTTTGGTTAGTTTTTTTCTATGATAGTACTAAGAAAATCCTCCTAACTTAGTTTTTGTTTTGAAAGAAACTACTTAGTAAGTGATTGCCACTGTACATACAGAAACATATTACATTCAGGCAACATTTCTCTTAATGCAGCTACCCTGCTCCCACCATCCCAGAATACCCAAATCCATATGTCATAATCTGGCACTAGCATTTGTCAGTTACCTCTCCAAAAATATCACTACTGTTTATCGAAAGTAGTTCACGAGTAGTAAGTAAATCAGCTGCAGACATTTATAGTAACTACTACCAGCATGAAGGGCAAATAGTTAAACTGAATGTTGGTCCTTTTTAGGCCTCGCCTGAGCCAGCGCGCATGCGCTGCGCTGCGAGGCTTCTAGTGAGGACTTCAAACTCTGACCACACGCTTGTGCGTGTGCTTTTTCACGCTATTGGCCTTTGCGTGCGTCTTTCTAAGAAAGACAGCAGGCAATTGGCCAAAGGCGGGTGCATGTCCCGCCTTCTCTCTCCCCTGGCCTAGGGAGCTCGGAGCGCCTGCTGCATTCCTTAAATTGTTTATAGTGCGCACGCGTGCACCACTCGTGGGCTTTATTAGGCATAATGAGGGCAATCCTCGCATTTGTGTTACATGTTTCTTTAATGTTCTTGTATTTGCAGGTTCCTGAGCAAACATACTTTCTTGGAACTCTGCGGAGCATTGCGCTGTCTACCATTTACCTAATTACTCTATTGGCAGCGGAGTCCTTATGTATATTCATATGCAGGCAGAAGCACTGCCGTTTTCATTTCCGTGTATCTTTTTTTTTCTTGATAGGGACCAGGTGTTTTTTATTTACTGTACTGGGGCACAAGGATTTGCAGATAATCCTCAAAGAAACACACCAGTTTCCTCCATCTGCTATCCTATACACTCAGCCGCTTCTGTAATTCCCTTCTTTGTGTGCTGGTATGTTGCTGATGAACTGTTGGCGACTTATTCCTTTTGAGGGAAGAAACGAGCATTGCCGTGCTTCTGTAGCTAAAGTGACATTGGGTGACAAGCAGCTCAGCCCTCTAGCATCAGACCAGTTGGTGCGGTCATTCAGGTACCTTAGTGTTGTGAATCTGTGTATGGAGGGCATCAAGTGGGCGTTCCCCTTGCAGGTATCTTACATAAATTGCTATTTTTTTCACTGAGATCTCCTCTTTTGCTTTCTAACCTACCTTGTCTCAAGCTGTCAATCCGAAAAGGTTGTATGTGCCTATCTCTGCAATCAAGATTGCAGAATGCAGATTGCAGATGAGGGGACTTTCTTTGTTCTTCACGATCTGCTCATCATGAGCTGCGCTTTTCTGCCTCTTACTGCGCACCTAAGGGAGCCTGTTGTCCACTCAACATGTGTTGCACATTCACCGGGCTCTCTGCAGTCAGTGGAGAAGCTGATAATACTCTGGCCTCTGTTTTCAATTTCATGCCAAACAAATGTTCACATGCTACTGTGGTTTGGAAGCAGGCAGCTCATAAATAGAGCCCCTCAGCTTTTTTTGGTCTTGCCTACGACAGCGTATGTTCTGTTGCTGCTGACATATTGTTTTGTATACAATGGGCTTACAATCCGCCGACAGCATACCACTGGTTGTTGGCATTGATGCATCTACTGATGGGCAATGTAGTTCTTGTGGATGCATCTCATTATATGCATATATAAAAAAAAATCAAGACTTTTTAAAAAAGAGCTGGCAAGCAGGTTGACGTCGGTATCAGCATAAATGCAAGAGATTAAGCGTTTTCCCCTTTGCATACCGTTCTTAAACATGTGTTTCTGGAGAACAAATCCCCCCCACCCTCCAATAAAAAATACGGTTATTTTTAATATCTTAGTGTGGCATAAAGAAAGATGTGTCCTGCCCATAAATCCAAAGTTGTAATAAATCTGTGATACTTTGCCGAGTTAAGCATATTTTGTTTTAATTTAGAGAGGCATAGTTTTGTTGTGTCTGTAAATAAATCAATCAATCAATCAAAACAAGGCGCTGAAGGGAGGGGGGATGCTACTACTGCTCGAATAGCCAGGTCTTGTGGTGTTTCCTGAAGGTGAGATGGCCCTGGGTCAGTCGTAGGTGTGCGGGGAGGGAGTTCAATGTTTTGGCTGCCAGGTAAGAGAACGATCTTCCTCCAGTGGTGGTTCTGCGGATCCGTGGGACAGAGGCGAGGGCGAGGCTGGCGGAGCGGAGCTGGCCGGTGGGGGTGTAGAACGAGAGGCGGCTGTTGAGGTAATCGGGGCCCATGTCGTGGAGCGCCTTGTGTGCGTGGGTGAGGAGCCTGAACGTGATTCTCTTGCTGATGGGGAGCCAGTGCAGGTTTCTCAGGTGGGCGGATATGTGGCTGTGGCGAGGGATGTCGAGGATGAGTCGTGCGGAGGCGTTCTGTATGCGTTGAAGTCGTTTCTGAAGTTTGGCAGTGGTTCCTGCGTATAGGGCGTTTCCGTAGTATAGTCGGCTGGTGACGAGGGCCTGGGTGACGGTCTTTCTGGTTTCGGTGGGGATCCACCTGAAGATTTTACGGAGCATGCGCAGGGTGTTGAAGCAGGAGGACGAGACGGCGCTGACTTGCTTGGTCATCGTGAGGGAGGAGTCCAGGATGAATCCCAGGATGCGTGCGTGGTCCGAGGGTGTCAGCGCAGAGACCAGCGCTGTGGGCCACCAGGAGTCGTCCCAGGTGGATGGGGAGTGTCCAAGGATGAGGACCTCCGTCTTGTCTGAGTTAAGTTTCAGGCGACTGAGCTTCATCCATTCTGCGACATCTTTCATTCCTTGCTGGAGGTTGGTTTTGGCGGTGGCTGGGTCTTTGGTGAGGGAGAGTATCAGCTGGGTGTCGTCGGCATAGGAGATGATGTTGATGTTGTGTTTTCGTGCGATGGTGGCGAGGGGGCTCATGTAGATATTGAAGAGGGTTGGGCTGAGCGAGGAGCCTTGGGGTACACCGCAGATTATCTCGGTGGCCGCTGAGCGGAAGGGAGGGAGGCGGACTCTCTGTGTTCTGTCGGAGAGTAACGAGGTGATCCAGTCCAGGGCCTTTCCTTGGATCCCAGTGTTGAGGAGGCGGGTTATTAGGGTGCGATGGCATACGGTGTCAAAAGCTGCCGAGAGGTCTAGGAGGATGAGAGCGGCTGTTTCTCCGTTGTCCATCAGGGTCCTGATGTCGTCGGTGGCTGCGATGAGGGCGGTCTCGGTGCTGTGGTTGGCTCGAAATCCGGACTGGGACGGGTCGAGAGAGTTGTTTGCCTCGAGGAAAGCGGTCAGCTGTTTATTGACGGTCTTCTCGATGACTTTAGCCGGGAAGGGAAGAAGAGAGATGGGGCGGAAGTTCTTGAGGTCTTTGGGGTCCGCTGTGGGTTTCTTCAGAAGGGCGTTGATTTCTGCGTGCTTCCAGCTCTCAGGGAAGGTGGCTGACGTGAAGGAGTTGTTCATGACGTTCCGAGGTGAGGTGCGATGATGATGTCGGCTCTGTTGAAGATATGATGGGGGCATGGGTCAGAGGGGGAGCCCGAGTGGATGGTGTTCATGACGTGGGTGGTGTCTTCAGTGCTGATGGGGGTCCAGGCGCTGAGGGTGGTGGTGGGGGTCGTTGGTTCTGTGACTAGAGGCAGAGTCTGGGGTCCGAAGCTGTCGTGTATGTCTGCAATCTTGCGGTGGAAGTACGTGGCGAGGGAGTTGCAGAGGTCTTGTGACGGTGTGATGTCGTTGTTGCTGGCGCTAGGGTTGGAGAGCTCTTTGACGATGCTGAAGAGTTCCTTGCTGTTGTGGGTGTTGCTGTCTAGCCGCTCTTTGAACGATGACCTTTTGGTGGCGCGGATCAGCTGGTGGTGTTCGCGGGTGGCGTTTTTGAGGGCTGTCATGTTTTCTGTTGTCCGTTCGTGGCGCCAGGTTCTTTCGAGGGTTCGGCAGGATTTTTTTGATTCTTTGAGGGTGTCTGTGAGCCATGAGGTTTTCCTGTTGCCGGTCTTGCCTGGGGGGTTCTTTAGCGGGGCGAGGTCGTCGGCGCAGTTGTTGATCCACTGTGCGAGGTTGTGGGTTGCGTTGTTGGTGTCAGCGGTGTCGGCTGGCGGGTTCTGGCTCAGTGCTGAGAGGAGCTGGTCTGTGGTGATTTTGCTCCAGCATCTGCGGGGGATTTGTTGCGTGCGGTGGTGGGTTGTATTCTTTTTGAAGGTGAAGTGGATGCATCTGTGGTCGGTCCAGTGTAGTCCGGTGGAGTGGCTGAAGGAGACGTGGTTGCTGGCGGAGAATATGGGGTCGAGTGTGTGGCCAGCGTGGTGGGTGGGGGTGTTCACCAGTTGTTTGAGTCCGAGGTTGTCGAGGTTGTCGAGCAGGGTGGTGGTGTTGTTGTCGCTGTTGTTCTCCAGGTGGATGTTCAGGTCCCCTAGGAGGATGTTTTCTGGTGAGGCTAGGGCGTGCGGGTTGATGAAGTCGGCGATGGTTTCGCTGAATTGTGTGCGCGGGCCCGGGGGTCTGTAGATGAGCGTTCCTCTAAGGGTGGTCTTGGGGTTGGTGTGAATCTGGAAGTGTAGGTGTTCGGCGGCGGGGAGTGTGTCTTCGGTGTTAGTTGTGACATTGATGGTGTTCCTGTAGATGATGGCGATTCCTCCTCCGGTTTGGTTGATGCGGTCCTTCCGGGTGATCTTGTAGCCGTCCGGGATGGCTATGGCGATGTCGGGGGCTGAGGAGGTGTTCATCCAGGTTTCCGGTGTCATGCCCCGGGCGACAATTAAGACTACAGACTTTGCTTTACTGCCTCTGTTTCTCTTTACTATAAAAAAATAAATCACGAATGGGCTTAGAAACTATGCGGGTCAAGTACATATTCCTGTCCTAATCCCCAGAGGGATGTTCACCATTTATGTAATAGGTGGCAGATACTGGGCACATAGAATCTTGGCTTAGTCTTGCAATTTATACATTTTATCTTTTTTGGTCTTTACTTTTAGTGCATTAAAAAAGTACATAAAATTGTCAAATAATCCCCATACCTTCTATTTCTAAAAAATAAGTAAACATCTTTAATGTGTTGTATTGCCAACTTTAACGTGGCAGTGCAGTCTTAACTCTTGCTCAGTTTATTCCACGCTACACATCGCGAAACAAAACACGACTTAAAGAAAACACCTGTGGCACACTGCATCGCACAACAATGAGGTTCCATCGGGGATGCAGATTTTTTTTTTATCGGTATCAATTAGAAAAACGTTTAATAAAGTTGAAAAACATGTCATATGAAAAATACATAAGATATAATTGTCCAAGAATCACAGGATGTTCAGCCGATGCCGAGCCTCGAACATAGGTCCACAGTTCCTACGCCAGAAGCGCGCATTAGAACTCCTCTACGGCTTTCCAGGGCACAACTGGACAGATTGTGGTGTTCGTTCCTGTATATTATTATCGAGTCGAACCAACCCTAAGATCTTCGCAGAGGAATTGATCCGATATGACCCCGGCAGAGAAAAAGAAAACAGGTTAACTGTAAAATGTCTGTGGTTGGGGGGGTGGAGGGGCTCTGAGGAAGCGGTAAAATCACAGCGGGGTGCTTTAGAGGCGCTCCATTAGAGGGCAGAGGTGGGGGCTCTGACATGTTTGATGCTTTAATGGGGCTGTAAAGAGAAAGCCCGGCCGTTTGCTATTCTTGAGCTGACTTAATGGTATTTGCCCAAGGTCGCACTGTGTGTCAGCAATACAGTGGTTAACGTAAGAAGTACTACTGAAGGAGCACCGCACTTTGAGTATGCAAGAATCCCCTCAGACTCTCCGTACACAGAGGCCACATAATCTTCCATGCACTGAACAGCAGAGGCGTAGCTAGAGCTTGTGGCGCCCGGGGCTATTCCTCAGATTGCCGCCCCTGGGGGAGGGTTGCTGGGGAAAAAGGACAGCAAGCACTTGAAAGAGGACCGAGAAACACGTAGTATCGCCGCTAATAGTTACCTCGATCATGCAAGTTACATGCACATACATGACATGGTCCAAGGCTGCACAGTTGAATACACCGGTGACTGGCAGTGACTGGCAGTACAAAAGAGAACACACAGACTGCATGATCTATCTGGGGACTCTGAAAAACCGCATATGACATCCATCAGAGAGCTGCGTGAACAATTACCTGGTAATCCCCTCAGCACAATGCAAACATGCACATACATGACACTTTTCAGGGATCCATCATCTACAGCTGACATTAAATGACCATTCATCATGGTCCCCCCATTAAAGCAGTGCACTTTGTGATCTGCATGGTACATGTTCTTTGCAGCAGGCACATTAACCCTCTGTGCTACCTTTCCAGGAGTCAACCCTTCCACTAGACAAAACTCGGATCTCTCTCTAGGAGGAACATTAATCACCGAAGTTATCATGACATTTTTATTGTTTCTGAAAATTTCTGCAGTCCAGGAAGGAGGCAGCTATTTTTTTTTAAACCATAATATACTTGCAAACACTACGCACCCACCTGTAATAGGTACCCAGTGCGGTCACACCGTTCGCACCACCCTAACCTACTCAAGGTTCATGTGACCTCAGTGGCAGAGTCACAGTGACTGGATCACTGTTGCTCTAGGGTGTGCTGCTTCGTAGGCCTGCCCTCAAGACTGGAGATGAACTTCAGTATGGATTGTGGTGGACAGGCCTTCAAGGTTAACCCACAATTGACACCACTAGGGTACACCTGCTTGTGCTAAGACATCAAGCCTTCTAAGGTCTAGTGGGGCCTTCTAAGGTCTAGCATGGGAATACGCTCCCTCAGTAGAGTGGTCTGGTGGACTAGTCCAAATTCGACAGCTCTGGCCATAGTGCCACATCCTTTCCCCCACTGAGCACCATACTGCCCCACTGAGAGAAACTCGCACTGCCTTCAGCTACAACCTAATCGTGCCCGCTAAAAACACTTGGATGTGGCTCAATTCAAATTATGCACATGATAAGAGTAATATGCTGCCTAAAAAAAAAAAGTAAAAGCAAACACTCATAGGGAATGCAAGATTAAGTAAAGCATGTGAAATGTAAGCAGAAACAACATGGTTACCTTAACGATCTCTCACTCACTATTCAGAAATCAACGAGTTGTTTTACCTGAAAAGTTAAGGACATGACTACAGGGCCCTGAAGGGAACCGTTTCAATGTCCATTGCTTATATCCTTACAAAACGTAAGCAGAATGGTTTAAAAAGACCACATCCATAAGCACAGAGCCATGGTACACATTTTGTTTTCCAATCCACCCATCAACCAGGTATTGCAGTCCCTCCAGGAATGGTACACTTTCCCACCTGGAGACAAGAATGCTGTTCAAAGAAAGACTAGAAAACAAAAGTAGCGCTTCACTGGCAAACTCTGTAAAGTGAGGCTGATGTATTTGGATGTGTATAAAACCAATCAGGCCACTTTGCAACCACTCTGTCTTGCTTTATTTAGTTATGTATTTATTTTTCATATTTAAAACCTTCTATTTCTCTCCATCCTCCTGCACTTTGGAATAGAAACATTTCAGAAAAAGGGCATTTCCTGCAAGAGTGTTTTTCTTTTTTGGATCCATTTCACAGGGAAGCAACTACATGAAAGAAAGAAAGAGAGGTTGTGAACCGTTTCTTCAAGTTACGGTTTTCAGTAAGTGAAGAGCAAGACAGAAAGAGAGGGAATAATAGGAAGAGAGGGGGGACAGCTGCCAGTACAAAAAAGAAGAGGACATTGCCCGAGTCCTATTTCTTCTCTGCCCGTCCCCGAACGCCCACGAAAGCAAGCCGAGCCTTATCTGAATGCTTTGTCCTCCCCCAAAATAGTGCCGCCTGGGGCGGACCGCCCCCACCGCCCCCCCCAGCTACGCCACTGCTGAACAGGGCACGGATTCCCGACTAACAGTGAAGCCAACCTGCAGCACAGCACAGCATAGTAACTGCACATGTGCTATTTTAAGAGTATTTCTATAGCATATTGCCAGCATCAAAACTGTGCTTTCTTGATTTCGCTCATGTCTCACCCTATCTCTCTACCTGCAGTGAAAACACCAGCTCATACTTTCAAACCACACACAAAGGGGTGGCTAGGACGAGGCTGTGCAATGACCCCATGCATTTTCTTCGTATTTGGGTCATTTCATATCCTCCACCTCCACTCCCCCTCTCCACCTCCGCTCCCACCACCACCTCCACTCCCCCATCCGTCCCTGCACCTTTACTCTCACCTCCACTCCCTCCTCCCTCTACCCCCTCCACCTCCACTCCCCTTCCCTCCACCTCCACTCTCCCTCTCCACCTCCACTCCACCACCACCTCCACTCCCCCCTCCCTCCCTGCACTTTACTCCCACCTCCAACTCCACTCCCCCCTCCCCTGTCCCTCCCTCCACCTCCACTCCCACCTCCACTCCCTCCTCCCTCTACCCCTCCACCTCCACTCCCCTTCCCTCCATCTCCACTCTCCCTCTCCACCTCCGCTCCCACCACCACCTCCACTCCCCATTCCTCCCTGCACCTCTTCTCCCCCTCTCCACATCCGCTCCTACCACCACCTCCGCTCCCACCACCGCCTGCACTCTCCCTCCCTCCCTGCACCTTTACTCTCACCTCCACTCACTCCTCCCTCCCTACACCTCCTCACCCCCTCCCTCCACTTCCACTCCCACCTCCACTCTCTCTACCCCCTCCACCTCCACTCCCCTTTCCCTTCCCTCCACCTCCACTCTCCCTCTCCACCTCCACTCCACCACCACCTCCACTACCCCCTCCCTCCCTGCACCTTTACTCCCACCTTCAACTCCACTCCCTCCTCCCTCCCTGCACCTCCTCTCCCCTCCCTCCACTTCCACTCCCACCTCCCTCCACCTCCATTCCCTCCACCTCCACTCTCCCACCTTCACTCCCCCCTCACTCCCTAACTCCCCCCTACCCCCAACTCCACTCCCCCCTCCTTCCCACTGCCCCCTTCCTTGCATAAACAACAAAAGTAGAACACATTTGTGGTGTTAATTCTGGTTTTTATTAGGATACTTCAATTGTATATAATGTTTTCTAGGTTATATATAAAGTGACAAATGGTTATAACACTTTCTTAATTATAACTTATAACTTTTAAACATGCTGCACAACATTCACAATGCTCTGCAACACATATTAAAAACGTTAACAAAGCCAATAGCTCTCTCTAAACACTTACAAGGCCCCAAAGGCGAGACCTATTGACTATGCCAATGCTTGTTTATGATAATGGTCATTACGATGGTTCAACGAGCTGAGATCCTGCTGCAGAGATCAGACTAGGTTTTAAATTATATTGGTTATAAATTACAATGTGCTTAATTGCCACAAAATTGTCTAATGATGCAAAAGACACCAACGTGGACAACATGGTGTGGACACTCAACAGAGCTAGTCCTCTACTGCTATTCCAGAAGTACTGTGGTTGTCAAAATCCTTTGTGAAGACCTGGAATAAATTCCTGAGCTGTGAATGCATCACAGGTAAGGCTCTTTTTCTTGTCAGACTTTCTGTACCTAAGGGACAGCCCCTCCATTGATACACCTGGGAGTACGCAAGGTAGATATTTGAGGATGATAAGGGGAGCTCTATTTTTCTAATATGTCTTGTGAACTATACTAGGGGCTGCTCCTCCGTTAAGGTGAAGGAACGTTGCTCCACTAAAGAAATGCCCCCAGGGACAGAGAAATAAAATGGTAATAAACAACCATTTTATTTTTCAAAAGCCCAAGCCGAGTGTCAGGACTGGGGGAGGGGCTTTCTGGTTTCTGCTGCTGCCTGATGGGCAGGCAGGGCACTTAGGTTTAAAGTTTGCATGTCTTTTTGGCCGGCCATCCTGCGACGGCCAGCCAGACATGTGCCGTTTAAACCTCTCTAACTCAGCTGGGTTAGAGACAGCATAGGGTTCAAGTGGCGTGGGAGTGGCGAGAGAGACCGCTGCCTCCAATTCTGGCTCTGCTTTCATGCTGCATAAAAGCAGCACCAGGATTGGTTACTGCAGATTCCTGATCCCTGCTTGTCTGGAGAACAGAACAGCCAAGCGACGAGGACGTCGCGCAAGGATTGCAGGTAAGAGTAATTCTTTTTTATCTTTTTTTATAACTTTTCTTTTTTTCTCCTCATGCCACACCACCCTCCTTACATGCAAGCCGACACTACCACAAACATTCCAATGACTACTGCATGTTAGGTCATCAGAAACCAAAATGCAGAAGCCCGTGCAATGGAGGTATACCCTAGCACCCTTACCAACATAACAAGAAATACTGCTGCATTGTTTTACATATGCAGGACATGGATATGATATTGTTTTGGTGTAAAAGTGAAAACAGATTTGATGTTCTCATAGAAATGTTCTATTGAAATGCTAAATATTGATACTTTACAGGGATCCAACAGACGTGGCTGTATGCTAAAATGATGCAGGAAACCTCACTGCAATAGTGGGCACTGGATACAGAACCACTTCTTTTGGCCAAACATTCCTTGGGAGGGAGGGGAGCAAGCCAAACCAAGACCAATTTCATGTGTGTAAAAGGCCGCTTTATTGAAACAGGTGCATATCCAATGAAAACAGTGGCAACTGTCTTACAAAACTAAAACCTCACTATACATAAAATAACTGATCCCCTGTTTTCCCCCCTGCCCCTACGATCCCCACATCAAATCCCCCACCCTGCCGATAACATAATAACATTAATAACAACCACATTACACAGTATTGCAGATTACAAATCCTGCCTTCCAATAAAACCCAAACCCCTACCTGCCTTTCTGCAACTGTAACTACCAAAACTCTCCCAACAAAAACACACCATTTCTGTATTGAGTTTCCTCCTGGCTTGTCCACTGCCCCGGGATTAACAGCGCCTCTCCATACTCTGCGGGGAACAAACTCTGTCCAGATGACCGAACACCCGGACCACTGCCGTTTTAACAAGGCCAAATCCCTCTACATGCTCCTCAAAAAAACGATCTCCTTTTCCTTGACCATGTAATTCTCACCCAAACGAATCAATAAAATGTCGGGGCACCTACCAGCCGCCAACACACCATTCAAAGACTGTACCAGCTCTTTCCAGAGCATGCGCCCTCTAATCCTCCAAGGTACTTTAAACAAATCTTTATTAAAGCCTACATTCTCTCCAAAGCAACTGGTGCGGACCTGGACTTGGGCCCACTTCACAAATGAATGCCCCACTATCCAAACGGACATCTCCCTGGCGAGGGGGCCAGCCACCGAAACCTGAAACAAGAAAAACTGTGTGAACATGATAAAGAAACACAACCGTGCTAAACCCCCCAGCTGCGCTGCAAACATATTGCCTGTAACAATCCGAAAACCATCTCCCCAGCCTCATAATGTCCCCCCTGTGGAAATATGGATTTTTCTGGTCAGTTATGTCCCCTATCTTGGACCCCAACGGTTCTATGTGCATGTTACAAGTACATGTATGTTTCCTCCAGTTCCAGTTATGAAGACGCAAATACATGTGCGTCCACCGTCAACATGTCCTCTGTCAGATCCGCCATGAATAGGCCGGATATTCCATTCCTAAATATGAAAGGCCACCGGCTTTATATGGTTCACTTATGCCATTTTACAGTCCAGGCAAGTAGGCCCTGATTCTGTCATCAAACTCTTCTTGCCTTCTGCCTCTGAAAGCTCCAGTCTGAGCCTGCATCTGTGACCATGAACTTTGTCTCATTCTCTGCGCGGCTCACGAAGCCTGACATCAGCCTATTCTCTGCCAAGAACTGTATTTCACCTTCGAATTATCTGCTTCCCCCTCAGCCGATGCATTCCTGCCTAGTAGTTTAAGTAAACATTCTTCCAGTTACCAAGCAAAAGGCCCGGCTTCTCTGCCCTTATGCAAGTAATTCATAGTCCTGTTACTATGGAAGATTCCTGCCCTCGCATTTAGTGTAGACACTTAGACGCTTGTACACGCACGCACAGTCAGTATAGAATAGATTCTGTCCGAGAGTCCTTCTTTTGTGGATAACATAGTTCTTTAAACATAGGATGTTAGATATGATTTGGGATTAGGTTGACTTGACCCCCCAGACTTCTTGTCTCCACATGTAGAGCTAAATGTCAAGTCCCCTTCACCCCCTAGTTACACGTCAATTACACGTCATGCTGCTGCGCGCGCATCTATGCCAAGTATTATCTTATAGATCCACCTATATATGACATCATAACCAATTATGTTCCTTTTTACTCCTTGTTCCACCCATTTTTGGTTACGCAGATAAATCGTCATTTTCCTTATCAATTGTTACGCCTACTGCATTCGCTTCATTGTAATGTATGATCTATAAAAGTCATTTCATGTCAATAATGTATGTACTTCACTTCCTGAACCTCCGTGGTGATGGAACTTGGAGCAACCGATTATAATCGTTCATTGGAATAAAGCCCATTCCGAACCTCTAATACCACGGATTCTGCCTCTCATTTTACTGAGCTATTTTATTATGTTTATATATCAAATTAAGTCCAGGTAAAGGAATTTTATTTACCACATGAATGGCGCCCGAACAGGGACACTTTCTCATCTCACGCGCCGGCGGTGAGGTGCAGGCCCGGTCTCCTGCCACAGCTGGACGGACAATAACGCGTACCAGCAGGATTTCCTGTATCTCCCTCCGGTCAAGCGGGGGCGACTGAGGCTGCGATCAACACCCAGACGAGGCGGTGAGAAGTGCGAAGTATCCCGACCAGAGCCTAGCTGAGAGAGCAAGATCCGAGGTATACAGAGACCCACCAGTTCGAAGTCGAGTCCAGTTTCCGACGAGTCGAGTCGAGTCCAGTCCGGTTCAAGTTCAAGTTACCGAGGCCTTCCGTTTCCGAAGCTACCCGGTGAGTACCATTACTGGGGAGGCATTTCTGACGTGCACATAGGTTGTGCCGGTCAAGACGGGTTTGGGTACACAAATCCGGTCTGCACTGTTTTAGCAGTGTATCTGTACTGTTTAGCAGTATATCAAGTATTCCGAAGTATCTAGTTATTGTCAAGAATTATGCTTGGTGATTAGTTATGCAGACGATCATCATTGTTGTTTCAGTTAAAGGTTTAATGTTTAATGTTTAATGTGTTAAACGTCCTGCATATTGTGGTATGAATGGTTGTTCATTATTGTGCTTTTGTATTAAATGTGTTCAAGATTAAGTATCGGATCAGTTGCCAATATGCCGCTCTTTTCGAAATTAAGACAGATCACTACTAGAAAAGGGGTTCTCGAAGAAGCCGTCCCTATTCCTCCTAGGGATACTCCAGGGCACTTCATGTATCACAAACATGGCTTAGACGCTATATTATTTCTTGATTTATGGGTAGACTACACCAAGGAATTACCAGAAAGTCAGAGGTGGCCCACAGCGGGAACCTGGGATGCAGAGTGCATCATGAAAGTCGAGGAAGAGTTATGGAAAAGGAAGGTCAGACAGTCACAGAAAGACGCCGTTGAGTTATGGCGTAAAGAATCTCATAGACGCACAGAAAAAGCACGTAGACAGGAAGAAAAGAATAAAGAGAGTTCAAATAAAGTTCGAGAGAATCCATTAATTGAGGAAGGTATCCGAGTGAAATCAGAACAAGTAGATAGGCAAAGAAATGCCCTTATGAATGGTATGTATCCTCTTCTGGCCGAAGGATTACCTAAAGCTACTCCAGAAATACCGAAAGACTTGCCACCCCCATTATTTCCAATAAAGGTACATCCTAAGGGGCATCCTAGAACCGCAGAAGATGTTTTTCTTTCTTCATATTTAGATGACGCAGCTCCCGAGTATGCTAATTCCGCCCCACATAGACCGCCTATCAGGGAGGTTCAACGCCAAGATCCAGTGCCCGTATCCCTACAGCAACAGATCGTGTCACAAGTTCCGGCAAGCACATCTGTTTCTACATCTGTTCCTACAGCTGCTTCTATAGCTGTGTCCACACCTATAGTTGCTGTGTCACGTTCAACGAATCCTTTCACACCCGACACCCCAGATGGGGCTGCGGGAGGTGCTAGCGACATTTTTTCTACGCCACCCAGAATGAATAAACTTACTTTTCAAGAGTCAGCACATTCACGTACACCCAAACTCATAAGTGCCCGTACGCTGAAGGAACTTCTTATAGATTGCAGATATGACCCTGTGCCCGGTAAAGAGGACGAAATGACCCTGGCATCATTGCGTATCAGACGAGCCGCAGTGTATTTAGGGAAGTTACCAGGAATGACTGCGCATCTAGATAAAATATATCATTTTGTCCAAACAGGGCGAGATCCAGAATGTATTAACAGAGCTATGGAATACCAGAAAGTAGAGATACAGGGGGAACTGTTACGTTTCCTCATAAATTGTGTGATCAGAAATCAAGACCGACCGGGGGTAGACCCGGAAGCAATGCAAATTCTTACAAGATGGAGCCAGAATATATCAGAAGGGAGACATGATAAGCAAAATTGTATAATAGCCATGTGCCGAAAGATCCGTAAAGAAATAGAACGCCTACACGAAGAGAGATTAGAGGTAGACGAGTTCGAACAAAGCGAGGAAGAAGGGTCAGGACTGCCCACAGGACAGTCAGACACCATAGCCTATGTAGGAAGAGGAAGATCTTGTAATAGTAATAGATGTCTTATTGACCCGATACGTCCGATATGTCCAGATAATAACAGGAATTTCCAAATACCTATAATTAATATAAGGTCTAACGAGCATTCGTTCCAAGCTGCCGACAAACTACTCCGAGAACGAAGGGGTTATCATTTTCTCGATTCTATGGATGAACAAGATTTAGCCAGGGCAGCTGTCCATTGGGTGGACAGTCCCGGAAAATATAGTGATGATACAGTAGTACGCACATTTTTGAATCTCACCCCAGATGAACAGAGGTTAGTTGGGATTTATATGATTCAACAACTCATTATACTATATCGGAGTCAGCATTCGGACCCTGGTCCCTTACCTGACATATTGACTGAATTGCTTATGAATAAATGGAGAGGTTCAGGTACTAAATTAATTAAAGAAATTCTAGAATCAAGAAAGCAGTATATTCTTTTTGTATGCACAGAGCATGTCTCATTGCCCGTCAAGGAAAGAACCACGTATCACATGGATAGACAGAATCCCTTACGAGAAGTGCACCCAATAAAAGGCGAGGACAACGAGTTTAAGCGCGTATTTGTATATACGCCCATATCAAAAATAGAGTTGTTACAAATGAAGAAAGTGGTACCCAGTCATGACAAAGACCCAGCGGGTTTTCACCGAGAAATTAAAGACATGTTACTCATGGGAGAGTATACCTATCCCGACATTATGACAATATTAAAGGTATTGATGCCTGCTGGTATTTATGAGAAACTCAAGGAAAAAGAGTGGGAGGTAGGAGACCAAAAGATAGAATGGTCAGTGTTAGAAGCGGAAGAAAAGGCCCGAACTGCAGGAGCAGGACTTGGGGATAAAACTAAAGCACTACCAGGTTTACTAGTACAGGTACTGCCACGTTTATTAACTACGAAAAAGGAAGATTGGGGTACAATTTCAGCCTGTAAACAGAAGCAAGATGAAGACACTAGTGATTACTATGCCCGATTTGAAAAATGTTTTGGTATAAATAGTGGCATAAAAGCAAGTAGCGAATCATACCCACATCTGTTTGTAACAAAATTAGTAGAAAATGCCCTGCCCCCAGTAAAGAATAGAGTATTAAAATTCGAGAGTACCTGGCAAGGTAACACTCCATCACAAATGTTACAAATGTTACAGTACCATCACAATAGAATTAGAGAGGAACAAGAACATGAACACAGACGCATGAAAGACACGAAAATGAAAATGCTAGTTTCCCAGACAGTTCCAGCTGAAGGACATAAAAAGGGTATGACACATTCCGATTCAGCAGGACCTGTAAAAGGGACATGTAATTATTGTAAAAAGCCAGGTCATTACGTACACGATTGTCCAGTTTTAAAACATAATATCGCCATAGGTAAAACACAAGAAAGATCACGACCACTTAGACAAGATCAGAATGAACAAGGAGCTCCGCAGCATGCACAGTCCATGCCAGCTTCACAACAGTCTATACAGTTTGTGCCAGCTGCACCAGCGCTGCCTGTTGCTGCCACACAGACAACAACACGACAAATGTACCAGACCGCACAGTACGACTATCCTGATTATCAACGATACGCATGAACCAGCCTAGAGAGGGAAGTTGACTTACCCCTTATCGAGATCCCTGTAGATCAAGAAGGACCTTATGTACATAGTGAATTATTAGGCCAAGACAGAAAATTTTTACTCGATACAGGGGCAAGTCGAACAACCATAAAACGTAGTGAAGTTCCAGGGGCACCCCTCTCAGGCTCACAGAATATTTCCCTTGGTTTTTCAGGAAAACCTATTGTTAATGAAGTGTCACAACCTCTGCCACTTACGATAGGACCTCTGACCCGAACTACAGATTTATTGCTTACTAAATCATGTCCAGAAAACTTGCTAGGAATAAAAACATTGAAAGCTCTAGGAGCCATAATATGTTGCTCTCCGGAAGGAGTAAGGTTGTTTTTACGTGATTTTAAAGGTCACTATGTGTCTAGAGACATGGATCCCCGACTGCAGACTTTACCTACACATCTATGGGCACAAGGCCCTACTGATGTTGGTTGCATGAATATTACACCATATCGAGTCACATTAAAGGCAGGAGTGGTGCTACCACGAATGCGACAATACAAGTTACCACCAGATGCTGTAGTGGCTTTACTACAAATCATTGACGAGCTCATTGCCCAAGGAGTAGTTGTGGAAACAGACTCCAATGTATGTAATTCACCGATAATTCCGATTCTTAAACGAACAGATCCAAAGGCCCCGCCAGTATATCGATTGGTTATTGATCTGCGCGAATTAAACAAGTGCATTGTGCCACAATTCCCTGTGGTCCCAGATATCTCGTCATTACTGACAGCCATTGATTCCGAAGCAACATTCTTTACTGTAATTGATCTCAAGAATGCCTTTTTCAGCGTCCCAATAGATCCGGAAAGCCAATATTTGTTCGGATTTAGTTTAAATGGACGTAGCTTTAAATTCTCACGCGCACCTCAAGGATTTACAGAAAGCCCCAGCATCTATAGCCAAGCACTGAAACGAGAACTCGATAGTATCCACATGCCAGTTAACACTGCCCTGCTTCAATACGTCGATGATCTGCTGATCACCGCAAGAAGCGAACCGGAATGTGAAAAAGCATCACTGACAGTTTTACAACTTCTAGCCGAAAAGGGGCACAAGGTGTCCCCTTCTAAGCTGCAATTCTGTGTCCAGCGAGTTGTTTATCTTGGACACTCGCTGTCCAAGGAGGGAAGGCAGCTTACACCGGACCGCATTCAGTTAATAGCTAACATGCCAACACCCAAGACACAAAAGGAGGTGCGGGCTTTCATAGGTCTCACTTCATATTGCAGGCAGTGGATCCCTCAGTACGCATTTCTAGCAAAACCACTCATTCAGTTAACCACACAGGAGGCAGCCACATCGACTGTTCTCCCTTGGACTCAGGAACATACACAAGCTTTTGAAAGCCTAAAGAAAGCTTTATGTCAAGCACCTGTCTTAGCAACACCATGTTACAGAAAACAGTTTACACTCTTTGTTACAGAACGCGAAGGTACTGCTTTGTCAGTACTCACACAGGAACAAGCAGGAGCACACAAACCATGTGCTTATTTTTCTAGTACATTAGATCCCGTAGCTCAAGCTTTGCCTGCATGCCTAAAATCAGTGGCAGCGACAGCTTTAGCAATCAGACAAAGCGATGCCATAGTGTTAGGACATCCATTGACAGTTCAAGTGCCACACGCAGTAGAGGTTCTTGTAAATAGAACGCAAACACAACACTTGACTATAGCGCGACTTACAGGGTACGAGCTTACATTGTTTCAGCCACATATAGAAATCAGACGCTGTAACACATTGAATCCTGCCACACTTTTGCCAGTAACCGGAACAGACCCACTAGCTCATGACTGTATTGAAGTTATTACAATAACGACGAAACCTAGACAAGACTTAACCGATGTCCCATTGTCAGACCCAGACCTGACATTGTATGTAGATGGTTCATGTATGAGAACAAATACAGGAGAGTTGGTGGCTGCTTACGCAGTCACAACAGATACTGAAGTCATTGAAACTAATCGTATAAATATTTTGTCAGCTCAAGCCGCAGAGCTCATCGCTCTGACACAAGCCTGTATTCAAGCCACGAATAAAAAAGTCAACATATACACTGATTCACGTTATGCATTCGGAGTTGTACATGACTTCGGCGTGCTGTGGCGAGAGAGAGGTTATTTAACTTCCCACGGTGCCCACATTCAGCACGGACCCCTCATTCATGCCTTATTAGATGCAATACATCGACCCACTGCAATATCAATTATGAAATGTAAGGCTCACACGAAGGTTACTGATATCATTTCTCAAGGCAATGATCTAGCCGACAGAACAGCTAAACAGACTGCTCAAACTCAAACCCCCGACATGATAAAGACAATAGTCCCGACACCGACACAGTGTATGACAGTTAAAGATCCTACTCTTGACGTAATTGACATACAGACACATGCTACACCAGACGAAATAAAGAAATGGACTGAATTAGGAGGGATCCAAACGGACCAAGGATGGATGATGAAGGAAAAGTCTGTATGGTTCCTTCCTGATTCAATGGTCCAAGTTATAATTAACACTATACATAGTCCAGCACATCTAGGAGAAAAAGCTATGCTAGACAGCATTCAACACATTTGGTTCAATAAACATTTACGAGCAGCAGCCAAACAAAAAGTCCGTACCTGTATGATCTGTTGCCAGTTCAACCCAGGAAAAAGCGTTCCTGTAGAACAGGGTGGATTTCATCCTCCTGATCACCCTTTTGAAGTGCTCCAGATGGATTATATCCAAATGGAACGATGTCGAGGATTCAAATATGTTCTCGTAGTTGTCTGCGCTCTGTCCCGTTGGACGGAGGCATACCCGGTTTCAGATTACACTGCCCCGACTACTGCCAAACAGTTGGTTCGAGAATTCTTCCCACGATACGGTTTACCACGTGTTGTCTACTCAGATAACGGCCAGCCGTTCTCATCCGAATTAATGAAACATGTTTCACTTCTGTTAGGATATCAGTGGAAATTCCACTGTGTCCGACACCCCGAGGCAGCAGGTCTCGTAGAAAGACATAATCAGATACTGAAAATCAGATTGTCCAAAATATGCAGAGAGAAAGGTGTCGACTGGGTAGTAGCGTTACCCGTTGCACTCTTTTACATGAGAATGGTAGCACACTCTCGAACAGGGCTATCCCCGTATGAGGTGATCTTTGGCAGACCACCAAATATGTGGGGGACGCCTGTACCACGCAAAATAACTGATGTTGACTGTAATATGCTGACAGATTACTTGGCTTCCTTGATGTCTGCACTACAATCTTGTCGTTCACAGGTAGCTGCAGCCTTTCCCGACAACACTGAGGTGAAACCCCATGACGTAGTTCCGGGTGATCTCGTATTTGTGAGAAATTTCGACCGAAAGACTCAGCTGGAGCCCAGGTGGAAGACACCCAAGTTGGTTCTGCTCACTACAAGGACAGCCGTGAAGATCGAGGGCCGCAAGGGCTGGATTCATTCAAGTCATATCAAGAAATTTCATGGACTATCCTCGGATATAGACATTGTGCCCTGCACTCCCTCACAGACTGATTCAAAACTTCCTTTGGTTGAAAAGACTACAACCGAACTCTATAAAGTAAAATTGAGGCCTAGAACGTCAGACAATTTGATTGTTTAAGTCCTCTCCAAGGTGAAGCGGTTGAATTTGTCTCTGACATGTATCCTCTAGACCTGAATCATGGACAGTCGCGGAAAATGTTGAAACGACAGGCGTATTGTAAATCACTGCGTAGCCACTGCATAGTGACATTAATAATCTTGTTTTCCTTAAGTCTTTTAATAATTACTGCAAGTATATTGTTGCACATATATTACCCTATTGCCAGAAACGTTTACAATGTTACCGCAGAACATTCTTTTAGTGACCTACCGCCGCATGAATTGTCTTATAGACTTGCGCTGCGCAATAACACTTTCATTAGTATGTTACATCATTCCCATCAGACTAGTAATGCAACTAATTGTTGGGTGTGTGGCCGACTCCCTCCCTATCAGAATTATGAAGGAGTCCTGCCTTTCTTTCCACATCCGTTTACACATAATGGCTCCTGTGGAGCATGGTTTAGTTTAATCAATTCCATAGACTCAGACACAGCAGTTTACCAAGATCATTGGGTATGGGGAAACCTGAACCTAGTTTTACTCAAGGTCTGCTACCCTGACAAGGAGGGTCGCCCCAAAAGAACAGGAACTGATCTAGAAAATGAAGTATATGGATTAGGTAATTTTACACCTAATCTCATGATTCTAAATGTCGTATCCGAAGTTGAACTAGTCTTACCCACCATGTCAGTATTCCCAGCGAAGGGTGAATTGTGTGTAAGAAAGGTTGGTTCCATACATATGGGCCATAGTAAATGCACTACTATAGTAGAATTCAGTGATCAAGGCAAATCTTCATTTAGAGCTTATCGCCACTCCTACTTTATATGTGGTCAGACTGCATATATGCGTCTACCTCTAGATTGGGATGGTACCTGCTACATTGCATTCCTTTTGCCACCTGTTTTCCTAGCTCCTCCTGATTATTACAGAAATATTCATTTAGTACACAACAGAGAGCGGAGAGATCTCCCAATTGTCGATTACACTGAAACAGCATGGGAAAAATACACAGATTTCAATAAAGGTCTCTTTCCTTATATAGGTACTGTTACAAATAGTAAACTGATACGTAGATTAACTAGAACCCTTGAAGCAGTAGTGAATGAAACTATTTCCGCCCTAGGCAATTTAACAGAAGAGCAGTCTGCTATGCGGATTGTTGTGCTTCAAAATCGTCTTGTCCTTGACGTCATCCTGGCTGATAGGGGCGGAGCTTGTAGGGTCATCGGATCAAGCTGCTGCGTATTCATACCAGAAAATTCGCCATCAGTATATAAAGCCATAACTCGCCTTCATAAGATTGTAAACCAGATACACCAGAACCCAGGCACTTGGACTTGGTCCAGTTGGTTTTGGAGTGTGATATCAGCCTGGGGATGGAGAGTTCTATCCTTCCTAGGTATTGGCCTTCTCATACTATTCAGTTGCTGTCTATGTCTACAATGTGGACCAGCGAGCTGTGGTCTGTGTGCCACATCGTGTATTCCACCACCAAGATTTCATTCGTCACGGAAGAAGAAAGAAGAACAAATGATGCTATATGAACAGATCAATGGATTAATGAAGATTGATATCTCTTGACGGGCAAGTAGGGGACAAGGAGGGAATGTGGAAATATGGATTTTTCTGGTCAGTTATGTCCCCTATCTTGGACCCCAACGGTTCTATGTGCATGTTACAAGTACATGTATGTTTCCTCCAGTTCCAGTTATGAAGACGCAAATACATGTGCGTCCACCGTCAACATGTCCTCTGTCAGATCCGCCATGAATAGGCCGGATATTCCATTCCTAAATATGAAAGGCCACCGGCTTTATATGGTTCACTTATGCCATTTTACAGTCCAGGCAAGTAGGCCCTGATTCTGTCATCAAACTCTTCTTGCCTTCTGCCTCTGAAAGCTCCAGTCTGAGCCTGCATCTGTGACCATGAACTTTGTCTCATTCTCTGCGCGGCTCACGAAGCCTGACATCAGCCTATTCTCTGCCAAGAACTGTATTTCACCTTCGAATTATCTGCTTCCCCCTCAGCCGATGCATTCCTGCCTAGTAGTTTAAGTAAACATTCTTCCAGTTACCAAGCAAAAGGCCCGGCTTCTCTGCCCTTATGCAAGTAATTCATAGTCCTGTTACTATGGAAGATTCCTGCCCTCGCATTTAGTGTAGACACTTAGACGCTTGTACACGCACGCACAGTCAGTATAGAATAGATTCTGTCCGAGAGTCCTTCTTTTGTGGATAACATAGTTCTTTAAACATAGGATGTTAGATATGATTTGGGATTAGGTTGACTTGACCCCCCAGACTTCTTGTCTCCACATGTAGAGCTAAATGTCAAGTCCCCTTCACCCCCTAGTTACACGTCAATTACACGTCATGCTGCTGCGCGCGCATCTATGCCAAGTATTATCTTATAGATCCACCTATATATGACATCATAACCAATTATGTTCCTTTTTACTCCTTGTTCCACCCATTTTTGGTTACGCAGATAAATCGTCATTTTCCTTATCAATTGTTACGCCTACTGCATTCGCTTCATTGTAATGTATGATCTATAAAAGTCATTTCATGTCAATAATGTATGTACTTCACTTCCTGAACCTCCGTGGTGATGGAACTTGGAGCAACCGATTATAATCGTTCATTGGAATAAAGCCCATTCCGAACCTCTAATACCACGGATTCTGCCTCTCATTTTACTGAGCTATTTTATTATGTTTATATATCAAATTAAGTCCAGGTAAAGGAATTTTATTTACCACACCCCAACCTCTGTTATTCACTTTCGATGCTGCCCCAATCCTGAAAGAATGAGTCCCAAAATCCCTCCATTGATACCCAACTTCCTGAGTGCTTTCCACAAACCTGCCAATAGTTGAAACGCTGTGACCTTGCTTCCATTCGCATGAAAAAAGACCAACTCAACCTGCGTTCTACATAGAGCCCTCCATTTCGTTTCCCACCTCCAAGGACAAGTCAGCTGCGGATCCGAAGCCTGAAGCGACACCCACTTCCCCGCTGCCCTCTGATCGTTTTTTGACTTACGTAGCCAGATGCACACTATGTCCTGACGCGGGACCCCCCCCCCATTCAATACCACCCCCTGCCCTAGGACCCAACAACTCTGATATCCAAAAGGCCCCAAAACACATCCAGACCATCACCGTGGAAAAAAGGCTCATCTCATATTCGTCCAAGCATACCTTAAGCAGTATCTGTATAACCCTGCCCAACAAGTTCCATGACAGAGGTTTTCTAGCCCGCCCCACCTGACCTTGCTCTCCAGCCCACCCTTCCAGCATCTGTGTGCCGATCTCCCAGGCAGATGGTGCATAACCCCATAATAGTTTACCTACAAATGCATTTCCTGCCAACTTACCCGTGATTGTCACCTTAGATAGCCCCTTGTCAATCAAATTCAGAATAAATTGAATCACATCTTCCCTTATCTGCTCAACCGTGGAATGCCGCCAGCTCCAGAGAGCAGAAACTCATCCCAAGCTAAACTATATGCTGTCCTTGTGGATTGCGCCAGGGACCCTACCACCAGTTGTAGCATCCTGTGTTGCCTACGTACCACAACTGCTGTGGCATGGGGGTCGGAGTCCTGTCTGCATTTTTTTTTTTTTTGTAAAACCGTTTTTATTGCAGAACAATAATAGCAGCAGCATACCTTATTACTTTGCCTGCATCACTGATACCAATGCCACAGATCCTGTGGCCATTCAGACAGCTGTACACAGCTCATGAGCCCACATCCCGGAGGCCGGGCAGCGATGGTTAGGGATCATCAGGCTGAACTGTAGTGCGAGCTTTACGTTTGCTGCTAACAAGGTAGGGTGACTACGTTCCACTTTAGTGTTTTCCCCCCCCTCCCTGTCCCTTGCCCCCAACACTGCCCCTCCCCCATCCCATTCCCCGGTCCCCTCCCTCCCTCTCCACCTCCCGTGCTCACTCCCGCAACTGCGACTTTTCCCGGCTCTTGCTTGTGACCTGGGTGCCGTTCAGAAGTACAGAGCTATTCACTGTGTTTGTGTGGCTGGATTGCTCCGGGGGGCCTCTTCGGGCTCGGACGGCGTCTCGTCCTCCTCCAGCATACTATTTCGCAGGGCTTGCACCAGTCCCTCCCAAGCCGCGGCCGCCTCTAGCGCCCTGTCATCAGCCTTGCGGGTTGCCAATTGGTATCGAAGCGTGCTTTCGCTCGCCGCCCATTTCTGTAGCTCCTTGGCCCACCTCCCGTGCGTGGGGCCCGCTTTTGACTTCCAGAGTCTCGTCACCTCCCGTTTAGCTAATAGGAGGCCCATGTCAATAAATCTACTTGTATTTTTGTTCTTGGGTGTGTGAGGAAACCAGTGTAGGACACAAACCGCCTTAGTGTATTGTAAGTCCCTGTCCGTCACCGCGGTCAGCGTTTCCCCAACTGCCCTCCAGTAGTCTTGTAGGTGAGGGCAGTCCCACAGCATATGCCCCAGCTCCGCTCCCACCAGTCCACATCGTGGGCACGCCGCGTCTGCCACCCCAAAGTACTTCCCGAGGTTACTGGGTGTAAGGTAGGCCCTGTGGAGAATATAGAAGTGTATCAGCTGGAAGCGCGCATTCCTGGTGCTTTTCCGAGCGCGCCGCACCAGTCCCGCCCATGTAGCGTCAGGGATCTCAGTCTGCACTTCCAGCTCCCATTTCTCCTTCAGTGCCGTGAGCGGCCGCAGAGTCTCGCGCAACATTCTGGAATACAGACAAGTCACCGCCTTATAAGTACCAGCAGACATCATGGTGTATTGGCAGGCCGCGGATGTGGCGGGTTCCAGGAGCCCCGCTCCCCAATGCGCCTGCATCGCACTTGTCACTGCCGCATGCAGCAGGTAGTCTCCCCGCGGGAGGTCGAAGCGCTCCTGCAGCACTCGGTAAGGGATCAGCGCTCCCTCTTCGTATAAGTCACCCAGCATTTGGAGGCCCGCCTCCTCCCACATCTGCAGTCCCGACCAGTCTCCGCCATGCGGGAGCGCCGTCACCATTCCCAATGGGATCTCCGGCGCATACGGACGCCGCACCCCTGCGATCGGTTCCAGCATTGCCGGAACGTCCGCTCCTCCAGAGAGAGGTCCCCGATAACCAGCCGCTGTTGCAGCGTAATATACGCCAGTACATGGCGAGGGGTGCCCTCCTCCCTGTCCTGCTCCGGTCCCCGGTATACTCGTGCCACCTCCTGCGTGAAAATCTGCAACTGCGCTGCTAGGTAATAAAGTTCGAAGTCAGGCACCGCCAGGCCTCCATCGTCCTTTGGCCGGGTCAAGGTCGCCAGCGCCACCCTGCGCCGCCCCGTGCCCCACAAGAAAGAGACCACCAGCGAACGCAACTGTCGGAAAACAGAGCACGGAATCCACACTGGGAGCGTGCGAAAATAATACAGAAGCCGCGGTAGTGCAATCATTTTTAGCAGCGAGATACGCCCCGCTACCGAGAGCGGGAGGGTGGACCAGAAGGACATGTTGCCCCTCAGTGCTCTGATACACCGTCCCACATTGCCATCCAGCATATCCGCTGCAGAGTGGTATATGTGTACTCCGAGGTATTGCAGGCAGTCAGGCTCCCATTTAAGCAGTGGCCGGTGCACCGGGCGTGGCTCGCCGCGTCGCAACGGGTATAAGCAGGTTTTGGACCAGTTCACCCTCAGTCCAGAGAGCCCGCCAAATCGCGCAAGGAGTCGCTCCGCTCCGTCCAGTGCCTCCGCTGCGTTCTCCAGGAACAGGAGCAGATCATCTGCATACAAGGAGATGAGTTGCGGGGCCCCTCTATAATCCAATCCCCTGTAGTAGCGGCCTGTCCGGGCCTCCTCTGCGAGGGGCTCCACTGCTAGTGCGAACAATAGTGGGGAGAGCGAGCATCCCTGCCTGGTGCCTCGGCCCACACGGAACTGGCGCGACACTAGGGGTCCCACCCGCACCCTTGCCACCGCCGAGGCGTATAGGACCTTCGTCCACCCGATGTACCCTTCGCCAAGGCCGAATCGCCGCATGGCTTTGTATAAGTACCCCCACTCTAGGCTATCGAATGCCTTCTCAATGTCTACAGATAAGACGAGTGGCGTTCGAGCGTTCTCCTGCGGCTCTCCCATCAGGCGAATAAGGCGTCGAATGTTAGCCGTGGTGCTTCGCGTGGGGATGAACCCCGACTGGTCCCTGTGTATCAGTCTCGGCATGTGCCGCAACAACCTAGCCGCCAGTATGGTGCTCAGTATTTTATAGTCCGTCGTCAACATCGACAATGGCCTGTAAGAAGCGGGGTCTTGTCCCTCCCTCCCCGGCTTCAGAAGTGGGATCATCAGGGCCTCACACATGGATCGGGGCAGCCTACCTCTCGATTTGGCCTCCTTATAGATCTCCTGAAGCCGCGGGGCCAGCTTGTCCAAGTATCTATCATAAAATTCTATTGGCAGGCCGTCCAGGCCCGGGGTCTTGTTGCGGGCCATCCGGGATACTGCCCCTCTAATCTCCCCGAGGTCAATATCACCGCCTAGGGCCTCAGCGTCTTCCCGGTCAAGGCTCGGGAGTTGTAATACTTCCAGGAAATCGTCGATGTCCCCCTCCCGTCCCTCCGGCGCACTTGTGTAGAGTGTCTCGTAGTACGAGCCAAACCTCTCCACGATATCCATCTGGGCCGTGATGACTCCGCCACCCTCCCTGTCTAGGGCCACGATCGGTTGACCACGTTTGTTGGGGTTGGCCAACCAAGCCAGCAGCGTTCCCGCCTTATCCCCCTCCGCGTGCGCCCTCACCACGTAGTTCTTATGGTCGAAGCTGCGGAGCCTCTCCACCTCTACTGCCACCGCCTCCCTCGCCTCATTCACCGCTTCCTGGAGCTCGGGATGGCCAGGCCGCGCCAACTCTGCCGCCCTCAATGTCCCTTCCGCCTTATCTAAGTCCTCCAACAGAGTTCGTCTCACCCCGGCGTATTTCCCTATGCAGTGCCCTCTAACCGCGAATTTGAAAGCGTCCCACTCCGTTGCTCTGAGCGCCGTGGACCCAGTGTTCTCATTAAAGTAGTGGGTAATCCTGTCATCCAATGCCGCCCGGTAAGGCGGGTCGTCTAGTGTTTCAGGCCTTAACTGCCAAGTCGGGACCCGCGAGATCTCGGTCATCCAGTCAGTAGCAAGGGGTTATGGTCGGAGAGTGTGCGGTTTAAATATTCTGCGTGTGCAACGGATGGTAGTACAGTTGGGGATCCCAGAAAGGTGTCCAGCCTAACATGAAGGTCATGCAGTGATGAATAATAGGAGTAGTCCCTCAGTGTCGGGTGCCGCGCTCTCCAGGCATCCTCCAGGCCCCACCTCCCCTGCCATTCAAGCCTGCGCTTCGCTAGCCGGGGCACCGGGGATGTCTCTAGGGGCGGGTGGGATCTGTCTAGTACGAGGTCCGCTATGGAGTTAAAGTCTCCCCCCAGTAGGAGAGGACCCGTTAGGTAGCTGGCCAGCACTCCGGAGAGCCTCGCTAAGTATGGTCCCTGGTCCACGTTAGGTACATACACGCTGCATAGCACTATGTCTCGGCCCCTAAGTGTGCCCTCAACCGCCACATATCTGCCCTCGGGGTCTATCGTGTGCCTGGTGACCTGGAAGGGGGTCCCCGCTCGAATCCAAATCAGAGTGCCCCTCGCGAACGCTGAGTACGTGGTACTAAATAACTGTCCTCGCCACCTGCGCTGCAGCGCCACGCTCTCTTGCTTTGTTAAGTGCGTCTCTTGCAAGAACGCTATCTGAACCCCCCTGCGCAGCAAGTAAGCGTGTATCTTATGTCGTCGTGCCATTGTGTGCAGCCCCCGTACATTCCATGTCACACATTTCACCATCCCAGTGTTAGCCATAGTCCCATGTCCAGAGCCAGGGCGCCATGCCCCTCCAAGTCCAGTCGCAGTCCGTAGCACTATCCCTCCCTCCCCTAAGCAATCCCCGTGCCCCCCCAACAACTCCCCCGCCTCGAGTCCCCCCAACTACTCTCGGCCCCACCCCCCCCAGAACAGGACCTAACTTCGAAAAAGCAGCTCCCATCCAAACTGTAAGGAAGAGCAACCTCGCTCGACCTCCCACCGAAGCCACAGTCGACACTGCGGTGGCCTTAAGGGCCTCTAGGGTGCAACCCGGCACCAAGGGCGGCAGTCACAATCCCGTCC
The DNA here is from genome assembly GCF_964204655.1 of Triturus cristatus. Taxonomy (NCBI): domain Eukaryota; kingdom Metazoa; phylum Chordata; class Amphibia; order Caudata; family Salamandridae; genus Triturus; species Triturus cristatus. Next base: position 116,149,458 of record NC_140580.1, read on the forward strand.
CCCCGCCCCCAATCCCCCCAGTGTCACTCACGAGAATCCAGACATTGCTGCAGCCAGATTCCTCCTCAGGGGCAGCCGGACCTTCCGACCCCTTCGCCCCAGTCATGCGGGAGGGTCTCTCCTTCATCCTTCAATTATTTCACCCGAGGTCTGCGGAGTCACCACCGGGCCCCTTGTCCCAGTGAGTTCAGATTGGTCCGAGTCCGAGCTGGTGACACGGCTTTCCGAGCCCGACCCTCGGGTCGACTGGGTCGCCGCCGTGCCCGACAAGGCCACCACTGCCTGCAGGGCCGCCTTCCTCTCTTCCTCAGTTTGCGAGCTCGTGGGCCGTCCGTCTCTTCGCTTCCTCTGCCGGAGCCTCCGCGATTTCTGCACGGGTTGGAATCGTTGCTCCTCCGCCTCCCGGGGTGCCGCACCGTTCGTTCTCGCCTTGTACTCTTCCCACCACACCCAGGCGTCTTCCGCTGTGGAGAAAAACAGCGACTTATTGTTGGCCACCACTCGCAGTTTTGCCGGGAAGAGGAGCGAGTACTGGATCCCTGCAGCGCGCAGCTCGCTCTTGAGCGGCAAAAAGGAGGCGCGCAGCTTCTGAGTTTCGAAGGTATAGTCCGGGAACAGTGTAACGTTGCTATCAGCCACTCGGAATGGTCCCACATCTCGTGCCCGCTGCAGTAGCCAGTCCCTGTCTTTATAATGCAGCAGCTTTATCACTACTGGGCGCGGTGGTTGGCCTGGTCTGGGGGGTCTGGCCGGCACCCGGTGCGCCCGCTCCAGCGTGAAGAAGGACGAGAGTCCGTCCGGAGCCACCTCCGTTCGCAACCAGGCGTCCAGGAACTGCACCATGTCGTCCCCTTCCGTTTTCTCCGGCAAGCCCACCAGGCGGACGTTGTTACGCCTGCTGCGGTTTTCTGCATCCTCCGCCCGCCGCTCCAGGACTTGTATGCGGTCCATCGCCTGTGCCAGCCTCCCCTCCACAGATTTGTGCGCCGGAGTCAGCTCCTGTAGCGTATCTTCCACGGCCACGACCCTGTCCCTCAGCTTGCCGTGGTCGGCTCGCAGGAGTCCCAGGCCAGATGCCACTTGTGCAATGTCCTGTTGCAAGGCGTCTTTTGTGGCCGCTATGGCCTCCAGGATGCAATCGCGCATCTGTTGTAGATCCGCAGGGCTCTGGGTGGCTCCATCTCTCGACTCCGATTCTGGTGCCGCGTCACCGCCTTTAGCCCTTGGCTTTCCCATGGCGCAGGGTCTTCTGCTAGTCGCGGTGCTCTCCCAGTGGGGTGCCTTCTCCAGGTGGGTCTCCCTCTATGCGTGCCAGAGGGGGGCCCCACGGGCGCTCACCGCCTACCTGCAGGCCCGTTTCAGTTCCAGGGGGGCCGCCGCCGCGCCCTCCAGCCGCCAGCGCTCCCGGGCAGGGCACCACCCAAGTGCGTGGGCCAGTGTGGCTCAGCCCCGCTTTCCCCCTCAGAGATCGCGTTCCGGTGAACGTCTCTTCCCTCACTCCGCTGGGCGCGGTGCTCCACCTCTAGGGCGCTCGGCGCCTCGCGGCCGACCTCCTCCGCAGTTGCCGGGGGCCCCGCCACTCGCAGGAGACACGGTCCGGCACCCCCTCCTCGTCTCCGTCTTCAGCCGCGTTCGCACCGGTCCAGGGGCCGCAGCAGCGCCAGCGCCCTCCAGGGCGCGTCTCCTCTCGAGCTGCCAGCTAGTAGCGCCCTCCTCCAGGCCTCAGGGTCCCCTCGGCGCGAGGGAGCTCAGCGTTGGGGACCCCCCCCGGTCGCTCACCTTCGGCACGCCTTCCTAGGCTCCAGCCGCCCCCTCAGCCATTCGATCGCCGACCCCCTCTCGCCAGCTCCACCGGCGTCTCCGCCTCTCAATCGACCAGGCCAGCCATCCTTTTCCGGGGCCACAGGCGGAGCATGCCAATCTTCGCGCCCACTTGGGGGCTGCCTCCGCGTCCTCAATTCGCCGCACCAGGAGGTCGCGGCTCTCGGAACGGTCGCCGGGGCGATCCCCGCCCCTCTCCCCAAGACGGCGGATCTGCCGCCCGCTCAGCGCTCGCCAGCGGGGCCCAGGGTTTCAGTCCCCAAGCTGCCTCCCGCAGTCCAGGTAGCCCGGGTGGGTCCTCCTCACGCCGCTTCTGGCCCTACCGGGTCCCCGCAACCTCGGCCGCCGCTAACTGCTAGGGGGCCGGAGTCGCGGCCGCCATTTTGGGCTCCGTCGCTCGTCCGGCCGGCGCTCGCCCGCTCCGGTCAATTGCCTCCAGATGAGCACCAGCTGGTGTCCCGCGGGTCCCTGCTGCCCGCTGCGCACCCAGCGCTGCCACAGGGGCTCAGTGATCGCTGGATTCCTTACTCTTTACAGGATGTTGACGGGGATCGGGAGCGGAGCTCAGAGCTCACGCCGCCATTCCCTTCGGCGTCCAAGCCACGCCCCATCGGAGTCCTGTCTGCATCCTTGGCTAGCCGATGGAATCTCCCCCACTGCGAATGAGACAAAGCATCCGCTATGTCACTGTCCACCCCTGGCACATGCAACGCTCTGACAGCTATATCATGTCGCAAACAGCCCAAAACAAACACTCTCAACAACTTCAACACCTGTTCGTCCCTGGCGGACTGGCGATTTACGATCTCTACAACTGCCATGTTGTCAATCCTGAAAGTCACCTTCTTATGCGCCAATTGTTCCCCCACAATGTTACCGCCACTACTAGGGGAAGAACTCCAAAAATGCGATACTCCTACCCCCCCCCTTCCCACTCTGCTGGCCACTGCTCTGTGCACCACTTTTCTTGCCAATAGTGGCAGAAACCTTTGCTGCCTGCTGCATCCGAAAAAATGTGTACGTCCCAAACCATGTCACCCTCCCTTGCCAAAGGAATGCCATTGAAATCCTGTAAGAAAAACTTCCACATCCTCAAATCTTCTTTCACACCCGCAGACAAACGCACATGATGGTGTGGTGGTCTCTGTCCCGTGAGTGCCCTGCCTAGTATTCTACAAAATGTCCTCCCTACTCTCACTACCCGGCAAGCAAAATTTAGATGTCCCAGCAACACCTGAATCTCCCTCACTGTGACCTTGTCCCTTGCTAGCATTGCCGAAAGCAGCCCCAGCATTTGTTGCCTTTTGTCTTCCGGCAGGTGTGCCTCCATCAATTGGGAATCTAGCTCAATACCCAAAAAGGAAAGAGCCGTGCTGGGCCCCATCGTCTTTTCCGGTGTCAAAGGCACCCCTAATTCCCTCATGAATTCTTTGAAGCTGTCCAGAACTGCCTGGCACTCCATAGAACCTGAGGTGCCCACAAAAAAGAAATCATCCAGGTAATGCGTCACGAACTGGTGACCTGTGTGCCTAGAAAACAGCCACTGGAGAAACGTGCTAAAACACTCAAATAATGCACATGACATAGAGCAGCCCATCGGTAATGCTTTGTCCATGTACCATTTTCCATTGAACTGGATGCCCATGAGATCCCAATCATCCGTGTGGACTGGAAGCAAACGGAAAGCTGATTTTATGTCGCATTTTGCCATTTCTGCCGTTGCGCCCGCGGACACCACCAGTGACATGGCCACGTCAACCGACGAATATGAAACAGTAGCTTCCTTTTCATCAATGAAATCGTTCACCGAGCTCCCTTCTGACCATGACAAATGTCGAATTAGGCGGAACTGACCCTGATCCTTCTTTGGTACAACTCCTATGGGAGAAACAATCAAATTCTCCAAAGGCCAATCCTCAAATGGGCCCGCCATGCGACCCTCGCGCACTTCTTTATCCAATTTGTCCTGCACTATTTCTGGGTGTTCCTTTGCCGATTGCAAGATGTCTGCCCACCACCGGACCCTAGGTCCCCCGTACCCCAGTCGAAATCCTTCTTGAAACCCTGCCTGCAGGATCTTTACAGCCTTCTGGTTGCCATAACCCTGTAAGGCTGCTTTTAGTTTATCTACCCTAACCTGTGTATGAGCCCTTTGGCCCAGTCCCCTTAGCCCCCCTTCCTCCCTTGAAAGGCAACTGCTGCAGCCCATCCACATTAAACCCCCCGTGCTGCCACTGCTGGCCCTCTTGCTGCTGCCCAGGCCCTCCCTCGAAGCAGTTGACCAAGGCGTGCCCGCCTCCACATTTCGAGCAGTCATGCCTACACTTACAAAACTCTTTGGTGCACATGCCTTTGTTGAAATCCCAGCATGCCCCTCCCAATCCTGTCTGCCCCCTGCCAGTTCCAACCACCCCTCCCTGGGTTGGTTTCCCCTGAAAGGGCCGATAAACTATCGGTAGCCCGCTGGCCATGAAAATAGTTTTCCCTGCCCTGGACGCCCCCAATGTATGCTGCCACAGGTCTGTGTCTAACTCCCCCCATTTAGCCTCGGTGTCCCACATCATTCATGCCTGAAATTCCTCATCATATTGTGTCCACGCGTGATCTGTGCCTTCCGAATCACATCCATGTATTTAAACCCAGCCACACAATGCTTTTGGGTACTTCTCGCAGTAGACGCTTGCGTATATTAAAAAGGCCACTGTCCAATTTTCAATGGTGAGAGGCACTCTTGGCCTCTTGGCCAATTCGTACTCTTCTTCTTTCGAACCCTCTTTCGCGTGCACTTCCCTGTGCAGAAGTTTGAGCATCTCAACATACTCACCATTCCATATCCTTTCTTTAGTTGCCAACATTAAGTGTGTGCCCAGCGGTTTGGTCACCTGCATATAAGGCAATTTTTAAATTTTTAACTCCTTGCTTTCTAATTTGCCCTTTGTCTTTGCCGCATTATTTCCCCTGTGTCGCCCGTCCATTTAGCCTTAGTGTCTTCTAACACCTTTTCAGACGTCTTTCCTGCTTCGTCCGTGCCCACACCAACATCCAACACATACTTGCCTCTCCGTAACCTCCCCTAACCCATCCCCCCATCCCCACTGACACCATTGTTGGTTTTTCCCCTCTTTCCCGTATTTTACCTGGTTCTAAGGAGGGTGCCCGTTGTGCTGCAGTCCGCCTTGCCATGGGAGCCGTAGTCTGCGCCAATCTCGATGTCCGACCCCTAGGCACTGCCGGCCGTCGTGACAGCTGTAACACACTAGAAGACACATTAATTGGCCCCCCACTCGCCCCCTTGTTCACCCTCTCTCAACTCGCCCTCTTTCAGGCTGTCATCATCATAATCTAATTCCTCTTGCCCCTCCTGGTACTCGCTCTGTCGCTCAAAATGCCCCCATTTTTGCTCAACCGGAGGTGCCGACTGCACCCTCCTATAATCAGTAGCACCTTTGCCAGACGTAGTTCTGTTTCCTCATTGCCCTGCAGACCGCTGAGGTTCATCGGGTATTGGGGCCAGCGAGACCGCTCGGGCCTACTTCTGCCAGCCGTGTCGAGATCCCATGCCGGTACTGAGCACGCCGTGCCAGGCTCCACCCTCCCTTCTCCTCAGCGTCGCTGAGCCGCTCTCAGCTCTGCCAAGTCTGTCCCCTGCCGTGGGCCCTCTACTTGAAATAAAAAAGGACTTGTCTGGTGTGCTGGGCCTACCAACCCTTTCCCTGACCTCCCAACTCCTCTTCCTACCTACCCCTAAGGTGCACTCTGCCCACACACCTTACTTAGATCTAGTGCTTCCTCTCCACCCACCCCCTCCTCCTCATCCTCACTGCCCACAAAGCCACGACCCTGAGCCCTCCACTCCCTCTCGCTGCCCTCCTTACCCCTCTACCTCAGCCCCTTAGCCTCCACACCCAAAGACCCTCCCTGTGCCATGTAGGCATCCACCTGCACCACCCTTATCTAAACCCCTCACCTCCTCATGCCAGGACGTAAAAATGTTGAGGCCCTCCCTGTCCTGGCTACCCCCTGCTGGGTCCAGCCCCTCGGGCGGGCCCTCCCTCTCCCCTCCCATTACCCAAGAACCGAGGCCTGCTTCCCCCTCCCCCTCTCGACCTGCGGACAAAAGGTACTCCTACTTGCCCCCCCTGTGGCCATCCCCTCCCATCAGGGTTCCCCTGCCCACCTCTTCCCCAAACAACCTTTGAAATATTTCCCCACTCCCCTGCCCAGGAAATCCCTTTGCCTCCTCAAATTCTGCCCTCCGGCCTTTCAGGCTGCCCCCTGCTGAGCCACCACCCATTGAGAAGCCCTTCCCTAACTCACCCCCACAGGGGATTTCCCCCCCCGGGCTGCCGGCTCTCCCTTCTTCCTCCTCCCTCCCTCCCTACCTTTGGTCTTGCTCACTGCGCCCGAAGCATCGGGCGCGCTCCTCTCGCTCCTCCCCTTCAGTCCGGAATCAGCTAAGGACCCAGCCGGAGAGACACGCGACGCGCTCCTCCGGCGGGCCCTGCACCTTCGCTGGAGCCTCCTAAAGAACGCGAGGTCCGACTCAGCGCCGAACAACGGGGTCCCTCTCCTGGCATAAGAGCGGCCCCACTCACTCACCTCCTGTTTTTTGGCCCTCTATGGGGACCTGCACGCCAATTCGGCGGCCTCCACTGCCACGGACGCGCACCTCGGGGGCGTGCAATCTCAGCGGGTCTGGCAGCAGGAGGTCAAGCCACCCAGCCTCGCTCAGAAGCCAGACCACTTCTAGCACACGATAATCCTCGCTGGCCATTGAAAATCTACCTGCTAACAGACACCTGATAACTACTAACCAAGTAAGTACCCTCACTAACGCCTGACAGAACTGCCTGCCCAAAAAATACTAATTACCCCCAATGCTCCCAGCCACCAGGTCACCAAACCTAAAATGGTGGCTGGGAGCGCGACAAGACCGTATTTATAGCCCTTAGGCTATATTTGGGCTATTACCAAAAATTGCCGAATATGCAAAATGGCCGCAAATCGGCCTGCCCCTACTCCCTCCCAATCAGCCAGGGAGGCACACCTCACCGGGTTCGGCTGCCCCCCAAGTCCCCCTTGCAGTGGCTTTGTCATGGTGCCCAGATTTACTCAGTCACTAATTTGAATCCCCATGGATGCACACAGTCCATCAATCTTACAAGGATGGTAACAAGAATACCGTTGAGACAACATGAACAGTTTTTCACTGTGCTTCGAACTGGAAACTTGTGCAGTTTATCCAGAAACAAACTGGATTATAATTAGGTACTCCAGTACAGGCCAAAGAGGGTCATTTAGACGTGGAGAACGGTTCTTTTCTGACAGAGGGCGGGATGGTTCTGCGCCTGGGGCAGAGCAGCGTAGCCCAACTGCATTTTTGTAGTGAAAGACAAATAAAATAATATGAGAATAATCATCATTTTATTTTCTCCTACTTCCGCCCACAGATTTGCATGAGGAGGCAGGGCAGGGGAGGAGTGGTTGCACCCTCCTAAAGTGCGCAACGACTGCTGGGACAGCCCTCTCGGGCCGCCGAAAATAGTCATGCGCACTTCACATGTTCTCCATTCAGGCTGCATCACAACCTACGTGGAGAACATGCCCAGGCCTCCAGTCAACATATGAGCACCGAAAAATGGCGCTCAGACCAATCACACTGCTGCAAGGCAGTGTTGTGATTGACTGACTGGGAACCTGGGTGTGCTTCCTGTGGCCACATCCGAGGGAGGGAGGACTGTGGAGGAGAGATGGGCAAGGAAGCGGCGAAAATGTAAGTCTATAAATACATTTTTTCTTAGCCGCTTCCCTGCATCCCCCCTCCCGGATCTTCCCCCATACATCACACGTCCCCCCTTCCGCCCCCATACCTCCGATCGGTGCCAGTGGCACTTGGGTGGTTGCTTCTTTCACAACACTGATTTTTACCAAGCAGCTGCCATATATAAAGGTCCACCTTTTTCATTGAAAAAAATAAACTCCCAAAGCAGTTTGTTTTCTCAATACAAAAAAGCATGTTTGTCACTGAGGACATGAGAGGTGAAAATAAGTGACAATTGGGGTGCCCACCACTGTGATCCAGGTGTACTCAAGTGGCATCAGGGGAGACTCCACAGGTGTAAACACGTCTCTTGTCCCAACTCAGAGTAGTGTGGGGGTGGGGGCTGAAAGTTATGTGGGGTGGGCATCCAGTGGTTCTCCGCCCCAGCCAACTGGAAAAAGAGGCGTAAAGTCACTACAAAGTGTGCAAACCTACAGGGTGCATGGAAGCTCAAATAAAAAATGATGGTCAAAGCTTGGTTCATGAAACAGGTGCAGTTCTCAGGGGACAGGTGAATTGAGCATATCTGAGCTTCCAAAATTAAGATGAGGCCAGATATTTTAAAAAAACGTTTAAAAAAATGGTGATGTCAAACCGTGTCATTTGCAAAATCATAGGTCTTGTGCTTTCAAATTGGCTTTTAGTTGTGTATGAAACCTATTTTGCAAGTTTGAAAAGCCTTTCCGATTTGCAAAATGGTTTCTGACCCATACCTAATTGTAATTAGGAAGGGAAGGGCTGTCCTCTCTTGGTTGCAAATCTGTATGGCAGGTATGAATGGTTGCACCTGCAGTTGTGGTCTCAAAATAATTTTCAGTAACCGACGCCTCAAAGGAGATGGTAACTGTTGTGTTCTCATCAGGTAAGCAACACAGAAATGTTGTTTTGTCTTTATGTTGACGTTTATTCTAGAATTCCATGAAAGTGAGCAACTGCTACTCTCCTGCCTGGAGGTGAGTCACCTGCCAATGCTGGAACCTTCCAAGAGCCGATAAATATCAACTCTTGGTTCAATACATAACATATTATCTCCTTTTTTTTTACAACTGAAACAAACCAAACAATAAAAAGCCCTTAACATAAATTCTAGGCGTAACATCTTATAAAGTTATCAAACACATCATATAACAAAGCACTTGAACTTAAAGGAACATAAACCAAGAGACAAAACAATAGAAAACAAAGAAGCACAATAGTGCCCAATCATCTTAATTTCTATGGAAAATACCTTTCACGGGCAGATCTCTGGAGCACCACGCTAGTGGTATTTTTATTAGATGTCGATGAGTTCACCCACTCCAGCCTGCTTGTAGAGCTAGACATATCAGACACTTTTACAATCTTATTGACATTTCAAAGTGCCCGCCCTGGACCATCGCGGCACACCTGCACACCTTTTCAATGGGAACTGGGTCACTGTACAAAACATCCCCTTTCCTCACAAAATCAGCTTTCTTGATATGCACCACATCACCAGGACGAAAAGATGCTTGTTTCACAGACCTCTTGAGGTCTTACCTGTCCCTCATTTTGCTCTGCTCTCTTTCAACCCTGGAATCTAAGGCTTTCTGATCAAAACCACATGAAACCTTGCTTTGAACAGTTTTGAGCAGCCACGCAGGATACAGAGTTGACGTAGGAAGACGCCCTCTACGCAGTACAAAAGGAGCCACATTGGTGAGGGAATGTGGAGTGGTGCGATAAAACCACAGGATAGACCTCATCGCCCCTTCCACATCATAGCCATTATGCCCACATTATGCATGCGACCACAACTCTATTCATCCTTTCAACCAAACCGTTAGTTTGAGGGTGACAGATTGAACTTCTCAAGTGTTTTACCCCAGTCTCTCTTAGGAACGCACTCATGTGATCATACACAAATTGGGCGCCATTATCTGACACCAACGACTCAGGGAAACCCTCTTTCAGGAAAATCTCTTTTAAGAATATGACTGCGTTGTTCACAGTTAGAGAGGAAAAAAAAAACCTCAGGCAACTTACTCTGGTAGTCCATTAGCACAAATGCATACCGTAAATGATACAGGAGAAATTTGAATGGGCCTACCAAATCAATTCCTACCTTTATCCACGGCTTCTCAGGCAGGGGAATCGGCTTCAAAGGCGGTGTGGCTATCTTGTACCCTTTCTCCACCCCACAGCAAACAACACACACTTTCACAGCTAAATCAATATCCTTGTCCATGGACAGCCACCAATAATGAGCCCTGATCCTTCTTTTCATCATGGTGGAACTCAAATGTCCTTCGTGAGCGCTGTTAACCAACAATTCACTAATGGCAACTGGAGGAACACACTTGTCACCACTGTTCCCAATAATGTGCGCGTGAGCGCGCGCGTGCACCATGGTCACCCGGAGCGCGCAGTGTCCTGGATTTAGCGAGCACACTGCATCCCTGAGAGACCGTTCGCGCTGCCGCTTTTAAAACGCAAGCGTCGTGAAATACGGTCATTTCCTGGTTGCGGGAGGCAGGAAGAGACAATGGTGACACGAGGGAGTGGCAGGTAAGTGTCTCCCTTACTGCCTGTGGGGTTAGAGAGGGCTGGCATTCACTTGCTGCATTAATTTTCCTAATGGTGCGCTGCTGTGGGGCTGATGTGGGCCTTTGAGATAGTATTCGTGTTAATTGCAGCGCCATTGTGCGCTGCAATTAACATGAATACTATCTCAAAGGCCCACATCAGCCCCACAGCCGCACACCATTAGGAAAATTAATGCAGCAAATCTAAAGCACGACGTGTGCTTTCAGGATTCTGAAAATACATGTCGTGTTGGTTAACTTTCTGCATTTCTTTTCTTGAGAGTGCGCTGTGGCGGGGCTGATGTGGACCTTTGAAATAGTATTCATGTTAATTGCAGAGCACAATGGCACTGTAATTAGCATGAATACTATCTCAAAGGCCCACATCAGCCCCACAGCCGAGCACCATTAGGAAAATTAATCCAGAAAGTTAACCAACACGACGTGTGTTTTCAGAATCCTGAAAGTACACGTCGTGCTTGTTGACTTTCTGCATTTCTCTTCTTAAGAGTGTGCTGTTGCGGGGCTGATGTGTGCCTTTGAGATAGTATTCATGTTAATTGCAGAGCACACGGGCGCTACAATTAACATGAATACTATTTCAAAGGCCCACATCAGACTTGCAGCCCTGCACTATTAGGAAAAGCAATGCAGAAAGTCAACAAGCACGACTTGTGCGTTCAGGATTCTGAAAGCACATGTCATGTTTGGAACTGCGCATAGCTGCCAAGGTTTCAGATTGCTATGTGTGAAATTGTCATATTATCAGACTAATTATGAGTGACATTTCAATGACTAGGAGTGACACTTTCTTGCGAGCTAAATCAAGCAAAGAAGACGAGGGAAATAGACAAATATCAGAAACAACATCCATTTGAGTAATGAGAAACTCTATGAATTTAACTGCTGCAAAGCACAAGTAAAATATGCAGCCAGGAAAAAAGCATTCTGTGAAATTAAAATACAAACTGCTACTTTGGTTCTTTATTATGTTTGTTGGGTGACAGCACAACACATCTTTAATTAAGATTATTATACCAGCTCAGTCTCTTAGGCACTTACTTTGTTGGTTGATGTTTTCAGGCGTGTCGGTCCGTGGCAACAGGTGGGCCCTGGCGTGGTCAGACGCCATCTACCTGGTCCGGGTGGGTCTGGCTCCTGACTGTGAGACAGCCGCCGTTGACGCTGGTGGGGCCGGGGTCGACTTAGTCCAGGATACATAATGCTCAATATAATACAGGCACCGCCGCTGTGGTGAGATCAATGCGCCCAGCTGCCATGCTATTACCCATACTGAGCTGAGCAAATGCCACCGCGTGGTGTTCTTATCGCACATGCTGCTACTTCAGGACCGGAGCTGATCACTGGTACCCCACCTCTCTTTCAATGTTGCGGGCTGTACCTTGTCTCCGGGCGCCAGCAAGGGCTGGCAGTTGTGGCCCAGGCACATTTGGCTTCACCCGCCCGGCGCATTCACCAGGCAGGGTCTATCAAGGCCTCAGCCTGTGCAGATTCTCTTTCCTCTTTACCTTGAGGGCCCCCTCGTGACATGGAGGAGACCCAATGAGAGTGTTATCGCCGTGGGCAATAGAGGATTTTGTAGCGGCCCCGGCAAGTAATAAGCTTTGAGGATATTTCAAATGATAAATGTTCCAGCCCAAGGAGCTATCGCAAAGTGCTGCAGGATGATTAACTTGCAGATGCCTCCCGCTCCGCTCGCGCCGCGGACTACGCGCCTATTAAAATGAGTCTGACAACTTTAAAAGACTCACACACTGTCTCCACAGTAGCCATTGAGCGCACTGACAGTGACTCCTCTGACGTCAAAGTTATCGTGCGGCTGTAGTGTTACATTGTAGCAGCGCTAGCGCACATGAGCGCAGCCAGCTCCAAAGTATGCCGGGAGCATCGCGCACCACTCTCACAGCTTTCAGCATGGTGTGTATGCATCATAGACACTCCGCTTGACAGCTGAGAGAGACACTATAATGCGTGACTTTCCATTTCAGTGCGGTGAGGCGGACCACCGCACTGAAATGCGATAGTCTCACGCCTGATGCGTGACACTTGGCAGGGATGACTGCATTTCTTTTATTAGTGCAGGGCTGCGGAGGTGATTGTGGGGCTTTGGCAGTTTTATATAGCGCTAACTCGATCTGAAGGTATCAGAGTGCTTTACATAAGCACCAGTTGCATTACGGGCGGACACATTCATTTTTAGACTACCTATACTCTAGTGCTTCTACACATCTATTACTTTTCTTCATACTTGTTTTATTGTACCCTCTTCCCTGTGTCTTCTTTGTATGGTGATTTTTTTTTGCAATTCTTTAAATATTCTGTGCCGCACCCTCTCCAATGATAGGCCGAAGCTCTCCTGCCCTGCATGGATTAAATATGGCACCAGCCATCACTGTGTCATTACCCTGCAGTGACCAGCTATCACCCATCGCAAGCAGGTAACAAAAGAAGAGAGAGTGACCATTATTAGTGCTAGGCTCTTGCTACTTATTGTCATATGTTTGAAATAGAGATACCTTGAGACCTTCCATATTTGAGGACGCAAAGGCACGAGCCATTTGTATCATGTTCCAAAAGGTAAAGGATATTTAAATCAGAACCTTTTGGTCTTCTACGTTTCGAAGCCAAAACAAAGAAAAAATTAAAACGCAGGACAGTTGAAGTAGTTGTAAAGCGGATGCTGTCTTTATTAGCTTTGCAGGCAGAATGTGGTTCAATATATTCATCTAATTTTAAAAAGCATATATGTTAATTTTTTAAGAACAAATAAAATGTGCCTTGAAAATACTATCACATATTTGTCCTGCAATATAAAACACGCGTAAATACAAACATTATTTGTAGTTTGGATTGGGAGCTATAAAATCATCTATGTGAACTGTTTTCTAGGTCTCGCTGAGCCCAGCGCATGCGCTGGCTCAGAGAGACATATTGGAGGTGAGTTTTCAAAGTGCTGCTGGCTGGCCTAGAGCTTGTGTTCACGCGATCTTGCACGCGCGAACCGCTACCCTTCAGCAGCACTTTGAAAACTCGTACTTTAGCGCGTCATCGCGATCACTTTCGCTTTCAGAGCAATCGCGATGACTTTTGCTTTTACGGCCGCGCAGTGTTACTTTTACTGCCACGCGGCCAATGCTTATTTTTCTTATGAAATCTGCATTTTCTGATTCTCCCTTACTTATCCAATAACAGGCGCTTTTCTAATACATTTTAACTTATTTGTACTTTACCTATTTTATTTTCAAGAGCGTCCCTCTTCCCTAAATTGAAAATAAACTGTGACGAATTGCTTTTCGTTTTCTTGCTAAATACAAGGTATTTGTTTCAAATAGAAACGTGACGTGATTTTTTGAGGAGCAACACAAAGTCAATTATAAAACCCCAAAACAGGCTTGGTTGGTACCTTTGCGCAAGCGATTTAAAAAAACGAATCACGAATTCTTGAATTTTGGGTTTCCTGTCATAATTGTCTTTGTTTATTTTTTCTAAAATCCAGTCAGATCAAGCTTAGCGTAGTTCATAAACATTATTTATTAAAAATCGAATTTTTCATAGTTTCCCGGTGGGGGCTGACAAGCTGCCTGAGGAACAAGGAGAAAAGATGATTTGCCTAGGATCGCAGACAGTAACATGATCAAGTGGGGTGCTGGGATGAGACCCCAGTTCTAGTGATGTTCGCTAGGCCACAGCGCTTCCAGCGTGTTTCTGTTTTTTATTCAATGAAATGGTTAACGCGTACACTTTTTAGCAATGAAGTAGAACTCCATACAAATTATAGTGAACATTATGGGAAATGGCTCTAAGTTGCTTGCATTGCCTTTTCCATGTTTGGCAGTTCAGTGAGTAAGGAGTGTGTTGCGAGGCGTTTAAGCTAATAATCTACCTTAGGATAAGTGCATGCTGGAGGTATGTGATATCACCCTCTGGTCACAGGTGTGGACCATGGCAGGGCTGCCTCAAGCTTTCTTCCTTCAAGTTGATAAAATGGACCTAGCTCTGGAACAAAAACAGCTCCTACTTATGTGCTCGAGAGGCACAGTATTCTGAGGTATGCACCATATGATCAGTCAGGAAAAAGTCCACCCCCTGTGCAGGTTATTGAGGGCTCACTTACACTAGGTTTGGGGTATAGACGCCCAGACAGCTTAGAAAGCACATATTGTCACGCTCGTGAGCTAGAGAGAGCATTATTCAGTTATAATAGGCTGGCTCGAGCGCCCTGTTTTAGAATATTCTCTATCTGCAGGTTGCCTGTGTTTCTGTGTGAATATGTTATGTATTGAGTTGGCACTGGTAAGTTGTTGGAGATTGTGATTGTGAGTGTGCACCTGCACCTCACGAAGGTGCATATTTCTTGACAATGTTTAGAAAGCCGATGTCTTCAAACATGCTGTTGCTTGCCAGCAATCAAGGTACAATTAAACATGAATCCGTGCACTGTTTGCGATCGAACAAGACAATTCAGAATCTTTGCACAAGACTGGGATCCATAAAATTGCAAAACGTTGGAAAATGTGTTTCCAACCATCGGCTGGTCTGTTATATCATCAACGTAATACTTTTTTCCATTATCTTTGGCAATTAACTGTTATTTTTTTTAAATCAGAAAAGCACAATTATCTTGGTGTTGTTTGTCTCGTTACCATCAGAGTTTTCGAATACATGTTTTGATTTCAGTGGGTCATTAACAGAGCAATGATAGAAGTATATATATTCTTTTTGACTTAACACTGCCAGAAAAACTCATATAACCATAAAAGTGGTTGCGGTTGGATATTTGTGTTTTGCAGTTAAATTAGGGAGTAAACTGAAGACTTGAGAACCAGCAGATCAGGGTATCAATTCCTATTTCACCAACTTGACTTTAACTCCTTTAACTCCGTGCACCTCCATTCACTCACCTTCCAAAAAACTGTGAGCCAAGAGGAGGATCCATTTTCATTGCATTCTGTACAATAGCATGAGTTAATTAATTCAGTTGTATCATGCTGTATAATAGAAGTCTTTCGTCACTAAGTAGTGTCGAGATCAGTGAGCTGTTGTGCTCTGTTTGCAGTGGTTGCTGAGTGCCAATTGATGTAGGGGCTCATCTCCTAGTTGGTAGCCCCATCACATTGTGGTCCTTGGAAGCGTCATGTCACACCAAATAACTCATTGATTACAATAAAGTAACAAGTCTACATGCTCTGTTATCCACAGAAGGGTTCAAAACTAGGAGTATAGGCTATCACATTCGTTTATTGTACAGCAGACCTTTTCCTAATTGATTGCGGCTCAGATAACCCCATACTGAGTGCCCACGCCCTTTGCCTCGGTACTATGCCGCCGCCGATCAGATCCACTCAAAGATTTTATTTAAGAATACTCATTTAAGAAACGTTTGAGGATGATTTTTATGACAGAAATGCTTTAATCATCCATACCTCAGAGAAAGAGAAGGCTATCACCAATGTTGTATTGAAATAATGTTGGTGTGTTAGTTACATTTTAATATCTGTTCTTTATTTCACCATTTGAATCTTCTTCTTAAAATAGAGAAAGTCACATTTTAAAAGAAAGAATATACTTGATTCTGAGTTGCAAATTCACAGTGCTGGAGGATGCTTGACAAGGCATCTGTGTGCAGCATCTAACACTTTGCCTTTGGTGGCATTAACAAATGTGCTGAACCGTTATTTGCTAATTTAGCACTTCAAAGGAATGATATATACTTGGTCGAAATACCCTTACCCACCCTAAACCCTTACAATACCCCTGCCACCCAAATACCCACACCCTCACAGGATCATACTTTCACAAAAACGTAGAGAGCACGGTTCAAGGAAGCCTTTTATCACACCTATCTGACAACAATGGGATTAGTTTGTCTTCACTTTTACAGTACGATTAAGAAAGACCAGTCGACAAAACATACAACCAGTAAACAAAAAAACACCATAAATCGTGATGGACGTGGTACCAATGATTGTGACCATCCTAAACCATAACAATACCCTTAGCACCCAAAATCCCATGCCCACCGTAAACACTAAAAATACCCATCTCACCCACAAACCCACACCCACCCTAAACATTAAAAATACCCTTGCCACCCAGAAACCCACACCCACCCTAAAAATACCCTGCCACCCAAACACCCCTACCCACCTTATGCCCTTAAAATACCCCTGATACCCAAATACCCGCACCCACCTTAAAAATGCCCTTGCCACCCAAAACCCATTCCCACTCTAAATCCTAAAAATACTCTTACCACCCAAAAACCCATACCCACCCTAAATCCTAAAATTACCTGTATCACAGAAAAACCCATTCCCACCCTAAAGCCTAAAATTACCCTTGCCACCTAAAAACCCATACCTACCCTAAGTCCTAAAATACCACTTGCCACCCAAAAACCCATACCCACCCCAACCCCATAAAATACCCTTGCCACCCTATATATACATATATAATAAATAAATAAATATATGTATATATATTTAAAATACACTTCATTCTTACCTTTAATGCTTACAAAAATACTTACATTTGGATGTCATTTATTTATACTACGAGACTGCCTTTACCAGTCATGCTTTTACAACGATATTCGTTTCAAAGGCACCCGTGGTAAAGGCATACTCGTAAAAAAATAAAATTTTAAAAACTTGCTCTGTAAAAATGTTGTCATTGTAAAGGCATCTCGTTATTTAGTCTTCGTTGAAAGGCTGTTTCCCCCTGGAAATATGTAATTTATTGGATTTAATATTTTAGCACATGTAAACACCAGCATTCACATGTGCTGGTTAGAGAATTAAGCCAGCCTACTGTCTTTGTCAATGCTGGGGAAAAACATAGCAAACCAAGATTGCTTTCTACATACACACCTCGTTTTGCGTAGCATTGCTTTCTATATGGAATATGAGACAACTCATTTTATGTGATTAACAATGTTTTAATTGAGTGTACTTTTCAGATGTAAAATAGTTCCTTAGGCATTCCAGTGGAACCATTTCCTAGAAGCGCAATGATACACCAAACATCCAATAACATTAGGCGAGAGAAAATAACACACTGGGCTAAGCCAAAGCCACATTTAAGGTGTACTTTAAAGGATTGGTAACAAATAAGTATTGCAGTGAGTTTAAAAAATAAGTCAGTCCTAACAACTGGTACCCGAACCTGTACCTGAGTACCTCTGCTCCTATTCAAACCCTAAAACCTTTGCCTCTGCCTCCACTCAGGTACCTCAAGCTCCACATATACAGTACAACCTCTTCACTTCCTTTATGCTCATACTTTTATCGCTAACTGTACCCCAGTACCTACATCATAGACCCAGTACCTTTTCACTTGTCACCTACCGCTACTTATTCCCTAGTACTACTACCCCTACTTATGATCTGAAATGCAAACCCTAGCTCCTATAATGCAGTCCATATCCTAGTACCTCTAAGTCTGTTTACGTCTTAGTATCTCTTATCCCTCTTCTCTTTATTACTCTCGTCTATTTTTCTAATTACCTTTTTGCTTCTGCTAGATTTTTGTCCCATGTGTATTCTTTGTCTTGCATTGTTCTTTGTTCAAATGTCCTCAAATATTTAGAGTAAAAGGGGTTTTCGCATTTTAAAGTGTCACTAGAATGGAGTTTTACCATTCAGATTTCGTTAGATAGGTTTTTTAAATTTTCTCTTTAATGGGGTTCGAACCATACACACAAGCTTTCAGAAAAACAACAAGCATTGGCATAAACAATAAGTCTCGTCTTTGGGATCTTATTAGTGTTTAGCCATGCAACAGATGATGTTGTTGCACCAAGAATATTGTGCTGCATAAGTAAATACTTATAAGATCCCAAAGGCAAGACCTATTGGCTATGCCATTGCTTGTCTATTTTGCCCTAAATCCTGTGCAGCTGGTGGTTTGGATCGTGGCTTGTGCCAACCGCTATACTTTCAGAAAGGGGTTGAATGCTGAGGCGAGAACTCATACCTCAAAGTTCTAACCTGAAACTCAATTAGAGCCCTAACAGAAGGCAGCATACTGTGTGCTAGTGCCTAATATGAGCCAGTGGTTGCAGGAGAAGTCTAGGGGTTAAAACGTACTGGAGTGGTTAGGGTTGTCTTTACTAATAAGAATATATTTCTACCCAAACTAACCCTTTTTACCATCATTAGTATAGTGAAAGATAAGAAAAAAAACATAACTTTAACCTATACCATGCAGATTGCAAGCAGCTCTTTGACACGTCATACACATTTTTGAAACAGCCATATTAACCCTCTGTACTACTTTATGATGAGTCAAAACTGCAACTAGGTAAACAACTCTCTCCAGCAGAAATATTAATCACGGGAAACCTCCTTTACCTCGCAGTCTCAACAACGACTAGCCTTTACAAAGCATTCACTACCCCGACTGCGACTTTACCCCAAGTTACTTTAACTCAGAAGTTGTTACGACGACTTGCTGTAGGGGGCTCGTTTTTAGGCTGATGACAAACTATCTCTGATGGGAAGGCCAGACATTACTCCGTAGCAGGGCCGGACTGGGAACCAAAACCAGCCCTGGCAAAGTGCTCGGCCGCCCCCCTCCCTCCTCTTGGGGGGGCCGCCAAGCTCTTTGCCAGGGCCGCAAAAACGGCCCTGTAACAAAAACGGCCCCCAGGGGCCCAAAACCGGCCCCCACCTGTGCGGCGCACCGGGGGATTGCCCGGTGCCCGCTACGGCCAGTCCGGCCCTGCTCCGTAGCTTGCACATCAAATTGTAAATATGTTATGCAATTGTGTATATATATGATCTTGTATAGGCTCCCAACATTCCCCACCCTATGAACAGTGCTCGAGTTGAGGATCTTTAGTAAAATAGTATTACGGTACCACCATTGGAGTCCTGTGCTTTTCTAAACCCGAAGTGTACTTGCCTGTGTAATCAATTCATGTCATTGCGTGTATTTCTAAATTGAAAACCTGCCTTAAGACACTTCATATGGCGCTACATGTGTGGAAACGCACTCTCTTTTCCAAGTAAAAGTTTGGAGTGATATTTGGCGCTGCACCCACACGTGCGGTCTGGTTCCCGGCGCACATAGCCTTAGTTGCAGTGCACAGAGACCTTATACTGCCGCACACAGAGGAAAAAAATTAGAGGGAACAGTGCTTGTCACCCCTCATTACCACACCATCCTGAATAGACAAGTCTTCCGCAACCTTGGTTGAACTTCAAGGGGCAAGTTCCTTACTTTGGGCCACCCTTTCAAAATGTATGCCTTGACTTTTCCTAACACTGTATCATCGCTTTCAGCCTTTCTCCACTCACACTCAACATGCACTTTAATTTCTACGCAATCAACATTTGCAATTAAACAGTCTTCCTTATCTCTTCAGCGTCAATTATATATTCCTTACTAATCGGTAATCTTGAGAGAAGGTCAGCTCTAACATTTGTTTTTCCTGGAATATATTTTACCACAAATTCATACTGAAGTAGTTTTGAGGTAAGACGAGCTATCCGTGGAGTAGTATATTTAACTTTGTTCCCACTCAGATGAAAATGAATGGCTTGTGAATTGTCTGTTTCACAAATTTCCTGCCCCGGATATAGCTCCTAAATTTCTTACTCGCGCAGTAGCATGCCAATAATTCCTTCTCGATCACGGAGTATTTAAATTCCAGTTCACGCAAAACCCTGGACGGATAACTAATGGTAACCTCACGAACATCCAAGCATTGTGTCAACACAGCCCCCTAACCACAGTTGCTCGCATCCACACTTATAGTGCGGGCACACTGAGATAACACACACCGAGGGTCCTCACATTGGTCATTTCTAATTTCACTTTCTCAAACGTGTCCTGACATATATCATCCCACACAAACGGAACCTTAACCTTCAACATATTAGGGAGTGCCGTCATCCTGGTGGCATAATCTGGAATAAACCAGGAATAAAAATCCCATAGCCCAATGAATGAGCATATTGCATCTTGGTTCTTGGGACTAGGTAAATCAATAACGGCCTTGACCAATCCAGGTCTCGGATTATACCTTTACTCGATACCAAGTGACCCAAAAACACGATTTCCTTCTTCCAAAATTCACATTTCTCTTTTTTCACCACCACACCCTGTTGCTCAAATATGTGGAGCACAGGCCGCAGAATCTTGTTGTGATCCTCCAAGTATTTGTCAAATACCAGAACATCTTGAAAGATGAGAACAACCTTCACACCTCCCAAAATCTGCTGCATAATTTGTTGAAAGACTGAGGCAGCAGATGCCAAGCCAAACGGCATTCTACAAAATTGAAAGGAACCAAAAGGCGGGTTGAAGGCAGTATAGAGATGAGAGTTTTCTTCCAACACCACCTGGTGGTATGCCGATGCCAAGTCAATCTTGGAGAACCATTCAGCACCTCTTAGCATTTCTAGAAGATCGCCAATCTTAGGTAGCGGATGTGGATCCACCCAAATCTCCTTGTTGAGACATCTCAAGTCAACACACAAACGCATATCTCCATTGCGTTTGCGTGCGACAACCAGGGGAAATAACCATAGGCTAGACTCTAGGGGTTCAAGAACACCTTTGGCATGAAAGCTAACCAGCTCTCTCTTGAGGTCATCCCTAAGTCTGAAATGAACTAACCTCAGTTTGTGCTTGACAGGGATAGCATCTTTTTTAACCTTAATCCTGTGCTTAAATCCAACTATTTTCCCAAGATCATTAGAAATTACACTTGGAAACTCAAAAGGTAAGAAGGAGGGCATATCTTTAATAACCAGCACCTGTTCACTCGTGCCCCGTCCTTATACCATCCTAAATAGACCTTGGTGATACCAACCCACCTACTGCAATGTAAACTTTGCCTTGAATCCTTCGACCTTTAAATTCCAACACATCCTTGATGAACCCCTCCAGTTCAATGTTCCTACCATCATAGGATACTGGCGCTCTGTCTGGAGGGAATAGTACCCTATCATCCACGTCTTGTGATACAGATCAGACATGATCATAGAGATGCGAGCACCCAAATCCACCAACAGATTAATTCTCTTGCCTTCAACAACCACCTCAACAAACATACGGGTCCACACAATTGTTTTGATCAACCAAGACAATATCCCCATCAGACACCACCACAATCATGTCCTGAAATTCTTTGACAAGGTGTTGGTCATCCACCAATTCCTCTTCCATCACACAATTAACTTTAGGGGATCTAGATTGGACTGACTGGCACACTTTGGGGAAACGGCAAGTCTTACCACACTTGCGACAACTCACACTCTTGGCAGGACACATTCTGTTCTCCTTGGTGTAGGGAGAGTTCCTGCATCTGAAACAAATGTTTGAGCATTTGACGATATTTTTCTCAGGACCCTTGCTATCCCCAAGAGATGGTAGATTAGCAGAAACAACATTGACATTTTCCTTCACAGTAGATGTGACATTGAGTTCCTTAATGGATAACTGTGCCAACTCTAAGCTTTTTGCCACTTTAATCACATCTTCCAACATAGGATTCCCCATAGTCAAGAGGTTTTGTTGTATGTGTCTCTCTGAGCAATGAGCAATAAACTGATCCCTCACCAGTTGATCATGAAATTCGCCACATTGACATTGGGCGCAAAGTTTACGTAATGCACTAATTTAAGCATCCACATTTTTATTCTGTAGCTGGCCACATTTAAAAAACTTGTGACGTAAAACAACCAGGCTAGGCTGGACATCTAATTTAGCAACCAACTTCTTCACCGCGTCCTGATAGTCATTCACCTCTTCGCCATCCCCCAGCACCAGATCAGGAAAATGCTTGAACACTTCTCTATCTTCAAAACCTAAGGAACGCAAGAGGAGATACTTTTTCCTTTCAGCTCTAAATAGTGATGCACCAATGGCTCCCAGGTAGCTTTCAAAGGCATCAAACCATTGTCTCCACTTAATATGAGGATTGCCAGGAGTCTCAAGAAATGGATGCGAAGGATTAACAGACTGCATAGTCATGCAAGGGCTTAAGAACCAACCTGGTATGTTCTGATAGCAAACCTCTAATTATACAAGTTTTTTAAGCGCGAAAAGAAGGAAAGAGAGAAGAAAATAAAAAAATCTAAACCCATGGAAAAGAGACAGAGCAAAAGAAGAACAAACACAGTCCTGGAATGTAACCAATATTGTACATCAGAAAGTAAGCCTTGTGCTGAATCTGAAAGAATACTACTGCTGTCTGTTTAAAGCTTGTTCCCACAAACAGCTAGTCCTGAAAAGATGACCATCAATGTAATTTTTAAATACAAGGTGTGCGTATCACCGAAATGTAATGTGACACACCAGTGAAAGCAAACAAGGTGTACATGTCACCAGAAAGGCAGGCAACATACCTGTATCCCTTACCCCATATGCGGTGTGCGTGTCACTGAAGCAACAAGCACACAGAAGGCAGCAGTGAGGCTACAACAGTAGAAGAGTGTCAAACGCCAGCTCCCAGGATCTTTGTCTGCTATGCCAGCAGCTGCAGCACCTACCGTTAAGCCCAACCGGCGCCTAGTTCCACTTCTAGGATGACCGCAGTTGTATGGAGTCAGGTGCACGGTACACTACGGGCCTGACCTTCACAGCTTGACACTCATCCGCAGCTTGCTCATAGATGCTGAACATTTTCTTTGTGAGACTTCAAGCACACTTCATTGATTTCTCGTTGTCATGGTAACTCCTCCTAAGATGGCCGCTCCGTCAACCAAAACACAGTTCGTTGTGCCAGCCAGTGTTCTGAAGAGACGCTACACAAACTTAATGAGGGCTTAGACAGTGTCCTACGACTTCAGAACTGGAACTGGGACTATTTTCTTTTTTTCCCTTCTCCCCAAAATCCTGTCCCAGGAACTCGAAGAGGAAAGGCAGACCGTACTGCCGAAGCACTGTGGGGCACCTCGCTGGGGCTCTCAGCGGTGGCTCTTAATCGTCTTCAAAAATATGTTGAGTTCTAAGCAGGTAAGCAACACAGAAATGTCGTTTTATCTTTATGTTGAACTTTATTCTAGAAGTCCATGAAAGCAAGCCACCTCTACTCTCCTGCCTGGAGGTGAGTCAACTGCCAATGCTGGAACCCTCCAGACAGTAGGCAGGTATGGCAACGCTTGAGAACATTCCAAGAGCAGATAAATGACAACTCTTGGTACATAGCATAACAGTAACTGATTGGCAAAGAGGAATATATAACCTTGGAACACCCTCTCCTTTGTGAATGGTGTTGGGTGACCTTCGGAGAAGTGGGCAATGGTCCAAGCCTACTGTGACGACGAAGCGCTACTCACGGAGACTAATACGACAGGGACGGGAAAAGAACGCTTTCCTCCTTACCTTTCTCCCTGTCCCCTTCTTTATTAGCAGAGTGTACCATCAGAACACTATTTCTTTAAGCCCATGTCAGTCCCGGATCACGTGACCGAGTCAGATGACCTGTTCGGATTCCAAACAGAAGACGCCGAAGGAAGAGTGTTCTCGTCTGGAATCGTGGAAGAGGAGAATCGAGAGTCCGGAGAAGACAGGCGCTGTGTACAGACCTTCGTCGTGAGCAGGCGCTGTGTACAGACCTTCATCGTGAGCCCCACGCTGAGAGAGCTGAGGACCTGCAGGGGAGATGAGGAGCTACCACCGGAAGAAGGAGGTCGGAGCTCAAGAGCCGAAGGAGGAGCCACAGATGGGACGCTGGACCCTATCTGGCAACACGCAGAAGCCCGCCACTGCCCAGGAGGGTCGTGGCTTCTCAAGGTACGGGGACGCCTTGGGTCGGTGTGGGGTCGTATGACCGAGAGTCCTAAGGGAGGGGGCGCAAGAGGGAAGGGAGACTGACTGACTCCCTTCCGGGCATAGCCTTTGCCACTTGAATGCGCGACTGACACACTGGTTGTGGAATTGGGTGTTACCTCCTGGCACTTACCCGCTCCTCGCGCACATTGATAAGAACGAGGACGTTAGCCTTACAGGGTGTTTCTTTTTCTTTATTCCCCTCATGTATCCGCCTTGCCCAGATGAGCGCATACTTCAAAAACCATAGAAGAGGGAGAAGGTGGAAGACCCCATACCCTCTAAAGAAAGAGGGGAAAGAAGACCTGGGACTCAACTACAAATCCCACAATTCCCTGCTTTAGGTTATCACGAATAAACACGCTAGTGACAATCCTCTGTGTCCTGGTCTGCATCTCCACCCCAACACACCTACCTAACCTGACATTTTCCTAAAAAGGAAACTTACTTTTGCAATGCAGTATGGGTTCATTTCAGGAACACTGACTGCTTTAAAAGACAAGCATTGACATAGCGAATAGGTCTCGCCTTTGGGACCTTATAAGTGTTTAGCCATGCAACAGTTGATGTTGTTGCACCAAGGATATTGTGCTGCATAACTAAATACTTGTAAGGTCCCAAAGGCGAGACCTATTGGCTATGCCAATGCTTGTTAAACTATGTCTCAGAAGTAATCATGTGAATTAAGTTGAGGGTGCACGAGAGCGGCGGTTTCCTTATTTTTTCCTTTCGGTAGGAAACAAACTCGTAGTCATGCCACTTTATGTTGCCAAGGCGCCCCTGTATACACGTGACACTTTGCAAAAAGGACTGCAGGTTGCCTGGGTTATACTGTGCAGTGATCGGTTTAGGAACACGAACTGTACTTTTTAGTTACTGCAAGCATACAGAGCTGTTTTAGAAACATTCACTTCACATCAGAACTCTAAGTCCGTTTTTGTCATCGGGCCTGTAGTAGTAGGGAATATGGCGACGGGTAAATCTCGCGAGGTGAGAGAGAGCACAGTTGGACCTGGTGGGCTGTTTCCTTCCTCAACGAACGTTCACCGGCTTCGCAGCCCGCAACATCGTGGAGCAGTGGCTGACATCGGTAGGGCCAGAACGGGTGCATGCTGTGCTCTCGCACCGGTCCCCAATAACTCTTTGTTGCTTTAAGCCTTCGCAAATGTTATTTAACAGCCATGTTGGGTGAAACAGGGGGTTACAGTGAAGCTTCTTGTTGAAACAAAGGAGCCGAGACAGCTGAATCTTCTTGTTACATTTAGGATGATGGGCTTTCATAGACAACATGACGTCATAATCGGTCACTTAAGGCGTCCAAAGCAGTTTTTAGCTCCTTAAAACGTAGTCAAGTTTTCACCGTTTTCTTAGACAAGCCTCTGTGGAACACACTCCTTATTCCGTTTAGTATAACGTAATATGCCTTGTGAAGAAAAAAATGTATTCTTACAATGTACACCCAGTTCTTAAAAACACTCACATCGGGCTGACGTCAGCTGGGCCCCGGAGTCAAAGGTCACCATCTGGGTTAAAAAGCAACATGGCTGAGTCCATGGCAACACTCATTTTGGTGCCGAACAATATCCGACATATCTGCAAGGCTGAATGCGGAACGGTTCGCCAGTGTGTCCGTCTGACGGGTTTTGACCCTAAATTAATTTTAAGGCACAGGTGTGGGAGGTCGGCGGGTGTACTTGGCCAACAGCAAGGAACGTTAACACACTGGTCTGGTCTATTAAATCTACGAACTACACATTTAAAACAAGTAAAGCTACATGAGATCCAATAAAACTTACGGTGTGGCTAACTTAGCCCTTTGCCTCAGGAAACCCATTAACAATAAACAGCGCAACTCTGGGGAGTTTGCTTTTGAATGGGGGGAAGGGGAATGAGGAGCTGGTAGAATTCCCAATGAGGAGCCAGCGTTTCCGCTAGCAGAACCTCCTCCAACGTCACACCAAACAAAGATGGCATTGGCCTGTCCACATGGGCCGTCCTAAAAGTGGACAAGGCGGTAACCCAAAATGCCTATTTTCAATCACGCGCCAGAGTTTAACATAAACGATGATGCAAGCCAAGGGTGTGGCTTAAAGTCCCCTTCCGAAACTGTATCGATTCTAAAAGGCCTTCACAGAGTGAGCAGCGCTGCAACGCCAGGCGAGACCAAAAAAATCAGCCAGTGCCCCTTAAAGGGGCAGGTACTGCTTTAAAGAAGGTTTTTCATTTGTAAAGAGAACGGTGGGAGTAGGCAATTGTCCAATGGTCCTCTGGTTGCTTGCCAGAGACCACGTACCTGATTTCTAAAGAGTCCATTGTCCCACAAGGACTGATACCCCTCTCCAGTTGTGTTCATAGATTATTGACACCTAGCTTTCTGAATCACAGATAGGAGGGCACTGCGCCTTTCACGCCCCCCTCCCTCCTATTTGCAATTCTGAAAAGGTCACAAAATCCAGTCAGAAAGATTTTTCTAACTCATAAATGGGCTTTTCCCTATCGTGAAAAGTCTTTTTGCGTCACAGGATTTTGTGAAGTGCAGGGTTCTCAACAGTGAAAAGACTTTGAAAATAAAGCCCTAAATCCATTGTTAAGTTTCAAAAGTCATCTTTTAGAAAGTACTGATTAAAAAAGCACAAACGTTATCAGATGCCCGTTTTTAATTTCAAAATGTATATTATTAATCCATGGTTATCAATTACTTGTGGTTGGTACGAATTAAACAACTGAAAATCTTACAAAGCTTAGTAAAATTTTACATTTTCCTTTTATCAAATAAAGAAACAATCCTGTAACAGTTTGGGTAGAGAATAAACCGCCAGATAATTTTCATGTTTAAAAAGGTAAATACATGAGAATGTGTTGAAAGAAAACCCTAAAATAATGGAGGCATGCTCAAGTGCATCAGCATTCGGACATTAGAAGAGTTCTCCAGCCTGGCTCACCCACTTCATTTTTCGGTTATTTAAGGTGGAAAAAGGCAGTTCAACCAGTGGACGAGATGAACTTGCACACGCACATCCTGTGCCTAAATCGAGAGGCTTCTAAGAGCTTTCTGTTTGAGTAAATCTCTTGTGAGTGGGCAGTGAGCAGTCCAGGGAATGAATGCTCTAGGAGTTGGTGAATAGCCTCAAACGTACCTGTGGCTATTAACACATCATTTTCGGGGCCCGTTTCACTATAGGGTTGACATTTACTCCTGTCAAGGGCAGAAGTGAACGCCTCTACGGGGTTGGAGCGGGATTCCTCCCAAGATTGGAAGGGATGTAGCAGAAGTATTTTCTCTACAGGACAAAATATTTTACCCTTGGGGAAAAAAGCAAGTGCGTTTGCACTTGCTCTGTGTTTTTTCCATCCACATATAAACATTTTCAAATGCATAAAATAATTTCAGGAATCCTGGGCCTGATAGACCAAGCTATTTGCACTGGTGTTTCCTTGTGAGTAAATCTACTCTTGTTGGAGAAAAGTGGGCGTTCCAGGAAAGCAATGCTCTGGAAGGGTGTGAGCATCACAAAGGTACATGCTTGTGAGTGAGTGTTCAAAAACTCCTTGTGCCTTTCCAGCCCATTAAACAGTCGTAGAGTTGCTCGTGTCAAGAGCTGCGGTAAATCTCTTTTTAGATGGAAAGGCAAAGGGGAGACCCAAAACTTGGGAGCGGAGTGTGGCTGGTAGAAAGCACTTAAACAAGCATTGGCAGCGCGGAAGTAAAAGTAACGCCGCGCGGCCGTAAAAGCGAAAGTTATCGCGATCGCTCTGAAAGCGAAAGTGGTCACGATGACGCGATAAAGCACGAGTTTACAAAGTGCTGCTGAAGGCTAGCGGTTCACGCGTGCATGCTCGCGTGAACGTAAGCACTGGGCCAGCCAGCAGCACTTTGAAAACTCACCTCCAAAACGTCTCTCCGAGCCAGCGCATGCGCTGGGCTCAGCGAGACCTAAAAAAAAGGTTTCCCATTTGGATACAAAAACAGGGATGGTGGTCTGCTGTTCCTTGCGGGCCACTATCCCTTTGTTTGTAGCCAATCACAAGGGAAGACATATAATGACCTATTCAATACCCATTAGGCAGGTTCACTCTGCGCCCTGCTGCGACAGGGGATTTTGCAGTGCGATCTATTAGTACACAAGTCAAATCACAAAATCAGAGACAGTAGGTTCACAATTTGTGACCTGTCTCCTAATACATTTGGCCCATAAAGCACCCGTAGTCAGGAATTTCTGAATATTCTCAGTATTGCGTTGGAACTGTGCTGCACAGAGCCCAAGAGCAGCATATCTTTCAGACATTCAGTTGTACCAACTAGGAGTTGATGGAAGTTAATGGGGAATGTGAAGTAGCCCAATAGACTTGGACAATAACACCCTTGAATTAATCACCTTTTTGGAGTTATACGCAGATTATGTTTGTTTTTTCACATGCAAGATATGACTGGGCAAACGCAAACACATAAATAATGCCCGATCAACCAAACTCTGTTATTCTACGATTCGTTGATGTAACCGGAAAGACAAATACACACACCCCCATGGCATTATAGCTACATATCAAATAAATACATGCTGTGCATCATAGAAATGCTAATTAACTACACAATGTCAAAAATATAATACAGTTATTTTTATATTTCGCTTAAGTTTACACTCGTCTGGAGGAGCAATAAATAACTTCACCTACTATTACTCTATGTAATGGTGATTATTGTAACCTCCTCTAAATGGATGTAGAGACCATGTATTACCCATGATGGTTTGCTGCCTACAGGTCAAAACGACCACATGACATCAGGGCGTGCTTAGCTCACTGAGCCACTGCATCAGTACACAAAATTCACTTCATAGTATAAAGCTTAGGCTGTTATTTAATTTGTTCTGTCCTCAGACCACTGTGATTGTCTAGTGAGATCAGCTACAAAAAGACTATATTTTATTCTGTATTTCTCTTATGGGTGATTTAATAGGGCTGAACGCCTCTAACAGAATAGTTTATATTAATAATAATATGTTATTTATATAGTGGTTTATTTACATGAATGTATAACTACTATTAACCAACTAAAATTGTTACTTATTTTGACGGCCTCTGAAGGATGACAGAGTAAGTCAACCTTTCTGGGATTTCAACCTACTACCTGTGGAGAGCACACTGATTACATTAGTGAGCACCCAATTCACTGAGCTATCTTACAGTCTTTTAGGGTGCCATATTGGGAATTATGTACAGGAAGGAGGTAGGAAATAATGACAGCTTGTATTGTATATTGTAGAACAAACAATTGCCACTCATACTGCAGAACATCAGTAACCGGATGGTGAGCTGTGTGAAGGTACAGTAGCAATGTCTTATACTGTACCATTTACAGTGACTGGGAAGCATTAATGTATTTTGCTAATAAAAATAAAAAAACTTTCATAATGATGACTGTAAAATATAATTTTTATCTTTTAACTCATCAGTAGATGGCAATGCAGATAATGCTTTGAAAAGCGTCATTATTACAGTTTTGGGTTCTAAAGTGTTTGTTCAAAAAATCAAATATTACTAACATTGATAGAAGACTTTAAAAACATAGGGCTATAGTTATGAAAAAAAATGGAAATCTGCACCGACTTTTTGAATTTCACAAGTTTCCAAGAGAAAGCTTGAAAACGTGCAACAGTTTCAGTTTTCCAGGCGCGTTCCTGGAAAACATTTCCGGATTATGACCATGCATATGCACTGTTACATGCTTGGTTGTGCATGAAGCACATTGGCACACGAGAGAATCCCTTTCAACGTGTGCAATTACACCTTATTTCTCTATGGGGAAATATTTTTCTTTATTTAGAAAAGCCCCTTCCTATGAACCCCCACCAACTTTGGATGTCATTCCCATTTATACCCTGGAAAGGAATTTACTCCTGGCCCTTGTCAGGGAAGGGCATGAGTAAACCTCAGGCTAATTCAAGGGCTGGAAGGGGTGAAATAAATGTGGGAATACCCACAAACTCGACGGTCTATGGGTGTTCCCAAACTATATAGGGTGTCCCCAACCTGGAATGTCCACTCCTTGACCAAGGTCATCCACAATAACACCTCAACGTTGAGCAAGAAGACATGGATTTATGAGTTGACGTTTCACTTTTGTGAATAACCTTCACTCGTAAATCAAGCCATTGGCATGAGTAAGTTGGCGTTACACAGTCATAGGGCTTCGTGAATCAAGATTGTAGGTTGCTAAGTGTAGCCCAAAGCCAATGGTAATTCCTTGACCAGATTTCCCATGCCATCCTAATAGATTGGGCTGCCTTCTGTTTCACTTTATGCATAGGGACCTCCATGACCAAATCTCATCATAGCATTAAAGATTATGAGCAGACATATCAGGCTGCTGTGAGATGTTTGCAGCCCATGGACGTCCATTCACCAAAATGCCAGGGGTAGCGGAAGTGACATTACTTGCCATTTGACTTTTACTTTGACTCTCAGACACATTCTTAACACACATTCACACTCTCTCTCACATAAACACACTCGCCTGCCAGCATGCATACAACACACATTTAAAAGCAATTTTACTTACCTTAGCTGCCAGATAGTGTCATAATCTCGCTAATTGTACTTTATTTTTTATTACACTAATAGTGAATAATATTATTCACTATTTGTGTAACAAACAAACTGACCGGAAATCAGGAAAGTGGAGCCCTAACCGACGGCTAGTGGTTAATGTGGAAAAAAATAAGTGCCGGGGCTCCTATCAGGAGGCAGCTTGCACCAGCCCATTCCTCCTGCTAGCGCCGCCAAAAACAGAACCAACTACTAATCATGGAAGTGGAGAGAGGATGTGGTGTAATGGCCAGAGATGCTGACTTTGTAGCTGGGGAACCAGGTATGAGTCTCGACGTGGGCTCAACTTCCTGTGATTCTGGGCAAATCACTTAATCTCCCCCTTATGAAAAGTGCCGGTGTTGATGATTAAGTGTTGTGCTGAGCACCGGAAACCACCGGCTCAAATTAAGCACCGTCCACGTCCATTAGGACAGGCTGCCCCTGTGTTCCAGGCATTGATTTTGCCACCTCTGATGTCAAGGGTCACAAAGGCAGTGCCAGGGTTCGCCTGGCGAACCCTAAATGACTTCCATATTGCAGCCTGCCTACCGCCTCTTTGGAAATAACTGGAAGTTATCATTCTGTTTCAGTCAGTCTTTAACCCTTTCGCTGCGGCGGGAATTCCGCCGCAGCGCTGGGGGGGGTTTGGGGGCAGCGCGGTGGTGCGGTGCTCATGACGGAACCACTCCGTCATGAGCCGCGGTTGAGCTGTGCTCATGACGGAGTGGTTCCGTCATGACTCCGCCCACTGCGCTAATCGCCCGCACAGGCGGGGAATTAGCGCCGCGTGGGCGGCGCAGCCGCCAACGGCCGCAGCATGACGGAACCACTCCGTCATGAGCACACGGCGACCGTGGCTCATGACGGAGTGGTTCCGTCATGAGCAGGGGAGGGGTTAAAGAGCAGCTGAGAATAACAGTAGTTGCCTGTCACACAACAGGCACGAGCCAACCCAGGATAAACACAGCTCTTGTGAGTTACACAGTAAGAAACCTCTGGATGTGCACATTCATGTTCCTATGGTAACACCAAGCAGACTTAAATCAAAACAGAGCGATTGTCAAGGGAAATCCAACATCGACATCAGTCAGGAGTCCCATTTACAATCAGAGACTGAAAACACTTAAACTTCCTAGCAACCTTTATTTTTACCTTCCTTCATCTGATTGCATTTAAGAAAACACACTTACATTCCTGACACTTTAGCTGTTGTGCAGTCTGCCACGATCTTAGTCACTGTGGTACCTGGTGCTATGCTTATTTGATAATTGAGACCAAATGGTAGTGCTAAAACCAGTTCAAACGCAGAATGTCAAAATCAAGCACAAATTGTGCCAGCTACGCTTTTAGCCTAATTTGAGCCAGTGGTTTCCGGTGCTCAGCACTGGCACTTAATTGGCTTCCAGTGCTGGGCACCGGCATTTAATTGTCAACACCGCACTTAAGACAGTCTGCCACATCGTGGCGCTGCTCATCCAGTTTAGAGATGAGCAAAACAACGGTTGTTTATGAATACAATGTACATTAAAAATTACTACTACCTGCCTCCCCAGCCATTCCTTTAGCTTTGGGGACCTGGAATAATCTGAACTGTCGCACTTGCAGGCGAGAGAGATGGTTAGCAGTTGTTTTGGCAGCGATGAGAGGGGCGATGGATGGTGCAGAAGAGGTGAACTCCAAGAGGCAGTTGGCTGACTTTCTGCTACAGCTCCAGTGTCAGAAAAGCTTAAGAAGCCTACCTCAATGATTTCATAGCAAAAATTGCTGGATTACCACTGATCGCTGAAGCACAGCCTGGGAAACCAAGTCCTGAAGGCTCAAAAGTTAAATCAGAGTCTGCTGGACCTGGGAGAGTCATCAGAGTGCAGTTTGGTCACCCAAGACAGATACCAGCCTCAGTCAAAGGTAACTGCTGGTTTCACTGTTACCAGATACCAGTAGACCAATGACAACTGTATTTTGTGTCTGTACTTCTACTAGACATTGAGGCACATCATAGTTGGAGGGGTGTCCCCAGGAAGACCCCCGTCAACCAGATCAGCGTCCACAGCAGCTAAAAAATTAATGAAAATAGGATCTTTTTCTTTCTTTTTTTTTTTTTAAAAACCTTTATTCATCAAAAATAGGGACACAGCTATTCAGCTGACAACCCGGAGGTTCGGCAGCTTCAAGTGAGCAGTACAAAGAAGCGTCCACAGTACATAGAAAGGAGAAGCAAAAAGGTTCTATTTTAAATAAACACAAACACAAACCAAACCCAAGCAAGGCGAAGTACACTGAATACACCTGGTGATTGCCCCTCAGGGGAGACCGGACCCCCCTCGTCTATCAGTCACAGCGCTGTGATAAGAGGAAAAAGGGGAAAAGCAGAGACCCAAAAAGTCAATTACAGAGCTGGAAAGAATGCTAAGGAGAGAGCTGCTCCTCGGGGGGATCCAGATCAGAGGCAAGACATATGCCCCCCCTATATTGGTTCCACTGCCCCCAAATGGCATGCCACTTCCGAGGGCGCCCTCTAGCGCAATATACCGTCTTTTCCCTGAACATATTCCAGTCCATGTTTTCCTTCCACGCAGCCAATGTGGGGGGTCCCGCGGAGCCCCACAGGCGCGCGATGTCTCGCTTAGCCACCATGTTACCCAGAGTCACCCACTGGGTCTGTGCCTCATCGTGATCAGCAGGCCCCCAAACATTCAGGAGACAACACCGCGCCTCCGGCTGCATAACAATGCCCGTCACCTCCCCCATTACCGCATGGACTCTCCTCCAAAATTCCATGATGACGCCACATTCCCAAATGATATGCAGGAAGGTACCCACCATACCACAGCCCCTCCTACATAAGCCCTCCTCAGAAAATCCCATATGCACCAGCCTTGGCCCCGTAACATAGACTCTGTGGAGTATTTTGAGCTGCACCAGCCGCAGACGCGACGGGATCGCGACCTCCCTAGGAGAGGAAACCGCAGACTGCCAGTCCTCGTCATCCAGCTCAAGTCCGTCCCTAATCCATTGATCCCGCAGCCCCAATAGCAGGTCAGCCCGAACATTAATCAATTTCTTATAGATAAGAGAGATCGTACTCTCTGGCATATGGCCATCGAGGATCCGGTCCTCCAATGGAGAGGACTCAGACACCTTCTCACCTTCTACGAGAACTGACCGCAGGGCATGACGCACCTGAACATAGCGGAAAAACTCGGATTTCCCCAACTCATACTCCTTCTGCAGCTCTTCAAAGGACTTCACCCTCCCCTTGATCAGCAAATCTCCAACCCTGGAGATACCGATCAAGTCCCATTTCTCAAAACCTTTTGTATGCCAAAGCTTCCCCAATTTGTCAGACTCAAACAACGGGGTAGCAAGGGTGAGCCTATCCTTCCAGCCCAGCGAGTCAGTCGCCAACTTCCACACCCGCACCGCCACCCCAGTGGGCCCTGTGAGGGACGAGTCCAGCGATCTCGAGTACAACGCTCTGTGATAATTACCGCCGCGCAACAACCATCGGTCCATGGCGTAGCCGGGGCTTAGAGCCGGACCATAGAAACCATGATTAATCGCGCTCAACTGGGTGGCCCAGTAATAGCGTCGAATGTCCGGAAGCGCAATACCCCCGTCGTACCACGGAAGCGTCAACTTAGCAATCGCAATGCGCGGCCGCCCATCCCACAACAACGATCGTTGGAGGCTTTCAACCTCCCGAAAGTAACTGGCCGGTACCCAGTCAAGAGTATTCTGCAAGGCGTAGAGGAACCGGGGAAGAGACATCATTTTGAACAAGGCGGCGCATCCGAGGAGGGAGAGCGGTATCCTCCGCCAGCCCGTAACATCCAGCCGCAAACGCGCCAGGGGAGGGAGCAGGTTCCTCTCATACCGCAAAGTGGAGTCAGTGGAGATAAAAATCCCCAGGTACACGAAGCCCTGCTGGGCGATCTGGATCGAACAAGTTCGCGGGACAGGTGGAACGTCGTCGCTCAGAACATACAGATATGATTTATTCCAATTGATGACGAGACCAGAGTTCTTACCAAAGGATGTCAGAACGTCACAAACCACTATAAGCGAGTTCTTGGGCGAGGCGAGATATAACAGGATGTCATCGGCGTAGAGCGAAATACGGTCCTCGTGATCGGGCGACCATCTAAGTCCACGTATATCCGGGTGCCAGCGTATCCACGCCGCCAGCGGCTCGAGGGCAAGGGCGAACAACAAAGGCGACAGGGGGCAATCCTGCCGGGTGCCCCTCCCAAGCTGGAACGGAGTCGACGCCCGCCCGTTTACCACAACACTCGCAAGGGGACCCTCATAAAGCAACCTCACCCAGTTCACAAAACCAGGGCCAAAGCCGAACTTGGCAATCACAGCCCACAGGTATGCCCATTCCACCGTATCAAAAGCCATCGTGGCATCAATAGACGCCACAATAGCTGGTTCTCGCAGGGTGCTCGCCCTGGCAATCACTCCATGAAGGCGCCTAAGGTTTAACGCAGTGTTACGGTGTGGGATAAAACCCGATTGATCCGGGTGGATCAGGTCTCCAAGCACCCTGACCAAGCGGCCCGCCAGGATTTTAGCCAGAATTTTCGGCTCAGCATTAAGGAGTGATATTGGCCGATAGGAGGCACACTTGTCCCGGGGTTTACCATCCTTATGTATCACAACAATCGTCGCCAGTCGCTGGTCCAACGGAAGGGACCCACTCCCCCGCACCTCCACGAACATGGCGCGCAGGTGAGGAGCGACCCTATCCGGAAACAGCTTATACAAGTCAATCGGCAAACCATTTGGGCCTGAGGCCTTGCCCGAGCTCAGCGCGCGGATAGCACCCGCCACCTCATCAACAGTTATATCTCCATCGAGGTCATCTCTATCCACGTCAGAAAGGCAGGGCAGAGCGATGTCACGCAGGAGGTCACGCGAATCCTCAGTTGGCCTATCCGAAACCGAGGTGTAAACCATACGGAAATAATCCGAAAAACACTGTACTATACCCTCGGGATCAACAACCACCTCTCCCCCCTCTCTCGTCAGCTCCGGCACCACTCTATTAACACGTTCTTTTTTGTCCAGCCACGCTAGGAGTTTCCCGGCCTTATCGCCAACATCGTACAAGCGACCCTGCTGTTCCCTACTGAGGGTCTTGGCGGCATTCGTCACCAGGTCCCCATATTCCGCTTGCTTCAAGCTCAGATTATGCAGTGAGGCCGCTGTAACCTCCCCCTCCAGGGCCACCTCTAAAGCCGCGATCTCATCCTCAACCTGTATAACCTCGCCATCTCTCCGTCGCTTGGCGGCCACTACCAAGGAGAGGGCCTCCCCCCTCAACACGGTCTTAAATGCTTCCCACAACCACACAGCCGAGTCAACGGAACCCTGATTGTCCTTAAAATAGTGATCAACTGTCTTCAGCAGCGCACTGCGCATCTTGGGATCACGAAAGTACCAGGGGTTAATAGGAGCCACCCTGCCCCCTCCCTCGCGGCCGACATCCAGCCGGACCCACACTGGCGAATGATCAGATATGCCCCGCGCCATATGCCTAGCCTCAGACACTAATGAGGCGTGCGCAGCCAGAGTGAGCAGATAATCAATCCGAGAGAGACTACCATGCGCCCCGGAGTGGAAGGTATATTGGCTCTGTGTGGGGTGCCGGAGCCTCCAGCAGTCTACCAAGCCGAGTGTATCTATAAAGTCTGGAAGCCACTTCTGAGCCCCCCCGGTGTCCCTGGGCGGGTACCTATCCAGCAACCCAGAGCCGACAGCATTAAAGTCTCCCCCCACCACTAGCATACCCTCCGGGAGGTCCAACAAGGCCCTGCCCAGATCTGCAAACGTGGAGGCCTGCAAGGCAGGAGGGACATAAACCGAAACCAACACCAACGTTCTTCCCTCCCACCTCCCTGCCACCGCCACAAACCTCCCCCTATCATCAACAATGGTGGAGTCCACCTCGAAAGGTAGTGAGGCTCTAACCAGGATGCCCACACCCCTGGAGCCCGAGGAGAATCCCGAGTGAGCGATGAATTTGTAACCTTTTCTATTAAGAGCATAGCAAGTATTACCTATAAGGTGTGTCTCCTGCAGTAGGGCCACATCCGGCAAAGACCGTTTCAAGAACTGCAAGACTATCCCCCGCTTAATACGATCTCCCAAGCCATTAACATTCCAGCTAATAATATTTAAGCCCCTACACCCCATCCCCACACACAAAGAGGCCCACCCCACACCCGAAGAGCCACCAGTGAACAACCCTGACAACCATTACTACGCCTTGCAAAAACAAACCCCCCAACAACAACCCCAAAATCCCAACTCTACCCCCCACCCTGCACCCCTGCTGCAGCTTACAAAGCCCCCCCAACTTGCAGTGTGCCTGTCGCCCTACCATAACACAAAACTACAAAAAGTACCCTGAGGGAGGAAAGAGCTCCCAACTTCCTCCCGCAACCCTCCGTATTGCTGCAATCAGCTCAAGTCATTGTCCGGTACCAAAGCAAGTCAGTCTGGCTCCAAAGGCATCAACCCTGCCCATCCCGGTCACTCTCCACGTCTGTGGCAGCATCCCCGCCAGTCCGTCGTCGGGGCAAAGCGTCCAACCAGTCTCCGGCCATAGCAGGCGACTCGAAGAAGAAAGTCCGGTCCTCATACACCACACGTAATCTGGCGGGGAAAAGCATAGCATACTTCAGGTCCCTCTCCCGAAGACGTCTCTTCACCCCCAGGAAACTCTGCCTTTGCTTTTGCACCAACTGGGTGAAGTCAGGGTAGAAACTCACTGATGCGTTCTGAAAAGGGACCGGGCCCGTCACCCGCGATGCTTGCAGGATAGCGTCCCGATCTCGGAAGTGAAAGAGCCGGGCGACAATCGGTCTCAGAGGGGCTCCCGCCCTGGGCCTCCCGCCAGGAACTCTGTGAGCCCGCTCGACTGCAAAGAACTTCCCAAGGCCCTTAGGCTTCAGATGGTTAAGCACCAAGTCCTCCACGAGCAGATCTACGGAGCTCTCGTCCGAGGATTCCGGGACCCCAATAATGCGCACGTTGTTGCGCCTGTCCCGGCCCTCAAAGTCCTCCAGCTGGCGGGCGGTGAGGTTATTCTCTGCCCGCAGCTTACGAACTTCGGTCTGAAGTTCTGAGACATCATCAGCGAGGCCTGTGGTCTTGAGATCAAGGGACTTAACCCGCTCATTGGTTTTGCCCAAATCCGCGCGGATCAGGTTGACATCCACCAAGATAGTATCCACTTTATGCGCCAGGGCATCAAACTGTCTCCCAATCGAGGCCTGCATCCCCTCGAGCGCACCCATGACATCCTGCAACGAGAGCTCCGAGGTCGGGGATGAGGCAGCCTTCTGTACGTCCAGCGACTGGCCCGATCCACCAGGCGATCCCTTCTGCTGGGCATAGCGATCCATATTGTTGGATTGGATATAGGCTCCCCGCCTGGTAGCCTTGGGTTTCAGCCTATCCACCTCTGCTTTACCCGACATGTCTGGCACCGAGCAACCCGGTGCAGAGAGACGACCCTCTCTCAGTCAGAGGGAACAGGAGAAGCCGGATCTGCAATAAGTCGGAGTAGGGCGCAAGGCGTCCAGAGGATAGTAAAGCGTCAGAAGGCACTCCCGGGCCTAGGCAAACAAAGGGCGAGAAAGTGAAAGTGAAAGTACGGCGTTCTCCGTCCGCCAGTTCACACCTCGCCAAGCCGCTGTTGTTCAATTAGTGGCCGGGCATCCTGCCAACTCCAGCCCCTGGCATCCCTCGGAGATAGGCCTCAGTCTTCCGCCGTGCACAACTCCGGGTTCCCGGTGGGCGATCCGAACCCGGGCAGCATCAATCGCCTCAGCAACGAGTCATCTGTAGGATGCCGTGCATGTAAAACAGGATTTAAGACAGGATAATCGACGGAGGGCGCGTGGGTCCCGGGAGCTCAAAGCTCACGCGGCCATCTTGGTCAAGCGCTAGGCTCCTCCCTCCCAATAGGATCTTTTTCAATGAATTTATGAATTAGTGTCTCATTTTTTTGTGTTGTGTTTCTTTCTCATTCAATTTTTTTGGTACTACTAAATGATTTGCATTAAAGGGAAGTGATGATTTCACTTTTACTGGAGACCAGTAGACCAGTGGCACCTGAATTTTGGCTGCACTTCAACTGTACCCCGAGTGACACTGTCCTCTGTGGCCAAAGACACCCCATCATGTTCATGGAACTGAAGGGTGGCCCAGTAAGACCCCCCTCAACCGGATCAGCATCCACAGCATCCTTCAAAATACTGCATGACCTGCCTCAAGACCACTCTATTGATGTCTATGGTGGTTCAGCCATAGAGCCTGGAACTGGAGTGGAGACTGCTTTGACTGCAAGGTAATTGTCCTGCCAAGCCTTACTGGCCCCTATGACTTGCTCCTTGCTGGAGCTCGTCATCCAAAGTGGGCTGGAGTACCTGGACACAACTTTACAAAGTTTTACAAAAATGTATAAAGTAACCATTAACTGCAGCAGTTGCCAATGCTTGTTTGAGATTTTAGTGAAAGCACTAATTTATTATTTACTTAATGATTTGTATCTCTTGAACACTCAGTTGGATTTTTTTCATTTTGGTGTCTAAAGATTCATTAAAATAGGATATATTTTTATGCCTTGTGGTCAGAGTTTTTGTGCCATGTTTTTCTTTCTTATCAATTATTTTGGTGCTTCTAAATTCTTTTAACTGTTTCTTTGATAAAGCTTGAGTGCTTGAAACCAAAGCAACCCAGAGGTAAGGTAAGGTTTTACAAGCATGCCTGACTGGACCTAAGACGAGTTTGTGAGTTTATTGCACGGTGAGATCGCACAACAACAGTATATAATAAAATACATTTCCTCACAATTGCTTCTACTAAATGAGGATGCAGATGCGGATTTAGATTCAAGTCTGAAGCAGTAGGAAAAGACAGGTTCATTTGTCTGCACCTATCACCTTGATGGAGGGGTGGCCTGCTCAGACCTTTGAGGTTGCTGTTTGCTAAACACATTTGTTCGTAGAGCTAAACGTAGAATCAGGAAGTCTTTTGAATTGAATGGATCCATCAGTTAGCAGTGGGAAGAGGAGGAAGAGGGTCTGCCTGGCTCAATAAGAGTAGCAGCAGCACTGAGAAGTGAAGTTTGAGACTTGGAAACAGAGGGAGAGGCACTCCTGAGGTCCAGAGGAAAGCATATCCTGCCTGTAGGTGACTTCTTGCTAAATAGACAGTTCTGTTTCTAGCCTGGACTCACCAAGGAATGTAAACCCTACAACATTGTAGACATCTTTTATGTGCCGAGTTGATAACCTGATGTTTAAGAAGTCTTATTCCTTGTGTAAGTGCTGGCCCGTTAATTGATTCAGAGTTGACTTGAGTTATTAGGTACACTGTGTGTTCTGGTCCATATTGAGTATGAACAATCTTTGTATGCTGATGCTTTTTTGATCTTGGAGGAGAACTTGCTCTTAAAGGGTCTACAAGATGAGAAGCACCTGTGAAGAGGAATCTGTTAGTCTGTTGGAGAAGGCTGTCAAATATCATGCTGAAAGCATCTTGTGTTCTGGTTCCAAGCAGAGTACTTCATTGGAAACTTCGTGTCATTGAGTTGGTGTCAAAGGAAACAGTTATGGAGGACATCAACTAGAAGAAGACCACATCAGAAGAAACATTTGCACTAGTAGGCAATTTGTGACCACTGAGGAATGACTCTCCACAGCCCTGCCAGCCTGTGTGGGTGCTGGCACTCTCAGGGCCCATGCAGCACATCTTGGGTGGCCCACAGCCCTCTGTTGAATGTTCCAGTTGAATCCTCTTTAGGTCTATGGCATTCTTCAGTGTTCTGGTCCCCCATTCATGTGCTACCAATGACTAGCTATAATGTGTTCATGTCAGGCTATGGGTAGGTCTTTGAAAGATGTGTGTGGGCAAATTGTAAAGTGAACCAGTTACTATTCATCAATCTGGCTCACAGTAGAGGTGATACTCGTTCAGAATCCTGGTGGTAGCCTTTCTGGCAATAAAAGGATATTTTCGCCAAATGCCCGCCCTGACCATACATTCCAATGGCCAAGTTGCGTGCATAGGAATCACTTTAATCAAAAAGGAAGCATGGCTTCATTAGACTAAGCTAATAATTGTTCATTATTATACTAAATGAAGCCAACCCTAGACTTCATGTAAAGTATTGCAAGTTAAGCACTGCAAGCAGCCCCAAACCCACACTCGGTGTAGACGCAAAACATGCAGCGATGCTTCTGTCTTCTTTCTTGTAATTCCATGATGTTAAT
The DNA here is from genome assembly GCF_964204655.1 of Triturus cristatus. NCBI lineage: Eukaryota > Metazoa > Chordata > Amphibia > Caudata > Salamandridae > Triturus > Triturus cristatus. Next base: position 116,190,320 of record NC_140580.1, read on the forward strand.
GCTGATAAGAGTTAGTGCATGTCCCGAATATCAAATGATCATGTTTTCAAGATTAACAATCATCGATATGCATCAATGAGTGTCGAAGAATTTGTTTTGCACTCACCCGACCCTCAAGGAAATTCATAAGTCATGGGGAAGTGAGCCTTTCCCAACAGAGCCGACTTAAAACTGCAAAATTATAGAATAATGTTTGTCAACATGCAAGAAGGTTTCGGTCCTCATACTAGCACTAGTGTACCTCGTTTTGTTGTTGGTATTAGTTTCTGCCCACATTATAGGTCCTGCTTTCCCTGATTGTAATGCTGGCTGGGGGTGGGGTGTCTTAAGCTCCCTGTCAAGTCATGTGTTGTGTGTGACGTCATACGCAGAGAGCTGTAGCATACTGATGCAACTTGCTTTCTGCATACTGTGCACTACATACAGTCACACTCAAGGAAGGTCAAATGTGATGATATTAGGAGACCACATTGCACATGTCTATGGTATCAGTTTGTAGTATGGTCTTTTGATAAGTAACTTGAAATTTCTCATGGGTAAATATTAAAGTTGTCAAATCCTGATTCTCTCTTAGAGCTGAAGACAGTTCTCAAGACCTCCATCCACCTCCTACTCCCCGATGTGAATGGCTTTCTTTGCTGCCACCAGCGTTCTATTCACTTGACCTGCAGCCGTCAGTCCATTTGAGGAGTTTTTTAGGTCGAGCTTTTGAGACATGTTGCATTTACTTGAGTATATACCTTCTGTGTGGGCTTAAAGCCGGCCCAATGCTTTTCATTTGTTTGTTTCAGTGTGCTTTAAAAATCCTTGTTTGCTAGTGGTAAGTTCTTCCTCTTTGTACCTCCTTTTTGTCTTTCATTTCTTCCCACAGAGCAAGACCCAAGTACTGTATCATTAAACTTTGGCTGTTTCTCTGTTCGTTTGGGGGAATATCTTTTCATTGATTTTCTGCTCATGTTTCCATGGGTGCATGTTCAGTTTAGGTGCCCACTGCTGCTTGCATTTTATTGCAGCACTCGTCCCTTCCAACTTATCCCATATCGATGACATTCTTTTGAGTTAATCCACTGTTGTCCTTGCTCCCCTGCAGCTCCTTGAACATCTGCTCCCCCATTAAACCATAGCAAAAGGCAGCTTCCAGGCTTATCTGCAGTTACCTGGTGGCATTGTTACTTTATAAACACACACAGTATTTTTTGTTTGTTTACTTTGTCTTGTTTTTTTTAATGAATGTTGTCTTTTTGTTTTTCTGTAAAAACGTGCGTAACTGATGGTATTTGTTTGCGACCCATTAGATCGTGTGTGCGTTCAAAACACACTTAGCTGTTGGCATTTATACTTTTACAGATTGCGTCCACCGCTACAGTTGGGATCCACCTCAAAAGTAGTACGCCCCAGTGTCATATAAACTATTTAGAACACTCACTGGTATACTTTTGGCTGTTATTTTAATTCCATATAAGTGTGTGTGAGAGAAGGGGGACTTAAGCTGCACCCATGTTATAGAAACCCCTGGCCACAACACACTATGGCAACGTCTCCTGGTGTGGTGGGTGCTCAGGGGTGGGCATCTTGTGTGCATCCTTCTGATGCTTTTGCCACCACAGGGAAACACGTAGAAATGCCCTCCTATCATTGGCCTTTGGAAATCCGCAGTCTCCCAACTGAAGACGTGCATGTAAGGGAAAATAGGGAAAATTATTTTGCAAGCAACTGAAGTGCATCTAAAATGTGGCAATAGTCAGGCCGGGATATGCTGCGAAGGTTGTGTGCCTCAGTGTCATATTTACTATTTATAGCGCACACTGGCTTACTTTTGGCTGTTATTTCAATTCCATATAAATGCGTGCTCTAAATAGTATATATGTAGTAGTAACCAAATCACCCCCTCCCCGTCACTGCTTCAAACCTCCATTGTTCTGGCCAGTGTCATTTGTTTACCCAGGCCGCGAGCAGGGGGGGGGAGGGGGGGGGGGGGTGGCTGCTGAACCCGCGCCTGTGTTATAGAACCCCCTGCCCACAACACACTATGGCATTGTGTCCTGTTGTGGTGCGTGTCAGGAGTGGGCTTCCTGTGCGCATCCCTCTGATGCCCCTGCCGCCACAGTGGAACACGTGGAAATCCCCTCCTATGGCTAGCCTTTGGAAATCTGACTGAAAGAGTGTATGGAAGGGAAAAGGGGGAAAATAATTCTGCAAGGAACTGAAGTGCATCTAAAACGTAGAAATAGTCAGGTTTTGGCTGGAGCAACGTAAACCCTTGAGCTCATAAATATTATATTGTAGCATTTGTGCTTTTCCTTTACATTTATAGTTTATAAATAGGGCTCCCAGTTTTCCGTTTTTACTGATTTTTACAGATAAATACAGACAGAAAACATTTATTTTCTTGTCTGTATTTATTTTTAAATGTGGATAAAAACGGAAATTGGGTTGCTTTTTGAGTAATTCTAAATGTTGTCTGCCATGACTGCCAGGTCCATGGCTGAGTGGATTGATAGGTTAGGGGGCTAAAAAAGAAAGGAATTTTAATAAAGAGGCTGTAACAGAAGTAGATATGCACAAGGTTGAATCTGAAATTTGCATATTTCCTTTTAAGTTCATTGATTTGTCTTTTGCAGGTGTTTACAGCATTGAAACATGGTAGGCATTCAAGTATGAGTGCATATTTACCAGTTAAATAAATGTGGAAATATACTAATTTCCGCTTCATTTTTCCACAAAACCATAAGTAAATATGGATAAATACAGATAAAATTTGAAAAAAATAAATATGGATAAATACAGACGGAAATGGCAAAAAAATAAATACCATAAAACCGGGAGCCCTATTTATAAATAGGGCTCCCGGTTTTACGGTTTTTTTTAATTTCCGTCTGTATTTAGTCAAATTTATTTTTTGTCAACTTTATCTGTATTTTTCCATATTTAATATGGGTTTTGTGGAAAAATAAAGCTGAAACTGGTATATTTCCACATTTATTTAACCACTAAATATGCACTCATACTTGAATGCCTGCCAGGTTTCAGTGATATGAGCACCCGCAGATGATAAATCAATGCACTTATATGAAAATTTGCACATTTCATTATCAGCCTTGTGCAGAACTACTGTTGTTTAAGCCTCTTTACTAAAATTCCTTTCTTTTTTAACCCCTTACCTATCAATCCACACAATTATTGGCCAGGCAGTCACAGCAAAGTGTATTTTGAATCACTTAAAAAGTACCCAATATCCGTTTTTATCCACATTTAAAAATAAATACAGACAAGAAATAAATGTTTTTTCGTCTGTATTTATCTGTAAAAATCAGTAAAAACGGAAAACAGGGTGCCTTTTTTTATAAAACATTTGAACATTGATAATTGCATGAAATGCACTCCATCATAAAATAAACACTATTGCTCATCATGTTTGCATACAAATCCCAAATGTGGCCTAACAGTCGAAGTTGTTGACTTTGGAACAGATAATCAATATCCTGTGATTCTGTGCGAATCAATGATCTCCCGGTGCCAAATAAACGGACCTTGTGTACTGTATCTGGTTGTCATTTAAAGCATTCTACTGCCCCTGGACCAAGTTCACACTGTCATTTTTTTTTTACAATCATTGAGATATCCTCACTCACATTTGTGTTGTGAATGCCACGATCACTATTGCTTATTGTGTAATTTATGTCAAGATATTTTTTTCCATTATCATATTGTCTGTCTATCAAAGTATATGTTTTATTCATGTGAACTATTTAAAGACTCTCTGAATGTTTGTGTATTTGCCACAATAGCATCATCACTCATATTTACTGTACATCTGTTACAAGAGAATTTTTTTTCTTATTGCAATATCATAACTTTTATAGCTTGCCATGATTGTTGAAATTTGTTTATTTGTCTCAGTTATACCAAATTTCTTTGGTGGTGGTCGCTATTGTGATACTTAGTGGTTACTAAGCATCGCGATTGACATCTTTGCTCTTTCTCTGTCTCTGAACCACAAGGACTGCCTAATTTTCTCTTGCAGAAGCCAGTGTGTCCTTTTACCCTCGACTTGCCAGTTCTTCTGCATAAGGCTCGATCCTGGCTTGACCAGAAACATTTGACTAAATGCAGCTATTATTTCTTTATCTTGGGGAATGGCTATTAGTTCATTCTGAGGCATTATGCCTATGTTTTTAAAAATGGTTCTCCTGACATTTTTTGGCATTCCAGAGTCCCGATGCTGTGTGTTGTGGTTGGTTTTGCTTCGATTATTTTGGTTAGGTACTGTCTAATTCAAAGTACATTTACACTCGCTTTTGTAATTGGATTCTGAATCCCCACACTTCTTGTTTAGCAACTAATACCTCCTTTCATTCTAGCACTTATTTACATTTTATAACAGACCATACTTATTAGACTATGTGCAGTAACACTTTTTGTTTAAACATGCTTAATCCCTGTTATGCTTCATTCCCCACCTGCACCATTCGTGTTGCTTCTCCCCATGTGAATACTCTGTGATACTACTGCCTAATAAAGCGCATTTATGCTGCATTTAAAAAACATATATGTTTTAATACTTTATGTCATAGCCCAGCAGCTTCACACTGCTACTGGACTGCTCACATCCCCACTTGTCATTACTCCCTGCCCTCTCCTCCCATTCCCAATGTATTTTTTTCAGGGAGGGCCCAGCATTAGTACCAGTCCACTCTTTATGGGCATTATGCAAACTTTTTTTTCCTATTAAGTACCAATCAGCTATCTTGAAAATGTAAATGGAAGTTTTCAAATAATATGCCAAAATGGTAGCCACTACACAAGGGCACACATCATCAGCCTTATATACATTTTATTTCTTAGAGCTCCTGAGGGTTGGTGTAGGAGAGTAGGATCTGCCTCTTATGTTGCCCCCACTTTTTTTCTGATGTTTACACTGGTTTCTGGCTATAGTCTGGCTGGGACCCTGCTAATCAGGGCCCCAGCCTCTCTGTTCTCTCTAAACAACATGGAGTGCATATTAGGTGCACTAGTGATTGGATACTGTGGTGCCTTATGAGTCCCTAGTATATGGTACATTAGGTACCAAGGGCATAGGTACTTCACAGGCCTACCAGGGGCTGAAGCATGTATTATGCCACCCCTGGGAAGCAGACTAAATCTGACACCACATGCCTGCTACTGCAGCCTGGGCGAGGTGGTACTAGCACTCCTCACTGAGATATAGGTTCACTATATCTCTCCTGCACACACATTTAAACCTATCAGTCACCCCTAAGACAGGCCCTATCAATCCTGAGGGCAGGGTGCTTGGTTTCCATGTGAGGGGTTCCTCCGTTCATACACCAGTTCAAACCGGCTCAGGGGCTACCTGCCCCTGCTCTGGAGTGAAACTGGACAAAGGGAAGTGGGTGTAGCCACCCACTCCCCTGACCCTCCCATAGGTGGGGTCATAAAGCTAGTCCCTCCCTTCCTTCCAGTATAAGTTAGGGAAACCTTGCCATTGCAAACTAGATACCCCTGGACAACGCTCTGAAGACGAATCCTGGACCTTCGACATTTCACTACCTCTGGAAGACGGAAGAATCTCCCTTGGAGTCAAGGAGTGACTCCCCTGCTTGGCAGGCACCAAATCTTGCAATCAACGGTCGCAAACTCCACTGTTCCCGCCGAAGCCCGAAGTCCCTGCAGCCCAGGAAGAGGATTTCCAGACTTCTCCAAGGCCATCGTGAGTCCCCAGCGATGCTGAGGCAAGTGGACCCCACGAGTGACGAGGAACCGCAATCCCTGTGTACCGTGCAACCCCTTCACGACGTTCTACGCACCTGTGCTTTGGGCCACATGTGGTCCAAGCCTCTAGCAGGAATCTCTCAGAAGATCAGAGGCCTACCCCGTCCCAAGTGACCGTGGGCCCCTGTTGAGTGGATCCTCCTGAGGCATCTCCGCGATCCCTTGCCGATTGGCTTGTGGGTCCCCTGAAGACTTTTCTACAGTTCCAAAGGGCTCTCCTGGTTGCTCCAGGCCTGCCCTGACTTACCCTTGCTGGGTGAGTCCCTCAGACCTTGCTGGTCTGCACCTCTGACTTTTTGCCCTTTCCACAAGACTTGCTGTTACCAAGGCTTTTTGGCTCCAATCTGGTCACCGACACCGCAGTAAGCTGCAGACTTTGTGGGACACGCCGAATCCAGCTCCTGGTTGTCGTCGAGGCCTCCTGGACCTCGTGGCTGAAGAGTCAAGACACCCGTGGATCACCTGAAATCACCCGACGACTGTGGGCATCCATCTTCCTTGCCCCGGGTCACTGCCAAGTGACTTTGACCACTGTCCCCTCTGCTTTCAGGTCTTCCTTATTCTGAATCCAGCCTTGGATTCCACCGGACACTTCTCCTGTCGTCACAAGCAGCAAGTCTTCTTTGGCTCCCATTGAAAATGACGCCGCGACCCAACACCAAAAGACACCTATGCACCCGGCTTCCCTGGGTGAGGTAACTCCAGCACTACGGTGCTCCTGTTGGCTGTTGGCTCTAGAACTACTTACCCTGTAAGTGACTTGCTTATAGACTCTCCCGAAGTTTCCTTAAACTCTTAATTTCTAATCGCGACTTGCTCCATTGAACTCAATAGGGATTCGCGGCTGTGTTCTCACACTGCATGCGTCTCCCTTGGGTCCTTTACTTACCTGCCTTGGGTGTTTTTTTGTGAGGCCCAAGCACTTCTGAAGGCTCTAGGCTTTGTCCCCTTGCAAGTCGTTATCCCTAAGTCTCTTTTTTAGTATATGGTCTGGTACGCCCCTAGGGCCCTAGCCATACTCGTGCTTAATTTATTGTGAAACGTTGATTTATGCAGATGTTCCGGACTTCTACTCTCATAAAGAGATTAGCAGAGAGTTGTTAGTAATAAATACATATATATTTGATATATATACCTATGTGGTGTCCTTTCATTTAGTGGTTCAAGAGATTATAAGGTAAAACAAGCTGCTTTACATTCCTCTAAAGACTTAACCTGAAGGCTGGTCTCCACAGCTACCACTAGGATAGCTTTCTTGAAAGGTTGTCTTAAACCTACTACCATAAGAGTCGAATTGTACTGGTACAAGGTGTCCACTTTAAATAGTGAACAGCATATACCAGTCCAACTTCTCACAGTTGGGATCACTGTTAGTGAAAATCCCCTAGTTACCCTGCCAACCCAACCCCCAAAGTGACCAACCCTGAAGTATCGTTACCTGAAAGCTGACGCGGGGTCCGGAGAGACGTTGCTGCTGAGCCTGCCACCACAGATTGACGGAGTGCAGAATAAATATGCGAGGTGGGAAGATTCACAGCCTGGACAGTCCGACCGTCGGTCCGATCTGAGCGGTGAGAGTGGAGTGCCTTGACCGGGTGCAAGGGTCTTCTGCCCGCTGGCAACCCAGTCTCTCTCCTGAGAAGAGACGGGCTGCAGAGGGGCAAAGGAGAGCATCAGCCCACCATCTTGTTCCCGGTGGGGAAGGCTCCCCTGAGGACCTGGATGAGCACAGCGTGGGGATGAACTGCACCCCCAAACGTGCGCAGACAGCACGGCCTGCCTAGGTAGCCCGGCCTCCGCCAGCAGCATTCGCTGAGACAGTGAAGCCGCTTGCTTCCACGGCTAAAAAAGGCTCCTTGTGGCGGCACTATGAATCACAGGAGCATCGGTAAGTGACACGTCCCGACTCAGTCTCACAGGAGTCGCTCGGTACTACGGCTGAAGAAACCTCCGCAGGGAGTCTCCACGAATATCTTAGCATTGGCTGGAGTCAAACCCTGACTATGTCCCACAGACCCTAGGAGCAGCGGAGACAGCCATTTTGACAACCGATGTTGGGGTCATGAAACCTTTCAGACCTGCCCCTTTAGCCGAATGAACAGCTGGATGATTGGTCCCTGAGGGCCATCAGCCTCAACACCTCTACACACCTTGGCCATCTCAAGAGATAACACACTGTCTGAATCTCTAGTTAGGCATCATTTTCCACATATTTGGCCCTAGTCAGCCATCTTAAAGCTTCCTGTATTGAGAGAACCATCGAAATAGAAAAGGCCCTCACCAGTACTTCCTCATAGCAAGAGAAAGAGGACAGATAGAACCTGAGCAGCGGTCATCTAGGCATGGGCACATTCTCATCAGTCCTTCAACGCAATAGCTGAATGAGGCCTGGAAATCTTCATTGAGTAATGGCTTGTTTAATTTGAGTAATCTCCTAATAAACAAAAGGATTGCAGAACATATGAGATGGGTCAATATATCATCAACTGCAACCCCGGCATATAAATCTCTCATCCCCTTTCCCAAACACAAATACTCTGGAGAACAATCTTTAAGAAGTCCGAGTCATAGAACCGATCTTGGTGCCTTCAACCCTGCAGTAAAGCTAAAGTTAGGACTTCCTCACAATCCAACAAATCGGACACATTGGAATGGTCCTTTCTTGTAGCGCCCTCTATTAGAATTTATTTTTATCTAGCCCCACCCAGGTCTGCCTGTAGTTTTTCCTAGAATCACTTATTTACTTAACTACGTCACCTGAAATACTCGCTCAATGTCTGTGCTGCCTGTTCCACTTTAACCACTGCCTACCCTCTGATTCAAATTCCTTTTCACTCCCTTGAACACGAAAATTGGTCTTCCCCTTTCAATCCTCATTGCTGACCTCCCTCAGAATAGAATTAATTACTGACCCTACCGGATCCAATGCCTTCACTATCAACTATCCGCCTAACCGCTCCAAAAATGCGGCTAAACAACACAAACATCGACTACTCAAATCTAGACCTGAAACACTAATCTCCGACGTCTACATCTGCCCAAAAAAGGGAATTCTTTCTAATTACCTCATTTGCTACACCATAAAACGGGCATGCTTGCGGAAGGTCATCTTCTCCATGCTTCGAATAAAGGACTCTAGGAAAACCCCTCATGGTCTCAAATTAATAACCTCACCTTAATTTTTCGTCAAAGCTAATGCCACCATCACTCTCTACAATAATGGTATCATTCTCATACAAGCCTCTAAGTCCAATCTAGCCAAGATGGACTATATCTTCCCTACCCTCAAGAAAGCCGTGACTTTTTCTACACACCCTCCTATTTCATTGGATTTTTCCAGCTCTTCTCCCTCTGCTTCATGGAATACGTCTAGATCGCGTAATTCTTCACACCCCATAGATGTCTTCAGGGAGATTCAATCCCCTATAGTAGCCTTGCACACCAATCGACTTTCGTCTCAGCTGGGTGGTGGGCCTAATGTTCCACCTATTTCGTCGTTAGCAAGCCAGATTCTCTGCATTTCTTTCATCGGGATGCCCTCTCAAGACATACCCCCTCGCCTCTGTGCCGATGCTCTTTCATCCTGGGCCTCACTTCCTAAGCCTTCTCTACCGATGAAGTACATAAGACCGCCATCAATGATATCTCCTTATCCTAACAGATTGAGCACCTCCATTACAAAACACAACTTGCCCTCTACCAACCTTCCATCCCCTGTCACTCCTTCCAATCGAGCAGGGCTCCCGCAAGATTTTAAGGATGCATCCCCTCCCCTGGACCTGTGCATTCCCATTTTACCTAATCCAGATATCATGTGAGATCCCCCCTTTCCACAGGATCCCTCCCCTCAGTTCCTTTCCTTGAACCAACATTGAGACCTGGTGGCGCGTCTGGACAAGTTGTCTCTCCAAGTGAACCTTCTCACTCATAAATTCCATGAACTGTTAGCCCTCTCAGTTGACCATCCGCCCTTTCTCAGTTGTCTTAGTTCCCTAGGAATGCCTCACACAGTCCCTGCCAGTGCACCCCATGGCCTTGACCAGCACTTCTCGCACCCTAACTCTAAAGCATTACCCCTCCCTCACGCCCCCCCCACCCCAGAAGAATGTTGGTTGAACTTGTGGCCAGTAATATCGAGAATTTACTCCTCTCTTACTTGATCACTCTAGAAACGGACATGGTCCCTATGGCCCAAATTCAAACCATTCTCGCCAACCCACACAGGGAACCCTCTAACAACCACAGAGTAACAAATAGCGACAACCTCAAGCAAGTGAACATCACTCAGACTCCTACATCACACACGCCTATTCGTCTGAAATGCGCACTACTCAATTGTAGATCAGCAAACAAACATGCTTCAGATATCTTCGACCTCCAAAACAATTAGCTAGATATGATCATCCTCACAGAAACATTGCTAAATCCTTCCTCCACCCCCATCTTAGACATCCTAGTACCTCCTAGTCATGACAGAATCCGTCTAGACAGAACCACGAAACAGGGCGGTGGATTAGCTTTTATACACCGGAACACACTATCTGTGTCCCACATGGAGACCTCCACCTCATCCGTAGTTGAATACCTTTGCCTCAACATGTCTAGCAATCACCTCCCTGTTTGCAAACTTCACACTTTCTACCACCCTCCTGGCAATAACTTCCTCTTCATCGAACAACTAATTGAAATTATCTCTTCCAATGACGACCCCTAAGTATCCCAAATCTTTCTCTGTGATTTCAACCTTCACTGGTCTAAACCTAATGACCAAGTGGTGATCTGCCTTAATGCATTCTTATCTTATCTGGACATTACCCAATTCTGTGACCAGCCAACTCGCAACAAAGGAGAAATTCTGGACTTCCTTATTTCAAAAGGTAATACCATCACATTGGAGGACATTACCCTTTGTGATTGGTCCGACCACTACTGCATCTTCTGCTTTATCAAAAGGGAGGTGATAATTAAAACGGTCCAACCTAAGAAAATTAAACAGTGGAAAAGGGACCTCAGGAATAGTAACCGGGATTGCCTAGCTATTGAATGTAAAAATGCTTTGTCTCCCAAAGATGACATGACTGATGTACATCATCTCACTGACTTCTATAACTCCACTATCTCTGGTATCATGCACTCAATAGCTCCTCTACAACAAAAAAATGCCTCCTCCAATCTCTCCAAACCCTGCTTCAACGACAACCTGAACTCTGAACGCGGCAACCTAAGGGCAGCTGAACGTCTATGGAGATCAAAACCTTCCGAGTATCATCTAAAAGTCCTTAGATTGGTTTGGAGATCCTAAAATAAAAAAATCAAGACGACTTAGGCCGATTACTTCAGAGCCCAACTTAGTCAAGCCTCAAATCGCCCTAAAAAACTTTTTGAAATGATCAAACAGCAATCAGCAACAGCACCCAACCACCTCCACTCACCAGACAATTCACCTTCTTGCAACGATCTGGCTATCTTCTTTATGGAGAAAACTAAACTCATCAGTCTTGACCTTGAATCTAAGAGGGCCCTTCTTATATCATTTGAGAGTATGGTTCATCCTGCCCTCTCTGAGAGTCTAAAGCCTCCTAGTATTAACACCAAGAACAAGGCCCCTTGGGGCTCCTTTTCTCCCCTCAGTGAAAATGACATCTACAAAACTCTTCTTAGCATTAACCCTTCTAATCACTTCAGCGACCCATTGCCACGTCTGTTTTCAAAGAAATCAAGGATGCCCTCATCCCCCTTTGGACAAAGATTGTCAATGCCTCCTTATCTCAAGGCAAGATCCCCGAATGTCTAAAAGCAGCTCAGGTTTCACCCATTCTTAAAACACCTGATGCAGACAGAACTAACCTCAACAACTTTCGTCCCATTTCCAACATCCCTACTCTGGCTAAGCTCCTAGAAAATGCGTTGAATCGCAACTCTGCTCGCACATCGAGACTTTCAATTTCTTGGATCAACATCAATCTGGTTTTAGGAGCGGTCACAGTACCGAACAGGCGCTCATTCACATCATGGATGACAATCCTAAACCTATGGCACTGCCATGATATACAGACATACTGGGACGACGTACTGACACTGCTCGCGCGCGGCGCTGACGGACGACTACCGCACACATGGGAAGCATGCATACTAGGGTTGTATAAGCGCACAAAAGATAACAAAGCGCAGGCACGCTTTTGGGACATGGGTCTTATAACGGCCAAACGCTTGCTCACTAAGCATTGGAAGGCAGCAGCCCCCCCACACATCAGACATTGGAAGGCCTCCTTCGTCAATTGGGCGCGGGCGGAGAGTGCGGTCCTTCTTCGTGAGGAAACCGCGGGGCACCGGAAGTTCCCCATCGCCCAGCTTTGGGATAACCTCCTCACAGCGTTTCAGGTGGCCTGCCAAGACCGAGGGATAACCTGAGTCTCTGGAGTTTGCCGCTCCCTTGCTGGTTGGGCAGTGACAGCCCTAAGACCACGCCGGAGTTAGTTCCCGCCCCCTTCTGCTTGCCCCTGGTGCCCCCTACTTCCACCCTACATGAGACTGCTGCCGGGAATTACTTGCTGTACGACTATAGCGTGCGCACAGTGACTGCTGCCGCCGCAGTCTGAAGCAACGCGCACGGTGTCCGGCTGCGGGCCCGGACGGGAAGGCATGACCACTCCACTCTACCCAGCCGATCCCTCTCTGGCGCAGAAGAGCGCCCTATACATAGAGAAAATGGGTGCGGGCACCGGCGCTATGGGATCCCAGCTTTCCTGACAACCCCCTTCCCCCCTCCCTCTGGCCTGCTGCTTCCCGCGTATATCGCGTGGTCCCGCTGTGCCCCTCTCGACAGTTGATGCCCCCTCCCGCTCCAACGCAGAATGATCTCCTCCTCCCTCCTCCCCCCCTCCCTCTGACCCCGCCTGAGTTTACGACCCTACCCTCGATTCCCCCTATCGCCGCACATGCACAGGGAACAGTTTGTTTATTGGTTAAATTCCCTGACCGGATCCCTACCTAACCGCAGATAACAGGCGAAGGATGCGTTGTCCGGCGCCCCCGAGGCGCTACCCTACCTAGCGTGCCCCGCTTACTGATGATGAGGCAGCGATGGCGCACACTCACTGCAAGGGACGGATACGCCCGGAAAGTGCAGAAAGATCTTGCCCAGAGCGCACTGTGTTGCATACCAGGTGTGCCCAGACACTTAGCGGCTTGAGGGGCGCAGCGCTGAAGGGACGGATGCGCGCCACGTAGCACACACATAGACCTGAACTGCGAGGCTGCAAGCTGGACTCGCCGGATATATGTGTTGCCATATATGCCACAGTGAGCTATACCGAACCGTCCTTGTCGCGCTCCAGCCTACACTATGAGCACGACGCTGGCGCTAAGCTGCCCAGAGGCCTTTGCACTTGGGAGTAACCACGGTGTCCTGTACGACTTAAGCTAAGGGCCTGGGTGGCAACCGAAATAGCCGCGGTGTGGGCTGGAACACAGCGCCATCCTCTGTTGCTGACAACGCGCATAAGGAACACCACAACAAAACACCGAAAAACACCATAGGCCTACCTTTTAACAATGTACGCACCTAATTCCTGTAAAAATGTCAACTTGCACAACGCCGCCGGACCTCCGGGTTGCCGGCTGAATGGCTGTGTCCTACCATCTGGAAACGTGTGCTTATTGTCTAACTGATTCGACACCTTGGATGGTGAATGTACATTGTAAGATGATGCACCTGCGAATAAGAAAGGTTTAAAAAAAAAAAAAAAAAAAATGGATGACAATCCTAAACATGTTAGACCATAATGAATCCTGCCTCCTAATCCTCCTAATCCTCCTTGATCTTTCCTCTGCATTCAAAACGGTCAATCACGATAACCTCTGGAACACAGGGTGGGCCTTTCCGGTCTGGTATTGCAATGGTTCCCTTCCTTCCTTCACAATAGATCCCAAAGAGTTAAGGTGAATCATACCCTACCCCAACCGTCTACAGTCTCCATGGGGGTCCCGCAAGGTTCTACCCTTTCTCCCATACTCTTTAATATTTTCCTGGAACCGCTAGCGAATGCTCTAAAATCGATGAACATTCTTTTTCATATGTATGTGGATGACACGCAACTTTATCTGAGAATCAATTCCTCTGAAGATTTCATTTCACTCAATTCCTCCTTGAGGATTACCCAAAACTGGCTAACTGAGAACCACCTCCTGCTCAACACTGTCAAAACAGAATTTCTTCTCATATCCCCTCCCATGCACACCCCCAAGATTGACCTCTGGATGAAGCACCTCACTACCTTCAACTGCTCCCCTCTTATCATCGACTCAGCTAAATCTCTTGGAATGTCCCTAGACTCACAATTGAACATGAAGAAAAATATTACTAAGATGTGTAAGGATGCTACCACCAAATGAGGATTCTTAGAAACCTAAAACCATTCCTCCCTCAAGAGGACTTCAAGCAGGTGGTTCAAGCGCTTGTCCTGCCGTAGCTAGACTATGGTAGCGCGACGCTCTGTGGCATCCCCAAATACACCTTGGCCCCACTCAGGGCTTCATTGAATGTCGCTGCCACACTGATCACTTATACAAAAAGAAATGAATACATATCCCCAGCCCTAAGATCTCGAAAGTGGTTACCCTACAAAGCAAGAATACAACTAAAGATTGCTTGTTTGACGCACAAAGCCCTCCACTTCAAAACCCCTGGTTACATGGCTCAAAAACTAGAACTATCAGGAGGGGGCAGACCATCAAGAGGTGCAAATTCTCTACTACTGAAACCTCAGACTTTTCACAAAAAAGAAAACAAGGCTCAGAGCCTTCTCTGGCTCGGCACCGAAGATCTGGAACCCTCTCTCACTGGAAATCCGTAGAATTCCCTACACGGCTGCTTTCAAACATGAAATAAAAACAAACCTAATGAACAAGTTCCTGCCTTAAATGGCCATGGTTTGTCTGTTTTCTAAATATCCTTTAATTTCACTTTTTTTTTGGCCCAACAACTGTAATGCCCAGGTTTGTCTGCCTTACCTTACTAAGTAACATTTGTTTGCATGCTTGTACATTCTCATTAGTTAATTATGTTATCCTCTCTTACCCCCTCTGCAACATCCCCTTTACTTTGTTCCTCCCTTCCATTACTGTGAAGCGCTCTGATACCCTTCGGGGTCTTGTTCACGCTATACAAATCTTTTTAAATAAATAAGTAAATAAAATTAGAAAAGAACTGAATTTTACATTATTGACTGTGGTACCAGTAGACTTGGGTTTTAATCCGGACTCTCTCAGTTGACTACATTGTGTAATCTTAGGCAAATCCAGTAATCTTCAATATTTTGGAATCCTAACTCAATAGTCTGAAGAAGATGTGGAATAAACAGACTCGCTCCACTCACCTGGGTACCTTTGAGGCATATCTGGATGTTTAGTGTGACATACAACACCACACAATTCCACAATACACAATTCACTGCCACACAATTCAACACCACTCAACACAATTACACTCCACATAATACCACTCTACACGATTCAACCCCACATAATCACACTCTACTCAATACAACATAAATACACCCTACATAAAACCACTCTATGCCACAAAGCAACAGTCCACATAAATACACCCCACACAATGCCACATAATTCCAATCAGCATAAATCCACTCAGCGCCTCACAGTTCCACACCACACAGTTCAACTCCACCCATTTATATTCCACACCACATAATTCGACATCAACTCACATAATATACCTCATCAACACAATTACACAACACACCACATACATCCAATCCACACCATAGAATTCCACATGTCAAAAAATTCACCAGCACACCACATAATTAAACTCCACTACATACCATTCCACAACACAAAATACCAATCCACATAATTACACTCCATTACACACAACCTCACTCCACCTAATTCCAGTACACTCAATACAACATAATTAGTATCCACATAATTCCACTGCACACCATGCCACATAATTCCACTACACAAATCCATAATGGATTTTGCGTTGACAATATTCCACGCAACACAATTCCACAACTAACAATTCCAATCCAACCCACATAATTCCACTCCACACCACATACATCCACTCCACTCCAGAGCACAATGGTAAAAGACATTGTCATTTAAAACACCAATAGCTCTAACTCTCACAAAAGCAAGACCTATTGGCTTTGCCAAAGCTTGTTTCCTGATGGAATCACCGCTGTGCGTGCTGTTTATGGGCCTGATTACCCTTTTTAGGGGATAATAGGCATATATTTAATATTGCATGCATGGCTAGTTTCAATAGAGACTGCATCTTTCTATCCACTGGCTCAGTCACTACTCAGTCCTTTTAAGCCTCTGTTGCCTATCTTGAGAAGCCGGCTTGCAAGGAGTCTAATCTGATGGAAATGTAGCTTACCTTTAGATGTGTAAAGCATGACACTAAAGAAAGCAATCTCCGGATACTTCCAATCACAGAAATGTAGATTGTTTGCAGTAGCGCCCATCATCAGTAGGTGGGTGAGATGGAAGCTCGATTGGTCAGGGGTGTTTAGCTGCTTGTCCTCTCCTGAGAGGTCTGGGTTTCAGCTGAACTAGTGGCGTTCACTAGAAGGCTAATAACCTCGATGTATTTTCTCTTGGAGCAGGGTCTACCACTGATTTTGCAACTGCATAAATTTCGGTGAGGGCGAGGATAGCACTGAGAACAGAGTGCACAAAGGAAGGTACTGGTGATGTCCTTTGCAGCCTCTTGAACCCATGATCTACCCAGCTCCTCTGAAAGCCATGGCATTAGGGACTACAACTGGTCGCCTGATATAGGATGGACAAAAAGTATGTTAATTTTCCCTGTGCCATAACCTGTCCATTCTTTTCTCTCATCCTGTGCTCCTTCATTGAGGGAAAGACAGAACCCTGTGCTGTCTCTTGGATGAGTGCTTCCTTTCTTCCATTCTATGTGCTGCAGCAGGCAACCTAGCCGTTTGGTTTGTAAAACACTGCATGATCCTGACCAACTATAAAGCACTCGTTAAATACTTCATTTAAGGACCCCACATAGTGTTTAAATCACTGCCTGACCAGAAATAAAGACTTAAAAAGTGGAGTCAAATTTTCAGGGCCTTAGCCGAGGATGCTAAATGAAACCCATCTCCAGTTTGCCCATCCCTAATTCACTCCATCGGCACCATCGCGTTCTGGGTCACATATTTCCACAACACATCCATTGCCTTGTTTTTAACACTGCCAAGGGCCCGCTAATAAAGTTACCTAGTATAGGAATTGGGACCCAAGGATAGTTTTTAATTCACACTCACACGCTATCACAGCACACTCATTTACCACAAAACCAGCTCCGCAGTAAACAGGCGTTGAAGCACCCCCGGGACACATTCGGTGTCACCGGGTGGAGCCCGATGATGAAGCATGCCACCAACTAGGTTGGTGGGTGAGGGCTTTCAAAAGAAATAATATTTCCTTCTTCCGTACAAACACACTATCCCTATGCCCTTTGAGGCTAGTTCCCATTGAAAATACTTATATTCCAGGGGAAGTGAACTAGTCCTGCTGTTCCTCCCTCTCCCCTTGATACCTAATAATCACATATTTCCCCCCATTGCAGACTGGTGTTGTGTTTGCTCATGGGCAGCCACACCAGCATATTACTGAATTGTACAGTCCAAGCAGGTTACAAATACTGATGCTTATACAAGTAGATGCACCACCTGTAGGGAGCTTTGCGGTGGCTAAAGACTGGCGGGTAGCAGAGGGCCCTGTAACTATACGCCGTGAAGGCCATTAGGCCTACTCCTACCCTCATGCAGAAACTAGATGATTGGGAGTCTCCACAGACTGATTGAAGGGGTCTCAGAGTTGGTACAGTCCTCCAAGTCAACGATGAATGATGTGGGTCTTCCATTCTAATCTTATGTCTAACACCATTTTCCCACTGCTCCACCTAGGCCAACGAGCCACAGCTGCCCGGAAGCACTGACTTGTCCAGCTGTGTCCCAGCCACCACCACTGTAATGCAAGGACTGGCTTATTTACTTGGACAAAGGCCATGAAGCCTTGCTAGAGAACAGGGACCTTACCAGGGCCGTGGGTATCCGTAAACGAGACAGACAACAATTTGGTGGCCAGGGGGGTGTGTGTCCTTTTATAGCAATGTCCAGAGCGAAAGACAGGCTTAGCTTGTAGGAAAATGTGTATTTATCAAGGCAATACTTGTCTGGAAATAGGAAGAGGACTAGGGGATAATGAACATGAGAGGGAGGGAGGGAGGGGGGGTGAAAGGATGTACAAGATAGAGGGAAGGGTGTGTGAGAAATGAAAAAAATGAAAATATGCATGAAATAGAGAGTGAGCATACGGGGTAGCAGAAGAAAGAAAGTCAAGGGTTTGAAGAAAGAAAGCAAGAAAGTTGGAGTGAAAAGAGGAGTGAGGTATCTGGAGAACAACAACGACAGCAACTCCTCCACCCTGATAGACAACCTCGCCAACCTCGGACTGGAACAGTTCGTCACGACGCCGACCCACATCTCCGGACACACGCTCGACGCCATCTTCTCCTCAAGTCCCCACGTCTCCTTCAGCCATGTCTCCGAACCCACCTGGACCGACCACCACTGCATTCACTTCACCTTCCGGAAACCCGTCGCACATCACCGCACCCTACAGATCCCCTGTCGCTGCTGGGGCAAATTCACTGAAGTACAACTGCAGACAAACCTCGCACTCAACCCACCGACCAACCCCTCCAACCCTGACGATGGTGCGCGCACCCTCCGACGATGGATGGACGACTGCGCCAACATCTTTGGCCCGCTGAAAAAACAAACCCTCAAAGACACCAGCAAGAGACCCAACTGGTTCACCCCGGAACTCCTAGCATCAAAGTGCAGCGTCAAAGCGCACCTGCCGGAAGTGGGAGAACATATGGCACAGCGAGAAGTCGCTGGGCAGCCGCGCAGCCCACAAAGACGCCATCCGCAACCACCACAACCTCATCAGGACCGTCAAGAGGACCTCCTTCAAAGACCGCCTCGACAACAACGCACACAACAGCAAGGAGCTCTTCAACGTCGTGAAGGAACTCTCCAACCCCAGCTCCAACGCCAACGACATCGCGCCGTCGCAAGCCCTGTGCGACTCCCTCACCACCTTCTTCCACCGCAAGATCGCCGACATCCATGACAGCTTCAACCCCTGGACGACCCTAACAGGCCCCAACACGCCGGACCCACCACACCCCACCAACCACGACCCCCTGACAACCTGGGCCAACGTGAGCATCGAAGACACAATCAAGACCATGGGCACAATTCACTCCAGCTCGCCGTCTGACAATTTTCCTCACCACATCTTCAACAAAGCCGGCAGCTCCATCGCACCCCACCTGCGCAACATCATCAACCTCTCCTTCGAGACCGCAACCTTCCCTGAGAGCTGGAAACACGCCCAGATCAACACCCTACTGAAGAAACCCAAGGCGGACCCGAGCGAACTCAAAAACTTCTGGCCCATCTCCCTGCTTCCGTTCCCAGCTAAGGTCATCGAGAAGATAGTCAACATCCAGCTCACCCGCTACCTCGAAGACAACAGCATCCTGGACCCCTCCCAGTCAGGATTCCGCAGCAACCACAGCACCGAGACCGCCCTCATCGCCGCCACAGACGACATCAGGATCCTACTGGACAGCGGCGAGACGGTGGCCCTCATCCTTCTGGACCTCTCCGCCGCCTTCGACACCGTCTTCCACCGCACACTACGCACACGACTCTACGACGCAGGGATCCGAGAAAAGGCCCTGGTCTGGACCTCCTCCTTCCTCTCCGGCAGAACCCAGAGAGTCCTCCTCCCCCTGTTCCGATCCAAAGCCTCCGAGATCATCTGCGGCATCCCGCAGGGATCCTCCCTCAGCCCGACGCTGTTCAACGTCTACATGGCGCCTCTCGCACGCATCGCCCGACATCACGACCTCAACATAATCTCCTACGCCGACTACATGCAACTGATCCTCTCCCTCACCAAGGACCCCCTCACCGCCAAATCCAACCTTCACCAGGGAATGAAGGCCATCGCCGACTGGATGGAGGATAGCCACCTTAAGCTGAACACAGACAAGACGGAGATTCTCATCCTCGGGCCCGACACCTCAGCATGAGACGACTCCTGGTGGCCCGCATCACTGGGGACACCCCCCGCACCTACCAACCACGCACGCAACCTGGGAGACATCCTCGACTCAAAACTCACCATGACCAAACAAGTCAACGCTGTCTCCTCCACCTGCTTCAACACCCTCTGTATGCTCTGCAAGATCTACAGATGGATCCCGACAGACACCAGGAAAACAGTCACCCAGGCCCTAGTCAGCAGCAGACTCGACTACGGAAACGCCCTCTACGCCGGAGCCCCGACCAAGCTCATTAACAGACTGCAAAGAATCCAGAATGCCTCTGCACGCCTGATCCTCGATGTCCCGCGCCGCGACCACATCACCCCCCACCTGTGGAACCTGCACTGGCTCCCCGTCGACAAAAAAATCTCCTTCAAGCTGCTGATCCACGCACACAAGGCACTCCACAAGACCGGCCCAGCCTACCTCAACAGTCGACTCTCCTTCTACGTACCCAACAGGAAACTCCGCTCCGCAGATCTCTCTCTGGCTACCGTCCCACGCATCCGTAGAGCCAGAGGCAGATCCTTCTCCCACCGCGCTGCCAAGACCTGGAACACCCTCCCCATCAACCTACGACAAACCGAAGACCTTCTAACCTTCAGAAGACAACTCAAGACCTGGCTGTTCGACCAGTAGCAACAGCACCCCCCCACTCCCCACCCTCAGCGCCTTGAAACCCTTGCGGGTAAGTAGTGCGCTTTACAAATTATTTGATTGATTGATTGATTGATTGATGTGAGAATAGGTGCAGTAGAAATGCTTGAATCCTACACTTACTTCAGACTGCATATAATGCACATGTTCTTTCCTTTTTGAGTGGGGCCACCGTGGGGTTGCACCAGTGAGCTCTGTACTAGATAGAAGAACTCCAGGCCACACCAGGACAAACAACCAGAGGGTGAAATGGGAAGGGGGCAGGCTAGCAGTGAAACACCATGGAGTTCAATGCAGCCTTGAGATGTCTAACAATGTACAAATATGTGTTTGTTTCCTTAGCTCATCTTTATGCTTTTGTTAACATGCATGGAAACAGAAGACCGATTATTTGAGCCAATATTTAGTTAAGCTGTTATTTGGAGTTTCTTTACAGAGTTCTACTTTTCTGAAAAAAAAACAGTTTCATTTTTGAAATAGGATCTGCTGAGAATAATGGTGAAAGCAGAGTGTAGATATTGAATGTTGTTCACCAGACAAAGAAATACTTTGCTTAACTAAAGGCATGTAAAGTAAAACCCAGATCTAAGAAGACCAACCGCTCCCTTTTACATGTCTACATTTCAGGTAATAGCAATTGTTTCCATATGAAGGAACACTTACTAACCATGTACATACAGAAAACATATTAGGGTACCATTTCCTACTGAAATATTAGAGATGCTTTATAGCAGTATTGAAAATGACATTCTAGAACTGGCAAGTAGTACACAGACTCAGAACATATAAAGTAAGCATTTTCAAATGAAACACCACAAACAACCCATTTCTCCCTGACATCCTATGAATGTCCATACTAGAACATTGACTATGTGGGTTGGGATGAGTGATTTTTGTGAGTTTTATGTGGGAGAAGATATCAATATAGATACATGCTAAAGAATCAAGTGACCTAGGATCCAGCTCCAGCTTCCCCATTTCATAAAATGTGTGATCCTGTGCCAATATATGTTGGGCCTGATTCACAAGCGTAAATATACATGTGTAGATTTACCCAAGTGTAAATGTACTTCTACACCTAGGGATGAATCTACACATTTTGTATTACACTTTAAATCTAGTCACCATTTCCCAGTGTAGATTTCCATGCCTCCATTCTGTGATGGAGCCTTCTCCGACAGGAATTACAAGTGTAAAGTTAGTACTAGTAACGTTCCACATATAGATTAAAACCTCCACCTCCAAGGCGGAGATCTCCATATGGGAAAGTATGAGGGTTAATATTAAGGCATATTCATCTTATTTTTTTAATTATTTAAAATTATTGTAGTCTACAACATTATTTTCAAGAAAAATTCCCACCCATAGTAACATTTTTATTTAATTGGTAATATATTTTGTGAACGTTTTTGGGCTGAATTAATTTCAATTATCTTTAATTTTTAAGAAAATGAATTTAATTTAATTTTTAATTTTAGTTATGTTTATTAATATATTTTAAAATAATTCATCATTATTTATAAAACTCATGTAAGACCCATGGAAAGTGGCACACATGCCGGCAGAGCCAACCGGCTTGTCATGACATCCAAATAGTCTATTTAGCACGCTCTCAGGATCTAGCACAAACAACACCAAGTTGTTGCATGAAACTGTTTATTCACACAATGCGTTTCGGCTGCTCAGCAGCCTTGGTCACATGTGCTTACACTACCACATGGGTGTCCTCAAAAATGCATGATAGACATAAAGAAGGGACACAAGAGGATCTAATGTGTTGGCCATATTGGAGTGGTGTCAAAATAGTTAGAAAAAGTGAAAGCCTATGGAATGGTGCAGGTTCAACCATCATATGGAACATGTCAAGTGAGATTAAAAATGAATTGCCACAAATGAACAAAAAAAAACATATTAACACCAATTTGCGTAATGAAAGTGGCAAACAAACAACTTCGCTTTTATAGGCATGCATAAACGGTAGTACTGACATGGATAAAATGAGGCAATTAGAAAAACGATTGCGTTCTGAACAAGGAAAGCGGTGGGAATTTAGATCACTGCAGAAGTACTTGGATGTAGGGGGAATGCCAAGGGGCCTCAGAATTCTTATTGCACCGAGTTACAAAAACCCAAATCCTGCCATGATGAAAGAGTGGGCAGAATGCAATCTTGAATCCTCCACCAAATTGGTGCAAATACTTGTGAAATATGCCGAACTAGACAGAGCCAACCCACAAGAACAGATTGATAAACTGGATGAAGAGATAAACAAAATGGGACAGAGCGATGAAGCAACCAAATAACGTGGAGAAATTACCACCAGATTGCAGAAAGACGAGGAAAAGATTAAATAACGTAAGGCTTACAAATTCCACAGGGATAAAGTGGATTATGAAAGTGGACGCATCTTCACATTCTCCAGGAAATATGACGCTTTAAAGATCTCCAAGTCCAAAATGGGGAAAGACAATACACTAAGTGCAGGACCGAGCAGAGAAGGTGTCAGTTACACCTCCAACTCAGATATAAGCTCGGCAGTGGAGAGTGAAACAGAACTAGAAATACGCCAGGCAAATAGAGGACAAACACAACAGAAATGATCCTCAGCAGAAGAGCTAGATTTTTTGTGTCAAGACCAGCGGCAGACTCTCCGCCCAAGGACACAAAGGAGCAATCTAGGAAGAGGAGAAACTTCAGGCGAAGATAGAGGAGAAAAGCGGTCAGAAGACACAACCACCAACAAGAGACACGGGAGAGGGAGATGGAACCACAAGTGAGTGATGACTTACAAAACACCAAGACAGTAATAAATCTGCCCAATTTAAATCTCAATACAGCAGAAGAACAACTACTTGCCTTAGGTTTATCATACTGTCCCGAATCCAACTTTAATTATGCCAATACTCGGATGGATATTTTTTGCTTCATACGGAAAGTAAAATTGAAAAAATTCCATGCCCTCCAACCCCAAACACATTAAACAAGCCAATCATCATTGGGCACCCTGCCTTGCACTTTGACAATTTCAGACATTCCACTGTTAGAAACTTACAAGAACTACAAAATGAAAATGATCTAACAAATAGTCAAGACAACCCTCAACTGTCAGGGAAACTACTTCAAAGATCAAGTCAAGTCCCCGAATTAATGAACAAGGGTAAAAACCGACACCGTTCAAAGCAAAATCAACATTTAATCCTATTGCACCGAGAGATGCAATTGATATTTTTAATGAACAGGTGACAGCGGAATTGAAGAAACTTAACCATAAAGTTCACAAAGCAAAACCAAAAATTAACAAGAGGAATCGACAATACAATCAACTGATGAACAAATTGAGTAAAAACAATCAAATTGTCATAAGAAAATCAGACAAGGGGGTAATGTAGTGATTTGGGGGAAAGAGGACTACATACAAGAAGCTTTATCCCAGCTAAATTACGTTACCTGCTATAAAAAAAAAAGCAGTATGCAGGCTCTACGCTCAGTTTATAATGAGTTCTATCTGAAACTGCTGGCCTGGAAAAGTGCGGTAATGATTACTGATGATGATATAAGTTTATTAAAAATAGAATCCTACAGTCCCCCATATGTACTTTATTACCAAGATCCACAAAAATCCTGCAAGACCGCCGGGAAGACCCATCATATCTGCACAGAACAGTCTGTTAGAAAATGACTCTCAATACATTGATTTCCATCCACAAGAACATGTACAGAAATGACCCTCTTATTTAAGAGACACTGGTGATTTTATCTTCAAATTGAAAGATTTCATTTGGCAAAACAACTATTTACTAGTGACATTAGACGTACTGTCGTTATATACCAGCATAAATCATGAAGACGGCTTATGTGCATTGGAGTTCTATTTGGGGCAAAATTCACGACATATGTCCCAACATAACACAATGCTAGTAAATATGGTTAACGTCTGTTTAAACAATAACATTTTCTTGTTTGACAAAACCCATTACCAACAGATGCGTGGTGTCGCCATGGATCCCAGCTTCTCCCCCAGCTATGCATGTCTTCACATGGGCTGGTGGGAGGAGCTGGTACTGGGTGTCACTCACAAATCATACAGAGAGAACAATGTAAAATTGTGGCTGCGATTTATTGATGATTTGTTTAATATTTGGGATGGAACCTACACCAAAGCTAAAGAATTTGTCTCAGCCATTAACATCAATGAAATAAATCTAAAATTCACAGCAACGATTAGTGACAACAAGGTATATTTTCTGGATGTGGAAATTTACATAGAACATGATAAATTAGAAACCAAAATTTATCGAAAAGAGACTGCAGGCAATTCAGTTTTACATTCATCTCGTCACTATCCATGACACTTGATTGAAAGCATTCCCTACGGGGAAATGCTGAGATTAAAAAGAGTCTGCAGTAATTCAACTGATCTACACTTAGCACAACAGGCCAGCAAGAACAGATTCTTGGAAAGGGGTTATTCTAGAAAAATGATAGATGCAGCTATCGTCAAAACAACGCGTTTATGTAGATCCAATCTTCTAGAATCCAAATCAAAGAGGCTTAATGAAACAGGGAGTGGAGTAAGATGTATCTTGGCATTTAACAAACAAGACAAAGCACTAAAGAATATTATGAGACGCAATTGGCCAATAGTGCTAAGTGACCCTATTATTGGGGGCTCACTGCCACACAGTCTCTCTATCACCTACGGGGGAGCCCCATCTATGAGCAATTGTCTGGTTAAAAGCAGTCCTGAGATAACTGAATCACATTCATGGCTCTAACAATGTAAGGGATTTGTAAAACGCAAGAGTTGCAAAGCATGTCAATGCGGAATCAGCAAACACATCGTATATCACACCGTTTGGCAACAGGGAACATAAAATCATGAAATCTCTGCACTGCAAAACAGATTATGCGATATACATATTAGAGTGCTCCTGCAACTTAAAATACGTGGGCAGCACCCATTTGCAGGCAAATAATAGAATATTGCAACACGTACGAGCCATTACTAATCAGGGTGCAACTTATCCAGTGGCTCACCACTTTAAAGAGAAACATCAGAGCAATTTGGAATATCTCAGGTATTACCTAATAGACACACTGGTGGCCAATAGGAGGGGAGGTGACAGAGAAGGCACACTCAGAAAACTCGAGACCAGATATATTTTAGATCTGGACTGTAAGGCTCAGGGGGTCTGAATAAATCTGCAGATTTATTCACCTGTCTATACAAAAATTTCTGGCTGTTTCAAGTATTTAATATTCCACTTTTAACTGTATTGCCGACCCTCAATTAGATTTATGGATTTTTGTCTCACAAACTCATGATACGTCGGAGAGAAAAATATGCACATGACTTCCGCACATTCCGATTCTTAGAGAGGGAATTAAGAAAACTTTGAAGTTTACCTCAACGTATTTACACGGGGATGTAACGAGATGAATGAAAGCAATAGAATAGCCTTTAGCTGCCAAACCGACCTGACCCAGAAGGAATAGTGTTTTTTTAATAAGTCTACACACACGCACTTTAGTAGGTAACATAAGCTACACACAGTTATCAAGTATTCATTCCACTGATCATATTTGCACTTGCACTTTGCTTTATCTTCTAAGACTGAGGTGGTATCAACATTTACGAGTCACCTATAACCGGTCAAACATATAAAAATATGTATATCGATCAGTTACTATTTATTTAGACTGGTTTTAAACATTTGGAAATACGTGACACATCTATTCATGAAATATTTATAACTTTTTTAGAATAATTTTAGAACTATTGAAAGTGATTCTTGTGTTTCATGTATTTATTAGGCTATTTGTATTGCCCAATGCACTTTATACAATAGTCGCAAACAGAGTTTAAAAAAACCTTTCAAGACCAGTATGTTAACATCGTGTTGATGGTGACTAGCTTGAAGTCTGTTGTTTTCCCGTCATAAGAATGTTTTAGAAGTATGTTTTCACTTTCTATGACTTACAACTTGTTACCAAGCATGCAATATATCAATGTATGGAAGGAGTGGGCAAGTACTCTGTCAACAATAAATTATTGTAGTCCAAAGAAATTATTTTCTGAAGTCCAAGAAATTTCTTCCAAAAAGATTCTTTTATTCTTTCAAATTATTTTCAAGTTGGTGCTCCAACACATTCTTAGAAGTCCAAACACAATCTTAGTTACATATAAACACAGCCAACGCGTTTCGTCCCCCTTGGGACCTCATCAGGGCTGCAAGAATAAAAAAGAAATTATCACTAATGAGTAAATCATACGTCTCTATAACCCAATTCCTGCTTACAGTCAAATTAATGTTATCAAGTACATCTATAACCTATACATCCTGCCTATATGACAATCTTAAATTTGAAGAATTTACCTCTACATCCTGCCTAAATGACAATCTTATTTTTGAAGAATTTACCCAAAACCATAATCACAAGCATGTATTACTTTAAATAGAAAATGAATGCCAGGCAGCGTTGTCATGTGATCAAGGTCCGGACGGACAGAAACGCGTAATGGCTGGCAAATAAAGTTATAACATCGGCACAAAAATTGTGGCCCGCGTCTGCTTTCAACCAGGATGGAAGCAGGAAGGAGCAGTTATTGGACATTATATATATATATATATATATATATATATATATATATATATATATATATATATATATATATATATGTGTGTGTATACATCACAAACTCATATAAGACACATGGGAAGTGGCGCGCATGCCGGCAGAGCCAACCAGCTTGTCATGCCATCCAAAAAGTCTATTTAGCGCGCTCTCAGGATATAGCACAAAAAACACCATGTTGTTGCATGAAACTGTTTATTCACGCAATGCGTTTCAGCTGCCCAGCAGCCTTCGTCACATGTGCTTACACTACCACATGGGTGTTGTAAAAATGCATGATAAACATAAAGAAGGGACACAAGAGTATCTAATATGTTGGCCATATTGGAGTGGTGTGAAAATAGTCAGAAAAAGTATAAGCCTATGGAATGGTGCAGGTTCAACCACCATATGGAACATGTCAAGTGAGATAGAAAATGAATTGCCACATATGAACAAAAATAAACATATTAACACCTCAACTCAACTCTCATATTGTGCAATCGAGCAGATCACTAATGATCTTAGAGGTGGGGACAGAGTTCTCAAGCTCGGGAGAGGGAGTCGTAATACATAATTGACTTCCAGACCAGAATACCAGGGGGGTTGAACCAGGATGAAGAACTTGCTAGTCACCTCAGGAAGGAATACCTTTTGCCTTTGATTCTGCTATTCCTTAATATGCATGAGAAACCAAATTGTTCATGTTGTATGCTATAACTTTAGCAATGTGTATTTTTAAGTTTATTTTTTGATGCTGATATTCTTTTCTGCTTTTCTTCTTTGCAGGAGGAAAGGAAGGGACCCATCACTACGTCACTCACCAGCACAGGTTCCCTACCCTTTTCTTCATCGTCACTCTTGGGATGTTATCACAGATAAGATATACCATGCATGATCTCTTCTTTGCATTTGTGGATCTTTTTGCACCATGCATACCTTAGTCAGAACGAGCACGAGCATTTGCCCAAAACTATTAGTGCAGGTATTTTTGAGTATTAATGTATTATTTTCAGTTAGGCAGTAGTCACCTTGCCCTGGGCTATCCTACTACCTGTGGGTTGTGATTCAGCTACACGGTTGTGAACAGGCACTATGCCTTTACACTCAGTGGCTCGCCGTTGGTATGCCATTAGGTGGTCCAGGCTTTGGGCACCATGCCAGTATTACAGTTAATGCATGCCTATAAAAAGTTAAGATGTTTGGTTGCCACTTTCATTATACCAATTGGTGTTAATATGTTGATTTTTGTTCATATGTGACAATTCATTTTCAATCTCAATTGACATGTTCCATATGATGGTTGAACCGGCACCATTCCATAGGCTTATACTTTTTCTGACTATTTTGACGTCACTCCAATATGGCCAACACATTAGATCCTCTTGTGTCCCTTCTTTATGTCTACCATGCATTCTAAAGGACACCCATGTGGTGGTGTAAACACAGTTGACCAAGGCTGGTGGGCAGCCAAAACGCGTTTTGTGAATAAATAGATTTGTGCAACAACTTGGTGTTGTTTGTGCTATATCCTGAGAGCGTGCTAAATGGACTTTTTGTATATATATATTATCTACTGGCGGTCGCCAGTAGATAGTTATAGTTACAACCTAGTTTCCATAGGAAGTCTCAAAATTCTATTTTGAATAACTTTGGCGCCGGTTGACGAATCCTCGCGAAATTTTCAAAACTAATGGGGCGCTCTGCTCAGCTCCTACCCTGAAAGTCTCGGGGTGATTCGTCAAGCGGGGGCCGAGAAAAAAGGGGGGTCCCAAAACGCGTTTTCCCCATGTTATTTTCCATAGGACCTTTAGACACAGTTACAGCCCCAACGGCTGAACAGAATTATGTGAAATTTGGCAGAGAGGTAGCCATAAGGTCAAGGAGGTGCCTTTTGCAGGTCTGGTGTAAATCTGTTCAGTATTTCCTGAGAAAATAGCATTTAAAACCATGTCAATATCTATACGCGCGCAGCGTTCGCGCACTGTGCGCGCACCCTGCCGTGCGCGAGCGCAATTCTGATTGGTTGTTAGATGTCGGTAAACATTCGAATCGGTCGAAACCAGGAAGTGTCGGCCGCCATTTTGTCTCTCGCAGTCTGAGGGGGTGAAAAACAAAGGTGGAGAACGTGAAAAGGGGGCAGAGTGGACAGTTCCTGACCCCCTAGCCTTGGTCAGGGGGTCACAGAAGGACCCCCAAGGGAGAAAAAAAACAATCTTTTTTTTCAAAAAAAATCGCGCTGTGCGCGCACCCTGCGCGCACTGCGAACCGTGGGTGCTCGGTGCGCGAAGCACACCGAGCGCACACAGCGCGCGGACGGTGCGCGAAGAGCACCGTGCGCGCAGGGTGCGCGCACCTCGCGATATTTAAAAAAATTTAAAAAACTCACGGTGCGCCCACGGTGAAAAACCTGAAAAAAAAAATTTCATAAATACATAACTTAGCATTTAAAAAAACGTACAAATTCAAAGAAAAAAACATAGGTTTCACACACGTTATAGTTACGAATTAGCATTTAAAAAACCTTGCAAATTCACTTAAAAAACCATAGGTTTCACACATGTTATAGTTAGCTGGACATTTCACTCGTAAAAAAACAATGAAATTCCGCCGTTATAGTTACTGCAGGCAACTATAACTCACGCGACCGCAATCCTCTGCTGATGACGTCAGATATTACATCACTGATGACATATGTGTCTTTATGAAAAATAAATATTTGTAATATATGTATAGCTAAAGATTAATGGAAGAAGACATGGGTAAATAAGTGTCTAAATACAGTGATGTAATACCTGACGTCATCAGCAGAGGATTGCGGTCGCGTGAGTTATAGTTGCCTGCAGTAACTATAACAGCGGAATTTCATTGGTTTCTTACGAGTGAAATGTCCAGCTAACAATAACATGTGTGAAACCTATGGTTTTTTAAGTGAATTTGCAAGGTTTTTTAAATGCTAATTTGTAACTATAACGTGTGTGAAACCTATGGTTTTTTCTTTGAATATATATATATACACATATATGTACATATATATGTATATATATATATATATATTGATGTCATAATACTTTTATTTATCTAATCTTAGTTTGTATCAGGTATTACTTTAAGTCCCTGGCTCAATTATTTTCTATAAGTATCTGTGGCAGTACCTGCAATTGTCTATGTGTGGTAATAACTTCAGAAGTGTTGTTTGTGAATAGCACTGGACTTACTCTTTTTCAGATGGGTGTTTGTCCTTGCATGTCTCTTCCTTAACCCCTACTAACCCGTCCCTGCCTAACCCCTTCTCATTTAGCAGTAAGTATCCCCCATTTTCTGGACACTCCTCCAGGACCCTCCAACATTTAATGCTAAAACTAAGACTTATGTGGTGGAAAAGATGAGTGGAGTTTGCCTCCGCAGATAGGTTTGTGAATTGCATATTCTAGTACATGAGTAGTACTACTATGGTACTACTAAACTTATTCCAAAAAGGAATAGAAGATGTGGTGTTCCGACCAGAGCTGCCGAATTTGAAACTGGGTGTTGGACTTGACATCTTTGGCGTGGTTTACCCTGACATTTTGCCTCTATATCCTGTATTTTTGACGCTATGCTGTATTTTGTTTTTGCTGGCTTAGATGCTTTGGGCACTTTGCCACTGCTGATCAGTGTCAAAGTGCAAGTGCTCCTTGTGTAAATTGTTATTATGATTGGTTCTCCCTGATCGGCATATTTGATTTACTGGTCAGTCCCAAGTAAAGTGAACTAAGAGTGCCAGGGCTGGTAAATCAAATACTACTAGTTGGCCTGCAGCACTGATTGTGCCACCCACATGAGTAGTTCTGAAACGGTAACTCAAACCTGCCACTGCAGAGTCTGTGCGCAGTTGTTAACTGCCATGTCGACTTGGCAAGTGCACCCACTTGCCAGGCCCTAACATTCCATTTTCTTACATGTCAGTGACCCCCTAAGGTAGGCCCAAGGTACCCCTGTGGGCAGGGTGCAGTGTATGTGAAAGGTATGACATGCCCTGATGTGTGTGGCATGTCCTGATAGTGAATTGCTTCCAAATTCGTTTTTCACTATTGCAAGGTTACCCATTCCCATAGGACAGAATGGGGAGTTTGTTTATAAGATCTTATAAACATAACTGCCCCTGGGAACAAGGTAGGAAAATAAAGTTTTGTATGCCTGAACTCAGAATGTTAAAATGCATCTGTTAGTGAGGGGGATTTCTACATTCTGTGTTTGAAAATACCACTTTTAGAAAGTAGGTATTTTCTTGTTTAGTCATCCAGTTTGCCTCTGCTAGGATGTGGATTGACTGTCTGGGTTTGGAGTGTCAGGGGCTGGGGAGGAGCAGTGGCTCCAGAGAGCCTGATGAGTCAGGGCTGGGCTGAATAGACCTGGGCTGCATTTAGAGTAGGGGAGGAGATTTCCTTTCACCTGAATGGACCTGGTCTGCTTTCCACAATACTGTCTCCACCACCTACCAGGAAGCTGCACCAGAGAGGACAGAATTGTTTTTGACTGGGCACAGGGCTTCTCTGTACAGCGAGAACAAAGAAATGTTGGGGTATAAGTATTAGACCTAAAACCCCTGACCTTTAGATTAGTTCTGTAATCGAGAGCAACCTTTGCCAAGGAGAAGAGCTGCAGAAACTGAGAAGTACTGCCCTTGATGTGTGTCTGGGGTTGGCCTGCAGTTGCTGTTTCTGCCAAGGAAAGGAGAAGGACTTTGATGTGTGCTGTGTCCCCTGCTTGAGGAAAGTCTCCAAGGGCTTGAGTAGAGCTTGCCTCCTGTTTTGAAGTCTCAGGAACACAAAGACTTCACCCCAGCTCCCCTGAACTTCATTGCTGGGAGTTCTGACCTGCCAAGAAGTGCCTGTGACTGTGTGGGGCCTCTGGAGGTTGTTTCTGCTGTTGGGAGCTGGAAAAGCAACACAACAACGAGAAAATCGACGCATCGCTCTTCTTGCCACAGTTTTCCGATGCAACGCCGTGGTGCGAGAAGAATCTCCACGCATCACTGCACCGCTGCTAAAACTGATGCAGCGCCTGTCACCGCTGCAAGAATCGACGCATCGAGGGATCGCGACTGAAAAAAAACGATGCAGCGCCGATCAACGCCACCGCATCGTTCGCCGCCGCATCCTGAATTTCCATGCATCGTCCCTGTGCGCCAAGTTTTCCCCGGCGCATCACCCACAGATCGGACTCGTCGCAGAATCGACTCATTGCTTCCCCCCTACAAACCGGACCCCATGCACTGCTCCCCTGTGTCCAGCGGAACTGTCACATCGCATCCACGAAGGTCTCATGAATCACCACATCTCTTTGCTTTTCAATGCTTCTCATCGCGGTGGCTGTTTGGCTTGGTGAATTTTGTCGCAACGACAGGTACATTGCATGAAATCATGCATCCATAGTTTTCTATGGACTCAGTTACTAAAACCTGTTGAAAGTCATTTTTCTTAATACTTGTATGTTGGATTTTTGTCGTTTTGGTCTTGTTAAGTTTAGATAAAGATACTTTATTTTTCTAAACTGGTGTGGTGTTATCACTGTGTTACTGTGAGTCTTGATACAAATTCTTTACACATTGCCTTTGTAATAAGCCTGTCTGCTTGTGCCAAGCTACCGCCGGGGTTATCTAGAGTGTGTATCCCCCTTACCCTGACTAGAAGCAAGGGTCCCTATTTGGACAAAGGTACCTACCACTGCCAACTAGAGAGCCCAATTTCTAACACCGGGGAAGTACGAATCTGGGCAAATCACTTTTTCTCAACTTTGCCCGAAAAATTAATGTCACCTTGTGTAATGTAACTGATCCTCATGTAAAGCACGCAAATACCTTGAGGTCGGGTTTGTGCCTATAAAACTGCAAAAAAATGCCATTTTTAAATTGGGCCCTATGTTCTTGTGACTCAGTTCTCCTCTGTCAAATGCTCAGGAGTGCCATGGGGCAATTCAACGTGCTATGTGTGTGTCACGCAAGAAATGTATTCATTAGAATTGACTTAGACTGAAGCCCCTGTACCACAAGTTGTGAAGATCCGATCTCCCTCACAATTACATCCTCTCACCCACATCGATGAGCAAATATAAAACTGTTTGCACCACGACATAGCATTGAGACTGGGCATTGAAACACCTGTGCAGGGTGTGCATGTTCCCTTTCTCTACTTTGGTGATGTTGAAAGGAGTACCCGTTGAGAACACGCATCTTATCCGCGAGAGGTCTAGCCCACAGCATATGCAGTTTGGCATCGGTGCGGGGGAGGCTCCATTGTTCCGCGCTGCCGTTACCTGGCTTCATCGCTCCCAGGCTCCCCCGTGCCACCGCCCCCGACTTCTCAAGGCTGGTGGCTCCCCTGTCTGTAGGAGGGAGCGAGTGGAAGCCTGGAGGGTGGGAAGGCGTGTGGGAAGCAGCGCACTGTAGGTGGTGGTAGAGAAGAAAAGTGTTAGCGAGGGAGGGGCCCTGCAGAAGCCCAGCAGCAGCTCTGACACTGCGGCCTCTCCCACCTCGCGGGACAGCAGGGGAAAGAAAGTCTGGTCAGCAGCGCGCAGTCTGCAGCAGTGGGAGGAGGAAGAGCGGGAGGAAGGCTCCACATTTAGGGGTCACGGACAATCTGCAGCGAGGGAGGCGGGTGTGCCGCTCGAGGAGAGGAGCCGCAGCGAGGGAGGAAGAGTAGGAGGGGAGAGGAGAGGAGAGGAGCGGCGGCAGGGCGTCAGAGGTATCAGCCCCCCAGCTCCGTCCCTGCTGCCATGCACGCTGCTGCCGCCTGAGCTGAGGAGCCCGAGGAACGGCGACCACAACAAACCCACGAGTCATGTCTGCCAAGGAGGGGCTGCCCGACGGCCATGTGGAAGGTAAGGGCGAGGCGGCCGCCTGCAGCCTGTCCTGGAGCGAAGGAGGGCTGAAGGGCAGGCGGAGGGGGCGCGGGAGACTCTGGGTCCCGCTAGAGCAGCCTTCCTTGAAGGGATGGTGAGGAAGGGTCTGCGGCAGCATGTCCCTAGGACTGTGGGGTGAAGAGGTGATGCAGCGGGCTGCTCTGCGGGACAGGTCAGGGAGACGTGATTGAGGGGATTTGGGGCTGCAGCAGACTCTCTTCAAGGGGGAGGGAGGGTGCTGCAGCAGGCTGTCCTGAAGGAGACGTGCTGCGGCAGAGGACGGACGGGATGCTGTTAAACTCTGCTTCCTGCGCAGCCTCTTCCATTTGGGAGCGGGTGTCGCTTTAGGCAGGCTCAGGGTACCCTTTCGAAGGGCGAAAAGTCCCGACCTACTATGCTTTTTTTAAAAATTGTGTGCATTTTTCTTTCTGGCCCTTTTAAAAATCCTACCTATGTGCCACATTTCTGTTAGAAGTTGGAACGGGCGCTAGATGCTTTTCTTGCCTGAAAGTATCATTCTTTTCGTTTTGACATCCCCAATATAGACGTCCTCTGCCTGCATTAGTGAGTGACCTCCGGGTCCTCCGTCACTGACCCCGTACCCTACAGGTCCAGATGCGCCAGCCTGCAGGGCTCAGTATCTCTGGCTCCGCCCATCACCAGCGCTCATGACACCTCCCTTTTGGACCATGCGTCTCCACCCTGCAGAAGCTGCCTCCTGCCTGGCGACTCCACCCTGCTCCGCATGGCAAGGTGTCTCCTGCAATAGAATACTCAGTGCTAATGCTGTACTGGCAGGACTGAAATAGAAGCGTTGAGGAGTGTCCCCAAGTTGGTCTATATTGGTGTTGGAGTGTAAACATGAGGTAGCATAGACAGTGGTGTGGTGCACAGTCCTGTTTTATCAGGTCATAGTTTTTAAAAATCTCCAGAGTCTCGTATTCCTGTTTATCTCGGAGTTGTTGAGCTCTTTATGTTGTGACATACACCCAGATGTTCTGCCATTTGCCCTCTTACAGTTTTCACCCACAGTGATTTGCATTTATCTTACAACTTACCGTTTTGGAAAATGTATGATTATGCGGGCCAGATCTCTCAGAAAGATGCGCCTTTTCTTCCTTGAGCAGTGGATGAGGAAGAGACATTTATTTGATGAAGAGCGCAGGGATTTCTCAAATGGAGTAGCCGGTATTAACTCTCGGATCGCCAAGATGAGTTTAAATTTAACCCGCATCTTCTGCGTGGCTGAGGGGCGTTGGGGCCGCGCGCTTGTAGTAGGCATGTCCTGGTATCCGTTGGTGGTCTCAGTCTCTCCTCAAGGGCCCACCGTGCGGCCTGTCACAGAAACCGATACGATCCAGGTGGAACAACAGTGTAGGAATGCTCCCCTCCCCTCCCAGGGCCCCTTCTCACATTACCTGCTGGCCTCTTTCCTTTCAAGAGTTTTAACCGACCCCTTCCTTCAACGGTTCTCCACTCCAGTCCCTACTCCTCCTGTCAGCCTCCACTCTGCCTCTCACCCAACCGCCGCCCTGTGCTCCTCCACCTACACACACGGCCTCCCTTTCTTCGACACCCTTAAGCCTCACCCATTCACCCTCTGCCCATCGCTCCAAATCCCCCCACACAGCAATCACTGCCCCTCAAGCCTGTCTCTTCAGTCTCATTTATTCCAGCCTTTATCATAGAATTACTTCAACTCGTTCCTCCAAAGCTTCTCCTTCGACACCTTCTTCATTACCAGCTGCCCCCCTCACTCTCGGACCGTTCCTTAATATAAAGTTTCTCTCACTATCAACTTTCCTCCCTCTTACAGCGGCCTCTTAATTCTCTCATTTCTAGCCTCTTCTAAGCACTGTACACTTTCCTCGCTGCTACCACCAACACACAGACGTTGTCTCTACAGGTTGTGTGACAGAGGCATGCATTGCTAAACCACATGTGCCTCAACAACGCAGCCCGGACAACGCATGCGTCTTGACAACGCATTCCTTTACCCCGCAATTTCGTGGTAAAGGCATGTTTGGTAAAGGTTAGGGTGACCAAGTGGCATGGGTGCAAATTAAGGACGGTGAGTGTAAAAATTCAGGACAAAGGGTCAAAATTCAGGACAGAAACTACGGACAGGAGGTAAAAATTCAGGACAAAAGGTACGTTTTACATACACATCAGAAGAGGTCGCGCATAGTATATAAGTAAGTAAATAGACATATACTTAAGTACGAGTGAAAAGAAGTTTATATTAGGTTGACACAATTGTGCACTTCATGTTTTTTCAGTATGCGCGCAGCTTTGTGCAAATGTGCAGGTCTTTTAGTGGTAACAACCCCCCCCCATACACTTTCCAGCATCACAGCGAAGAGCCTTATGCCCGGTCCGGCCAGTCCGGCGTTGCTACCACCCTCCAATGGTGATCCTCCTCTTCACATAGACCCTCTCTCATGTGTATTTAATTTCTTTTAAAGTGCTACTCATCTGAAGTAAGTAGGACAGGGTGTCGGAGTGTGTTACATCACACACAGATTATATAGAGACAATGACTCATAAATGTGAAAGTCAATCTATAGGAAATGTTACGTAAGATAATGGGGGTTACAAGGTGTAATCATTGTTTCATCCATCATTCAGTCTTTCACCATTCATTCTGTCCTTCCATCTGTGTGCCCATCCATATCAATTTTCAACCATTTGCAAACCTATCCATCATCCATCCTTCCATCCATTCATCATTCCACTCATCTATCCCTCCATCCACCCTTTCACTCATTCATTCCTCCACCTTATCCATCCGTACACTCATACATCCACTCTTCCACTCATCCATCCATTCACTCATCCATCCAGCCATCTACCCTTTCACCCACCCACCCATCCTTTCACTTACTCATTTATCCACCCAGTCACTCATCCTTCCACCCAGTCATCCTTCCACCCAGTCACCCTTTCTCTCATCCATCCCTCCATTCATCCTTTTACCATATCTATCCGTACATTCATCCATCCACTCTTCCACCAATTCACTCATCCAGCCATCTACCCTTTCACCCATCCAGCCATCCTTTCACTTACTCATTCATCCACCCAGTCACTTATCCTTCCACCCATTCACCCTTTCAGTCATCCATCCATCCTCCCTTTCTCTCTCCATCCCTCTTTCATTTAGCCATCCATCCTTCCATCAGCACGGGGTCCTGAAAAATCACAGGCCTGGGGCATACTGCCTCTTCTGCCCTCCCATTGTGATGGCCCTTCACATTAGTGACATGGAAAGGGCTTTAATCTGCCACAAGGGAGATCCCACACACAGCTTCTCTTTCTTATCCATTGACAGGGAAACATCTCTTCAGAAGCCTCCACCTCCCTACACCTATCCTTTGCTCCAATATGCTACCAGTAGGGGCTCCTGTGAGAGGCAGGGGTCTTTGCATACCCAGGTTCATGCACGGGACGGCACAAGGCGGGGAGTGTGGGGTTTATAAGCCTGGAGGCCATATAGCAAGCCCTCTCAGTCTACTCTGCTTGTACCCCTCCCTTGTCTGCACATTGGGGCAATTTTCCATACGCCAAACCCCTTAAGTGAGGGAATGTCAAAGGTGCAGTCAGAAAATACTAAAATATCAAATATGACGGATAAACATATGGCATCTTTGGTCAATTTAAAACACCTGAAAAGGACTCTGAGGTGGGTTTTGGGCTTCGGGCTGGCCTGAAATGAAGGGTGGCTTACTGGTAGCCTTTCTGTTTTAGCTCTGCTCCTGGGTTGGTCACACCATGGTGTCATTTGCTGGCAGTCTTGTCATCCAGGTCGATCATGGTTAGGTCTACCTGGTATCGGGCATCAGTATGTCAATCCCCGCACATGACCTTTATTAGTTGTACAAGGATGTTGCAATGTAAAGAATTTGATCACACTGTATGTGACGATACCCGTCGCTCTGAGCTGTATTGCAGTTGCCTGCGTGGGTACCACAGCTGCCAGGAAAGCCCATGCAAGTGCGACTCGTTTATCTTCTTTGTTTCCAGTCAATAACACACTCCATTCTGGGATTTTGATGCCCATATTTACAATTTGCTTTTGGCTAAAAGACCAGAACTAGTTTAGTGTGGGACCGTTCGACAGCTTTGGCTGGGTGACGTCATACGTTCTACTTTGTAAAAGCCCCGCCCTCCGTACACTGTCACTTAGCAGCCATACACTCACCACTGGCCTCAGAGCCTACATTTTTGCAACTCTGCGGTTCAAGAGACACATTCCATGGACCTGTCCCCCCAACCCACAGAGGCATGCCCCTCCGAGTCCTGTGCGGTCCTTACCCTTTACACCCCAACGCGGTCATCCATATGCTTCGGATCAAGGTCCCTGGGAGCACTGTTCGTCAAAGCCACGGCCGTGCAGGCCTGCTCTTCCAGCACTGCCACTCGCAGGCCTATTCGTGTCAGTAATGTTCAGTCGCTCTTCATACCTACCAACCACAGAGGACGCATCCAATTACAGCATCGACAGCTAAACAGCCAAGCCTTATCTGTCCCTCACAATCAGAGGCGCTTAACTAGAGC
Organism: Triturus cristatus; assembly: GCF_964204655.1. Lineage (NCBI taxonomy): Eukaryota > Metazoa > Chordata > Amphibia > Caudata > Salamandridae > Triturus > Triturus cristatus. The sequence continues at coordinate 116,228,976 of NC_140580.1, forward strand.
CAAATTTCAGGGGGAGGGGGGCTACTTCAAATTTCGGGTGGGGGGGGGGTGTAATTCTTCCAGCAATAGGCAGTGTGGAGATGAAGGGGTGAAAAAACAACAAAGCCTCATTAACACGTAAAGGGTCTTTTAAAGACCTGTGAAGTACTCGGTGGGGCTGCTCTTGTGCTCAGAGGAGTGCGAGGTGACCCCATCAGAGAGCTGAGGCTTCTGGCAGGGGAACGGTGATGTTCCCCAATGCCCAAAATTACCGACAAAAGGCGTCCGTAAAAGGGATCGTCACGGACAACGGACGTGAGATCCAAATTACGGACGGTCCGTGAAATTTACGGACGGTTGGTCACCCATGTAAAGGTATGTGTGGTAAAGATCACACCCAGGCCCCCCCTTGAACCCTAAAACTGCCACAGCCCTGAAAACTGTCCCTTCTCCCTCCCCACGCTAAGCCCTAAAACTCACCCCATGTCCTAAAAATTTCCCCTACCCAGCCCCCCTGCCTGAGCCCTAAAACTTCCCACAGCCCTGAAAACTTTCCCTTCCCTGAGCCCTAAAAACGAATCCCACGTCTTAAAACTTCCCTGAGCCCTATTCCTGAAAACTAACCCCCGCCCTGAGCCCTAAATGCCGGCTCCCTGCCCTATAAGCAACCCAACCCCCCATGCCCCAAAAACTACACCCCACCCCTAAAAACTACCCCCACCCCCCAAAACTCGGCCCTAGTCCCACTTACCAGACCATGCCCTCTCCCGATCCTTCCTCTTTCTGTGCCCGCCCATCCACGCATCTAGACCGTGAACTGCCTTAATCACGCATATACGTGGGTAAGGCATATGCGTGGTTAAGGCAGGTATAGTTGCGCTTGCGGGGAAATGGCCTGCGAGCCTCAGCCTGCGTTGTAAAAGCCGTTTCCCATCTCTACACATCTATCCATCATTCTTTCATTCTTTCATCACTGGTAACACCATATCACATGATACCACACCACACAGTGCCTTGCTATACCACTCCAATCAAACTACATCTTAAAATACATTAAAACTCCAAGCGGCACTATACCAAACACCATTATACATGACCCCTTATTATACATGACCCCTTATTACACTATTTAAGAACATACTCCAAGAAATCCCACTGCACCATACCCGTTAAAAGAATACCACACTATGCTACAGCATCCTTCCACACATCACACCATATCTCATCACTCTATTCATAAAGAACCACGTTGCATGATACCACAGCATGCACCACCACAACATCACTTTAACCATACTATACTTCACTATGCATCGCAGCACCATGCCAATTCAAACATCACACCTCACCTTACCACACCATTTAAGGACATACTGCAACATATCACACCATGTCAGTCCCTTCAAAAATACACTACACAGTCCTACGTCATATTCTACCATTCTATAGAATCTTTCATCAGTTCACATCATAGCACAACAAATTATACCCACACTATATTGTGCAGCAACGGGACACAATATACCACACAAAATCACATTAGATGATCAGTAGGACATAGGCCAGCTTTGATAGCACACAACTGCTATACTGCATAACATCATGTCACACAACATCATACACAAAAGCACAGTACCATATCATGATGCAATCTCTCTATATACTTCCACATCCCAGGATAGGATAAGCTCACAAAATTAAACCATAACCTGCAACAACATACCACAAAAAGTACACCACCATCTAACACTACACCGTTCAGTACAACACGTTATTCCTTACCTCCTTTCATAATGCTATGGTTACCAAATCAAATCGTACCACACTACAGCACATCACATGAGCCAACATCACACTATACAATCTCCATTTCACACCAGTAGCAAAACTGAACTCCAGGGGCGCATCGCACAACCTATATCACCACATAACGTCTTACTACACGTAGGAAAAGCTTGTGTAACTTACCTGGTAACAACATACCACAGTACCTTTTCACATCACAAAGCACTACATCACTTCACATATACCTAACCATACAATGACAACCCTTCACACCACACATCATCACTTTAATGTCTACAACACCACACGCCAGAAAAGTAGACGAAACATGGGAGTCTCTGAATATCAAGGAGTCACTGGAGTTTTGGAGAAAGAGGGGCCCGAGAGGAGCACTTGAATTGGAAAAATAGAAGTGCAGGTACCCTGTACCAGAGTACCACCTGGTTTCTGAGAAGTGCCGGTACTCTCCAGTTAAGAAGTATTACATCACTCTTGAAAAGTGCAGATACTCTCCCTCTCAAAATAAATAAGTACTGGTACTCAGTACCGGTCCATTTAAAGCACTGCTGCTGAGAGTAACACTGACCAGGGAGTTACAGACTCCAGGGAGTCAGGCGGGCCATGGAACAGATGCACCACCCATATTTGCTGAATTGCTTGTACCCTCATTTATTTTGTGGCATCACATCAGTTGTCTGCTCATATTAAACATGTTTCGGCCTGGGCGGCCTTAATCATTGGTTGGATTACCGGCCGGATTTCTGTGTGTGTGTATGTATGTATCTACACACACTCACAAAGTAAATTGAACTTTTTAAGTAGACAGGTCCTTGGAATATCACAGTCACTCCCATTCTCCTCTTCACACCACTCTTTTCTGCAGTCTCTGTTGGACATTTCTGCTCTTTTTGTCCTAATTTCTTTTTCAAACCTTCAATGTGCATATCTCACACATCATCTCTTTCCTCTTTAGCATCCTCTTTTCACTCTCTCCTGCACGTACATCTTTGCATCGCCTTCACTTCACCATTACCCCTAAACACACATTGCACTCACACACCTGAACGCACTGCATTTTCTCTAACTTTTGCCCTGTCTATATTTTGGCACCTTGTAACTCCTTCACACACGTTCACATATTATCACAATTCAACTACCTGCCCATTGCTCTGTATGCTCTGCAGAGCGGCCAAGGATTGGATAAGCATTTATTCCGACCCCCTTTATGACCCACTGACGGGCACTGTGAGAAATTCTCACTGTCTTCGGCCTGAACTCCACAGCTCTCAGTCGTGTCCACCCACATCCTGAACTCACACGGAGGCAAATATTTGTCAAACTACACACTATACATGAGTAATATGTTGCATGAAGAGACTACTGAAACTCACCATCCTGAAAAAAGAAAATACTCTTAGAAAATGCAAGAGTAAGTAAAACAGGAACTGTAAACAAGAACAGCATCGCTCTTCCCAGGCTGAGAGGGCAGCATCTGTTTTTTGCTGGCTGCGGCTGTCACCTGTGGACGGGCAAAATTAGGGGTCCAGAACATTAACACATGGGGCACCAGTGCAAACAAACACCCATTTACCCCCTGATGGCATTGGTGGGTGGATGATGCAACATGGGAGATGAGGGCCAGAAGCAACATGGGGGATGAGGGCCAGAAGCAACATGGGGACATGGGTAGGGGAATCACATGGGCAAAATAGAGCAACGTTGAGCTGGTGGGGAGAAAGAACATGTTCAAGGAGGCAATGGCGGGGGAGTGGGGGAGAAGACATGGGTGAGAGAGAAACATAGTGTGGTGGATAGGGGAGGGAAGCACATGAGGTAGAAAGCAGGAAAAGATGCACTTGTAGATTGTTTACACCAAAAATGAAGTAGCACCTGAGAAAGCAAGCAGTGGAAAGACATAGTAATGCATTCATGCTCCACGGGTGAAGCAAACTTAAGAAGAGGATGGAAAGCACACACAGCTAACGAATAAGAAGCATGATAATGAGCGTGACAATTGTAAGAGCAATAGGTGGGCTCTAAGCCCACTTTAAGATAACAATATGACCTGCAACAGACAGTTCATGCACTGCCTTAGGTGGGACATAAAAATGACATAGTTAAAATGGAGGAGCAAAGGAGCCTTGGTGAGGGGTGATCTTGGGGGAGATAGATCTGGAGATAGGACTACAGTTGGACAGAAAACTTTGGAAACGGGGAATCTTAGAGACAGTTGGTCTTGGGCATAGGGCAGCACAGGGAGACAAAGAGACGAGGGAATACATGGAGATGCTGGTGCATAGGGACCGTGGGATGGAACAATTTCAGTCATGTAAATAAAGGCACGGGAGTCAAGCACAGTAGAGAGGAAAAGGTGATGTTGGCAGACTAGACTAACGGATAAGAAGATAGGATGGCTCCGTCAGTAACAGGAAAGAAGACCAGGACATTTTTTTTTTTTTTTTTTTTTTTTTTGAAAAACCTTTATTTAAAAATCAGGACACAGCTATTCAGCCGACAACCCGGAGGTTCGGCAGCATCGATAATTAGAAACAGTGATGCGTCCCCAGTACAGTACAAAGAGAAGTGCAAAGGTTCAATTTTAAGTAAACACAAAAACTCACAACAAACCCCAGCAAGGCAAGAACACTAAAAGCCCATGGTGAGAGCCCCCAGGGGAGGCCGGACCCCACTCATCTACCAGTTACAAGATAGTGTAAGGAGGAAGAAGGGGGACAGCAGAGGCCCAAATAGTTCAAAACCAGACTGTGCTGGAAAGAAGGTCAGGGGGAAAGCTGTTCCTCGGGAGGTTCCAGACCAGGACATTTTGAACATACAGAGACTTCAGCACTAATAGGATAGAGAAATGAGAAGACTGGGTGGATTTGGTACTAACGTCAAAGGAAACAAGCGGGCATGCAGACAGGGGGAGACCAGAGTGCTCCCAGACAAGAAAGCAACGAGTCACAATGGCTGCTATACAAAGATTCTGGCACACCCCACAGGCCGTGTGGAAATGTTCAAGACTCATCAGTGGTACCGAGACCCTCAGGACCCTCCACCACTACACATTACACTGCTATTATTGACACGTTAGGTGAAAGGGAGCAGGGGATCCCACAGCATGGCCAACCTGCCAAGTTTCCCAGGTCATTGCAACTAGCTTCTACAGCTCAGGTTTTCCCCTTGAATTCCTTGACTTGTATTTCTGTTTACCCCATTATAAAACCAGAATTACAATTCCATTCATGTCATGTATGACTCTGGGAAACTTGGCAGCTAAGCATAGCTCACACTCAAAGGGGTCATGTGGAATAGCACAACAATAGCCTCCACTTCTCCACGGTGCAAGTAAAGTAAAACCCACAACCCTACAAACCACATCGCCTATACATTCTTGAGTAAGGTAAGTGTCGGATGTCCCCCACCTGCCCTGCAGCAGCCTTTCTGCAAATCTAGGACCCAAAGAGCACCAATAAATCAAGGGATTGGCAACGGCCGTACTATACAAAAATGCATAAAACAATGTTAGCCAGAGCGCTCCAACTTCTCAGGTCCATGTGTGAGTAGCTCATTCTGTCCGGTGTTTGCATTCTGGGACGTGTACTCTGGTTTCAATAGTGGATAACCAGGGCTATAATTCCCAGAGTGCAAATATGTAACCTGGAGTGGATGAGGTACCCGTGTAACCCGAGAGCTCTGAACACCCCACCTCTCACTGATAACAGCACACTATATCATAGGAACACATGCACACTAAATCATAGGTACACATGCACATTTCCCCCCATGTACTTCAAACCTCCCTGCATATATACTGTTACCAGATGATTGACTGCATACCAGCAATGACGCAATGCTCCAGTACCGGGATTTCCCTTTACAAACCGTCGTTTGCAGGCGTGTTAGTTTAACAAGAGTTACGAAAGTGAACCAGAACTACAACTCCCAGAATGCATTGGTTGTTAAAACAAAACTCAGGACTGTTTCATTGTTTCCATAGTGATGGCGTCATCTGGTAACCGTATGCATACAGTATTATCTCCCTTTACTGCTAATAACCCATCACACACAGCACTCCTTCTGTCACAGCTGCAAGACCCGTATGCACTCAACACCCTCACTGCTAACAGTCCAGCATCGAACCTTCCTCCTACTCTTTGCTGTCATTTCCCCCCTCCTACTACTGCTTTATTACTCACCCAATCCCCCTAGTCTAAAAACGTCACGCTCAAAACAAATACAAATAAGCATTCTGCTCCCCAGTGTACGTTTTGGAACCAAGATCTTCAGCGACATTAAGTGTCATACATGTGTTGTCAAAGCAACGCTTTGGTGACGTTAAATTACTGCACTAATCCGAGTCAGCCTTGTCTCACCTGCTGCCAGACGCTAATGCAGGTATTTACTGCCGAGGCACTTTCTGCTGTTTCAGGCAGGGCCCTAAGTGGCATGACAAAAAGTGTGGGTCTCTTAAAAAGAGGTGTGGCCCTAGAAGCGCAACAGGAAACACTTTCAAAGTAATTATGGGCCTGACTTCAAACGTGTACTAAAATCCAGCGCTTCCCTAGCGTACCACAGGACCACACTTCAGGCCCTTCTCTGAGTTTTCTGCTATTGCATCCAAACATCACACATTTTCTTTTACTCTTGCCTTGTCAATATTTTGATAGCCATGAACCTCCTTCACACACAATTTTACATAGTGTCACAGTTACAGTTGGCGTATTCTGCACATTTTTATGGCCCACTTATTGGCACTGTGAGAAACTCGCACCTGAACTCCAGCGCTCTCAATTATGTCTAATTTTAAACACCCACCCACACCTGAACTCACACAGACACCTAGAGGTGAGACCTTTATAGTACACACTATACACGAGTAATATGTTGCATGAAAAAACGACAGAAATACAACCACCTGGTAAAGCAAATACTCTTAGAAGTAAGTTCAAAGTGAAATGTAGACCGGGACGCTATCCTGGCTTGCATTATTTTAATAATAATAATAATAAAGACAGCGTTTTTGCCCGTTAGGCTGCGGACCTCAATATAGGATCCCGGAGAGACGGACCCGTTTTGCCATCAGTTTCTAATTACAGCTCGAGACGCGGAGGGCCCGCCCCACTTGAAGCTGTTGCTTCGGTTATTGCCCCGCACCTCACTCACCAAAGGATGTCTCGGAATTTCGCTCGCTCTTTTCACAGCTGGCCTTAATCTTTCCTGCAGGAACATGTGTTTCCCGGAAGTGTTGCTACGAAACTAAGTCACTAGAAGCGGAAGTGGCTGACACAGCTGCCCAGTCCCCCTTTCAAGGGCCCATGTTTTAAATGAAAATAATAATACCCTGTTTTGAGACTCCATGAAAGACAGGAGCCATTCATGGAGGTCATTTAGGGGTCACCAGGCGTTGTAGTTGGGACCCCTGGCTTGCCCTTTGTTGACCCTGGCACTGCCTTTGCGACCCCTGACCTCAGAGGTAGCAAAGTCAGTGCCACAAACAGTAAGGCAGCTTGTTATTATGGTCCTGGGTGTTCTATCCTAGTATTCTGCCCATGTTTTATTACACTAATAGCGAATAATAGTTTATTATTCACCATTCATCTAATTTAAAATGGAGCACCAAGAGCTAGAACGAGATCTCCAGCTGCACATGATGTAAATGAAAACATTGTTTTTAAATATATGTTGTGTGCATTCTTGTGGGTGAGTGTGTTTGTGTCCAAGAGAGCGTGTTTTAGTGAGCATATGTCTATTTGTGTGAGCATGTGTGAGTGGATTAGAATCATTGACAGTGAGTGAGAGTTAGTGGCAGTTAGTGAGCGAGGATGATTGAGAGTCAGTGAGTATGAGTGAGTCAGTGAGTGAGTAAGAGCATGTGCAAGATACTGAATAAGAGTGAATGGGTGCGAGTAAGTGAGAATGAATTAGGGAGTGTTAGTGAGTGTAAGTGAGCATGGGTAAGAATGTGGTGTCTGCAATTGGCCTTGGCATACGTGGCTTTTACAGGCATGCTGGGAAATACTGCTGCTGGCAAACTGGAGGCAATTGTTAGCATTACAAACACTTGTTACAAAATATTGGCACTGCCATGCTGGTGGTCATTATTGGCTTCATAGTCACCCTTAAGTAAAATACTGGTAGTGGCATACCAGAATTAATTCTTGGGATACGGGGCACCCGTGGAAAAAAGCTGGCACTGGCATACTTGAGGAAGATTTTGGCAAAGGGACACCTTTGGAGGTAGCTCATTGAGGAAAACTGTGGCATTTGGAAGGGGGCACCAGGATAAAATATTGTCCCTGACATACTAGCGGTAACTTTGACATAAGATATATTAATGTAATTAATTGCAAAATTCAGACACTGGCATATTGTTTGTAATTTTTGGCATTAGGGGGCACCCATGGCATATGAGAGGCCTGCATGATACACGTCTGGCCCTGACACAATGGAGGTACACTTTGGCATGTGGGGGCACCCATAGCACATGCTGAAAACAATGGGGTTTTCTCCTCATTAGCGTCAGGTTTCGTTGCCTTGGCACACCATGAAAGGACTTGCATATGAATGAGTGTCCTTTCAGAGTCTATGGATTGTTAGCAAAATTATGTGAGCATTGTGCTTTTAAATACACTATTGATCCCATTTAATTTAACAGTTTCTCAGGGTGAGAACCCCCAATGCGTCCTAGAAGAAGTCCGGCTTGTAAACATTTCAAGGCAAGTAATACTTTCGAAGGTCATGCCAACCCCTAATGTAGGTGGTTTCTAAAATGGACATTTGTCTGTGTTGTGTTATAGTAATCATGCAATTATGGTACTTTAGCAATGACAATTACTGTAATGACTTCATGTTATACCACTTCCTGGAGATTTTCAGGGTCAAAAGTCAAATGATATCACTTCCTGTGATGTCATTAAGGTGTGATGTCACTTCCGCTACCCCAAGCATTTTAGTAAATCGACATCCATGGAGCCATTCAATAAAGTTCTGCAGTTGGAGGGCCATCTTTCAAAGCCTGACAGTACAGATAGGTGTAGTAAATTTGGTGCATTTCAGGCAGTACTGCTCCCTTTCATATCAGGTGGCTAGCATGTATCCAATACTAATTTACCAGTCGATGTATCCTGGGAGTTGTGATCTCTGTTTAATCTGGAATTAAACATATAATTGCACCGACTGGTAAAAAGAAAGCCTCGAAGTGTATTACGGGATTCTCCTTTTATGAAGTGATCTGAAATTTTGTACCTCCTTGCGGAAGTATTAGTGACACTGTTGCAAGGTAGAATCGCTCATCAAAGGAGATCACTCAAATACAGGTAGGTTTATATCACCTTTATTATGATCAGGGCCACTGGAATTATGCGATTGTCCGGGCACCACACTATTAGCATAGTTATGGATTTGCTGCATTTGCCACATAATCCATCATCAGATGCATAATCTGCTGATTTTAACAAAAATGTTTTTGTTTTCAGCTCAAACGGTTCAAAAGTTACAAAAATTGCAGCAACCCGTATTGCTGCTCAGAGGTGGGCCCTTTGCAAAGGATGACTGGTCACCTTTCTGCTGCTCATTGCTACATTTAGATGTCAAACTTCTACCGATGAGGTGCAACCATGCTCATGCAGTGTTAAAAAGTGTAAAAATGACAAACTTATGAAATAATACTATCACAAAAAGTGCCTCATAATTTGCTCCTCCCTTGCTGCATAATTCCAGTGACCCTGATTATGATCCAAGGAAAAGGAGCCCACAGCTTGTGCAACCTGAGCCTCAGTCAGCCAGAGAGAAACCCGCCTAACCGTTGCACAGGTTACACCAGGTAAGCTTGCAAATTCAAAACATAACACAGTAAGGATAGTTAGCAGCATGTGAACAACTACTACAATAGCACGTGAATAACAAATTAAAACATTACAGTTTTACAAAAGAATACCCTTCCACTGAGCCGCTCTCGGGTGCAGTCCATAAAGCCTATACAAACTAATCCTTCTATTTAGCAGGATGTCCACATTCCGAATACTCCTTACATGCCGAGATGAAGCCTGACCCATATGTTGGAAGCGCTGCGCAGGGCAGCCAGTATTTTCTGGACCAGAAACTTCATCAATTGATGCCCATCATACCTGTTCACTGGTACCAGGAACAACAAACTCAGATTGAGAAGGAATCGTGACTTGCCAATCGCCTATAAAATCATATCCATGATCCACACTCACCCGTTCACACTTTGAATTTTTCTCGCCTGCTCATCAGTGAGCCTAACTTTAACAAGGCCCTTGTACAGGGGGGGCCTCCGGGTGGCTTGGAAATTGAATCTGCCTGTGATACTTTAGATAGCCGCATCACTGAGGCCCATTGATAGTAATGCACCCTGGTCTCTGAAGGTGAAAGGGAGACCAAGAAAATCTGCAATATGGTTTGGGGAGGAACTTAGATTGGCAAAGACCGCTTGTAAGCGCTTTGAAAGACGCTGGAGAAGAGGCTTTTCGGCTTTGGGCAGGAGTGAATATAAAGCTAGCCTTAAGGGCTACCATGCCCTAATTAGAAAGACGCGGACTTCCTATTACAAGGAGAGGAGAGAAACAGCGGAGAACTCGGTCAAGGAGTTATTCACTGTCTTGAAGGAAATTTCCTCCTTGTCTAATATCGAAACACCCCTGGTAGGCTCATTAGAGTCCTGCAATCGGGTGGCTGACATCTTTGCAGAGAAGGTAAGGAAGATCTACTCCACTATACTGGTCGCAGCTCGGGAGGGGTGTATAGACAATGATGTACCCAGTAATATAACGAGGACAGAATGTCGTGATACATTAACTATTCCTTCCTGTGATACCCTAAACAAGATAGCTGCTAACATTAAGTCTGGCTCGCCCAAAGATCCGGCATCGCCCAAGGTGCTGAGAGGGAGCATTGAGACCCTTGAGCCCTATATCAGACATCTTTTAGAGCTTTCGTTTAGTACAGGTACTGTTCCTAAAAAATGGAAGGAGGCTGTTGTTCTCCCTTTGAAAAAGAAACCTCATGTCAGCATGGATCAATTGGATCATCTGCGACCTATCTCGCTCCTACCTTACTTTGCGAAGATCACAGAGAAGGTAGTTAATAACCAACTGACGACTCATGTTAATAAACATAGTCTTCTCCACCCGACCCAATCAGGTTTTCGAGCCTCTTACTCGACTGAATCGGCTCTGCTCTTGTCTACTGAGACCATACGGAAATATGCGGATGAGGGACAAACAGCGGCCTTAATTTTATTAGACCTAAGTGCCGCATTTGACACTGTAGCCCATCATTCATTGCTACAGTGTCTTAGAAATGGTGGGGTGGTTGGTAAGGCTTGGGAATGGAAGGAATCCTTTCTGCAAAATCGCAGTTTTCAGGTAGCGCAGGTACCCTATTGGTCTAAAAACATCCGGCTGAAACAGGGGGTGCCACAGGGGTCCACCCTCAGTCTGACCCTATTTAATCTTTGTCACTCCGGTGGCTGAGATCACAGAAAGATTTGGGGTTAAGGTTGTGTCCTATGCTGACGATGCTCAACTGGTTGTGTCTCTCACACACCCAGATGAGAAGGCAACGAGTTACTTCACAACATGTATGCAAGCATTAGCGTCCTGGATGGCTAGTAACTGTCTTAAACTGAATGGAAACAAAACGGAGGTGATGATCATAGGGAAGGCTCCATCAGTGTGGACATCGGCTTGGTGGCCACAGTCGCTGGGGCCCACTCCCATGCCTAGCGAACAGGAGTTTAGGGCTATGGCTTGATACTAAGCTCTCGTTTGAGCACCATACAAGACGAGTGGCGGGCACATGTTTTGGAGTTCTGCGGGGACTCAGGAAGATCTTGGATTTGCTACCTATTACAACCAGGAAAACCATGGTCTATGCCTTGGTAACATCAAGGCTGGACTATGGGAATGTCCTCTATTTGGGAGCTAATGTCAAATGCATTCAGAGGCTGCAGCGTATCCAGAACGCTGCAGCTCGCTTGGTTTTGATGCTGCCTAAGAGAGCTCCCTCTAAGAGGGCTCTGGCCACCTTGCATTGGCTTCCGATCAAGAAACGAATCCTGTTCAAAGCCCTCTGTGTTAGCCGTCGGATCTTACAGGGGAAGGGGCCAACCTACCTATCCAATCTTTTAATTCCATATATTTTACCCGTCAGTTAAGAACCAGAGGGACGGGACAGGTTAGTATACCTCTCCTCAGGAAAGTAAGGATGGGTGGCCGCTCCTTTCGCTTTCTGGCGGCTCAGCAGTGGAACAAACTTCCGTGGAGGCTCCGGTTGGAGGCATCGGAGGCAGCTTTCCGTAAGGAGCTGAAAACATATCTTTTTACCGCAGATTGACCACTATGGTCTTTTTCTGTGAGGGGCTGTAAATTACATGTTATGTCAGAGGGCCGCTAGCCTGCACCGTAGCGCGGGGACACACTAGTCTAGTGTAACCAGGCGCTTTATAAACTTGTTTATTATTACTATTATTATTAATGACCTCTCTTTTACTCCACCAACCCTTGTTCTGTAATAAAGTGGAGTTCTTGAAAACTTTCTCCACCTGAACAGGTGAAGAGAACTTTCAATCACCTTTCCTCACTCTTATAGGTACTCTCACTAGCCCCCAATCTCCACTGGCCAGATCAATTGACTTCACACTATTTTTCCTGTCAAACAGTTCCTTGGAACACATTTGTTTGGCAGCTACTCTTGATGCAACCAAACCACAATCATCAAACTTGCCTTTACTCAAACTTCTGACCCAGTCAGGACAGAAAGTACACCTGGGAAATCTTTCGTGCAATAGTACAAAAGGACACACATCAGTAGCACTGTGAGGTGTAACCAAATACGACGAGATTTTTTTCTCCAAAAATGATTTTACCTCACAACCCATTGCCAAGGCAGTTTGCACACAATCTTTGAGGAACCTATTCATGCATCCTACGAGGCCATTAGATGAAGGAGATAGAGTGCCACTTTAATGTGCACCGTCTGATGTTACCCTACAAATGCTTTTATTTTGTGAGACACAAAGTGAGTGCTATTATCTGTCACAACTTCCTTAGGTGCTCCTTCAATGGAAAAGATGTGCTGCAAAAATCTAATATCATTAGATTTTTGCAGCACATCTTTTCCATTGAAAGAGCACCTAAGGAAGTTGTGACAGATAATGGCACTCATTTTGTGTCTCACAAAATAAAAGCATTTGTAGGGGAACATCAGTTTTGGGATTAGCAGTAAAATCTACATAAACCCATTTGGATACATAATCCACTAGTACCATCATGTATCTCTGTGAAGATCGAAGTAAATCAAACGTGCCTGCAAAGTCTAATGCTACTTTGTGCCAAGCTTCATCAGGATAAGGCGCAGGATGAAGTGGTGACACATGCATGATCCAGTACTTATCAGACACCAAACACGTAGTGCAATCATCAATGAATTTAGACTCTTGAGATTCCAATGCCGGCAACAAATAGAATTGCTTGAGAGCTTTACATGTACTGCTCACTCCTAAATGCCCTTTGTGTGCTTCCCCAATGAGCAATTCTCTCAGAGACGTGGGAGGCAAACGCATATCAGCAAGTAACAACACCATCCACCAAGGATAACTCCTCCAAGACTTGTACATACAGATGCAAAGGAGCCTCCACACTTCTTTTCCTTTGCCAACCGTTCTTTATGAATGAAGAAACCATTGTCAAAACAAGATCCTTGCATGCAGCCTCAACCCACATACTGTGTGACACAGTCCCAGAACCATGTAAGAATTCTTGTAACTTTGAAAGTAATCTGACCAGACGTGCAGAGGCTTTTCCTGACCCATTCCCATTAAGCAAGTGCAACAAGGGTTTGTGGTCAGTGAACATGCCAAACTGGGTGCCCCAAATAAAGTTCTTTAATCTTTCACCGTCCATAAACACACCAATGCCTCACGTTCAATTGTACTGTAGTTTGACTCAGCAGAGCTAAGTGAACGTGAGGTAAAAGCAATGGTGTGTTCTTTTCCCTGAGCAAACTGGGACAGAATGGCCCCCAACCCAACCGGACTGCCATCCACCGTAATTACACATTTCGTGCCAGCCAGGAATGGAGACAGAGTAGGGGACAAAATAATAACCTTCTACACAGTTTGAAAAGCCTCATAAACAACATCTGTCCAAATACATTTTATACCCTTCCTTAAAAGATTCCTTAGTGGTTGCACGCACAACATATGCATACCCTTTAACAAACTGTGAGTAGTACTCACTCAGCCCAATAAATGATCTAAGGGTGTCTTTGTCTCTGGGATGCTGTTCTTCCTGAATGGACTTGATCAGAGAAAACTTGGGTGAAATACCTTTGGGGCTAATGATATTCCCTAAATTTCAACAATTCTGAGCAGTCAATTTAAATTTGTCGGAACCCAGAGTAATGCCAAACTCTTTAAACCTTTCAAAAACATCAGATAAAATCTTGATGTGCTCAGACAACGTCCTTGCAAAGATGAAAACATTGTTCTGGAAAGCCCGGACACTTACAATGCCCTCCAAAACGGTGTCCATCAATCTCTGAAAGATGATGGCTGCAGAGGATAAGCCAAACGGTAGCCTGGCCAAGTTAAATGCCCCAAATGGCGTGACAAATGTTGTAAGTTCTTGAGAATTCTCATCCAAAGGGATTTGGTGATATGTTGAATTGAGGTCTAAAAGTGAAAAATAATTCTCCTCCCCAATGTTAGCTAACAGTTCTTGCACTATTGGCAAAGGGTGGCACTCAGCAATAATGTTCTTTTTAAGACTACAAAGGTCGGCACAGAGTCTGATATCACCATTCTTTCTGCAAACAATAACAATGGGGCTCACCCACTCTGGTGACCCAGGATCTTTAGTGATGTCATCCTTGACAATCTGATCAAGTAATTTCTTCAATACTGCTCTTACATTCAATGACACTGGCCAAACTTTGAGTGACTAACACAGCGGTTTTAAAAAAAAAAGTTTGATAAAAATGAACATAGTTAGTTATGCATTCAATAGTATTGTTGAAAATCTCAGGATACACTTTGCACATGCTCTCAACAGATAAATGAAATGGGAACATTAGACAAGCATAATACCCAGCATAGCCAGATCCTGCCACCCAATAATGTGCCTTCCTTTTATGGCAACATAGACCTTGGTAAACACCCTCCTGCCCAAACATGTGACCTACTGCTCAAAATAGCCAAGCATATCTATGTCCTGATCCCCATAAGCCTTGGGATGAACATCTGGGTCTTTTAAAGCCACAGTGCCTCCCCAATGAGCATTAAACAGGATGTCTGAAATAATTGTGATTGGAGCTTCCAATCACACATCATATCAATAGCAAGTGCTTCACCTTAACAACACTTGACAGACTGAATCCTTGACTTTGCCATTCACACCAGTGTTGACTTCCAAATTGAGGACCAAATTAGAGAAGTCTAAAGAACCCTCCTTATCAATTACTTCAATACTATGTACCTTCAAAGGATCGTTACCCATTTTAACATAAACTGTAAAAATTACCTGTTTTCTTACACTTTGAACACATTTTTTGCTCTCTTTGCACCCTGGAAATGTGAAACTTTTCAGGTGCTCCCAGGCAGGATCAATCTGGGTATTTTTAGGGCTGCAGACAACAATTCAATTTGTGGGTGTATGTTGATTAAAATTTCATTTTCGTGCCTTAGGTGCCATTACATAGTCAAGCACTTAAGTTTTTGGCTTAACTTCAAATGCAAGGATTAGGAATTTAGTTTTGGGGCAGGGTTATTTAATCCCTCTCTTGAGCACAATGAATTTAGGGTGCTTTCTCTTAAGCACAATATATGCTCGTGGGTCCGGAGCGTTCATTATTCTACATCTTGGGCGCTGCTATGGAGAAAGTGTTGCATAGTTTTTTGTTTTTTTGAAAATGTAAGTTGCTGTCCTTTATTTATGGAACTTCTATTTTCCCGTAGACTATGCTGTATTTGCATAAACAGCTTGGGTGGTATGGCGTACATGCTCCAGTGTTATACATGCCGTTCTTAGCATGCTGAGTTTGTTAGCCAAGATTCAGTTCAGTGATTATCGTGTTATTCATGGCTCCGGTACAGAGCCACTAGCGTGAATACCTGGATTCAAATGCATTAACTCACTACTATGAGGTTGCAACAATTGTTAAAAAAAAAAAAG
Source organism: Triturus cristatus (assembly GCF_964204655.1). Lineage (NCBI taxonomy): Eukaryota > Metazoa > Chordata > Amphibia > Caudata > Salamandridae > Triturus > Triturus cristatus. Next base: position 116,244,935 of record NC_140580.1, read on the forward strand.
TGGTTACCCACTGTTGTTACGTCATAAAGGAATGCCAGGCTACTCTGGGAGGGCTCTTAAGAGACTGTCAAAGCAGCGCTGGAAACCAGGGAGCACAGATTCTGGAGCCGAGGGCACAGAGAGTGGTGGAGGTGGATGGCAGAAGGCTAGCTACTTGTTTAGGTCTTGCGCCTAGCGTTACAGTGTGTAGCACTGCTCGCGCAGCGCAAGACTTCTTGTAGGGGCTTCAGAAAGCTGACCACACGCTAGTGCATGTGGTTTTGTTATCGTTGCAGGCTATTGGGCGTTGCGTGCGTCTCTCTAACAAAGACAGCACGCAATTGGGTAAATGCGGGTGCATGTCCTGCATTTGCCCCGCCCACGGCCTATTGGTGTCTGTTACCCGCACGGCCGACATCTGTTTTGCATTATCGTGCCCAGACTCGTGCGCCATAATGCAAAACAGATGGCCTGCTCCCTCACACAAGCGCGCGCGCTCTCGCGCACCACTTGTTATCTGTTGCTGTGCACTTCGCTAATGCTTCGAGGCTCGAAGGAACAGAAAGGTACGCGCAAATATTAAGTGCCACCCCTCATTCTCGTGAATTTGGTCGGCCCGAGCTCTGGGGCGCAAAGCCGGCATGATGTTACATTAATTCATGTCCAAGCGCTACCGGTTGGCAAGCAAAGGCAGAGGATCAATAGGAGCTGCGTGGAGCAGCCGGGACCTCGTATGTGGAAAGGCCCACGACTCTAAAGCTACATCGACCCCAGAGGATGATGCTGCTGAGGCAAGGGTGGTTGTAAGGAAACAGTGGCTCGTGTGGATTAATACTTACTGGTATAATATACAATACATGATAGTAATCAAAAAAAGAAAAAGGGTTAAATGTGGTGTCAGAAAGAAAAGTTTAGCCATACACATTAGAACTTCAGTAGAAATTTTTTTCTTTTTATATTCACAATGGAAAAGTTTATGAGAAGTAGACGCAAACTCACAATACAAAATAACAATGTTCATACAAATTTCAAAAAGTGTCCCAGTGAAAAATTAACCTAAGCAAAAGAAAGTGACATAAAGTGCAACATACAAAAGGTTTCAATTTTTCATTACAAAGGCAATCATAAAAAATTAATAAATACAATTATCAACACTTAGTCATTACAAGTGTCAAAAGAATGATTCGCCTTTCACGTCAACGGCGTTTCGACCCTATGACAAATAGAGGGTCTCGTCAGGACAATCTAATATAGGGACACCTAAGAAAAAAGATAATAAAGAAAAAATCTTGTCAGGATAAAATGCTCTTTTTTTCTCTCTAAAAAAAAAGAGATTAGTGGAGCATTAGTATTAAGTCTCTCTACCTGGTCGTTGTAGATGATATCTAACATACATATATATGCAGTGTAACCGTGCTCGATGTGAAATAAAATACTCACAAGGGCCCAGCTGGGTACTATGAACAAAAAAACTATTAGTGCCAAAATATATATTATAAGGATACACGATAGTGGGAAGGCTGAAACTTTCTACTTACCCCTGTGAGAAGAGACTCACGAAGAGGCAGAGGCGAGGGTGGTGGCAGATGAAACCTCCTGATCCAGACGCACCCTGAGGCACCTCTGCCCGGACCGAGAGTACCCGCTGTGTCCATCGACACGCATTCTGAGTGAGGTAGGTGGCGTGTGTGCCGCTTCCCAGCCTTCCAGGAGGGAGGACCACAATTAGCCTGGGGTTGCCCTCAGTCATCTTGCAGGATGCTCACAGTGCCTCACACAGTTAGACTTCCGCCTTACTTGTTAATGTTTGCACATCGATAGAATCTTCTGAGAGATGCTCATGTGCACTCAGGATTCAGTCACAGGGATGCGGTGCGTTGAGTATAATGCCAGACAGTACGTGTGGTTAAAGCACCAGCTACAGCAAACTGTGCGCAACTTACAGGGAACAAGTATATATGTAATTGAGTGGCGGGGTGGCTAGCAGGGGTTGCCATGCTCTAAAGGAGTACCGTGGAGTTGGTTGACTAACATTATACATTTTTTTTTTTTTAGCTTTAGTTGCGCAAACTAGACCCGAAGGTATCCGAGAGTTTTTTGTTACGCACGGGAGGTTAATTGATTTTCCCAGAATCATAGGTGTTTTGAGGGTCCCTGCCAAGACTCGAACCCGGTTCCGCTGTTTCGGGGTGGAACTCCTCTAGCCATGAATGTAGAGAGGAAGAAATCTACCTCATTGTCTCTAGAATGCGCGTGGGAAGGAGAGCTCAGAGAAGCTGTACCCCTAGCGCTTCTGTAAACGTAACTGCATTCAAGAATCGGACAAGAGGCTCTGGATTTCCGGTCTCTTCCTCTGGTCATCCTAATGCCCCTTTCAGTCTCATTGGGGCGCTCACAGCAATCCCAGATTTGCAGGGCTCATCCTTCTTTTTAAGGATTGAACAACGGCCCTGCTGAGAACTGTAATTAAAGACAGCTCTTGCTGACCCCTGTGACCCGGAATAAAAAGAAATCTGGAGAACTGGATGCTGACGCAGTGCTCTTTCACAGGCTGTTCCTTCCCATGACTGTTGACAGGACGGTACCACGCCTCGTAGCTACCTTTGAATTAGTTGTAAGTGCATGCCTGTGTTTAGAGGGGCTGTGACGTGTAATCCTCACTTCACACACCCTCACAAAGCAGGGGTCCGCCACCAACTGGAACCCAGCAGACCTGTCGGATTTGTAGTGTTTAGGGGAGGCACACAGGAGTAGGGGAGGCCTAGGGCATGGGGGACTGCAGGGACAAACAGGACACAACAGCCAGGGTCACTGTGGTGGGCCGAAGACCACGAGCGGTCTCGCGCCCGTTTATTTATACCGTCGGGCGTGCCCGCCCTCCGGGTGCGTGGGTGCGTGACCAGCGTGCTGGAACGGGCCGGGTGGCTCCGTTACCACATCCCTCCAATCTTTCAGATACAGAGATCATTTCTCGCTAAACAGTTCGGTTCTTGCGCACACCACGCAAAGTCTCTGAGTCTCTTACTTGGGGCCGGGTTTGGCCGAAGTCCATATGGCCGACTCCGTGGAACATCTCCTCGGCCTGTTCCTCCCGCCCCTCGGCCACTGGGCGCCTCGGCCTCGGCGGAGGGCCCGCCTTCTCGATCGCCCGCCCCGGGCAGTGGGGGTGCGCTCCGCGATGGGCTCGCCGGCACTCCTGGTGAGCCGCACCCTTCCGGGGCCTCAAACTCTTCCTCCTCCTGGTCGGTCTCGGGGACGCCAGATGTTATTCGTTTAAACCAAGACGCATTTCGCGTTACCGTCCGCGTCCCTCTCCTGGCGGACACCATGGTGCCCTGTACTTCGGTCACTTCCCACACCTCCGGTTCGAATGGGGTGCGATACTTCCAATTCGGGTACCGGTCTTTCAGGATAACCCCGTCTCCCACCTGGAGACTCCTCGCCCGGGCTCTTCTCGTCAGACTGGCCTTCTCGTTGGAGGTCCGCCTTCTCCCTTGCGCCGCCTCTTGGTCTAGCGGCGTGGGCTGCCACGCATGACTCGCCGGGATATTGTCCCTGGGGGCCTTCTTGAACAGAAGGTGCGCTGGCGCACACCTGGTCGTACAGTGGGGGGTCCGTCGGTAAGCACTCAGGAACTGCGAGAGGCACTGATCCGCGTCTTCTCCCTGCTCGACTCCAATTCTCAGCGCCCGGTTCATCGTGCGCATGAAGCGCTCCACCTCCCCATTCGCCTGGGGCCACTGCGGGGTAATCTTCCTGTGTCTGACCCCTCGAGCCGCGAGGTATTCCTGGAACTCTCGCCCTTGGAACGGGGGCCCGTTGTCCGACCGGACTTCCTCAGGTAGGCCCATCATGGCAAATATGCGATCCAGCGCCGCTCGCACCTGGTTGAATGCCGTCGATGACACCACTTCCACCACCGGGAACTTGGAGTGTGAATCCACCACCACTAGGGTGTGTCGCCCATCCGGGAACGAACCAAAGTCTACACTCAACTTGGACCAGGGTTCCAGACAGGGGTCCTCCGTGATCACTGGGTGAGGCGTCGGCTCCCCCCCCCGTGATGCTGCACGAGTGGCAGTTGCGGATGGCTTCCTCAACCAGCACGTCCATCCGAGGGAACCACACCTTGCTCCGCAGCCTTGCCTTGGTCTTAGAGATGCCTTGATGCCCTTGATGCGCCAACCTAACCACCTCTCCTTGGAGACTCCTCGGAATGACGAGTGTTGCTCCTCGCAGGACCACGCCATGCGGCCCCTCGCTGAGTTCACTCCGCGCGTTCCACACCTGCTGTCGATACACTTTCTCCTCTTCTGTGAGGGCTTGCACTCCATCCAAAAAGTTCCGCCAGTGGTGGGTCGCCAGCGTGCGCTTCACTTTCACGAGGCAGTCGTCCAGCTCCGTGGCCTTGCCGATGTCTTCCAACGTGAGTGCCACCGGGCATGCCGCTTGCAACACCAGTCGGACGAACTCCTCCGTTTCCGCCTCATCCGCCTGATCAGGGTGCATCGGCTCCGGGTGGCGGGACAGGAAGTCCGCTGGGTTACTGGCCCCTGGTCGGAACACGACCTCAAATCGGTATGCTTGTAACGGGACCGCCCATCTCTCGATCCTTGGGGGCCCTAGCCTCGCCGTGCCGGCAAAGAGCGAAACCAGGGGCTTGTGGTCGGTGACCACCCGGAAGTCGTGACCATAGAGGTAGAGATGGAAGTGTTGACAGGCCCACTTGATGGCCAGCGCCTCCCGCTCAATCTGCGCGTACCTCATCTCCGTAGCCGTCAGAGCCCTGCTGGCATACGCGGTCGGGACCCATTCTTTCGCCTCCGTCTCCTGCATCAGGACCGCGCCCAGCCCCACGGGGCTCGCGTCCACCACCACCTCTGTCCGCCGGTGGGGTCTGAAGTACGCCATCACCTTGTCATCTATCAGCGCGTCCTTGACCGCTTGGAACGCCATATCTTCCTTAGCCGCCCAAGTCCAGGGATGACCACTCTTCGTGAGAAGCCGGAGCGGCTCCGACAGGGACGCCAGATTGGGAATAAACCTCCCGCAGTAGGTTGCCATCCCTAGGAAACTCCTGACCTCGGTGGCAGATGTGGGCCTCGGGGCAGCGCGGATCGCTACCGCTTTCTTCGGATCCACTCTCAGGCCTTCCCTCGAGAAGATGTAGCCGAAGAATTCGACCGACTCCTGGTAGAAGGAGCACTTGGCTTCGTGCAGGGTGAGGCCACTGTCCGCTAGCCGCTGCAGCGTGTCTCGCAGATGCCGATGGTGTTCTTCCAGAGTCCGTGAGAACACCAGAATGTCGTCACTTAAGTTGATGACTCCCTGGAGACCCGAGAGAGTCTCCCTTATGGCGTTTTGGAACACTTCGGCCGCTGACGATATTCCGAAGCTCAAACGCTTGTATCTCCGCAGGCCAACGTGGGTGGAGAAGGTGGTTATATTGCGGCTGTCGGGGTGGAGTTCAAGCTGGTGGTACCCCGCGTTGAGATCCAGTTTCGTGAACCACTGCGCGCCGTTGAGGTCGGCTACGATATCGTCCATGGTGGGCGTGAGGTGCCTTTCGCGCTTGACTGCCTTGTTTGGGAGGCGCATGTCTACACACAGTCGGATGGCGCCGGGCTGCTTGGGTTTGGGCGCCACAACTAGGGGGGATACCCACGGGGTCGGACCCGATACCTTCTCAATCACCCCCAAGTCTTCCAATTTTTGTAACTCCTCCTCTACCCGTGGTCGCAGGAGGAATGGTATTCTCCGGTGACGCAGCGCCGTGGGCCGGACTGTCGGGTCCACGTGTAGTTTGAACTGCTTCCCGCGTAGGCATCCTAGACCTTGAAACAACATCGGAAAGTCCTTCAGTATCTCCCTTGCATGCAGGTCGTGCACCTGATTCGCGAAGAATACCAGCGCCAGATCTTCGGCGGTGTGGCAGCTCAGCAGGGTGCCTCTCTTGCCTTCCGCCACGTGGAATGTCGTGGCCAGCTGCCGGCCTTCGCTGACGACTTCAACGTCGATCACCCCTCGCAGGGCCAGTGGCCGGTCACTGTCATACGTGAAGATTTGGGCTTTAAAGGGTCTCAGGGGTGGGCGTGGCGACAACCTCTCATACTGGCAGCTGTCCATGACGTTCACCGACGCCCCCGTGTCGATGAGAGCACTCACCGGGGACCCGGCCACCATGATGTCACACATGGGCGGCGGTCTTCTCCTCGTGCCTTCCCGGCCTACGAACGACACGAAGAATACTTCCTCTTCTTCCCCTTCTTCATCGAACTCTGGCTTGGAGTTTTCGCGCAGGGCGGCGGATTCCTCCACTGTCAGTTGGTGTACGCGCGCCGCGGCTCCACGTGGGCCGGACGCACCTCCGCGCCCCCTTCGGCCACCTCTGCAGACCTTTGCAAAATGGTTCGCTCGGCCGCACTTCAGACATGTCTGTCCCATTGCGACGCACCGGCCGCCAGGTGGGTGACCTAGGCCGCAGTTGCCACATGTGCTACCCTGTGGAGCCCTCGCGGCTCCTCGCTGTTGGTTCGGTCGCTTCTGCATCGCGTCCACTCTCTCCTCCTTGATTGCCGTCGGTTTCGTGGCAGCCGCTGGCCGATTGAGGGCCGCCTCCATCGCATCCGCTCGAGCGTTGGACAGCTCGTGAGACCGGCCCAGGACCAGGATGTTGTCGAGGGAGATGCCTGGCTCCCGTAGGATGAGACGCCGCAACGGGACCGACCTGCACCCTTGTATGAGTTGAGCCCGAATCTCTGCCCTCTGGTCCGGCAGCTCACAGGATAGCGAGAGTTTCCGCAGGCGTGCATAGAACACGTCGATGCTTTCATTTTCTTCTTGTCGCGCCTGGCGAAGCTTAAACCACTCAAAATCGGGGTTCGTTTGGGGGTCAAAATGGCGGTTCAGGGCCCTTATGGCGCCCGCATAGTCGTCGTCGTTCCCCCGGTCCGGTAGAGTTTCGAAGAGGTCGTACAGTTCTTCACCGCCGTAGCACATGAGGAGAGATCTCTTGACCGTGTTGTCCGTCTCCCGCACTCCGACAAAGTAGTGCTCCAGCCGTCCGATCCATGATCGCCACCGCACGGCCGCTGTGGAGGGGTCCGACAATTCACTGAACGGCGGCAGCGGGGCCACCGCGCTGTGTCCAGGCGCGGCGGCCGCGGGCTGCGCGGCGGCTACTGGCTGAGACTGCTGCGCCGTGCCACTTCCGCTGGGGGCAGGGGTCGTCATACCCGTCACCCCTCACTGCTCACCTCCCCGACCGTGGCTGCTTGGCTGGTGTCCAGGCGAGACCACCGTTGCACTCCTCCCTCAATTGGGCCGCTGCAGGCCACTTGCCTGTCGCAGCGCGCAGGCGAGACCTTTTCTTCCGCTGGGGCTGCGCGTGGGCGAGACCTGTGCTGCTGGTGGTGCTGCGCGTAGGCGAGACCTGCTCAATCACCGAGTGCTCGTTTTTTTTTTTTTTCTGAAAGCTTTATTGTCCGCTCTTCCCCTCAGGCACCGCTGAGGACGCCCTCTGCTGCAACCGGCTGTCGGGGCCTTCACCGGCAGAGCCAAAGCCAGCTACGACCTACCGGACGCCCACGCAGCACACGAGGGCCGACTTCCCCCTCTGACGGAGCTCACCTGCAGAGCGTTCGCTTCAAGACGCGCACAGCGAGGTCCTCCTTGTTCCGCCTCCGCGGAGAGCGCCGGGCACCTTCAGGCAAGTTCGAAGAGCGCCGGAGAGGCGAGGCGCGGGTAGGCTCCGCCCTCGTCGCCAATGTAGTGTTTAGGGGAGGCACACAGGAGTAGGGGAGGCCTAGGGCATGGGGGACTGCAGAGACAAACAGGACACAACAGCCAGGGTCACTGTGGTGGGCCGAAGACCACGAGCGGTCTCGCGCCCGTTTATTTATACCGTCGGGCGTGCCCGCCCTCCGGGTGCGTGGGTGCGTGACCAGCGTGCTGGAACGGGCCGGGTGGCTCCGTTACCACAGGATTGACTTTCCCTTGCCTGTTATAGAAGACAACTATGAATCTTCGCTATTCCAAACATTTCCCAAGCCAACGATGGGAATCTGAATGTTACACCGGATAGGGCCCAGCACTGATCACACATGCATGACTTGCACTATTAAGTACGGTAGAGAATGTGGCCTAACTTCCAGAGCCGCCAACTTTGCAGGTGGGGAACCAGCTTCAAGCCTTGGTATTGTAAATGACAATGCATTTTAATATAATAATGCCAACAGCTCAAAATCTCACAATTGCGAGACCTATTGCACTGTAAATGCTTGTTTTCTTTTATTTTGGACACGGGCCATGTTCTTGGTGGCATCATAGACCGCTTGAGCTTTTATTTTGTTGCCTATTTGATGTCACTCAAAACCTCTCTGTTGAAAACATCCCCATAATTGACTGTTACCCATCTAAAATTCTATATACGTAGTAGACGCAAACAAACTAATATCAACAATCGTCATAAACAAGGAAGCCATGATGTCTTTTTATTTGATGACATGATGTAGGGTTTGGACGCACACTGTTCACTGCATGGCCCCTTTATAAAGAAAGAAGCTGAGGCAGCCATTAATGCTTCCTCACACCTATCGATAATTTCAGCCTTGCCATGAAGACGTACTTGCTCCAATAACGTAATGAGTCACAGTCGCTCAGAGGATGGAGTATCAGAGGGATTATTAATCTGGGAGAAGCAAAATACCATTGCAGTAGATTTTAATTCCCTGACCTGACAGGGACGCAGATGGTGACTGTGCATAAATTGACAAATTAACTGCAAGGGCGCCTTGCCCACAGTAGCAGCTCCTGAAATATTGCTGCCAGTGTAGTTTGTGCGGGGGAGCGATAGATGGGTATGCCAAGGAGATGCATTCGCCTGCTGCTCCCTTCCTGGAAAAAAAAGAATATATATATATCATAAAATGCAGAAGGTGGGCGGAGGTTGGAAAGCTTGTGCCGCAGGATCCTGGGTACATGTACTGCAGGATGCTAGCTGTCTGTGCCGTTGAATATGAAGCTCTACTTTGCTGGCAGTTGTGGTACTATGCCTGCTTGCTGCATTTTCATGTCTGGTATGTTCTCCCCGTGTACTGTGGGAGCATTCATACACATTCACGCATGCATTCCCTTTGACACAAGCAGTCAGGCATGACAGCCCACTAAGAAGGCATTCCCCAGTGAGTTTACAGTGTGTTCTGGTCCTGGTTAGTGGCTGCTACCGGACAAGGGTGGTGGGTAGGGGGGACGGCAAGGGGGAATTGAGGGGGGAAAACATTTACCTTGAAACGGCCAGCCGTCGCCTCTCCCCGTCCCCTTCATCTTCCTTCCTGTCTCCAGTCCCAGCAGCAGGAAGTGCCCAGGCTCCCCAAAGCCAATAACAATGCTGCAATGCAGCGTTGGTAATTGGTCCGAGCACCGTGGTTTGCCCACAGACGGGGACAGGGAGCCTGTGCATGTTTCCCACCAGGCTGTGCATTATAGCCTGGTTGGGAACCTGCAAGTGCACATGAACTGTTTGCACTTAGGGAGTGCAAACCACTCCTCCCCTGCTCTGGCCAGCCCTGCCCTATAATGAACAAGGCCACTGACTGCAATAGGAAAAATAAAGTGATAATAACGATATGTGATTGTCATTTTATTTTTCCTTTCACATAGTAAGGCGATGCTCCTCCGCCTTAGCGTAGAAGCCGCCACTATCTTTTAGTCTTGCACATTGGTCTTTCATACAATGTTTCCCACTTTAGCATCATTATCACGCTGCACGTACACTATCTCCCGATGTTCATCTGATGGCCTTTACTGATTTTTACTGTTTGCTTTGTCTTTGCTACGCACAGAGATGGTCAAACACCTTTATGAAGTGCTTAATTTGTTAAAAAAAAAAAATAAAAAAAAAAAGTAAATGCCAGGGCCCATCTCGGGAAGCCACTGCGCCCTGCACCACCCATTGCCCCTGTTAGCTCTTCCAAGGACAGAACCAACACAAGTGCTAACCATCACACTCCTACAAGTGTCACAATTCACACTATTGCAGGCTATCCAAAGCTATAATAATGGTGTGAGTGACAGGAGTTTTTCATTTTGAATATATATTGACTTATTAAACGTTGTTGTGCTTAGCTCAAACTTTGGAAAGACAACGCCACCATGTGGTGGACTGTCACTAGAGCCGAAACTAACAATTAAGTGCCACCGCCTCAAATTAAGCACTGCCTTTATGCAGACCAAACGGTGGAATGCCTTATTAAAAATAGTTGCACATACCACACCCCTGCATGAACTGGCTATCAGCAGCTGCACATGTCCAGATGAATGCTTTGGGCGTGGCAGGAAATGTTACGACTGATGAAAAGAGGACCCTCTGTCTGGCTGCCCATTTTAAAGTCGATTTTCATACGTAACCCTCGCTAACACAGGCTTGTGGCTTGCACAAAATGTAATAAAATAAACAAAAATAGGGGGAGATGGAGGTAGATGTTGCGTTCATCCTCCAGACTGTGTGTAGTTATTAACGAATCTGTAAATGACAGTTCAGAGAACCTAAACAAAGGGAAGGGCTCCCGCTAAATGTGCGAAACAACGCCCCGAATCTAAGAAGAGAAAATTCTCTTCTTGAGTCCCCTCACTCACCAAGGGTTGCCCCTAGGTGACATGCTTCATCATTGGGGCCATCCCAGACCGCTACTGTCGGGGGCGTGCTGCAACTTGCGGAACTACGAAGGAGCACTTTTGGGAAAAAATGTGTAGTGCAGCGTTTGGGGGGAGTGGTGATGGTGATGCTAAAAATACCTAGCTAGTGAGCGATTAATTTATTCCTGCTCCTAGTTGGTATGAATAAAAAGGGTTAATAGTAAGGAGGAAGTGTAACTGTTATGTGTATACTATCCCTAGTATTTGGTCAACATGTTTCGAGGTGTCCCCTAAACCTCTTCTTCAGAACCACGTGGGGACTCAAGAAGAGAATTTTCTCTTCTTAGATTTGGGGCGTTATTACACACATTTAGCGGAAGCCCTTCCCTTTAGTTAGGTTCGCTGATCAGTTGCACAAAATGTAGACATGGGTGCCAGTAACTTTCAGAAACAGTGGTTAGTACACTTACACTTTCCTTTAGAGCCAGGTCTGAGAGAGACTACTGCACACAGCTCCTGAGCCCCTCCAATGGTCATTACCCAGGTCATGAGTCCAGCTCGCCCTAGCTACAGGCTGGCCATGCTTGTGGCTTCGAAGTACTACGAGTAAGTAACATTTGTGATTGCTGCCCAGCTCAGTGGTATACATTCAGTTGGCCTGAATGGGATTCAGCGGTGTGCCTTTAAAGTAGCGAAATAACAAATTAATCAATTGCTTACCAGTAATCTTCGTTACTCCGAATCAGGAGCTCCTTGTCTCAGTCCTTATATATGAGGCGTGCTTCTCTGTCCCCGTCAGATTACACTAGGGGCCAGATGTACGACCCTATCAATTTGCAAGTCGCAAATTGCGTTGCTTTGCAAGTCGCAAATTGCGACTCGCAAATAGGAATTTACAACAGTGTCTCAGACACTGTTTGTGATTCCTAATGGAGTCGCAAATTGCCTGCCTCATTAATATTCATAAGGCAGGCGCAATTGCGACCCCCATTAGGAATGGCTAGCACTCCCAGGGATGGTGGACTGCTGGGGTCAGCGGACCACCATGTTTGTGACTGCTTTTTAAATAAAGCAGTTTTTTTTAATGCAGCCCGTTTCCCCCGAAGGAAAACGGGATGCATTTAAAAAAGAAAAAGGAAACGTTTTTGTTTCATTTTTTAACATTAGGCAGTGGTCCATGGGACCACTGCCTGGTCTTAAAAAATATGTTCGCACACACTCACAAAGGGAAAGGGGTCCTCTGGGGACCCATTCCCATTTACGAGTGGCTTACCACCTACTTGAAGTAGGCCCTTGGTATGCCCCTTCCTAATAGCGAGTTACAAACCCTATTTTGAGAGTCGGTAATAGGTTACTGACTCGCAAAATATGGTCCTACAGCTGGCCCTTAGTCTTGTCTGTATTTTCACCGACTCCCTTAAAGTCCCTCCCTTCTCCACAGCACTTCCTGTCTTAACAAGCCAGTTTATTAGTGCCAAGCTAAGGAGGGAGGGCTGGGAATATGACTGGGACGAGGAACTCCTATTTGGAGTATTGGTTTGTTTTATCCACCTGCTCAAATTTGCAGATGCAACTTACTTACCTTTGTTCGCTGCCCATGAGCAACAAACAACACATTTGATGGGCAAAACTCCATGAAATTTGATCTATGCCCAGAATACTTTTGCTGAATTGGCCTCCCGGATTTCTGTAGTAGGCATTCGCCCATCACTGATCTTTGAGATAAGCTGCATAGGAAAGGCCCTATTTGCCTGCAGGTGAATCTATCTAAACGCGCAGTTCTATTTTTGGAGACCCCTAAGCAGTGCTTAGTTTGTGCCGGTGGCTGTGGGGTTGGGCATTGGCTCTCATTTTGGAAGCCAGGATTTACTTTTCTTCATCAGACTGATCCTGAGCAAGAGAGATAAAAAAAGGCAGAAAAGGGGGAAGAAAAAAAAAGGGTAACAGTGACAGAGAAGGAGAGAATTAAAAACGACCAGAAGAGTGAGAGAAAAAGACAGGAAGAAAAAGGCATGAGTTGTAATCAAGGCTGTTGGTGTTCGGCCACCTTGACATTGAGGTGTGTCAGCATTAGCCTTCGAAGAAAAACGCCGCCACCTACCTTTCTTTTTATTCTATTTTTTTTAAACAAATGAAATGCTGCCTGTAAGTGGCATGGCCGCCAGAGATTCTTATCCCAAGTTAAGCTAGTGGCTGCATTCTTATGGATGCAGACCTGTAGCTCGTGTCTCAGATTGCTCCTCATTACATATTGTTTCCACTGAGAACTATGAGAAGAATGTTCCATCTTTCATTTCCATCTTCTCAGCCTCCGGCAGAGTGCAAGTTATCATGGCCGCAGTGCTTTTGAGGATACATTATGCAAATTGGTTTCCTTAGGGCCTACCTCATCGGAGGATTACAGCGTCGCCAGAATGGAGTAGCCAGAACCCTGCAGCATCAATCCTGGATGGGTCACGCGGCCCTTGCACTGACCTTCCTTCCACTAGCTCTAGATCGGTCCTTTCCAGGCGCCCTGTGTCGCCCGCTGATCTAACCCTGCATGACTGAGAGAGATATAAAGAGATACTGACCCACAGGAGATCTTTGTGCAGACTATGGCCTCAGCCTTGCAATCCCACACTTCAAGAGGACCAGCAAGGGAGGCCAACCCTTCTCACTGCAGGTGACCGGAATGGTCGCGATGTTAGATTTCTGCACTGGATTTCAGGAAGCAAGCAGTCCATTATGCCAATGCACCTTGCTTCAAAGGGTAGCTATGTCATGGTGCTTAGCACAGGAGTGATCTGATCAATATGATGGTGTCTGGTTTCGTATAGAAACTTGAAGCCACTAAAGAGCCGATAGTGCACAGCACCAACAGTATATACAAAGCCATTGCCTAACCTAAAACACTTGCCTTGAATATGTCTCTGAATCTGTGTCAGTTTCAATGTATTTTAGTCGAAGAAAGGTTTAGAGTTTTACTGTAATGTAGAGATTTTTATCTGATATGAGAAAACATCCGACACCTAACCGCAAGACCTGCCTGGACCTTTTCATGAGGAGATGCTGATTTGTAGTGTGAGTGACTATTAAGTATTTGGGAAGTCCCACAGAAGAGGCATGGTGCTAACTGAGGGTCCCATCATGAATGCTCTTATTTTAAGTGATAATAATGGCAGGATAGGTTGTACTGTGTACAAGTTATACAAATTATAAAACAGTTTGAATGTAAGGTTTGCCGGAAGTGTCTTTATCAGCTGGTTTGAACTTTTAGTCTAACAGTTTCAATCATTTCTCCTGTTTAAGCAATGACAACCTGCCCTTAGTACCGAAAATAATCACCACTGTGTGTTTGGTATCATTAGAGACAGTTGTTAGCTATCCATTTTTGAATATCTCCCAGAAGGGTGGCCAGATAGAAGCAAGGCAGTGGTTTTTGGAAAAGTTTAAAGATATCCAAGTGTTATTGGCATAAAATTGGACATTTGTGTTACAGTTCTGTCCTCAGTCAAAGAGTCAACACGGATACATGTTAACACGCGTAGGAGAAAGGACAGGCTCCGGTGGTACCCCATATCTGAAGGTTGCAGAATGAGTAATGTAGGCCCCCAGCTTCATCTGTTTGAGGGGACCTTCAAAAACGAATTGAGCCCTTTAATTATGTGAGGCTCACCCCTCAACACAGTGGGCAAAAGTTTTATAAGAATGTCATGGTCCACTATGTTTAAGGCAGCCGAAATGTCCAGCCAGACTAACGGGGGCACTGCCCCTTCACTCATAAAATGTAGACAGTCACCCAAAAGTTGAGCAAAGATGACTCTGTCATATGTATGCCCGGATTGTTAGTTACACGTTAATGACTGGGTGCAAACTGTATATACTCGGGCAGTGTGATTGCACCCCATCATTTCTGAACAATAAGTAGTTAATTGCCCTGGAATGGGAACAACCATGCAGACCATGTTTTTCCAGTTCAAATTCTGTAACATATATTCTTTTTCATGGGGATGAATGCTCTTATTTATGACATGATCTAAAAGGATGGTAAATGGGGGCAGGTGGCTAGTGTGGGAAGGGCAGGCGGAGGCAGGGCAGGCTGGTGTGAGTCAGGGGGAGCATACTATCCTTTCCCCGAGCCACAGGTAGGGGGAGGCATGGACCAGGGCCATGCTGTGCTTGCAGCCCAAGCCTCATGTGATTCTACTGTCTAAACTTTCCGAGTAGTAAAATCTGTCCAGGTGTTCCCACATCTGTGAAATCTAGGTGTGTGAACACCCGGTCAGGTATAATCGGGAGTGGCCAACTTACATTCAAGGCTGTAGTGGGCAAGTTCTGATTAAATAGAGGAAAGGGTCTCGTTTTAAACAAAAGATTGTATTTGGGTGACAAACTTTTTCAGGATATTTGCCAGATTCTGCAGTTGAATTATAGTATGAAAATTCGCTAGATCCAAAATGGGTTGCTTTTTCTTTCTTTTTCTTAAGAACAGGAGTCAATAGGCTTTCTTTGAGAGTGGCAGGTACACATGCTATTTTATGGATACATTTATGAGATGTTAAATAAGGAGGAAAAATTTGGATGAATGTTGTTTAAGCACCCAGGCTGGTGCAGTCTATCACTGAATTTCTTGGTTAGAGAAGTAAATATATGGAGGAAATACGTTTTAGGCTTATAGAATGAGGTTGGAAAATAGTTGATGACCCTCCACTATTATCTTCAGTGAAGGTGACAGCTCAGGCCGCTTATCATTTGCAGCCATAGATAGGTTTATAGTGCTTATTTTGTCTGAAAAGTATTGACAACTGTTTCATATATTTCTTGAAAGGGAGAAACCGTGTTTGTTGGCAATGCCCGAATGGAACATGGATACCAAGATGAATGGCGTTATAGTGGACGGTAAAAATACACACACATTCAATTAGTTACCTTATTTACTTAATTGTTTTGGAAGGCACTGACCTTTGACAGAAATCATTTTTGTAGTGCTCCTCCAGTAGAAGCAGCCAATCAAGATCAAGAACCTATCCCCTTCTGGAGTTTTTCAAGATCTCCGGGAGGACCGGTGTCTATTGGAGGATAATTCATGCTCTGTATTTGTCAGGATTCAACCAGTGATCCGCTAGTCCCTGTCCCATGTGTAGTGGGAAAGTTTGGTGGTGGTCGGGGGTGGGAGAAGGGGACTCTTGGGTGGGGGGGGGGGGCTTGCTCTATCATTTCGATGAAGGAAAGGAATGCCTGGTAAAACAAAAAGTATCAGGCTGCCGAAGTTGTTGTGTGAAAAGCTGTAATTAAAGTAAAACAGTCAGTCTTAAAATGAGGGCATGTGCTTTGGTGGTAAGACCAGGAGACCTTAACTCTAATAACAGCTCCTCCCTCAGCCTAAATGTGTGACCTTGGCAGATCGCCCCGTGTCTCATGTCAAAGGGTTGAACCTTATAAATGGCCTTACAAAATAAGTCCCATGTTTTTAATGCCATAGTTTATGATGGGGGTTGCATGCAGTATTGGTAGGTTTTTGTCTTGAAACACCTGATTTTCAGACCATTAGAAGGCAGGGTGTTACTAAAGTCCATTCAAAGGGGACATACTTTTTAAACGCACTATAAAGTCGCTTACTGCATGGGCACTATTTCATTCTAATTACGTTCTGTTGTTTGGTGACGCTTCTGCAGCTCTAAAGCAAGGTTTTACTTATTTCTGGATTTACTCCTAAAAAGCTCTGTCTTCTTTCTCAGACTTTTTACCTCGGGAATTCTGGATTAAGAAGTATTACAATGCCGTCATAGTTCATTATATGTGTTATTTACAACCTGAGTGCACACGTGTCGGGTTCTAACCTTTGGTTACTTAGTTTGCGTTGGTGGTAAGTTCATTTATAGGTTGTGTTCCAGCTTCCAATCAGGTGGTCTGTAGACTAAACTAATACTGACTTTCTCCATAGATGAGGCGTTTGGAACAAGGTATGACATTGGGATGCCCTGCTTAGTCTCCATTTTTACCCACACCTTCCTCCAATGGTTACCCCCCATTTTTACAACCTTCTTATTTTATTAGGTACCATCCTGCCTTGTGCATATAGGCCTGATGGGAGGGGAGGATGGAGGCAGGCTTGGGGGAAGAGGTTTCAAGGGGAGAAGAGACCCTACAGGATTCAATGTACTGCATTTTCACATTTAACATTAATTTATGTTCACACAATGCTCTGCTGCCAGTTTGATCAGTAGTGCAGACCTCATACTCCACTTGCACTTTCTGATTACCCTCTGACTCCAAAGCCCTCAATACCTGGCATGTTTTGCATTAGTCTGTTGTAGTCTTCCTCTTGACATTGAATTCAGGTCAGATTGGAAGGTACCATTGGTATATCTTGAATTGGGTGAATATTTTTCATGGTGGCAGCAGGAATGTGATTGGGTAATGTGGTGAATATTGCTCTCCAAATTGATGATCACTGGAGTGCTATGAGTCTTAATTTTACACCTCACATCGCCCCCCACTTTTTCCTTCAGTAGTTGATCTGGAGGGTAAACATCGTTTATTCCGAAACCGGAACACCGCATGGCATTATTACACGGTTGTTACAGCGACCGCATTGTTACAACGCATACCATTACTCCGCAAGTCGGAACAACGACTTGCTCTAGGGGTCAGAAGGTGTTGGATTTAATATCCAACACCTTCCCTACTGTTGCACAGACTGGAGTTGGAATAGTAAATTATACTATTCCAAACTCCAGCGCCCCCTACAGTAAGTCGTTGTTCCAACATGTGGAAATGTGCCTAAAAGTGGGCACACTGATGCAGGGCCACCCTCTTGTCCACGGGTCCAAAGACCAACAAAATAGAGATGGGCACTGGAGTTGGAATAAATAACAAATGTGTTAATCACTCATGAGTGGGACCACGTCCACACAACACTCTCTAGTTTTGTAGGAGGTAGTACACTGAATTCACAAACCATCGTCCCTTTTATACCATTTTGTTGCAGTGTAAGCATGTGAACAGAAATGGAAAGAACAGTTTTAGAAATAGCTATCAGCAAACAAGGGCAGATGAATAACCACTTGGTCAGCAAAGCGACATGCTCCACCACGATTAGCTAGAGTAATATTAGCAATTTCAGAGGCCCACAACAGTGCGAACCAGGCTCTATTGGAGCCATTATGCGAGAATGGCAAGGGAATGAAAGGTGTTCCTCCCTTCTTCTGATGAGCTGGCATCATTCCACATACCCAGCAGTTGGTAGTGTTTGTAGCATTATGAGTATTAGGCAACATTTGTATGAAAGTGTTATTGAGATATGACATTCTGTGCTTTGTTTCATGATAAAGAAGAGTGAAATAATAATGTTCGGTGGGGACAGGAGTAGTAGCAGTCAGTAAGTTTTCGAGCCGGAGCTACTTCCTCCACAACCCACATTATCACAGTAATAACAGCAGTCAAAGTTAGTCCAGTAACAAACAATGTGTATTTGCTACAGATTTTTTCAGCATTCGATTTCTCCTCAGACATGTTTATCTTGCTCGCAAGCAACAAAACAGATGGTGCCCTAAGGTCCTGGGCAGGCGTTGGTTTCTTCACTAACGTTGAGACGAGTAGCGACTAAAAGGCTACCCCCCTTTGTAGTCAGTCTTTAACCACCCAGGACAGTGGCTCAAATGTTCTCTTTTTGCAATTAAATGTCTTTCTTCCTGGATCGAAGCAGATATCTAGATGTACCAGGGATCGTGTGGTCCGGAAAGACTTCCTCAGGTCCTTCAGGTGACGCAGCTGGCCCTTTCTCGGTAATCAAAATGTCGCGGTGATCTTTCAGTGCAGTAGGTTCCACCAAGGCGAACGGAACTTTCTTGCAGTGTGTAACATGCACCCAGTTCTCCCTGTTGGTCACTTACACTGCAGTTCTGGTAGCAAGGAGGACCTGCTCTGGGCCACACCAGCGAGGTTCCAAGCAAGTCACCTGCTGAAAGACTTTGATCATCACCTGGTCGCCAGGGCGCAAATTGTGTCCATCACCTTGCGACCTGTCTGGAATAGCTTTCCGTGCCTGCTGATAAATAGAAGACAAGCTGTCAGTTAACTGGGACAAATAGTCACTCATCAACACGTGGGGAACATCATGTATAGGGCAAGGCTTAGGGACCCCCCAAATATTCATTGCCCTGCAAAAAACAATTTAATGCGGCGTAAGGCCAGATCGTGTATATGGTATTGAGCAGTGCCGGCGATATCAGGATGATTTCAAACTTGCATGAGTTGTTTTGCTATTGAGGATGCACCAACATGTGCCGGCCCATGTGCCATGTGAATAAAGGTATAAAAGTAGTCTGTGGGTAACTTCCATTTGGTTATATCTTTATTCCTCCAACAGCCCTCATCATCCAGTGTTCCCTCCTTAGGCCATTGATCTAGTTCATCAGCAGAGGCAGATTGTTGCATGTCCAGCACTTCCTGCCTGGCATCATGCCAACGTTCAGCTTGTGACCTCACCACATACATGGATGTGGTACTTCGCTGCATTGCAGTCTTACGGGCTGTGTGATCCGCAAATGCTTTACCTGCTCCTATTTTATCAGTCACTTTCTTGTGTGCACTACACTTGACAATTGCCACTTTCTTAGGATAGGTTAGGGCAGTAAGAAGATTATGCACTAATTCTCCATGCACCATCTGAGTCCCATGTGAGGTGAGCAAGCCCCTTTCTTTCCACAAGTGACCAAAATTGTGTGCCACCCCAAATGCGTACTGGCTGTCTGTAAAAATATTGACAAGTAAGTCTGTACTAAGCTCACATGCTCTTGTTAGTGAGTGTAGTCTGGAGTTCCTAATACTGGTGCAGAACAAAGAGCTTGGCGTGACTGTTGGAAGGCATTCTGACATTCAGTAGTCCATGGGAAAGGCATCGGAGTGTCTTTAGTCAAAAGGGCTAACAAAGGTTTAATAATGTGCGAAAAACTGGGGATCCACTGCCTACAAAAAGAAGTAAGGCCAATCAGTGCATGGACATCCTTCTGAGTACGGGGCACAGGAGTATCTAAAATAGTCTGAATGCGATCTGATGTGAGTGAGCGTCCCTCCTTAGACAGGAGGTGACCTAAATAGGTAACCTGCTGTCTACAAAATTGCAATTTCTGTCTAGAGACTTTGTGATTATGTGATGCAAGAAATGATAACAATAACAGTGTACCTTCTTCACATTGCTCAGGAATATCTGGTCGCAAAAGTCTATTCAACTACACCAGAAATAGTAATAATTCCTAACGAGCTACCATAAGTTAAATTCCTCTGAAGTCTGGAGTAAAGCAAAAAATTAGACCTAGTATGAACATAGAAGTAGGACTGCAATTTTATGAGAGCCCCAAGCATAGAAAGACTTACTTGTCCCTTGATTACAAATGAGTCGGATGGGAGTGAGGTATTTTTACCAGTTGTGGTAAATACATCCTGTTAGCAGCTTTTAATTGGAAAATGGGGCTTGACATGTAGAACTTGATGCTCACAACACAGAGTTTCACGTGCATGCGTCTATTGCACATTTTCACAAAGCAAATTATGGCAGGATTGACCATGACAACATTTACAGGGGGAAAATTGAATGGCGAGCAGTAAATAAAGTGGTGCTGAAAATTCCAATATGGGCAGTAATGACCACTACCACCCTATGTTCTTGGCGTCACTGGCTTGAGCTGCCCTGACCCTCGTGCTTCAAAAGTGCAAAGCCCGGCTGTATTAACTATTGACCAGCCCACCTCTCTTCAAAATCCGATCAAACATGGCCCGTTTGCCGACCCTTCTTGTTAGTGACAGCGTGAGGCCGATTCATCTACTGCCCTTTCAGAAAGGGTGTTTGAATCTTTGGTTCATGGCTTTAAAGCACTAAATCAACCCAGACACCAAGCATGTCTTTCTACTAAGGATGCAAGGCCTCTTTCCTAAGTTTTTGTGTAACATGGTGCAGGAGCCCACCCTATGCAGTGTCTTTGACGGTGTTTAGTGTATCTTTATGTGAAGGAACAAAGCCGCCAGCCATGTCTGTTCTCTCATCTCCGGGCTTTGCCCTGCCCCTTTCCAAGTGGTCATTTGCTAATGAGTTTTTTACGCCTCGCCGCCTGTGCCTCAATTAACATCTCCCCAGTAACATTATTTTACACTTTCACAGTAGTGAAATCACTATCCTTGAGACTTGTGACAACATCATTTTTCCAAGCGATTCGATGCTCTCGAGGTGTATAAACACAAACCGCGGTCATGCAACACCAAAAATAGCAAATGAAGCATTACCACTGCTAAACAACACAAAATTTGTCATCACTAGAGTGTGTTGTTACCATATCTAGACCACTCTTCAGGTATAGGCATCACCTTATGGTTTTACCCAGTTTAAGATTTGCTCAGAGCAGAACTTATTTTCGATTCTTCATACTGTCGTTTTAGAACGCCTTATTGTAATGCTGTGGTCAAACTGACAGTAATGCATTTACTGTTGGTTTTAATCCAGCTGAGGTTTTTTTTTTTTTTCTTTTTTGGCAGCAAGGGAAGTTCACTTATGAGATGGGTGGTATTTTAAAACTAGCAGTATTTAGCATTTTCCACCAGTGTTCAAATAATGCTTCCTGTTGAGCGCCTAAGACACCTACTATGTAAATGACTATAATTACTGGCAATGCTGAGGACTTAAAGTGCATAGTATTAATACATCTCACGCTGCTTGAATGTATCACTATGGAGCATGTACCACACATAATACTAAGCAAGCCTTGCTTCTATCACTGGGTATAGTGCAGGTTAAAAAAAGAGAACAGTTACGTAAATCTACTGAAGTTTATCTGCCTGGAGAACGCAACTTTCATCCTTCCAAATTAAAACAAGCATTGGCATAGCCAATAGGTCTCGCCTTTGGGACCTTATAAGTGTTTAGCCATGCAACAGTTGCATAACTAAATACTTATAAGGTCCCAAAAGCGAGACCTATTGGCTATGCCAAGCGGCCGTGCGGCCGCGAAAGTGATCGCGATCAAACATCAAAGCGGCCGCGAAAGTGAAAGTAATCGCGGTAAAAGCGGCGCTCGCGCCCGTGCACATGCACTGTAGCTCTAGGCTGGCCTGGTAGCACTTTTTAGAGCCCTTTCAATAAGTCTAGCCAGACCAGAGCATGCGCTGGGTCAGGCGAGACCTAAAAAACTGAGTACCATTAAATCAGATAATAGTAACACCCGTCGCAGGGCTTAGCAAAGACAAAAGTACACTCAACAAGTTATTATTATTCAAGTGCTACCAAGTATCCAGAGAAGAACATGACCGGCATACTTAGGCACAGCCTGTCCTAATAGGCAGCAGTCAGCCCAAGCAGCAGCAAAGCCAATGGGTTTCAATTTTGTATAGTACACAGAGAGAGAGGCCAATAACAAGAAGGGTCAAATGCACCGATGTAAACAAAGCAAGACAAATACAGGCTTTTATACTCTCACAGACCATACACATACAAGCACCTAAGCATACAGACAACATGCACAAGCACCCAGATGTATGTCAGTTGTGCACAAAAAATAGAATCTAACAAAAATATCCTAGCTAGCATATCGACTACCACAGTAATGTGAATGAAAGTGTTTATAATCTAACTATGGACTCAAAATTCTTAACGCTACATCTAATGGCCACTGTAAGTAGAATTCTTTCTTTGTGTATTTGTTCCACAATGAACCGTATATTATAGGAGAAATACCATATTTACTATACGTCTCCCTGTAAGGGGTCCCTTCTGGAGGGGCCGGCTGACTTTATTCAAAACTAATCTTGGTACCACAAGAGCAGCAACACCACTCATGGAGTGTGCTGAGAATAGGCATGTTTAACAAATTTATGTAAAATATTACTACTCCAAACAAATATTCCAAAAGGAGAAAAATCTCCACATTAACTGCCTTCAATTTTTGCAAAAGGTGAATAACAAATCCAAACCAAAAGACCTAGGCCAAACAAATCAAGAGTGCTGCTTCAACAACCTTACCAAACAGAAGTCTCCAACTCCCACCTGCCGATCTCTGGTCAACCTAATGGTCACTGCAAAGTTATGCCAAAGAAAACCCCAGTCGAGACCGGCCACCAACTGGAGGGTCAAATCGGGAAATCCGGAAAAGTTACGTTGGTCTGCAAAGACAAGAGTCTCCTCATGCAGTGTGCACCTCAGTAATATTTCGATCCTCCGTTAAGACCACTCCTTCGGACGGCCGCGTCTCCGATGGGGCCCCACGTGCGGGCGCCAACTGTGGAAATGTGCCTAAAAGTGGGCACACTGGTGCAGGGTCACCCTCTTGTCCACGGATCCAAAGACCAACAAAATAGAGATCGGCACTGGAGTTGGAATAAATAACAAGTTTATTAATCACTCATGAGTGGGACCACGTCCACACAACACTCTCAAGTGCTGCAGGAGGTAGTACACTGAATTCACAAACCATCGTCGCTTTAATACCATTTTGTTGCAGTGTAAGCATGTGAACAGAAATGGAAAGAACACGTTTTAGAAATAGCTATCAGCAAACAAGGGCAGATGAATAACCACTTGGTCAGCAAAGTGGGAGGGGGAGCAGGAATGCTTATGGCAGCAGTAAATGGTCGACAGTTAACATCTGAGACCAGGTGCACTGGCTGCTACAATCCCCAGCACGTACATTGCTTTAGCTGAGTCAGGAAGTCAACTAAAATAGATAACACAAGCAGAGTGAAAAAGACGAGCAGCAGAGGACGGAAGAATTACGAAGGAAACTAAATGGACACCACAGCCAAAATGGCTGTCGCTTATGCTGAGTAAAATATTACACATTTCCACAGCGTGCAGAGTAATGGCATGTGTTATTAAAACGCAGTCGTTGTAATGACCGCGTTGTAATGGCATGCGTAATAAAAGCATGCGGGAAAATGAGGCATATTCGTTCTGGAGAGCATGAACTTGGAGTCTGAGTAATAAAAAAAGTCACTAGTCTTTGATGCGTAGTCTTAGGCCTTCTCAGAGCAGAGATTTACAACGTGTTTCTGGTCCTCCAAGGCCCTATCATTCTCCAGAGTACGCAATTTTATTTATCAATGTGGGCCTGCGTGGGGATCGAGGTTCGAGTCTCGGCGTCGGCTCAACATCCTGTGATTCTGGGCAAATCTCTTAATTTCCCTGTGCCTATGGACAGTGCCTGGATACCCTCACGGGTAATAAGCCACGCTCTACAAATTCAAGTATTTATTCATTTAAGTTCAGGGTAAATGTGACTTTTCTTTTTACTTTTTTTACATGGAATATACACTTTTCAATATGCCAGCTTCACTTTCCAAATATTTCGCCAGCACTCAAGCCTTGGTTGTACAGACAGAAATCCCGACAATTTTGTAAACTTTGGGAATGCATTGCCAATATTTGTGAACATCCATCAAGTTAAAACTGGGGATGTTAGCAACATTTGCATTGTCCACTGCAATGACAATCCATATGAATCACCCTCCTCACTGCCCCAGGAGCCATGACTATAGAAATAGCAGGTCACTTGCACTCATGATATCAGCACATCGAAGAACCCGCAGATTCGGACTGTGAATACAGGTGAGGAATTGTCCATGCACGTCTTCCTCTTGCAAATTACATTTGCCTGCCTTTTGAACTAGGCAGGCGCCCATTATAGCTGGAGCTGTTTAAAACACCAAAACAAAATTAATCAATGGACTTCAGAAATCCAGTAATTTCATGGATTATGTATCTATCTGGCTCCCTGTATAGGGGCAGGAGCACAGATGACTTGTTTTTATGAATAAAAAAGTAAGCAATGTTTGTCAGTGTTTCAGCGCCTTGAGACCCTCATGGGTGAGTAGCGCGCTTTATAAACTCCCTGATTGATTGATTGATTGATTGATTGATTGTTTCCAAATATGCCTGTAACCGGACAGGAAATGACACTGGAAACATATATATATATATATATTAAACCAAAAACAGGTGGGTTTTAAGGACTTTACGAAAAGGAAGACGTTTAAGAATGAGCCTCAGATGAGATCGAAGAGAATCTAAGATTTCAAATAATGGTAACAGCCTAATTCATAGGGCCGCAAGGTTTATTTGCTGGACCCCTCATAAGCTGAGTTTCTGTTTTGTCTGAATGTATCTTTAGAGTATAACGTAACTTAGCAGGCCTATTTGTACAGCACATCTTTGCCCATGAAGAGTTTCTTGGCACTATTGATAGAAAACAGGTGTTAATTGTTTGTCAACTCAATGGTACTCCTTTTATCAGCCTCAGAAGGATGACAGGCTGAGTGAACCCACTGGGGTTTGAACCTGTGACCATAAGATCAAACACGGATCCCTTGAATTGATGCACTGAGCCACCAGACCCAGCTGCCATACACTTGCCTAGGAAGCCATCCTCATTAAACATATTTTGGGGCATCTTCAGACTCTAAACGGTGTAAACCATGTTTTTAACTGCAATGGATGGTGGATGGGATCCAGAGAAGACTGCTTTAACATTATAAAGAACTTAGAGACATTCCTCAATAGATACAGGAGAAATGTGAGGTAACATGCCTTTTGATAAAATAGGTTACACAAAACGTGGTGTCCCTATACCTTGTTGTGTACTGACAGTAGAACAGGGCCAGAGAAGAAGCAGTATTAGACTTTGCTACTTCAAAAGCGGCCTTGGAATTATTGGTGTCTAAGCAAACAAGCTCATAATATTGGCTGTGGGGCAGAAACAGTCACTTCTTGGCCATTGCATCATTTACTGTATATGAGGGATCATTTTGCTTCCACAAAGTGTGTTGTAATTTCATACAATCTGATTTGAGTCATGAAGTTCCTCACTGCCACAGGGTGCATTCTCTTAAACATGGATTGCTTTTTAAAGTAAAGGCAGATTTAAAGTTAATGAGGAATTGACTTGATCAGCGGCCATGTCTGGATTGTCAGGTGGGTTGACCTGACTGGAGCTGAGGGAGGAGTCGAGGACAGTTCAGCTGGAGTTAGTCACAGTGCCGCAGCAGGCAGCGCGCAAGGTAGAGAGGAGTGCTCTGGACAAGGACTCAGCGTGACATCAGACACCTGAAGCAAAATATTAGCGCAAGAGAAGATTCATCGTATGCGCTGCCTCATGGGTTCGGGAAGTCTCGCCAGATACGAGACAGTTGATTTCTCTATAGGTTAGTATATTTCTCTGGAATTAGTTAAGGTGTGAGATGTGCATATGTAAGTACTTCAGTCTCACTGTGGCGACAATTAAGGTGTGGTGCAAGATTGAATCTTCTGCTATTGCCCTGAAGTTGCAGGTGGGGTTTATTTGTGTTCGGTAGGTGGGGAGCAGAGTACTAGTGAGTGGACATTCGGTCTTTGGTACATCATGGGGTGTGGCCATCATTGGTGTCTGTTTTTGTGCTTGTGGGGCTTTTCTCACTGCACTATCTGTAGCACTTTGTAGACAAGGTATTTGGAAAAGCGCGTACTATAAGGAAGCGCACCATTAGGACACGGCCCCCCGGGAACCCGGCCACGGCCTCGTGGCTCCTCATCGAGGGATTGGGCATGACTAAGGCAAGAATTACTTCCAGGGCAAACAACGTGACGTCACTTCTGGCCGGGGCAGGCAACGTGGGGTGGAGGAGAGGGCAGGGGGCCTATTTAGGGCAACTTGCCCAGGTCCTCGTCCTCTCTTTCTTATGGCGCCGGCCCCGTGTGCAGGGGACTTTGTGAATCTCGACGCTGGGGCGGAGCAGAGGAGTCACGCGGCGGGAGAGGCGTGAAGTCAGACTCGGCCTGAGGGAATGGCAGAGAATCCGGAGCCATGTTGGAGTTTTCTCTTGCTTTTATCACAGGGCCGAAGGCATCTGTGATAAAAGCACCGCTGCTGGAATCCGTTGGGGGGGGGGGGGGGCGGCCCGCCGCTGGAGGCCCCAAGTGTTTTCTGCCCAGCTCGAGTGAAGTGCTCGGTAGGGGCAGGCTGGCCTGGTTTGTCATCGCGAGGGGCTGTTAAGGATAGAGATAAGGTAATTATTAATTTGGGTGTTTAAGGTGATGATTGATTGTTGGGCAGGGATGAGTGTGAGGATTCCGACCCCCACTCCTTGTTTTTGACTTTATAGGGCCCAGGATGCAGGTAGGGTGGTTTCTGGGGCGGACGGCCCTGAGTGTTATCTGCCCAGCTCGAGTGAAGTGCTCGGTGGGGGCCTCATGCGGGGGCAGGCTGGCCCCGTTTGTCATCACAAGGGGCTTTTTAGGTCTCGATTGACCCAGCGCATGCGCTGGTCTGGCAAGACATTTAGTAGGTGGGTTTTGAAAGTGCTACCCACATTTTTGTGCTGGCTACAAGCTTGAGTGCACGAGGGCGTGCACGCGCACAGGTGTTCCCCGCATTCCTCCCTCCCTTCTCGCCCAGCCATCTGCCTTTCCTGCGCCAGCCTTCAGCACCATCTCCACCCCTCCCCCCGCTGCTGCGCGTGCATCCCTAGCGTGCTTTAGCGCGTCATCGCGATCATTTTCGCTTTCAGAGTGATCGCGATGACTTTCGCTTTTACGGCCGTGCGGCGTTACTTGTACTGCCGCGCGGACAATGCTTGTTATTTAAATCTTTTTACGGGTGGCATTTGTCCCCTTGTTTCAGCACTTCCGGTTCGCATGACAGCCAATGCCAACGCTGAACATAAATCGGGAGTCGCATACGACCGGGGCGGACTCGTAGTCTGTAGGGTAACCTAGGATTGGTTTATTGTCAGGACCTCGGCAAATTCGGGTTGGCTGAACAGAATTCAGAAGTGCTCATTGGCTAGGGAGTCCGCACGTGCCTGTGCTCAGGTCTAAACGCTGTCCAGTCCAAGCCTACTCTGCTGTTCCTTAATGGCGCTTCTTGGGGAGATCCTGACCGCGTATAGCTTAGGCACCAATGTGTATCATCATAAAATAGCGTCTTGTCGTCTTCTAAACACAAAGGGTAGTATAAAGGCCATAGGTTTGTATTTTATGCAGACAGCTTAGTGAGCTACTGCTTTTGCTGTAGAGAGCCTTGTGTAACCTGCAATTGTAATTTAGCTCATTACCGTCTCCTTAATTATTAATGTTCACTATTGGGCTCTGTATGTCTTATTGGTGCATCCGCGCCGTGGACACTCATGCACTCAAGAGCAGCGAAGCCTCCCGTACCTCAGCCGGTCCATTAGCATCCAGATGGTCCACCCCAATCTTCCAGTCCAACAGTCAATCGCCGCCCTGTCCCTTATTTCCCTTAAAGCTTATTACTTTGGGACATTGCCAGAATATGTGTAAGAAGTCTACCCTCTCCCACACCATCTCCAGCGTTCCTCTCATCTTAAACTGTCAAGCCTTTTCAATTTGACTGGTGTATAATACCACCTGTACATGATTTTTAAGTTTACATCCATACGCGGAACCAATGAGTAGGAGAGAAATGTCCCGTTAGGCTTCATTTTCGATTCCTTCATCGTGATTTCTCTCCCATTTCTTCCTAGGTGTTTCTATAAGAGCATTGATTGATTGATAGTCCCATACAATAACCTATACATTTATAAGAGCAAACCCTTAGTGCCCATGAGGCGCCTTACTCCTCGAACTGTCAGTTCCCTGTCGCTACTAATTAAGTTAGTAAAATCCAGTGCTGTTGATGAAAATATTACAGTCTAGTAGCAGGGAGCCTTTTCGGAGTAGTATATTTCTCCGGTTGAAGGTATTTATCTAGAGCGCTCTGGTTTATCTTTAAACACACTCAACCACACACACACACACACACACTCAACCACACACACACACACTCAACCACACACACACACACTCAACCACACACACACACACTCAACCACACACACACACACACACACACACAACCACACACACACAACCACACACACACAACCAACCACACACACAACCAACCACACACACAACTACACACACTACACACACTACACACAACTACACACACTACACACAACTACACACACTACACACACAACCACACACACACACACACTCACACACAACCACACACACACACACAACCACACACACACACAACACATACACACAACCACTCAACCCCCCACGCACAACCCCACACAACCACACACACACACACAACCACACACACACACACAACCACACACACACACACAACCACACACACATACACACACAACCACCTGCACAACCACACACACACAACCACACACACAAAGGGAGGAGACAACTGCAGCAGGACCTTCGGCTCGATCAGGACAGCAGAACCACCGGAAATGGAACCCTTCGGCACGACCTGGGCAGCAAGAAGTTGTCACTGGAGACATTGTGATCCTATGAAGCAATAGTGTCATCAATGATCTAATCCAAACTGTAAACTGTGACAAATAACATCCCTATATATTGCAGTACCACAAAAACAGCAACAAGCATTGGCATAGCCAATAGGTCTCGCCTTTGGGACCTTAAGTGTTTTGCCATGTAACAGTTGTTGTTGCACCAAGGATATTGTGCTGCATAACTAAATACTTATAAGGTCCCAAAAGCGAGACCTATTGGCTATGCCAATGCTTGTTAAAGATGGAGTTAAGGTAATTATTAAGTCAGGTGTTTCGAGCGGTAATTGATTGTTGGGCGGGGAGGAGTGCGATGATTCCGACCCCCCCCCCCCTTGTTTTTGACTTTATGGGGCCCGGGATGCGGGCAGGGTGGTTTCTGGGGCGGACCGATTGACGAATTGTGTTGGGGGTCTTCTCTGTGTGATGGGTGCCGGGTTCACAGTGGGTGGAGCGCACTCATGCCGGGTTTGCGTTGCCGAATATAGGCATTTCCCTGTGGCCCCATTTCATGAAATCTTGCGTCGGAGACAAGAGGTCACGAAGACTGTTAACTTTATATGCACAGTTCCGTACAAACGGTTCCTTTGGTCACCGCGTGTGCGGAGAGCTCACCGCGCTCGCTTTTTACGGGGCGGATAAATTCACTTGTATTAGCGAAATCTTTGGAATATGGCCCGATGGTTCTTAGATTGGTAATTTCACTTGTATTAGCAGAGTCTCTGGAATATGGCCTGATGGATCTTAGATTGGGGGGATGCCACCCTGCGGTCACGGAGCCGGGTAGACCCGTTGGCGAGTTTTTGGCGGGATCGCTAGCACAGGCGTCACGGCGGTGTTACTTGTCCATCGAGCCGCTATGGTGTTCTTTGTTGCCAGGTGTGCGGAATCTCTTCAATAGCACCCTTCCCGCCGGCATAGCTGTGTCTCGCGTCGTGGCCTCCTATGCACAGTCTGGTATTTGGCCTTTGGCTGCCCATGGGTACAGTGCTGTCCTGCACCTGGAGCTGTGCGCAGAATTCACCACCCCCGGTAATCCCGAGGAGGAGAGTCTGAGGGTCGAGTACCCAGCCTTCAATTTGCGGGGAGGAACATGGAGCAGGTCGGGAAGGTAATAGAGAGGTTTTGTTTTAAGTAGGATCACAGAAGCTAGGAGCAGGAGGCAGTGCAGTGTTTACTGCATTGTAAAAGGGAATACCGAACAGGCCAGGGGACGGTAGCCTTTGTCACTTTCGGTCGGCATAGCTGTGTGCCGTGATTCGTCTATGTTGCCCGAGTAAGGGGTAAAATGGATTGGGATTGCCCTCATACACATGTGCATAGGCACAGGCAGGCCACAATATATCGCCTCTTTGATCGATAGGAACTTTTAAAGATTGACCTATTCAAACCCGCAGTGACATCACAGTGGGGTGCCTGCGCCGGTAGCTGCGAGAAGTATAGCATGGGCGGTACCGATGTCAGGAATTATGAAATAGTAGCATGTGGTGTCCTTGATCTTGCCACACAATCATTTGTGGATGTTTATGGCTCGTTGCTGGACAAGCAGTGTGTTTACTGCTCAATGGTGACGGTATTAGCAGTGTGTTCAATGCTCGGGGCATGCAAGTTAAGCAGTGTACTGCTTGGTCCTCGCGGTAGTTCTAGCAGCATTAGGAGCGGTTTTTTCTGCTATGGTCAGTATCAGCAGGATGGTTCTGCTCAGTGCTGACTGTATGGTTCAATGTGGTTTGCTGTTCGTGGGGGACACTATCAGCACCAGGTTTACTACTCAGTTACATGAAAATTGGTTGCATGTTTGTTGCTCAGGATTGACCGGATTGGCAGTGTGTTTTCGGCCAGGGCAGGCAGGGGGCTCACTGCTTGATGTAGGCAGCACTAGCAGTGTGTTACGGCTTAGTGCTTTATCAGCGATGTGTCTACTGCTCGGTGCTGGTAATTATGTCACAGGGTGTTTTTTACTGCTCGTTGATGTGCTGACTGAACAGACTGGGCAGTGAAAGAGTGATACTTGCTGGTAGGCGCAGCATTGGGTATCTGTTTTCTGTCAGTATTAGCAGTTTATTTACTGCTTAGAGCTAGTAGTCTTGGCTCACAGTGTGAACATTGTATGTACTGCCCAGGGCTAAAAGTATTAGCATTGTTGGTACTCCGTAGGGCAGGCTGCATTAGCAGTGTGTATACTACCCAATGCGGTATCAGTATAGCCTGTAACCGCATTGCAGTGGGTTCATTGCTGGGTGCTAGCAGTATTTACGCTGTAGTTAGGGTTCCTTGGTGGCCATGTTCCATACTGTCTACTGCCCATTGCCGGTAGTACTTGCAGTCTCACAGATGTAATCACTGCTCAGTTCATCCAGTATGATCAGCGTTTACTGCTGATGGCAACCTTAGTATTAGCAGTGTGTTTTTGATAAGGTACTAGCGGGTTTTTCCATTTCAATTAGCGGGAGTCAGTATCCTTCCCAGTACAGGCAATATTGACAGGGTATTGACTTCTCAAGGTGGCCTTTTAGCAAGGCCTACTAGTGTCTGGGGTAGCAGTCGGCACAGTGCTCGGATCTGGGGGTCTGGTTTTATTGGCACCATCTGCTGCATTACTCCCTCCAGGGTGGAGCGTTCACGTGAGATGGGGGGCCTTACGCATGGATGCACGCTGGCCTGGAGCACGCTAAGCCCCTTCATTTCATGGGTTCAGAGGTGCCCTTATCACGGGGGCCGCCGGGCTTTCCAGTGTCAGCAGCGGACAGACAGTTAGCATACTTTCTTAGAATGGGGGCTCCCTGGGCAGTAGGTTTAGGTTACGAGATTCCAGGAGTTCACCTTTGAATACCAGTCGGTCGTATGCCCTTCCTTCTGATAATTAGGGTTAAGAAAAGTGTTGTGCTTCAACCAACGAAGCATCCTCTAATTCCTTTCGAGTAGTCCCATCTTTGCCGTTTCTTGTATTTTCCGTACCTACCCCAGCTTACTCCAAGATCAATGTTTTCATGGGTTCATTGCTTGATTCCATCCCCGTGGGCTGGCTAGAAGTTCTCCCACTAGTGTAACAGTGCTCTTAATACAATCTTCTGTAGCCCGTCCATCGGATGGTGTTAGTCTCCTTTTTCAGCCAATGAGAGAGATTGGCGGTCACTAGCCAGTTACCGGGCACACATCGATAGTGCATGCTAGTAGAGGGCACTGACCCATGATGTTTCAAAGGGGGGAGGATGTCTCCCCACCCCCCTCCAAGGGGGGGGACCCACAGGAGTATGCTGAACGTACTTGTCCTGGGGTAAGTTTGGGGCATTGGGGCGCTTTCAGCCGCACTGGCGGGTTCAGCTTCGGCCGATGGGAGTCCGGCCCTATCACAGTTGATAGGGGCCGCCTGTTATGAGCACACTCAAGAGGTCATACCAAAAAAGCTGAGACGAAATGAAGGCAATTCCTGCTTGGGGAGTAAGACCTTAGCATGATATATGTTGGCTAACCTCCACATAAGGGGGCAGTTTTCCGACAAACTTACCTTAATTCCCGCTGCAGGTGTGGTGGCATTTTAAGGGGCCTGCAGAGGGATCTAGTTGGTAGGGGCATCCCGACTCTGTCCACTCAAGAGGGCTGCAGTTCCAGGACACTGGTACAGGGGCGGACAGGCTCACTCCTAGGGGGAGGCGCATGCCGGACCCTACTGGATAGGGGGGCGGTAGGAGAGCGCAAATTGGCATAAAGGGATAGAGTAGGCCGGTGGAAGCTCACGGCGGAATACATGCCTACCGTCCTCCGGTTCTAACTCTAGCATGGTGATGCATAGCATAGTTTAGACTACCTATTGCAGCTGGGCGTTTGATCTAATCATTTACCCAATACAGAATTGGGGCTGCAACATGCGCAGCGGGCCGGATATCGCACTGGACGAGATAAAGAGTGTAGGTATTTCCAAGTTGTGTGGGGCACTTGCCCGTGCCCTCTGAGGGAGCAAAACATTGCGACTTGGTGCACTGGAGAGGTCTGCAGTTCCTGGGGCACTGGGTCCTGATGCAGACAGGCTCACTCCCTAGGGGTGGGGGGTCCTAGCCTGATTCTACTGAGAATGGGACGACCTATCGCGACTGGGGGGGATTTATGTAGTTGGTCACTCCAATCAGAATTGGAACTGCAACATGTGCAGCAAGCCGGATATTTCACCGGATGAGAGTAAGGTAGTATGTCTTCCAAAGTTGTATGGGTGCTGAGTCACTTGCCCGTGCATTGGGCCACTTATCGCTCATTGGCAGCTGCGGCGTGAGGGAAGCAGGGGGCTGGGAGAGGGTCTCCCGTTCATAGGAGTGACATGGGGGACCTTCAGATCACACACATTCACAGCTGGTGGAAGATTCCAGGTGTCATGGGGGACTGCTGTCCCCAGAGTTGGTTATCCTACATTTAGGAGGTAATATGTTTGGGCTGGGACACAGGGCCGCAGGGGAGGCTCCATTGTCTGGATTGGCCCGATTGGGATAGACCGTTCCCAAGATAGCGTGGTCTCATAGTGCCGTGGCAAAAGATTCTGGGCCAGGACTATGGTCAAGTGCCTTTTAATGTTTTGGCCAAGTGCCTTGAAGGCCGGTATGGCCTAGCAGTGCCTGGGGCAGGGGCCTGCTTGGTAATGCACCACAAATTAGGCATGGGGATCGTATGGTGCACTGCAATGGTGGGTGCATGTGTACCTGGGACCCAGACTGGCGGATCCGGGCATTTGAATCCGACATGTCTCCGAGCCGGGGGATTGATGGAACTTGAGGGTACAGGTGTTGCCTGGTGGTGGGGAGGGCGAAGGGCGGTTGGCCCTGGTCACCCTTGTGGCGGAAAGGAGGCCACATAAATTGCCTTACATTGTTAAGGGGAGTCCTCCTGCATACTCCCTAGGCCAGCACTGAGGGGGAGATACGGAAAGCTCATCCCAGAGAGAATGGAGACACCGGCTGGGGACCAGGGCGCCAGTTTACAAACTAGGGCATGGGGCATCCGCCCCTGATTATTCCCTACGAGCCCCGATGGGCAGCCTGGTGGTGGAGGGGTGGGCCCCTCAGGTGGCGGACAAGCACCAGATGGCAGGGGCTTACCTCTCAAGGACGCAGGTGGGTTGCCCCTTGCGTGGTTCTCAGTTGGTTGGGGGACACAAGCCAGAAGGCCCCTTAGTGCTGAAGCAATAGACAACATTCTTTGTGTATATAAATTGAGTTCTGTCAGACTTGCTGATGGATTATGATTTTATGGTCTACTTAAATGTAAATATCGTTTAGAGATTGAATTTGATAAATCCATAGCGTATGGAATTGTATTCATTATATATTGTCATGTTTGTGTGATGGTTTGTAATAAACATGGCCTCTTTTACCCACAGCTCTGGTCGTCAAGTATTGATTTGTGAGGTCGAATGGGGCGGGCCGAGAGCAACCTGGGGGTCCAGGTCCTAAAGGCATGCGGCTAGCCTGCAGCTAAAGAGTGCGTCAGTGTAATTAGATTTGGTGCCTATTGTGCCTCATGTGGTTGGGATCAGGTGCTCACCTGTGCAGAGTGGCTGTGATGGGGAGTTTGCCAATAGATGGTCGCAACACTGTCCTCCACAGACTGCCTGTTTACTCGGTTAGCTCAATGCTCTCTACATGGAATTGTTTCTTAGCTGAACATCCCAGGTTTAAATCCCAGCAGGGCCGACTGACTGGGCTCCATTCTTCTGGTGTACCACATGGGTGCCACTGAGCTGGGTTATAATGGTTCTCTTAAAGCTCAATGAAACAATTGAGTCTGTGTTTTATTAGCTATATTGAGGGTCCGTAATATTATTGCAATCTTTGAAAGGCCTATTTGAATACATGGAAAAACAAGAACCTCCTTTATTTTTGGATGAGTGCCATCTCAGAGGGTAGCGTTTTATTAAAGCTGATTTCCGCCATCTTAATTCTGGCTCTGCCTCTCCATCGGGTTCCCTGGGCCTTCATTTTGTTTTTGTGCCCCGTGCCACCCCATGGCAAACAACGACTGTGCGGAAGCGCAGGTCCTTCTCACCACCATCCTTTCCATAGTGGGACTTCTTAAATGATGTATCAGAGGAGGGTGCAGAGTAAGAGGACGCGCGAGATCCCAATTAGAGAACATATCCCAAGCACCATACTGCCGACTGGTGTCCCCTAAAATAAGTATTCGATATGGGCCCACCCGGGTGGACTGCTGTCAGAGCCTCTGTCTGGGAGTCCTGCTTTTATATCACATAGATGGCTAACCACCAAGGAGAAGTGTCGCCGATAAGTCGTGCCACCCGAACTTGGTAAAGATAAGTTGGTCACATCCTGAGAGATAAGTAAAACACCCCAGGAGGGTTATTGCAGGAGGCGGCGAGAACACCCTCCCCCCTCCGCACAGTATGGAACCTAATTTTGCCGTCATCACAGGTCTGAGAAGTTCACTCACTTTAAGAGATTTTGTGTGTGTTTATGTATAGATTTTCTAGAGCCTACAGTGCAAACCTCTTTCATTAGGATTGTGAGGAAGAAGGGGGCCGTTTTGTTTTCAATAGCCCGATTAATCAATCCCGTGTTGTTTTTAAATCGCCACTGTTGTCAGTGTTGTCAAGGAGGTATCTTAACACCTACGGTCCAGCAGGCTCGTATCTCTGACCCCCTCCCTCCGCATTCACTGCGCACCAGCAGGGCAGCGCCTTTGTCTGGACCATTCGTTTTACCTCACCCCAAAAACATCCAAGGCGCGATAATGGCTGGTGGCGCGATAATGGCTGGGGGCGCGTGTCTGTCGGAGCAGCAGATAAGGAAAATGAGCCGGAAAAATACCTCACTGCTGGCCAGGCTGCTATCGCTTCTACACGTCTATGCACACAATAGGACGATTCACATCTCGCGCCATTTCTCTCACAGATAATTGCCTTGAAGCACCGCTATCAACAGCCCTCAGCTGTCCCTCGAGGATGAAGAAGGAGGTGGTGTTATTATCCAACCCGAGGGCATTCGCTATACCTACCCTGAAAGGATGGAGGACTAGGACAGGGAGCAAAAAAGGCTTTGAATGGGATACATCATTTTTGCATTTGTGCAGTGAATACTATTTTTCCAGGCATCACTAACATGCGCAAGCATCCAACATGCCACAGAAGACAGAATGAGTAGTTGACCGAGCTATGGGGATGATTACGAGTCTGGCGGTCTTGAGACCGCCAGACTCACGGTGGTACAGCAGTGGTGGTCCACCGTCGTGCCAATTACAACTTCCAAAGTCGTACTGGTGGTAGACTGCCGGCTGGGCCTGGGAACAGTTGTTCCCTGGTGATGGCGCAACTTTGTCACAACGCAATATGCTGAGCAGGGACTGGCGCAGTCCCGCTCAGCATATTACAAGTTCTCGCTACACCAGCCTTTTCATGGCGGAGCCCGCCATGAAAAGGCTGGTGGTGCAAGAACAAAGGGGGCCCTTCTGGGCCCCCATATTCCTCAGCCATGGGGATGCATTCAGGGGGCCTGAGCCCCCCCTGTCTATATTCCCACAAAGTTCCAGCACCGCATGGACGTCACCGTTCATGCTGTGCTGGAACTTTTTAGCCGTTCCCATTGCCGTGCCTATTTTCCAGGCACCGTCATGGCAAAGGACCGCCAGCAGTATTACTAGTTACACATTGTTAACTTGTAATACTGCCTTGCACAGTTTGGCGCAGCGGAGATAGCTTTGAGCCAGCACAATTGCGCCAAAGTCGTAATCGGGCCCAAAGAAAGGTAAGCAGCCAGTAAAGCCTTGTAGTCGCACTTCGTGACACCAACATCATGCATTAATACTTTATTCAGAGACACATTGCTATACAACTTACTTCCAGACTGGAACAGAATACCCAGACATATTCTTACAGGATGACAAAGTGCTCCATGGGCACCTATGGAAGGACACCCAAATGGCTGGAGGCATTGCAAGGCCATACTAATGGCAGGCTGTGCCCTCTACAAATGTCAATAACATAATTCAAACTACCAATGTGGGCATGGGCAGGCCACGCCTCCCTACCACACAGAACAGGTTTGACACGTAGTAGCAGCACACACACGCCCATCATCTGCAATGACAGTGCAAGCTTCTCCCACACACACAGAATATACTAGCACAGGTTGCTGCAATGCTTGCTTCCTTATTACACACAGCATGAACAGCAGCACTTCAAGGTTTCCTTACATACTCAGCCATTACAATTCCTGCAACAGTAATGCGCGGTTCCTTACATGTGAAGAGTAGACGCAGTATGTAGAGCAGCAGTGCAAGCTTCACTGTGTGTGTTTGTGGGACAGCCTGTGTGTGATGGTGCTTGAGTGGGTGTGGGATGTGTTAGGATGTAATGAAGTGCTAGCTGAGTGTCTAATGGCCTGTGGTGATGGCCTATGTGTTGGAGGGGTGGCGATGGTGTGTATGAAAGTTTGTGATTATTTAATGGTGTTTATTTATGTTTTGGCGAAATTATTTATTTCTCGCCTTCTAGACAGCATATTGTTAGCTTACAGTGTGCTTGGAGGCTGCCAGTTGCTTACAATCGACTGTGCTTCATTCTCACTCTCTTGCTTCTTATTTGTTGTTCTGTGTGGCCTTTCCTGTCTCTTCCTGTGTTTGTCTGTCCCCTGGAGCGTGGATGCATTATCATGTTCTTACACTGCTCGCTTTTTCAGGTGCTACTTTTTACTTTTGTTTAAGCATGTGTGTTTTCTTCCAGCTCTCTGCACTGCTCATGCTCATGTGCATGCGTCTCCCATGCCCCCTGCTGTGACGCACTTGCCCTTGTGTGCTCCACAGCACCGCATGATTTACCACTGACATCTCACTTTTAAATATACTATTTTTTCTCAAAATATCAGCTTTTGAGTTCTGAAAATGCATACATATTCGTGCAACATTCATGCTTTTTAATCTAGGTATACATCTATTAATTCAACCATGCGAAAGTGTTTAAGTTAGTAGGGTTGAGATGCAGACTGGAGAGCTACTTAAAGTAGCTGGAGAGATCACCAACTCCAGAGCTACTTGTGGGAGAAGGCTAAGCCTGTGAGGAGGAGGGGTTGTAGAGGCAGTGGGGTCTGAACAGCGCTTATGGGTCTCGCAGCCTTCCTCTAAAGCAGAGTATGCAACACACAATGGTGTGTTATGAGGTTCTTGTACTCTCTGGTAGTGCTCTGGAGAAAATCATACAGAAAACTTGTATCGTGAGTTCTTATTTGAACATTCAAAAGAAGTCGATTATAAATGTGCTGAATCGTGTTTGTAGTTTAGACTGTATGTTTTATATTCTTTCTCGTGTCACATGCTAAAGGAACATCACCTCGTCCAATTGTTATATTATGAATAATTAACACACCAAGACAGCGGTAGGACAGCTCCCTGCCAACTTCTGGGATATTGCAAAGTTTGATGCCTCGTCGAATGGGCTTCTTTTTCAAATAAAATCTGTCTGGTGTTCTCCAGTGTCCTTCTACTTTTATGGCCCAGGAGAACACGGTTTGGTCCAGAGGGGGGAAGCCAGGATTAGCACTCAGTACCATTTCTCCAGAGTCAACAAGGTCAATGCACCACATCTCCCTCTAGAGATGCTACCCCGGAGCAGACATCTCTCCCCCTCCAGTTACGCTGACAGGCTGGATCTGGGTGTCTGACTTGACTTTCTGAAGGTTGTTTCGGACCCCCCCCCCCCCTTTCTGCTAAAACGACAGATTGTGCAAGTAGATGTTTTTCCAGATGCCAGGCCTGGTCACATTTCACACATGTTGCCCTGGTACATGCATAATTAATGACCAAGGAGCCATTACGTGTAAGATAAAAGGCCACCTCAGCTCTCCATTATGCCGATGCCGGCTGAGCTCCACGTGCCCATTTTTATATAAAGAACTGAATTTAAAACCTCATGGTTGGTCTGAAAAATACACCGGATTCCATGGAGGTTGTGACAACTTTTTGATCAACCTTAAATTTAAAGCACACATTTTGCATTGAACCTGGTTTTAAATCCGCACACGGTGCTTTCGCAGATGTTAGTCGAAATGAGGCAAAAAGTTGCACTGCGTGCGCTGGGAGCGCAGATTCCAGCCCAGAGGGGACCCCCCTGCAGCCGCTAACGTACACCGAATGCACGTTCCGTCTGCGCGACCCCGCCGGTCTGCCCTCTCCTCCCTGTCCACTCCTGCCTGCCTTCTTTGTGCGCGCTCCGTTCCCCCTTGCCTATGCTGGATTGCTACTGCACCGTGTCTCTACTTCTGGAGTAAACACATTCCTTACTCTTCCCATGAAACCCTTACTCCTGAGTCTCTTGCCCTAAAATACATCCAGTTCTACAACTTTGGGCAGAAACATGGTTGCATCCTCTTTATCTCCTTAGGGGTTTGAATTAGGGTGACCAGATTCTCAAAACAAAAAACGGGGACAGGTCATAGACATAGAAGTAGGACTATGGTTTGCAGTAACCATCGACATAAAAGTAGGACTATTTGACAGCTGTCATAGACATAGAAAAAGGACTACAATTACAGCTCCCTCCACAGACCGAGATGAAGCATTACAGACAACAAATCCGCTGTCTTTTATTGGCAACCCTCTCCTTCACACAGCAGCATTAGTACTTTTTATTACATTTACACTTTTAAGGACTAACGCATATATATGAGCCAAAAATCAATAAAACATCACAGGCTAGCAAACGCCAGATTTACTAGCTTTATCAGTGCTCGTTTGTATAGCTGCACGTCAGCACCACATAAAGTACAACTCACCAATGTTGCTTAGTTGCTCATGACAGAAAAGCATGGGAGGTAAACTGCGGAATGCTAAATTGCCAAATGGCAGCCATGGACCAATGTACAAAAAAAAACTTCTCTCCAGGTATTACTGCCTTAGGCTCTTAAGGGTGGCAAAGGCTGGCCGACCACACAGTCCTCCCACATTTGCGTGGTCACTGCTGAGATGTCATGTTGCCTTACTGGGGAATGTATAGTGCACTCTAGCCATTGGTATCATCTCATAGTGCAATAGTGTGAAGACCGGAGCAAAAAGCTCGAGCAGCGCTGCCCGCCTCTCCCACAGGCGTTAACCCTGCTCCTTTAAGTCCTTTCCAGCTAAACAGTTTGCCGTGATCTGAAAGGTCAGTCAAAAGGTCAAGTCATAGTTTTGATATGGAGAACACAAAGCATGCATCAATTGGTTATGAATAAAACATGCAATGAGCAATGCATTAATCCTTGCACGGTATGCATAAGAGCTACTGAAAAGTTTGTATGACTATGAATACAAGCTAAAGGATGAAGAAATATTGTTTTTTCCAAAGTAGAAACTTTGGCTGGCACGATGACGTAGGTGGCACTGCCTGTAAAATGTCTCTCTTCAAAGGATTTCCCTTCTTGCTACAGCGCTCACCTCAGTGACGACACATGCCGTAAACAGTGCAAAGAGAGCATGCTCAACCGGAACAATGAAAAACAGGGACATTTCTGTGTTTAACGGGGACACTGTTTGAAAACAGGGACATTTGAGTCACTTGGAGAAAAGTGTCGGGACACGGGGACACTTCCCCAAAAACGGGGACCGTCCTGGGAAAACGGGGACGTCTGGTCACCCTAGTTTGAATGTCTCTATCGCATCCCAGCCCAGGTTTGTTGTATCGTGTGGGCGCGCATGAGCCTGCTGGGCTTCCTGTCTCGGTAAACTGAGCTCTCTCTCTCCATATAAACATTCAAACGCACGCACACACACACTTTCTCTCTCTCTTTGTGCAAACGTATTTATATCCATATAATACTATTAATGGCTAATATATACAGTTGTGAAAAGGTGTCCTTTTCAAACAGGGAAATGTTAATTGAAAACAGTCAAGTAAGGGTTCTTTTTGAAACAAAGAAAAGAACTATGTTGACAAAAATGCCGAATTTTAGAAAATCCCTCATTGAGTTGAACATAACGCATGCACCAAGAACAAAAAAGATACTTCTACAAAATACCAACAAAACCCAGCAACTCAACTAACCACAAAAAATAATTCCAAAGTGCAACACGTTAGAGTAACACAATACAGCTAAACAGCACAGACAGAAAACCGCAACAGCCATTTCATATGTAAAACACACTTCGCAAACTTTCCATGTCGCAATGTTTACAGTCTTGCGTTTAGACATATAGCGTTGCGGTGTTGTTTTGTGCTGTTTTCCTGTCATCGATGATGTCACTTGTTATGCCATCATTTAAGTAATATGGCATGAGGATTAGAGTGTAGGCAAAGGTTTTGTTGCTTTTCATTTATGGCGAATTTCTGTTTGTATTGGAGTGCAAATAGAAACATAACTTCCACGTTTCGAAAGGTTTTAAGGGAGTTTCTTCTTAGTTTTTATTTTTTACCAATTGTTTTCACTAACTTAACCTTAAATCTCCACTTTAAAAACTATCTATCTATCTATCTATCTATCTATCTATCTATCTATCTATCTATCTATCTATCTATCTATCTATCTATCTATCTATCTCTAATATTTTATTAATTTTGTCAAACTGATTTTCACGGTAATGCTTGGCTGTAGGTGGAAATTGTTTAATTGGGAAGCGCAACAATTAACCTTTTAAGTTTAATAGAGAACATCGTCGAAAATGAATTGTATTATAATCTTTAACCCTGTATCAATTTTCATACTTATTCGAGCTGTCCCCTTCTTGATGCGTAAAGGTATAGCTAATACGGAGTAATTCAATATATGCATTTAATCACATATTTAGTTCTGAGGTCCTGGGACACTGTGAATTGTTTTTTATATTCGCAGTCAGCTGATTGCATTGTGTCCTGTGGCAGGGACTGTTTACACAAATATTCCACGAAGCATAAAAGATTCTTGGTACGTGGCACAGGGCCATCATTCTCAGAGTTGTAGAAAAGCAAATATTCATTGGGTTCGGTAGACAGCAGCAGCTCCACTGAAGACACTGAGGGAATCACTGATAGTGAGAAACAAGCGGGGCACAGATGTGGCAGATGGGACGAAAGGCAGAGAAAAGCTCTTGGGCGATAAGAGTTGAGGAAAATGGATTAGGAGGAATTGTGTTAGCGTTGGAGGGAGGGGGGGTTGAGAAATGTGGAAGAAATGTTTAGAAAAATTATTGCGTTGAAAAGTCAATGCATGAGTTGGCTGATGGGATGAAGCAGTGACAGTGAGCAACAACCTTTTACTTACCGGTAATATTAATTATTCCCAGTCGTAGCCCTCCCCGTTCCAGTCCTAACCAAATGAGCATAGCTCCTCCCACCAGAATCTCACAAGCAACTAAAAACCCATCCCTTCCCTCCAGGCCACACCCACACCCTGAGGCATATAAACAAGTGACCCGCCTATCCACATCCTGTACCACCAAGCACAAGAAGCGGAACAGGGAGGGAGGGATGGGAACCTGGACTGAGATGGGGAGGGCTACCACTCGGAGTAATGAATATTACCGGTAAGTAACCGGTCATTACCTCCTCGTCAGCCCTCCCTGTCCCAGTCCTAACCAAATGAGCAGATACCAAAGCAAGAATCGGCTTCACTCAGTAGCAAAAATAGACTTTCGTAGCAGAAGCAGAAAGTCACACAACCTGAGCAGAACGCAACACCGCGTCCCCAAACCCAGGAGACACAGTCCCATCCAACACCCAACGAGTATGGAACAAAAAAGTGTGAGGAGAACACCAAGCAGCAACATCGCAGAACTCGGCCATGGAAGCCCCCAGGAAGTAATCCCAGGACGCAGTCACCCCCCGAGTCGAACACCCATGAACCGACCCAGGCGCAAACACACTACAAGTCGCATACGCAGGCCCCACAGCCAACGCAGCCACCGACAGAGAGAAGCCCCAGAAGGCATTAGACTTCGACCAGTCAGCCCAAAGGACACAGAAAAGGAAACCACCCCATGAAAACTCACAGCACGAAAGAAGCACACCTCCAGAGGCCGCACAACGGCCACAAGAGCAGCCGCACCAGAACCCCAGAAAGAGGATCCAGACAGAAAAACAGGGTTAAGCTTACAGCATCAGGTATTACCGGCAGTCTCCCATCCAGAAACTGACCAGGCACGACCCAGCGTACAATCAGAGTTCAGACGAGAGCAAGTGCTCACAGGGCGGTAGGGCTGTAGGCAAAAGCGGATCCCCCGAGCAGCGAAACAATGGAGAAACGATGGGAACAAAGGAAGGATCAGGCCTCAGAACAACCCGAAGAGGAAAAAAAACGCAAAAAAGGCTCAGAACACAGCAAGGAGCCCAGGAACCCCAAACCACCGAGCCGAGGCACAGCGACAAGGAAAGTACCATGAATGCCAAAAACGGCAAAGACCCCTTTTATAGAGGCCCAAAAGGAGCCCCCTGCAAGGCCCCTCAAAGGAACGAAAGACCGGGCACAGGAGGAAACAACCCCACAACAACCGGGACACCAAGGGTCCAGAAACGAAACCCAACGTCCGGCCTAGGACTTGAGAGCTGAAGGGCGCCCGGACCGCCAAACAAACCCAGCCACAGAAGAACACCCCAAAGCCCCGAGGTTCAGCCCCACAACAGCCACCCCGCCAGCCGCAGGTGGACCAGACACCCCCAAGACAGAGGGGGGAAATGACTGGGGACAAGGGACCACCTGCAACCGTCAGCAAGGCCCCACCGCCAACCACAACAGAGTGAACCAATGCCTCCAGGACCAATCCGGAGCCACCAGGACAAACGAGGCTCGACCCAGTCCGACCTGCAGCAGGACCCGCGGAATCTGAGCAATCGGGAAAAGCATACAGCAGCCCGCCCTCCCAATGGAAGGACAGGGCAACCACCCTCCAGACAGCGTCCGACCGAACCAGAGAACCAACGCAATCCTAAAGGCAAACTCCGTAGATGCAAACAGGATCATGTCTGGGACTCCAAACCAGGCCACCAAACACCACCTGCGTCTGGCACAACTCGGACAGGGAGGGTAACACCCCGCTCAGACGAGCAGCCCACAAGATAAAAAAAAACCCTGCAGATTTAAAGCCCTCAAACAAGCAGGAGATGCCCCCCTGCTATTCAGCTGAGCCAACAAGGCGAGGGAAGCCATCTACGCACTCCAACAGCGGTCGAAACAACGCGCAGTCCGACCGCACCATCACAATCCTCTGGAGGACCCAAGGCAGAAAATGAGTCAAGGCCTACTGAACCGCCTCCAACTCCCTTCAATTCCGAAGACAGTCCCACCTCCAGCACAGACCACAGCCTCCGCACCGACACCAGAGCCAACCCAGCCCCCAATCCAGTCCGCTGGTAACAGTCAGCATGACCAACCACACCTGTGAAACAAAGGGCGATCCCTGTAAGAGGCTGTGAACCACCAGCCACCAGGACAACCCAAGGCCAACGGTCACCCCACCCCCCCCCGGAAGCAACAGCTCGCAACCAGAGACGCCGGATCCCAAAGACCAGGACATGATTCACCAGGGGGAACAAGAGCAAAAGGGCCCAAGGACAATCACCACAGCAGCAGACAACAGCCCCCAAACACACAGCCACCGGCGAGCAGTGGAAGACTGAGCCCCCAACAACCACCTCAGTTTGTGCAACAGAGCCAGTCTGCAGGGCACCGACAGGAAGACCTTACCCACAGTGGCATAGAGAAAAAACCCCCAAAGAACAGTAGAACCAGAGTGGGGCAAAGAAGGGAATACACCAAGTTCAGAATCTACCCGAACCGATGAAGGAGCCTGCAAACTCCCCGGGATGGGCCAGAGCCGGAAGGAAAGAAGAGGAAGAACCAACCAACTGACCAACGAAGGGAACACCAGGATCCCCAGAGCATGCAAAAAACCCACCAAGGGCGCCAACACATCAGGCAACACCCTAAGAGATGTAAACAGTCCAAAAGGCAAAACCTAGAACCGGCAATGAA
This sequence comes from Triturus cristatus, assembly GCF_964204655.1. Lineage (NCBI taxonomy): Eukaryota > Metazoa > Chordata > Amphibia > Caudata > Salamandridae > Triturus > Triturus cristatus. The sequence goes on from NC_140580.1 coordinate 116,289,778, forward strand.
CCACCCTTCACCGAAACGTAGGAATCTCTGTGAAGTAGCAAGTACCGGCACAAGAAAGCAGGCGACCCAGAGAACCAGAGAAGCAAGGAAAACCTCCCACCGACCTGAAGGGAAGAAACCACTGAAGCGACACCATAATGAGGGACAGACCAGGGCGACACAAGGGCACCGCCTTCAGAACCGTGCCTGGATGGAAGACCCGATATGGCTGCAGGATCAGAAACAGGAGTGAGCAACCCCCCCCCCCCCCCCCCGACCCTGCCGACTCACAGGCATCCTCATAACAGCCCTTTCGGAAACCAAGTCCCTAACTTCGACCAACAGAGCCCTTGGCGTCGTCAGAGAACCGGGAACAGGGGTAGCACAGAACACAACCACCGGATGAACACCAAATACGATCCAGGGGGCCAGACGGTGCACTTGCAGGATCTACTGACCAGGAACAAACACTTCCCAAACAGAAAAAAAGACGTGAGGCGAATTCTGAAGGAAGGGACACCCCGACCACGTCTCACACCACGAAAGGGCCGGGCCACCATCCCAGAATGAAACGCCTGCCCAAAAGGCCGCTCAAAACCGCAAACCACTCCTTGAGAGAAGAGCGGACCGGAGCCAACAACATCCGACCTCCACCGTTTTCCGAATTAAGGCCCCAGCGGCACCCCAAATAGACTAGAGCCCGTGAAGGGAAGCTTCATCACGGCAGCCTTTCGAACAGCACCGCCTACCAAGGCATAAGCCACAACTGCCACCGAGCAGCCACTGAGGCCCCAGCCGCTGCCGCTGCCGCACCAAGGGAATCGAACGAGAAATCCGCCAGGAAACGCAACTGCAGCACCAACACGGACAAAGAGACAGAGGGATCCACATCCTGCAAGAGCTGCTCAGAAAAACACCGACAGACACTCCAAAGCGACTGAACCAGATAGCTGGTGTAAACCGCAGATCAAACTGCAAGACCAGAGGCAGCAAAGGATCGCCTCAAGGCCCCTTCAACACGCTTGAGTCCAGGATAAGAAGGACCGCATCCACGGACACCAACAGGATCTGAGACGCCACATCAGTCAACACGGATCCACCATCACTAGAGCCGGCAATATCTCAGCGAACCCCTGGAAAGGATACCCTTCTGCCATAAACCGAGGAAAGGCAAGTTTTGCAACAACCTTCCCCACCCCCATTAGCACATGTCTCACAGAGCAATGAAAAGGGAGGCATTCAGGCCCTAACAACAGGAAATAGGCAAAAAAAAGTCAAGGGACCAGGGAACCTAAACTGTCCTGAACACATAGTAGAACACTGTGAAGGTCAGCCACCTTGGACAAACCAACCCTTCCACCACTTCATCCGTAACCAAGTCCGGATATATGTCAGCAGAGGCAGTCTGCACCACCACCAGGGAAGGAGCAGTGGAAGACCCAGCGAACATCGCCTCCACCACCCAGCAGAGCACACACACATCCAAACCTGTTCCATGATGTGAACCGGAGAACAGAGATGCATGAAGAAAGGGCCAACCAGGGACCGCACCCCCAAACCCACTGCCACAGGAACCTGTGCACACCCAGGGAAGTGCTCCTACACACAACTGAGAACCATGGCCAAAAAACGAAAGGGAATCCACAACCAGGGAACACCAGTCGCTAACCCACACAGGAAAAGCGCGACCAAAGGACACAAACCAGCGCACAGCAGGTAAAAACGCATTTGCATTTTGTCATAGGTGAACATAGCAATACGCTGTGAGAACCTTTTAGGCTGTAGTCAAAGGCATCCGAATGTAGATGCAGAGCCCATCTAGTGTCCGAAATTCCAACCCAAGAGAGACAGAGCCTCACCGGTACGGGGAAACGGAAACCTCCAGCGGCCCCAACAACAGGCAGCCTTACAATGAGAGGGCTCATACGCCGTCACAGAACTGCAGGTGTCCACGAGGCGCAAACCGCCCTAATTAAATCAACTCTGTGTCTTGAGTCTCGCCTGGTTATCAGAGAACATCGTGGTAAACACTATTACTACGGGAGGTTTGAAACTGACGCATATAACTGCACCAGCAGTGCTCCCACCGCAGATTCCAATGAATCAAGCAGAGACAAGAGCCAAAAAAAGGGGGAACACGGGCTCTAAACGAGACGAGCACCGAGCCCCCGTAACAGACCTCTGAGGAGGAGCCAATCCGCCACGCCCCCGGCGCGCACAGAAAAGCCAGCCGTGCCCAACACACCTCCCCTCCCTCTCCGGGTGTTCCCGCTGGAGCAGGGAATGAACCCGGAAGAGGGGAAGCCGCAGCAGGGAGCCACAACCCCACACCAGGCAGTCCGGACCCCTTAACCCCACGGTCCCGCTAAAGCAGGGACTCCAACGTACTTGTAAAAGACATTCACTTAGGGGAGTAAAACAGCCGCCGAGCAGAGTGTTTCACACTTACCCGAAAGGAAGCACCGTTCCATCACCCCCCACGTAGTCTGCCCGGAAGTAATCCGCAGAAAAAACAAACAGGATGTGGATAGGCGGGTCACTTGTTTATATGCCTCATGCTGTGGCCTGGAGGGAAGGGATGGGTTTTTAGTTGCTTGGGAGTTTCTGGTGGGAGGAGCTATGCTCATTTGGTTGGGACTGGGACTGGAAGGGCTGACGAGAAGGTAATGAAAAGTACTAGGAGGAGGTGGGAAGTCATTGGTGAAGGGGAGCTTGGAAGTCTAAGCTCAGGACAAAAGAAAGAGCTAGAGAAATAGATGACGACGAAGGGGAGAAGAAAGGGAGTGATCACACAAAATAGTTGTATAAAGTGATGGAAAGGACCATTAAAGGTGTTGGAGATATGGGGGCTAGGATCTCCCATTCAAAAATCCAGCGATTACGATATTTGCCCCAGAATGGGAATAACCACCCAGACCTGAGAGTACCTGGTCTTTTTCCAGTAGTTTTCCCTGATACAGAGTACAACTCTGCCGACATTTTACTCTTGCTCAGTGCAGGTGGGAAATGTCAGTGTTAGGCCTGGTGAGGGTCAGGCAGTGGTGGGTGGAGAATTTTTGGGGGTCTGGGTAGGCCAAGGGGAGTGTTGTATGCTCGTCCTGAGCAGTTGCTTAGCTCAATATAATGCCCCCCGCATTATGTGATGAGAAGCTCCTGAATCTCGCATATCTCACTGATCTTCATTGGACTTGGTTTGAATGGGGGCCCCTGAATAGTTGGGGTTACCGTGAAAGTTTGGGACCCACCTGCACCACAAGGGGTGCTGAAATGCTTCAGGGGTTGGTCTGGGTCCAGCTGTGATCCTCCCTGCAGCCCCTTCCATGCCCCTCCAGACTGCCTATCTGCCCCTGGAGAAGCTGAGTCCAATGACTCTGGACCAGCAATTACTATATCCAGAGGCACCAGTCTGGTGGAGCAGACCAAGGGCTATATACCCCTCAAGGGAGTAAAACGTGAGGGGCGGGATGTTGCCACTCGCAAGGAGGTTCTGAGGTGAACTGAGTAGTGTAAGCAGTGCAAGAAGTGTAGCAAAAAAGGATGGAATGGGTGAAAAAGAGTCGATGTGGTTAAAAAGAGGCACTTCTGATGGGCCCAGTAATGAAAGTGGGATTGGAGACAGCACCAGTTTCCTATTGAGAGATTGCAATATTTTACCTTTTGAGTTAAACACTACTGCTGCAGCCATTTGCCATCGCTCTCATTACTCCTACCACTTTAGTTACTGGGCCCATCAGAAGTAACAGGTCCCTCGTAACGAGGGTCTTAGCGAGCTACTTTGATATGCATTACATGGTAAGGGAAGGTTCTGATTCGTCATCCGCTTCCATCTTGTGGGCAACCATATTTGCCCCACACTCCAGTACAGTCCCTCCCGGGTAGGTTACCGGGGAATGACTGACCCTTTCTTCCACAATAGCCATCTTAGAATATTTGAGCAAAAAAAAAATCAAAAAATATTTTAAGAAAAAAATGTGCTGGGTAATTACTTGGACCGTGGGTATCAGTTAGTTGCTGGTGCAGGAATTTCTCCCAAATGCACATTTTTAGATAATTCAATACAGGAGTCTTTATTTGCGTACCAATTTCTGCTTGTTTTTCACCACTTCTAGGAATTTTCAAATGGATATTTTGCCTGTTTTGAGCATATCTTTATAACCAAATTAACCTTTTTTTATGCTTGGCAAGAATTCACAAGGTGAATCTTGTCAGGCGACAACCATTTGTGCTTTTATTTGTGTTTCATTTGTAAAAAGTGCCAGGGTTCTCACCTGGAGGTCACTGCAGCTTGCACCTCCCATCACCCGTGCCAAGTTGCCAACGATAGTAACAACACAACTGCTAACCATCAAATTCCTACAACTGGGACAATTCAGACTCTTTCAGGCCCCCAAAGCTATAAGAATGACTTGGGAGGCAGAAAATAGCCATTTTTAATGTATATTGAATTAATAATTAACTGTTGTTGTGGTCATCTCTAAATTAGCCAGACAGCGTCACCTTGTGGCAGATTGTCACAAGCCCGGGTGTTGACATATAAGTGCCAGTGCCGAGCACTGGAAACCACCCGCTCAAATTAAGCATTGGGTGGAGAACACTAACACAAGTGCAGAGATCTCCATACTATCAAACCAAAGCAAGGGGTGGGAATTGTCATTTATTATTGTGGTTTGCTTGGCCGTTTTGGAACATGCACAAATATATGTTTCTATTCTCAAATTCCTCTTCCTCACCTTTGTTTTGGAAAGGGTAGTAAATTTACTCCAGTCAAAGTGAGGCCTAACTCTACTTCTATGGTGGGAAGGCAAACTGAAAAACACAATATTAGTTGGGGCCTTGAAAAAAAGGGATTTCTCCACTAGGAAAAATATTTTCCCTGTGGTAAAAAAAATGATACGTTTGCACTTAGGATCCTATTACCTCGAAGATGACTTCTTCACTGAGAAGAACTTTGTACATAAGGACCATAATTCCACGTTAAGTCACCTGGTCTTCCCAGGATGAGTTTGCCTTTCCATGCATATTCCTGGGAATTCAATTATGATGAATAGGAAAAAGTAGGAAAACTACATTCAAGCAGATATCTGCACTCATACTTTTTTCTAACTTGTTTGTGAACTAGTCCCTAGATGCACAGTATCTTGTAATCTTATTGGTGCCATGAACTACTTCTATGCCCTTTGCTGTCTGATTAGGAGTATCAGGGCACTCATAATCAGGCCCTACATGTACGTTTGTTTAACAGGAGATGTGGCCTGTCGATCTACCACTCACCCCCCCCCCCCATCTGACATTTTGGACCATAGCAGACAGGCATAACTTAGGTCCATGTATTAACAATGTATACAGTACCAAAACAGTAATAAAGTCAAAATGCAAATCAAATCAAATCCAAATTAGAAAAACAGAGTAAAATCTAATAATCAAATGAAGAAAAAACAAAAATAAAGGGACCGAAAATATACATTGTTAAAGTTTTAAGTAGAAATAGTTCAAAAATGCACAAATTACCAATGATAATTTCTAGTTGCGGTAGACCAGAACTTAGGCACATTTTGAGTATGACTACAATGGAGTGAGGGTCACATACACCAACCAGATTTGTCCTGGACAAGGATTTTACCTACTGACTGGTAGCAGGCTCCAGTCCTGGTGCAATTGTCACTTGTCAGCTGGGTACTTCCAGGAAAAGGCATTTAGCAGCTTGTTATAGCCATGTAGCTTACACAGGAGGTCTGCTAGTTGCCCTTGGAGTGCGCTTCTTTGTCCTGATTACCAGTGGGAACTCCTCTCAGGTCACATGCAGCAGGTGCAGTCCTAATCCGATCTTCTGTAGGTCCAGTAAGTGTTCTAAGGTGGGTGTCTGGAGGTACCACATTATTGCCTGGCACTAGCTAGTAGGTGAGAATGACTATTGGGCAAATCCTAACCAATGAGGTAAAAGCTTCTGGGGCAAACCCTACCCACTTTGGGCATTTTCAAGATGGCAAAAGTCCTTGGCTACACTAAACTTGGGGTCATGATGGCTGCATGTGTGTGTGTGGGAGTGTTTCATGTTAATCCTAGTGTCCTACCACATCTAACACTAAAATCCACAATAAAACAAGAAACAGAAGTATCAATAGACAAAAGCAGAGTCCTTCTGTAACCAGATAGTGGATCCACAAGAATTGTCTTGCCACCCTGTTCTCTCCCCTTTCAAGTGTGCCCCAAGTTTCATAAGTGAATTTAGCACACATGTCATGCAGGATTTGATACCCAAGCAATATTTGACACTGTAGTCTGAAAAAGGATGCCCACAACCCGAATTTGCATATTCTCTGGAGCACCGAAGAGTCATCTCTGCCCATTCAGGTCATCCTATTCTTTGCTCCTGGAGGTATTTCACACTTACTCGCACCTATTCAGGGCTAATTACTGGCTTGGAGCTGGCAGAGGCTTATGTTTTTTAGCCTTTTGACAGTTCAGGTAGGTAAAGGTAACTTCCTAAAAGCAATTTTTTTTCTTAATATGTATAGAAAAATCTGCTTCATTTTTGAATTGGCTTATTCTAACTATTAAAAATAGTTGTTTAATTATGTTTCTAGCTAGTTTATTTACCGAGGTACAGCATTAGTATTTTAATCTGTACTTTGGTTTTCTATATAGGGCAGCTAGGCCTGCCACAGTGAAAATAGCTTATGGGTCCTAATCACTATAAGGACGTTAACATCCAATTTTTACATGTCCTACTTTAAAACACAATGCACTCTGCCTTCGGGGCTACAAGGCCTACATAGGGGTAACTTATTAATATATATTTTTTTTAAATTACGTGGCAAAAGGATTTCTTTTGACAAGTTGAATTGCTGTTTTAACAATACTACAGTCAGACTACAGTGGCAGGCCTGAAGCCATGTTTGCACTGCTACTGTAGTGGATCGCACAATAGGTGCTGCAGTCCGCTGGTAAGATTTAACTTCTAAGCCCTGGGGACACTTTGAACCATATACTAGGGACTTTTAGGCAAGTTAAATATGTCAATTAGGAATATGCCAAATCAACCATGTTTAAAGGGAGGGGGGCACAGGCGCTTTACTACTCTGTAGCAGGGGAAAAGTGCACAGTGTTCTAAAGTAATGTAGGCTCCAGCAAAAAGTGAAAAATCTGGGATGACCACACAGAAAAGACATATTTTCTGCAAGCCATGATTTGTGTGCTATTATCATTTTGCTATATACAGGTCCTAGAACACTTCAATATTTTGAACAGGCTTTTTGACATGATGATGTTAATTGCAATAAAGTTACAGGAGTGAGAAACTGCAGTAGTTTTATAATGTTCAACCGTGAAGCTCAAGCCTGCCCCTCCAGTCCATGATTACTTATTTTAAAATGCCTGTCTGTGACAGTAGATGGGTTTGGAACCAATGGATAACAAATTAGGAGATGGAGAGTTATAAATAAAGGGGATGCTATTTCTATCCTTCTCGGGATTGTGAGTGACATTACAGGCAACCTGTACGAGGTAATATGTGAGCACGCAGACTGAAAGAATATCTATCCATGAATATAAACTCACACCATCAGACCTTACATAAATTATTCCATACAAAAAGGTGGAAACAAAAATCTAGGATTGCCCAAAATGATGCTAGGACTCGAGTTAGAATACTAGTATGACCCAATCGTGTACTTTTTATTTAGCAGAAACAGTCTGTTTCAGATCTTCTCTATGGAGGCAGTCCTCTATCTGAAGTTCTGCTCTTCATCCCCTCAGCAGGGGGGCTAATTCTATGAATGGTGAATAGGCCATTTCTTCGTTTTCCCCCACTTATTATGGTATGAGTATGCTTTCCTAATTAACATGTTCATGCCTTACGCCAGCTTGGTGTTTCCATTCAGATTTTCAGGTAAAAACTGGGAATCCTCACTGGGATGGGGCACTGAGGCAACGCATTAGTGAGATTGCAAATTTGTAGCAATACATTCACAGTGTATCTATCCACCGTTTATGGGTGGATTGGCCTTTAGGGCAAGCAAGCAGTGCTGAAAGGGCTGGTCCGTCAGGTCGGTATGTCTACCAGGTTTCTGGCTGTTTTTGGGCTTGTTTTATGGTCTGGCTGGTTTTTACTGTTGTTCTCCCTGACGTTAAAACAACATTGGCTGTAAAGAACTCCGACCCATGCAGGCTTCCATCTGTTGCCAAATGCTTCTACAGTGTATAAGTGCAAGTCCAAAACGGCCGTGATTTGAAAACATGGGCAATTTGTTTAGCTGTCCAATTCTCTAAAGGGGGCCACTTTTATTTTGGTGCCCAAATCTATTTTCTGTCCCAGTCCGACTTTGCTAGTATTCATTTCCTGGAACTCGGTGACTTTGAGGCAGATGGCTGGCTGCCTTACGAAACTCTAAATTTACCACTTCACTCTCAATAGAGTGCTGAAGCGAATTTCCCTCGTTTTCTTACAGCCATGAAAAAATTGGCTAAAAGCAAAACTGAAAATCTGAAATAATGGAAAGAAGGAAACATTGATGAACGAACACGATGCAAAATATAGAATATATAACGCCAAGCTATCTCTTATCCTTTACCTTTCAATTTAGTGTGAAATTATTTAGTATGAATCCCCAAATCGAGATATACTGTGCCTAAAGAAGGAACAGGCGGTGAAATCTTGGACAATTGAGCGAGGATTCTTAGCAAGTCAGCCAATAGCCAGTAATAATTGTGATCTTCAAGGCCTTTCTCTTAGTCTGTCTGCCTATTTGAAGCATGTGTTTGACATAAGATGCCCCTCCAGTATCACGCCCCTCTGCTATGAAGTACGGTGTGTGCTTTAACTTCAGTATGAGTTAGGAACCCATAATCTCCATGGCGTTCAGAACAGCAAGGTACTAGTGCTGAATATGCAAAGATCTGACACCAGTCTTCCCTTGCACACAGCCAGGTCCATTGTCAATGCTCTAGATATAAACAAACAATAACTAGCATCCAGGATGGCAAGCCCCAAATAGGTATTCTCTCCCCTAGAGAAGGTAATCCGCGTCTCCATGTCCACCCCCAACACCCGCCCCTAATAGAAGCCTGCGTCTCTTCACCTTTAGTATGGTGGCTCAATCTCCGACAATGTCAGGGTAGTGTACATGGTGCTAACCTTGTTTTGTAAGATGATACACTACACCCATGCAGTAGTCTTCTATCACATACTACTAGCTACTCCAACCCACTTGTGTGCCAAATCAAAATTCTTGTATTTAAACTTTCTGAGACCCCTCCATTGAAATGTACTCCCTGTCTGACTGTGAGCCATCGCTTTCTATCCCTGAAGACCGCTTTGGGATCCCCTGTTCCGGAGTAGAGCAAAACAGAGTCTGATGACCTCATTTTCTCGTATCTCTCCTACTCTCAATTACCTTGAAGACCCCCAACACCCAACTCTACCCTTCAGCTTGTCCCAGCAAACCTGAGTACAGAATGTTATATATGCAGAGACTGTGTTTGCATCAACTTCATCTGTCTCTGCTCATCCCTCGCGCATTCCAGTATCTTGACTGTACCCACTCAAACTGAATAGGTTCTCGGGTCCCTTGTACTTTATATTGTATGTATTTAGTCTTTCTGGTAGAAATTCTACAACTTTTCAATAAATACAAATAGGTGGAGTTCCTCAGGTTCAAAAGTAAGTTTAGTAAAGAAATAAAGGTGTCAATACATAATGCAATAGAACAATAAATATTCATCTAATACAAAATTAGTCAGAAATAGTTGGATTGGTATAAAAAGAAAGAGAAAATACATTTCATACATAGGAGTATAAAGCTACATTTAGGAAAGTCATGGGGGGTAAAGAACTACTTGTTGGTCAGGACTCGGAGTGAAAGACCATTTAGCACGAGCATCAATAAACAGTGTGATCGGTAACCAAAGGTTTAAACATTTTGTGGCCATATGAAGAGGATAAACAAAGGAGGTATCCAATCTATGATTATGGCAGATGGGATACCACCATGCTTGATATGATATTTTGGTAAAATCTTTCCAATTTTTGGTTATTTGTTGGAAGGCAACTGCCAACAACAAATCAATGATCATAGTGTTAGAGATAAAGTTGGCCCAAATAGGGGATACACTATCTAAGAACAAATGAGTAATAGAAAAGGGGAAACTCGAACAAAGGTGGAGTTGATTTGAGACCATATATTTTCCCAAAAATTGCGAACATGCGGGAAAACAAATAACAAATGATTTAAGTCTGCTAGCGGAGATGAGCACGTCCAACATGTATCTGGTGTAGTAGAATATCTTTTGTGGAAAGTGACTGGAGAATGCAAAAGTCTATTGTATATGAAGTAGAGAGTCTGCGTTGTGTTAGCTGCTCTAGAAGATTTTCTAATCTTAGTCCAAATTTTATTCCATAAGGATATGGACCAGCAAACCTGTAAATCTTGTTCCCAAGCAAGTTCCACCTTAGTGTTTTCCCTTATGGCACATGTAGAGCGTAGATGAGCATATATAACAGAAGCCTTAGGTTTAGTGCAAAGCAGAGTGTGTAATCGATTAATTGGAGCAGAAGTTGACGAATTAGGAGGTGTAATTTGAGCACAAACATTTAGTAAGGCTTGTTTCAAAAAGTTATATTTGGAATTAAAGGAGAGGGGTTAGTCAAAAAGTCTACTAATTGGGGGGAAAGACAAAATGTCACTTTGTGCAAACAATTGATGAACCCAAATTAGACCTTTCCGTCTCCAGGATATTCCGTAGAAAGGCCTGTTACGTATCAATAATAATTTATTGTGCAATATTGTGGAGTTGAGAAAAGAATCAAAGTCTGTAGGAATTGAAGGAGAGTTGGATTCTAGAATTTTACAGGTGTGTAAGTATGGGAGTAAAAAGGGATTGTGGCTTGCGAGAAAAGGAGATAGATTCTTGAAAGGAAAAAGGGGATAAAAAAGGCGTTAAAGTGTAGTTCATAGAGGACATTCTTCCAAGGGGTCGGTCAACCAATTTGAGGATTGACGGAGTAGGAAGGACTTCTGATACGTAGGAAAATCAGGGAAGTTGACCCCTCCTTCTGACTTGGACGGATTAGTTTTGATAAAGTCATGCATGATTTTTTATTGTTCCATAAAAAAGAGGAAAGTATAGAATTAATCTTCTTAAACAATTTTTCAGGAATGGGAATTGGGATGTTAGAAATTGTGTAAAGTATTATAGGAGATATCATCATCTTTATGGTGTCTAAATGGCCCCACCAGGATAAGTAAAGGGGATGTCATTTGACAGTTAGTTCTGAGACCCTTTTTATACAATTGTTCATACATCGAGAGATTGTATCAGAAATGGATGGGGTGAAGTGTAAATCTAAATATTTAATGTGTTTGGGACTCCAAGCGAAGTTCGAAGTGACAAAATCATCTTTGAATGTGTATTTAGTTAGAGGTAGTGTCTCACATTTATCTGTGTTTAGTATGTAGCCGAAAACCAAGGAAAAGGATTGGACTTCCTGTAAAAAGGCAGGGATAGAAGTCTGTGGCTGCGAGATAAATAATAAAATGTCATCAGCATAAGCTGCGAGTTTGATTTGGGAATTCTTCATATCGAATCCATGTATGTCTTGGTTTTGGCGTATTCTGGATAAAAATGGTTCAAGGGCCAGATTAAAAATAAAAGGGGATAAGGGACACCCTTGGCGAACACCTCTACCCAGATCAAAAAATGAGGATGTAGTGCCATTAGCACAGACTGCTGCATGTGGGTTCGAATAGAGGAGAGATATTAACGATATGATTTTGGGACCAAGACCAAACCATTTGAAAGCGTGAAAAAAGTAAGGGCATTCAACTCTATCAAATGCTTTTTCCGCATCTAGTGCTATTGCTGCTACGGATTGAGGTAGGTAAGATGATTTAGATAAGATGTCAAAAATAAACCGGTATTGTCCATAATAAGACGACCCTTCACAAAACCAGATTGTTCCATTCCTAACAAGTTGGGTAAGTGAGAATCTAAACGTAAGGCCAGAGATTTTGAAAAGATTTCATAGTCAATATTAACTAATGAAATAGATCGGTATTTTTGCAATATTTTAGGTCCTTACCATCCTTGGGAATTAGGCAAATTAATGCTTCTGAGAAAGAGCCAGAAGAGCCACCTGAAAGCAAAAAGGAGTCTAAGAGGTAATGAAATTTGGGAAGCAGCAGTGTTGAGAAACGTAAGAAAAACTCAATGGTGAAGCTGTCTGGACCTGGTACCTTATCCTTTTTAGGTCTCGCCTGATGTTAGCAGCGCACATGCGCTGCTCTCGCCATGCGAGGACTTCTTGGAATCAATACGATGTCAGAAGCTCGCTTTCTGCTCGTTCTGTGTTTTCCATTGGTGCGCGTCATTTTGCGTCACCAATTATGCACAACCGGGTGTTATGATCGTCCAGGAAGCTTTTTAGTCGCTCCTGGTTGCCACCCTGTCCGCTTTTGGCCCCGCCCACCGGGATTGGATCTTTTACTTGCAGCGGGAGACAGTGTCTCTTAATTAGCCGCTAAGCATTTTTTTTGGTATTACCGCATTTCTCTTCAACAATGGCAGACGCGCCTTTCATTCCTTTGGTATGGCTTTTTTATTTCTTTGGTATTCAGCTCAAAGCGCAAGCAAAATGCTTTCACTTTCGCGCTTACTGACACTTCCCCAGCCGTCCACTGCTGAAACCCTCCTCCGTACACCGTGATTCATCTTTTTTCACGGCTCGTGTTTTTTTTGCTTCATTTCATCGGTAGGCACTGTTTTTTTTAAATTTATAATGCAGCGTGTTTTGTGTGCTTTCGGAGTCGTGGCTGACCTGTGTTTGCTGAATGCATCGTTTCAGAAGAATTCCGATGTAAAAATCTTGAACATCTTCCCTATATGTGATGCGCTGTAAATTTCCATGCGCCCCTTACGTTCAGACCGCATTATTTCCGTTAGATAATTTCGGCGCGGGCACCCATTACATTCCATGGGTTCTTTGTTACATTTTTATATTTTTATTTTGCACTTAGTAATTATTTAGATAGATGTGCATGGATCAGTTGCATTGACGTACAACTGAGAAAAAGTATTCCAAGTCCAAGACCAGTGAGCACTGTCGTTGTTGTTCGCTGCCGCTCGCTGCTTTAATTAAAGTTTATTTCCTTTTAAACATTATCAATATATTCTCCCCAACACAGGCTCTGTTGTCACTTCCCTCCAGAGCAGTACAGTTCTAGTACTGCTCTTAGTGTATGCACCGGCTAAAACAAACACCACTTTTCTGAAGTACACTGCAACGTGTCTGGGCTCCGTAGAGGTATTTATATGGGGATTGACTAACAATTTAGATAGCGCCATGAGACCCAGTCAGCTCGTAAGAACTCACTCGTTAGCCAAGCAGACCGGTCTACATTTTTTCTTAAAGAGAGATAGAGGCAGAGATGAGCAGGAGAACTTTCGCACCTTCAATCGGGCACTCGCCTTACTCCGCAGGAAATGATGTTGTATTCAGGGAGGTAGACCTGAAGACAAAGAACCAGGGCCACTGGAATTATGAGGGAAGGGAGCACCAAATTATGCGGAACCTGGTTTGACTAAATTATGTAGCAAGTAAAGGTCAATTATGCAGCACTTTTTTGATAGTTTGACGTCATTATTTTGTAATTTGTATACGGTAATACCGTTTGTGGAAACATTTCACCTCATTAGTACCACTGCGCGCAAACACATGTGGCCATGTTTTTATTAACTTTGCATCCATTTAAGCTAAACACCTTTTTTTGTTAAAAACCTGCATATTATAGTGCAGATGATGGATTATGTCGCAAATACATAATTATGCGTAATAAACACCAGAACAGAATCTCATAATTACAGTGGGCATGCAAATAACCCAATATAAAATGAATACCGGAAGCCAATGCAACACCCCATGGGCTGCTGACACAACCTTTAGCTCCCACAACTGCGTTTTGTGCTCTTGGACGCAGACCCACATGGTTTAAAGCAACTTAAAGTTACAAACTATGAAACTGATTTAATTGCTCTGATTTTAAGCACCCAGTTTTTTTTCAGTAAGATGAAAGAGGCTGGGTTTCAAATCATAAACTGATAACGGCTCCATGGCAATTATTTAGCATGGGGGGGGGGGAGCGGCTTTACAGTTAAATAAATACTGCACCTCAATTTTTTGACTTTCTTCATGAACTACAGCTCAAGAAGAAAGGGCAGCATCTCAATTTTTTGACTTTCTTCATGAACTACAGCTCAAGAAGAAAGGTCAGCACCTCAATTTTTTGACTTTCTTCATGAACTACAGCTCAAGAAGAAAGGGCAGCATGTGAAGGGATTATTTTCTCACTCACCCTCCAGTTCAAGCCCTGCAATGTCCCTCTGCAGCACCCGTTCTTCCTAACCAGCCAGTGGGTGACTTTACTGTCGATGTTTTGCTTCATTATTTTATTTCTTTTTTGGTTTTGTGTACCTTGTGCGCAATACCCATTAATAGAAAGAAAAAAGTTAATTTACATAAAGCACAGGACGGATAATCAATCTTAAAAATCGAACTTAGTACACCAATTCCAGTCAGCTTCTTTACCCGTTATGATACTCCACTGCAAACAAAAAACATAAGTAAAAAACACAATTTACAAAGCCAATAGCTCTACCTTTCACAAATGCAAGACCAATTGCATTGCAAATGCTTGTTATTGATGTATTTCTGATTACGTTTTACCACCTTCATATTGACTTAATGTTGTTTGTACTGCACATGAGCTTTACAGTACAGATAAGACAAGTGCATTTTTCTAGTCAATTCTTGTAACTTATTTGGTTTCAAGAATGGCCACATGATGTTGTCTCAAAGAAGGCGGTAGTGCTCAATTAAAGCAGAACACAACAGATCACAGGTGGTTGGCTTTGGTAAGGCCCCATAAGGATAGTAATAGTTGCCCTTGCGTTTTTTTTTCAAATCTTACTTATAGCAGCAAAAAAAATAAAGTTTTAGTCAGGCAATCTTGCGTTTTCTATTTATACAATGCGGACAGTTCCTGTTTCAGAGGGGTAATATCCAAATATGCTGCTTCGCTTTTACATCCCTGAAATTCGAATCGAAAATGTATTTGAGATTTTGCGGACCGCTCCATGCTTTCATGTGGTGGGGGACAAAGCCAATCACAAGGCACATCATCACTGTGCAAGGTCAAAGGCAAATATCTGGTGAATAAATGCTTGGATGAATAGCTGGGTTCTAAGAGCGGAAGCGTACTGCATGTGGAATCCACACAGTACAAAGGCTGAGCAGATATTGGACACGAGTAGTCAGATCAGCATTGGAGCGAGCTATAGTTTTCAACATGCATTTCCTGCTTAGATAAGGGCAGCAGGCACCAAGAGGTCTTTCTGGGTAGATGCTAGCAGTCTCCCACTGAGAGTATTGTAGGTCTGGTGAGGAGTGCAGGTACTCACCCACTGAACGTATTGTAGGTCTGCTGAGGAGTGCAGGTACTCTCCCACTGAGAGTATTGTAGGTCTGCTGTTCTCTGTGGCTAAAAGCATACATTGTAGGTTTGCTGAGAAGTACCATAACTCCCCTCCTACTGAAGTAGCTCACTCCTCGCTGAAAAGAGTAGAGATGCTTCCAGTCTCATTGTTGCACCATACTGGAAGACACCGGTACCGTCTCTTGCAACAAAAACAGGTGCAAGGACTGACTGTGCGACTCATTTACAGCACTGAGTCTCCCAGGAGGCTCCAGCACCCCCAATAAGCCAAAGGTTCCTAACCTGTGCAAAACTTTCTAACATTTACATATATGTTCAAAAATAACTATTTGCACCAGAAACACGGCGCAGCAAGAACGGACTTGTCCTTAAGATCACAGGCTGCGTCCTGCTTACTAAGCCAGTGGGCGGGAATGAATGGGACAGTGATGACTGCGTTACATAACACCTGACGTTGCGTTTTACATAGCTCTTACTACATCACCCTGGCCAATATAACGCCTCATCTCTTAAAAGCAGGCAAAGCTAGCTATAAAGCATTGAATATTAATACATCAGCATTTGTTAACTCTACATTTTTCTTGAGACCAGTGTGAACCTGTGCACAGGAGTCTTTAGTTCCAGGTTGTTTTACAGACCATTAACCAACAATACCCCAACAAGACAAGCAGCATTTAACTAAAAGGACCGTGGAAGAAGCCGCTGAGCAGTGCAAGCCCTGTACATGGGGCCCCACTTTGCACCCGCAGTGAAGAAAACATATCCTCCAGTATGTCGCAAGGAGTAAACCGTGCCTTCTGACTCCACAAAGAAGTTGTATTTTAAACCTCTTATCTGCAGCGCCGTAATGTGGCAAAACGCAACCGAGGTGCTATTTAAACAAGGAGGCATGGAAATGCTTAAATGGACGTGCACCGACGCCTATTAATTACATTGTGCAGCTATATTTAATAGGTGTTGCAGGCTTGTTAACATGTTCTGAACAAAAAAAAAGCGTTGTACGCGTGCGCACTATAAGGAATGTGAAGTATGCAGCTGGCACCTGGCCACGCTGCTGCTCGCTCCAGAGCTCCCTAGACCAGGGGAGAGAGAAGGCGGGGCATGCACCCGCCTTTGGCCAATTGCGTGCTGTCTTTCTTAGAAAGATGCATGCAAAGACCAATAGCGGGTGATGGGGAAAAAAAAGCACAAGCGTGTGTTCAGAGTTTAAAGCCCATACTAAAAGCCTCGCAGTGCAGTGCAGCGCATGCGCGCTGGCTTAGGCGAGACCTAAAAAACACCCCAAACCTTTAACAGTGACTGGTCTTCAGCACTCCACTGCTTCCTAAAAGGTTGTGCTATATAATGATCGTTGAATAAATAAAACCGTAGAATCTCAGACGTGAAAGTGACTAATGAAAGCAGGTGGGATAGATTTCCCAAGGATGATTGTATCCGTCATGCTGTGGTTGGTAGGCTCCTAAAACCGTGGGTAGGCATTTCACTAAAGCAGGGCTTTTAAGTGGGCTGGATCCTGCTAGGGCACAGCACCGGCATTTATAACAAGCATTAAAAATGCAATAGGTCTCGCCTTTGATTAAGTTAAAGCCATTTGCTTTGCTAATAGTATTCTATAGCAAAGCAAATGGCTTTAACTTAATGAAAGGTGAGACCTATTGCATTTTTAATGCTTGTTAAGAGATTGCAAGGCGGTAAGAAGTTTGTTTTGTGATAGATTAAATTCCAAAGAGGAGAGGTCATGCGTGATATCTGAAGAGTGTTGAATATTGGAAAAGAATTGAGAAATATGATGCTGTGAGGGGGGATTGTCTGAGGTGTAAAGTGATTTGATAATAAAGTAAAAATTCATTTAAGATTTCTGTGTCTTTAAATTTCAGTGTTGAATGGTTGTCCATGATAGAATCTATGTTGAGTTTGTTGTGTTTTACCTTAAGATAGTTGGCTAAGATTTTCCCTGCTTTGTTTTGGCCGCCAAAACATTTAGCACTAGACTTTAATAAGTATAATGAGGTGTTGTCTGTAGATTCTTTGTTAAATTGTAGTTTAGCCTTTATAAGCGTAGATAAAGTCTTTTGATTTCGATGCATCATAAGAATGCTTCAGTTTCTTTATCTTGTTTAGGAGGTCATTGGTTAGTTTGCGTGCAGTTTTATGCTCCTTGGATACATAACCAATCATAAAATCCCTAGCTGATACTTTAAAAGCGTCCCAGATGACAGAGAAAGACATAGTTTCATTCTGATTTAAATAAAAAATATTCATTAAAAAAAGAAGCAAATTAGGAAGTAAACGTTGGATCTAAAAGAAGACCATTATTAAAACGCCATCTTCTAGGGGTATTGGATTTTTGTAAAATGTCTAGAAGAATGGATATAGGAGCATGATCAGATATTAGGATAGAACCAAGATCTGCATCTAGTAAGGATTGGGAAACATTATGGGAGATAAAAATGTAATCAATACGTGATTGAGTATGATGAGCTGGAGAATAATAGGTATACTCTCTTGCAGTAGGATTGCAGAGTCTCCAAGCATCAATAAGTTTATGCTGTTTAATGGTTTGACAAAAAAGTTTATGAGCCTTGTTTGGGATAAAAGACTGTTGAGTTATGATCTGTAAATGGGTCTAAAAACTCATTACAGTCTCCTAGTAAAATAAAATTATCATCAATGCAATAAGTAATTTGTTGGGCTCAGGAGGACCAAAAAGAAGAGTCCCCAGCAGTGGGTGCGTATACATTAAGTAAAGAAACTGGAGCATTCCCAATCAACAATTTGATGCATAACCAACGTCCATCTTTATCAGCCTCTTGAGAAAGAAGCTTAATAGAAAGAGATTTACGGCAAAGGATCATGACTCCATTCCGCTTACCATCTCCTGGAGAGAAGAAGATTTCCCCAACCCAACCTTTCTTTAACTTTAAAGATTCTTCAGGTGTTAGATTAGATTCTTGTTGACATGCAATATCAGCTTTGACCCCTGGCGTTCATTGAAATTAATTTCAAAGACATAATATAAATAAGGATAAAAGCAAAGAATACCAATCCAATTTGTTCATTAAGCAACAAAAAACATAGTAAAGAGAATTACAACAAAGTGAAGGATTAACCAGATAATACAAAAGAGAGGATAAAAGAAAATTCAATTGTAAGAGTGAAAGAGTTGTTAGATGGAAAAGTGGAGAATAGGGTGGAGAAGCAACAGAAACACCTGAAAGAGATATAAAAGAGGGGATAAAAAAAGGCAGAGGAAAGAAAAAAAGTAGAAAATGTGTAGGGAGAAAGACATATCTACAAATATCGAGCAAGGATGAGGGGGTGAAACCACATGGAACAGGTGGAACGCCCAAGCACGACGGAACGGAGGACAAGGGAGGGATCACGCCATAAATGACAAGACAACTGCAGGCAACGAACATCAACAGTTCTTTAAAAGAGAAAAAAGGAACAAATGAAGAAGATTATTACAACGAAGTGTACAATTAACCAGTTGAAGACATGTAAAAATGTAACATAGCACAACAGTAAACTAAACCGCTATGAAGTGTAGGCCTAATGCAAAAACAGAGTGTGAATTGAAAACGAAAAGCAAAAATTATCCTAAAAGACTACTAAAATTAGATGTTACGCGAGGATGAGGCTTTCGAAAAATCCATGGTCTCTGTTTTGTATAAGTTTATGAAGCTCTGTAGTTTCAGTGGGTCATCATAAGTTGATCTTTTTGTTTCTGTATGTAACCTTAAGAAGGCAAGGATGAAAGAGTCCGTAACGAGCTCCCAACGAACGAAGATCAGGTCTCATGTTGAGAAATGCTTTGCGCCGATTTTCCGTGGCTTTAACGTAGTCTTGTGAAAAGAATAGAGTCGAACCAGACCACACGATGCATTGGATTAACTTGACAGCTGCAAGAACCTTTAGTAAGTCTGTGTATTCGAGGAAAAATAGTATGACTCCTCTCAGTCTTTGTGAAGTTGACGCATTCGATGGTAGGCTATCAAGCCTGTGAGCACGCTGGTGAGCACAGTATCCTCTGGCTTATGAAGTAACTTAGGGAGAAAGGACTTGAAAAAGGTGGGTGGGTCCAACCCCTCCGTTTCTTCTGGTAGGCCATAAATACGTAAAATATTCTTCCTATTACCATTTTCAAGGTCTTCGATCTGTTTTTGAAGTAGGGAGACTTGGGATTGGAGTGCATTGACTTTAGTGTCAGTGGTTCCAAAAGAAAGCACGCTATGTTCAACTGCCGTAAGTCTTTCATCCATCCAAGACCAGTTATCCGTAAGGAATTGCAACCTGGTGTTTGTTTCCTCCATAAAGGGTCGGAGGGCCCGTATCTACTCCAACAGCAACTCCATTGAGACAGGAGAGAAGGATTTTGGTGGAGAGGGAGGGTCTTTTTTCAAGCGTTTTATGTTAGACTTCCCTGTCACTATAGGAGCAGGGAGTGTTGAGATAGGTCCCTTAGGTGAAGACAATATAGAGTTTTCCATCTTGGAGAATTCAGTGAAGATTCTGGAATTTTTAATGAACGATTGAGTAGGTCTCTAAGGAAGAGGCCCTTGCAATGCAAAAGGAGGGGGAAAACAAAATGTTGCTTGTGGGAGACGTTATAGTGCCAGCAAAATTCAGCTGTATGATATGCTCATTGGTAGAGAGAGAGCCACAGAGCTTGAAGAATCAGTGAGTTGGAACGTATCCAAGCCCAAAAAGTCAGGTGAAAAAACATTGATTCAAGGCAGAATTCGTTTTCCATATCAGGTAGTATGACACCGTTAATATCCAGTCAACCTGTCACAAAACCCTTTATGGCTGTGCAGCTTTCATAAAAAAGAAAAAAGGCAACTTCAATAGCATCCACTAGCAATATGGTAGCATTCCAAGTATTGAAGAGAAAAGTCTTGCTGCAGCTAAATTTCACTCCGCGTGCAAGCGCCCTATGAGAAAGTGAAAGCAGACCCAACAGTAGGGTAGGAGGTGGAGGTAAAATGGCGGCCGTTAGCTTTGTCTTCCCTCAGAACAGGAGATCGTGAGAGGAAATACACTTTAAAAAGCAAGCAGACAGACAAATAAGCAGATGTTGGGTGTAACGGGCATGTGATTAAGGCTGTGCCAGAAACGCTGAATAGCAGAAGCACATACCGCCGTGAATAGAGCCAGATGAATTAACAGCGTTATGGAGAAAACTTCAAAGACAAAATGGTGGCCGTAATTGAGCCGCGTCGATGCCGGAGATACCTTCACCAGAAACTGTATTTTGGGCCGAAGAAAGGGAACGCTAAAGTGAACATCTTGGGCAGGATGTTTTCCGCCACTTACATCATTGTTTCAGTTGCATGTAGATAGCGGGATAGCGTAAATCCACCGCGCCACACCGAGGAGTCTCACTCGGGCGCCGCCATGCTCCTCGGGCGTCAAGCCACGCCCCCCAATAGGTGGAGTTCCTGACACTGCAGTTCTATAAGCTTGTTTTGTAATGGCTTCATATGGTTATTCATGCCCCTGACTAGGTGTCTAAGTGCATTTTCAGGTGGGTAGCACACTACTTAGTGGGAGTGCTGGGGTTAGAGTATGTAACTCTCATGTGGCCAATGCAGGTAATATTTTTGGATGATTTGCTTAAGGGCAGCAGTTGTGCACTTAACATGATTTGTTGCTACGTCTTGTAATGATGCTGTGAAAAGGAGTTAGAGATATGGGTCAAAAGCATTAGAGCACATGTGTGAATGGGTAGAGAGTGTCCAAGTTAATCGGGACTTTTAAGGGAAGTGTTCTCATAATGTCTGCAGATGGCAGAGAAAGCAAAATCTGTGATGACGCAGCATGGTCTGGGCATATGCTAGCGGTTCATAACGGTTTTAAGGTAGATGCAGTCATACAAGCTTACAGATACCCACCATCATAGAGTGGTCTGTATCACCCCTTAAAATCACTTTGTGTGAAGCTCCCTTTGTTTTGCATACTACCACTGACTATAACATACACTGTGGAGTTCACACTGGAAAGGCTGAAGAGGAACCCATGTATATGGTCATCATACAATCAGCCTTAGTATATGCACTTAAGGTCTTCCCAGGAGCGGCTGTGGAACAAATCATGGCAATGGGCATCAACCAACAAGCCGCAATTTAGGCCAAGGGTCTACCCTGGAGTGATTGAATGACAGCACGTGGGAATGTGCATTCTACAAGCAGCCATAAGGCTTGCTCTGATTAGTCTACCCAGGAGTGGCAGTGAGCACCAGAAGAAATGGCAAGGAGTGACCTATTGGGAATGGGTGTTATGGGACCATTCACTGCATATGCTCAGATGGGTCTATCATTGGCGTGAGAAGAGCAACCATTTTGCCAGCCATAGCACAAGTGTGTGGAATCATGTGGCAGAGAGTGACCCATGGAATGGACTATATGCAACTGCCAAGCTACTTATTCCGAGCAGCCAATCCAGGAGCGGGAGAGGAGCAGTTCATTTTAATGGGTGCTACTGGGACGGTACATGGGTAAGTTGTTGACTAAAAGAACATCTAGTTAGCTTAAGACAAGAAAAGGACAAAAATAAAAATAAAAACAAAAAAACGCGTATCTCCTTGCCGCATCTCTCCTCTGTAGTCCCTGGTCATCTCTCCACGGCCAGAAGCAGGAGGCACAGAGGCTCCCTCCCCTAAGCGTTTTGATTGGTCTGAGGGAATGGGAACCTGGACATGTTCCTCACCAGTCTGTGTAATGCAGGCTGGTGGGGAACATGCAAAGTGCGCCTGACTGTTTGGCCGGCCAAACAGTCATATACGCTTGGAGCGTGCAAACCACTCCTCCCCCAGTGCCTCCAGCCCCACTCGCCCTAATCCAGCCCAGAACATACCAAAAATAAAATGATACTAAAGTCATTATCATTTTGTTTTTCCTGCTCCGAGAGCAGTGGGGTGACACTCTTCTGTCTAAGTGGAGGAGCCGCCCCAAACATGCAGAAACTTAGGTAGTAATGGAAAACGGGTACAAAGACTCACTACTTCAGGGTAAAACAACAAGCCTGAGAATTTACTTTCTATGGTTAATCCATCGTAGAGTAGTCTACTTCTCACTCCTTATACCTAGTCCATGGACTCCCACAAAAGATGGGTTTTGATGGTCACTTAGTTTGTATCCCGATAGAAAAGTACTGAAAGGCTGCTTGCATAGCCGTTAGAAGACAAATAGGTTGTCGTGACCACTGTCTGTTGCATATTCTAGGCTGAACTGACCTCTTCAAAGATGAACAACAAATGCCAAAGGTTTAGCGTTTGCATGCTGCATGCACACAGAGGCAACAAACACATAAATGTGCACATACACTCAGTGAAATACAGTGGCATGCTTTGGTACATCCAAAGACATATACACACTCTTATGAACACAGACATTATAGTTACTTGTTATGTGCACACAGATACCACAGGTACAGATTATACAAGTATAGGCCCCCATCTACAAAGAAAACCAATACACAGGCTGCTAAATTTTCAAACATAACCTCCTCTCTTGCATGACTCTTTTAGTTAGTTTGGCATTTTGGGGTGGGAGGAATTGTTTGCTATGAGAACCGCGAAAAGACAGCTTCTACAATGCAAGGTTCAGTTGGCTTAAAATGCCCATCTAGTTGAAGGTGCTGCAAGTGATTTGGTACATAACATTGCGTCACAAAAGGTAATGTAAGGGCCTAAGTGAGATTTACTAAGCCATGCCAAGCCACCTTGCATGGCTCTGCGTGGCTTGGTAAATCCAGAGTAGTTGGTTAGGCTTTCCATTTGTGGAGCACAGGAGTTCCCAGGCACCCACCCTTGGATTTTGGCACAATCCCAGATATACTAACAGCAGTAAACCTGAGATTGCGTCAGAATGGTATGCCGTCCTAACAAAAGCGTAACTAGAAGAAATCTGTTATTTTCTCCTTGTTATGTAATCTTTCTGTGTGTACTGCATTCTGCAGCACACATAGAAAGAGAGAGATGCTTCATAGGATTATTTTTGTGCTCGAAGGTGTGCCTTTGTGCACAAAAACAATCCTGCCAGTAACTCAGGCACCCTTGCACCATGGCGTATGGGCGCCTTCCTTGGCGCTAGACAGCACTCAGTGCGCCAACACAGGGAGAGAGGAGTAATACGTCGTATCTGAGTAGATAAAGTCCATTCCTGCTCTCTCCTTGTCACACAGTGCAGCGTGTTGTCTTGCTGCATTGCTTTGAATGACAATTTGGTAAATCAGGCCCTTACTCTTCATGATTGTAATAGTATGAGTTGGTTTTGTGCTGCAGACTTTAGGAGAGTTTTAACAAGGCTAAGAAAGTGCTTCTTGTAGTTCGCTGAAGCTTTTTCTGCTTCTTTAGTGTCCTACATTCAAAAGAGAAAAGCACATCTTAAGAGCTAAGAGTAGATTTCTAATGAGAACTACCAGACTGGTATTTACAGTTTTCGCCAGGCAGTGGGCATCATCCCAAAAATATTTTTTAATGCAGCATGATGTATACTTGTAACATGAACTAGTGCAGAGATGCTACTAATGAAATACATACCAGGTGTTACAGCAAAATCCCGACTCCACTGATTTCTGGTTAAGAATAAGGGTGGGCGTAGTGGGCGTAGTGGGGCTACGTGAAGCAGCACGTAGTGTGCCCAAATCTACGCACACTACGCGCTTCGCGTAGCCCCACTACGTGCCACCCACCTCCCACCCGCCATTCTTTTAAATATTATAAGCAATGAAAAATAAAGTAAAAGTAAGTCGACTTACCCGTAAGCGCGGCGTCTCCGGGGCTCCCTCTTTCAGTTTCTAATTTCTTCTGGCAAATGCGCATGCGCGGACGCCCGCGCATGCGCATTTCTCGCGAGAAATGCGCATGCGCGGGTGTCCGCGCATGCGCATTTGCCAGAAGAAATTAGAAACTGAAAGAGGGAGCCCCGGAGACGCCGCGCTTACGGGTAAGTCGACTTACTTTACTTTATTTTTCATTGCTCATATATTTAAAAGAAGGGCGGGCGGGAGGTGGGTGGCGGGTGGCAAGCAGCTACGCTTCGCCCTCGGCGTGTGCGTAGCGCTGCCCTGCTTCGCCTACTTCGGAAAGTGCGAAGCAGGCAGCGCTACGTACACTACGTGGGCGAAGCGTAGTGCTACGCCCGGGGTTAGTTAAGAATTCATTTCTTTCAAATTAAGCCACCAATGAGAACTTTAGATGTTGCATTAGTGTGGTGAAAAAGCCAATCACCTCTACGGAGGTATAACACAAGCATGATCGGCAAAATAGCCCTTTCTAGACTCTTCCCTCCTCTACCCCTCTTTGCATCATCTCATACCTCTTTTACTATTCAGATCTCCCAAACAAGCCTTTCTAAATCCTTCCCTCTGACTCGAACTCCCCATTACTCACCCCAAGACCCCTCCTACAAACCCTAAAAAGGAAAGGCTCTTCCATCCCTCTACTATCCTTTTCAATCCAAATAACAGACTAAAATGTCCACCACTCAAATTAATTTCATATTTCCCAATACTAATTCCCCACTAATTTTGTTTGGGATCTGGAGTAGCGTGCTGCTCAACCGAAAAACACTTTAATACCTCATCTGTGGTAGCAAGCGCTATATAAATGCAAACCTTTTCCTCTTCTGTCCCTCCATTACCCTTCTTAATTAAAATAACGGAGCAACATATCCACAGCTGAAATTACTTCCATATTTCAATATACTAATTCACCACTAATCCTTTATGGGTTCCGGAGTAGCGTGGTACTGGCTGAAAAAGCACTTTGATGCCTCGTCAGGGGTAGTAAATGCTATAAAAATGCAATTTCAGTAGAATATAATACAATTCCTTACACTCCAAGAAAGAAATAGAATGGATTTCCTTGTGGCACACCAAGTCCATCGTTCGAAAATGG
Source organism: Triturus cristatus (assembly GCF_964204655.1). Lineage (NCBI taxonomy): Eukaryota > Metazoa > Chordata > Amphibia > Caudata > Salamandridae > Triturus > Triturus cristatus. Next base: position 116,315,143 of record NC_140580.1, read on the forward strand.
CAGACGGGATACCTAACAAGCACGACAAACCCAACATCTTTGTTTTTTGCGGTATGCTGTGCACAGACACCCAGCATCCATGTGCATATCAACATCTTTCGTACAGACCTTCCCCTACAAAGGTGTAGCACCACACCGACAAATATTTAAGTACTAAGCCCAACAGATCTAAAGACAGCCACACACAGACCTCGAGACATAGAGACCCCAAAACCTACATCCAGCCATGCACACAGACCATCAGGCACACACAAAGACAACCGAACATACAGATAGCATGTGAACACAGACCTCCACTCTGGGGCTTATACACCCATGTAACATCCATAAATATAAACCTACAGTCTAATACTAAGCAAATACAGTTAGCAGGTTCACACAAAATGACCAACATAAAATGGATGCATGAAACTTTAGCAGTGGTCGGAAGATTCAGGCTTTATGTACACTTTCGACGAATTATTTCCACTGGTTTATGGGAGATTTCACTCCAGGTGCTTCCAATGCATGCCCTGCTTGGATTGATCCTTTGTAAGTAACAAAACAGTGGTGTTCGCTTGTGCATTCCATCGCTGGCCTCTTTGAATACAGTCTACCGTATCTGGCCTCTTTGATATAGCCCACACTATGCAGCACCGCAGTTTAGAGTCCTCACCTCTTTGCCACTAACATGAGTGACATTTGAGGTTGCCAGACTGCTTCATGTAAGCCGAACAATGTGTATCTAGTATTGGGTGCACTTTTAGTCAAGACCTTTATGGTCTTGAGTGACAGCACTGCTGTTAAAAAGACAATCATGCGAGCATCACTAGAGAGGGGCTTGTTGTGTCCACCGACATTTTGGGAGCCAGGGGTACCCCATTTGTTCGGGAAGATCTGTTTTTTCACAAAAAAGTGTTTGCTCTCCAAACAGCTGTGATCATTTTATTTATCTAGCTGTGAAAAAGTGTGAAACCTGGCACTTTGTTTAGAGACAGATTTATTTTCACCATGTCTTGTAAATTAGTATGAGCAACAAAAGGGTGCAAAGTTAATTTGCAGCCTCTTTAAACGCATGAGGGATGTTTCAGACTAAGACAAATAAGAAAGGGTTTTCGAGAGAGGCCGCCGGCTCGTCACATTCTAATGCGGGAGCAGCGAGTGCCTGGAGGCAGCAGCTATGACCACATGGTGGGGTTGATTCCAATGAAAATGACATTAATGCAGAAGAGGAGCACGTGAGCAACTTCCAGATGGCAAATGTATCACTTGCTCCATCTGCCGGGCGCAACCCCCCCCCCCCCCCCCCCCCACAGACTTTCCAAAATAACAATCGTCTAGCTCCGAAACTTGAGATGGATTTCAAGTCGAGGCGTGCCTGCGAATGCGGGTCAGTGAGCGAGTCGCATCTCTAGGCATGGACGGTTCCCGATGCGAACGAAGTCACTATTTTACCAAACCCAACCCGTCTGCCTTTACTCTGTAAAAATCACCTCATCTCCTCACCTCATCTGCCTTTTATTGATCTGTATTTTACCATTACGTCAACACCGCCACGTCATTCGTATCGAGTGGGGTGCTGCTATCAGCGTTACGTAACTGAAGTAATACCTCATACGGAATGTGAAAAATCCAAGCATGACAAAACGGACAAGGTGCAGCAGACGGGCTACGCCTATTCAGTAAGATAGTGATAAGGTGTATGTAGTATGTAGCTGGTGGTGCATGTTGGAGCAAACTGTCACAAACAGATCAGTAAAGCATAGTGTGTTTGTGTACTGCCATTTATAGACCGCACATTTTCGATCGCAAGCGTCTCTAAATTTGCATAGACTACGCGAGGAAAACCGGTTTCACGTAATATTGTTCATTTGCGCATCACCAGGAGAAATGTCTTGATACTATTAAAATATGTCATTCCATCTCACTTCATAATTAAAAATGTGCTTTCTTAGTGGTTTCTTAATTGCTGATATATTTTGCATTTTTTGTACAGTTCGTTTACATGTATTTAAATTTTGTTGTGTGTTAGGAAAAAACATATTTGCAAGGTACATCACAAGGCGCAGTGACGTATGGCACTATAATAGCATGTCTCAGGGCATCATTCACAACACCAAAAAACTTTGCACAATGGCTACTCTATGAACCAGCGTGCTTTAGTAGACTGATTTGTCTACATACCTGGGGTGGTGTATCCACACTGCTTAATTTTTGATTATTGTATTATTAAAGTGTTTATTTAGCTGTATCAGACGTGATCACCCTGTATGAGAGAAAAAAAATGAAGTGATGAACAGCAGTAAAGGATGTTAGATGCAGGTGTCAATACGAGAGCAGTGAATAAAGAGAGGACTACAATGAGCAAAATTGGTGCGAGACAGGAATATGTTGAGAAGTGATCTAAGTAACTATTGTAGGCAGTCAATGGAAACATAAACAAATTGAGTTGGTGTGAAGCTCTGCAGAGGACCAGAATACTACCACTTCACAGCAAGGACTAGACACCTGTTTAAACAGCAGTACAGGGGCGCTCTTGGGGCACTATAGAGCTAACAAGACATGGTCCTTTCATGGTCAATAAATCCTTTCGAGTTACTAGACCAGAGAGCTAAAAGAGATAATAGTGCACCTGAAAGTGATGTTTCTGGGAAGAGGAAATAGCAGTACAAAAAATGTATGTTCTTTTAGGTAGAGAAGAAGTTTAGAAGAATCGCAGAAAATGCCAATGATCCATAGGAACAGAGGCTTAGTAGAGAGTACTAGCGCTGCTAAATGTTCTTGTTCTTCACTAAATATAAAGATCCTTCACATAGTGGTGGATTAGTAAAGTGAACAGCCGCGCTCCTGATCAACAATCTTGAGCTAGATGAGGGGCTATGTAGAGAAATATCGGTGCTTCGAGTCTATATGTGTCTTTATTACTAATGTGGAAGTACCGAGGAGTAGTAGTACCAAGTACGGACACTCTTGAAGACGTAGAGGGTTAAAAGAATTGCTGAACATCATCCCTAAGCTTGTAAAGGAGATGTGTGGCGGGGCAGTAGATGAACATTGTAATGCTGAGATAATATTTGAGTTGTGCCTATGAAGAGCAAAGGTAAATCTAGACTTTCTTTTGTTAGACTTGGAGTGGTGCCACAAGCAGTGAGATGGATTTTAGTTTGCTGCATTTAGAGGCACTCTTGAGCTTCTTTTGGGATATGAACACTTGTCATAATTGATTGATGGTCGGATGTTTTTGAACACTTTGTTGACCAATTGCATGTTGCATAATCTTGGCGTTTTCGAAAATACATACCATAAGCATTGTTTTTGAGCCTTTGAAAAGAGCTGTGTACAAAAGGAATGTAATTGACCTAGAAGACCTTACATATGAGTGAAAACTGTAATGTGTACATTTTGTTATCAAAACCTCCACCACCATAGACGTCCCTTAATATATGTTGTAAGGAGGGGGGCCTCATCATCCTGCCTTACATCCGAGTTGTAGGAATTCCAGCTCCTACTGGAAGAGGCCTTGCCATGCTGTCTGCTCCACCACTGAGGACCAAGGAGACGCTCTGCTTGGGGCAGGTTGAATTTTACCTTTCAAACTACAATCTGGTACCTCATATGACCGGAGCTTTGCCTAAGACAAAAGATGGAGTCTGGGACTGAGACGTCAGAACTGAACCCAGCAGTCAGATACTGTATAAATCACCAAAACACATGTGAAGCAGAAAACTTTCTTCGCTGGAGCTTGGCTGGACACCTATGCGCATAAATGTTTTGCTATTTGGCAAAGGTCACTTTAAATATCTTCCACCTTAGGCATTGCAAAAAGAATTGTGTCCCTCATTTTTAAACAAACATCCCCTCTTTGAGCATTCCAATACTCACTATGCTTAGAGATACCTGTTGATGCAGGTAATCAAGCCTGCTGATAAAAAACGACGGAGATGCCTAAAAATGTTGTAAGCCGCCCATAGATTTTCCTTTAGTCTGGCTGCCTTAGAGGTATCTGAAGGCCCTCGGCCGTGATGTAATTCCTGGAGGCGGAAGCATCTCCACTTGGCCCAAAGAGGGCAGGGTGGTTTGTCCACTAAATCCCTGATTTATTTACTCTATATCCTTCTGAGCCCACTTTCTTTGCTTTCCCTTTCTCCTTGTCTGTTTTTTATTCTTCCACAATCAACCTGGTTCAAATGCCTTTTCATTCATTCTGTTGTGGTGTTCCTTAATTTCTTTGATCTGGAGTTGATTTGCTTGTGGTTTTCCCTTACGTGAGGCCGGGTCTACTGGTGTTCAAGTAATTGGTCCCAAAAGAGCGTGTAACTTTGTTTGCTGTTCCAGTGGTCCTTCTGTCTTTTGACCCAAACCTTTTACTCTGTAGAAAGCCTAATTCTGTGATTAAAAAGCACGTTTCTTCCAAATTCCTAAGTGGTGGCAGTATTATAGGATTAAGCCACTTTCTCATCATAGAGCCGCTTGACAGTAAAATACTTAACTTTCTGTTCCTTTTCTGTGGCAAGCATGGATTAGAAGGATTTGAACATTTAACAAATTGAAATGCTTTCAGTTACAATCATAAACATGTTTCGAGATTAGAGTAAAGAAGCTAAGGATCTTAACCTGAGTAAAAACAATACCACTGCAGCACTATTCCAGGCACTTACACCATTCATAGGGATCCAGAGCGTCTACAGGTGCCACTTTCAAAAACTTTTCATCATTGATCATTTTTGGGCTACAATACAAGTGTTTAGTTCTAGCGTTAGGCAACACCTTCTCATTTTACTGAAACTATATGTCTAGCATTCTTACTTTTAGTGGCTTTCAGCCAGACCTCTTCATCCATTGGTCTGTTATTGTGTCATTCACGTTTGCCATCTTCCCACTACAGTATTCAGCATGGAGAAAAGGTGGCTAACTTCACTGTAGGTGACTTCATTTAGCCCTTTCACAAGGAGCACATCCACACACAAAGTAGTTCCTTCGGTACCAGGGATTACTGTGTGCTTTATAAAACAAACAAAAAATATATATTTATGCTTTTATCCAAAAGTGTTTTGGTTAGAATGATGTGTGCCCAACAGTTTCCCCGACAATAAAGTTTTGTAACAAATATGTCAAAAAAAATTGATAAAGCCAAAGGGCTGACAAGTAACGCCAGACCTATTGGCTTTGTTAGCGCTTATTGATGTTTGAATCTGAGCCCACCAATTTCTGTATCCCTCTCAAATTCCTCAAATGTTGATACTTCTAGAAAACTGCCAATGAATGGCTCACACCATGTTGCACCACTAGATAGAATGAAAAGACTTGCTTGACCCTGCCATGTCGTACAGTCTTGGAAAAGCCAATAGGTACGGTGTTGGCTGCAAACCGTTTGGCTTTGTCGGCGCTTGAATTATTTTATCACGGTCTTTGTGGAACTTTATTACAAAACCCTTTACAAAAAGTTTCCCCATCCATGCACATATATGCACACAAAAAGACGGACATTTTAGATTTAAAGAAAAAATGTATTCATGCGATATGTGCATCTGACGAGACATGCCTGGCCTGGTAGCAGTGTTGGGGAAACTGCTGGACCCTCACAAATATAAATTAAACAACATTGGCTAAAAAAAACAAAAAATGTTGGCCTCAAAAGGCGAATGTTACCGTCGCACTGAAGAACTATTTTGTATGGGGATATGCTCTTTGTGAAAGCGCAGAATGCTGTCACTCATAGTGAAGTTAGCCAAATAAGTGGGCTGGCCCCCTGCATCTAGTTGTATTATGTGGAAGAAACTGTGAATGACACCACAACAGACCAATGTATGAAAGAGGCTGTCTGAAAGCCCCTATCGGTGACCATGTAATCTATACAATTTTGATAACATTACTAGGTTTTGGCTAATACAACAACTACAAACAAATGGAACTTGATAAACCGCCCCCCTATTCCGCACTGATTCTAGTATCTTTCAATGTTATTTCATAGCTCGCATATTTCACCAGGGGTTCTGTGGTTTCTATGCCAGGAGTCTGGGCTCTCATTGCATTCTCCTTTGAGCGATGGGAACAGCCAAGTACGCTTTGTACAGAGAGCTGACGTGAGCTACAGTGTGCTGCTGGGTCACGTCAAAGACAGTCAAAATGGCCTTCAACTCCTTGTGATGGATGAGAATGCAGTGTGTGTAGCCTGCTTGATGTGCCTGGTGAGTATGTGGCTACACAGGTTTGTGCTTGACCAAACATAGGGCTCTTCCACCCGACTCTGGGGAAACTCCATCTTTGAAAGTGTAGTGCCAGTTTTCACCCAACATGAATTTGGTGTCAATTCTCCAGCTGTTTTGATCTTGCTGGATCATCTGTTTTTTTGTTGTTTCTCTAAGCATGTTGCGTTGGTAGGTGGGTATTCTGTTTTGGTTTAGAGGCCTATTGGGCAAAAACCACCGGAATAGCTGTTACAAGATATTGACTCCTAATTCAGGAAGGCACTGTTAGAACATCACTGAACATCTAACATCCCATCACACAGCCTTAGAGTGCCAAAGAAGTTCCCCCAATGCAGGGCATGGGCATATTTGCATCCTGTCCTTGCAGGGTACACTGAACCTCGATATTCAAATGGCTATGGAAGTGATGCTGCAGGTATAAAGGGAGTTCATACTTCCGGTCCCCCTGCCCCTTGCCTGTGTCTTATTCGGTCCCAGAGTGTTCGGCCAATCCTGCTTAGCAAGGTCTCCCTGTGCTTCCCACCTGTCACCCCTCTTCTCCTTCCCCGTGCCTGGTCCCTCTGCCGCACCCTTGCGTCTCTCATTGTGCTCCCTTACCCCTTAGTGCCGCCTCCTCTTTCAATCTCCTTTGCCAGTGAACACAGGAAAGCTGGTTTAGGTAGGGGAGTAGATCATCCATGGGATCCCATCTCTTCCAATTCTCACTCTGCTCTCCCGCCCCGTGCCTGCTGAGTCCAGTCCTTGACCTGAACTGTGTGCCTGTTTCAGTAGGTTGCTGTATCACCACTGCTGCTTTTCCAGCATTGGAACTCTTACCAGAAACGACAGGTACCCCAATGAGGGAGAGGTAGTGATTGGAAGGCGTCTGCAGACTGGTCTTCTCTCCTCGATGGAGTGCAATGGAGAATGCGACATTGAGGAAGCATACCCCACTGCTTACTGTACCTGGAGTGTGTGGGTGGCATGCAGTGCTGCTGCTTACACCTGCTGTGTGTGTGGTTTGTGTTGTGGAGGTCTGCACAGCTAGTGCTGTACTTCTTCAGGGAGGGAGGGACGTTTGCACTGCTCATACCCATGCTGTGCCTGTTCTATGAGGGAGGTACGCTTGCCTGATTCATACCCATGCTGTGCCTGTTCTATGAGGGAGGTACGCTTGCCTGATTCATACCCATGCTGTGCCTGTTCTGCGAGGGAGGGAAGTTTGCACTGGTCAGACTCCTGCTGTGCCTGTTTTTTGAGGGAGTGGATTTAGGTTTTGGAGATGTAATGTACTGCAAATGAATGGAAAAAGAGATACAACGAGGATTAAAACCTGTAGCTCGTGAAAGAGAAAGCAAGAAATTCATGTTGATTTTGAATGCAATCAGATTTTGCGACTAGTGTTGAAATGCTGTAACAAGGAATCTTTCTTAAGTGACTCAAGTAACAAATTGCAGTGTGTAGGAAAGTAGGATCTACTTCTATGGTTACCCCCACTTTTTGCTTGATGTGATGCTGTTTTTAATTAGTTTGATTGGGATCCTACTAATCAGGACCCCAGTCTTTCTGCTTTCTCCCTAAATTGTTTGTTCAGTACTTGGATATATCCCAGATTGGATACTGGGGTACTCCTATAAGTCCCTAGTATATGGTCATAAGGTACCCAGGGCATAGATACCCCAGAGGTCTCCCATGGGCTGAAGCATGTATTATGCCACTCATGAGAGACCATTCTAAATGGAACCACAGGCCTGCCATTGAAGCCTATGTAAGATGGTGCTAGAACCACTTAGTAAAGATATAGGTTTACTTTATCTAGGGTCACTGCACTTAAAACCTATAAATCATCCCTATAGCAGTCCTTTGCAATCCTGAAGGCAGGGTGCTTGGTTCTAAGTGAGAGGGTACCCCTGCATGAGCAGGACACCCCTGCAGCCTATGGAGTCCATTCTCATGGGTTGTCAGTGAAGCAGCCATATAGAGGGGCATCGCGTAATTACGAGATGATCATCTCGAAAACGGCTCCAACAAAACCTTTCATGTTTGGTATCAAACATGTTGGAATCATACCTCGCCACACCGTAAATGGTGTGGGGGTATGATTCCAAGCACTGGAAGAGCCCTCTGTTAGGCTCTCAGTGTTCCCGTGCCAACCTTCTAGCCTTGGACAGCACAAAATGGTTGCTGCCGACCAGAGACACATTTCTGCCCTCCTGCTGCTGAGCCAAGTTCGAGCAGGGCAAGGTAGAACAATAGACACCCTGTCCCAGGGAGGTGTGACCGCCTCCCAGACAGGATTTAGTGAATTGGGGCAGGGTCGGTGTGCTTGCCAGAGCCAGAAAGTCTGCATGAGGGGCACATTTGGTGTCCCTGGGCATAGTCCAGTTCAAACCAGTTCTGGGAGACGTTTGCTCCCGCTCTGGCGTGAAACTGGACAAAGGACATGGGAGTAACCTCCCCCCTGTCCAGATCCTCCCCTGGGAGGGTCCCCTGAATCTTCCCAACCCTTTCCCTAGGGTACTTAAAGGCTTACCTGGGTGCAAGTCCCTAGATTCGTCGTGGGATAAGATTCAGATCAGACACCACTGCACTTTTACCATCTGGGCACTCTGGACTTTGCTGGACTTCGTTTGGGCCTGACTTTGTCTCTCTTCCAGTCTGCTGCATCGCCTGTGCCTGTGCATCATATAGGAACCTTCCAAGGCCTGTGAAGCATCAAAGACACCTGAAGAAATCTCCTTTGGAGTGAAGGAGTCACTCCCCTGCATTCGCAGGCACCGCAGCCAAGTTGACCGGTCTGCAGATCCTGAGCTCCTCCGGACTCCGTGGGCTCTGCAATACAGGTGGTGGTTTTCCACATCTCCAGAGGCCTGCCCTTCCTTCTCACCAAGTTTGAGGCCAGTATCCTCGTGGGGGTTGCAATAACTGAATCCCTGTGCACCGCATACAACTTGCAGTTGCAAAGGCTTGTTTGGGTTCCTTCCAAGAAGCTCTTCGGGCTCCAAGTAGCCCCAGCCTCGAGCACCTCCTGTGACCAGAATCTTCAGCCACACCGCATCGTGTGCATCGCGTCCTGCATCATTTGGTGAGCTGCTTGAGGGCCTCTCGCGACTCCAGTGCCTCTGGCCTGTGGGTCCACTTGAGGGTCATTATATAATGGTCTCTAGTATGTTCAAGTATCTCCAACACAAAGATAAACACAATGCACACAATACTTTAGCAAGAAATACAGTAAATAGCATGAAATACACAGTGGACCCCAAGGGGGGACCAAACCATATATTAAGAAAGTGGTATAAGAACCACGACTCGCATCAAGACATTATAAAATTATATAATACATACACATTTTTAAAAATACTTGGTGTGGTTCTTTTCACTTAATCTATAATATAAGATTGCATTCTGGTAAAACAAGCTGCTTTACACTCCTTCTGGACTAAGCCTGAAGGCTGCTCTCCACAGCTACCACTTAGATAGAGCTTTCTAAGGTTGTCTAAGACCTCTTCAATCACCATAAGGCAGGGTCCCCTGAATCTGGACCGGTGCAAGGTGTCCCCTTACAGAATTATACATCATATACCAGGCCAGCTTTTCACACAGTTGCTAATTAAAACAATCTTTTGTCTATGGATGAAAGATGAAAAGTGGTACGCCTAAGTAGATGGAGAATCTGATCTCCATCATAGTTTGAGGAACAACTAATGGGCCTATCATTTAGGATTCAAATTAAGGGTAATTTGCTTAGTAAATACATGCACTTGAAAGTGATACCGTCATTCATCATAAGCCTGGGAAGTTTATTCTGGACCCCGAGATGTGGTCTTGGTGAACTCTTCTGGTGAATTGAACCTCTGTATTTTATGCAGTCTTAAGCTCTTGGACTTGCCGTTTCCCAGATAAATATCATTGTAATAATCTCTTTTGGAATTTGCCCCAACTATCATTAGAAGTGTTGATTGTGGCAGGAGGTGGTGAATGCTATGGCCTTGCGCCAAATGGAAGAGTATATTTATTTGCAGCTAGGATGCTTGGCCCTTCATTGAGAAATGGTCATAAAGGGTCATACCTTAATTCCTGACCTTTGCTCTTGCACAATACATTGCCCAAAAATAAGATAAGCCAGGAATCCCCAGTATTCTCAAAGTCCCTTGAATAATGACTATGATTATTTCATTCTTCTCTTGAGACAGAGGCAGCCACTTAGTAAGCATTCAGTCAGATGTCCATGCAGAAATGATCAGAAGCAGTTTAGTGAAGAGACCGTGGCGCCCCAGCCTCCTCAGCCTTCGCACTCATGAAGAGTGGGAGAGCGCATTGAAGGCTTCAGAGAGGCTGAGTATGACTAATAGACACAATGTCCCTCATCAGATGCAATGTGAATGTAATTCTACTGTGTCTGGTGACCCTGTTCCCTTCTCCACTTGGCCCTAAAGCCTGATTGCTGTTAGTGAGGGCAGCTCACACTACTAATGCTCATGTGGTACCTGCTCTTTGAGGCAGTGAAACTTGTAGCACTGAAGTCCATGTGGTATTTGTTTTGTGTGCATGTGGGAAGCTTGTGTGCCTAATGCCCATGCTGTTGATGTTCATTGAGACTCTGAAACTTGCACTGTTGATGGCCCTGGTGTAACGGTTACACTGTTGTCAATGCCAGACCTGTTCTGTAACGGAGAGAATCTTGCGATATAGATTCCATGCTGTGCCCTTTCCGTGATGGAGGAACCTGGCATTGCTGTTCTGTTTGTGAGAGAAGCTTGCTCTGCTGATTCTTGTGGTACCACTCATGAAGGGAGGGAAGCTTGCAATAATGCTGCTAGTGTTGCACCTGTTCTGTGAGGGAGGGAATTATGCACTGGGTATGGATGAGCATGCAGCACCTGATCTGTGTGTGAATTAAGTTAGTACTTCCAATGTCTAAGTTGAGTGTGGGATACTTCACCTTCAGAGGCCTTTTCCTTAGGGGAGGGATGCTTGAAATGATGATGCTGTGCTGTACTTGTGTGCTGAGGGAGGGCATCTAACCTTGATGAAATCTGTGCTGTATCTGTCCTGTGAGAGGGCACCTGGCACTTCTGACAACCATGTGATATTTATGTGTGATAGGCAAGCTTGCACTCCTAACTTCTGTGATGTATCTATTTGTTGGGTAGGGAAGCTTGCACTGTCATTCCGCTATTCTGCACACATTGAGGAAATCGTGCAGTGTCCATATGCTGCATCTGTTCTTTGAGGTAGGGGTACTCGCACTTCTGATGTGAATGTGATGCCTATTATGTGAGGAAGGCAAGCATGTATTGCTGATGTGCATGCCATGGCAGCTAGGGATGCCCTTGCTTAACCTTTTCTATTCTGATAAGATACTTGCACTGCTGATGCCCATGCTCTTCGGATACTGGGAGAAAACAAAGCTTACACAACCTCAATCCCTGGTGTATCTAATTGTGATGGTGAGGGAAGCTCACATGGTTTATGCCATGGGACATTTGTTTTGACGCTTGCACTGCTGATGCTCAGGCTGTACCTTGCGTGTGAAGGAAGGAAGGAAGCTTGCATGGCCAATGGCTATGGTGTAGCAATCGGTCTAGAGAGGGAAGCTTGCACTGCTGAGGCCCAAGCTGCAGCAGTTCCTGCAGTGGCTCCTGTTGATGATGGGCACATACCACCTCTTTTGTAAGAAGACAACGCTTGCATTTATGAAGCACCTGTTCTGTGATTAATGAAAACGTTCACTGCTGATGCCAAGTGCAGTGCTTAATTTGTAAAAAAGGAATGTGACCGGATCCTCGTTAGGAGGCCACCCCAGCTTGCACCACTCACTGCCCCTGACAGTGCTGCCAATGACACTATCTACACAACTACTAATCTTCACGCTGCTACAAGTGTGACAATTCAGATTGCTCAAGGCTCCCAAAGCTATAAGAATGGCTTGGGAACAGGTATTCGTTGTTTTTAATGTATATTGAATTAATAAACAACTGTTCTGCTTATCTCTAAATTGCCCAAAAAGCACCACCATGTGGCAGCTGTCATAAGTGCCAGTGTTGATAATTAAGTGCTGGTGGAGAGCACCAGAAACCTCTGGCTCAAATTGAGCACAGCCTAAGTGGTACCTGTTTTCTCAGTAAATGAAGTTGCGCTGTTGATGCCTACACTGGAACTGTTCTGCTCGTGTGGGGTCCTTCAATTGCTGCGGCTGTGCTGGACCTGCTCTTGAGGAAAAGAAGCTTGCACTGCCGATGCCATGCTGGGCTTATAATTTATGGAGGGACGCTTGCACTACTAATGACCTTGAGGTAGCTCTTCTGTGAGTGATGGAAGACTGTACTCCTGAAGCAATGCAGTACCTGTTTGCTTCTGTGAGGGGCGCGTGCACTGTGAGACCCATGAAGCCTCCCCTGGGTGGGATGGCACATTGCTTTGCTGATACCACCCTGTGCCTATTCTGTAGCTAAGGTAACCTTGTTTTGCTGAAAGTCCATGTTGTTCATGTCCCATGATGGAAGGAAGGTTGAACTGTTGTGTTTATGCCATAGGTGTTCTGTTAGGGATGGAACCTTGAACCACTCACGTTGCACCTGTTCTGAGGGAGTCAGCTTGTACTACTCCAATGCTGTTTCTGTTATGCCGGTGAGGGTAACTTACCCCGCTGATACACATGATGTCCATATTCTGTGAGAGAGGGAAGCTTGCACTGGTGCAATTCAGTAAATGTTCTTTGAGGAAGAAAAGCTTGAATTGTTAGTGTTAATCCTGCACATGTGCTATGAGGGAGGGAAGAATGTGCTTCTGATGTTCATACTGCACCTGCCGTGCATGAGACCTGCCTGAGGTTGTGAAGCACACTGCTGATTCCCGTCTGGTTCCTGTTCTGTGTATGTAATGGAAGCTTTAGCTACTGATCCTCATCCTATACCTGTTCTCTGAGGGAAGTTTCCACTGCTACTGTCCATATTGTATCTGTCCTGTGAGGAATTAAATTAAAGCCTGCTGTGCTAATGCCAAGCTGGCATCTCTGTGTCCTCACCCGGTATCAGGAAGAAAGCGTGTAAAGGCGATGCACATGTGGTACCTGTTTTGTGATCGAGAAATGTTTACTCCTGATTCCCATGAAGTGCCAGGTATGTTATTGATGGAAGTTTGTCCACATTGTACATGTTTGTCAAAGGAGGGAAACTTGTATTTGCCAATTTTGTAGATGTCCTGGGATGAACAAAAACTCGCATTTCTGATGCCCATGTAATGCCCATGTTTGTTAGTGAAGTTAGTACTGCTGATGCCCTTGTTGTAAATGTTCTGCTGATGAGGGGCACTTCATGTTTGCACTACTGTTACTATGCTGTACCTGTTTTGTGAGGGCAGGAAATGGATGGGCATGCATTAGTTGTTTTGTGAACGATGTAAGCTTGCACATCTGATAACCACCATTGTACCTTTATGGGAGAGATGGAAGCTTGCACAGCTGAGCAAAATGCGGTACCTGGTCCCCAAGAAAAGTAAACACCCAATTGATGCTCATGTGCTACCTTTCTGTGCATGCAAGGGATGCTTGTGCCACTGAGTCCCATGCGGTACCGGTTATCTGAGTGAGGGTCATTTCCACTACTAAGAAGTTTGCTTTCCTTATTTCCGTGTTGTCCCATGTTCTCTGCTGTAGGGACGCTTTCATTTTGGTTGCTCGGTTGTTCTATGAGGACAGGGTGTTAACTGTTAATGCCCAAAATATTCATCTTCGGTGTTGTTGTTGTTTTGGCAAAAAAAGGCAGAAAATAACCCTGCCAGGGAATGTGCCATGTAATTTGCATTTGTTGCTGCATAGTTAACAAAGCCTTGCATCATAATTTGCTCCTCCACGCCACACAATATTAGTAGCACAGACAATGCTACAGCTCTGTAGAGTGATTTAGGGCTCCCTTTATGATGATAAAATACTTCTTTTACAGAGAACCGTGACATTTTTCTCATATCTCTTAGTTCACTGTGAAATCTGGGTGTTTATACCACTGCATTTTATGTATGTGTCTGTGTGTGTGTGCATATATATATGTGTATATATATATATATATATATATATATATGTGTGTGTGTATGTATAGATATATATATAGCCTGAAGGGTTATTGTATTGACACACACACACATATTTATTTATATATATATGTGTGTGTGTGTGTGTGTATATATATATATACATATATATATATATATATATATATATTCACTTAAAAAACCATAGGTTTCACACATGTTATAGTTAGCTGGACATTTCACTCGTAAAAAACCAATGAAATTCCCCCGTTATAGTTAGTGCAGGCAACTATAACTCACGCGACCGCAATCCTCTGCTGATGACGTCAGATATTACATCACTGTATTTAGACACTTATTTACCCATGTCTTCTTCCATTAATCTTTAGCTATACATATATTACAAATATTTATTTTTCATAAAGACACATATGTCATCAGTGATGTAATATCTGACGGTCAATGCAGGGCATCAGATGGAAATATATATATATATATATATTTTTTCACTGAAAAAAAACACAGGTTTCTGGGACGTTATAGTTAGTTGGACATTTCACTCATACAAAACCAAAGAAATGCGGTTGTAGAGCTAACTATAACTCGCGCCCCCGCAATGCACTGCTGATGACGTCACATATTACATCACTCATGGCATGGTCAGTGATATCACTGATGACATCTCAAATGACATCACTGATGACATCATCCAGTGAATCTGTGTTTCTTTAAAGTTTAAATATGTTTTATATATATATATATATATGCCAAGGTGTATTGAAGAATGAGTGGGTGAATAAGTGTCTGAATGGATGATTTAGTAGGTGCGTGACTGATTGTATAACTGACTGATTAAGCGTAACTTACTGAATGCATGGGTTAGTGAGTAATCTGTGTAAATGTCTGTATCAGTCTGTCAGTTGGTGTATAAGCGGCTGCATGGGTTGGTGAGTAGCTACATGACTGTCTATATGGGTTATTGATTGGTTGTCTGAGTATCTGTATGGGTGCCTGAGTGTCTGTGTGAGTGGGTGGGGGTAGGTGACTCTGTGCATAGATGTGAGTGGGTGATTCACTGGGTGTATGGGTTCAAGAGTGCATCTGTGAAGGTCTCTATGGGGGGTGAGTGTGTGTATGGGTGTGTTGGTGAGTGAAAGGATGTCTCAGTGGTATATGTGTGAGTGACTTCATATATAAAAGGCAGTCTATGTGAGTGTTGGAGTATATAAATAACTATACATGAGAGTGAGTGATTGTGAGAGTGGCTGCATGGATGAGTGTGTGCTTGTATCAGCGATTCTATAAGAGAGTAAGCATGTGTTAGTATTTGTATAAATAAGTGAGGTGGTCTGTGTATAACTGTATAGGTGAGTAAATGGGTGTGATTGATTCTTTGCATGACTGAGGAGGTGTGTGAGTAAGTCTATGGATGAGTGGCAGTGTGTAAGTGTATGTATAGGTGTATGAGTACATATGATAGTGCTGTATTGATGAGTGACTGCATGTATGAGTTACTGTATGGGTGAATGAGTGGATGTGTGTGTGTAGACCTAGGAATCACTGAGCGGGTACGTACTAACTGCTATTTGTCTGTCTATGGTTTTGATATTGGTAGTTGGTATTTTAGAGTGGGTGTATAAAAGGTTTTATTAGGGTGTGAGAAGGTGCATCAGATTATCACATGAATGAGGTCATCAGTGATGTCATTTGAGATGTGATCAGTGATGTCACTGACCATGTCATGAGTGATGTAATATGTGACGTCATCAGCAGTGCATTGCGCGGGCGATGTTATAGTTGGCTCTACTAAATATAATAGCTGAATTTCTTTGGTTTTGTACGAGTTAAATGTCTAACTAACCTATGGTTTGTTTCAGTGAATTTCTAAGGTTTTTTAAATGCTAATTTCTAGCTATAACATCCCTAAAACCTATGGTTTTTTCAGTGAATAACTAAGGTTTTTTTTAAAATGATAATTTCTAACTATAATGTCCCTATTAAGTCCCCTTGAATCCTGATGGTCCCTGGGGGCCAATTACCCCACCAGGTAACTCCAGTAAGTACCGCAGAGCTGCGTTGCAGGTAGGTGTTCTGAGGCCATACCCTTTTTACACCACGCTGCAAACGCGGCTCCTGGCGCACTGCTCTCGGAGGATGAAGTTCACTTGTGTCCTGAGGTCTTCAGGACACAAGAGAACCTCATCGTCCCACCATAGTGCTGCTTTTTCTGGCCCTGGGGGTCCTTGTGGGACCCCTGATTAGGCCTAGGGGGTCAGGTTGTTTCTAACCTGCCCCTTTTTCTTGTTTTTCATTTTGTTTCATATTTTTTCTTGTGACTCGATTCTACCGAGTCACACGATGGCTGCCAACACTTCCTGGTTTGGAGTGTTGGCAGCCAATCAAAGTGAAGCTCGTGCCCGGGAGGGTTCATGAACCCTCCTCGGTGCTCAGATATCAATATTTTTCTTTTTATAATTTCTCAGGAACTACTGAACAGATGTACACCATTTAAAGAAAAAGTCGCTATCTGGACCAAGACCTACCTTTTTGCCAAATTTGGTCTAATTCCATTCAGCAGTTCGGGCAGTAGCTTTTTCTAAAATTCTTATGGAAATTAACATTTGCAAAAACGTGTTTTGGGACCCCCTTTTTTTCTCAGCTCCCGCTTGATGAGTCACCTCAAAACTTTCAAGACAGGAGCTGATCGGAGCGGGCCATCAGTTTTGAAAATTTCGTGAAGATTCGTCAACCGGCGCCAAATTTCTTGGCAAAACAAAAAACGATTTTTAAATAGAAACGAGGTCCTATTGAAGGAGAGGAGCAAGATGGCGGCCGACAAGTCGGCCGGGTGAGTCGGCTTTCTCTTCTCCGATGATGCAGCGGCAGGCCTAAACTGCTTCGGGAAGAAGACCGGCTGATTTGTAGGAGGTGATTGGTGTTCCAGAGGTGCAAATGCGCTGGAGAGCTTTCTCGCTTCGAGGTTGGAGAGACCACAGAGGTCTGTCTCTGTATTATCTAATCAGTGGCGAGCCGTGGTGTTCGAGCGTCTGGCCGATGATGGCTCCGAAGGGGGCTACTCGAGTTCAGCGTGGTAAAGGCACTGCACCGATTGCTGGGACCCCCATCAAGACTAGAAACGCTACGGCTGCTGCGGGAGTTAAGAGGGCGAGCAAGCAAACTCTTAAAATTACCGGTTCTATGGCCCGAAAGGGTTCGTTAACGCAGACCCCTTCATCCTTGGGTACGGACTCCAATGCAGTACCGCTTGGCGGCACATCAGGAACACAACCAAACATTCAAAGTATACCTACAATTGTCCCTGCAATGTTTTCACGGGCTCCGAAGAGAGGACTTGCTTCTGAATTAGCGGCCGCACCTATGGAAGGTAGTAGCAAGGTGTGCAGCGAGGTGGAGGGTGATTCGGATGGCGTGGTTGGTGAGCCCACTACTCTTCCCCTGGTTCGGTTAACCTCCATATCCGCTGAGGGGCCTCAGGCTTCGGATGTGGTTTCAGATTTGGGTCCTGATTTCCTGTGTGCTGAAACTATTCTGGAAAGCCTTAGCGAGCATTTGCCAAAACAATGCATTGTGGGAACTGTAGGCCCTCTTGATAAACCTATTGATCTACGGGAGCTGCAGACTTCATCAGGACCATCCCTGCAAGAACCTATGTTTCTAACAGATTTGAGAACAACAGAACACAATATTGATGTAGGTATAAACAGTGTGGCCAGTAATGCACCTGAAAACTTGGAGGCCCCTAACAATCTGGATATTCCTGATAAAATCTCAAATACTGATGATTTTTTTTCACTGTCTGAGCGCT
The DNA here is from genome assembly GCF_964204655.1 of Triturus cristatus. NCBI lineage: Eukaryota > Metazoa > Chordata > Amphibia > Caudata > Salamandridae > Triturus > Triturus cristatus. Next base: position 116,333,164 of record NC_140580.1, read on the forward strand.
CTTCCGTTGAGAGTCTAGTTAAAGAATGGCTGGAAGACTCCAATCCAGATGATGATGAAGGGAACTTAAATATATCGGACTATGCTACTGCTGAGCATCGGACTGTGCGTAACAAGAGCAATCTTGTGGTGGACAGTCAACAGGGATCCGAAGCCTCATTGTCATGGGATTATCAGAACTCTCCGAATATAGCCACTCTTTCTAATAACGTGGGCGGGCCTATTTCCGTAGAGAAAGATCAAAGCTCGGGGGAAATTACACTTATCACTATTCACGATCTCATAATGGCTCACAGAGCAGAAACTCAGGCTGAGAGTAATCGTTCTCAGAGTGCATGCAAGCGGCTACAAAGTGCAATACGAAGAGTATCTAAGACTTGTTCTGATATTGTAACACGGGTTGTCGAGACCGAAACTAGGATATCAACTTTAGAAGACGAATTAATAGCACAGAAAGAAGCAACAGCATCATTATGGTCCCAGAGAGATGATATTCAATGGAAATTAATTGACTTAGAGAATAGGGCTAGACGCAATAATCTCCGCATTTTGGGGGTCCTGGAGGGAAGTGAAGGTTCTGATGCTAGGAAATTTGTTATTGAGTTATTGAGTGAGGCTTTCCCGGGACTGGGGGACTGGGATTGGCAAAAGGAGGTGTTGAGGGCACACTGTTTTCCGTTTAATCAAAAGAAGGGAAGGGGGCAGAAAGAGTCTCTACCACGTGCTATTCTTATTTCACTCAATAATTTTATAGCGAGAGAAGCTCTATATGACTTGGCATGTCCTCAAAAAAAAGCCCATGGGAAGGGCTGTGAATTTTTTGTAAGACCGGATTTTTGTCAGGCTACGGTCGAGACCCGCTGGAGTATGCGTCGGCTAATCCCACTATACCAGGCTAAAGGGGCACAAATCTTTTTACAAAGTCCGGCTAGGTTAAAAGTAATTTTTAAAGATCATACACAGGTTTTTTTCTCTGAAGTGAAAGCTAATGAATTTTTACAAACCATGTGTTCCTAATTGTAGGGTTTCAAGATTATATCTTGATTCCTTGATCTATTGGTTACTCTGTCATTTTCGGTTTGGTTTAAGCTAGGTATGATATTTTTCCTGCTGAGGCTTGCACTGCATCGGGGAGGAGGTCTATGGGAGAGATCGACTCTACATCAAAGGGGGCATTTGTCCCTAAGCTCCATGGGTTGGGTGGAGGGGGTGAGGGTGTGGGGGGGCTGAGGGGGAGAGGTGCAAGAGGGGTGGGGAGGTGGGGGTTGGTGTTGGTGGGGGGGAGGGGGAAAAAAAATCCAGCTACAAACTTTAGCATTCTTGAATGTTATAATTATTGGCCATATCTTAACCCAGCTATGTGTGCTTTCTGGTCTTTCTTTTTTTTGATATTTGGATATCTTGATGGGACTAGATATCATTGTGCAGATTATGAATGTACTAGTTTCTCTCGCAGGATTGTCTGCCTGTTTATCTATATATTTTCTCATATCTTTTATGTTGTAATAGCTAGGTGGAAGAAAAAAATCTATATCACTAAAATGAGGAAACTAATTTTTTGTACCCTCAATATATCTGGGCTAAATAATCTTAATAAACGGAAGGTCCTAGCTGGGTTAATGAAGTCGCAAGGTTGGGATCTTGTGTGTCTCCAGGAGACTCATATTTCATGGGCTCATAGGGCATGGTTGGGTATGCTTGGGATGGAACTATTAAGCTGCTCACGACAATCAACTAATACTGGGGGGGTCGCTATTTTGTCAGAAACGGGCATATTGGAATGTAAAAGGAAAAAGGAGGATCTGTGGGGTAGATGGGTGATTGTGGAGGTGAAGATTAATGGGGAGGGTTTTACAGTTTGTAGTCTATATGGTTCAAATTTGGATGATGCCGAATTGATGGATTCGATTAATAATGAATTAGCATTATGGCCACAACCTTTAGTATTATGTGGAGACCTAAATATACATTTAGAGGCTGAATTCAATGCTGATATAGGCCAGTCCTATATGGGGCGTAAACCTAGGGTCTTTAAAAGTTTACAGGGATTAATGCAGGATCAGGGATTATGTGATGCTTGGGCTAGACTAAGACCCAATCATCCCGGGTATACATATTTTTCGGTACCCCATAGCAAGCTGGTACGCCTAGATTATTTTCTGGTCTCACACTCTATATTGGCAAGATCTTCTGTTAAAAAGCTTCCAAGAATAATATCGGATCATAATCCTCTCATCTTGGAAATTTCCGGCACTGATTCTCCGTTGTTGGTAAATAATTGGTCGTTTGATAGGAAACTTCTCCTGGATCAGGAGTATTATATTCATATTGAAGAGTGGATTAAAATATTCTTTTTGATTAATAAGGGATCTGCCTCTGAGCCCATATTTTGGGACGCCTTTAAAGCTGGGATTCGCGGTGAAACGTTGAGTTTTGCTGAGCAAAAAAGGAAAAAAGCCAAAGATAAACTTGATAGAAGTATGGCTATTCTGTCGGATGTGGAGACAGAGCTGACATGTAAAATTAAATATAAATTAGATTTAGTAGAATGCCAGGCAAGACTTGCAGCCAAAGATCGATGATCTATCAACACCTTTCAGAAGAAGTGGCCTTAAAATTCGAGACGTACAAGAGAGAGTGCTATGAATTTGGGGAGCAAACCGGTAGGATTCTAGTCAATAGATTACAACAGAGGGAGTCTCAGAATAAGATCTTAAAAATTAGAGATGTGCATGATAATGTGCAGACCTCTCCATTAAACATATGGCAGGCATTTAGGGAATTTTATCAAAGGCTTTATATGATTGACAAGACTGTGACTGCGGAAGAATATTTAGCGGGGACCGAAAGTTCGGTTCTATCAGATAGCAATAAGGATTATTTAGCTTCTTTAATTACTTGGGAGGAAGTGGAGTTGGCTCTCCTCTCTCTCTCACGGCGGAAGGCGATGGGTCCAGATAAAATTCCACTGGAATTTTATATAACATTCCGCAATGTTCTAAAAGTGGAATTGCTTTCTGTAATACAGGGTGCGTATAATGGAACGCCACCTAATTCATGGTCAAAGACCACAATTGTGGTATTTAAGAAAAAGGGTAAGGATGCCATGGAACTTCCGTCTTATCGTCCCATTTCTTTAATAAATGTGGATAGCAAGATCTATTCTAAAATCCTAGCCATTAGATTGGGGAAAGTTATTACTCCGCTGGTATCCCTGAGGCACCATGGTTTTATAGGTGGACGAAGTACTACGGATCATATTCGACGGGTTATAGCACTATTCAATTGGGCTCAGGCCACGAAATCCCGAATGGGATTGGCCCTGGTGGATGCCGAAAAGGCATTTGACAGGGTCTCGTGGGATTTTCTGTGGTCAGTACTTGTCTGGAAGGGATTTCCGTTGACCTTTATAAAAGCGGTACAGACTTTATATAAGAACGCGCCAGCCACTATTAGGATCCTGGGTTGAGAGTCGGAGGAATTTGCGGTGAACAGGGGGACCCGACAGGGGTGCCCCTGTTCACCCCTCCTCCTTGCTCTGTACCTGGAACCCTTAATTCTTAAGTTTGAGACAGACCCTCTGATATTCCCTGTAGTCTCCCCGATAGAATCTCCCAAAGTTTTGGCATTTGCCAATGACTTGGCAATAATATCCTCCGATATCAAAAGTGCTTTGAATAGAATTGAAATCATTACTAACTCATTTGGTGCGGTCTCAGGTTACAAGTTAAATTTGGGTAAGACTCAAGTTCTTCATTCTGAGGTGGGTCCTCCTCAACAGCTTGAAACCGTTTCTGAGGCAGTTTATTTGGGCATTCGTATTTCTCCTGACGTTCAGAAGACACCAGCGGCTAATATAGAACCGATTTTGGACTCCTCGAACAAACTCTTAGAAAAATTTAACCGCTTACATCTATCACTCTATGGTCGATCCAATGTTCTGAAAATGGTAATACTCCCAAAGTTTTTATATCTATTTCGTGCTATACCCCTGGTATTTACCAATGCTGTATTCATTAAGATAGAAAGAATGTGTGCTCGTTTAATGTGGGGATATAAGAGAACTAGGAGGGCTATGAAGTGGCTTAATTTATCGAGTACGAGGTGGTTGGGATGTGCCGAATTTTAGGTATTATTATTGGGCTTCCCTACTTCAGCATTTTGGTGATTTAATAGTTGGCGAAGAAGCAATGTATGATCCTGCTCACACTCCGTCAATAAGATGATTTTAGGCAATAATGCCCGATATCTTCTAGTAAGGATTCTAGAGCCGAGTTGCTATAAAAGGACTCGGTTTAAGGTTCTGGAAGCTGCCTTTCTGATTTGGAAAAAGATACGTATCGTGTATAAGATCCCTAAAATATCAGTTTTGACTCCATTTGAATCTATAGGGTTACTGCCTAGTATTTTTTAAGATCCTGTTTCTCGTAGGTGGGCTATGTCGGGTATACGGGTCATCGGGAATCTATATGAATCTGGTCAGATTCTGTCTTTTGCACAGCTTCAGGATAAATTTGATCTGCGTAGGGGCGACTTTTTAAAATATCTCCAGATACATAGTTTTTTGGATAATGCCCGGTCGAAAGGAATTTTTCAGGAAGGGCTAATTAAATCGATAAAAATGATTGCAACCAAGTGTAAAATTGGTCAGTTATATCGAAGCTTAATTTCCGCTCAAATTGACGATTTAGATGTACAACAGGAAAATTGGACACAAAGACTTGGCGCTATCCCGATTGATATACAGTCGATGTTGGAAATGGCCAATTTAGTGTTATTTTCGGGGAGTTTGAGAAGCCAATTCTATATGTCTGCCTTTAATCTCTAATATACACCTTCTAAAATAGCAAAGTGGAAGACGGGAAGGGGGGACAAGTGCCCTAGATGCAAGTTGTATGCCGCTGACTCAGTACATATGTTCTATGCGTGTCCTTTGCTGGTTGTATTTTTATCTGAAGTTCAACATTTTCTAAATTCCTCTTTGGGTATAACAAGCAAACTGACTGCTGAAGTTGTATTGTTTGGAATGTCATCGAGTAGTGGCAGCAGTGGGGGGTATGCTCCTGAGTCTCGTTTTTTATTTATTTGTATGTCTATTGTTAGATTATGTATTACATCAAAATGGATAGATCCTGATCCCCCCACGTTTTTGGAGTGGAGAACTAGGATTCTTGCTCTATATCATTTGGAAACTGTTCTGTATAGGCTTAAACGACCTAGGAAAAAAAGATTTGGTCTACAAACTTGGAACTTTATCAAAAAATGGCTTTGATTCTTTTTTGCTGGAAATTCCAACTCTATTATTCCAAATGTGTCCTGTATTTTCTATATGCCTGAATATCTATGTTGTGTCTCGCTTTCTTTGAATCCTGAGGATCAATAAAAAAATAAAATAAATAAATAATAAAAAAAAGAAACGAGGTCCTAACTATAACTACCTACTGGCGACTGCCACTAGGTTTATATATATATACACACACAGACCAGATCAGTCGCTGTTGTATAGATATAGTTAGGCCAGAGTTTCTATAGGAAAAGCGTTTTGTTTTGTTAATAATTTTGGCAGGGTTTGTCGAAACTTCACAAAAGTTTCCAGTAAAAGGTTAATTTCCTTCAGCACTTCCTGGGAAGTTTCAGGCCGATCCATCAAGCAGGGGCTAAGAAAAGGGGGTCTCAAAACATTTTTAAGTGCATACAATTTCCTATAGGAATTTTAAATGCTCAACAGAATTGCACCAAATTTGGCAGAAGTATACCTTTTGTGATTTGGTGTAAATCTGTTCACCCACTTTTGACAAATTAAGGTTAAACAATTAGTGAAATCTGGACCTGTAGGAGTACTGAATTCAGGGGCGCAACGCCCATTGGCCTCAAAGGGCTTCATCCCCCCTGTTGTGTGTGTCAGCTCAGGCTGAGACAGCTTCCGGGGCTGGCGACCGTCTTATTGCAGCCTCACCGAGTACTATACAGTTCTTTAAAAGACTGTTTACTTGTTAACAAGTCTTTGTTGTGTTTTCACCCTTTCTTAGAACCCCTGCATCTCCACTCTGCCTATTGCTGGAAGAATTGCCCTCCCCACCCCCCCCTGCCCCCCCAAATTTGGCTCTAGTTGTGCCTCTGACTTACTTACACCCACAGTACCATAATTTTTTTTAAAAAGTAGAGTGATCTGATTGGCCGGCAGGGCATTTTTTCCACCTTGGCAAATTCTATACCAGTCTGATAGGCAGGCCCCAATATCAACAGAAATGTTGCAGCTGCCATTACAGAAAATAGGGACTCAGTCCTCGTGTCCTGAAGTTTAAAAAAAAAAGCCACAGGGGGCAGGGTAGGGGTACCCAGATTTCCTGTGCCTTGGAAGGAGGGATCCCAGTGTGCCCCGTCTAAGACCCAATAAAAACAGTTTTGCTCCGGTTCCTGCGGTACTCCCACGGGACCTAACAAGGCATACCGTGAGGTATCACAGGATTCTTGCGAGACTTCACATGGCCCTCTGTATGGTCCCATGAAAATTCCACAGTTTTGTAAAACAAAAAAGGCCAGGGGGAATTTGCCACACTGCTTCCAGGCCATGCTCCAGACATCTATTGCGATGGTCAAAAAATATGCTCAGTGAGGGATGTAGGTATATAAATGTAAATGTAAGTTTATTAGTAGAGTTGCATTAAGTAGCATGTTATGGGCCACATTTATTTTCACTAGCATGGGACACACTCATGTTTGTGTGTGTGTACTGTGTGCATTGCTAACGAAAATAATTGGCCTAATAACATGTTAGTTAGTGAAACTGAACTAATAAATGTGCATTCACACATTTCTTACTACAGTGCAAAGGTCAAATTCCAGTTTACTACCACAGAAGGTCAAAACTGGCTTGAGAAAAACACTGCTTACTGCCTCACCAATTGCATATTACAATTACATTGAAACAATTATCCTAATGGTTGCAAGAGTACTTGAATGTAATTCTACCTTTCTGCACAATTGTAACTCATTGCATTCTGGTTAAACATCACATTTTAAAATGAAAAAATACCATGGCATAAACCATGTATGGTGACGCACAGCATGTAATATGCTATTTATTATCATTGTTAAGGGAGAACAGGAGCATCAGGACACACTTAAGGCTTCGCCTCTCAGGAGTTACTGCCCTTCCCTGCAATCAGCAATGGTAATAACTAGCAAGTTGCACTCTGCACATCTGCTCCATATATACTATTTATGCATATAGATAGTTGGTGCTAGAACATTAGAACATTTAATATTTTAGTATACTTCTATTGTTCAATCAAAAAATGGTTTCAGAACACCTTTTCGTCGGAATTGTTGCATAACTAATTATGTTCTATTACTTGCGGAAATGACATTATCCCCATTAGTCATGTATTTCGACTGGTAAGAGCCGTGCAAGGCCAAACCCCTCCCACTAGATTTCAGGGGCCACCAGTGTTTTTCCTTCAATTCAAGTGAGGTAAAGTTAATCTGCAAAGAATACCCACGTTTCCTTTCACAAGGTATACATGATAACTTGCACATTGGATTGGTAAATTAAAACAACATTTCTGTGACATTATTACACATGCATGATGCTGTGTTGTGTTGCGCATGAGACGCAACAGGCGCACAACGTGGAGGTCATGTGGCCCTGAATTAATAAAGAGGGTCGCGCACGTACGTAAGCCAGTAGCGGCTACGACGTTGCAACCAGTAAAGCACACCACTCGGCTCACGTGTAATTATTTCCCCCACAGCCCGTGATACCGCGATCATAGCACACCTGTTGCCGGCCGCGCTGCTGCCCCGGCAACACAACAACTGGCGACGAGGGTGGGCGTGCCCTGGCGGGTCGGTGGACGTTGGTGTGACGGCCACGAGCTCTGCCATCGGCTCGCGGTGCTCGTGCCCCGGCGTGTGCACGCTGTTGTCCCCGAAGGCGGTGTGACCACTGGAGCGCCTACAACTCGGCGCGATGAGCGAGGAGGTGCGTATTCACCGGCACGAGCCTTGGAGGTGAGAAGAAGTATCGCTGCCCCTCCCCCTACTCATCACGAGCTACACGCGAGGCTCTGGCCTACCGGCCACGTGCTGCAGGCCCTAATTTCAAGTGAACAGGCTGCACACAGAGGCATCAGGCCCCCTGGACCCCTCTGGAATCAGGGCAGGACTTCCAAACAGGAGGGGGATAAGAGAGAGTCCAACACCCTTGAGCCACACAGCAGAGTCTGGGTGAAGGGAGAACATCAGCTAGAGGGGTGGAGACCCCACACCAAACACAAAAAAAAAAGACAGCAAGCCCAGGCCCCGGCCCATCTAAGAAGAGGTACGCAGCCAGCAGTGGCTGAACTGAGTGCTGGTAGCCCTGGCAAGCGGAGTGAATCCACTAAGCATTGGCAAAAAATAAAATAAATAAACACACGCTCCAGGGAAAACCATATCCAAGAGGGACAGTGAACCTGCATGGGAGGCCCGGCAAACAACGTAGTCATCAGTCAAGGCGGCGACCAATGCCACGATACCCCCCATAGAGCCTTTCATCGTTGAGGGGTCATCCTCATCGCTGGCACCCAAATGGAAGGACTGGGTGGATCGCCTACTCATATTCTTTGAGGCCACTAAGGTCCATAAGGACCAGAAAAGAGCAATGCTGTTACATTTGGGGGGCAAAGAAATCCATAACATCGCTAAGACTATAGTAGAAGCCACGCCCAAGAACCACCACACACTGATAAACGCCCTCAATGGACATTTTGAACCCATGGCCAATCAAGATTACGAAAGGTTTATATTCAGGCAAGCACGCCAGCTCCCAGAAGAATCGCTAGACACGTACCGCGCCAGGCTTAAAAACCTAGCGTTCACATGTGGTTTCCCCGATGAAATAGAAGAGATTGGGGGACAGATAATTCAAGGTTGCGCTTCTACCAAGCTCCGGGAACGGATACTTGAAGAATCCGGTAAGTCCCTCGTGGACATACTGACCCTGGGGCGGACCAAAGAATTGTCGAAAGCGCGGGCGGCACACATGGAAGCAGCCCTGCAAGTACCTGTGAAGGCCGAGCCAGTGAACGCCGTAACGACCAAACCCACGACGAGGTGGGTTAAGAAGGAACCCGGGACATCCACATCAGGGCATCCCAAAACCTGCGGATATTGCGGAGGCTCACCTCATCCAGCGGCTGAGTGTCCCGCCAAAGGCAAGAGATGCTCAGGGTGCGGCTGGTTTAACCACTTTGAGAAAGTCTACAGATCCAAGAGATACCGCAAACCCCGCCAAGTGGTAAATGCCCTGCCCGAAGGAGAAAGAGGACCCAGTGATATGGACGCCGACGAAGAGGAAGAGCGGGTGGTGCACAAAGTCCACATGATCAGCACCACAACCCGGAAGGCGCGACGCTTGCCCCAGTGCAGCGTCCGAGTGGGGTCTCAAGACGTCAAGGCCGTGGTCGACACCGGCGCCACTATCAACATCATGGCGTCGACCCTACACTGCACCATGGATCCGATGCCAGTTCTACACCCCTCGACCATCACCGTGTTCAAGACACACCCCTGAAGATACGAGGCCGATTCTGAATGTCCATATCACATGGTGCCCAATCCATCACCACCAACGTTTACGTTACCGAAGATGGTCAAGGAATGCTCTTGGGGTGCAGAGCCGCCGAGGACCTGGGGGTAGTGACGTTTGCCTTTGGGGTCCACCAGGAGTCCGTCCAACATCTCCTAACTGAATTTGCGGAAGTATTTCAAGGGATCTGAATGTTCAAGGGGAAAGAGATACACCTCCACATTGACCCCACCATCCAACCAGTGGCCCTGCGGCACCGGTGGATAGCCTTCCACGTGCGGCCCCTGGTCGAAGAAGAGCTCAAGAAGTTGGAGGCCGCTGGTATAATCGAGAAAGTGATGGGCCACACCCCGTGGGTGTCCCTGATCGTTGTCACCCGAAAGCCCAAACAGCCAGGCGCGGTGAGGATTTGTGTTGATATGAGGCTTCCCAACGTCGCCATCAAGAGTGAACGCCACATCACCCCCACGATAGACGATCTCATCGGGGAAATGGCCGGAGCCTGCTGGTTTTCCAAATTAGATCTGAGGTCCGGATACCATCAGTTGGTGCTAGATGAGGCGTCTCGCAACATCACAACCTTTTCGACAGATGTCGGGCTCCGGAGATACACCAGATTAAGCTTCGGAGTGTCCAGCGTGTTCCAAAACATCATGCAGGAACTCATTGCAGACATCCCTGGCGTCATTAATGTCAGTGACGACATCATTGTACATGCAAAAACCTTTCCTGAACATAACCCTCGCCTCACGCAGGTACTCTGACGATTGCGGGAGGCAGGCCTCACCCTACACAGGGAGAAATGTGAGTTCCTACGAAGGAAGCTACAGTTCTTTGGTTACACGTTTTCCAGGGACGGAGTCAACCCCGACCCCGAAAAGGTCAGAGACATAAAGGATGCCGTCGCCCCCACCAATGTCACCGAGGTCCGCAGCTTCCTTGGTATGGTGAACTACTGCGGGAGGTTCATCCGGGATCTTGCCAACTTGACCCTAACATTGAGAGAGCTTACCAAGGAGTCCACCCCCTGGAAATGGGGTCCTGACCAAGCCAAGGCGTTTGAGGAAATCAAAGAGGCCCTGTCTGAAGCCACCACACTCGCATTCTTTGATCCCAGAAAACTAACGCTGGTTGCAGTGAATGCGGGCCCCATGGGCCTAGGGGCAGTGCTGTTGCAGAGACGGAGCCAGGAGGAGGACTAGGCCCCGTGGCTTTTGCTAGCGGATCACTCACCCAGACGGAGCAACGATACTCCCAAATCGAGAAAGAAGCCATTGCCATTCATTGAGGGTGCCGCCATTTCCACTTGTACATATACGGAAAACCATTTGTGGTAGCATTGGACCACAAGCCGCTAGTAGCACACTTCTCAGGGACCTCCACTAAGCCTCCGCCTCGGATCGAGAAGTGGATGTTGCAGCTCCAAAATTACAATCGCAAAGTGGAGTATCAGCCCGGCTCTCAGAATCCGGCTGACTACTTATCTCGACATCCCCGAGCTGCCACGGTCTGAGAAATGGAGGACGCGGCCGACACGGAAGAATATGTTAGGTGCGTCACTGCTCGCTCCTGTCCGATTCCCCTTTCCATGGAGAGCCTCCGTGAGGCCACCAGCAAAGACGAATGCCTACAACGAGCCAGAGCGGCTCCACAGAGTGGCAACTGGCACAAGGCCAAGGAGGAATGGAGAGGCCAACGCACAACAGATCATGGACAGCCTACACCACGTCAGAGAGGAGCTGACTGAAGATAACACTGGGTGCCTCCTAAGAGGACACAGGCTGGTAATTCCGACGTCGTTAACCGAGCAGGTTGTCCATCTGGCACACGTCGGACATCAGGGTATCGTCAAGACTAAGTCCAGACTCCGAACCAAGGTGTGGTTCCCGCTGATGGACGAACTTGTGGAAGCCACTGTCCGGTCATGTACGGTCTGTCAAGTGACGGGGGAGATACCCCGACCTGCTCCGATCATGGTAGAACCACGGGCGGCAACTTCGTGGACCCGAGTCAGCCTAGACTTTGGTAGCCTTCCTGACGGACGGCACACGTTTGTGGCTATTGATGACCACTCTAAGTACCCTGAAGTCGAGACCATATCGGTGCCCAGTGCCGCGGAGGTAATACCAAAGCTTGAAAAGATCATGGCACGCATGGCCTCATACAAGAACTAAGGACAGACAATGTACCCCCCTTCCAAGGGCAAGAATTTGCCTCGTATTTGAAGTCTCTCAGCATTCACCACCGAAGAATCACACCCCGGTGGCCACAAGCAAATGGCGAGGCAGAGAGATTTATGCGGACCTTGAATAAGGTAATCCGAATTGCGCACGACAAAGGACAGTCTATTGAACTGGCCATTTTTACATTTTTGAGGAGTTATCGCCAAACACCCCACACCACAACTGGCGTAGCCCCGGCCCATCTTCTCATGGGGCGAGTGGTCACTGACTCGATCCCTCATCACCCCAAGTGGCAGCCGGAGGCCCTGGACGACCTCCAAATTGATGCCCGCCGATGCAAGGCACATGCACAGGTCAGTCACAGACGGAGGGCCCAAGTACCCCAGCTGCGAAGAGGTGATGAGGTACTTCTCAAGAATCGAATCACAAGCGGCAAGTTCAGGTTGACATACGAAAGGAACCCGTGGACCGTAGCCCATGTCAAAGCAACCCGGATTGTTGCCAGGCGAGGAAGTTAAACCATAACTCGAAATGTGTCACACTTCAAGAAGTATCAAGCAGAAAGGTCGGGGCCCTCACCAGCCCAGTCTGAAAACAGTTCCCAGAGCACACCAGTGGCGGAGGCCAGCTCCAGTGGGGTAGCAGATGCATCGGTCACTGAAGATATCTGGGAATCGGTGAGACCCACGTCGAGCCCCGGTCCAGGAGCCACAGACGTGGACCTGAATGACCGTGATCACCGTCCTGAGACCCAGCACGATGAAGAGGCCTCGAAGTGTGGAGAACAGGAGCGCAACACCCATTGGACTCAAAGGGCTTCAGCCCCCCCCGTCGTGTGTGGCAACCCGGGAAGAGACAGCTTTTCGGGCACGCACACAGCCGCACCTGAGCACTTCACAGGTCTTTCAAAGACCATTTGCATGTTAATGAGGATTGCTGTCGTTTCACTCCTTCTAAGAGCCCCTGCAGCTCCACTCTGACTATTGCTTAAAGATTCAGCCCCCCCTGAAATTTTTCCTTAGCCCCCCCCCGAAATTTGGCTCTAGTTGCGTCTCTGATGGAAACCGTGACTCCCAGAGCAGGGGACTATCTCAGCATCACCTACGGGGTAGCCCAGCACGGTCCTGCCGATTGAAGGACTACCTAACGTAAGATTGTTTTATGTTATACTTGCTAAACATCGCAGTGTAAGCACTTTGAAAAAGGAGCTGTAGGTCAGCTCAGGATGTTGCCGATTATTGTTGTTTTCATGTTTGTTGGGGAGGAATGTTGTGTTGCGCCTGTGGCGCAACAGGTGCACAACGTGGAGGTCATGTGACCCTGAATTAATAAAGATGTTCGCGCACGAACGTAAGCCAGTAGGGGCTACGACGTCGCAACCAGTAAAGCACACCACTCGGCTCCCGTGTAATTATTTCCCCCACGGCCCGCGATAACGCGATCATAGCACACCTGTTGCCGGCCGCGCTGCTGCCCCGGCAACACAACAATGCTGCACGGACCACCGTAGCGCCATGACGCATACTTGTGCATTAGTTATTATGAGTGCATGTGTATGCCTCATCATGCTTTAAAAAATGTTGCCAATGATTTTAGGCATCGGCAATATGGGTGTAACCATTGTTTTGCTTTTGCTAATGACGAACCACAGTAGAAAAAAGCACTGGCAAAGCCAAAATCCGACTACTGGTTTTGGCAATGCTTGTTCTTACTTAGGACCAGTGAACGTGTTCTTAGTCTGGCTTCCCCACTTGACCAAACGGATTGATTCTTGACAAACACCTTAATCAGGCTCTGACTCAGTCTCTTAGAAGCCAAAATTAGAATTTCGATGTAAATGTGTTAGATCTGCAGTGACCCAGTAAGACGTCTTAGCCAATATCCTTTCTAGCCTGAGGATTCAACTGCTTGTGTGCGACGCGGTCCAGTGATGATGTCATGAGAGTCTCTGTAGGTGAACATGGCGCCTGCTGCTCACATGCGCAGATGCTGCAGGAGGCCAAGGCAAGCGCTGACATTGTTCGAACCGGACATGGGGGAAGGAGGCAGCGCATTGTTTATTCTTCAAAAAGCAGTGGCATATATATATGCATGTGCTTCAATCTAACGCCTTATTAAACTTTGCAAGATCTCACCTTTTTCACATAGTGCAGTTGGAGTGGTGCATACATTATCCTCCACATCCACCCACCTCTATGACTCTTGACCATGAACTTTTAGAGGTCTGATTAGACAGGGGCAAGGTACCTCACCCTCTGTTTTGGAGACAGACTTGTGAGACAATAGTTTGCTATTTCTCGGATATATTTTCTAAGTTGTCCTCACAATTGTACACTCGTGGGTGTTCACAAATTGCGGCATGTCTGCACATGCTGGCCTCTGGCAAGAAAAAGCAGTTATTTCTTTGTTTGGCTTCCAGAGGTGAATATTCACATAGGGGCCCTCGCCTAAGTTTGGAAGCAACGCCGACTAACTTGGGAATACGGAATATCATTTCCAGCTGTGGTTTGCTGGCAGTCCGACGCAGAAAGGCTGTTTCCATTAACGCTGAAAAGTATCAAAACATTGTTCTAAATGTTGCACAACGTGTGTGATATTTCAGTGGCCTGGGGAGTTGGGCACGCCTCCAGAACCGGCTGAGGTGGTTAAGAGCCTGGGCATCCAGGTGGACAGCAAGCTGTCCATGAAAAAGCAAGTCACAGCTGTGGTGGGCTGTTGTGTCGGCCTCCTTCGCCAACTCAGGAAAGTTTCCCCGCTGCTCTCTTTTTCCACCCTCAGGAGCGCGGTCTCTGCAATGATTTTGGCTAGGTTGGACTATGGCAATTCATTGTATATAGGCCTCCCACAGGGCCTTTTAAACAGAATGCAGACGGTCATGAACGATGCTGCCAGGCTCATTTTTAAGAAGTCAAGGAGTACCCAGGCATCCCCCCTCCTGCGGGAACTCCACTGGTTGCCAGTCAGGCAGAGGCTAATGTTCAAGGGGCTCTGCATTGTACACAAAGCGCTTCATGGCAGAGCACCCACCTATCTGAAATCTCGCCTGTCCCTTTACAAACCAGGGAGGGTGCTTAGATCTGCTGATTCCATATATCTGGTTCAGCCACGCTGTAGACTGACCACTGTGGGTGGGCGCGCTTTTTCACATACTTTGCCAGCTATGTGGAATAAACTACCGCTGAAACTCCGCAATGAAAAGAAACTAATGCCCTTCCGCAAGCAATTAAAAACTGTGCTTTTCCAGCAAGCGTGGGGTGGCCGCTAAATTTTTTAATGTGATGCATCTTTTTATTGTGTAGCTGATCCTAACATAGCGCTTAGAGACCCCTGGGTTATAGTGCGCTATACAAGTCACATGAAATAAATAAAATAAAATAAACGACACTCTGATCTGATATCTAAAGGGATGTGTTAAGGGCTTCGTCGCAGATGAAAAAAGGTTTGTACTGCCATTAAAAGGGTTTTTGCACAGTGGCCAGTGTCTCTTGCCGCCTTTCACATACAACAGCTCCTGGCCTTAGCGGTGAAATTTTATGGACCTGTACGGTTGACGACCAATTGTGGAAGATACCAATATTTACAGGTGGCTTTGGGCCAGCCCATTGTTTGCCATTTGGTGGATTGATTGTCAATATCATTTGCTTGCTTCTTAGTCAATGTATTTTCTTCCTCTTCTTTAGTTTGTACGACCCAAACTTCTTTACTATTGTTACCATAACGCCCTTACCATTATCATTTACTATTATAATTTACTCTCATTATAGTTAACTATTATCATTTACTTTATCATTACTATAACTTCTTTACCATATATTTTTAGATTGGATGACTTGTATCCTTCTACAGCCCCACATCAAGGAGCTGCTTTTTAGGATCGAGCCTGTGATAGCACTCACTAGTGCAAGCATCTAGCTTGTGAGCCACTCTCGATAACAAAAAAGGCTTGGAGCCCACCCATTGCTTACCATTTGTTGGCTTGTGTGGCACTTTTCTTTACAGCCTCCTAATTCATCAAGGAAGGTTTAACATCATTTCCGTTACTCTTTGTGGAGCTGGGACCAAGCACTGATTGATTCAACTTAATCAGTGCCCGTCTGCTGCTCCCAACATGATTGAGGTACTATTTTGTACCCTGCAAACAGGAGTGTGACTGGCAAAACGTGCCCCAGTAGGACAAACAAAATTGCAAAGATTTATTTTCTATAGTTAACTTTTTTATTTTGCCAAGTCTTCTTTTCTCACAGTGCACTCAAGTATTCTTTTGATTTTGCTCAGGGGCACTGTTCTCAAAAGATGAGGATTATTTTATTACAAAGTGACATTGTTTCCTTCTTATGTGTAATTTGTAAAATGATGTTTACCACATAATCGTGCAATTGACCCCAATCCACCCACTACAATCTGCCCCACTCCAATCAATCCACCCCACCGAACCTCACACCAATCTGCCGACTCAATCCAATCCACCCCAGACCAATCCAATCCACCCCACTTCAATCAAAACTACTCCTCACAATCCAATTCACTCCAATCCTCTCGATCCGCCCCACTCCAATATGCCTCACTCCAATTCACCCCACTCCAGTCCAAAACAATCTGCCCCACTCCAATCTTCTGCACTCCAATTTGCCTGACTGCAATCCAAAACAATCTACTTGACTCCAATTCAAAACAATCTGCCCCACTCCAATCTGCCTGACTCTAATCCAAAACAACCTGCCCCATACCAATCTGCCCCACTCCAATCCAAAACAATCTGCCCCACTACAATCTGCCCCACTCCAATCCAAAACAATCTGCCCCACTTCCATCCTCTCTCTCTCCAGTCCAAAACAATCTGTCCCACTCCAATCCAAAACAATATGCTCCCTCCAATTTTACCCCCTCCAGTCTGCCCAACTCCAATCCACCCCATTCCAATCCAAATCAGTCTACCCACTCCAATCTGCCCCTTTCCAATCCAAAATAATCGTCCCCACTACAATCCATCAAACGCCAATCTTCCCCACCTCAATCCAAAACATTCTGACCCACTCCAATCTGCCCCACTCCAATCCAAAACAATCTGCTACACTCCACCCCACTCAAGTCCAGTCCACCCCACTCCAATCAAATCCACCCACCCCAATCCAATCCACCTCACGTCACACCAATCCAATCCACCCCAAACCAATCTAATCCAATCCACCACAATCCAGCCAAATTCAATCTACCTCACTCCACCCACCCCACCCACTCCACTCCACCCCACCCTAATCCAATCCACCCTACGACAATCCAATCCAACCCACCACAATCCAGTTCACTCTTCCCCACTCCAATCCACCCCATTGCAATCCAATCTAGCTAAATCCAGTCTACCCCACTCCAGCCCACCCCACCCCAATTCAATCCACCTCGATCCAATCCAATCCACCCCAATCCACTTCAATTCAATCCACCCCACTGCAATCCAATCTACTTCACTAATCCCCACCCCACGCCTGTCCAATTCACTCCATTCCATTCCACCACACTCCATTCCACTTCACTCTATTCCACCCCACCCCACTCTAGTGCAGTCCACCCCACTCCAATCCACCCCACCACACTCCAATCCACCCCACTTCATTTCACCCCACTCCATTCGCCGCACTCCAGTCAATCCCACCCCAATCCAATCCACCCCACTTCAATCTATCCCACTACACTCCAATCCACCTCACCCCAATCCAATCCACCCCACATCAATCCAAACCACCCCAATCTAGCCAAACCCAATCTACCCCTCCACACCCTACTCCAAACTGCAGTCCAATCTACCCCACTTCACTCTACCCCACCCCAATCCAATCTACCCCACCCCCAATTCACCCCTCTCCATTCCACTCCACTCCATCCTACTCCAGTCTACCACACTAAAATACATTCCACCCCAAATCCAGCCACCCCAATTCAATCCACCCCACACCATTTAAATTCACTCCACTGCAGTTCAATCCACCTCACTGTACTCCAATCCACCCCACTCTACCCAAATACAATCCACCCACCCCAGTTCAGTCTACCCCACTCAATCCAGTTCATCCAACCAACCACACCCCAATCACCCCACTCCAATCCACCCCACTCCAAGTCAATCCACCACCTCCTGTCCAGTCCACCCCTTCACTCCACTCTAATTCACCCCACCCCTCTCCAAACCACCCTACTCTAATCCAATTCACTTTACCCCACTCCACCCCACCTCAAACCAATCTAATCCACCCCAAACCAATCCACCTCACCCCACTCCAATCCATTCCGCTCCATCAAGCCCACCCAGTCCACTTGAATCCACACCACTCCAATCAATCCAACCCACTCTATCCCAATCCAATCCACCTCAATCTACTCCAGTCCAATTCACCCCACTATCCCAATCCACTCCAATCCACTCCACCCTATTTCACCCCACTCCAGTCTATGCCTCTCCAGTCTATGCCACTCCAGTCTATGCCACTCCACTCTACACCACTCCACTCTCTGACACTCTATGACACTGCACTCTACGATAAACTCTCCCACTGAACTCTGACACTGTGCTCCCCCCACTTGACTCTACGACACTCTACTCCGCTCCAGGAATCTCAATGCTACTAACTTTTAGCCATGCTGAACAGTAGCCACACTGGTGAACAACATGGCAAAAAACACATTGCCAAAGCCAATAGCTCTTGTATAGTTGAGACCTATTGGTTTTACCAATGCCTTTTTTCTTTTTCTTGCTGCAATCCGTGTGAGTGCATGTGTTATATTGTTCTCTCAATCTATGCTGTTTTCTCAGTCAAATCTTCCCTCTTACATTCTCTGTGATGCTCTCCAGTTCCTCCAGGTTGTCTGTTGCTTCCACTGCCCCTCCCCATCCTGCTCAGTTTTGTCTCTGCTCTTGATGTTTGTCAGTAATTATTCCCCAACCCTGTCTCCCTCCTCACCTAGTTCTTTTTAACAAAAGTTTTGTTTTATTAGCCCAGGTGCAATTTGCTGTCAGTCTGCACGTTTATGTGCTTAGTCACACTTCATATGCTTTTAAATCTCTCCTGAGAAAGCACATTTTGTTGGCCTATAGTGGGCTTAAAGCCCACCCATAAACTACTTTTGGATGGCTTCATATTCACACTCATTTCCTTGCTTCTGTTTGATCAGCCTGCTGCAGCTTCACTTCATTTATTGCATGACCCAACCACTTGTATCCTTCCACTTCTCACTGTTTTGGGGCTACTTTTGTTTTCTTTTAGTTGAAGCACACCTTAAGGCTGCATGTGTTTGCAGGCAGTCTCTCTTGTGTGCCCCCCATGTTGCTCTCTTTTACCAATGTGCTTTTGTCCCCCTATGTGTGGTTTCTTAGCCTCATCCCACATTGTTTTTTTCTTGTACCCAACCGGTGTTGTTGTTGCTTGTCCACCTCCGACCCTCCTTTCTTGTTTTGTTGCTGCTTAACCCCCCACCCTTCTGTCCTACTCCGTGTTGTTGTTGCTTGACTCCCTCCCAGACACCCATCTATGTTATTGTTGCTTGACCCTCTCCCATCTCACTACTTGTTGCTGTTGCTTCACCCCCTCTCATCACTCATTGATGCTGCTTGTTCTTCTTCCGTCCCTGGTTATTGTTGTTTCACCCCCTCCCACACTCCCCTCCCTTGTTGCTTGACACCCTCATTCATTGTTGTTGTTTGACTGCCTAATACACTCCCATCCCTCATTGTTGATTTATAATTCTGTATAGAAGGGGTCAGGGTGGCACGAGTGTGCACAAACCTCCACATGAGCATAGCGGAGGATCCGTGCCCCTATATATACAAATCGTTTTTTCTCTTAATATCTTACAACCACTGAATGGATTCACGCCAATTTACAACAAGCATTTTCAGTGCAAAAGGTCACGCATTTGCGAGCATTTAAGCTATTGGCATTGAAAATGACCATGTCTTTCATTTATGTGTTTTTAAAAGGAACACATCTATAAAAGGCATTGTGTTTTTAATGCCTAGAGCTCCAACTCTCGCAAATATGAGGCCACTATAATGGTGGCCACACCCCTTTTTTTAGACGCTGCTGGCATATTCAGGTGACCGTGAGCAGCGTCTAAACAAAGGGGCACGGCCAACATTAAAGTGAAAGCGCGTATGGCGCTTTCACCCAAAGATTTAAGAAAAATAAGTAATTTCAAAAGCTCTGTAGTGCGGCCGCTGAAGTGAAAGTGGCCCGCCCTGGTAATTAAATGATAAAATAGGTGCGGACGCTAAAGTGAATGTGGACCGCACTGTATATTAAGTAATTAAATAAGCACGGCCGCTATAAAGCTGAGCGCGCTGTAATTTTAATAAAAATATATTACTATTAAAAATAAAGCAGGCGGGGTGCTCCGATGTCATGGGTGGAATAGGGGAAGAGCATTAAAGGAAATAGTGCTCATCAACTAATAAAGCAGACCGTGTAGCAACTGAAGTAAAAGGGCCAGACCTCGTGGGAGGTTCCAAAGTAAGACAAGGCGGTACTAAGGAGGGACTAACAAGCCTATATAGGAAATCAGAAGCCAGCATTTATGAAGGGCAATGACATAAGCCAATGACAAATATGGGCGGAGAGTGGGCAGGGCTTCAAGAGCATACTCCAGTACAGCATGCCTCGCAGAGTGAGCAGCGCATGTGCGCTGCCACTAGGCTTGACCTAAAAAGGCTGATTTCTGAACCAACATCTACCTTTCTGCCAAATTTGATGTAATTCCGTTCAACAGCTCGGGCTGTAGTCATGTCTAAAATCTCTATGGGAATTAACATGGGGAAAAAACGTGTTTTGGGACCCCGCCCTTTTTCTCTGCCCCACTTGACTGATCACCACAAAACTTTCAAGGCAGCAGCTAAAGTGAGCGTCATACTAGTTTGGAAAATTTAGTGAGGATTCATCAAACAACGCCAAAGTTAGTGGCAAAACAAAAAACGCTTTTCCTATGGAAACTACGTCTTAACTATATACTGGGATATATATATATGTGTGTGTGTCAAGGGTGAACTCGGTTGCTTCGCGCCTTCTTCCACTGTTACAACGAGCGGGATTTTGTCATCATACGTTTAGTACTAAAGTGCATTTACTTCCGGTGCAATTTAATTTGTTAAAACAAATAACGGACTGTTTAAATCACAGTTTCACGAGCGCAATCTTATAATGTCAAAAACAATTCAAATTCATTTTATGTACATTGCTAGCACTGTTATACATCAAATTGATCGTAATTATTCTGCCAGATTAGATCACCTATACATGGGTCTATACTTCACATTGGGCAAAATCGGGTTTGAGGATGACGAAAATATGTTATTTGTATGAAAACAACAGAATAATTAATTGAAAATCTAGTGCAAATCAATATTATTGCACTGTTCGATTTATGCTTCACTGGATTTCAGGAACCGATCAATTCTGTAACATTAGATTTCATCTTCTCTAATGGTGGCACCTAATTTCACTTGACATGTTTTGATACCATGAGTCCATAATTAAGCCCTGTATGGGCATAGTTCGTGATAGCAGCAGAATCAATTCATTCACAAATCTTAATGAAAATATCTTCACTTATTTTCTATGAACTAAAATAGCAAAGACGAAAAACATAAAATATGGAAAACAGGAAGAGACAAGAACGAGAGAAGGAAGAGTTCATGTTTCATAGTGACTAACACTTACAAGGCAATCTATCTTAATAATTTCAACATAATTGTATCCGTACAATTTACAGCTTTTTAAAGATGTTTTGCTAATTCTTCTTCTGTATTCAGGCCTGCTGGGACCTTAGTTTGTAGATCAATTATAAATCTTGATTCCAGCCTTTGTAGTTTGAGTTCTCTGTTGCCTCCCCGTTCATTGGGGGAACATGATCCAAACAAAAAAATCGCAAAAGATTTCTATTGCTATTATGAAATTTAGCAAAATGTCTAGATACAGGATACGTAAAGTCCTTCCTCTCAATTGCCCTTGCATGTTCTAATATCCTGCGTTTGGTAGGATGAATAGTGCTCCCCACATATTTTAAATTGCAGGGACATACTAAACAGTAGACACAGTAGGGTGTATTGCATGTCAGGAATTTATTGATGGCTCTAAGTTGTGGCAAACCAGGTACAGTATAGAACAGAGTTTTAGAACTGCTCCTGCAAGCCTTACATTTTGAGCAGGGGAAAAACCTTTCAAAGGACTAATTCTTGGATTGAATGGAATTGAATCGAAATGACTCTCAGCTAATTTGTCTTTAAGGGACCGACAGTGTCTGTATGTCATTTGGTGCTAGTCAGGTAATTTCTTCCCAATTACCAAGTCAGATTTCAAAATGTGCCAGTTACGAGAGAGGATCTTTCTAATGGTTGCTGACTCATTCGAGAATGTAGTTATAAACCTGAATGTCTCCACCCCCTGTGTGTTAGGCTTTATTTTTTCTTTTAGCAAATATTGTCTCGGAATCTTCTCCACTCTCACAAGGGTTTTTTGTAAGAAATTGGGTGAATACCCTCGCACTTTAAACCTCTCTATCGTATCTAAGGCAGCATGTTGGAAGTCACTATTTCTGGTACAGTTTCTTTTTAGTCGAAGGAGTTCTTCATAATAGATACTGTTTTTTAGAGACTTTGGATGACTGCTGTGTGCTTCAAGGATTAAATTCCCTGCCATCTTTTTGCTGAACAGGGAAGTACAAATTTGTCCATCATTTATAAAGACCTTAAGATCTAGGAATGCCAATTCTGTCGTACTAATGTGCCTACTGAAATGTAGATTTACATAATTGTTATTCAATTCTTGTATATATTTTTCTGCCTCATCAGGTGAACCCTTCCCTTGGATAAAAAAGTCGTCAATGTATCTATACCATCCTATGATGAATGACATGTATTGTTATTTTTGGCCCAGGCCAGCTGCTTCTCCCACCAGCCCACAAATAAATTTGTGTAGCTGGGGGCGCAGCAGGTGCCCATTGCCGTGCCCTTGATTTGTCTGTAATATTGTTTCTGAAACAAGAAAATATTATTTGTCAGACAGAATGTGAAAATTCAATTAGCATTTCATTGTTAGGCAAATTTTAGGGATCTCCCTTTCAAAAAATATCGAGTAGCTCTTATGCCATTAACATGATTAAAGCAGGTGTACAAGCTTGTTACATCGAGTACCATCATAAGCATATCGGATTCCCATGTTATGCCTGAGATAGTTCTTATGAAGTCCTTCTTATCGCGAATATAAGATGGTAATGTTTTTACAAAGTCAGCCAGAAAATAATCAATGTATTGTGCCATAGATTCAGTCAGACTTCCCTATGAGGATATAATTGGGCATCCTGGAGGTGTATTCGCATTTCATATGAATCTTGGGAAGATGGTAAAATGTAGCTGTTACTGGATATGGACAGGAGAGAAATTTCAATTCCTCTGCATTGATCATTCCTTTGTCAGTCCACTTCTGGATCATTTCATGGTAGGCTTTGATACTCTCAATGTATTCTGTAGATTTTGGCATAGAATGTATTGTCTGATAGTTGTTGTAATGCTTCTTTGCTGTAATATTCTCGTTTCATAAGTACTATGTTCCCACCTTTATCAGATGGCTTGCACACAATATTGGGATCATTCTGAATGAGTTCCAGAGCATGTTTCTTCCTCTTGTCTTGTTTATTTCGTAGTTGTATCAAATCATTTTTAACAGTTTCCTCAAATACATCAATTGTATCGAAGGAAGTCATAGGCATGAAGGTAAATTTAGCTTTGAAATTTGTTTTCACTGTTTTTGGTTCAATACCAAAACTTTCAATGTTAGATACCTGCTCCATGCCATCCTTTGTGCCATTACCATCCTCTTGACTGCCCAACAATTGCAATGTCAGTAGATAAATTTAGTGAGGATTCATCAAACAACGGCAAAGTTATTGGCAAAACAAAAAATGCTTTTCCTATGGAAACTACGTCCTAACTATATACTGGGATATTTATATATCTATATATATCTATATATATCTATATATATATATATATATATATATCTATATATATATATTCCGGTGAACTTTGTTGTGTGAAATATATATATATTATCTACTGGCGGTCGCCAGTAGATAGTTATAGTTAGGACTGTGTTTCCATAGGAAATCCGCAACATTCTATTTGGAATAACTTTGGCGCCGATTGACGAATCCTCGCGAATTTTTCAAAATAGGTGGGGCGCTCCGCTCCACTCCTACCCCCCTGAAAGTCTCGGGGGGATTCGTCAAGCGGGGGCTGAGAAAAAAGGGGGGTCCCAAAACGCGTTTTTCCCATGCAATTTTCCATAGGGACCTTTAGTCCAAGGTACAGCCCGAACAGCTGAACAGAATTACTTAAAATTTGGCAGAGAGGTAGTCCTCAGGTCAGGGATGTGCCGTTTGCAGGTCTGGTGTAAATCTGTTCATTAGTTCCTGAAAAAATTGCAGTTAAAAGTACATATATATCTATAAGCGCGCACCGTGCGCGTACGGTAAGCATACCGTACGCGCATGCTGCCGTGCGCAAGCGCAATTCTGATTGGTTGTTAGATGTCAGTAAACATTCGAATCGGTCGAAATCAGGAAGTGTCGGCCGCCATTTTGTCTCTCGCAGTCTGAGGCAGTGACAAACAAAGGTGGAAAACGTGAAAAGGGGGCAGGATGGACAGTTCCAGACCCCCTAGCCTTTGTCAGGGGGTCACTGAAGGACCCCCAAGGGTAAAAAAAACAATATTTTATTTTTCGAAAAATCGCAGAGTGCGCGCACGGCACGCACAACGCATCGTGGGCACCGTGCACTCACCGTACGCGCACGGTGCGCGTACGGTGAAAAACCTGAAAAAATATTAATAAATACATAACTTAGCATTTAAAAAAACTTACAAATTCACTTAAAAAACCATAGGTTTCACACACGTTATAGTTAGGAATTAGCATTTAAAAAACCTTGCAAATTCACTTAAAAAACCATAGGTTTCACACATGTTATAGTTAGCTGGACATTTCAGTCGTAAAAAACCATTGAAATTCCCCCGTTATAGTTAGTTCAGATAACTATAACTCGCGCGCCCGCAATCCACTGCTCATGACGTCACATATTACATCACTCATGACATGGTCAGTGGCATCACTCATGACATCACTGATGACATCATCCTTTTGATAGAGTGGCGGTCGCGCAAGTTATAGTTATCTGAACTAACTATAACGGGGTAATTTCATTGTTTTTTTACGACTGAAATGTCCAGCTAACTATAACATGTGTGAAACCTATGGTTTTTTAAGTGAATATATATATATATTCAGTGAAAAAACCATAGGTTTCACACACGTTATAGTTAGGAATTAGCATTTAAAAAACCTTAGAAATTCAGTGAAAAAACCATAGGTTTCACACATGTTATAGTTAGCTGGACATTTTACTCGTAAAAAACCAATGAAATTCCCCCGTTATAGTTAGTTCAGCTAACTATAACTCGCGCGCCCGCAATGCACTGCTGATGACGTCACATATTACATCACTCATGACATGGTCAGTGACATCACTCATGACATCACTGATGACATCTCAAATGACATCACTGATGACCTCACTGATGACATCATCCAGTGAATGTGTGTTTTTCTGAAAATTAAATATGTTTTATATATGTATATCTCAAGGTCGATGGAAGAATAAATGGGTATATTACTGTCTAAATGGATGATTTCTTTTTGAAAAATTGATTGTGTAACTGACTGATTAAGTGTATCATAGTGAATACATGGCTTAGTGAGTAATGTTTAAATATATAAATATCTGTATCATTTTTTCACTTTGTGTATAAGTGGCTGCATGGGTTGGTGAGTAGCTACATGGGTGTCTATATAGGTTATTAGTTGGTTTTTTGAGTATCAGTATGAGTGTCTGCATGGTTTGGTGGGGGGTATTACGTAGTGCATAGGTGCATGAATGAGTGACTCACTGTTTGTATGTGTTGAACAGAGCATGTGTGCAGGACTGCATGGGTGGATGTGTGTGTGTATGGGTGTGTTAGTGAGTGAATGACTGTCTCAATAGTGTCTTTATGAGTAACTACATATGTTTAAAACTAGTATATGTGACTATTGGTTTATATATGTGAGTATATGTGAGAGTGAGAGATTGAAAGAGTTCCTGTATGAATAAGTATGTATTTCTATAAGTGATTGTTTAAAAGACTAAGTATGTGTAAGTTTCCGTAGAAGTAAGTGTGGTGGTGTGTGTATAACTGTATATGCAAGTAAATGTATGTTTGATTCTTTATTAGCATGAGTGACTATGTGTGTGAGTAGCTCTATGGATGAGTGGCATTGTGTAACAGGATGTATAGGTGTATGAGTACATATGATAAGTGAGTACATGTATGAGTGACTGTATTGGACTGTTGGTGAATGAGTGGATGTGTATGTGGATCTTAGAATTACTGAAGAGGTTGTTGTAACTGTTATTGGTATGTCCATTCTTTTGTAAATTTTAGTCTCTATTTTTGAATGTGTGTATCAAAGGTTTTATTAGGGGAAGAGGAGGTCTGCCACTCTATCACAAGGATGATGTCATCAGTGAGGTCATCAGTGATGTCATTTGAGATGTCATCAGTGATGTCATGAGTGATGTCACTGACCATGTCATGAGTGATGTAATATGTGACGTCATCAGCAGTGCATTGCGGGTGCGCGAGTTATAGTTAGCTGAACTAACTATAACGGGGGAATTTCATTGGTTTTTTACGAGTAAAATGTCCAGCTAAATATAACATGTGTGAAACCTATGGTTTTTTCACTGAATTTCTAAGGTTTTTTGAAATGCTAATTCCTAACTATAACGTGTGTGAAACCTATGGTTTTTTCACTGAATTTCTAAGGTTTTTTAAATGCTAATTCCTAACTATAACGTGTGTGAAACCCATGGTTTTTTCAGTGAATTTGCAAGGTTTTTTAAATGCTAATTGTTTTTTTTTTCTTCTATTTTTTTTAACATTTTTATTTTAATTTTCTTACCTTTTATAAAGACTATGGTTAAATTTTTAAAATTCTTTAATATGTTTTTTTTAAATATATTTTTGAAAATAAACATGTAAAATTTATTTGCAGTACATTTTTTTTTTTTTTTTTTTATTATTTTTTTAGTACGCGTACCGTAAGCTTACGGTAAGCGTACGGTTTACGCAACGCCCGTAATTTTTCTACGCTGCTTGCGTATAGTTACGCAATTTGCGTAGCCGCGCGTACTCCGCGTGGGACGCGTGCGCGCGTACGCTACACACGCACGTTACGCGGAAGTGTCGGGTAGTGACTGTCATGCGCATGCGCGCAAGCGCGTGTCTTTTTTACGCGCATGCGCACTTTTGCCGTAAGCTTACCGTAAGCGTACCGTAAGCGTACGGTAGGTCATGTGATCATGAAACACAACTTTTGATTGGTTGAAACTACTTTCAGTTCTAGAACTCTCCTACACCACACCCATTCCTCTCATTTCTGCTTGTGATCCCTTAGGAGAAGGAGCTGGGTTGTCTTTGTGATACGATGGCAGAACAGCAGAGCCCTTCTGAGAGTGAGGCTAGCAGCACTACCTTGAGGCAGAGAGCGAGGAAACAAAAGACCTCTTACGTATGGGATTATTTTACTTTTCCTGAAGGCCAGCAAAAGGTAAATGCACCCTTAGTGACTTGTAAGCTGTGTAAGCGTGTACTTTCAAGAGGTAATCCTGACAGGAAGTATTCCTTTGGGAATCACACCATGATGAGACACCTCAAGGATGTACACAGAAGGACACATGCTCGACTTACTGAAGGTAACCCTTCAGTAAATCAACCAAGCACATCCACAGCAGCTCAGCCTGGACCATCATCTGCAGGGCCGAGTCCTTCTTCTGCAGGTCAGGTGAGCCCTTCATCTGTGGGGGGAGCATCTCCTTTTTCTGGCCCTCTGGAAATTAACCCTCGGTTTCTGAGGGTTGATATACGGTGCGCCACTTGTCATGATCTAATTTGTCATAGGGAGACCAGTATTTGAAAGCACACTTACTGCTCTTTTTTCTTTTCTTTTTTGATTTTTTAAAAAGCCCATGTCCAGACTGCTACACTCCAGCAAGGGCAACCAACCTTAGTGATGCTGAATGTATTTGCATTACAGACTGAAACCTCAAAACCCCACTCGCTTCTAAATACTGTGCATGATTATACATGGAAAGGAGCTGGGTGTGTGCTAAGAGTCTGCTTCTTCCCCCAAAAAATCGCTCCCCCTTTTTCCTACTAATGCAACTGTGAAATCACCAGAAAAAAACGCAATAAATCTCTGCCTGTAATTCCTATTTCCACACAGAGTCATGTTTTCACATTAGTCCCAAAACGAAATTTCTTTGCCAATTTGAAAGCACACTTACTGCTCTTTTTTTTTGGCAAGTGAAAATCACTTTTACAGACTGACACATTATGAAACCACTTTTTTGATTTTTTTAAATGCACATGTCCAAACTGCTTTTTCAGACCACCACCATGTGTAACCTGGGTGGCTGCCTACATTCCAGCAAGGGCAACCAGCCTTAGTGATGCTGAATGTATTTGCATTACAGACTGAAACCTGAAAACCCCACTCGCTTGTAAATACTGTGCATGATTATACATGGCAAGCAGATGGGTGTGTGCTAAGAGTCTGCTTCTTCCCCCAAAAAATCGCTCCCCCTTTTTCCTACTAATGCAACTGTGAAATCACCAGAAAAAAACGCAATAAATCTCTGCCTGTAATTCCTATTTCCACACAGAGTCATGTTTTCACATTAGTCCCAAAACGAAATTTCTTTGCCAATTTGAATGCACACTTACTGCTCTTTTTTTTTGGCAAGTGAAAATCACTTTTACAGACTGACACATTATGAAACCACTTTTTTGATTTTTTTAAATGCACATGTCCAAACTGCTTTTTCAGACCACCACCATGTGTAACCTGGGTGGCTGCCTACATTCCAGCAAGGGCAACCAGCCTTAGTGATGCTGAATGTATTTGCATTACTGAGTCCAACCTCAAACCCTTAAACTATTCTTTTTTTTTCCAGTACACCTTAATTTATCGTGAAAACATAGTCCATATTATTTTACATGTTCCTCACATTTAAATTTCTCCCAAAACAGAAAATGATAAACGCAACTTCAACAAAAAGAATTTCCATTTCTATTATTCATTTCTTAATTTACCATATACATCTCCTCTCAAACTCTAACCTCACCTTTAAAATTAGTTAGTTGTGAAAGAAATGTGGCACTCAAACAGCAGATTATCAGAGCCAGGATCTCTGTTCTGTTCACCTCTCTCCTCTCAGCAGAACCAGATAATGGCAAACTTTCCCTCTATTTTTCCACACATATACATGTAAGTTTCAAATCCCAGTGCTTCCCCCTTTTTTTCAAATGTAATCACACATTTCTATTGGTTGAAAACCAACCCTTTTCCAAAAGTACCCTGCCCCCAACTTGACTTCTGCCTAGTACCCTTCCCCCAACTTGACTTCTGCCTGCTACCATAGCAACAGCTCATGGAACACTGCTGTGTGGAGTTAGGTCAGAAGTTCGCCACACAATGTTTCAATTCCACAGAGCAAGAGTGCTTGACTTTTCAAACCTAACAGCAAATCCATAGTACTGTTCTTTGGTAACACATTTTTTTGTACCAATACAAAACATGCTTCTATTAATTTACACATACAGCCTAGTTTTTATTCTAGAATGGTATGAAACAGCCAATCAGTTCTTTTTGTTTTGAAAAAAATATGTATGCCTCCATTTCCAAACTGTCTTTCTTTTCATATTGCCATTCTACTGAAAGACACCTCCTGAGTGCATCCAGTTCTCCTTTGAAGATGTTCACAGTGTGGATTGTAGGGCACAGCTATGTCTTCTGGAGTGAAATGTTTGCAGAGAAAACAGATATGGTGAGAGACCTTGCTTTGCCAAATGTAGACATTAAATGGATTGGTCAGAGAGGGTTAAAGTGGCACCAATTGATGCCATTGGTGAAATCCTTCATGCAAATCCAACACCCTGACCTCATAATAGTGCACTGTGGTGGCAATGACCTAGGCACTTTGACTGGGGTAGGTCTGGAAATGCTTATGAAGGACACCTTTGCACAACTGTTTTCACTTTTCCCTAAAACTGCCTTTGTGTTTTCCAACATATGCCAAAGGCAAAAATGGAACTGGTCCAATCATTTCTGTCCGCAGATTGACAAAGCAAGAAAGCACGTCAACAAATCTGTTTCTGCTTTCCTCCGTGACTATGGTATGGGTGCCATTTACCACAACAACTTGCGTTATGACATGCAAGACATTTATAGAGGAGATGGTGTGCACTTCAATGATGAAGGGAACAGAGTCTTCCTCTTGAACCTTAGACTCTGCATCGGTACTTACTTGTAGGTACCACTAACAAAATGACTTCATAAACACAACAGCTCTTTTTAGAACTCCCTAATATCTAAACTCTTAAATCTGCATTTCATTTCTTTTTTAATTTATTTTTTCTTCCGTACGCTTACCGTAAGCTTACCGTACGCGTACCCCGTGATTTTTTTAAAAATCAATAAATGTTTTCTTTGTACTTTACAGTCCTTCTTTGACCCCCTCACAAATGTAAGGGGTCTGTAACTCTCCTCATTGCCCCCTTTTCTTGTTTTCACTCTTTTTTTTCCTGAGTGAAACACACAAAATGGCGGCCGCCGCTTCCTGGTTTCGGCCGATTCGAATGTTTACTAAGATCTAACAGCCAATCAGAATCTCGCTCGCGCACGCCACTGTACGCGTACGGTAAGCGTACCGTAAGCGTACCGTAAGCGGGCTCAGATATATATATTGATTTAAAGGCTATTTTCTCAGAATCTACTGAACAGATTTACACCAAACCTACAAAAGGCACTTCCTTGACCTACGGACTACCTCTCTGCCAAATTTCTAGTAATTCTGTTCAGCCGTTCGGGCTGTAGCTCGTTCTAAAGGTCCTATGGAAAAATGCATGGGAAAAACGCGTTTTGGGACCCCCCTTTTATCTCAGCCCCCGCTTGACGAATCCCCCCGAGACTTTCAGGGTAGGAGCGGAGCGTAGCGCCCCACCTATTTTGAGAAATTCGCGAGGATTCATCGACCGGCGCCAAAGTTATTCAAAATAGAATGTTGCGGATTTCCTATGGAAAAGGGGTCCTAACTATAACTACCTACTGGCGACCGCCAGTAGGTAATATATATATATATATATATAAATATATTATTATTCCAAATGAAACGCTCCTAGAGTCAAGAGGCCTCACACGTCGTGTTTCTTTATCCTTTTTATTGGACAGGCAGCAGGATTCAAACATCACCATCAGCTTTGCATGTTTTGCCAAACGCGTTTCGGGTAGAAATCCTTGCTCACTGGCACATCATATACTGAAAAACAACGGCTCAGCTGTGGCTTGCTTTAAAAGGTCTCACCTCAGTGGGTGTATGCCTGCTAGGCATTATGGTCCTGGTAGTTTTGGCCACTTAATATACCCTTAGTAGGTGCGGCATTTTCGTTTTTCAAAAGAATTATTATCATCAGTTCTAATTGCGGCTGTAAGTACATGTCAGAATACCGCTTACTTCTGCCTTTCCCAAATGGACACGTTGTTCCTCTTGTGCCCCCGACAATCAAGGGCACGGACCTGATGTTCGTTTGGAAGCGCTTCGTTTGGAATATATATATATATATATATATATATATATATATATATATATATATATATATATATATATATATATATATAACCTACTGGCGGTCGCCAGTAGGTAGTTATAGTTAGGACCCCTTTTCCATAGGAAATCCGCAACATTCTATTTTGAATAACTTTGGCGCCGGTTGACGAATCCTCGCGAATTTCTCAAAATAGGTGGGGCGCTACGCTCCGCTCCTACCCTGAAAGTCTCGGGGGGATTCGTCAAGCGGGGGCTGAGATAAAAGGGGGGTCCCAAAACACGTTTTTCCCATGCATTTTTCCATAGGACCTTTAGACAGGGCTACAGCCCGAACGGCTGAACAGAATTACTAGAAATTTGGCAGAGAGGTAGTCCCTAGGTCAAGGAAGTGCCTTTTGTAGGTTTGGTGTAAATCTGTTCAGTAGATTCTGAGAAAATAGCCTTTAAATCAATATATATATCTGAGCCAGCTTACGGTACGCTTACCGTAAGCTTACCGTACGCGTACGGTGGCGTGCGCGAGCGCGATTCTGATTGGCTGTTACATCTAAGTAAACATTCGAATCGGTCGAAACCAGGAAGCGGCGGCCGCCATTTTCTCTCTCGCACTCTGAGGGGGGGCTGTAAACAAAGGCAAAAAACATATAAAGGGGCTGTTTAGACAGCGCCCATGCACATAGCCATGTTAGTTGAGTCCTCAAAGATCCCCTAAGGCCAAAAACGGTAAATTTTTATTTTTTGAAAATTTCGCCGATTACGCTTACCGTACGCGTACGGTGCGCTTTACGCTAAAAATTTTAATAAAAAAAAAAAAACACTCTCTGTGCATGGCGTATTATTGTCATCACTTACAAATTAAATTTAACAGATTACCTATCACAAGGAAGCGCATAATATGTCCTCCATGTGCGCACGGTGCGCTACGCGCACCGCGTGCTCACCTTGCGTGTACGGCACTAACTGCGTAAAGTGGGCGCGCGGTGCGCGAAGCGCACCGCGTGCTCACTGTGCGCGCACGGTGTGCGAAGCGCACTGTGCGCGCACGGAACGAACTGCGTTAAGTGGGCGTGCACGCCACGAATGGCGTAAAGTAACTTAGCATTTAAAAAACCGTACAAATTCACTGAAAAAACCATAGGTTTCACACACGTTATAGTTAGGAATTAGCATTGAAAAAACCTTGCAAATTCACTGAAAAAACCATAGGTTTCACACATGTTATAGTTAGCGGAAATTTTACTGATAAAAAACCAATGAAATTCCCCCGTTATAGTTAGTGCAGGCAACTATAACTCACGCGACCGCAATCTTCTGCTGATGACATATGTGTCTTTATGAAAAAAAAATATTTGTAATATATGTATAGCTAAAAATGTATGGAAGAAGACATGGGCAAATAAGTGTCTAAATACAGTATTAGCATCAGCAGAGGATTGCGGTCGCGTGAGTTATAGTTGCCTGCACTAACTATAACGGGGGAATTTCATTGGTTTTTTATCAGTAAAATTTCCGCTAACTATAACATGTGTGAAACCTATGGTTTTTTCAGTGAATATATATATATATATATATATATATATATATATATATATATATATATATATATATATATATTTTTTTTTTTTTCTTCAGACAAAGGATGCGCCACTCTAGGGCAGGATTTTGCTTAATTTATTAGCAGATTTACACTCCACCAATGCGTTTCAGCCTGACTCTGCTTTGTACACGACGCGTTGGTGGAGTGTAAATCTGCTAATTAAGCAAAATCCTGCTCTAGAGTGCTGCATCCTTTGTTTGAAAAATTAATTAGGGCCAGGATCCGGCCCTTATGTTGAGCACCCGCTGGCGAGCGGTTTCGTAACTCGAGGATCACTTTGGGGATATATATATATATATATATATATATATATATATATATATATATATATATATATATATTCCTGGTCGGTGATCCTGTCTTGGATCGTGAATGAGGCGCACTCCATGGGTTTGAATATCTTCAAAGGTTTATTCGGCAACAGAACACAAAACACCCGACAGACGCGTTTCGGCTACACGCCTTTGTCAATGTCGGTAAGGTTGACAATTTCTTTGTCTTTTAAATAAATCAATAAAGTTTCATCGACATAGAGAGGGGGGATCACTTTTTACATTTCATGGAAATAAAGGAGGGAATCTCATTCTACAAGATCTCTTGTAGGGGCAGACATCTTGTAACGTGTCATGATTACATACCAAGTTTGGCGTATTTACATATTATGTAATGAATATTTACATTCGATAATCGTTTAAATTCATAAAGTGCATATATACATAAATGAGATTATATATATATATATATATATATATATATATATATATATATATATATATATATATATATTTCACCGGACACCACACACCCCTGGTGGGTCGCGTCACATTTCCTTCAACAATCCGCACTCGTGCAGAAAATCACGGAGGCACTCCATAGGGATATAAATGATAAAGGGTTTAATGGGCAAACGCTCGAAGACTATATATATTGCTTTAATAGAAAATATGATTAAACATTGCACTAGCTCATCATTTGTCCGATAATACAGTTGGAATGGCACATACATTATCCTTCACACCTCCCCACTTCTAGAGCTCTTGATGTGAAAGTTTAGATGCCTGATTAGACAGGGGGAAGGTGCCTCACCACATTTCTGGGATACAACTCGTTTTCTTTGGTCTCTTGGGCACATAATATACTCCACATACTTATGGGCAAGGTACATTTTTAAAACAACCACAGAAAATAGGAACGTGCTGGCCATACGAACTCAATAGATCTCAACGTATAGAAAAATGTATAGAAAAATACACAAATACAAATCTATGCAGTGAATATTACCTTTGGCTGCAACTGACTGAATTAACTTTTTATGAATCCTCAAAGCCATACTGAACCCAGTTCAAAATATTTGAATAAGGTGTGCTCAGAGCATTATCAGTCTTTGAGAAGCATTAAAGTAAGATTAGCGGATTGTCCCCATCGCAATCCCAGCATGTACTGGACTAACAGAGCATGAGAGGAGATACACCAGGACCAAGAGCACACCGTTTCTTGCAGAATGGTTCTATGTAGACGAAAGAGCCATTCGCCTGATTCCTTAAATCCTTTACTGTGTTGCTGAAAGTTTTGCTGGGTGTTTGATGAATGGATCACAGGCTAGCACTTAGTTTACTCATGTCTTTAAACTTGAGACAAACATTGGATTACCCAAACGCTCCAGCATCTGAGAGCTTTGTGGAGGTCCTCTAGATGCAGTTCATGCCATGGGAAAGGTTGGTGCCTTTTTTCCATCTGGAAGTCTTTGTGATGTATGGAGTCAGTTGTGTGTGTGGGATTGTGTTTTCAAGGGAATGAAGTGATCAGTAATTAGCACAAGTAGATTAACTCACCAAGGGTCTTTGTCATCGGTATACAGTAGTGGGTGACTGACAACCACAGTGTCCTCTCTCTCTGCATCATCTTCGGTGTCATGCTGACATGTCCTTTAAGCAGCATGAACCGATGTAAACTCAGACAGCTAACTGTGCAAAAATCGTGTCTTACCTGCCAACACACGTTTGCTCACTTGACATGTCCTACATTTTGTTCCATAAAATGCTGTTGCAGTGCCCTGCTTGCTGGCTGCCTGGGCGTCAACCTGGCACCATTGAATGTCACAATTCAAGGCCCTGCTCACCTGAACAGTAACCAAAGGGCATTCAACACCTAAACCTAAAACAACTCCAAGCTGAGGTAAAATTCAATTAATTCCATAACATCCCTTAGGTCATGCATTAAAAGAAACCAGTGCACCCCAAATAGAGTATCTATTTAACCGGAGCTGTTGAAACCACTAAGAGCTAGCGAGACGTTGCATGTAGGAGGCACCAAAAGAAAGAACTGAAGAACTTGAGAAACTTTCTCCACCTTTGCCAGGGATATATTGTGAACTACTACTCCTTCTCAGACTCTCTACCTTGCCTATGCTATGAACTACTCCTCCATCTTAGACTCTCCACCTTTCCTATTTTATGAACTACTCCTCCATCTTAGACTCTCTACCTTGCCTATGCTATGAGCACCTCCTCCTTCTCAGACTCTATACCTTGCCTGTGCTATGAACTACTCCTCCATCTCAGACTCTCTACCTTCCCTATGTTGTGAACTACTCTATCTCAGACGCTCTGACTTTCCTTTGCTATGAACTACTCCTCCATCTCAGACTCCAGTACTGTAGGAAAGAACTTAAATCTACCTCTTCCGTGTATTCACACCGCTAACCGAGTAATTCACCCCGAACGCCATATTCTTTAATACTGTCTGTTCGGTGAAGCAATAGTTTTCTGAATTCTGTTATTGGTTTTGCAGTTTGGTATGTTCAGTGTTTCAAAGTACTCTGAATGTGTCATAAGGCTACATTATAATGTACAAAACAGAAGAACTAAATAAAAATAATGCCGTATTTAAATGTATAGCTACTTATTTCAGAGACTTACACTGCAAAAGGAAGGCTTTTTCTAACAGAACAGTGATGCAGTCAAAGATGGCAGGAAGGGAACAAATCACTCATGAAAATTTGACCAGATATGAATACATTGCTCTTTCATGTTTAGTTTCTCTCTGGCCACAAACAAAATCCATTTTGTTTCATTTTGTGCAATGGCTATTGGGGGGGGGGGGGGGGGGGAGAGATGCTGAAATTGAAGTGCCAGTGCTGAGCACCGGAAGCCACCGGCTCAAATTAAGCAATGCTCATGCCTCTTCAATCCACTACAAGATGCTCCCTGCCTCTTTATCTCGCTCTTGCAGGTTATTTTTCATCCCTGCTTTCTACCTCTGTCACTGTTTTTCCACTCTGTGTAAAGCCATCATGATATGGTCCCGGGGTACTCTTCAATCTGACTGTGTGCTCTTGAACTGGTCATCCAGCAACATTGGCAGGCTACTGCAGTCTCACGCTGCCTGCAATAGCCTGCCCTGCTATGTGCAAACTCCTCTGCTAAGTAAATATATTGATGAAATAGGACTCCATCGGCTGAACCTGTATATCTAATGTGTGATTTTTTTTTTTTGCTTTCAGCTGCAGTTAGCACGACAACGTACTCCTCTCCTGCAAGAAGTTTGGGTGACCCTGGGATAACTCCGCTCTCTCCTTCTCACATTGCTGAGGTAAGACACACCCTTCTAATACCACACCATACATCAACAAGCATCTACAATGCAATAGGTCTTTCATTTATGCGAGTTTAAGCTTTTGGCATTGTAAATGACAATGCCGTTTATTTATGTTTTGGTTTTTAAAACATAAATAAAAGGCATTGTCATTTACAATGCCAAAAGCTTAATCTCTCGCAAATGCGAGACCTATTGCATTCCAAATGCTTGATCCCCCTGCCCTCCTGCAGTAAGAGAGAAACTCCTTAAAGAAAATAGTGCTTACAGACTAAAGAAGACGTACCGTGTAACAACCAAAGTAAAAGGGCCAGTCGTCATGGGAGGTTACAAATGAAGACAAGGCGGCACTATGGAGGAACTAACAAGCCTAATAACAAAGCAGAAGCCAGCATTTATGGAGGACAATGACACAAGCCAATGACAAATATAGTTGGAGAGTGGGCGGAGCTTCTAGTACATACTTCACTACAGCATGGCTCGCAGCGCATGCGCTGCCCTGGCTCGACCTAAAAATTACGTCAAAGAAGAGTCACTCTGCTTCATTTTTTCAAAGATGGCATTTTGCCCATTAATTGCATTAAATTGACATTAGTTCAATTTCTGTATGCCAGAGCATTAACAAGCGGAAACTGGTACAGTTTTGTACATTTCCTTTAAATGCTCCAATTCAATGCATTTTTGATTTTATATTTCTGTAAGGTAGGTTTTGTCTGCTAAACATCCTGTACAAATAAGGTGCATCACATTTCGGTTATCTGCGAAATTGGTATACAGGCCTTCCTTGCTTTGGTTCATATGTACACCGTCAAATTTGTGCTATATTAGTATCATAATTAGTAACAGGCTTTTATCATCCATGTCTATTATGAAAATTATACTGTTCTTGTATTATCATGCAGAGCTACAAAGACAATGCTTATTCTGATGTATATGGATCTTCTGGTGGGGAATGTGCTTAATCCAGCAACACTATATGGCAAAGAACTTTACTAATCAAGGTTGAAGATAGGAAACCACTCATGACTTTGCAAATCATGAATATTGTGAAATGACAGTAAAGTAAAAAAAAAAAAACTTCTTTAGAATTTGCCCCTTTTTCTTCCATCATTGCCAGGGCACAGGACGGGAAAGGACCTCGATCCATGTTCCGCAAACATCATTGTGTAACAACACTACCTTTTGCTTCATTTTCCACAAAATGCCTCATGCAACGTAATGTAGCCTAAACTGTAGCAGTGCTGCTGAACCCTGGTGCACTCCACCACCATAAAATCAGGCCTTGTGGCTCTAGTAAAAGCCTTACATACAGCTAATTGTAGTTGAAATTCCTGGTACTGGGTTGAAAGATTCAGTGTCATCTTTTGCCACGATATAAGGATTTGCAGGTTCTATCAGATTTGTCTGAGTGAAGTTGAATGTCAGTTTTGGTGGAATTTCTAGCTTGTCCACACTGGTTTCAAAACATTATTATTTGTTGTCTATTGCTGAATTCACAATAATGATACAGTATGAATATCGTTGCATCTCGTTTGGCCAATGCATTTGGCATCCCTTCTCCCTGTGTGGTTGGAGCTCTCGGTTACTGCCTTGTCTGCCTTGCAAAAAGAAAAGGCCCAGTTAGTTGGCTGAAGGGATATTTCAAATTCAGTGGCCTGGTTTTCATCTGTAAGTGATTGTCCTTACTTTGCCCTGCTAATCCTGCTTATTCAATTTCAGTCCACAGTCACAGAAACTAGACCCATCCTGGCCACATTTAAATACCCTCGTTACTGAACATTAACATTTGGTTTCTGTTTACTGGTGTAGGGCTACCCAATGTAGAGTGTTAATAAAGGCTTAATTTTTCATGTCCTGTTATAGTTCACGGTCATAAAACATTTTCGCCAATTCTGCATTACTTGGGAATTATTGCATTTAAATTTAATCTGGCTTGAACAAGCCCAATTACAGTTACAAACTCTGAAAACTAAAACATTAAAAAATTGATTTATTTTTAACCTTCATTCTATTACACACTTTTCAGTTGATTCTTGTAGTGCTGGTGTTACAGTGGATGCCTAACCAAACCGAATAGTCTAAATTTCCATTCTTGAAGTTAAGAAAAATATGCAAGGATGGGGATAGCCTTGTTTCCAATGGCAACAAAGGAATGGACTTCGTATAGTAACGATGACACATTTGCATTGGGGCACCATCAGAAGGGCTTACTGTTGTTCTGTAGCGTACAGGCAGAAAAATAAGGGCATTGTTTAGAAGCCAGGTAGTCTGGGGCCAACTGATGAAGAAATTGATAAGCAGATAGAACATGATCTTTTTCCTCAAACACGGTGATGGTGCAAGCAGCAGCATTCTGTACCCTTTGCATCTTCAGGAGCAGGACTTTTGGGAGGCCAGTTTAGAACGTATTACAGTCGTCAAAAAGGGTGTTTTTCGTAGGACCCACTAAAATTACTGGTGGTTCCGTGATAGCAGTGTAAGAATCAGTTTCAGTCTCTTCAAATGCAAAAAACGACTTTTTTCCCCCCAAAGAGTTTTCTTACGATACAAGAGAGGCATCAGCATCCAAAATAAAGGCCAAGTTCTTAACTTTGTTAACCAATTGAAACAAGGCTTGATCAAAGCATTCCAATGGAGAGTCGGAAAATGCTTCTATCTCCTGGCTAACATATCCAGTCTTATTTTTTTATTTTTACTTTATACTATTCTAATTTTGCCCTCTGAAATTGGGTGGACAATACTGGATTATAATTCAATGTTTACGGCTATGGTTGTAAATTGTAAATTGAATTTAAAATATTCATTAACGTGGGAGAAAGTTAATAATTTTAAGCTCTTCTCGGGTGTTTGGGTCCTTTTCCTATATTGGGCACTTTGGAATCCCTGAGAGGTGATTATTTAATCCAAATTATCAAAAGTAGTTTGGGTCATCCAAAGTGAAGAAAAGTATAGATCATTGTTAACTATTGATATTAAAAATATTAATATTTACTGACCTATACAAAAATGAGCCCATCAAGAACAATATATTTTCCTGTACAAAGGGATATTATCTGCTAGAATTTAAAGGGAAAATAAAGATAAAATATTTTCCATTAGTACTTTCTATTGGCTTATGATGCGGACATTAACTAGGGTTCAGTATCTTCATGCTGAGTTTAAGTGTTGATCAGAGACCAGAAGCAGGTAAGGATAATTGTAGGTGCTTGTGAATGGGGAGGGGCAGGCACGAATAGGTGTATTACCTACATGTGGCCAAGCATTCAAATTGGTAAATGTATTCCCTATTGTACTCCCTATTGGCGGAGGGGAAATAAAAGCTGTTAATACCCTAGGTACTGGGAAATGAAGTTAATCAAAGTGAGCTGGGCAAAGGTCAAACCCTTGGAACTTGGTTCCTGAAATAGCACAATATCACAGGTTAGCGAGACAAAAAGGGCCTGATTTACAGTTTGTTGCAGACATACCCTATCACAAACGTGACGGATATGCCATTTGCCTTATTACAAGTGCTTTATATCCTGTGGCACTTGTAATATCAAGGCCGGGATATCCGTCAACTTTGTTATGGAATGTCCCACCCACCAAACTCTAAATCCAGCCCTTAATGTCATAACACACTTAGACCAACCAGATGATTTGTATCAACTCGTATAAACCAGCCTTGCGTTTTTGAAAAACACATACAAGGAAGGAGGAAATGGAAAACCTTTAATATACACAATGTCAGCAAAATAGCGGTAAATGTATGTGAAAACAGTGTGATTGTTGCTCTGGGTGATTCACACAAAACATTAAAATAAACAGCACACTAATCTTGATTTCTATCAAAAGTTTTCAGATTATGAAACAAATAACAGCGTACCACTATTTAGTTTATAAGCTCAAAATCAATGGCGATTGGACCCTAGACAATAAACACGTAATTTATGGTAATTTGCTAAGACGCCAGTGAGAGAAGCTAAAAAGTAGAACAAGGAGATTATCAGACTGACTAAGAGCAGGACAGAAGGAGGCTTGAGGTCCAGCCAGGTTCCTAAGCGAAAACAAACATTAACAAAGTCAATAGCTCTGGCTCGGCAAGTTGAAGCGATGGTTAATTTTGTTAATTTTTAATTTTTATTGAAACTATGTGCCACAAAAATAAAAAAAACAGATACACACTACTGCCTAAACATGGTGGCTACAGGTTTGCAAGAAGTTTTTTTAAATAAAAAAAAAAACACGCCATATAATTTTAATAGAACAGTATGAGTGCTGTAGGAGGCAGATGTATTTAGAACCGGTATAAAACACCTTTTTAGTTTTACTGTACTTCAATGGAGAATATGATTCTTATTGGTGCAAGGAAAATATACTAGTGACTTTGGGTTACTACCACCTGTAGACATAGTTTAGACAGACATTGATGAAAAGAAATATAAAATAGTATAAAGAATGCAAATAAAATAACATTGGCAAAGTAAAACATTAGCCCACTAGCCAAAGCACTGAAGTCCACATCTTTTTAGCTACAAGTGCACGTGAGCAACAGCAGAGATAAATGCTGTTACTGCCTGTACAAGATAGAATTGCTGTTGAGGTCTGTCCAATCGCCCCATGCTATATGCTGTGATACAGGGAAGCAAATTGTGATTGACACTTGAACAGAGCAATGCATGAAGAAGGCTGACACAAAGCCCCTCTATTTATATGGATTTGTTTTTTATGATTGTTTTATTGTATGAGGCTGGCAACACAACTAAAGCTCTCTCAAGGTCAGACCTAAAAATGAACCTGGTGTCCTGTGGTTAAGAGTACTGTTGATCTATGCAGAGGAAACATACAAAATGTGGTGGCAGGCAACCACAATCAGACATGTCCAATCTGACCTTCTCCTGCCTGTTATGTAGCTGCATGTCCTTTACCTGAACATGCTAACAGCAGTTTGCATGTTTAGGCTTGCAAGTTTATTTTATGCTTTATAACTCAATGGTTTATGTAGACAAAGCCTGTGAATCTGCACTCTCCCTTCATAGGCTGGTGACCAAAAATGTGAACTGTAGAAGGACCAGATTTAAGAAAGACCCTTGGTCAATTTCCATGGAAACCGAATATATGTAAGGGCCCTTTGGTGCTAGAAACTTGAACTGACGTGCTTTTATTTTTGGCCTACTTTGTTGATGGAATAAAGTCTGAAAGACATCTGTTAAGGTTCCGTGTACTTCTGCATGTCTGTCTTAGGGACCACCTGTGATAAGTCTGAATCTCAATCAAGCCCCAAAGGTGCCTACCTACATTGTCCTGAAATCTAATCTTCTTAGCTAATGTGGAGTTGAACTACCCACAGCTACTAAAGGTCGGTGTGGTGACCTCGCTCAGGAACATTCTCCCTTGCATAAACCCTGACCTTGCCAAAAAGAAGGTGACCAGCAACCTTTGTTGGTATCCCAAGCACACCATTATCTCTGCCGTGGTTCAAGGGCAGCTCCACCATCTACTGTTTAGGTCTGAAATACGTGTCTTGGACCTACATTTGGGATTTCACTAAGGGGGAGAATAAGGGAATATGCGCACAATCCACATTATACAAATGTTGATGTATTATAGTATTAGTGCGGTGCTTTACAGAGAAGGGATGTCACCCTGCATCCCCAAATAAATAAAATGAGTCATCCAGTCGTCCTCATAGCCCCCAATTATTTTCTTTAATTAGTTATTGGTTCTTCTACCAGCCAAAACGTGGTACGTCAGGGGGTAAGTCACCCTACAGCTTCCTCGGGGATGTAATCTGCAGATTTCTCTCTTATTGGCGGAAATGTCCCCCACCTTTATTTGAGTAAAAAATTCTGTCAAATTTCAGTATGTGTGTATGCTTCAGATAAAATCTTGTCACCTGTGTATGGGACAGTCTCTTCGTGTTTCCCTTCTTGAGGAGTGTGTCTGCTACCGCGGTAGCAGACACACTCGTCAGGAACGGAGACATGGAGGGACTAAAGTCTTACCCCCGTGTACTGGTAGGATACTAACTATTCATCTAAGACCGAGTACCTGGCTTCCAAGTCAGTAGGAAGCACGTGTCATATGCTTGCAATTTCTAGGAGGCTCAACCAAGCCACTAGCATCTGAGACAAACCGTGATATTTTAAGTATAGTTGATTTACTCTGCCTAGGGAGTTTAGAACACTGTGTACAGAGGTGCGCTAGTTATAGAAAGCTTTGTGTGGGGTGAATAATATAACTTTACATTATACCTATAACTTTAGAATGTGCAATGTTTGGGTAGTTTAATTTTGTTTAGTATCCAAAGTTATTAATAAAGTTTTCCTAACTAAGGTTTTTATAGTTTGAATTCTTTTGCTATACAAATAATTTTTCCGTAGCTATAACTTAGCTTCAATCTTTGTATTTTTTCATTGAATTTTTTTACTTTTGATAAATTGGTTACTAATTATATACTGTTTGTTACAGTGAAGTGGGGTACAGTGTAGTGGCAAAGAGTCAAGTGGCATACAGTAGAGTGGGGTAGAGTGACGTCGACTAGAGTGAAGTTAGGTAGAGTGGAATGGAGTACAATAGAGTGGCGTAGAGTAATGGTGTCTTACAAAGAATGAGAGGGACCCTCAAATGCGCTAAGGACTAGGGTTCAATCAGAAAGACACAAAAGGTTGTCCTTTGGGAATAACCTAACAATTATTACTCCTTGTCACCTCATTCACATCAACATTCATCCACCCATGGAGATTGCTGTTCTGGTAAAAAAAAGACAATGCTCTAGCACATAGACCTTATTTATAAATCAGCA
Source organism: Triturus cristatus (assembly GCF_964204655.1). Classification (NCBI taxonomy): domain Eukaryota; kingdom Metazoa; phylum Chordata; class Amphibia; order Caudata; family Salamandridae; genus Triturus; species Triturus cristatus. The sequence goes on from NC_140580.1 coordinate 116,376,633, forward strand.
AATTGGTTTAATAAAAATATTTCTTTACACAATTTAAAAACTTCCTCGTGAAAGATACATTATATGTAGTACCACCAAAATTCAGAAGAATGTTCAATTTCATATGCACATTTGACAAATTAAAACACAATAAACAAAAAACAAAAACAGCGAGAGTTAAAAAGAGACACTTCTATTTTTCATGAAGGACCATATCCATGCATCAGTTTTTAGAAATGAACCCTGATGTATTGCAATGCGTCAGCATCTAGAGTAATATCAAACTGGACGGATTATGGTATCTAGGCGTTGACGCGTTTCGATGGTTTCCTGATTTATACCATCTTTTTCAAGACTAAAATGTTTTGTATTCTCAGCTCATAATCTATCTCCAATGCAACTACCCTCTGTTATAGGGGTTCAATTCCCGAAGTTGGTTGTTTGATCCAGCTCCAAGTGTCCCGAAAATGGAGACTTATTCCCCACCTTTTATAGGAAATCGTAAATCACTCTACGATGCCAGATTTCATACCACCAGCCTAATATTCTCTCAGTCTTAGGTTCTTCTGGCAATATAAAAACTTCCCTCCTTGTTTTGTCTGATTTCTGATACTTGTGAACTGGGAATGATTACACGTCTTTAAAAACCCTCTTGGAGGTGCGGTTTCAATAATAAAAAACAAATTAAATGAATTTGGCGGCGCTTACGCTCGTCCTGGGAGAGAACAGGGTAGAGTCAAGTGTGGTAGCGTAGAGTGGCATAGAGTGGAGTCGCGTACAGTGTTGAGGCGTAAAGTGAAGTGGGGTAGACTGGAGCGGTGTACAGAGTCATGGCATACACTGGAGTGGTGCACAGTGTCATGACCTAGAGTGGAGTGGCGTACTGTGCTGTGCATAGAGTCTTGTGGTGTAGTGTCTTGTGGCACAGAGTGAAGTGGGGTAGAGTATAGTTGCGCAGAGTGAAATGGGGCGGAGTAGAATGGCATGAAGTGCAGTGGTGCAAAGTAAAGTGCAGTGGCATAGAGTGGAGCAGAGTGGCATATAGTGGAATGGAGTTGAGTGGAGTAGGGAGAGTTGGATTGGCATACTGTAGAGTAGAGTGGTGTACAGTACTGTGGCTTTGAGTACAGTGGCATATAGTTGAGTGGGGTAGAGTGAAGTGGGGTGGAGAACAGTGGCACAGAGTGTAGTATTGTACAATGTCGACGCATGGAGTGAAGTGGAGTGCCATGGTATAGAGTGCAGTGGGGTAGACTGGGTTGGGGTACAGTATCAAGGCATACACTGGAGTGGCATTCAGTGTCATGACGTAGAGTCTTGTGGCGTAATATCTCATGGCATTGAGTGGAGTGGCATAGAGTGGAGTGGCATATAGTTGCATAGAGTGAAGATGGGTAGAGTACAGTGACATAGAGTGCAGGGAAGAGTGCAGTGGCATAGAGTGCAGTGGTGTTCAGTTGAGTAGAGCAGAGAGGTGTTGAGTGGAATAGAGCACATTGGAGTGGCATAGAGTAGAGTGGCATAGAGTTGCATAGAGTGAAGTGAGGTTGAATGAAGTGGGCTAGAGTGGAGTAGCATAGAGTGAAGTGGGGTAGAATAGCGTGGTGTAGAGTGAGTGGGGTTAGAGTAAAAGTGGCTTAGAGTACAGTTGCACAGAGTGAAGTGGGGTAGAGACAGTGGCGTTTAGTGCAAAGTAGAGTGCAGTGGCATTCAGTATAGTGGTGTTCAGTGGAGTAGAGAAGAGTGAATCAGAGTGGTGTAGAATGGAATGGAGTGCCTTATAGTGGCATAGAGTAGTATACAGTGAAGTGAGATAGAATGAAGTCGGGTAGAGTAGAGGGGCAAGAGTAGAAGGTATAGAGCGAAGTGGGGTAGAGTGAAGTGGAGTATATTCTCGTGGCATAGAATGGAGTGGCATAGAGGGAAGTGGGGGTAGAATAGAGTGGCGTAGCATGAAGTGGGTTAGAGAAGAGTGGTGTAGAGTGCAGTGGTGCAGGGTAGAGTACAATGACGTACAGTGCAGTGGTGTACAGTGGACTAGAGCAGAGTGAAGCAGAGTGGTGTGTAGTGGAGTAACTTGGCGTAGTGTAGAGTGGTGTAGAATAGTATGGCGTAGAGCGCAGCAGCATATATTGAAGTGGTGTAGAATGAAGTGGGGTAGATTGGAGTGGTGTAGAGTAGAGTGGCAAACAAAATCACAGGCACGTGAAAGAACACAACTTCTGCCCAATCATAAAATCTAATCCTGTTCACCAACATGTGGGTGTATCCGAGGTCCCACTCTGTAGTGCACCTGAATGCTCTTTTTTCAATTTATCACATAAGGTCTGGCAACAGCTGCACTGTCAAGCCAGACCTAAAAAAGGAGGCAAACCACTTACTGGGATAACATCGTGCTTAAGTGATGCACACCAGATGAAGCTACTTACAAGGAGCATTAATCCTATTAAAAAGAGAAAGATATATTAGGATTACTGGATGCTCAAGACTTCAAAGTAAGGGCTCAGTGAGAAAGCAAAGCTGTCTTACCAAGGTATTATGAAGTGACTGTCTTCAGAAACGGGAGTCAATGCTCGGTAGTCACTTTTGAGCCCGCTTGTGCAACAGGCGGCGAACAGAGCAGGAAGAGCGAGAGGGCGCTTATGGGAGTAAGTCACCCTGTGGAGCTGTTCAACAATTATGAGACAAGCGGGTGAATTTGACAGACCACCCATCTGTGTGTACAAGGAGCCCGAAGAACACCTGAAGAGGCTAAAAGGGGCAGTGCAGAAGTAAAGGAATGGTATTTGATTACACACATATGATTGTACCTCAGCAGGTTATACATCCTTGGTAGAACAAATTGATGAAAAATAAGTAGAGAGGAAAGGTCCATCTAAGGGGGCTAATGTAAGCCTGACATTAAGCTTATATATGGACTGGGCATAATATTTTACAAAACAATTCTGATCTACATGAATCAACTGCCAATAACTAGTGCTTCTTGTAAGCTTTTGTACAGAAGATGTCTGTGGCTTCTCTCCTGTCAGAAGTGCAGAAGGAGGATGATATTTTTGGGCAACATCCTGATTTATTTTCATTCCCTGTCACTGAACTAGTTCCCAAACTTGTGAAAGATAGTTACAAATGTTTCATTTTTTGGACCGGGCTCTCTACTGAACATAAATATTACGTTTTATTTCAAAGTTATTGCTGATCCATGATCCGAAAAGACCAGGTTAGACTAATTAGTCAGCAGGAGAATTTGTTATGGCAATACAGCAAGTTAGTTATGGATGACAGTGATTGAGATCAAAACAGTGATTCTCTGGGACATATAAATGGCATTGACATAATGCCATAGGTAAGCCTGTGGCCAGTCTTGTGGCGCTGAGAATTTTGTCAGCTCATGGCTGAGGTGATACAGTATCGCGTAAAAAGTTAGATTTGCACTATGGAATAATATCTGCTAAATTGCTTCATTTAACAAGAGAGGAGGTGGCCAGCTGGCCCTTACACGCTTTGTTCATAGTTTTAGGTTGAAGGAACCAGGTCCATACATTTTTGTCAAAGACCTTCCACTGTTTTTAAACTTAGTCTTGCTACCTTTACACCGGTGTTGTTAAAGATGGTGGAACCATTAAAAACAAGCCAATCAAGTGAAGGAGCTCACACTCCTTCTTGAAAGCCAGCCATATGTCATCAGCGGGAAGAGCTACAATATTAGTGACAAATGGTGACGCAGTGTATAGTGAAGAGAGCTGGCTTATTTTCCATTTTAACTGGACAGCAACCTGTGAAATAAAATATGTAACGCCTCTGTTTAAGGATGCCCCAAAACTCGATTGTATTACATTGGGGATAACAGTGTATCTTTATATGTCAATCAATCAGGGTTGGTAAAGCGCACTACTCACCTGTTATGGTCTCAAGGCGCTGGGTGGTGGGGGGGGGGTGTATGCAGCTCTCTTGGGTTTAGTGAGGTATTTCATGAATTGGTGCAGTGTTCGGGCTTCGCCGGAGGTGGAGGTCGTTCCAGGCTTTGGCTTATAGGTCAACTCTACAATGCTTTTGTTATTTTTTTTTACAAGCCTGATTTATCTTAATAACATTTCGATTTGAGTAAATTGCTCTTTGTGCCATTATGGGTCAGAAGATAGGAAAAGGGATCTGGCAGGAAAGAGCTTTAAGGGCAGAAAGCCAATGGTGAGGCTGTACCTCCTATTGACTGAGGCTGGCTGTACAGTGACTTTGCTGCAGGGTAATGTCAGGGTAAGAAGACCATATTATAACGGGACTAATGCTAGGAATGTAGCTGATAAGCACATGAAACCTCCAATTTTAGTCACTTGTAAATAGCAGCACCAAATTAACAACTTGAATTAATCAATGTACAACAGGAAATGAAGTAGAAAACTCTTACATAAACCCATCCCCCTGATATACCTCCGTAAAAAAATGGTTGTCCAGAGATTTTCAAATTTTGATTTGTGTTTTTGGATTATTAGAGAAGTAGTTTAGCTTAGGTAGACATTGCTGAGCAGGGCCAGAATTTTTCTGGACAACCTTTTTAAAAATGGCAGATGTGTTGCAGTGATTATGTACATTTTCAGGAACCATGAGACCTATATACTTCATTTTGGTTTCAAAACACAACATTCAGAACTTCTTGATTTTTGACTTGGGGTTCGTACTGAGTAATCATCTACGTTTGGGAGGCACAGCCGTGTCTCCCAGAGCCCGTCTCTATTTGGGTACGGTCTGTATTCAGGTGCGTGGGCCTCTTTCACCCCGGCTACTCCGTCACATCTCATGGTGTGGCTGGAAAGGTGGTGGACGTGGATGTTCCTTGTCATAAAATGAAAAGCAAAGAAAACAAGGAACTGGCAGAACTTTTTTTTATAAAACTCTCCCAGTGCAACAGATAAAATCTCCTGCTCCTACTTATATAATTGGTTGCAGCCTCCCCTGCCAGTTTTTCTAAAGAAGAACTGGCAGTAGAGGCAGCAACTAAATATGACAGAAGATGACCGAAGCCGTTCTCAGGGAGGGAGGGTAGTTGGTGTGTTCCTCTAGGCCACAGTGCCCCACTCTGGGTCTCCTATAATCTTATAGTAGGCCCTCCGCGCACACATGTGATTGTTGTTTGTGCTGGGTCTAAAAATCAAAACCTATTGTGCATGCACTACTGAGCCATGCAGGGTGTATTTCTGTCCCAGCACGAAGGTTTCACAGCTTCCTTAATTGTTGCCACATAAACATACTTACTATTAATGTTAACAATTCTTGTAGGTGTTTTGTTTTCCATCTGTTTTACTAATTCCCTAGTATTCTTGCTTTACTTATGATTCAATGTAGCAGTCGGTGAATATGCCGATACATTGTAAGACAAGTGGACTGCTTTCTCAGATGTGCGCCTTTTAAAAGCTGCGCCAAAATCTTTTTAGAATCACTGGTTCTCGAGGAGATGAAAATGTTTATGTTCCTTTTGTGATGGGTATAACTTTAGGTTGTAATGTAATGGTGTTTAAATGGGAGTTGCCGGGTCTCTTGGGTACAATCAACTTGCTATGTCATTATTTTTAGGTGGTATGATAGTGTGAGTGGTCTGATTAAAAAACAAAAAAAACAAAAAACAAATGTGAGTGTTTTAATAGAAATCCTTTGGGTCCGTGCCCTGTTGCCCCACATCTTCTGTTTCAGAAGTATGCAGGCCTGTTGACATTCATGAATTTATGCAGATTGTCTTTTATTTGAGAGGTTATGGGCCTGTGGGCATGTATAATTGTTTGACCATTGTCTTTGAGTCGGCTTTGCCATAATTTTGTTTGGCTTGTTTCTTTAGTCCCAAAAAGTTTGTTTCAGCATGAGTAAAGCTAACCCCATATTAATGGTTGATAAAACATTAATCTTGCATTACATGGTTATTTTCAGGATCAAAGTAATTTAGTTGATCTCGCAGAGATTTAAATTTGCCATGACAGATACAATCCTTTTTTGTGACCATGTGTTTTATATGCTGATTTTTTTCATAATCAAATTGTCCAATATCCATTTTTCATTAAGTCTGGTTCAGTTTGTTACTGGTGCGTGGCAGTGAATTGTGAATCTGCTGATCTCAATGCCTCTTGTGTCTTGTAACTAAGAGCTACATACAAATACATAACTAAAGCACAAACATATGAAATGCACTTCCTTAATACCAAAAGCAGTCTGTTAGTGCAGCACAGGGTGGCCGCTGCACTAAAAATGCACAAAGCTACTGTATCAAGGTCGGTGTCTCTGGCCTTGCAATTATACGGATTAAAGGCTCAAGCAGCTGCACTTTTTGGAGCTGAGATTTGGAGTAGCCAAAATGTAAATGTTTTGACTGTTGAGGAAAACAACTTTATAAGATTCCTCCTCCATATGCCAGTCAGCACCCCCTTGACTCTCCTTTTTAAGACTTTGGCCATAAGAAAATATCCCACTTAGTAAATCTAAGACCCCTGCTGTATTAGCTGAGAATATGGCATAAGAAAGAGAAGAGTTTGAATTGTACAGAAATGGTATATTGGAATTTTTAAAATGGACAAATCTAATACAGTATCATGTTTGAATTATGTTAAAAACTTTTTTTGGCCCTAGATCTGTATTCATTTGGGATGATCCAAGACGTATTAATGGTAGCGCAATCAACATTTTGAAATATAAATCTTAGCACCTAGAAGAGAAATGGACTGTGGTGGAGTTTGATTCATCAGTTTGAAACGTGAGCCTTTCATGGATGGTCATGCCGCATTATGCTAACCCCTACATAATTAAATTTAGGCTGGGAATTTTAACATGTTTAACTGGATTCTAAGGACTCTGATTTTTGCCCATATTGTATAAATTCATCTGAAAATGACAGGCACGTTTGGTTTTTCTGCCGTATCTACTCAGTATTAAGGTGAAAATGGATTCTACCGATGAGCTTGAACTTGGGTCTGAGGCATCACCAAGTGGCATTAAGGCTTTTTAAAGCAGATACCCAGGCTACATCGTTTTCGGTCTGAGTAGATACTTGCATGTGGCTTGGAGGAAGCAAAATAAGGATTTGAAGCTATTACTGCAACCTGGACCTGGGCATTTTGCACATTGAAGTGTTAACGTTTTCGATGGAAGAAGGATGATGTTGGATGCACTTGTGGAATTGGTGAAGGTTTATGCTCAAAGTCATTTTAATGTTCCTCATCAATGAGAGGGTAAGGGGACAGATCCTCTCTACTTTTTAAAAGGAGGTGTTTTAACAAATCCAAGTCTATATGTAGCATTCAAGAACTGAGTTTCCTAAGAGCAATGTCAAGATGAGTGGATAATCTGACTTTGATCAGGGTGTCATTTCAAGCAACCACAACTGGCAGAGGTGATGAGTAAACAAGCATTGGCAACGCCAATAGGTCTTGCCTTTTGGGCCTATTGGCTTTTACAAAGCTTTAGCTGATGCCATGCAGCACTGACAAAAAAAGGGTTTTTGCTGATTCTGTGTAGCATAAAAAAGAATAAAGAATACAATGCCTGTACATGTCAGGACTCAGCCGCACAGGCGTGATGACGTATGCATGTATGTATGACATAACACAGCCGCCATTTTGTTTATTTTTTCATTTACTATTCAAAGAAGGCGGACGCCACTTGGAGCGGTACATAAAAAGAAAGAACTTAAATATATACAAAAGTGCATTTTAAAAAATGGAGTGGTGGCAAATAGCTGCAGCAGGGCCCTTCAAAAACGGAAAAATTTTTTGGGAGATTGGACCTGATGGGAGGTTAGGCGCAATGCTAGAGCGTGTAGGGTAAGAGTTCAATAGTGGGGAATAATGGAGGACCTTAAGATGGGGTAAGCAAATAAATAAAAAATATTTAGAATTTTTTTAAAGCAAATAAAGGATGGGTCGGGAAGCTATGCATGAGATGAGGATGAGGTGGAGAGAGCAACATTGTGTGTGTGGGGTAGAAGTGGTAGTTGAGTAAAGAAGCAGCACATGCGGGAAAGCGAGCAAGAAAACACATGCACTCTCATTGAGAGCTGAAAGAAAAAGAAAAAAGCAGTTCCCTGAATTTAAAAGAAGGTAGAATACAAGCCATTCATTCAAATGGATGGTAAAGAAGCTATGCTGTGGAGGTGAGGCAAACACAACAAGAGGAAAGAAAGCATTGAAGTAAGAAGCAAGCAAATTAGAGAGATCAGAAGCCAACCAATGGTAAGCATGGGCTGGCCATAAGCCCACTTTAGGTTTGGGATGGCCCACATGAGGTCTTTTGTATACATAAAACTACAATCTGAGTGCAAGACCTAAAAAATCATGAAGTTTGTGACAAAACTATATTGACCATCGTGGATGTCTTGTTGGGAAGAGAGAAAAGGAAACAAATTAAAAGTGAATCGCAGAAAAATATCAATACCTCCTGCCTAGCATTATGATTCACAATAAATTCACAGTAGTACGTACATTACACCGAACGCAGTGGGTCAGACTCACCCAAGGATCCTCTATCAGCCCCACTCTGTACAACGTCTACATGGCCCCACTCACAACCATCGCCAGATCACACAGACTCAACATTGTATCGCACGCAGACGACACTTAACTCCTCCTCTCCCTGATCAATGATCCGGACACCTCGAAACACAACTTTCAAGAAGGAATGGAAGCTGTCACCGGGTGGATGAAGAACAGCTGCCTACAACTGAACAAAGACAAAACCGAAGTACTCATCATACGCCCACATCCCGAAGTCTGGAATGACACCTGGTGGCCCCCCGCCCTTGGGAACCCACCCCCACCCACGGACCATGCACGCAACCTCGGAATCATCCTGGACTCCGAACTCAAAATGGACTGCCAGATCAATGCTGTCACCTCTTCCTGTTTTCACACCCTTCAGCTCCTACAAAAAACTTTCAACTGGATTCCTCTCGAACACAGGTAAACTGTCGCCCAAGCCCTCCGCAGCAGCAGACTGAACTATGGCAACGCACTCTACTCCTGGATCAACAAAAACCTCACCCGCAAACTCCAGAACATCCAGAATGCTGCCGCCAGACTAGTCCTTAACCTACCGCATCACTGCAACATGACCCAACATCTGCGGGCCCTTCATTGGCTCCCCATCGAGAAGAGAATGACTTTCAAGCTTCTCACCCACGCCCACAAAGTCCTCCACAACACCGGCCCTGCCTACATGAACCACCGCCTCTCGTTCCACGCACCCCAAAAACCCCTCCGCTCAGCCCAGCTTCCCCTTGCGACGGTACAGTGCTTCAAGAAGGTCAGAACAGGAGGCCGCTCCTTCTCCCTCCTCGTGGCCAAGGCATGGAACACCCTCCCTCTCCACCTCCGCCAGACACCAACTTTCGTTCCTGAAGGACCTCAAGACCTGGGCCCTTCGCCTGATCACAATGAGTGTCCAGCAACTGCACAAACCCTGGTGGGCCCTGGGAAACCTGGCGGGCACGGGAAGACCTCAGAACCTACCTGGCCTCTCGAGAGTCCATTGTAAGCGCCAAGGAGCAATGCGCACCCCCCCCCCCCCCCCCCCCGGGCCTTAAGACCCTCCTGGGTGAGTAGTTGTGCTTTATAAACCTTTGATTGATTGATTACTCACCACACCGTCATCTTACCCGTTGTACAATCTAAGTGCATGACACTATGAGGTAACAAGGGGACTATCACATCTGTGTACATGAGGAATCACTTTGTACAACATGCAGTGATGCCTTAAGTCCCTTATCTTTACAACTGTTATGACCTACTTCAAGAACAATCATTGGCTATAAGCATTCAATAACATCATTAAACATATAATTATTCAATAACAAGGTTATGTCAAACCTAAATTATGTTTTACAAAAAGACTATAAAAATGCATGACATTGATCTTTTTTCTAGTCCAGTCTCTGTAAATATGTAGGAATAAGCAAAAGTATATTCTGTTCTTTAAAAAAAGTTACCATTTTTTTAATTCAAATCTAACTGTATAACCAAAGCATGACAACAAGCATTATAGCATTGACTCAATCCAGAGTATCTTTCATGGCACCTTTGACCCTTAGGTTATTTCAGTGGGCTCTTGACCTAAATAAACAGCATTCCGACTATAAAAGACTTCCATTGGAGTACCACCAATGTACTCAACATTTCAGTCCATATAGTCAGCTCAACCTTTGCCCCTTCATCGGTTCTAACCTCTCTAATGTGCATACGTCTGCTAGTGCCCACTCTGGCATATCCTTTACCCCTATTGTGTCAATGGGGCCCCTGGAGGAGAGCCACTGCATCACTAGCAATAGTGCCTGTGCTGTGAATCTACGCTGTTATATTCTCCTTTTGGGGTTGGGTATGATGCCTAATATGTAGTGTCTAATCATGTCTTCTATAATGATAGCTATTACCAGTTGCAGTCTTGCCACCAACCCTTCCTAGTATCTGATCAGGTCCGATGCATGAACGTGATCTCCTGTATTGCACATCTCAGGCAGGTGGGAGACCTAGCCGAATAGATCTTATGCAGCATTGAAGAGGGTCAGATTGGTATGGTGCAGCAAATTAAAGTGTGCCATTTTAACCCTAGCTTTACTCGCTATCTCATGCAAATGAGCACAGGTTCTCTCCCACTCAACTTCTGTCAGAGACTCCTGTAGGTCACCGTCCCATAACTGCTGAACTTTCAGGAGTATCTTTTTTCTGCCTTTTCTAATAGTGAAACCAATGTATGACCCTTTCCCATTCTCACTAACATAATAAGGGTCAAGAAACAAGTAGCAGGAAAGTCAGTCCAGATTTCTCTGGCTGTCCTAGCAAATCTGATAAACTAAAGAAACTGTTCCTACGTCCCCCCTGCTCCTTCCTTAAGGATATGATAATTTAAGTGAAAATATGCCCCTAAGGTGGGGCACCTACCCTCTAGCCACTGGGCCAGGGGCATGGCCCGACTTGTTTACAAAAATAATTGCAACAAACAGGGGCCCTGTTATGTAAAGGGTGCACTTTCCCTGTTTGTGCCCGGTGCACATTAAAATAGGTATGCAGGGCGCAAACAGGTAAAGTGCGCCCTATTACATGGAATGTGCTGCCCCGAGGGCAGCTGGGAACTCGTGCTGCCCTGGCAGCACTGCAGCACATTCATGTGAAAAACGACTTGCGCTTCCCTTGGGTCAGAGCACTCATGTGAAAAAACAGAGCGGCTGCTTTGAAGCCACTATGTGTTTGACAGTGCAGGCAGCAACCCGCCTGTACTTTTAAGGGGGATTAGAGATCCCCTTTCAGGCAGGTGCAGTGAGTGACTGTTCCTGCCTGCAAGGGGATGTCTGGGTGGTCAATGGGACCCCCTTCAGCCCATCCAGAGGGCTGCATTCATGGGGTGCACTGACAGTCAGTGGGCCTGCTGACAGCTTCTTTGCCTCTGCGCCTGCATTTATAATACAGCGCGGGTGCAGAGGCAAAGGGATTCCCTCATTTGCATGGGGCCATGACCCCATGCAAATGAGGGAACACCCTCTGAAGATAGCGCTGGCGCTTTGTGTGCAAGCTTTATTGGTATTACAGAAGAGGACGCAGAAGAGTCTGCAAACCCTTCTGTAATACCAAAGTGCCCCAGGGGTGCACAAAGCAGGCACAAATGTCTGTTGCGCACCTGGGTCACTTCCATAATATGGCCCCTGATCTGCAGAATTCCAAAGAAAGGAGAAGTCTTTTTAACAGCTGCTACCCATGCAAATGCCACTTGGAGCACAACTTGGGTGCCACCTCGGGCACTTTGCCTCTCTCCAAACACACTGCCAACAAATCCTTTCCCAGTGTCACACGAATCAGCCTCTTTTCCCGTTATCTTCCTCTGTGCATCACTTTGCAGCAGCCGAGTAATCTGAGGCCTCCTTCCTTTCTGTTCATCTTCAATATCTCTTTGCAACTCTACTTCTTTTGCCCACAAACCAGTTACGACAGGAGGCTATGCAGCTCCTTAAAGGTCACCCATATGATTCACAGCCATATATACCCACCCTCTTGTATACTTGACCTGCCCTCTGCTTATTCTTCGCATTTTATCCACTCATGTGATTTTTCAATTTCCGCATGAGCGCATAATATTTGTGCGTAATATTTATAGAAACCCGCAACTTTTCTTAAAGGTGCTGTATTCTGACGGGAGAGACAGCCTATCTCCATGCGTTAATCTGGCGGATGCATTCTGTCACTGGCGCATCTACTATGACGCATGTGTGTGCACCTATTCCTGCTTTTGAATCGTCACGTAAAACAGGCAGGGAAATGGATGGATGGGGTGGCTTGCTTTCATTGGCAATCCTCCCTTGGCTCTGTTAGCCGATGGAGTAGGAAGTGAAGGATCCATGAGTAAGACGTACTCGATGGGTTCCTCCCGGGGACTCCCCTGGCAGTTGTTCTCAAGACCCCTCCTGCATTGCTTCCCAGGGGGGTCGTCGTTCTCATTACCAGAGCGCCCTGCTGCTTTATCGAGTTTGTCTTGCACAGTCTGTGTAACTCAGTGTGGACTGCGGAAAATAGCAATGCACTCCAGACGCTTGTCTTCAGCTCTGGAGCGACAAGTTGTTGAACAGCAGCTTTCCAAGCAAGACACAGGGTGGCACTGTCATTGGGAGGGAGGGGGGCAAGCCAAATCGAGACCAATTTTTGTGTGTGTAAAAGGCCGCTTTATTGAAACAGGTGCATATCACAATTTATTAACACTGCCAAATGCCTTACAAAACTAAAACCTCACTATACATAAATTACCTGACCCCTTGTCCGCCCCCCCCCCACCCCTAGGATCCCCACATCAAAATCCCCCACCCTGCCAAATACAAAACAACATTACATAACAATAATATTACACAATCCTACACAATATCGCCTTTACAATTCCCAATCTCCCCTGCTCCAAACCCCTAACTGCCTTTGTGCAACTGTAGCTAACAAACCACTAAGCTAAACTTAGCCTACCTGATTACCTTTTCCCTGCTCCTGCTCACAAACTCCCAACATTTAACAAAAAACTACAGCCAATCTTGGCCAAACTTTCAACAACCCCGCCTCCCAGGAAAAGGCGGCAGTGTAGGCGGAAACGCCGCCTCCCCATTTTCCTGCCCTCCCTGCCTCCTAGGTTTAATCCATTAACATCTTTGGACCCCCAACAATCTGGCTAGGACTTCCCTAAGCTCCAGTAAGTACAAGTCCATGCCCAGCCTGGATAAATGGACCCCATCACCCCTAAAAATTTCCAGCGTATCATACCTTATGTCCCTGTGAGTGATCCTAAAAACCCCAACTGGCGACAAAAGCGCACCATTTCTGTGTTGAGCTTCCTTCTGGCCTTGTCCACCGCCCCCGGGTTTACTGCTCCCCTCCAGACCCTGCGAGGAACAAACTCTGTCCAAAGAACAGCACAGCCAGACCACTGCCACTTAATCAACGCCAAACCCGTTTCTTTCACCATTTCATTCTCTCTGAAATGAACAACCAAAACGTCAGGGCACCTACTGGCCACCATAATCCCATTTAAAACTTGTATCAACTCCTTCCATCGCATACCCCCTTCCCTCTCCAACAAACGTGAAACATTTCTTTATTAAAACCAAGGTTGTCCCCAAAATAACTGGAGCGGGCCTGGATCTGTGCCCACTTCACAAAGTAATGTCCAACAATCCATACAGACATCTCCCAGGCAAGGGGACCCATCACTGAACCTGAAACGAGAAACATGAATGAACAAAAGGAAAACAACAGAACCGCGCTACACCCCAGAAGCGCTGCGCACATAACGCTGGTAGCAGTCAGAGGACCACCTGCCTAACCTCATGATGTCACCTCACCCCCATTCCCGGTTGCTCGCCTCCGATGCTGCCCCAATCCGAAACAAATGAGTCCCAAAATCTTTCCCCTCAATCCCCAGCCCGACCAGCACCTTCCGCAACACAGCCAAAAGCTGAGAAGCTTTCACACTCCGCCCATTGGCATGCTTGAAAACCAAACCAACCAGATCAGTAGCCAAAGATCTCCACCTCACACCCCACCTGCACGGGCAGCTTGCAAAGAAACCCATTTACCCTCTGATCCTTTTTAGGTTTTCTAAGCCAAAGGCATATCCTATCCCGGCAAACGGACACCTCACTCCATAACAGCCCCTGATCAGATTTGGATCCCAACAGTTCAGAGACTCTGAATGCCCCAAAGAACATCCATGACATCAAAGTGGAGAAAAGACAGACTTCAATACCGTCTGTACATATCCCAGGCAAAATCTGAAGCACCCTCCCCAAAAGCTCCCAAGACAAAGGGTTCCTTACCCTGCTTTCCCAGCTGCATTCACGGGCCCAACTCTCCAGCATGTGCGTCCCAATTTCACCCGTGGATGGGGCATAACCCCACAACAATTTCCCAACAAAAGCAATCCCTGCCAGTTTACCCGCTATCGTAACCCCCGTAAGCCCCCTTTCAATCAAATCCAAGATAAACTGAATCACATCTTCCCTGAGCGCAAAAATTCCACCCATGCTGTCCGGTACGCTACTTTCATGGATTGCGCCAGAGAACCTAAAACCAGCTGCAACATCCTGTGTTGCCTACGTACCACAAATGGTGCGGCATTCGGGTCGGGGTCCACGTCCTTGGCTAGCCCACAGAATCTCACCCACTGTGAATGAGACTAAGCATTCGCTATGTCATTGTCCACACCTGGCACATGCACTGCGCAAAAAGCAATATCATGCTGTAAGCAGCCCAACACAAACACCCTGAGCAACTTCAAGACTTGTTCATCTCTGGCTGACTGGCGGTTCACAATTTCTACTACCGCCATGTTGTCAATTCTGAAAGTTACCTTTTTGTGCACCAGTTGCTTCCCCAAAGAATGACTGCAACCACCAGAGGGAAGAATTCCAAAAAGGCTATGCTCCTGCCTCCCACCCACTCTGAAGGCCACTGCTCCGCGCACCACTTCCCTTGCCCATACAGACCAGAGCCTTTTCTCCCTGCTGCATCAGAAAATATTTGCACATCCCAAACCATGTCACCCTCCTGCATCAAGGGAATGCCATTGAAGTTCTGTAAGAAAAACTGCCACATTCGCAAGTCCTCCCTCACCCCCGCTGACAAAACACACTTGATGATGTGGAGGTCTCTGTCCTGCCAGTGCCCTGCCCAGTCGCCTACAGAACGTCCTCCCTACTCTCACCACTCTACAAGCGAAATTAAGGTGGCCCAATAGCACCTGAATCTCCTTCACCGTGACCTTATGTTTCAACAGCATTGTTGCCAGCAGCCCCAACATTTGCTGCTTTTTGTCTGCCGCAAGAAGTGCCTCCATCAATTGGGAGTCCAACTCAATGCCTAAAAAGGACAGAGCCGTGCAGGGCCCCATAGTTTTCTCTGGTGCCGACGGCACGCCCAATTCCCTCATGATCTCATTGAAACGGTCCGGCGCCTTATGGCAACCATTGTAGGAATGTGCTGAAGCATTCAAAAAGTGTGCAAGACATAGAACAGCCCATCGGTAATGCTTTGTCCACGTACCAGTGACCGGTAAACTGGTTACCCAACAGATCCCAATCATGTGGGTGGACTGGAAGCAGCTGGAAAGCCGACTTTATGTCGCACTTTGCCATCATCGCCGTTGCGCCCGCGGTCACTACCGGTGACATGGCTACGTTAACAGATGAATATGACACAGTGGCCTCTCGCTCATCGATGAATTCATTCACCGAAACCCCCTTCAGGCCACGACAAGTGCTGTATTAGGTGAAACTGTCCTTTTTCTTTTTTCCGCACCACTCCAATGGGTGACACAATCAAATTTGTTAGAGGCAATCCTCAAAGGGTCCCGCCATGCGGCCCTCACGCACCTCTTTATCCAGTTTTTCTTGTACTATATCAGGGTGCTCCTTTGCAGACTTCAAATTGTCTGCCCAACGTCTTGTCCTAGGTCCGTTGTACCCCAGTCTGAAACCTTCAAGAAACCCCACCCTCAAACGTTCTGCAGCCTCAGCATCAGAATACCCCTGTAAGGCTGCAATCAAGTTGTCAACTCTGACCGTAGTACGAGCCTTTTGGCTCAGGCCCCTTAGCTCCTCGCCCACCCGCAAACAGTGGCTACTGCTGACTCCCTATCTTAAACCCTCCTGCCTGCCACTGCTGGTTCCCCTTCTGCTGTCCCTGTCCTCCCCCCAACAATTGACCAACGCATGCCTACCTCCACACCCTGAGCAGTCATGTCTGAACCTGCAGTACTCCCGAGTGCACAAGCCCTTGTTGTAGTCCCAGCAAGCCCCTTTTGAACCCGTCTGACCTCTTCCTGATACCCCCACCCCTCCACGGGTGGGGCATCCCTGAAAGGGCCGATAAACGAGCGGGAGCCCGCTGGCCAGGAAGATGGTTTTCCCAGACCCGGCTAACCCCATAGTGTGTTGCCACAAGTCTGTGTCCAGCTCACCCCATTTAGCCTCCGGGTCCCACACCATGCATGCCCGAAATTCCTCATCATATTGTGCCCAGGCATACCCACCTCCAGTGATCTGTGCCTTCCTAATCACGTCCATGTACTTAAACATGGCCACCGACCTTTCTGGGTATTTTTCACAGTACACGCTGGCATAAATAAGGAACGCCGCCGTCCAGTTCTCATTCGTCAAAGGCACTTTAGGCCTTTTTGCCAACTCAAATGCCTCCTCCTTAGACCCTTCGTTTGCCCTAACTTCTCTGTGTAGGAGTTTAAGCATCTAAACATATTCCCCCTTTCATATACGTTCTTTGGTAGACCGCATCAAATGCGAGCCCAATGGCTTTGTGACACCCATGTTAGGTAACCGTCTGATTGTCAACTCTTCACTCTCTAATTTAGTCTCCGCTTCACCTGTCACAATCTTGACCGTCACCTTATCCGTCATGTTGTCACCCGTACTCCCGGACGCCTTACCTGCACCCTCCGCTGACCCCTTTCCTGGGTCATCCGTCCATACCCCCACATCCACCACATACGTACCCTAACTCAACCTACCCGCCTCAACCCACCTCCCTGTCAGCCCCACCCACACCCACTGACACCATCACAGGACGCAAGTGCACTGCTTGTTTACCTGGCACCAAGGATTCCGCCCGCTGCTCCACTGTCTGTCCTGACAAAGGGGCTGACCTCTCTTCCCAATGCAATGTCCGACCCTGGCGTTGTGACACCTGAAAGACACTATGCACAGCAATACTTGGCCCCCCCTCACCCTCGCCTTCAAAATCCCTCAATTCCCCTTCCTCCATGCTATCCTCCTCGTAATCCAACTCCTCCTGCTTGGAACCACCGTTTTTCACTGCCGGGGGTGCCGACTGCACCCTCCTAGAATTACACAACATATCATCCTCGTTGCTCCTTCTTCTGTGATGTCCCCCGGACCGTTGAGGCCCAGTGGGTGTTGGGGCCGGCGAGCCTGCTGTGGGCCTACTTGTGCCAGCCACGATGGGATCCCCCACCGGTACTGGGTACGCTGCCCGAGGCTCCACCCTCCCTTCTCTTTGGTGCCATCGGGCCACTCCCAGCCCTGCCAAGTCTGGCGCCCCGCGTCGCTCTGCTGCCTGCAAAACAAAAGCATGGTCTGGTGTGCTGAGCTGAGCCCCTGTCTCGTCTCTCTCCCATCCCGCTTCCTGCCTGCCCCGAATGTGCTAGCTGCCCATGCCTGCCCTACCACGCTAAGTTCTACCACCTCAACATCCCCCTCCCCTTCTCTCCACTCCCACACTGCAGCCCCCTGCCCCTCGGCCCAGCCGCCTCCGCAAGACACTCCTCCAACCCCCGACCCTCCCCCGCTGGCACCCTCTACTGAAAACCCTTCAGTCGCCCCCCCAGTGGCCAGCCCCTCCCCCCTGAGACCCCCTGTCAACCCGCCCACCCCCCGTGGGCCCCCAACCTCCTCCGCCCATGAAGCAAATATGTCCAGGCCCTCCCATCCTTATCACTCTAATCTGACTCCAACAACAAAGGGGAAAACCCCTCGTCCCATACAGCCCCAGGCCCACTACCTCCTGCTGCCTCCCCCACCTGCCCCGACTCCAAAGGACCTCCCTCGCTCCCCCAGGCACCAGGCCCCCCCTACTGCCTTCCTGCCCTCACTGCCAGCCACACCCTCCCGCCCCACGTGCGAAAGCCCCCAGCCACCAGTACAGCAACCTCCTGTGCCTGCCTACCTACAACCCATCACTTTAGCCTCTCAGCCCCAAGACCAAACTCCAGAGACAACCCCTCCTGTCCCCCCCTCCTCCCAGACACTCCCACCCCAACCGCTCATCCCCTCGTGCTGGGCCGCTGGCCCTGCCAGCAGGCGAGGCCCACCGCGGCTGACCCACACTACCGGCAATTCGTGGGGCCGCTCTCCTTACATAGGAACGGCCCCTGCGCTCACCATGCCTTGGCGGGGAAATGTGGGACACGCTCCCCCGCCAGGCCGCATTCTTGCCCCCATGAGGCCCAGGCGCGGACGCCGGGGTCTTGCTCTCTTTCAGCGCCTGCTCCCACCTCATGTCAATCACTTCCGTAACTAGGGCCGCTCTCGCCAACCCAGAGCGGCTCTGAACCATGTGCGGCCCCGGCGGGGAGACGCGAGACGTGCTCCCCCGCCGGGCTGCATCCGCCAACACTGCGGGTGCAACAGCTCCCCCCTGGCCCCCACGAGGTCCAGACCCACCACTCACCTTATGCCTGCCAGTCTTCCGTGGGGGTGAGCAAGCCGCGACTGCGGCTGCCACCCCAGCCGGCGTGCGCCGCATGGGGCACGCACCACTCGAGGCCTCCAGCAGCAACATATCAAGCCGGCCGGCCTCGCTAAGCAGGCGCACTGCTTAGAGAACGCGATAGCCTTCTCCAGCCATCACTGCCTCAATAAACCTACCACAAACTCAATAACAGCTAAATAAAGCTAATGAGAGCTAATTAACTCTACCACCTGAAAAACCTACTCAGACAAAAACCTAACTGCGCAGCGCTCCCAGCCACCTGGTCATCAAACCTCAAATGGTGGCTGGGGAAGCGCAAAAAAATGTAAAATACTGTTTGGCTATCCAACAGGTTTTGGGCTACTATTGAGCTAGTCCCAAAGTAGCCCAAGAACCACAAAATGGCCGCTCCTCGGCCAGCCCCTCCCCCTCCCTATCTGCCCGGGGGGCAGACCTTACGGTGCTCGGCTGCTCCCCAAACCTCCCTTGGGCTTGAAATGAAAGCAGATGTTTTGAGATACAGCGATTGTCATTTCACTAGAGGCCCCTATTCATCGATGAAACTCGTCACCTGCACATTTCTTTCTCTCTCGAGGCAGATGTTCCAATGCAGCTGCCATGAATGCTCAGCAAGCGCCTAGGGCGGGGAGCTGCGCAGCAAGAAGGCAGGTTCGGTAACTGTTGGGTACCTCTGCCTGTGCACAACCCGCCCGCAAACATTTTTGTTAAATCTGTGATATTAGGGTAAATCAGGATCCAAACACTGATTGGGAACGCTAGCAGGCGGGCTGTACCACTAACCATTCACTGACCTGGCAAGCAAACAGGTGGGTTGTACCAAGAACCTTACACTGAAGGGGGAAGCATACCAACAAAAGGGGCCCATTTCTATTCAGAACCTATCAAAGGTCATCTTCAATAGGTAGGTGACCACTAAAAACGTAAAGCCATTGGCTCCATTTAGTAACTTACATTTTGAGGACCTTGTATCTGTCGGGGTTGGGCATGTAAGAGGAAGCCTGGCCACCTGTAAGTGGATGCTTGCTTTATTTGCTGTGGGTAGTGCATATATTTTGCCTATCTGGATACTTCCAATTGACATGTTGGTGGTGGCTGAGTCCCAACCGGCCAACTTACTCTCATTCGCTTGCTTGTCTGCCCACTGCTGCCCTCTGCCGCACTCCCTGGGGACCCATGGTGGTTGCTTGTCTGAACACGGAGTGTTATTCCTGGAAACGGCAGGAGCCGGGAGGACGGCTGACAGGAACAATTTAAATAGTCTGCCAAGAACGGAGTGAAATGCAGCCGCCATCCTCCTCCATGTCAGACAGCATCGGGTTGGAAGGGAAGAGCCATGCATTTTATTCCACTGCATATGCTGTGCAAATTTCAGAAGTAAAAAGCGACTTGAAGACCAATATTGTATTTGTTATTTTTAGTTAGTATGTGTTATGGGATGAGTATGGCGTACGTTTGGGGTTTATACAGCTCTGACTGGCACTGAAGCTTGTTGGCACTTGTCCACCATTACTTGCCACGCCTTATGGTCCCAGTTACCAATGAAAGGAGTGTGTGCAAACCTTGATTTTCAAGCGTTTTTTGAAAAGCAGTTGGTGTGTCTGACTATTGAGGCTGGACTGACAGAGTTCCAGTGCCTGCTTGGCCTGCTGCTTGCACCACTTACAGCTCTTGAGGCACAGCCGGGAGCAGGGCACTGACAGCCCATTTTAAAACTATTGGGACTAATATTGTCTTGGTTTCTTTTACTTTGCGCCGCATTTCGAACCTTCTCCTACTCAGCAGAGTGCTTGCTGACGTAGGCTCAATTTTCCCTGCTGAAACGACGGGATTGGCCGGTCGCTAGGCCACGCCCACCTCCGTAGCCACGCCCCCTCTGGACCCCTCTGCTATACAGCATGTGTCCCCACCGGAAGCGCAGCGGACGAGCGCAGCGGGCGCGCATAAGGCAAGCTCGTCTGCGCCCGTCCGCGAACGACCGGGGCGCGGGGCAGGACACTCTGGCTCCTCTACCATCGATATAAGCTCTGCTAAGAGAGTGGACCAGCTGAGACTCTGCTACTCTAGCGCGACTCTACACAACTTGGGTAAGACCGCCAACAAACTTTGTTTACATGCCATTGACCCCAACTGTATCCCGCAACACTGTCACATATGTAACTACTCCTCCAGCAAGGCTCCTCTATATAAGGCCCCTACACCCAAACTCAAAATGCTGCTGCTAAATTGTAGATCGATGGTAAAACACAAGACGGAATTGCGAGAGATACTACAGTCACAAGATTATGATGTGCTGTTTCTCACAGAAACATGGTTAGACGATTCTTCAGCCCCTGACATCGTAGAGGCGATACCTTTGAGTTATAGCCTTTTAAGAATCGACAGACCTAAACTACGTGGAGGTGGAATTGCATTAATTTGCAAAAAGGAATTACAATGCACACTCACTGACACTGCTAATACTCATAGCGAATGTGGGACCTTCTCAATAAAAATGACCCCATTGATGACCATTACCGGCCTTCTTATATATCGTCCCCCTGGAAACGCAACTTCTTTCTGTAACCAGCTTATAGAATCAGCTACTCAATTAGCGATAAAACATCATAACTTCATGATTTTAGGTGATCTGAATCTTCATCTGGAAGATAACAATGCTAAAGAAGCCCAAATACTTAGAACTGCTTTACAGGCGATAGGAGTAACACTGCTATCAAATTCCCCCACGCATCAACAGGGACATCTTCTTGATCCAGTCTTTTCTACCTGGGAGGACATTGAAATACTCCCCCCTACACCTATCATATGGTCTGACCACCACCTGATCACTTTTTATATTCCCATTAACAAGAGTAAGCTAGCCCCCAACAAACCCCTGTTCACTAAACGACGAAACTGGAAAAACTACACCCCGGAACGTATGGTCAGTGAATTACAGAAACACACCCCGCCAATAGGACTCTCCTTACAAGATACCTGGAAGAATTATGAAACATGGCTGAGCAAGGCACTCGATACTATTGCACCGTGGACGTCCAAACCCCCCGTTAGAAGAACCAAATCTGAACCCTGGTACACGGAAAAATTAAAACTTGCGAAATCACACTGTAAAGTGACAGAACGCAAGTGGAGGAAAAATTACTCCCGTGAGCTTAAGGAACTATATAAACTAGAGCTAAAATCATACCAGAAAATGGTTAGAGAGGAGAAAAGTTCCTTTTACCAGACAAGAATTGAAGAGGCAACTAACCCCATGAAAGAACTTTTTAGCATTTATAAGGAACTTACAAACACCACTACCCTAGATATGCAGGACACATATTCTGATGACATATGCGATCAGATAGCTGACTTCTTTGTCAATAAAGTCGAGAAAATACATGCCACTTTTTCAAACCATGTCATAGAAGGGAAAGAACCACTCCTTACCCAAAAAACCACGCTCACACGCTTCATCACTCCTGACAAAGAAAAGTTGATCAGCATTATCACTAGTATCCATTCAGGATCCCCTAATGATGTGTGCCCTTTAGGTAAAATTAAAGACATCATGAACAACGGTCTCATTGATCAAATCAGACACTTGATCACTTTGTCCTTTCAAGAATGCTACGTCCCAGAAGCATGGAAGACAGCACAAGTCATCCCTCTCCAAAAAAAACCTAACATTCCGGTTACTCAATATCAAAATCTTAGACCCATCTCCCTCTTGCCACAATGCGCTAAGATTATAGAAAAAATAGTCAATAAACAACTGATGACTTTTCTAGAAGAAGGAAACATACTTCATCCGACTCAATCTGGTTTTAGACCTGGATACTCCACGGAGTCGGCGGTTCTTTACTCCACAGAGTGCATTCGCAAGATGGTAGATGAGGGGGAGACAGCTGCACTTGTCATGCTTGACTTAAGTGCAGCTTTCGACACTGTGCTTCATGACACCCTGTTGTCCCGACTATCAGACATTGGAGTAAGGGATCATGCCCTTGCCTGGTTTAAATCTTTTCTCTCCAAAAGATCATTCCATATACATTGCCCACCCTTCAAATCATCTTCTCGCGACATCAGCTATGGGGTCCCTCAGGGCTCTAGTTTGAGCCCTACCCTGTTTAACATCTATATGGAACCCCTAGCTCGAGTCGTAGAGAATTTTGGGGTGGGCATTGTCAGTTATGCTGACGACACCCAGCTCATGTTCAAACTCACCCCAGACAGCGAAAAATTTGCCACCAATTTTTCTAGCTGCATGGCAGCGGTCGCCACCTGGATGGATAATAACTGCCTCCGTTTGAATGGCGACAAAACGGAGGTGCTAGTGGTAGGGAATAAAACCTCCATATGGTCCCAGGCTTGGTGGCCTACTACTCTGGGCGATTGCCCCCACCCAGTCGAAAGGGTCAAAAACCTAGGAATAATGATTGACTCGGATTTGTCGGGAAGAACACAAGTCAATAAAACAATTGGCAAATGTATGGGCACGTTAAAAATCTTACGTAAGACTATTGATCTTGTTCCCATTGAAGCAAGGAAAACGTTAGTGCATGCACTGATAACGCCCCACCTGGATTATGGAAACTTTCTCCTTTTAGGTGCGAACCAAAAACAACTGCACCAGCTTCAATGCATTCAAAATGCGGCTGCCCGCATGGTACTAGGTCTACCAAAAAGAACATCCGCTACAGCAACCTTGTCCAAGCTTCACTGGCTTCCAGTTAGAGAAAGAATCAGATTTAAGGCTCTCTGCTATGCCCACAGAATTGCACACAACAAAGGACCCACTTATTTGAGAAATCTTCTAACTATCCACCGCCCTACCAGAAACCTCAGATCCTCGGGTATGTCACAATTCAAACTTCCCCGGATCAATAGAGCAAGACTGGGCGGTCGCTCCTTTAGTTTTCTTGGAGCAAAGCATTGGAATGCCCTGCCAGTTCATCTGAGAATGGAACCATCAGAAATTCCCTTTAGAGCTAAACTAAAAACTCATCTCTTCCCTTATTAACATCTCCCTGTCTCTCTGTCTCGGTGAGCTGTAAGGAGTTTTTTGTCAGCAATTAGCGCGGGGATACACAGTTGTGCAGCCATGCGCTTTATAAAACGCTTTATTATTATTATTATTATTATTGTGCACCGAAGCATCTACGTCTGTCCTGGTGGATTGTCTGTGTGGGCCAAATGAGGTTCATGTACGGTGGCTGGTGTGCGGAAGGCAACGTATTCAGAATTTGCAGATCCTTCTGTAATAAGCATTGCCCGCATTGCATGTAGATTTGCATTGAGTCCTGAATCCCACCAGCAGTCAATGGGGTGCCTTTAAGAACTTCCATGAGTAGTTTTTTTTCCATGTGATGTATTTCATGAACAGAGAAGATTTGAACCTATATTTTGATATTTTCCAAAATTTTACTCTCACGCTCTCATTCTGTCTCCTCTCCCTCTAGCTCTCTGTTTCTATTCTACTCCGTTTCTTCCTCATTCTTTCTACCTCCTCCCTTTCAGTCCCCTGCAACATCTCCTGGACCCTAGCTGGACATTCTTGTATATATTCTCAATGAAAAACGAAAGGATAACTTGCAGTTGGTTATGGTTAAGACTGCAATCCACAAATCACACACCACCTATGGAAAGTATAGTTTGCACACCAAATGCAGGGCTAATAACCTCACCTTTGATGGGATAAATGCAATTTCAAGTGTTGTAAATAGTCTTAAAAACGCTATTACATTTTTTATTACCCGTAGCATTCTGAAAGAGATGAGTATGAATGCACAATTACTTATTAGTTTGGATATGCATTTTCATTTCCTTACCTAGTGTTTTTAGGGGTCGATACATACTGATATAAACAACGAGGGGTGATTAGCACTAAATTTGGATATATACAAAAGTGTAGGTGAGTTGCTGAGTTATGGGCATGTTTCATATAGAGGGTTTCTGAGTGACATCAAATACACAATCAAGAGCAAAGAACACCAAGGTTGTTGAATAACCAGGAGGCAAGGGAGCACTTCCCCTAGTGACGTCAGAGCAATGATTAACCACTTTGGTTGTGGCATCACTGCAGTGAATAACCATATTTCCTATGGAAGCCAAATACAACAACAGCTAAACTCTGTTTTTAAGTAAAAGTATAAGGTTTATTTACGCACACACACACCTTAAGGTATTATAATCAAAGCTAACCATAATTTCACTTTAGCCTTTCATTGTTTTTCAGTGAATTTTTTTTTATCACATGCCACAAGTAACAGTCCCCTGTACCTAACCCGCTGCCGACAGCTAATCCACTTATACATGGCTTTTAACTGTGCACAGCGGGGGCTGGCCGCTGGATGTGGCCTTCAGTCAAACTGTTTGCATCTAGCCATTTCTCAAAGCAATGGTGGACCGCAAGGCCCGGCTTATGTGCAGGCCCTATTTTTTAGTGCATTCTTATGGGTCTGCTGAAGTGTGTTTGGGTTTGCAGACCTTTGCAAATTCTTGTATCCTTCTTGGACATTCAGCAGAGTTCACAGGCCAGACTGTGAACCACAAGGAATGTTCAGCAAGAGTCGAGGATCAGTTGCTAGAGTTTGAAGATCATTGACCTGAATTTGCAGGCTTTGGGGGCCACAAAATCAGCCCTGGGGTCTGTGAAAACCATCTCAAAATCATAATTAAAAAAACAAAACTAATAGGTGGTTTCTTTTCAGACCCTCATCGGAGCCATTGGGTCAGCGATGCTCTTCCTGTCCCTGTATGGTTTCTTTATTTTCTTTGTGAGAACGCAGGGATGAGTCCCCGCATCCTCTAGTTGCAGTTGTAATATATTTGTTTTTGTTGGGATCCAACAATCAGAGAGCTTTGGGTTCATGAACCCAGCTTTGGATTTGCAGACCAGAAGTGGACTACAGGAGAAAAATCTCCCTCGTCCAAACAGATAATTATTATTCTTTTTCTGTGGGTCCACGCATTGTCGGAGAATCTGAGTTTGCAGACTATTTGCAGATTAACATTAGAGATAGCTCTCTCTTTTAAAGTTTAATTCACAGGTCAGATCAATGGTCAGACCACCATTTGCTAGCTTTCCAACATAAAACAACACAAAGCAACACACCTAAAACCATCTTACATGTATCCACCTATCAGCTGTTGAACAAACTCAATTTTTAACACTTAGAAACACAACTAACAATCAGTACAGATCTAGACACAATAAATTGAGTTCAAAAAGTGAGGGGCTACAGGAAGCTTTTGATATCCTAATACCACTAAGAACAGTTCAATAGAACAAAAGAAAACCGGCACCTTGGAGAAATACAGAGCTAAAAGAGATAAAACAGCATAATTAGAAAGTTGCAATGTACCTGGCTTAAAACAAAGACCAATCAAGACAAACTTCACTTACAGAAACTTAACAAATTATACTAGTCGGCAATCAAAAAAGCTAAGACAAAATACTACTCAGACAGAATTCAAAAATGCTAAATGTGCAAATAAAGAGTTCTATAAAATGTTCACCAAATTTCGTTAACCAAATTGCCGAGAAGGAGCTCATCCCTTTACTCAAGAATTCACAGACAAACTGTCAAATCATCACACAACCAAAGCACCAGGATGAGATCTTTTATCCTCTGGAATCCCAGTTCCGGACATTCTGTTACTAATGGAGACTTGGCTCACGGAGGAGTCCTCTCCAGACATACTAGTGGCCCTTCCCAACAATCACTATATCTTTCAAACCAATAGGCACTTCGGGAAGAAGGGCGAGGGGTAGCGGCTGTTATTAAGAAAGAGCACCGCTTTGTTAAAGGGACTTCTTTAGAGCTTCCATTGTTTATCCACTGGGAATCCTCGTCCTTATCCTTCACTTGTGTGTTGTTGTATAGACCTCCCAAATACATGCCAGACTTCCCTCAGGCCCTTGCCGAATCCTTAGCATCGCGAATTGTAGATCATGCAAATGTTCTTATAGTTGGTGACTTTAACTATTGGGCTAATGGGGCAGAAGGGGGGCAGCAAGCCAAGGACTTGACGGCTGAAGTGATTGATTTAAATTTGGAACAATTAGTAAATGGTCCAACTCACATCAAAGGACACACTTTGGATCAGATATGGACTACCACATTCCCTGTGAGGAATCTGAGTATAGCCCCATGTGGCTGGTCAGATCATCATGTGTTGTCCTTTGTAGTGTATTTGCAGAAGCAGAACAATCCCCCTAATGGTCCCACTATCTGCTCAAGCAACTGAGCTCGGGTCAACCTTACAGCCTTTTGTGAGGATCTTGAGAATCCTCCACCTACTCCGAAGAAAGATAAGGAAATTTATGAGCATGACATTATGAGCTGGCTAAAGATGGCCAGCAATGTCCATCCTCCTCTCAGTAGAACAAGGGCACCCTAGGGGACATGAGGCCAATAAATGGTTCTCGGACGACTTGAGAACTGCCGAACTTGACCTCCGGCGAGCGGAAAGGAAATGGCGATCCAGGTATTCGCCAGATCTGAAAATAGGGTTCATTCAACAACTCAGAAATTACAAAAATCTTATGCGGCAAACTAAAGCAAGTTTTTTCACAGGCAGAATCATGAATGCCTCCAGTAAATCAAAAGAGATATTCAGGATTGTCTCTGGTCTCTCCATCCCAGACCGAGTTACGTTACCAGTCTTACCATCTCAAGATCTGTACTGTTCTCTTAACTCCTTCTTTGTCGACAAGGCTACAAAGAATAGTATTCTTCCTTGCTCACCACTTAATAATTAATTTGCAGACACAGTGAATAGACAAAGGCTTGCTTGTTTTCCCACTATTACGCAAGAGGACCTAGTCCACCTATTGACAAAAGTGAAGTCCGGCACGCCAAGCAATATCTATCGCCCGAAGATCCTAAAAGCAGTTTGCACCTGGTTTCCTGACTTTATAATGTCATTTCTTAATCAATCTATTAACATGGGGGTGGTCCCTAGGTCCTTTAAGAAAGCAATTATTTAACCAATCATGAAGAAAGCTGGTGCTGGTCCCACAGACATATAAAAAGTCTGGCCAATTTCGCTTTTATCCTATTTTTCGAAACTACTTGAGGCCCATATAGCCCGCAAACTATGTCTATTCATTAAAGAGTCAGGCTTATTTGGACCCAGCACAAGCCATATTTGGGCCCGCACACTCTACTGAAGCAGTGATCATGTCTGTATTCGATGACATACGTCAAGAGGCAGATAACGGTAACACCCAAGTCTTTGTATTATTAGATCTGTCTGCAGCCTTTGACATGGGTGACCATTCTATTCTGGCCGACCGGGTCAGGCCCGCCGGGTTTTGGGACTCAGCATTGACTTGGCTGATCTCCTTTTTGAGAGACAGATCCCAATCAGTCAGGCTTGCCCCTTTCTCGTCCACAGAGATACAACTGAATTGTGGGGTCCTCAAGGCTCCTCACTATCCCCCCACCTCTTTAACATTTATATTCGTCCCTTGACCAATCACCTCATAAACAAAGGAATCAACATTTATAACTATGCGGATGATATTCAACTGCTATTTACGATCAATCACGGCCCTTCGTCTCGACAGTTGTTTCAGGGCACTATGCTGTTCATCCGAGAATGGATGAACAGCAATCATCTGAAATTGAATCCCGATAAAACGGAGATACGGATTACAAACAGTAAGATGAATTATTGGTCTCCCATCGTTTTGGCCTAATGAGATGTGCTATCCTCCGGCACCCAAGAAAACAGTAAAAACTTGGGCGTAACAATAGATGCGGAACTATCCTTAAGCAGCAGGTAGGAGCTGTGTCATCCGCTAGTTTCTGCCAGCTATGTCGTATAAAAAAGATTTAAAAAATTCTCACTAGGGAGGCTCTGATTCATGTAATCATAGCTCTAGTTATGTCTAGATTAGATTACGCTAACTCAATTTACCTGGGTCTTCCTAAAAACTTCCTGCGCAGGCTCCAGTTAATCCAAAACCAGGCAGCTCGACTTATATTCACCTTGCCCAGACATTGCCACATCTCCCAGGCGACGAAGGAGCTTCATTGGTTGCCTGTCGCCCAGAGAGTAGTGTTTAAAGCATGTTGCATGTTTTTTAAGTCTCTCTACATGAACTATCCTGACACAAACGTGAATTGCCTTACAAACGAAAGTGGCAGTCGCGCTCTTGAGACTTTGGGTCACTCTGATCCACAATCAAATTGCACCAGTCATACAGTGGGACTAATCCTATTTCAGGGTTGACTGACTTCAATATAATTCTTCAATGGCATCGATTCAACTTGCGTAATCGACTGTCTGATCCCTTCCTTATCCTGATGAAGACCCGCATTGACAATCGTACATCATTGCTACTGGCAGTGTCGTAGCGTCGACGGTTGTTATAAGTCCAATCCTCAATAGGTCTCATTGCCTTAAAAACAAATGTAGATCAATTCCTGAGCTTGAGACACTTGTGTTATACATTGAACATGGACACTGTTTTCATATTTTCAACTTGTAAATATCTCTTTATTAGCTTACAGTATCACGTACATGTTAAATACACTGATTATGTCACTTCTGCACTTTATTCAACCTTGTCACTGTAAATATTGGTCACTTGCGCTGTTGCATTGATTGAATTATTAGACAGCCTTTCCTCATGGAAATTATTGAAATAATTGTATTAAATTACACATTTCTTTTTGATAAACTCTAAATCTAGCTAAATCATCAATTTCTTGTCACTATAAATGAATGTTGAATTTTGTCTGTTATTTTGCACCATTATTTGATTTATTGTTTATATGATTGTTTTCAATTACAAAGAAATAGCTATACCCGACATTACTTATAATTCAGCATCTCCTATGCACTACCCTGTATCTCACCCTATACCTCTCATTATTTCCTCTACCGCCACTCTCTGACTCATCCCAAACCCCTTTCTACTAGTATGCTCCCCAAAATAACCCTTTCTAGACTCTTCCCTCCGCTACCCCTCCTCGCATCATCTCAAACCTCTTTTACAATTGAGATTTCCCAAACAGGCCTTTCTAAACCCTTCTCTCTGACTCATTCCTCTCCAACTCCCTTTACTCAACCCAAACTTCCTCCTACTGCTATGACCTCCAAAAAACACTTTCTAGGCTCTTCCCTCTCTATCCCTTCACTATCCTTTCCAATCCAACTAATAGACTAACATGTCCACCGCTCAAATTAATTTCATATTTACCTATACTGATTCTCCACTAATCCTGTTTGGGTCTCGGAGTAGCGTGCTAGTCACCGAAAAAGCACATTTATAATGCTAATTTCTTAAAAACTACTGAAATGATTTATGCCAAATCACATAAAGGAACTTCCTTAAATTGAGTTCTAATTTCATGCCAATTTGATGTAATTCTGACCAGCTATTTTTTCTGTAGCTCCATCTAAAGCTTCCTAGAATAGATATTTCAAGCACAAATAATTTGAAAACATTTCTATACAAATGCAAGAAAGAGAGTAAAGCTCAGTTTCATTTTTAGATACCAATTTGGTACTAAAACAGGGGATATGCTTTTTTCTCTTGGTCCACCATTATGCTAAAATATATGATGCAACTACATCATAGTCCATTAAAGTCCGCCCTTGAAGACTTTGCTATATGTTCGTGCTCTGACTTTCCTAAATATGGGTGCCATTTGTTTTTCCTCTTTGACAGGAAGAAGTGGATTAATTAGAATAAAATGTGTCAAATATTTCGGGGTAATGAGCAGTGTAACTATTTTTTGGCAACCTTGTCTGTATAAACGGTATATTCGGGGTGGAGGTAGACTTCAATTAAAATGTCATTCTTTTTAGGCGGTATTTGCTCAACAAGGTATTTGTAGATGTCTGTCACACTGCTTGACCAGAAATTCGGTTTCAACTATGATTCCTTGACAATGACTAGGAATTCCTGATCAAAGTCCTCTGAGATGCCAAAATACAATATAGCCCTAATGTATGAGATGCTAATCAGTTCTTAAGGAGCCAGGACATGTCAAGATGTCTTTAAGTGAATGGCTATGGAAAAGGGCATAGTCATTTGTTCATAATCACTGCTCTGCTAGTACAATACCACTTTTAAAACTTCATTGTCAGAAATCGAAGTTCAAGATGAATTGACTCTAGAACGGGATTTGAGATGCAACCTATGTACTAACAGGTTACATCACAAATTGTACGTGCACAGAAGTCACAAAATGACCTGCCTAATAGTGGTTGCTAGCACGGATCTGGGGTGGTGCGGTGGGGGGAGGGGTCGAGGGAGTAAGTAGGTATTATTGTTAAAAAAAAAAAGAAACATTCACTTACCTCCTTGCTGCTTTGTACCACGTCATCTCTTCCCTGCCGAGCAGGAAGCAGCCAGACTCCCCTGAGCCAATAACAATGCTGCAATGCAGCGCTGTTATTGGTCTGAGCGCTGTGGTTCGGCGCACAGACAGGGACTGGGAGCCTGGGCATGTTCTCGCAGTCTGTGATGGAGAACATGCTAAAGTTCGCATGACTGTTTGGTCGGCCCGAGAGGGCCACTCAAAGCATCATGCGCATTTTAGTGTGCCCACCTCTCCTTCCCTGTCAGCAGAGCAGCCCCGTCCTCATGCTGCCGCAGCTGGGGAGGATAAAATGATAATAACATTGTGTTATTATCCTTTTATTTTTCCTTTCTTTTACTGCTGCACAGTAGCAGTGGGGCGACGCTCCTCCGCCTTAGCGGAGGAGCCGACACTGCTGCCTAATGCATGATAAATAGTGTAGTCACAATTTGCGACCCCTCTGATTAGCTACAGACCTCATTGCCTGATTTTGAATTCACAAACTGGATTTTCTTTTTTAAAACCTGTCATTGCCCATCAAATGGATCTGTCTGCCCTCTACAAGGCTGCTGCTATGATTCCCAAAAGGAAAGCTGTCCCACTAGGACAACTTCCCTTTTGAAAATCAGCTACAAACCCAACTCTGGGTCAGTAATTGATCAATGGTTTAGGACCGCAGTTGTGATCCCAAACCATAGTTACATTCCATTACAAATCCCAAAAAGGAGGAGTATGCTACTTTCATACCCCACACATATACGCGAATCATATGGGATCACAAAAAACATTTTGTTAACCAGAATGGCTTTTGAAGCTCATTAAAGGTCTTTTCGTACATTTAAAAAGAGGTTTTGCACTTGCATACCCTGTTTTTTTGAAAATTATATGTTTGCAGTGCAAAGCACCTTTGTCCACGAGCCCCTACATTCCCCGATTTCTCCACCATAGCTTTCTGAACACAGTCTTCATTTAGTTCACTCACAACATTACATTTATGGGTCGACATCTAAATTTGGATTTTGATATCTCAATAGCATTGAGGGATTGGTTAAGGGCAGTAATTGACATGCATAAGATGGGACAAGTCAAAATGTAGCCCTAAGATATCAAAACTACAAATAGTTTAAAGCAGATTGCTGGTAATTCTAAAGTAACACTTTAGATGACACCGTCTACCCAGTAACGCTTGCTTTTTTTTTTCTTCATTTATAATGAGGGCCTTCATGCTTATAGTTGCAAGTAACACAATCAAGAGCCCGATGTATAATTTATTTTTGTTGGGGAGGGGAGGCTCATTTAGACCTGGATAGTAGTTCTTCAGTCTACTTGGTTGGCATAGATTCTGACATCTTGCCTCCTGGCAGATGGCTCCCCATTGTATTTGAGATCCCGCTTCTGCCTAGCATGGATGTCGGTGCCTACATAGCGTCAGCCAGCATTGCAGATTCACTGTATGCAGAGCCGTGTACCAACTAGATGCAGTGGTGGCAGGCATGGCTCGCTGGGGGCGGGGTGGGCGCGGTGGGGTCACACGGTGGGGTGGCAGTGTTGTGAGGTGGGGTGGGAGTCGCGTGGGGTTTGGGGGTGTCACGCAGCAAAGGGGTCACGCATGGTGCGAACATTAAAAAAAATGTACGTACCTTGCCGCTAGGCCCCTCATCTCTGCTCCTGCTGTCTTCATGGAACTTGAGGAACAGGAAGCAGGCCCCACTAACCAATCACAACCCTGCAATGCAGCATTGTGATTGGTAAGCCCCCATGCTCCCTG
This sequence comes from Triturus cristatus, assembly GCF_964204655.1. Taxonomy (NCBI): domain Eukaryota; kingdom Metazoa; phylum Chordata; class Amphibia; order Caudata; family Salamandridae; genus Triturus; species Triturus cristatus. Next base: position 116,409,413 of record NC_140580.1, read on the forward strand.
ACCAATCACAATGCTGCAGTGCACCGTTGTGATTGGTCTGAGCATCCTGGTTGGACGCTCAGCCAGGGAATGGGGGCTTGGGCATGTTCTTCATGCAGGCTGTAATGCAGCCTGCACGAAGAACGTGGAAAGTGCTCATGACTGGTTTGGGTGGCCCGAGACGGACACACCACTCCTCCCATGCCCTGCTCCGAGAGCAAAGCAGCCCCGCCCACTCGCCCACTCACAAAGGAAATGTAAAAGGATAAAAACTCAAAGTTACTACCATTTTATATTCCCTTTACTTTGCACTGCTCAAAAGCAGTGGGGCGACGCCGCAGAGGAGGAGCTACCACTGACAAGATGTGCGTTTTTGGCCTGGCTAGCAAACCTTTTTGTTTCACTGAAACAAACAACCAAAAAAGCATAGGATCTTGTGGGCAGAGAGTTTTCTTAGAAACTTCTATTAGCTGTGCTGCTTCTCTTTAAGGTCTTGCCTAGGAACAGCTTTTAGCTCTCTGTTTGCAAAAGACCTCTTGTGGACTATACAAGAAACTTACAGTAGCCTCAGGGCCAGCCCATTGCTTGTCATTGGATGTTTTTTTTGTCACTCTTCTAAGCTTGCTGGTTGCTTCTTATTCAATGGTTTTCCTTTCTCTTCTTGCTTTTGCCCCTCTTTACCATCTATTTGATTGAATGACTTGAATCCTCTTCCCACAGCTTACATTCAGGGAACTACTTTTTTCTTCTTGTACTCCATGAGACTGGAAGTGTTTTGTACCTCTCTTGCTTCTCTGTTGCTTCCTCCATCAAACACGCCCCCTGCCCGAGTTCTAATTGCTCCTGCATCTGACAAATATTGCATGCTACCCCTCTCTTTAAATCATACCATCAACTGATGTAACCACTTCCCCCGCCCCCTGAAATAAGTACTGCCATGCAATTGCAGGAGATACAGGGTACAATATTTCGCATACCCTGCCCCCACCGGGTAGTGTTATGACAAAATCATTGTGTATCTCCTGATAGGCCGAAAGTAGGGCTCCTTGCTAAAATAATAAAGAATCTCCATCTACCTCGGTCAGGTCCCACCATCCTCATTTGAGGGTTAGCTCGCATTTCCCCAATGTTTCATGGTGTGCTTTAAGCGGCGCACTCGAGCAAACTGGAACTGAGAGGAATGCCCTGTTTATAGAATGATTGTTTTCATATAGCAACACCTTGACCCTTCTCTAGGATGGTAGAGTGATTCACAAGTCTTAGAAAAACAGCATGCCCAGGGTAAGACGTAAACAGCATAACGTTATTATGACTTATCGGTTAATTATTAATATAATGGCATTCACAGTCATGGGTTATCAAGTGTGTCGTTTTCATGAAAAAAACGATAAGGACTAAATAGAAATACAACCTATAACGGTAATCAAATGTGCGCTTAGGGTCCAATTATGACATTTGGCGCAGGAGTTCCCTCGTGTCTGGCGGTCTTTTTTTTAGCTTTCCCACGATGGTGCTTCTAAAAATTGGCACCGCAATGGGAACGCCAAAAACAGTTCCTGGACCATGCAGGAGCTGGTGTGCATGCACACAGGGGCGAACATGCTGTACCCTCCTGTGTGCGTCCACACTTGTTTCCTCTCCGCCACGGCTTTACATATGCTTGGCAGGATCGCATCAGTACTGTGAAGCATGTTGCAACCACAGGATCGCTGCACCACCACCAGGGAACAGGGTTTCCCTGGCAGCGTCAGCGGTCCCATGGCAGTCCGACCACCTAAGTCTTAATGGGACCGTTTGTACGGCGGTGGCTGGACCTCAACCACCACACCGCCACAAGTCTAGCAGTCTTCGGACCGCCAGACTCCTAATCTAGCCCTTAATGTTTTTCTCCTTAACTGCAGAGGTGTAATTCTACCCTTGTAATAACGCATGGATATGTATAAATTCAAGAGTAGATATCACACATCAAGAATCTTACTGATAAATGTAATACATAATCAAAAGATGTTTATTAAAACAAATACCTCCAGGCCCTTTTAATTTTGCTCACTTTCATTCTAGCTTTACTATTGCCTGGTCTCCAGCTCATTCTTTTTATCTGCAAATTCATATCTTAGCTCTAGGAAAAACGGGGCTACTCAATAGCAAAAGTTAATTTCATGTTTACAGGATTGTAATAATTCAGTGTTGTAGAATGGAAATGGTGACAACAAATGTTGTTTTAGTTGGGTATGTATATGTTTAGCAAAATGTTAAGTTGCTCAGCTGAAAGTGACAAAAAAAATCATAATAAGGTATGTGTGAAGGAAAATTGGATGAATTATAAATCAGGGACCCGCACCTATTTAATCTCTGATGCAAATAGGGTTTGTGGGGTAGCTGTGATACATCTTTAAGATAGGCAAAAGGGTTGCCTGATGACTATATCTGTGTGTAACCATGAGGTCACATGATTAAAATTTAATGGTTTTGCTTCTGAGCGTGATGAGATGAGTATCACCTAGAGTGGATCTCCACCTAATGTTTACGTTTTAGGCAATATTTCAGTTTGTAGTACACACAAAGGGTCTGATTCACTAAGGTAACCTTGTACTTTTGTGTAAGTTTACCATTTTTCTGGTATTCACAAACTGGGAGTTTAGTTTTACTACTAGTCATTTTATGACTGTGGAGTCTCCACACATAAAAAGATAGAGCAGGTCTGTGGATTGTTTTTGCACTGTGTTAAAGCCTGCAGGCAGGTATTTTGTTACGTGAAATCTCACAGATTTCCTTTGTAAGGAAAGATGGTGGTGTTGGTTACCTCCTTTGAAAAACCTTAGGGGCAGATGATTTACACTGTAATAATGCTTACTAAACTCTCTTCACTTTGAAGGACCTGAAAGGCTTAGCTGTCTGCCAGGATCTTGTAATAAAAAATAATGTAATATCACATACATCCTCATATATCCAATAAATATATATCCTGATAAATACATAGAGGAGAGCTCTTCTGCCGTTGGTCTGTTTGAGAGTCATTTACTTTCTGTTTCCATTCATTACCGCATACTACATGGAGTTATGGTTCAGTCCACACCAGTCTTTCTCTCTTGCCCTGTTAATGACAGCACTTTTTGACCAGATGTGCACATCCACCTGAAAATGAGTGTGCTTCAGTGTTGGGACTGGTTGAGTAGTCAATTAGTTTTAAATTACACCTTTTATAGCTCCATTACATTTCTTTGATTTTCCTCTATTGTTATGTTATGTTAAAATTATTTATAAAGCGCGCTTACACCAATCGGTTTCATGGCGCTAATGGGGGGATACGACAGAAGTATAGTGACAGATGCTTACTGGTATACCTGAGAGAATAGAAGGGTTTTAAGGAGAGTTCTAAATCGGGTATATGAGGTTACAGATCTGGAACCGGTGGTAAGGGAGTTCCAGAGTTGAGGGGCCAAAAGAGAGAATCTGAGACCACCTTGTTTTTTCCGCTTAAAGGGGGGAACAACGAGCAGGTTCAGGTGTGAGGAGCGAAGCTCACGTGAGGGGATATAGCGATGTATCATAGAGGAGATAAATGCCGGGCCTTGACCGGCCAGGGCTTTGAAGATGGTGCAACCCAATTTGAATGCGCAGCGTTTGGCCACCGGGAGCCAATGGAGGCTCTTCATCAGGAGGCAGGCATGTTGATGTCTGGGTTGATGGAAGATGAGCCTATTCATGTTAGCTTTTTAAGAGGATACTCCAGGTCCACAGGCAGTGCTAATGAGCTACTTGCTTGCTGCTCATTTCATCTACAGTGCGCCTCATCCCATATGGCCACCCCCTCTAAATCAGGCAACCATTATGGAATGCAGTTGTCCATACTTTATCATTGTTTGACCGTTTAATGCTGGGGCATTAAAACAACAACAGATTACGCACAATACCCAGACCCTCCAGCATTTCACGATTTCGCAATTCACGAAATTACTGCAAAATCGGCTAAGGAGCGCGATGACCGCAATATTACCCATTACAGTCGCGAAAAAGGGTCTCTCGGCAGAAGGCAAAACATGGAGATTTCCTATTGGCTGTATGCAGTGGGATATTTCTGAGAAGGTTCGAAAATGGGCTGAGTTGCTAAGGATTTTGTAAATGGCCTCTAATCTCCTTGATCCTTTCATATTTTGAACAGACAAGATAATTGCTTGACCCAGGAGCATGGAGTTGTGAGGAATGTTTTGTTTGCATAGTCGCCGTCCATATTTTGTTTTTGACGTCCTTGTGCCTAAAACATATTTCTTGTGTATTTAGTGGGTAAAGGCTCCCCTTCATAATATTGTAAGCAATAATTGAGAACGGCCCAAGGATGGAATGACGGCTGCAGCGGGTTACCCTCTCGAGCCTGCTCTGTAGTCTATGCCCTAGGGGACCAGGCTGCTTTTCATCTGCTTCTTGCTTGCTTGATTCCTTCTTCCTTCAGCTCTTGTTTAACATTTTCTCTGTGTTACATAATGCAAAGTAAATGCAACATCAATGTAATAACCATTGTACAGATCTTTGGGTGCAGCGGTAAAGTGTGTTACTTTGTGCAAGCACTACCTTTAGTAAATAAAACCCACCTTTGTGCTGTGTTTAAAAAGAAAAAATCAAGCCTGGAGTATGTTTCTCCCATCCCCGGTGGTTTATACTACGGCAGTATCGCTTTCCCTGGTATTTTCGACATTCAAAACTGTAAAAACAATTTTACATCAGGGTGATCTCTTGGGTAAGTTTATTAGCCGACTTTGGGGTTTGTTACCAGAATAAAATGGCTATGTAACCGACCCTCTTGCCCACCTTTTTTAATTCTCTCCAATCGCTTGCCGGTGCTATATACACTAAGGAATGGTTGGAAGAGCGGAGAGTGCAGAAATGAAGGGAGGGAGGTTAGGGGGGAGAAACTTTATATTACACCTTGCAATCTAATTCACATCAAGCCTTTTCTTCTCATTAGATCCATGTCCAGGTTGTGTAGAAAGAGTGCATTGTAAGCTTTCCAGTTTGTTTAAGAAATAGTTTGTCTTGTGCACAGTGCGAGCATTCCACTGTTAGGGCCATGGAACTGTAAAACGTCTACCATCACTAACAAGGGCAAACTCCAGAGTATTGTGAAAAGACTGTAAGTCCTGCTGCAGCTGCCTAGATCACTATAACTCCATTACTCTAAACTGCAAACAAAAGAGTAGCAAACTCCCTGGACGAGGTTAAGCATCACACATGTTATTACTCCTCCTCCCTGGCTCTCTTCTGGCAATAAACATGGATGCTCCTCACCCTGATCGAAAGGGTGGGGATGAATCTCCTACACACGGGCGGTAAACCGAGGCTGTTTGCATCCGCTTTTTTTTACCTGTATTTGGATGCCTTTGCATATGTGGGCAAACCTCCACTGCTGGATGGGGAACCTATGGCCGGTTAAGTGAAATGCTTCTGCAAAGTCTTAATGCCATCTAAAGTAAAGAAGTACTGGGTTCTACAGTTGGTGTCCTATCCTTGCATAGCTACTAACTACGGCTGCACAAGCCAAACTAAGAGGGTCTGGGCTTTCCTAAGAATGCTGTCACTTCAAGCCGAGGCTGAGACTCCCAGGGGCTTTTTGTGCTAGGCATGCTTCCTCCTATCAAGTAAATGTTATTGGGGAGGTGCACAGTATACTTCCACTCCACTATCACCATTGAAACACTATCACAGGAGGCTCTTAGTTCTGTTGATAATGTCCAGTGCCAGTACCCCACACTTTCCAGAACCAACTCCTTTGAGTTTTCCATGCCCTCAGTCCGGGCCGGCTTTAGCGCCGGTGGAGTCCTGTGCGACAATGTTTGTTGCCCCCCCCAAACCCCCCCCCCATGACCACCTCCACCCCGGCTTCTCTCACTAGCACCCTTTAACAGTGACCAAGTCTCCATAACCACTCTCTCTCAGATGCATCGAATTAGTTCTATAGCGCCGCTCATACCAGTGTAGGGTGTCAGAGCACTTTGCATCACACACACATTACACAGACACAATCATACGTGTGCAAATAAGTGTTTAGGAAATGTTCCATAAGCCAAAGGAATAAAAGTGTAGGAGTCACATGTCATCCATACTGGTAGGCAGTCTAGTTTAAGAGTGCTCGGCGTGGAGAAGCACAAACTCAGAGTCGAGACAGAAAGAGAATAGTTGGGAGTTTTCTTTAATAATAAGAATCAGTTTCTAGCCAAATTAACCCTTTTTGCAACCTTAATCAATGTTCTAATGTATACTTTGTAGTGAATATGGAGTTATATGATGAAAGTTATTAGCTCTCTGTTCTATATTTGGACTTTGTTATAAATTGAAAGTAACAAAGGGATGTCTCTTTTGAAAGCAGTAACCTGCTGATCTGTTTACATCATACGCACTCTGTAATCTACTTGGTACACATTCTTTGCAGCAGGCATATTAACCCTCTGCACTAACTTCACCTCAGTCAAAACCTCAACTATACAAAACTCTGATCTCTCTCCAGAAAGAACATTAATCACAGGAGTTATCTAGACATTTTTGTGAGGCCTGGTAATTGCAGAGGAAAGGAACGCTGCCGCAGGTGCTTTGAAAACATAATAAACTTGCAAACACGGCGCCCCCAGAAAGCCAGCACCCGGTGCGGTGGCACCGGTCACACCGCCCTAGAGCCAGCCCTGCCCTCAGTCTACCTTTCTGCTGACAGACCCAGTCTCTTATGTGCAATTGAAACCGTACCTGTCAACCACAAGTTAAAAGGATTTAAATCCTGATATTCCCTATGACGCAAAAATTGAGAGATGGTAAAATGGCCAGTTACCTCTAGGTTTGGTTCTTGAACTTCTTTCAGCAACCTGGATGTGATCCTGAAGGATGATTATTGCCAGATGTCTGTAGTTGCGGCTCGCATGACTCGCAGGTGGAGGGGGTCGCGCGGGGGGGGGGGAGGAATTTAATAAAATAAAACTTACCTTACCGGGTCCCGCGCTGCCTCCACTCCTGGCTGGGTCCCGCTGCTGGAAACAATTAGAACGCAGCCTCCCTCCCCTCTCCTAAGCTAATCACAATGCTGCAATGGCAGCGTTGTGATAGGTGTGGACAGTGCCATTTTTTCGTTGTAGGCTGCAGCCTACATAGAGAAAATGTAAAGTGTGCATGACTGGTCTGACCAAACAGCCAGGGCCCACAACAGTGGGTAAGCCACTCCTCCCCGACCCGCCCACCCCCAACCAGGCATACCCTCCCGCCCGCCCCCAAGAAGGCATACCCTGCCTTCTGCCTTCTCGCAGTGCAGGAAGCAGAAATATTAAATGGTATTTAAATTACCATTTTATGTTTCTGCTTCTCGCACTGCGAGAAAGCTGTGCTCTCTCAAGAAGCTCCGCCCTAATGGAGGAGCCGCCCCTGTATGTCTGTCCTGTCAGCACTACCTGTAGAAAGGAGTCAGTGCACACGACACAAGAGGAGGCTGTATGACTGCATGCAGGAAGCAAAGGGGGGGCTGTGTGACTGCACCCAGGGAGCGAAGGGGGGCAGTATGATTGTACCAAAATACGCCCCCCCTCCACAAGGTTAGTAGATTGGAGCTGTGCTTCCGTAGAGCTGCAGAAACTTTAAACATACCTATTTCAAACTGAAATACTCTGATAAAACAGGTTCCAATTATTTTGGGCTGAAAAGGAATGATTACGAGTAAAATAAAGTGCCGCAATAATGCCGCAAAATTTCCATTTTTGTGCCGCTAAATTTCAATTTTTGTGCAGCAAAATTTGCCAATCTATGCCACAATATATCCTGGGGGGGTCTGAATACCACTGCAAGATGAACACCCGCTTCTATGTTTAGTTCAGTTATTGCAAGCATATTCCTGTGTTCTGTTTTTATATTTGTATTCTTTTAATTTAGCTTGCATATATTGTTTGCTGTATGGTGGTAGTGTCAGAAGGTAAATGCAAGAATGAGTTCGGGTATGGAGTAATGGATATATGAGTGCAATGATGAGGTATTGAGTGCCTAAACCCATTAGTGACGGAAAAACACTTTCATACATCAGCCAGACCTCTTGCCATTGCCAGTGCTCCTTTATGATGTAGCACCAAAGGGAAACGAATACACTGGTATTGCACAAGTGAGACCTGGGGGCATGCAGGTGCAATATACGTCATGATTTGTCCCTATGATAAATGAGTGCATGCAACAGTGCCTCATGCGACACTGCCACTAGGACTAAGCATGGCCAATCGATCGCTGTGTGCGCAGTTCGGTGGTGCTTCCCTGTAATTGGCTGTCTTCGTACAGTCTACTAAATAGCCATCATTTCATGGCGGCTTTCTCTAAAGACTGACGCAACAGCCAGTCATAATCAAAAGGAGCATGTGGCATCGTTGCGAAGTGTCAGAAAATGCAGGGCTTCGTTTTTTCACCCATTGCCAGTGCTTTAAATGGGCCGGTACTCACCTGTACTGAGTACCGGCAGTTCTGAATTTTCTGGCCCTCAGTACCGGCACTTCTCATTAGCCAGGGAGAGTACCAGTACCCTAATAGATGGCACTGCAGGCTCCGGTTATTTATCTCCTCTAACACAGGGTAGATGCCGCTCTGCTTCCCGGGAGCTTGTAGGGGTGCCAAGCCTCTTGCAGAGTCCCTGCTGGAGATTCCAGCAGCACCCATGTGAGTGGCCTGAGACTGCAGGGATCTAGTAGGGCCTGCCTTGCGTCACGCTGTGATTAACAGTGCAGGGTCTAGACAGACCCTTCACTGTCGATCAGGTGCCCGACGACTATTCGACTGAAAGTGCTCTCAATCAGATGTGTAAATGGGTTGGGACGGGCAGTCAGTCAGTAATCCAGTCTTATTTAGGATATTGATTGCACTGGCCGTTCTAAAGCGAGTGACAGTCCAACAAAATCCTCTGCCTTTGCCAAAGCCGTTTTTTTTCTCCATCTTTTTGTTCCGGACAGGAACTGCTTCTCTTTGTGGTTGGAAGGAGTAGGGATGCATGGAAAGAAGTAAAGTGGCAGATTAAGTTAGGATTGCCACTTATTTTCAGATAAAAATACCAGATATTTCAGTTTTGAAATCATGAATCGTCTTAGAAATGGTATTTTAACACACTTTCTGTAAAGTCATAAATCTGGTGCATTTCTTAACTTTAATTTTTCAGACGGCAAATTTAGGGGATGAGTTCAGCATGGAGGGGAGCATTTTGGGGTGGGAGTCTGTTGCTGCAGCTTTTCGATACTTGACCGCTGGTGCTGAGTCAAGACATGAAAGAAAGACTTAACCATCGCTCCTGGGACCCTTTGCAGGCAATGGTGAACGAGGGCCGTACGGGGGCATACCCTCCTTCCCCACAGCCACAAAGCGGCAAACATGTTACTTTACCAACTTGTCCAAGAAGAATCAACAAGTACCAAACGCTTGAGTAATGTTGGCAAGGAACTTTGTGGTTCAGCTGGAGCTGAGCCTACTATTCACCTCACTTTTCTGGCCATGGGTTTTTAACAGTGCATCCCACATACTCCACCAAAGGTTGGGTGCAATCTTCCATCACATAAATAGGCCTGAAATTTTGAAGGTAAACACCACATCACATGCTTGAACCTGCGATGAGGCGGGACTACATCCATGCAGGTTACATTAATCAATTCTAGACAAAACCTGAAAATCTTAGGACATCCTCCCTAGCGTTTTATGCACAGTTTGATAGTCAAGGCTACACACGAGCAGGCTACAATTCATCTTTTGTGGACAGAATCTGAGAATATTAGGCTTACCATCACATCACATGATATGACCAGAAGTGCAAACTGAGGATGTCTTGAGGAACAGCTAGCCAAAACTACTTACATGCAGGTTACACTATTAATTTCCAGACAAATCCTGCAAATGTTAGATTTTCGCCTGGTGACAGAGTACACAGTTGGCAAAGAAAACATGCAAACAGGTTGCATTTATATTTTTCTAGAAAAAACTGCCCCTTTCATGCCCCAAGGTTCAAACTCAAGGAGGGAAGAAGAGCTACCCAAAACGACATACTTACAGTTACACTAATGTTTTCTAGTCTAATCATGACAATTTTGGAGTAAAATCCTATCCCTAGCCCAGGCTTCAATGATGCACAGCTAACAAAAAGTTGAGGGTTGTATGCTGTGCGTGCAACAAATCTGTTCATGTAGCTTCAGAACATTGTTACTTAATAATAACTTGTGTGTGTGCCTGTTTTTCTGTGAGAGAAAAGGGAGAGAATCAGGACACTCAGTAGATTTTAGAGGGAATGTGTAGTGCGTGTGTGTGTGTGTGTGTGTGTGTGTGTGTGCGTGCGGGCATGTGTGTCTGTGTGTGCGCGTGCGGGCATGTGTGTCTGTGTGTGTGTTTGTGTATGCTTGAGAGTATATAGTATTGTGCCAAACAAATAACAGTATGGCATTAAGAAGCAGCAAATATTGCAAAACGAGGAACTGTTCACATATCATCCTTTTTGGGTTTTATTTTGTGTATTAAGTTAACCTGTTTTTGTTTATATAAACACATTTCTCATGTGTTTTTCATTGTTGCTGCAACTGATATAGAAGTCATTATGTATCATCATATGTTGTCCTAAGCCCCGCCCCTAGCCCCGCCCACTCGCCACGCCTCTAGCTCATATTAATGAGTACCTGCACTTATTTTTTCCCATTTAAAGCACTGCCCATTGCCTCTGCCAGGAAAATGTATTTGTTGCCCAAGTTCCCCTGCTTTTCTTTCATGAACTTCATGTAACTTCGTGAACCAGTGAACTAGCCTACACATAGCTCGCTACGTTTGAATCTTGTAGCTTTTCAAGTTGAAATCGGACTTTTAACCCGCCCCAAAAACATTTCAGTTTCAAAGCTGCGAGGACAACACAGTTTTAAGGTTAACTCACCACAAAAGAGCCCGTTCCATTTTCCGCGCCAACTAACACTTACGAGGAAATATTGCAAGTTTGCAGCGAGAAAGAAAGCTGGGGCGTAAATTTAAGACAAGGAGAAAGGTAATCCGAACTACACGAGACTTCACTCTTATAAGTGCACGGCACACCCACACACCTCTCCTCTGTCCTGGTGCTCAGGTAGTATTGCTGCGGCCTAGAAATCGGCCAGCGCCACTGTGTATGCACAGACTGGAATCTGAGGGGAACAGATTTTGCCACTTCACCATCTTTACATAAAAGAAGGACCAAACCGGAAATCTCCATATTTCCCGAGGGTCCCTCCTCCTTTACTTCTAAATTCTGGCATATGTAGGTCTGTGGAGCAGCCTCATTCGGACATGAGGAAGAACGAATTAAGCAGTAAAGCCACAAGCTCCCACGCACTTTCTCTTAATACACAATACACCGTGTTGGATTGGATATTCAGGCTAACAGGCGTGCTTTTATTTTCCTGTTCTTCACAGAAAGACCCGGATGCGGCGGTGGACGACGAGCCGACCTTCCAAGTGGTGGTTGCGATTGACTTTGGCACTACCTCCAGCGGGTACGCCTACAGCTTCGCCAAGGAGCCGGAATGCATCCACATCATGAGGTAAGCGCTGCAGTGCAGCACGCGCCGGTCCCCGGCGGACAGTGACGGATGGGTCCACTGGCAGCACGCTGCAGGGGGACGCGCGCGTACCTTCCCAGGATATGCCGCAGTCTGTCCGGGCTGCCAGAGGCTGACTGCCGCTCAGGGACATCTTAAGGATTTGGGGGGCCCTGGGCCAAACATATTTTGGGGGCCCCTGTTCAGGACACCTTTGAATTTATGATCTAATTTGAGCCCCTGTTTCCCACGCAGTTTCCGCTTCCTCAGCTGCGCTAGCGATCCAGTTTGCATCATAGGCATTAGCCTATCTATTCCCGATGTAAATGGACATGTGTCTAGCTTACAGGTGTAGGATTCAGGGTTTCCTGCCCTGCTACTACGTTTTTAATACTTTTTAAATTGTATATGTGTGGCTGAATTACTCTGTGCTTTTTATCAATTTCTCCTACCTATGCGCCCTTGCACTTTACTTGATTCTGCTTGCCAACACCTCCTTAGCTGCTCCGATTCGCATTTCGGTTTTCCTCCAGTCCTGGTCCGCTGCTGCTGATACGCCGATTGTGTGGAGGGCTGGGGCTACTATCGGGCTACTCACTTCCACCCACGCAGTTTCCACTTCCTCAGCTGTGCTAGCGATCCAGTTTGTATCATAGGCATCAGCCTATATATTCCCGATGCAAACGGATGCGCGCAGCTGATAGCTGTAGGATTTAGTGTTTCCTGCCCTGCTACTAGGTTTCTTATTACTTTTTAAATTGTATATGTCTGGCTGAATTACTCTTTGCTTTTTAATAATTTCTCCTACCTATGCGCACTTGCACTTTACTTGATTCTGCTTGCCAACACCTCCTTAGCTGCTCCGATTCGCATTTCGGTTTTCCTCCAGTCCTGGTCCGCTGCTGCTGATACGCCGATTGTGTGGAGGGCTGGGGCTACTATCGGGCTACTCACTTCCACCCACGCAGTTTCCACTTCCTCAGCTGGGCTAGCGATCCAGTTTGTATCATAGGCATCAGCCTATATATTCCCGATGCAAACGGATGCGCGCAGCTGATAGCTGTAGGATTTAGTGTTTCCTGCCCTGCTACTAGGTTTCTTATTACTTTTTAAATTGTATATGTCTGGCTGAATTACTCTGTGCTTTTTAATAATTTCTCCTACCTATGCGCACTTGCACTTTACTTGATTCTGTTTGCCTACACCTCCTTAGCTGCTTGGATTCGCATCTCGCTTTTCCTCCAGTCCTGGTCCGCCGCGGCTGATACGCCGATTGTGCGGAGGGCTGGGGCTACTATCGGGCTTCTCACTTATGCCTATGCAGTTTCCGCTTCCTCAGCTGCGTTGGTGATCCAGTTTGCATCATGGGCATTAGCCTATATATTCCCGATGTAAACGGACGTGCTAAGTGGACGTGCACAGCGGGCGCGCCGCTGGCGCCGAAGGTAAGCCTGTCTGCGCCTGGAGGCATTCGGCGCCGGCCATGCTGCCCAGTTCCCCTCCAGTGAGTTTCTTCCACTATATTGCAATAGGGAAAAACTGCTTAGCCTTAGGCGGCTACCATTATGTCACTGTACAGCCGCGGATCCGAGGTTGGAGGTAGACTTTCGATGCAATAAGTGCAACTGGACTCTCCTCCAGCCCAGGAAACTCGCACCCAATATCCTCCCACGCAACAATAAGTGTAAAAACAATAAGAAAACAGAGGACTTAAAGGCCACCCTTTTAAATTGTCACTCTATACAAAAGCATGAACCATACATTTATGGCCTACTTTTAGACTAACAGTCTGATCTTTTATTTCTCACTGAGACCTGGCTGTCTGAAGCCTCCAACCCTACTATCACCTCGGCCATCCCTACGGGTTATAACATTCTTAGGAGGAACCGATCGAATGGGAAGGAGGGAGGTGATGCCATAATTTACAATAAAAAACTAGACTGCTTAGGCTTCTGCTGTACCTTATCCCCCCATCATAGCATAGCTGGATTTCTGATTTACAGACCTCCCAGTGCTATTGGAAATGTTATTACTACGCTTAATATAGCCACCACCTCCCTCGCCTTAAAATACAACAACTGCCTCATTCTGGGATATTTCAATATACATATGGACAATGGAAAAGACCCTCAAACAATTTCCTTGTTGGAGGCGCTGCAGGCCTGGAACATGTTTCCATCTGTTTCTTTGGCCACCCATGAGAAGGGCCATACCCTAGACCAAATCGTTCACAACTTTGACATATCAGTAAACCTACCACTTCCCATTACCTAGTCTGACCACCTCCTATTAAAATTCGTCATTCCCAACTCAGCCCCTTGAGCTAACACAGGGTAGAGGGTATCTAATTACAAGACGTTCCATAAAATATCCATCCTGATGTTAGCAGACGCCCTCGGTCGTTCCTCACCAGAGCTGTCTGGCTGCCCCAACTCGGACGCCCTCTCAATAGATTCATGGCTCCGAACCAACATTGATGCAGTGGTACTGGTTGTTTGCTGCTCCTCAAAGAGGTCAGCCCCACCAGCTCCATGGTTTAACGATTCCCTTAGATCTCGCAACAGAAATTGTGGAACAATTGAACGGAAATGGCGTAAATCCTATCTACCTGAGGACAGGAAGGTGTATAAAGACACCTTAAAAGCTCATTACATTCTCGTGAAGGCAGCCAAGAAAAACCTCTTTCAAACCAAGATAGAAAATGCCCAAAATAAGAGTAAGGAAATCTTTAGCATAGTTAAATCCTTTACTGCCCTGATAGCCGGCACAAAGGAAGGGCCATGCACTGAAGAATGGTCTAAGTAAATAGTTGAATTCTTCCACAAAAAGATCTCCATGATCCAACAAGCCTTCACTAACATCTCAGAGGAAGAACTGACCTTCTACCTTAGTTCTAATAGCAAATTTCACCTCTTGGATCCTACATCTTTACTAGCTTTCCCTGAGTTTCAGCTTGAAGAGTCACTGACCCCTCTCCAAAGCATTAAGTCTGGCTCTCCTACTGACCCATGTCCAGGGAATATCTTGAACCTATTAGCTCCCACCATAAACCCCACAGTAAACCAGCACTTTAATGCTTCTCTCTCCTCAGGCAACATGCAGAAATTATGGAAGAATGCTAAAATTCTTCAACTGATAAAAAAGGCTAACGCCAAACCGAAGGACCCTGCCAACTACAGGCCAATCTCCCTTCTTCCGACCCTCTCCAGAGTACTAGAGAAGCATGTAAACAAGGCCCTCCAAAATCACATTGAAGATGGGAAGCTCCTTCATGAGTCCCAATCGGGTTTTAGGGCTAACTACAGTATGGAGTCCGCTCTGCTGGAAGTGACTGAATTTCTCAAGGGTAAGCTGGACCAGGGAGGCAAGACTGTTCTGATACTGCTCGATAAGTCGGCAGCCTTCGATATGGCCCCACATGAGAGGCTCCCGGAGAGACTTGCTAACATCGGTCTGGGGGGGGGACCGCCTTTACAATGGATGTCATCCTTCTTGGAAAATAGATCTCAGGACATCTGGCTCCCCCCTTTCTCATCCCCAGTTCCGGCCATGAATGTAGGTTTCCCTCAGGGCTCCATTCTCAGTCCTACCCTTTTTAATATATATCTATCCCCCTTGCATTTCTGGTAGAGGAAGAGGGCGCCAAAATTGTTTCCTATGCTGATGACACTCAGCTGATTTTTACGTGTGAAAAAGGAACCGACTTTGACGGGGCAATGATTAGGTCTTGCCTCACAAAGGTTTTTTAACTGGCTTAAGATCAATCAGCTGAAGTGCAATCCTGACAAAACTGAAGTTGTTTTCTTTTGTAATCCATAAACGCCTGACTGGAGCGCTTGGCGGCCAAAAGATCTGCCACCCCCGCCCGCTGAAAAGGAGAAAGTCAAAAACGTAGGAATTGTCATAGACAAGACACTCTCCATGTGCTTTCAAATTCAAAATCTAAATGGCACTTGCTTTGGCATACTCTGGATGCTAAAAAAAACTCCTGCCACTGTTTTCCGCTTGAGAGCAGAAAGATCGTTGTGTAGACTCTGGTGACATCAAAGCTTGACTATGTCAACAGCTTGTACCTCTGTCTTCCCAAATGCCTTATCCAGCGCCTACAAGTGGTACAATACGCGGCGGCCAGAGCCATCCTGAGACCTAAACCCAGATCTAGTATGACCCCTATTCTAAAGTCTCTCCGCATAAAATAACGGATCGGCTTCAAAGCGATGACCATCTTCTTTAAAGCTTTCCATGGCTTAGGAGCCGGCTACATAAATAAGCTTGTTAATCGCTACACAACAGCTAGACCCCTAAATTCTTCCAATGCCAACCTGGCCATCATGCCTAAAATATGCAGTGCCCGCATTGGAGGCAGATCCCACGGCTTTCTAGGCCCAAAATTGTGGAATAGCCTCCCTGAGTCTCTGAGACTAACCACAGACCTACTCTCTTTCATGAAAGAACTTAAAAACCTGGCTTTTTGATAACTGATGGGTCTTTTACGCATGTTTTCCTCCCACTGTCATGCGTCAGGACTCTCTAGTCTGAGTAGCTGCGCGCTTTATTAAATACACAATTTCATTTCATTAGGTCCCTGACAGTGCAAAGGAACACTCGTCCAAATTCTAAGCGCCTTATTTATGAGGCTTTGCTTCACTTTTATGCCGCTGGTGCGTCACTTTTTGTGACGCACTGGCAGCATAAAATATGTGTAATGTTACGCCCTATTTACAAAGTGACGCATCTAGGCAGATGCTTCACTTTGTAAACCCCTGCACCGCATTGTACCTGCGCCAGGCATAATGTATGCAGGGTGGGTGTTGCCCCGCAAAATGCCTCGTAGAAGTGCCGCATTGAAATCTATGAGAACTCAGTGCGCCACTTCTAGGACGCCATTGCGTCAATATCTTACACCTGCCACACAGCAGGCATAAGACTGATGCAGGCCCTTTCACATGGGGCTTGCTCCATGTGAAAGGACACATTGCTGGAGTTGCGTATATTTTCAGACACACCCCAGCAATGCATCACTTTTGCGCATACAGATTTGTCAGAAATACTGACATATCTGTAACTCCTTGCGACATGATGCGTCATACAGTAAATATGACACATCCATCATTTCGCAACGAGGGCGCACTAAGAAGTGACGCATCCCTGTTTTCACACAGCGATGCATCACTTCTCATAAATAAGGCCCTGAATGTGTTTACATCTAATATTCAGGGATAGTTATGTGTGTTTTCAATATTGTAACACAGCAGCAGCTCACCAATATTACTGCAAATAATCTCTGTGACGCCCTCCCATTTCTTATATGTTAGGCCTTCTTTTGATCTAAAATAAACGTTTTTTATGTATATTGCATGAAACATAAACACAAAATTTCTCTGCAAAATGGCTGTACTAGACTCTCACACATCAGGTACATAAGAAATAAATGAAAGGAAAACAGAATTTAAAACAAACTGTTTAGGAAATATTCAAGGTCATTAGGGCAAAACTCTGGAGAATGGAGCTGACTGTCAGGGGGCCCCCTGAAAGGCTGGGGCCCTGGGCCAGAGCCCACTTTGCCCATGCATTAAAACGTCTCTGCTGCCGCTGTCTTTACACACTTGGAACCTGATTCGCGAAGTGACTCAGCGCTTGTGGTGCCGGGAGGCCTCGCAGTCGTGGAGGAAGAGTCTCCGCCCTCCTGGCGGAATCTCCGCCATTAGAATTCTCTGGGCCAAGACGGCTGGGCCTCCGTCAGAGTGAATCAGGCCCTGACTGACTAGAGGGACCTGCAACTAAGACATCATTATTGCATTGGCCATTTTGGGGGAGCCAAAGGGTTTCTGGATATATTATCTACTTGCCAAATGTCTGTATGTGGCCAAAAAGAAGCAGAATTTCTCAGCTATCGAAAGTACCAATCAGCATAATGATATAAATCACGTGACTGTAGGCCCTATCAGTACCTCACATGGAATTACAACACTGAACACTAGGCCCAGATCCGAGGGAATGCAAGTGTGGCTTTACCTAAATCTAGATTACAATAAATAAATGATGGCATATAACTGAGTGACTTTTCAGCACTGTGCCATCATTAGGCTCACTAGCATATACGTATCGTAATGCAGACATACCAATGAAGGTGCTGCGTTGTCAGTAACTCCAGTCTGGGGCATGCATTTCAAGGTCCTTGCTTTCGTTGGGTTGTCGACGATGCTCATCCTGCTAACGGACCTGGCTCCTAAATTCAGTCTGCCGTTGGCCAGCACCAATAAATCGGTAGGCCGTAGTTTTGCCATGTATTTAGCAGCAGAGAGGTTGTAGCCATGGACACTTGGGCATCTCCGTGTGGACCAAGGACCGTGCTCTCTCGGTGTTGAAGGAATTATTCAGCTCCTAGTAGGGCAAACTGACGGCCAAGGTGGGCCCTGTATAGTAACGCCTGAGGTGATTTCATAGCCCATTGGGTGTGATGTGAATGTTGAGCATGTTGATTGCAAGGGCGTAGATTCAGGGGGGGCTTTGGGTATGCCCCCCCTAAATAAATGCATTCTTTGCTTGAGAGTTGGGCCTGGGGGCCCTGAGTCAGGTCTCCTATGCCTTTGTTGGTTTTTCTTGACATTTTTGTTTGACAAAAAAGGATGTAGCTTTTTTTTTCTTAAATCCGCAATTTAGGGGCCCATTTAATGCAAATTAGTGTTGAACCTGTTTCTCACGGAACAGTGTATCCAAATCCTCCCACCTTCGCCATACTGTTTTTAGTTTGGAAACATTACGATTCACACACCCTGAATCTCACTGACTAAACTATGCCCCTGGTTGATTGGTTGCATACCTTCAGGCAGGCGCGCAACACCCATTGGGCTCACCAGGCTTCAGCCTCCCCCCCCCCCGTCATGTGTGTCAGCCCGGCTGAGACAGCCTCGCGGGCTGGCGTCCGTCTAATTGCAGCCGGACCCGAGTACTTCACAGGTCTTTAAAAGACCATTTACTCGTTAATGAGGCTTTTGTTGTGTTTTCACCCCTTCTTACAGCCACTCTGCCTATGGCTGGAAGACTTAGCACCCCCCCCCCGAAATCTCTTTCACCCCCCCCCGAAATTTGGCTCTAGTTGCCCGCCTGCCTTCAGGTGATTGACCTATAAAAGTTGCTTTTGTGTTTAAGAAATGATTGGCTTTGTCATGTCAGTGATACTCCTGAATATTAGTCTGCTGATGTTATTAAAGAGGGTTGCTATTAAAGCTTGTGAGACTATTTTTAGGCCCATATGTATCAAATTAGTAATTGAGATTTCCAAATTGCAATTATCACTGAATCGCAATTTGGACATAATAATTACTAATGTATGAAACTTTTATTTTTAAAATAGCGAATCCTAGTGGCTCACAAATCGACCTGTTGCATGAATATTAATGAGGTAGGTTGCAATTTGCAAATCACTAGGAATCCACGCCATCACAGGGATGGTGGCCTGCTGAGATCAGCAGACCACCATGTCTGTGATTGCTTTCAAATAAAGCAGTAATTTATTTTTAAAATAACCTGTTTTCTTTAACCCCTTCCATATGCCCGTCGGCCAACAGCCGTCGGGAGCACTACCTCGGTAGTGTTGCGCACGTCCGTTGGCTGACGTGGCCCCGCCCACTTAATAGAACGCCCGCACCGCGGCAGAATTACCGTCGCGGTAAACGGGTTAAAGGAAAACAGAATGCATTTTAAAAGAAAAGTTTATTTTTTTTCCTTTTGTTTGTTTGTTTAAGAAGACTGCTGTGGACCGCTGCCTCCTTGTAAACAAACTTTTTATTTTACATCCACAAAGGGGAAGGGGTCCCCAAGGGACCTCTTTCCGTTTTGGCAATGCATTACTACTATACTTCTGTAGTCAGTAAATTAATGTTTTGCAACCAGAATTTGGTCGCCAAACCTTAATACATACCATTCCGATTCAGTATTTGGAAGGGACGCCCCTACCGAATAGGTTTTTGGTCGCAAACCAAAATTGTGATTTGGTAACATGATTCGGCAAAGTGCTACCGAATTGCGGTTTGGGTTTGATGCATACCAAAATGCTTTTTTCCAGTCACAAACGTGCAGATTCTGCAATTCGGCACGTGTGCGACCACAAAAAGACTTGATAAATCTGGCCCTTAGTGAGGTTGAAAAAGGATGTGCAGGAAGTCAGAGCTCAGAAGGAGGGTGTTTTCTTTTCAGTCAGAGAGGAAGTTAGACAGAGGGGGCTGCTTGTGAAAAGACTGAGACATTGGTAAAGAAGGAAAACCTCTGGAGTGCAGTGGTCTGATTGAGCTGAGATGAGTGTCGGGTCATCAACGCTGACTTAAATCATCAGTATCATCTTTTTAACATGTCGCTATTTATATTGCTGATGAAATGTATTATTCAAATGTAATGTGCCACTTCTTTTTAAAGTGTCCCAGCAGCTTTGGGTAATGGCCTATGATCCAGGGTCGCCTGTGCCAGCCAGACAGGGTCACAAATAGTGGTGACTTGTTGTGTGTGCGCGCACTTCAGTGTGTGTCTGTCTGTCTCCAATCATGCCTGTCCATTATGGTTTAAATCTCTTTATTGGTTTTGTAACCAACAAACAGAAAGGAGAAAGACACCAAGCTCTATTACATCAACAAGTAAGACCCTACTAACGGGGCCGCACATGCTATAGAATGTCAACAATCAACCTCCCTCACTCCCACCCCCGGACCTGGTGACTTCTCAAAATGAAAAGGAAAGAAGGAAAGAAAAGGAAGGGAAGGGAAGGGGGAAGAGGAGAAAAGGGAGAAGGGTCTCGCTCCATTCGGCACCTCGAGTCACCCCGGTTGGTGATCTCCACATGGAGGTTAAGAGGGGCCTTGGGTCTCGGTCAGCCTCAGGAGCCGCAGGTATTTGGGGCAAGTAAGATCCCTGAACTCTAATGTCAACAAGGCAAGGAATGCACCCCATATTTTGGAGAAAGACACACTAAGGTTAGACAGTGAGAGGGAGATGTGTTCCATTCCTAGGATACGCCATAGCCGGTGCAGCCAGCCTAAGTGTGTGGGTAGTCTATCTGAGCCTCAGTCAGATAGGATGTTCTGTAAGGCTGCCCTCAGGGCCAGACCGATCTGTCTGCCTCTCTTCGACTTGAGAGGGAAAGTGAGGGGGTTGGGGAGCCCTAAAACAATGTATGCTGGAAATCTGGTAAGCTCCATGTCGAAGTGTGTATCTGCGAGTACTTGCTCCCAATATTTCTGTATTTTCGGGCAGTCCCAAAGAATGTGCAGCAGAGTACCAGTATGTCCACAGTGGCACCAACACTCTGGTGCTTTGGAGGGATTATAGCTATGCAGTCTGTGGGGGCTATGACATCAATAGGTAGCGATTTTGGTCGCAGTTTCAATGCTAGCCATGTTGTGAGCTGTGTGGCGTGCCCGGTAGCAAATGTTGCCCCACTCTCTTACTGTTAGTTCCCTACCTATTTCCGTCTGCCATTGGAGTTGGCCTCTAAGCTTGGAGATCTCCGTGGAAGGGCATATCAGTCGATACAGTTCTGAGATCATGCTCTTATCAGATGTCTTGGCTAGAAGCCAACGTTCAACAGAAGTAAGATGTCGCTCTGCTCCGTTGCGTACGGAGGGGTGTATTACCCAGTGACGGATCTGCATGTAATGCCATCGCTCAGACTCTGGGAGTGCAACATTCGTATGTAGGGTCTCAAAGGTAAGGGGGCCATCTGTATCAAATAAATGGTCTACTGACCTGCAGTCTGCCCGATTCCATATATGAAGCACTGGATCCCGGAAACTTGGGTCGAAGTTCGGGTTTCTGAAACTGGGTGTGAGAGGCGAAGGGAAAGATGTCAGGTCCCTCTGCGTCGCTAACCCATCCCACCCCATACTATATAACAGTCCGTTATGATGGTTAACAACACCAGGGGCAGCCCTACTAACCCAGAACCTGGGGCAACTAAACCATATAGAAACCACGATGGTTCCAGGAGGTAATACTCATATATAGCATAGATTAACAAAAAGAATGAAGCTAAGAAACTGTGTCCAACACAGGATTTTCGAAGAAGTTAAGATTATTATTATATAGTGGTTAGTTTCTTAGCTTATTTTTTTTCTGGAGTTTTATATAGCGCAAACTTGAGCAGAAGTAGTATCGGAGCGCTTTACATTAGTACCAGTTGCATTACTGACAGACACATTAATTTTTTTTTTTGTGAGGCTCGGGGAGATTTAGTGTTTTGCCCAGAATCACAGGATGTCAGCGTCCCTGCCAAGACTCGAACCCTTGTTACTCTATGCTATATATGATTATTACCTCCTGGCACCTTTGTGGTTATGATAGCATCAAATTGGTTTCCTTATAGCTAAGGATGACACGTTAGTACACATCTCTTTTCAAGATACAGCACCACACGATATTCAGAATAGGATTTACCACCTTAAAAATGGTTAAGCCCTCTTTCACATTTTCGTTCCAGAATTCCACCTAGTCTCAATAAAGACAGTTACATTTTTTTGTCAGAGCACCCAATTATTATGCTAGAGAAAACAAGTTATAGATCTTTACCAATCGGAGAGGCAGTTTAGGTCATTAATGGAAAGTAAAATAAACCTTAGGTGTGAAAACAATGACTGCCTCAGTAAAATAATTGCATTTCCTTTTGAGCTAATGCATATAGTTCACTTCAAAAGAAAACACTCCCTACCAATTGAAAGAAGTATGTTACCTTAACATTTTTGACTTAAATATGTACAATACCTCAGAGAATTATTGAGAATTCGCCATACTAGAATTGCCAGGTGTTTTAGGAACTTGAATATCAACAGAAAAGCAGCTTCTAATTGGAGCAAGCACTTGCAAAGCCAACCAGTCTGGCCTTGCCAAGATGGGATGATCGTTAACTTTTTTTATTGCAAACAAATGCCACAAAAATAATAAGGAGAAAAAGAAACCATGTCATATAAATGTTGGACATATATATGCAATACAAATTCAAATAACAAAAACCAACCATTTAAATAAGTGTTAATAGAACAGTGTGGGTGCTTTGTAGCAGTGATGAGTACTTTGATCAGGTATAGAAAGCCTTTTGAGTTTTAATGCACATCACAGCAAGCAAACTATGAATCTTATTGGCAGAAAGCATAATTACAATTTGGCTTTGAATTACTGTACGATGGTGATTCAGTTTAAATGCACGGATTAATAAAAATAATAAAAAATGAAGAACAATGGAAAGAAAAAAGCATTGGCGAAATAAACTATTTGCCCACCAACCCTGGCAATAAAGTGCACTTCTTTTTAGGTGGATGTGCACAGATTATCAAGCAAAGTGCCATCACTTAAAGCATAAGAGATCCAATGGTTGAAGTGAGAAGATCACTTCCCCATGTGGTATGCTGTGGAATCAAAAAAAGAGTTGCAGTTAAACAGGCCAAAGGATGACGAGAGCTTACCCACAGCCCTTCTTTGTGTGTATATATATATATATATATATGTGTGTGTGTATGTGTTTTTATTAAAGTGTTTTATGTCTGGCCTTTAAGACAGCTTTAGCTGTCTTACCACACTATTGTTTTAAGGAATATATACACATGATACATATATAAATAGGGGCTTTTTGTCAACCCTCTTCGTTCATTGGTTTGTATAGTTATCATTCACTCTTTGTTTCCACCCACCACATCATGGTTCGCCCACTTCACTCATTAGTTTTTTCCTATTTGTATGTGACGTCATTCTGCAGTGCACAAAGTGCACATTCTCTGCAAGTAGTTCTCTTCAGTGCCAGTGCTTTCATGCCCTGTCCCATCCTCCTTTTAGCGCTTCACTGCAGTACTGTTAAATATCAGCCGCCACTAGTATCACGCATTACATTATAAATGCCATGCTCCGTTGGTCAGCGCATTCAGTGAGGGCCGAGTAAGGCTTGGACCATGAGCGTTACGGCTTAACACGAAGCCTGCGGTCTGCCCCACACAACTGAGGACCAATGTAGTGCCACAATGCGTGACAAAGAAAGTAGAAATAGTACTTAAATAACAGCACTTGCAGAGGAGGGACACTAATTAAGTTTAATCAATCGGTAGTTGAGCGGTGCTCCACGCAAGCCACAGGAAGTGATGTATCGCGACGTCAGCCGAATCAGAAGGCAGCAAAAGAGAGTGATTATGCTCCTAACCAATGGCGAGTGTGGGCGGACTAAAAGCCCCTTCTGAGTTTTTTTGTTAAACACTATAGATCGTTGCCATAGCGACAGCGCATGCGCGCTGCCTGCCGGCTCGACCGAAAAATGTGTTAATTCACAACAGGCTAATGTGTAGCTCCTGACTCCTGTGATATGAGGACTTGTACCTCACCCATGTGGACCTTTAAGGTCTAAAATCTGTTACCAGAGTCTTAGTATGTAAAGGAAGCTGCTATAAGAGTTGTGTGACATATCTCACTTCATATGGTCCAGCCTTTAAATCGCACATCTCCTTTCCGGTAAACAGATCATTTCATGGGCAGTGGAGTTACACACAATGATGTGCCCTCTAAATAATATATGCGGGTTCACTGTGACTTCTGCGCTGTATATGAGTTACTTCCAGCTAAAACATATTATATTTCACTTTTAACTACGTGGGCTCTATTGCTGTTGTTAAATGGGGTCGGCCATTCTTGTGACAGGCTCTTTTGATTCTATTGCCAGTGGTCGACCATATTCGTCAATTTATAAAAATCTCCGGACAAAAATCAGGGACTCCGAAAAATATGAAGATTTGAAACAAAAAAAACACAGTTCACACCGCACAAGCCAAGCTAAGCAACCACATGTTTAGTTTTGACCTATACTCTGTGCCTTTTTGCGTCTGGTCAAAGCTATGCTACTCTGACGTCTGTAATGATACAGAAACATGTGTCAGCAGCTGCTCGAGTTATCAATCACCCAAAAATAAAGAATGCAAAGGATAAACATAAAAATGAATAGCGTGTGTGTGTGTGTGTGTGTGTGTGTGTGTGTGTGTGTGTGTGTATGTGTGTACATATGAATTACGAATGCTCCCAGCCTTCCTTGGGACCACTTCCACCAGGCGGGGTTGGTGCGGACAGGCAGGCGCTGGACCCGCTATTATATTAAGAAATCCTTACATCTTGCGTCCATAAGGCAAAGTCGCACTCAAGATTTAAGGAAGCGAAAAACTTTATTGACTGACGCGTTTCAACCTGACGGTCTTCGTCAAAGTCACTGTGACTTATGGACGCAAGACATAAGGATTTCTTAATATATATAAATTTATATATGTCTAAAAAAAGGCTTCATCAGATCTGATCCACAGCACATATTTACTGCAGAATAGTAAGACAAGGAAGCAGAGCGGGATAAATTATATATATCACCTCCTCTGATGTTTTCAGGCACATGGTCTAAACCGTAGAACTGTAATTGGTTCCTATTGCTAGAATGTTTTTCGGCATAGTGTCTCGCCACTGGGTATGATGCATCTTTTTTCGCTATTGCTCCTTGATGTTCTAATATGCAAATTTTCAAGGGGTGTATTGTGCTGCCTATATAACATAGGCCGCATGGGCAGGTCAGGCAGTACACTTCATATTGGGTACTACAAGTGATGAATTTCTTAATTGTTCTTTTTATCTTTACATCTGGGATACTGTAGGAGAGGACCCTCTTACTATTAGAACAGGCCTTACATTTCCCACATGGGAAGAAACCCCGCATTTCTCTCAGGGTTCCCATACCCTGGGATTCTTTCTCAAAATGGCTCGTCACCAATTTGTCCCTCAGTGACCGTGCTTTCTTAAAGGTCACCAATGGATATGTAGCAATATCTTAATTTATGACATTGTCAGTTTTTCGAATATGCCAGTTTTTTCTGAGCATATGTTTCAGATGATTGGCCTCTGCCGAATAGGTGGTTATCATCCTAAACTTGCCCTCTTGTGTTTTAACTGACTTATTTTTGGCCAGTAGATTATCTTTGAGAAGATGATATCTGGAAACTCCTCTTACTTTTATTAAGGTATTTTCCAGGAGCGTGGGATCAAATCCTCTTTTTACAAATCTATGCACACATTCTCGGGCTGCTGTTTCAAAATCACATGAGCGTGAGCAGTGGACCTGCTGAATTTCAGATGCAAGAATCGAACACATATTGGAAAGGACAACTTAACTAAAGAGGATAAGACAGCCCTAAAAAATCTAATGGAAGATAGACTGACCATTATAAAACCCTCTGATAAAGGGGGAAACGTGGTGTTACAAACCAGAATACAATATCGGGAGGAAGCTCTCCGACAATTATCGAACAGGAAATACTATGTTGGGAGTACACGTGAAATGTTTTTGACGAGTGTAGGTGAATATGAAACTCTTGTGAAGACGTGGAATACCAGAGGAATGTTGGGAATGGATGAACATCTTTTGCCTGCGGTGTATGAATCCAGTAGCAGCAATATTCTACCACATTCCAAAACTGCATAAAGATGATGTACACCCACCAGGTAGGCCGATAGTTTCTTCCCAGGGAAGCCTAACTGAACGCATGTCTATGTTCATAGACTATTTTCTTTTTCCATTCGTAGTTGAGTTGAAATCTTATGTGAAGGACACTAAGGACTTTCTGAGTAAAATCTCAGACATATCTTGGGATCCTGCATATCTATTAATGGTGTTGGACATTGCAAGTTTGTATACCTGCATCAACCATGAGTATGGTTTAAAGGCCCTGCAACACTTTTTGATTAAGAGACAATTGAGATTCGCTGAACATAATGTAATGATCCTGGAGTTTACAAAATTCTGTCTCATGAACAACATTTTCTTGTTTGAAGATACATATTTCAGACAGGTGTCGGGAACGGCGATGGGCACCTGCTTCATCCCCAGTTATGCAAACTTGTTCGTAGGCTGGTGGGAGGAGCAGGTGTCCAGAACCTATGAATGTGACAATCATGCAGGCAGGGTCATCAAATGGTATCGTTATATTGATGATCTATTTATAGTGTGGCAGGGCGATTTGGAGTCTGCTAATGGCTATATTAATGAATTGAATAATAATGATCTGAACTTATACTTTTCGGGCACAGTAATTCCAGTGGCAGTGGACTATCTGGACCTGAAGGTATTTGTAACGGAGGGGCAAATACACACTGCCCTACATCGAAAGACCACGGCAGGGAATTCAACCTTGCATGCGACCAGTAACCATCCACCAAAATTGATACAAAGCATCCCTTATGGAGAGCTATTGCGATTAAAGCGTAATAGCTCACGCTCATGTGATTTTGAAACAGCAGCCCGAGAATGTGTGCAAAGATTTGTAAAAAGAGGATATGATCCCACGCTCCTGGAAAATACCTTAAAAAAAGTAAGAGGAGTTTCCAGATATCATCTTCTCAAAAATAATCTAGTGGCCAAAAATAAGTCAGTTAAAACACAAGAGGGCAAGTTTAGGATGATAACCACCTATTCGGCAGAGGCCAATCATCTCAAACATATGCTCAGAAAAAACTGGCATATTCTAAAAACTGACAATGTCATAAATGAAGATATTCCTACATATCCATTGGTGACCTTTAAGAAAGCACGGTCACTGAGGGACAAATTTGTGACAAGCCATTTTGAGAAAGAATCCCAGGGTTAGGGAACCCTGAGAGAAATGCGGGGTTTCTTCCCATGTGGGAAATGTAAGGCCTGTTCTAATAGTAAGAGGGTCCTCTCCTACAGTATCCCAGATGTAAAGATAAAAAGAACAATTAAGAAATTCATCACTTGTAGTACCCAATATACAGTTTACTGCCTGACCTGCCCATGCGGCCTATGTTATATAGGCAGCACAATACACCCCTTGAAAATTCGCATATTAGAACATCAAAGAGCAATAGCGAAAAAAGATGCATCATACCCAGTGGCGAGACACTATGCCGAAAAATATTCTAGCAATAGGAACCAATTACAGTTCTACGGTTTAGACCATGTGCCCGAAAACATCAGAGGAGGTGATAGGCTGAAAAAATTGCGAAGGTTAGAGTCACGCTACACAGTGGACTGCCAGACAAAGTCTCCAAGGGGTCTAAACAGTGGGGAGGAGTTAGCATCAAATCTGGGTATCTGAAGCGAGACTTATGAATTCAAGGGAACATAGAAATAAGGTGTACACTAATGGAATTGGCAAATAGAGGAGAGAGATGAGAAGATAATGAATTTTAATACATCTAGTATAAAGATTTTATTGAATTACATTGGAATTTTGGAATTTAATTTTGTGGAGTAGTTGTTGATTGTCTATTAAAGTTGTGATAAAAGAATAGGAAAGTAACATGCCAGAATGAGTAAAATGTGTTACATAATAATAAGGGACATAAGCCGATCCACGGCGAGATGAATTATGAGCTAATAAGTATATGTTGCAATAGACGGACTTAGTGATTGCTATTAGACCTGTATAGAGTAAAATGACTTTGCTTAGTAATGTGGTATTAAGCGATGTCTAAGCCGATACACGGCACGTGAATATTATGATTTACGATCATTGTTTAGCAATTTAAAAAGCTGTAATTTTACAATCCTAAAGCAATGAATATTGAATCACTGTAGACTTGTCTCTTCCATTTGAAGTACAAAACAATAGAAAGTAACAAGGATGAAATGTTAAATTGCACATTACAAAATGGCGCATACAGCGATCATATGGATGTAGTCCCTTTTCTCTTGTAACACATCTGATGTATAGTGTGTATAAAACATGGCGGCCTCCCGGTGTGTCGACAAACACCGAAGAAGGCAGGACGCCGAAACGCGTTTGTTTGGTTCGGAATAAAGATCCCGAGAGAGCGTTCCTCATGAGTGCTTATTTCTCTTTTATATTTGAGAATGAGAGCTGTGATAATTTGTGGAGGGTACCGCCACATTTAAAGCACCCATCCGTGAGTGAGTTCCTGATTAAAGGTGCAATCGGAGCGTTTATATATATATATATATATATAAATATATATATATGCATACACATTCAAAGATATATATTCATATTTAAATATATATATATATTTTATATATAAAAAATACAAAAATTAAAGTAATGTTATAGTTTGGTGAAATGTTCAGTAACAATTTAACCTTTTAAACTCTAAGAACCACATACATTGATAAATTGATCAGTTATAGTAACTATAACTTTTGCCCTCACCATGCACTGCTAATTGCGCACAAATTACATCACTTATGGCATCTTCTATGATATAATTGATAATATCATTGAAACATTTGCAATTAAATTATTGATGAGAAAACTATTAGTGGCTAGGGCGTGAGTTATAGTTACCTTAAGACTTGAGATATTATATATATATATATATATGCTGCATGATAACATCGATATTTTTCACAAACTATCTGTTTCAGGGATCAAAAAACTATACTCATCTACCCTGCGTGAAAAATTTAAATACACAGCACGGAACAATTGCTACTTCCAACTTGTTAGCAAATTGCAAGCCGATAATAACATCATTATACGTCAATCTGACAAGGGGGGCAATGTGGTGCTTTGGCCTAGAGACCTATATCTGGAGGAAGCCCACAGTCAACTTAATGATCCCCTTTGTTACAGACGCTGTGATGCAGCTACAGTGAAGGTAGCCAGAACTGAATTCTATTCCCACCTTGTTGCCTGGAGGAGTACAGGATTACTTAGTCAAGATGAGCTGAAATTTCTTAAAAATGACTTTCCAGTAATTCCTGTCATGTATTTTATTCCTAAGATACACAAGAACTCTGAGAAGCCGCCAGGCAGGCCAATCATCTCGGCACGAGGTGGACTTTGTGAGAATACCTCTGTATATATTGATGCCTTTTTGCAGGAACATGTTAAGACTTTGCCATCATATGTGCAGGACACAAGCGATTTTTTAAGGAAAATAGCCGGGTTTAAATGGGACCCTTCTTTTTGGTTGGTTACACTGGATGTAACCTCCCTCTACACCAGCATCCATCATTCTGATGGTGTAAGAGCAGTCCAGCACTATTTGGGGACCCGACCTCTTCACATGGTCAACCACAACAAAATGTTGTTAGCTATGATTTCCTTTTGCCTGCACAACAATTTCTTTATGTTTGGCAATCAATTCTTTCAGCAGGTCAGAGGTGTTGCCATGGGGGCCACCTTCTCTCCCAGCTATTTCTGTCTCCACATGGGCTACTGGGAGGAGCTGGTCCTCTATGGTCAACATCGTGATATCCTGTCAAAACATGTAATCCATTGGTATCGTTTTATAGATGATATTTTCATGGTTTGGCAAGGCACAAAACAGCAGATCCTTGACTTCATCGAGGCTATCAATTCCAACACCCTCAATCTTGGCTTCACCTCAGACATCAGTCAAGATAGAGTGTTCTTCTTGGATGTTGAAATCTTCATTGATTTTGGTAAACTCAATACACGCCTGTTTAGGAAACCTACCGCGGGCAATACGGTTCTCCATGCCACAAGTCACCATCCTGTGCATCTTATTCGCAGCATTCCCTACGGGGAGATGCTGCGTATTAGGCGCATCTGTAGCACAGAGTCTGATTGCCTAGCGGCACAAAACTTGAGCAAATCACGTTTCCTAGCGAGGGGCTACTCTGCTCCAACGATTGACAATGCCATTCGCAAGGCTAACTGCTTGTCTAGAGAGGAGACTCTGATCAACAAGGGATCAATTGCTACACCAGTTCACACCAGGGAACCAGTTAGATTGATCTGGACATACAATCGTCAACACCAAGCACTCAGAAAAATTCTGAAGAAAAATTGGAGCTTGGTTTGTAATGACCCTGTCATTGGGGATCTAATGGCAGCTAGTCCAAACATCACCTTCAGGAAAGCTCGCTCTATGAGCGATGCTTTAGTCAAATCTAGTCCTGAGTTAGATTCCAATACAACCTGGATGCAGTTTTGTAAAGGCTTCAAAAGATGCCCCAACTGCAAAGCGTGTAGACAGGGAGTCAACAAGACGCAGTACACGATCCCGTTCTGCGAGATTCCTCGTTCCATCACAAAACCACTCACTTGTAAGACCGAGTACGCGGTGTATGTGCTGGAGTGTCCGTGTGGCCTGCAATATGTGGGTAGTACCAAGTTGCAGGTCCACAAACGGATACTCCAGCATATACGGGCAATCAATGGTAGTGATGCATCTTATCCGGTGGCACGCCACTTCAAAGAACTACACAACAACAAAAGTGAACTATTAAAGTTCTTTGTCATAGATGCAGTGCACCCTTTAAGACGTGGTGGCAACAGAGAAGCATTGCTTCGTGCCCTAGAAACGAGATATATCCTCGAGCTAGACACTAAGACACCGCAGGGCCTCAATTCCAGTGAAGACCTCTTCACTTGCCTTTAAATTGGGTTGTATTAAATTTCACTCCCTATGTGTTAAGCTGCATTGCGTGTTGGTCACACCTCCTCTACCCACTGTTGGTTTTAACAATTTCAGATGACACATCTTTAGATATACTTTGTATTTTATATGTCTTCTCTGCATGTAGACATACTTTGACATTTGTCAGAATATTGGTTAAAACATGGACTAGAACAAGGGCTCCTTTATATGCACTTTATAGTAACCTTACATGTTATTTTAGGACTTGTAGGTTGCACAGCGTCTCCAAAGCAGGTATGAGTAATTGTGCAAGATGTCCTGGTCGATAAATCAGTGCTCAAATTGCCAGGGTGCGTCTAACTCAAATTTGTTGGATTATACCCACTTGGGTTTGATTTTATCTGCTTAATATTGCACATTGGATGTCCGCTTTGTATTTGTAGGAAAGCATTATTATTCAATTTGGTTAGAAACAACTTTATTGCTTTCCGTTATACGTGCACGTAATCAAAGTACAACACACAAAAAAATGTTGTTTTAAACATAAGTTACTTGCCATTATTGATGAAATGATTTTACTACATAATAATTTTATCACATGAAATTTGCTCTTTAGCATTTTAAACTGTTTGACGCAGATGCTTTTGACTTTATTGCCCTGTTGTGACGTTTTCCAATGTTTAAGCAACCTTTCTATGTCTATTTATGCAGTGTTTGAATCAGCCAATTGTGTCATTCTATCAATTAGCATTTTGCACTTTAAAAAGCGGGATCACAACTCCCATGGCGTCATGTGATCAAGGCCTCTGGGGAGGCTGAAACGCGTCATGCAGGCGGTGCTGTGAATTTAAATAAAGAAAATCTACTCACTCGCTATCAGGGTCGGTTTCCGTTTGTTCCCGCTCTCCTTCAGGATAGTTGGTGTGCAGGAGTGTTCCAGGCGGATTCTCGTCATATATATATATATATATATATATATATATATATATATATATATATATATATATATATATATATATATATATATATATATATATCAAAGGAATCTCCACTCCACTGCAGGTAAAAGAGCACGCACGCGAGGACCATAAAGGTAAAGGCTTCTTTATTGAATTAAGCCTCCTCCAACCCAGCACCGAGAGACGCGTTTCTCCTGTCACAGCAGGCTTTCTCTGTCTGATATATATTGGATTTTTTATGCTAAATAAAGTGTGTGGAGATCTAGTGGTGTCTACACCTGGTCCTTCGTGGATTATAGGACAACGGATGGTGGGTATATATAGATAGATAGATAGATCAATTGTGGATCTTAAGTAATCTCAGTTTTAATGTCCTGCAATCTTCAGACCAACGTGTTTTGACTATAAAGTCTTTTTCATGGTTAGTCCATCGTTTCTGTCTCTTATATATACTTCAGTCCGTCATGCCCATTATGGAGCCTTCTGGGAATTGTGGTCTTATGAATAGTGGAGACAATGAATAAAAAGCCTAAACAATGAAAATAAATAAACTAAATTACGTCACATCAGAAAAAACTAGACATTCTTATTTGGAGACTGTTCACTGCAACATTGATCAGTTCAGGGCTATATAGCAGACCAGTTCGGTGTTGGGCGTTGTTACTTCAAATGCATATAATAAATATTCTAATCTCAGCTCAGTGCCAATGTATTTACTCATTGCATATTTGGCTCTATTGTGACTGGCTCTTGGACAATAAAATATTATTTACAGCATATTGTTCACTGATATATTGAATGCTGGTATAACCTTTACTTGATTCAGATGGTATGGTCTCGGCTCAGTGCCCTTCAAATAGATCATTTTTCTATATTGATGTTATAGAATTGTCCAATTTTCAACTAATATTGGATTACATTCATTAATTTATACGTATATCAGATATTGTCAGAATGTGAATCAGTGTTTGAATCAGGAAATGTGGTCTGTTAGTCATGGAATTACATTAATCAGAACTCGCTAGTTTCTGTGATCATAGAATTATAACAGTGAGCCCTTGAGACTTGTGTCACTCGTATTTCTTCAAGTCGTTCCTGAGTTAGCTGTTTAAGATTATCATGTTGGTGTGCGGCCTATTAATCGTTGCTTTCTTACAGATGTACATACATTTCTTCATCAGTATTCAAACCACATGGGATCTTGGTTCTTAATCTGATCATAAATATTGATTCCAGGCAGCATAGTTGTTGTATTCAATCCCCTCCTCTCTCATTCATTTGGATGGTTGCTATGCCACAATATCTTATGGTTTTCCAGTTACTCTCATGATATTGTAAATAATGAGTAGCTATGGTATAGCTAGTGCCTTTATTCTGCACCGCCCTTATATGTTCCAAGATCCTCTTTTTCAAAGAACAGATGGTACTACCCACATATTTGAGGCTGCACTCAGACTCAATGACATACACTGTGAATGGTGTTTCACATGTAATTCTTTGATTAATCATCGTCTGATTTTTGAAAGCTTTGATTTCTTTACTATTTTTGCAAATTTTTAAGCTTTGCATTTGTTGTATTTAATGAATCCATTCTTTTCTTTGTCCAGTCATGTATGCTCTTTTGTGTCACTTAAGTGACTTTCAATCAAATTGTCTCTCAGAGAGGGAACTTTTCTGTAGGTGATCCTTGATCTTCTGCCCACCTTATTGCCTATGTCTGGATCCTTGCTAATGAGATTCCATTGTTTGTTAAGGATGTTGTTGTAAATCTCTACTCTCTTTGCTGTATGTGAGTATCAGTCTGATGGTTGTCTCCTCTTGTTCACATTGTCATTTTTCTTCTGTACCAAGTTTGTGTACGGGTTATAGATTTAGCCCTTTCTGCTCTTGTTTTATATATTTCCAAGGGTATCCTCTCTTGCAGAATCTCTATTACACTTGTTCAAATTGGTTTTCCATATCTAGGTCATCTAAGCAGTTGTGTTTCACTCTCAATACCAAAGTGACCAAAAGCTAGCTACAACGGATAAGCCTACTCTTTTTTGGTTTAGCCTAGAGGCAGCTTTATCTGTTTTGGCTGACTCGTGTAAAAAACAAGCTTTGTCAAAGCCAAAAGTTCTGGCCTTCCAGGTGTGTTGTATATTGCATTAATAAAGGCATTAAGTCATCATGAACTTGGCTACCTATGAAGTATATTGTATATAACCATGGGTGGTCGAAGTTTGCGGAGTTGTACTCCGTGGAATTCCACGGAGTTAGCTAAAAACTCAACCCCTTTATAGTGCAAAATGAAGCAATTTAAAACTAGATGTTTCACATTATACAATACAAAATTGTTCCCCAAAGCTGTAAAATAGCTTTGAAAATTTTATTTTTATTGTGAAGCAAATTATGCTGCGTCTTACCTCTGTTTTACATTTCCGGAGACACTTAGTTGAAAATTAACCCCTCGATGTCTGCTCTGTTTGAGGCTTTGCATTTCTTTAGTTTAACTTTTCACATGCGAAAGGATGCCCGGAAGGTGCAGCCTGCAGTTAATTTTTGTAGGCAGTTGGAGAGGCAGCCCTTCCAGAGCCTCTTATGGGCGCAGTCTGTCTCCTGTCCTGAAGTGTGACTGCGGAAGCTCCCTACCTTTGTGCGCCAACGCCTAGGTGGGGAGGGGTTCTACAAACCTACAGGCGGCACCTGCAGGCCGTGGACCTGGTAGAGACCAGGACTTGATCGATAGGGATAGGTGAGGGCGAGGGTGGTGGAATGGAAAGCAATCACACAGGCATAGGAGAAACCAAAAGGGGGATGGTGAAGCTCTGCACACGGGACATGACAGAGGCTTTCTCGCTCATGTAAGTGTGGTCTTCAAGCCAGGGCTTCGGTCGGCGGCCAGCACCTGGCATTGCTCAGCAGTTTTAAGGTGGGGTGGGGAAAGGGGGCATACAGTCGGAGTGCGCCCGTTTTAATGTTTACAAATTGACTATGTCTATTTCCCAGTCACTTGCTGAGCTATCTCTTACTGTTGAACATATTTTCCCTGCAGAATTTTTAAGACTGCCCGATCCGGGCAGTACTCGGGGTCAAAGGGAACCAAGAAAAAAGTGCCCTAATGCAGACAAGGAAAAAGTTCCCTCACAGGGCCCTGGTTAGGGG
Source organism: Triturus cristatus (assembly GCF_964204655.1). Taxonomy (NCBI): domain Eukaryota; kingdom Metazoa; phylum Chordata; class Amphibia; order Caudata; family Salamandridae; genus Triturus; species Triturus cristatus. The sequence continues at coordinate 116,444,391 of NC_140580.1, forward strand.
TAAGCGTGCCGGGAAACTCCGCTCCGCCGGCAGTTGACATAGTTTTTTTGCCCAACTCCATGTTTCTAGTGAAGTGCGAAGTGGCCAAAACTCCACAAATTCCACTGGTGGAGTAGAGTATACTGCCCGCCTTTATATATAGCACAAGCTTGCTTTACGTATGGTGATTGTATGTATGATAGCAGTAATGATGCTTCATATTATTCTAAGCTATTTTGCACTTACTTTCCTAGCTCTAGTGCTATACATGTTTATAGAGCAATGTGTACAAAAGAAGCTTTTTGGATGATGTCATCAGTGATAGTATCAATGATGTAATTTGAGATGTCATCAGCGATGTCATATATGATGAAATATATGAGGTCCTAATCAGTGCATGACAGGGAAGCAAGTTCGAGTTTTCGGGAGTGGATTTCGGGAGTTTTCCCAAAGGAAGAATGACCCTCATAATGATTGAAAGTCACACCAAATTTCCAGCAGTGGAAATAGTGCGATCAGCGGTGTTTGAGTGTGTCAAGCCAGTGCTGGGGAAAACATTCGCCATGTTAGGACTCCCAGATGAGATCAGGACAGATAATGGTCCACCTTTTCATGGTCAAGAGTTCAGAGAATACCTTCACCATTTAAATATCAGACGCTGGAGGGTGACCCCCCGCCCTTCCCCAGTGGCCTCAGGCCAATGTGGAGGTTTAAAGGTTTATGTGAACATTATACAAAGCGCTGAGGATTGGTGTGGATCAAGGGGTTGAGCTAGAAGGGTGTCTCTATCAGTTTCTGAGAGCCTATAGACAAACGCCACACAGCACCACTGGGTGCTCGTCAAGTGATGAGATGATGAAGAGGCCGGTGCGAGACCTGGTGCCAGTGTGTGATCGGTGGACACCGGGCATGGTAGACGGTAAGGCGGCGCAGGCCAAGAGACAGCAGAATAATGACTGAGCCAGCCAGCACAGGAGGGCTCGAGAGGTGGAGCTCAGTCCAGGAGACTGGGTGATAGTGAAAGACAGGCATCCGGGATGGAAATTCAGGACACCATTTGAGAGGGAGCCCTGCGAGGTATCGGAAGTGAAAGGAACCATGGTCACTGTCAAAAGAGGTGACCGGATGCTATCCAGGAATGAATCATGGTTCAAGAGGATCACAATGCCGACAGATTGCGGCAGGGGTGAAGGTGCACCAATACCTCCCCGGGAACTTGAGCAAGAGGAGGACGGAGAGGCAGGACCCAGTCAAGGAGAAGTCGGAACAATGACTTAACATTTCTAGTCGGGTGATGGCCTTTCTTGTGGCCAGCCACCCTGCGTGCCTCGAGCTGGAAACGATTTGGCAGCCAGGAGAGGACAATCCCTATCTATTAAGAGAAAATCGACGGCCTATCCAAAGGCTGAAAGACTTTGTGTGCTGAAAGAGTATTTTTTGTTATTTTGTCTTGTTTTCAAATTATTAAAGGTTATGAGGGATGTAGTGAGCCACCCGGCCACAAGCCTACTTTGTGTCTATTCACAGCCTGTGGTCTGAGCTCAGACCAGAGGCGATGAATAAAGGTGCGACCAACCCTCGTGGTTAATTGCACGTAGCAGCTAACTAGAGTGCGTCTTGATGCGGCGACACCAGTCCTAGTTATAACTAGTTAACAAGGCCTAGTTATAATCGCTTAACAGCTGTGTCCAAGGTCCTCGGACCCCCAGGTGCACTGTTTGCACATGTGCACCTTGTCTGATGTCCATTTTCTTGAGAGCTTCCGTACAGCTTACAGAGATGTGACGAAAGAGGTTGCGGGAGCATTGGTTTATTTTTGTTCCAACAGTTCCCGTGGTTAAAAAAAAGTAGTTCCTGCATCACCTTTTGTTAAAACAAGCTGCTGGTGTTGGCTAAAGCAGGAGCTAAGTGGCTTCCGGTTCCGAGCTTCCTTGAGACTGCCAGGTTCCCTTCGGATAACTAGTGTTTCACGCTGTGAACATCAGCTGTTATCACTGACTGTAAAAGACAACAAAAAACAGGGACCGGTGGAAAAGACGACATGTGTGTACCTACGGCTCCCAGACAGAGTCTGTGGTAACCAGGATGTGCCGGGGCCGTTGCTAGGCCCCTGTCAGCGTGTGCATGAAAATAACTCAGAAAAGCAATGCGCTCTCTGCACCTCGGACAAGAAAACAGCTGAAGTATTTTAGAACACACCAGTAAAGCACAGGTTCTAAAAATATACAGGCCACGGCGAGCAAGTCGGGGACCCGAGAGAAGTAGGGCACGTGTGATGTTAAGTGGACTAGCGAGAGTGCGTCCCTTTTACAGCCACACTGCGAGTGGCTAAATCCACTCTAGCTGAGTTCAGGCGACGACGCCCAATACCTTCCAGTCATCTTTGGGTGGAGATGTGTTAAGACAGTCCTTAACTTGTGAAAGAAACAGCGCCGGTGTGCAAAGCTCTGCTTAGAAGTGGGTGGCTGGCACATTTAAATGCTGACACGCTCAATATCGAGGCAGGTTGTCTTTAATCCACTACCAGGCACTGCCTGCCTCTTTTTGTCGCTCTTGCAGGTCCCTGCTTTCTCCCTTTGTGACAGTTTTCCTGTTTTTCACTTCCTTCGTCCTTCCTATATGTGCATTTTTTCCTCTCTTGTACTCTGGGAATGTCAGATGCAGAGAAATAAGTGCGGGTCCCCAAATATAAATGCCGGTGGCCTCCATCGGCAACCGCCGGCTCAAATTAAGCACTGTGTGAGTACAACACCCACTCCTTCTTCTCTTCACCACTATCCTTTCTCTCCCCCTCACCTTCCTCTTTCTCCCTCTCACACTCCTATCTCCCTCCCATCTCTCTGCTTCAACATCCACTCTTTAAAACACAACCTCCTCTCTCTCAACCTTGACTCTCTCTGCACCTCACCCTCTTCTGTCAGCCTTACCTTCACTGCTGCTGCCAATAGGCAATATTTTTGTGTATTTAAAGGATGCTTGAACTGCTTCCTTACAAGCTGCCATGCTTGTGTGGGTGCGCGCAAATTGAACTTGCAGTCCAGCTGCCCTGTACCTGTTCTTCATTGGCAGCTCTCAACATTTAAAACAGTTGTAGCACCGAGGCCCGGATTATACAGTGTGTGCATGCAGAAGATCTACAGAGATTTAGGAGACATGCATATTTTAAAGAGGTTGGAAAAGGCTTTACCACTTTGAATGTGTTTATTGCGCCTATTGCAATCCATTTACTTTACACAAGTGTAATAGCAATTGAAAGAGGAATCAGAGTTCAAAGGTGAGCCTGTTTCTTCCCTCAGCTGCCCACTGTGCCTGCCAAGAGCACAGATTGTGAGGGTGATGCCTGGAATTGTAATTTGGTGGTTTGTATCTCAACCAGTATTTGGCTGCCGGTCCTTCGATTAGAATGTATTTTAAGTGGACCAAAGTAGAAATGTATAGTTTATGCAAGTGCCCCAAGATTAAATTTCGATTGCCAGGTTTCCTCCTCTTCTTTCTTTCTCCATCTAGTCTCTCCTATTTCATCACCCTCTCTCGCTCCATCACCCTTCACTCTCCTCTCCCTTCTGTTCTACCTCTCTCCTCTTAACACTCCTTCCACACACCAACACAATTTAACATTTGCTCTTTCTTCACTCTAATTATCTTTGTTTCTCATAATTCTAATCCTTTATCAGCCTCATCCTCCACCCTCACCCTTCCCTGTTCCTCACCCTGCACTCAGCGCTCATCCATTTCACACTTCAGGTCTATCACCCACATTGCTCATCGTTCTCCTACTATATCCTCCTTCATCCACATCTAACACCATCTTCATCACATTCTCCACTCTGACACACTTCACTCTCCTACTCCTCTGTAATCAGCCCTTCTGTCCTATTTCTTCTCTTCCCTTCGGCTCCTATTTTACTCTTTTTTCATCGACTTCCTTCCTTACCATCCTTTTGCTCTTATCCTTCCATGTTTTCCGTACCCTCATCTTTCCTATCCTCGCACGCTCCTCTAATTACCCTCCATTTCTCTTCTCTGCACCATTCCCATCACCATTTCCTCTTGTCATGATTCTAGAAGTTTTGATTAAGTTTACTACCCTTTAGAGGCACAGTTGTGAAAGCTGTGCACCTGGGTTTTTAGAACTTGCGACAAAAGGACACCATCACATCCACAGCTGCAAGTTAATCAATAGTTAATACCATTAGTGGTCTAAGTGGTTATGTGCTCTGCCTTTTAAAATGCGCCAAAGGACAATTATTTGAAGCTCAAATACCTGTTTTTTACTAGAAGCTTAACCTTTGTATATTTGTATATTGATGGCAGGATATACAAAAATTTACAATGCCTCCTGTCTCAACCTTGAGTCGAAAATGAAAGGTTGAGTAGCAATATTTGAATTTATGAAGCCACAGATTGTAGTAACATCTTGGCAGCAAGTGTATTATCCCATTATTTTATCTTATTGGCTTAGGACCGAGGGGTTACAGCAGCCCTATGATCTATTTCTATCCATGAGACAGAATTTGTTGGGAGAAAATAAATGCACGTGCGCCCCAGACAATGCTGTCGGTGACTTAAGTTCCTTCTAATTATTTAGAGTCTCAGCTAACACTTCTGGAGATTGGGAGCAGGCAGGACAGTGGCAGTGCATGCTGCCAGTGCTGCCACAGAATAGCTGACAATACTGTTCTTTGTATAACAGGAACTTGCTCTGCTCTTGCCAATGCTGTATCTGTACTTTATTAGTGAAACTTGAAAAAGTATTTTCAATTCATAAGAGTCAAAACGTGTGGCATGGCAGTGTATTTTTCCAAATATCACAAGTTAAGAATAGCCTCACAGCAGGAAGAGAATAAAACAATTTATGCTAAAATATAAATTGATTGTATGCATATGTTTAATTACTTATCTCAAGATCTGAAAATCCTATAAGGTTGTTTCTGTCCTATGCAGGGCTACTTTAATTATCCAGCAAGGGAGGACCAAATTATGCAGCAGGGTTTACTAAATTATGCGGCCTGAAAAGTCCACATAAGGCAAATTATGTAGCCTAATGTGGCATATTTTGAAGCAGTATTCACAGTTTTCTCATTTTTACATGGTAACACTATATGGGCAAAGGTTTCACCTCATTAATATCAGTACAACATCTAAATACAGCAATGAAGTGGTGACCTGCCTGTTCGTGGCAACATGTGGTACTGGTTTAAAAAAAACCATCTTTTAATCCCTTTGAGCTAGAAACCTTTTTTTCAAAAAAAATCCGCAAATAATGCAGAAGATGCTGGACTATATGTCCAGTGTGGCCAATCCATATTATACAGACACCTTAACATTTGCCGAATCACCAGCAGCTCTGACCATATGTCATTTCTTAAGTCCTCTACAGTAGGCGCCTGCAAGCCTCTTTTGATACAATAGACATGTCACAGATACACCTGCTTTTCATGTGTGTCTGTTAACAACCACCACCCAAACAAACTTCACACCTGTCCTGAGGCACTTCAAGTAGCCCACCGCATTGATGTTTGTCATGAAAGTTAAACAATTAGGCTCAGAAAGTGAGCGTGCTGACCCACATGGATCATAAAGAAAAACACAAAAGATGTTTTCTAATTGTAAATGGGCCTTGGGTGGGCCACAGGGCTACATTGAGAGGGCCAGACCCACCTGGCCCCCCGGCTAGAACCGAGCCTGCTGTACGCACACTCTGCACTACACCTCAGCAGCGTGTGCCAGATCTTCTTTGAAGCATGTCTCTGAACTTCATGCCCCTCTCCCAACGCCTCATATATAGACCATTCCACCCCACAGCCATACACTCCATTGGGGCATCCAGGACCCAAAGCTAATTGGAGTTCTCCTTGGCCTCCTCTGCTGTCTAAAGTTCTATATAAAATGCTAAACCTAATGCGATACAAAACAATCTGGAGAATGGACCAAGGTTGGAAGCGTACTATGCAGAGGGTGGCTAGGCAATGGAAAAATCGAGAAATCCACTGAAAGACGACAATTCTAAAAGTCGACTACAGCTAGAGGTAGTCTTGCATGTGACTATGGGCCATATTTATGGGCTAAACTCTATTCCACCAGGGCAATGGAGGGATCCACTCCACTCTCCTGGCGGAGTACAGTCTGCCATATATTATTACCTATGTCTGCCTGGCGACGCTTTCTGCGCTTTCAGAGGAGCTGAAGCTGTGGCGGCTCCACAGAAGGCACTGTCATTTTTTCTGTACGAGTGCCTTCATGCTTGCTCAATGCACCTGCACATCAACACAAACACCAACTCCCAAAGTGTAGCTGGATTCATAAAACAGAAAACAATGTTGATTACGTGCTAGGAGTTGTGGTGATCATTTCTGTGATTTCATGTTTGGGACCACCAGGATTACACAGATAACAAGCATTTGCAATGCAATCGGTCTCGCATTTGTGAAAGTTAGAGCTATTGGCGTTGTAGATGATGATGTTTTTTTACTTTTTTTGTATGCAGTGGAGTGATTATTTAGAAAATGAGTTAGAGCTGTTGTAAATGTAAATATTTTGTACTTTTGTGTTGTGGATTGGATGTATGTGGTATGCAGTGGAAATGTGTGGATAGTAAGTATGTGGTATTTAGTGCATTGGAATTGTGTGGAGTGGAGTTGTGTGTTACGGAGCGTAATTATATGGTATGCTATTTTTTGTTGTGGAGTGTTATGTACTGGAGTTTAAGTATGTTGCATGTTGTTGAATTTTGTGGTGTGATGTAGAATTTTGTGGGGTGGATTGTATGCATGTGGTGTGTCATGTAATTGTGTTGTGGAGTATTATGTGGTTTCTTGTTGAATCATGTGGTGTGGAATGGAAATGTGTTGAGTTGATTTGTGTGAAACTATGCGGCATTGAGTGAAATTATGCTGATTGGAATTATGTGGCATGGTGTGGAGTGTGTTTGTGGATTGTTGCTCTGTGGCATAGATTGGTCTTATATGGGGTGCATTTATGTGAGTGAGAGAAAGGCTGGGTGAAGAAAGAGGGTGGAGTTACAAGAGGAGAGAGGGTGAGAGTAAAGAGGGAGGAGGAGGGGAAGTCACATGCCCAGCACTTCCTGGGGGAGGGCCCGTCCTATACTGAGCGAGGCTAACAAGTTACAGCCCAACTTTATTTTAAACTGTTCTGAAGTCCAGTGAGGGTGATGGAAAGAAAGCACTGCATGAAAAAAGACATCACAGGAGAGATATTGATGCACCCAAAAATATTTTCAGACCGAGGACTGTTTGCATTCTCACACAGTTCTCTGTTGTTACAGGTCGGATTTTCACCCATTCAACTACTGTCTATTTCCACACTACACACTAACCTCCTCTCCAAAATTCTAGTGTGCAATAGGCGAGGCCAGTGTCCTCATCGATGCACACGACTGAGGAAAAGCATCACGAAACATATAACTAGTTTTTCCTTGCCCTGTTTGAGGAGATGAAAATGTCTCAACCGCTATCACGCCGCACAAGACTACAACAAATGCGGGAACGTGATATTCAAGTGTTTTTCAAGGGACAGTCGAAAGCCATCTCGCGTTGTTTTTGTTATCATCTTGAATTGGTCTAACTCCCTAATTTAACAAGGATTGGCCAAGCCTGTCCTTTCATAGGGTACCACCTGTCTGGTTTTAAACGGGCTTGACCAGTATTTTAATCTCCCAGCCAGTACCAAGATTAGAAAAAGGCGGCCATTGTGTTCTTGGCCTTTTCCCATTTTGAGCATGGCATGTCACCCTTTGAATATTACCAATGTAACATCAATTAAGGAGCAAATGGAAGGCAGCAGCCATGGCAACCAACAACAGGGGAGGAGTTGCATAGCCAGTGCAGAAATAAAGGCGCGTGGTGCTCACCTCCTTAAATTTAAAGTGAAAACAGCGTTGTTCGAAAATAAAGGTGCGTTTAAAATGAAAGGCAGCACCGTTTATAAGTAAATGAAGGTGCGCTTCAAGGGGTGATGTGGTGTGGAGAACGGCACTGAGAGATTAAGAGCAGCACAGCGGGCGTCAAAGCTCAATAAGCACAGAAACGAACTAGCAGCGACCTCGGAGGGGTGGTGGGGGCGGGCATGCACTGTTGTGGGTGGGTGGGGTGGGGTGGGGAACGGCACGGGGAGATTAAGAGATTAAGTGAGGGGCAAGGTGAACAAGCATTGGCATAGCCAATAGGTCTCGCCTTTGGGACCTTATAAGTGTTTAGCCATGCAACAGTTGTATAACTAAATACTTATAAGGTCCCAAAATTGAGACTTATTAGCTATGCGGCCGCGAAAGTGATCGCGATCAAACATTGAAGCGGCCTTGCGGCCGCAAAAGTTAAAGTAATCGCCGTAAAGCGCTGCGCGCGCGCCCGCACACATGCACTGTAGCTCTAGGCTGGCCTGGTAGCACTTTTTGGAGCCCTCGCAATAAGTCTCGCCAGACCAGCGCATGCGCTGGGTCAGGTGAGACCTAAAAATGAAGCGACCATGAAGGTTTCATGGCAACAACATGAGCAGAGGCAGGGCAACTAAAAAAGGAGTGCTCTTGAAGTTTGGGAAATAATGTGAAATGTATAAGCACATGTGACAGGGGCAGTCCTCATGGGAGGATACGAAAGCCCTAAAGGAGGGACTGGTAAACCTATCCACCAATCAAAAGCGGGCATTTACAGTAAGAGAAGCCAACTGAAAACATGGGTGGTGCTTAAAGGCTATATTCTAGGAACTACATGCCTTGCAAAGCAGCGCATGTGCTGCCCAGGCTGGACCTAAAAATGGTCTCAGAACATCCACCCTGAGTGGGGCGGGTGGCCTGAGAGTCTTTGACCAAGGACCAGATGCCAGTTGAGCAGTCAGACAAAATCGACCAGGGTACTAGGAATGTGAATCAGTCTCTTTAAGCTCCGTTGCCCTTTTACAACCATCGGCCCCCTTTATTGATAACCTCCAGATTCCAATGTGAAACAGTTTACCTTTGGAGGCCCTCTTAGAGCTTTAACACGTGCAGCAGCAGAAGTGACAACATATGAGACAGTGCCCCGTAACGAAGGAAGCCGGGAGGGGACACTATTCGGAGCGCGGAAGAGAGTTCCGGATATCGTGTGTATAATTCTACCGGAAGAAGGTGCTTAAAAATACTAAAATGCCTTTGAAACGAGCATCCCCCGATTTCCTTTCTGAGTCGCCGGACGCGTCCAGATCCTGTTTATAAACTCACGCTGCTCGCCACAAAGAGCCCCAGTCCTGAGCAGCAGGTCACCGGGCGAGCAGCTGCCGCGTGCTACGCGCCTGCACGAGCTGCTCCGCAGAATGAAAGCACGAGGCTGTTTGTATTACAAGCACGCGGGTTCCGGCTGGTTCTGGCATGGCTTCAGAGGGTCCTTGGGAGCCGAAGTATGTGCCATGCTGTGCTCGCATCATGAGATCGTGTACTAGGACAGAGCGATAGCAGGGAGGCTAGGAGATAGCTCAGAAGGCTAGGTCACCAGCTGCAAGAGCTGTGACCTGTTCATCGTCCAGATCCCAGCCGGGACCTTGTCCGAAGTGCCGTGGCGTCGAAGCACATGCAATGAATGCACCGTGGTGATTAATGGAAAGTCAAGCTATAATGGCAGATCACGCACGAAAGTTTGCCCACTTTCTACTTTTCGACATTTACATTTCAGATAAGTTATAAATTGCCTTCATTGCAAATACGTACACCCGGCAGCCTCAGATGTTCAATACAGAATGTTTAGCAAAAAAGTGGTTGGTCATTTGATTATACAGTTATATGATGTTACTTCCTGTGGTGTGAACAGGTGTGATATCACTTTCAGGTGCGTAACGCAAGCCCCTACAGTGCAGGAGACCCCAAAACCCTGACGGAGCCTCCAACTCATCAGGGGGCCCTCTTCCTCCCAAGTCCAATAAATATCACTGAGCTATCATAGGCTCAGGGGCCTCTTCATATTCTACTGGGGGCCCCCTCACTTTGCATTACCCCACTGATCACTTCTGCTACACCTCATTTCAGAAAACTGAAACCCTGTAAGGAGCTTTCGCCCTTCCGAATCAAATGGCAGCAAATCATTCCTTTAGTAGCTCCCCAGTTTTGCGCCGTATGCATCTTTCGGCGCTATCTGCCCCACCTCCTAGGCACAGGGAAATCAAATCCATAGGTTCCTGTGCTCATTGCTATAAAGAAACCCAGTGCAGAGAAATCCCAGTTAGTCCCCCACAAATTCCATCTTCACTCCAACAGTGCAAAGGGGTCCAACTGCCTCGCCGTGCTGACAGCAGGAGGTCTCCTCAAAGACCAGGCGCTCTCCAAGCAGGTCTACAGGCGGGTGGGAACTTCACGACCCAAGAGGTCTACCTGCAGGATGGGAGGGTTTGGACCAGGATGGTGCACTTGGTGGTAGGAAACTGACAGCAGGAGGTCTCCTCGAAGACCAGGCGCTCTCCAAGCAGGTCTACAGGCGGGTGGGAACTTCACGACCCAAGAGGTCTACCTGCAGGATGGGAGGGTTTGGACCAGGATGGTGCACTTGGTGGTAGGAAACTGACAGCAGGAGGTCTCCTCGAAGACCAGGCGCTCTCCAAGCAGGTCTACAGGCGGGTGGGAACTTCACGACCCAAGAGGTCTACCTGCAGGATGGGAGGGTTTGGACCAGGACGGTGCACTTGGTGGTAGGAAACTGACAGCAGGAGGTCTCCTCGAAGACCAGGCGCTCTCCAAGCAGGTCTACAGGCGGGTGGGAACTTCACGACCCAAGAGGTCTACCTGCAGGATGGGAGGGTTTGGACCAGGATGGTGCACTTGGTGGTAGGAAACTGACAGCAGGAGGTCTCCTCGAAGACCAGGCGCTCTCCAAGCAGGTCTACAGGCGGGTGGGAACTTCACGACCCAAGAGGTCTACCTGCAGGATGGGAGGGTTTGGACCAGGATGGTGCACTTGGTGGTAGGAAAGGAGGGATAGAGAGGAAGAGGCCGGTGTGGTTTGCAAGGGCACAGATAGGATCAGAGGAATTTCATTCAAGGGGAGAGGGGACAAAGCAAGGTAGTTGGAAAGAGAAATATTTTTTCAGGAAACATTGGCAGCCACGTGGCTTCACAGAGAAGGTTTATAGTTGACGAGTAGAGTCTTTTGGGAAGTGGATTGCAGAAGGGGGAATCAGGGAGTCTCTTCTGTGCTGTCTGGTAAAGGGGCGTTCACAGTGTGATGCCCTGATGCGCCTTCCTGAAGTGTAATTAAGTTTGTTATAACTGACTGAATCCTCAAGACCACGGCGCAAAGGTACCATAACCCAACAGCACTGCAGGACCATACTAATGGCCATGCAGCAATATGCAAATCTCTGATGATATACCATAACATTATGACTAAAGAGGTGTTTACTTATAATTTTATAATGTATAACGTATTACTCGTCTACCACTCAAACCTGTAAAGCATCTGTTGCTACCTCATCCTAAAAGTTCTTTGTAACTAAATCTCAGATAACATAACATAACATTATATTTGTGTAATCCTTTTATAAATGTCAGTCTCTAACATTTTTATAATCTGCGACTTGTGATGCACCAAGTCGAAGATTATAAACAAAGGACGGCAGAACTCGACTAATATAAGGTTATTATAGTACAGTTCTGATGTCACAGTGCCTGCTGTCAGAGGCAGCAGCCACGGCTAAAGGCAGGTCAGGTCATGGAGCATAATTGAAGCAGCTGTTTGAAGCAACAAAAACAGAACCTTGCTTTTCTGTACTCTGCTCTGTTTTTTTTAAATCTTACAATGACAAGCAGAGAGAAAATGTTTATTTTTTGCACTCATTAGATACGTAGAGAAAAACTAGAATCTTTCTTAATATTTGTACACATTCCAAGCTAGTTCAGCTTTTTTTTTTTTTAACTGACTTCTATTGACTTGTATCTAATAGGTGTTAGTTTTATTCTTCATGTTTGCAAACATGCCTACTCTTTCATATTTAAGAGATATGACGCAAAGCTTTAAGTGGTTTGTGGGAAGTGTGATGGTGTGACCATGTATTGTATGGGATAAAGTATCCCCTGGCGTAGATGATAAGGATATTGCAAGTCACCTCAGAGTTCCATAACCTTATAAAGAAACTCACCCTTCTGCCTCGTTCCTCTATATGGTTATGGAACTCCTCGGTGACTTGGAATATCCTTATAAAGTACCACAGGGGGTATTTTATCCCTTATATGACTGCTGCTGCCTGACGGTTAACCTAGAACTTTATAATGTATACCTTGTCTGCCACTTGAACCTGTAAAATCTCTGGCGCCAGCTGAAACTGTAAGTTATTTGTAACTTGAGCGTTACCTGTGTTGTTTAAGACTTACACTTATATCTACCTCGGCTCTCTATGGTCTGACTGGTTGTGCTTGAAGTGAAACAGAAGTGTTTTAATTTTACCTTCGATAATTGGGTAGTTATTGCAAAATGAACCATTCCCAAACTTCTCACCTTGGGATTAAACATCTCGTTTGCTTTCTAGGCGGTGGGAAGGCGGAGATCCAGGAGTGTCCAATCAGAAGACTCCGACTACAATTCTCCTCACCCCAGACCGGAAGTTTCACAGCTTTGGCTATGCAGCGCGGGACTTTTACCATGACCTAGACTCCAACGAATGCAAACAGTGGCTGTACTTTGAGAAATTCAAGATGACGCTACATACCAGTCCAGTAAGGAACCCATGCTGTGCTAAATAATACAGTGATTTAGGAATGTATCAAGACGGTTCATGAAAACTCATATTTTTGAGTTTGTTTAAGAATTAAGGGCAGACAAACCAGAAAAGCTTTCAGAAACAGTGCCTTCTCCCAAACACATTTCTTTACACATAATCAGTCCCACGCCAGAAATCCAGACGGACCATGTCTGGATCATGTATTTTTTTAGAAGAAGATATGGTAATGCATGGGTTTTTTCTACACAATTAACTTTCCAATTTATGTTCTCAAGACGCAAAGTGAGTTATATGAATACCTGCCTATAAAGTTGGTTCACATTTACTTCACGTTATTATTGTCTTTACACATTAAGAACAAATTGCAAAGGGTCGGTAACTTTACTTACACATGGATAGATAATTCTGTTAAATGGATGGATGCTTATTTAGTTCACATGTGCCTTTACTTTACATAGCTTCAAGACTATATCTTTCATTACCTAAGCACACTTAACAGATATTTTGGCCTGAGCATTTAGTTACAAATAAGCATGTAGCTCACTGCCTCCTGGGTACTTGTTTAATTGCATATACATATCTAGTGTACATTGTTTCGGTACATATACATCAACATGTGAGCATGTTGGCCACCAATGGTACAAGGTACTTTAGTTTTACATGTATATGTAAATCTAGCCTACAAAGAATATCTGGGTACATTAATAGTTACACATGCGTATACAAATCCATATGTAGGTACGTATTTAGTGAGATATACACTACTGCCTGAGATTGTTGTGCAGGTACTTATTTAATTACTCATTCATGGGCAGCCAATCTTGTTACTCGGGGATGCTTTTAGTTAAACTTGCACACATACCTCATGTTGATAATTGTTTAGTTCCGCATGTACACGTGTAGCACAGCATGATCTGCATACCCATTTGGTAACACATGCACTTGCAGATTTCCGCGGAACCTGGGTTGTATTAAGCTGCGTAGCGGATTCAAAGATGAAATGTGTATCATACACTTACTTACCTGATTATGAAAATGTTTTACTACACATGCTTCACCTATTTGTGCAAGTTATGCATGTAACGTTAAGGAAACCACAAGCTTAGATAATATGCCCCTCTTGCTCTGTCTGCATGTCAAGTTAATATATTATATGAACTGCTCATGTATACTTTAGGAAGTTTGTAAAATGCGCACTTTGATGTTTTCCTTCTTACACACCCTGCTAAAATGTAGAGTACTGGTACACCTTTTGACCCTTTCTGAACCATTTACTCCTGGACCATTAATGTGTAAGTTACATGTGGAGATGAGTGTAGAAAATGCAGTGAGAACTGTTTATGAATACCCAGAGGTTATGACTGTGCGGGTGTTTGCTTCAGTTCCATTTCCCTGAGTACTTCCCTGGTCCTCCTGAATTTTACCCATCTACTAGACTTTTATGTTACAAGTTAACCAAACATGTGACATTTCGACAGATACAACTTAGATGTTTCTTTTTCCATTGAGACTAAGGCCCTCATTGCGCTGGCGGTCGGACAAGCGTCCGACCACCATCGCAGCCGGATTGAGACCAAACCGACAAGTAGTTGGTGGTCCCATCCGCCATATTTTCATATGACCACCATGTAGGTGGTCGGAAACTGCATTTTTCTTGTGCTGCAGCTGGAAAAGTGCCGCATAACAAGCTGCAGTAGGAAAATGCATGTTTTCATACATCCATGCACTGTGTGCCTGGCACCATGGATGCTTGGGAGGCACCACATGTGCCCCTGGCCACTTAGGAGTGGCCCACAGGGGACAGGGGCTCTGCTTGGGGCCCCCAAAGTCCCTTTTTATCAGACTTTTCATGGAGGTGGGATTACAACTCACACACAGAATGCCATATATTGTTTTCGTTATCCCTCTCATTTAAAATCTTTCGATTGCTTAGCCCCCTTAGGCTTCCCTTCCTTTCTTGGGTTAGTTCCTCCCTGGAGGATGGACTAAGTACAAGTGGTCTTCCTGGTCTTTGTCCTTCCTCATCTTTTTACAGCACACTATTTTTAAAAAAAATTTATAAGCATTTCAGTATTATTCCTGGACATGCCATGTATTTTCCTAATTTTAACAGAGGCATATGTGGCTTGGTTTCACCCTATCTGCCATCTCTATTGACAGATTAGTTGCTTACACCCACAACTGCGCTACTCTGTGCCAATTTACTCTATGCTACTAAAGTCCATGCCACTCCACTCTATGCCAATCCTCTCTATGCTAGTCTACTCTATGCCACTCCATTCTAATCGACACCACTCCACTCTGACACTCCACTGTATGCTACTCCAATCTATGCCACTCCATTCTACTCTATGCCATGCCACTCAACTGTGCCACTCTACACCACTATACATCACTCTACGCCACTCGATTCCACTCTTTGCCACTCCACTTCACGCATTGCCACTCTACAGAACTCTGTACCACTCCACTCTAACCCACTTTCCTCTATGCTACTCTTTGCCATTCTACTCTACGCCACTCTGTTCCACTCTATGCCACTCCACTCTGCACCACTGCACTTTATACCACTCCATGCCACTCTACTCTGTGCCAATCCACTGCATTATACGCTACTCTACGCCACTCCACTCTACTCTCCTCGACATCACTATCCTCTATGCCACTCCATGCCATGCCACATCACGCTAACCCACTAACTTTTAGTCATGCTGAACAGCAGTCACGCTGCTGTGTAACATGGCTTAAAAGACATTGGTAAAACCAATAGCTCTCACATAGGTGAGATCTGTTGGCTTTGCCAATCCTTGTTTCTATTTTCTGATGATGCCAGGCCTTAAGAAGAGAATAAGTAAAGATACATTCAAGAGGTGGGCATGTAATTACAAATACATCTCTGCCGTCATTGTCAGAAAGTTACATAGTTTCATTCAAAAATGTTAACTATCGAGGAACATCTGTAATACAACTTATCCATGTGTTGCTATAGGAAGGGCTCCTATGTAGACACTGTATTAAGTCGCTGCATGAATGTAGCTACTTTTTTTTATCAATTCAATATAGTCTTTACAGGATAATTCAATATTAAATATATATATAAAATATTTCATCTCATAGCATATTTCCAATAAACAATAGGACCGACAATGATCAAAGATCTTTCTAAACAATAAATATATATCCATTAATAAAACACATAATTGTACGTGATCAACAATAAAATTGGTTTTTAAAATGCGATGTGACATTCAACAATTATCATATCACAAAGGCTAAAACCAAAACACCACCAAGTTTACAAAAACCTTAGTTCAGCAGAGGTTCAGCAGGTAATCATTCCCTAAAAATTCTTAACCTAGTGTCTGGTCCCTCTTGCAGTAAAGATTACTCTACCCCCGTTTTCTTGACTCGAATAGCCCACATCCATCTAAAAAATGTTGCCATACCAACTACAATAAGGTCCGTCGTATCTGACCTTAGGATCCTTAAAGCCTCCTTTGCTGTTCTTATACCCAAATTCATACAAACGGGTTTAAGCCATTTAGTCCTGGGGAGATAGTAAGCTGGACAGACAAATAGAATATGGGCTAGGGTCTCAGTGTGATCATGACAAAAGATACATTTATCACCCGCTGATAAAAGCCATCTGCTCGTAAACGCTCTTATTGGTAGTGAACCTACTCTGAACTGATGGTACAATTTCCGATCAAGCGGCCTAGAAATGATGTCCCAGTAGGCTTCCAATTTAACCTCATGTTTTTCTTCTAGGAATTCCCTAGACAATGTCGGCCTTGTGATCGATGAGAACTTCTTAGTTTTAACCATGTCCCCGTATGCTGCATTATAGATCTTTTTAGGGGGAAATGCTGAAGCATCTGGGTCCTCCCACAAAGTACTCATCCCCATGTCGGACAATATGATTTTAATGTTGGTTAGCCATGGGATCTCATGCAGTCGAACCAGCCTCCTTACTTCAAGTAGTGCCTTGGCATACAGGGAAAGCTCAGGAGTAGTCCAGAGTCTTCTCCAGAATGCTAATGGTCTAAAGCGTGCCGCGTCCTCGATGTTATGACAGCCCAGATCTAAATAAAGTGGCGGATTTCGGAAGACCAACTAGTGATCTGACAAACTTATTTTGCGCTATTGCCAAGGGGGTTAAATTGTCGAAACCCCACAATTCGGCACCGTATAATATTGCGGGGCAAATTTTTTAAATTATATATTTGCAGAACAGGGGCAACAGGCTTAATTTGAGAGAGCCTATGCTCTTTGGTCAGTACAGATGCAAATTGCACATGTTTTAGAACCCACATGTCAACCTGAGGTTTCCAACTTAACTTTCTACTTAATGTAATACCCAAATAGGTAAGTATGTCAGTCTGATCCAAAAGGACTTTGTTCATGTATACTCTCCCGGTGATTGCTTTAGATTTATGGAGCACCATGAACTTTGTTTTCTCCACATTGACCCTTAGCTCATGGTCTTGGCAAAACACCTCGAACCGTGACAGAGCGGCCTGCAAGCCCTGTCTGGTCTTAGATATTATCAGGGTGTCGTCGTCGAACATGAGCAGGGGTATCTTCATACCTGCTAATGTTGGAGTGTCAGTGGGGTGGTTATTAAAATATTGAACAATCCTGTTTATAAATAATGCTCCCGGTTTTCTGTTTAAACGGATTTTTACATATAAATACAGACGGAAAACGTTTTTTCTTTGTCTGTATTTATATATAAAAAACGGAAAAATACTGGGAAAACAAAAGCTTGTGCTACCTCTTTGTTCCTCTTGAAAATCCGTGTCTGAGGTGCACAAGGGCTGGGAAAGAAATATGAAACCACTGCCAAGTGCAGCCAGGAGCGCCGTGTCTGCAGAAGTAGTCGTTTCAATGTTCAGTGCTTCATTTGCTGGGCATAAGAATCAAAATTGCTATGGAAAATATTCAGGAAACTCAAATGGCCCTTTACAAATATATGTGTTAATCAGCATTTAGACACAGTGTTTACTCTCTGCCATGAAGTGATTTTACAGACAATTAAAATCCTAGAAACACTGAGGAAAAGTGCTGGTTGTGTCTCATTTAAAGGCCTGTGACTCTTGCCCACTGAGGACAGCTGCTGTCTTGTGACTTTCGTCCATTGCTGTACCAGTGTTCACATCCAATTCCCTGCACATTTTGAAGGTAACCCAGATTATTCTGGTTAAAAGGCCCCTCACTGTGGTGGTCACACAAAAACATTTCTAAAGGCAGCAGCCGCTTTTTCACAAACTTGAGCTTCAAAAACAAACAGGTACCCTCCCTCCAAAGGTGCATTTTATCGAGCCGTACTCACTTGTTTAAATAGACCACTCTCCACTTCAAATACAATTAATGCAAACCAGCAAAGCTTTACTGTTGTGACAGCATGACAGCTTTATACTGTAACCACTATATCAAGCCCAAAGAAAAAGGATAAAAGCAATGTAACTGAAGCAGGTATAAGGTAAATTGTTGGAGCAATGCAAGCAGCTAACGTCCATTAAGAGGTGTGAAAACATCCCCAGGACATAGGCTGTATGGGAGGAGGAAGGAGAGCGATGGGGCAGGGCACGGAGGCAGGCATGCCTCCAACATCTATCAGCATAAAGCCTGGGTTCACCTCTCAGTGAGGCTGACTGAGAGGTGTTTGGGTATTTTTACTTAGCAATGGTAGCCAGAGTCTGGAAACTTAGTAGCACTTAATAACAGATGTGACTGTTGCACCATATGTGCTCTACATTTTATCCTTCGAGCAGACACTTTGTGTGATTGCTGATAAAATGCAAGTAAAGGAGGGAGTAATGCTTTGACTTTTACCAGACAGCTGCACAAATGAGACCTAATCAATACCACTAATTCACTAATCTTTTCTTAGAGGACAGGGAAGAAATGTGCTCTTAATAAGTAAAGTGCACCTTGCATAAGCTCCAATTTCACAACAACAACCTATAACAACTGAGTGCAGGTGTGCATGAGTATTTAAATAAATGTGGAAAAATACTAGCTGCAGTGTCTTCTTTTGCTTGTGATAAAAATAAATGTGATAAATACAGATTAAAAGACCAAAAAATAAATGTGGATAAATACAGACGGAAATGTTAAAAAAATAAATCCCATAAAACCGGGAGCCCTATTTAAAAATAAGGAAAACAGGGTAGGAGCTAGTACACACCCCTGGCGTACCCTCTTGGAAACAGGAAACCTCTCTGTGACTTCCCCCGGCTTACCCCAGCGGACCTGCGCATATGTTGAGTCGTGTAGTTTCACTAGAATAGCCACCAATTCCGGAGGCATCCCCATTTCCACTAAAGCACTACATATTTTCACACGGGGAACTAGGTCGAATGCGGATTTAAAATCCACAAAGGCCGCATAGATTGTGCCCCCTCCTATAATAACCACCCGCCAGTAAATTAACACAAACCTAAAGACCTGGTCAAGGGTACATGTGTGTGGTCGAAACCCCGCCTGTAAGGGTGTCAAAATATCTGTTTCAGCTATCCAGGCCTGGATTCTGCCAAGTACTAATCTGGCTACAATCTTATGAACAGAATCTATCAGGCTAATTGGCCTGTAATTTCCTGGTTGTGAACGATCACCCTTCTTATATATCGGTAGGATTTCAGCACCTGACCAAGTATCAGGAATCGGGGCACCACTGGCTATGGCATTCGCAAATAACTTAATATAGGGTACCCAGAGCTCTGTTCCTTTATAAACAGGTCTGCGGGTATGCAGTCAGGACTAGGGGCCCTACCTCTCAGAATTAGTTTTAACAGAGACTCAACCTCTAAACTGGTGAAACACAGGGGTTCGCTAGATGGTGGCCATGAGGGGATCTCTTCATTACAGTTAGAGGACTGAAACTGCGCCTTGTAATGTGCAACCCACTGTTCTGGACCAACGTGGTTAGTCGGTATGTACTTCAGTTCACCACTACCCCAATTGACTAACTGCCAAAATTGTGTCATATTCCTCCCTTTACATGCCAGCAGCAAATCTTGCCATCGGTCTTCGTCCCATATCTTCTTCGCTTGCAACTGCGCTTTCTTATAACTTACTCTGGCATTTCTGATGTTACCCAAATCTTTAGATCTAATGTCCCTCCATAAAGTTTTGTAGGCATGTCTACAGAAGCTATTCTACCAGGAGCCCGCCTTCACAGTACTCTTCTTCCTAGGGATACTGCATTTGAACTTTTTTAGATTCTTAAACAGGTCTTCATGGACCTGAAAAACAATGAGATTAGCATCCTCCTGTGAGTCACGGTCAAGAAGTTTGGTCGTCGAACCCCTTACCAAATCCCTCATCTGTGTCAATTCTCCCTCATTATTTACAATCCATGCCCATTGGACTCTCCTCATATCATTAGTTAGTGTGACCTCTTCTGTACTATACACAACTTTCCTAGTGTTTGAATAACAAAAACCCACATCCTGTATTTTTAAGACCAGTGGATTGTGATCACTTTTGGTCCGCTTCTGAACCTCCATATCCAGGACAGATGACCAAAATTCTACCTTGATAAAGATGTAGTT
Source organism: Triturus cristatus (assembly GCF_964204655.1). Classification (NCBI taxonomy): domain Eukaryota; kingdom Metazoa; phylum Chordata; class Amphibia; order Caudata; family Salamandridae; genus Triturus; species Triturus cristatus. The sequence goes on from NC_140580.1 coordinate 116,464,619, forward strand.
TATCCGGCTGCTACTTAATCCATTGTCAAAAGTATTTGCACCCAGCCTATCTGACTTCGTCCTCCCATTCAGTGCCCTCATTCCCCTTTCCAGACAAAAGCCCTTCAGTTGTAATGCGGCCTCTGTCCATTTTTTAATGGGACCTAATTCCAGCTGAGGGATGTTCCATTGTATGTCCTCCTCTTCACTAAGATTTCCATCCTACTGGTCCAGGGGCTCAAAGCAACAATTAAAATCACCTGCTATAATCAAGTTGCAAGTGCCCTGTAAATTATCCAAGTATCCATCAAGAGCAGTAACCACACTAAATCCCCTGCCACCCGGCTGCCCTCCGGAATAAACATTAATAATCAATATATCAAGAACATTGGTCGAACGAGCTCGTATGGCCATAATGTCCGGGCTGTCTATAGATACTTCATCCACCCTTATTCCCGCCTGCTGTCTAACCCAACAGGTCAGCCCACCAATCAGTCTTCCTTTCTGTCCTCCTATAGCAGCCTTTGAAAAATGTAGAAAGCCCGGGTAATAGACTCTATCCAAGGACCAGGTCTCCTGGAATATCCAGACATCAAAGCCATCAATAAATGATGACCAGTCTGTAAACGCGGTTTTAGTTGATAACCCTGCAATATTCCAGGAAGCAATGGTCATTTGAGTTTTTGAAAGACCATTCATCGTGTTATCACAACCACTGGTTACCTCGACATCTAACACCAGGTCTTGTTCCAGTAAGCCATAGCTGAGGTTGCTAGTTGTGTTATGGGGACTTACTACTGCTCTTTTGAGAGTTGCATTCACCATAACACTAGAGCTTATTTTCAACAAGGGTGAACACACCACACCTACACTGATGGAACTACAAGCCTGTGTGCCCTGACAGACTTCTTCAGATTCGGAAAGCACGACAGAGGTGGACAAACCCGAACTCATATCAACCTCCTCTTCACCCATGTGTTCCTTTAAGACTGTTAATGGGGAAATGTTGGTTGTTCCCAGTCAATCGACTTCTTCTAAGGAGGTGAGGATTTCAAATCGGTTACTTGTATGCACTGGATAATCATACTGATTGTGTAATCTATGAGATCCCCGCCACTCGTTAAACCTAGATATGCTCTGCGGTTTGTAAAAAAAACCTAACTGAATGATTTTTATATCGTCTGCTTTGGTAAAGCAATGCCCAGCCGTTTCCAATATATATTGAACCAGTGTTGGTGATCTAAAACTAAGGGCCACGCAGTCACCTGGTAGGGACTTGAGTGACTTCCCAATCCAAGGGATTCTGCATGCCATTTTGAACTCGGAGAACAGATGGTCTCTTATCCCTGTCCTGTTGCCCAACAAATATAAGGCCTTCTTCTTTAACGTTGTCCAATGTTCCCGGGCGTCAGTTGGGAACCTTGGAACGTTAGCAAGAACCACTGTATTAGGGAGTGGCTTCCGGTGGGAGATGCAAAGAAGTATGTGGATTTGTATCACTTGCCTCAGATATCTCTAAGGGCCTACTCCTAATGCCATTCTCCCCTTGCTGCGGCTTCGTTGTCATAGATATACCAATAGTTAAATTAACAGAACGGTTGGGCTCAAAACCTGTGGCTATTGCAGTAGAAGCTGGCTTGTTGCAAACATTTACCGGGATTCCCATTTGTACTGTATCAAGTACCCCCACCTGTTGATTAGCTATCCCACCATTCTCCTGTACATTAGAGTGGTTGGGGTTTATTTGGTTTGTACCAAAGATTCCCTGTTCAATCCTCTTTAATCCATCATCAACCGAGGTCAATTTTTTAAGTAAAGGGTCGATCATGGCTGAAATTTTCACACCTATCAGCGAGCATAACTCTTCTAAATTGAGCTGTGGGGATGTGTGAAGTAGGTGGGCTATGCTAGTAGCGTGATCTGCAGTGCTATCGGTTGGGTTTACTACAGGCTGATAAACGCCTGTTTTACCAATGGTAGCTGCCTTACGTTTGGCTGTTCTTGGGGGTGGCGGATTTAGCTTTACTGGTCGACGACCTTTCCTTTTTTATAATGGCGGTTCCCCGCCCATGACCCCGTTGAGTTTCTTTCCCCTGGTGGTAACCATGGATATGTTTAGTGGGCATTCCTGGCCATGTGGGATGGAAGGGATTGATGGCACTAAATCCGTATTTATCATGTGAGGCTGGATATTGTGTGTTTCAGGGTCAGTGGTGCATTATATTGGTTGTTGGGAAGGCTGCACTGTAGAACTGCAGCTACCAATTGGAATCAGAAGTTCGAGCGATAGCCTACGCTCCGTCAATTGAATCTCGTGTACCAATGCAGATTCTGCCCTGCTTAAAAAGGCATCTAGAGTACCTACAACCCCACCACCCAACTTCCGTTTGCTCATTTTTACAGAACCGTAACCTGCCAGAATACACAAATGAGGCTAACCAACAATACTCAAGAAGAATAAGATCGAAGTAACACAAGCTTACAGTTCAATCGTCAAATGGTGTGGCCCAGCCCGGCCTCCTCTGGGCTCTGATGGGCGCAGACGGGCCCGCCCTTGGCTCTGGCATGCCCGCGCGCGTCCCGCGCTGCGGGAGCCCGCGGCCGCCTTTTGAAGCACCTCCTGACGCTTCCCGCTTACGTGGGTGGCCGTGCGCCACAGAGGGAGTTCTGGATATTGTAGTTCCCCTCAATGCGGCTGAGCTGAGAGCAAGGACTCCACAATAGCGGGTGCAGGCAGAAGGATCATTGCAGTCTCCCTAGACCGAATTCAGGAAAACACAGGAGTTGAAGTAAGTAGACAGCTCTAACGGGTTACAACTACTTCTGTGATGCCATATGACCAGCATAAAAGAGACAACTGTCTTCCCTTTAACAGGAAGTATAGGAATTGATTCAACATTTTCTTCTTGCATGCAATAACCTTCTTTTGTTCCGTTTTTAGAACCTCAACATGGAGACTGATCTCATCGCTGCAAACGGCAAGAAGGTGAAAGCGCTGGAGATATTTGCCTACGCCCTGCAATTCTTTAACGAACAAGCAATGAAGGTATCAATGATGAAACTGACAGGGCAAATGATTTGGCTCCAAGAATGAGTGTTTTCATGTTATACTTGTGGTCTACCACTGAATACAAGTGTCTTAGATGTGTGTACTTGGCACAGAGAAAATCTTGGTGCAGAAGTAGTAGTCTTTAAGTCAGTGTATGTTAGACAATTAAAGACAAACACATCTGCACTCTTACTATTTAGAATTATATAGTCACCTAGTTGTGTTCAAAACATTACATACCATGCCCTTTAAAATTATTTTTTAACAGAGAAATGTGGAATTAATTCCCCAGAGGATATTCTAACAATGATCATTAGTGGCATCAATTCCTGGTAATAGAGAGGATTTTTATTTGCTCTACGGCCTTCTTTAACCCAGTGGGTTACTGATTTATCTTACGAATCTCATGCCATTTTTCCTGTTCCCCTCTGCTATCGGCCACCTGCTTGGATGGACATTTCTTTGGGTGGACCATTTAATGTCTCATACAGGGAGGCTTAAGAACTACCATATAGCACACTAAAAGTTTGCCTCGAGTGAAACTACACCTTGAAGGTGCTGCATCAATGGCCTTGAGACTCATTAGGGATCACATCTTGGTTTTGCACAGGTGTGTGGTTTCCCTTTTTATTCACCATTGTCCCATGAAACAAAATGAGAAGATTTTTATTTTTTATTTCAGTGTTTTTGGGTGCGCATATTCCATCTATCCTCATTTTTGAGTCTTTGTGTTTTTGAGTAGACTTCTTTTGTTACCTTCTGTTTCCTAGAGATTTCATTTGGCATTGAATTGATAAACCAAGGATGCCATAGCACCTACAATTTCAGGCCTACCTCCCTTAGTCTTATTTTTGTGTACATGTCTATTGCATTTATGAATTTGTTCAAATGCAACTGCCAAAGGTACACTTTTGGGGCAACACAGAGAAATGCCATGCGCTGAATGGGAAATGCAAGCACATTGTTGCCTCTTCAACCCAAATCTACTCAGCAGCCCCTAGCGATAAGTATTGTAATTCACAGACCTACAACCAACAAAGGTTATACAAAGATAACTTAATCAGCATCAAGCCCAATCCACACCAACAACAGACTGATTAAAAAACCAGACATCCACATTTCTTCAAATCTGCAAGATTTAGAGAAGGGAGATATAGCACATGTGATGTAGAAAGAAATCATGATGTTTGGTCTCAAACGTATGAATCACACGGGATCTAGTAAATGATGTGCAGGATTGTAGATGTGACATTAATAGATTGAGCACTATTAGCCATGAAGTTAGAACAGTTATCAGTACAGACTTTTAAATTATAAATCTCCCAAGCCAGTTATAAGTATGATCGACAATGTAAATGTAGTGCATTTATATAGCGCTCCGAACACCCCCGAAAGGGTCTCTCAGGCGCTGTGCACATACCGCTGTGGAACCCTTCCTGGCCTTTCCCTGTGAAGTGCCCACTCCTGGGCACCCCCAAGGTGAAGCCAGGCATCCTTGCGCTGTTGGGGCAGTTGTGGAGATTAAGCAAGCTATTGCCCAGAGTTGCAGAGTGTGACCCATGATTAGAATAGGCACCGAGGCGAGAATTATCGGGTCCGGGGAAATTGAGCCCAAGACCCGCCGAGGCAGGAATTGAACCCTGGTCTGGGCCAGACCTCTGCATCAGGGTCTGCCGCTCTAACCATTGAGCCACACTTCTCCACATGTGGTTGTTTTTCTCCCTGGAATATGTCACTTCTAGAGACCTTCTGCGCACCATGAGTGATTCATGTAGTTCTTTTCTTTTCCGATTTTATTCATGGCCCAATGACCTATATCGTGCTCAGGTCTAATCTAAGTTTGGGAGAGTGAACATTGTGCTTTCTTGTGCGTTTTTACAAATAAACTTAATATTGTGTTTGCCCAAAGTTTGGCTGCATTACATATAGCTGCATGTCTGTTCAGTGTTTGTACCAGAGAAAGAGGAGTCTAAACATTTCCTTCTATTGTGGTGCTGCAGAGTTTCTGGCGCTAAAGTTTACAGAACTAAGGCTAGAGAGCTGCAGGTAGCGCAGATTATTGTCCTGAGGAGGTACAGAGGAGCTCCAGTTAACTTATGTGTGTTGATTACGGGCACTTAAAGGCCACAAGTCTGAAACCTCTTGTTGAACATGGTGGTCCTACATCTGCAAGTTATACCAAATGCCCGGGCACTTCTAACCTTTTGCCCTGAGCTCCCTTAAGAACTAAAGCATTTCCCCAACTAACAGCAAGTTAACTCCGATTCCCAAGAGCCTCTGTAAGAGGTACTGCAGCCAAGCTCCTCACCAGGGAACAATGTTCTCTCCCACAAGAACCAGGTCTCATACTACTGCCAAAAACACATTAATGAAAAATAAAATATATGTCAATTGCAAAATTGAGGTATTCTATCCGGACTAAGTTTTTGATTTTGGTGGCAGTAATAAAAACTCTCCAGGTAGAATCAAGCACTCTAAATGGACTGTAAATCGTCAATCTGTTTTTTAAATAGTCTAGAAGAGGCAAATAAGGGGATAAAGAGGAGAAGAAAAGAGAGAACGAAGAAAAGAGTTGATAATGATCTCAAATTTGTCCAGCCAGAGCCTGTGGCCCTGCAAGGCACAGCTCTTTCACATAGGCATTATATGTGCCATTTTGCTTCTTCCCATCGTAGTAACCAAATTGTGGTTACATCTTCCTTGGCTGGATTTCCACTCAACCAGAGGTACTAAACAAAGAACAACCTAAAGACATTCAGTTTATCCATATGTTCAAGGAAACTGGAGTACGTATTCATAAATGGTTGAAAGGGTTGCTAATATTCTAGAAATTCTGACAGACGTCCACATCTTCATGCCCTAAATAGCCAACATATTGTGAAACAACTGTGTTCTTCCCAGGAAGGTTTGTTTTTTCCAGACATGGGCCAATGAAGTTCTAATGGAAACAAGCCTCAAATTATTTATTGTGGGCACTTTCATGACTCGCATTGTCTTTGCCGAAAAATTAAATAGTTATACCGTACATATTTTATCCACCCCAGGACCTCTTCCAATAAAAATGTTCTTCCTTACTGCCCTCCACGGATTGTAGTAGCCCCCCCCCCTTTCAACACCATCTGAAAGATAAGACCCAGATGATCCTCCAGATATTGTCTAAAAATGCCAATTTAAAATTAATTTGTATAATTATTTAACAGAAACATATTTTTACTAATTTATTACACAATTTAATAAACTTTTAAAATTCTTCCTATACTTAACCATCGAGAGATGTCCGCCCTGACTGTGGGTTCGCATAATGCTACAAGGTAAAAGTAAAAAAGTTTATTTAACACAAATAAATTAGTAAAAATATTTTTATATTAATATAAATGAATGTTGTATATTTATTTGAAATGTAAAACAATATAAAAATACTAGACTGTTTAATTACAATTCATCTGAAAAAATTAGGTCAACATGGTCTTTGCCCATGATTTTCATTTCTCTTCAGGTCTCCCTTTTCTCTTTCGGAAACCCAAAAAAGCATAGATAGTGCTTTCTTTCTTTGTTCTTGATTCTTCAATTCCAGGACCCCTCCATTCATATGTAAATCACCCTTGCCTTCTGGCTTCTCAAAGATGGAGACTGTCTTCCACTCGATCAAGTCGTATCTTCAGTTCTGTGATTGAATGAGTTACATTTGCTTGCGTCTAATGCAATTCCTCAATGAAGTTCTTGATATAGTAGCTTTTTCCCCTCAAGCATTTACCCTTGGTATCAGCTCGTCCCCTCAAGAATTTGCCTCTAGATTTGTGATGGAGATCAGGTTGCCTATGAAAGGGGTCCAACTTTTCTCTCAATGCATGGAATTCCCCTTGGTTCCCTTCCAAGTGTGCTTTCTGAAGCTGCGAAGTCCTCTGGTTCAGTCCTTGCTTCACTTCTTATTACTAAATGTAGTAATGTTTTCCTAAGAATCAGCTAAAGTGCCAGGCCGTATGGCATTTACCCCAACCCCATGTGGCACACAGCACTTGAGTAGCATAGCACATAAACCTTCTCCTGGTATCTCCCTGCAAGAGATGGTGTCCACATTATTAAAGCCAGTGGTAAGATAGGCCGCCCCGACTGACCATCGCTTAATGCCACCATAAAGAGCAGCAGGCACTAGCATCAAACCAGGCAAGCTCACAGAGTCCAGTCCCGTTCCCAGTGATGCTCTCAATGGAGTTGAGGCTCCAGTCTCACAACCCTGCCCAATTCCCCACTTTTCCAGCATTTGGGTCTCCCGTTCACAGTTGCAAAGCTGCCATCCTGCACTGTTCTAGTCCTTCTCTGCGCCATCTTTAACTGAAGGCAGGCACAGTCTTCAGTTTGCAGCTCTGGAGGGAAGAGTGAGAAGGGCAGCCCCACCATACTCTCTTCTACTGCATGAAGCCTCTGAGGACATGCCGCGCACTGCAAGGCGCCCTTACGGGCACAGCAGCCAGGATTAAGTCCCCATGGATCTTCGTGTAGCCTCTGTTCTCTTGGGAAGCCCATGTTCACAGGCTCTCCAATAGTTGTCTTCCTCCTGGGCAAAACCTTTTTCTCCATAGAGAGAATCCTCAGGGACCTATTTATTGATTTTACCCAGTTACTTTTTTTTCACAGGTATTCATGGGATGAAGGCATGCTGCAGTTCATTAAAGTAAAACAGCGAAAGCATGAAATGACCTTGCCTTTGAATTAGACTCAGGGGAAATTGAGCAGCTCTTTATTACGTGGTACAAAAATAGATGCGTCCTAAAAGATGATGCGCCACTCTCAATAATTCAGGAGCATTTCAGCTGCGTACATTGAGCCTCAAGAAAACCACATCCTCATAAGGATGGTGTTTCTGCCGGAGGCCGCCACTCATCGATCAAGTCAGGGCCAGCAGGCATGGAAGGGCCTGGTGTCCGACTGTCTGTAATGAGTAAGCAAATCTGCGGCACAGAACAGAAATGCTTTTACGACTAGGATGAGCACTGTTAGTTGGCACAAAAGTTATTGGAAAATCAATTGCCACTTCAGGTTCAACAGAGAAGCTGTTAATCTAGTTGTGCGAATTCCTGGAATCCTAAAACGCCATAATGGTCCTCTGAGACCAGTCCAGACTTCATGTCGGCTTGTGGCAGCTTCCGTGTTGGTGAGCAAGCACAAGACTTTGAGGTGCACGCGGGTTTGTCTGATTTCAACTATTGCAGTTAGAATCAACAGGACTACAGTAATGAATAATTCCTCACAGCTGACTAGAGGTTTTCCAGAATCTGTGGTTGACCCCAGAAATTGGAAGATCTCTGTCACTCTGATAAAGGTTTTGGAATGAGAATTCCATCCATTCCCAAATGAATATTTTTTCTAAATCAGTTATCTGAACTTTGTATGCAAACCAATTCAGTGTCACAGTTCCCAGGCAGCTTATGATGCTCAAAGGAAGAATTTTAGGTTGCCTTTATTGACCGTGTCGGGAGGGGAAGTCCTCTGCATGTACCCCTGCTTTGAGTGACCAACTGTACTGTTTTATGGATCCCTAATGCTGTCTTTTGGTCATAGGCGAGCATGTATCATGCTTGTGCATCATGACATAGGCCCGTCTCATGGACTGAGGTCTCAGAAGAGGTGTCCAAAGCGCTACTCTCATAGTGGTGGAAGGCTAGCACCTTCACCAGGAGTTACGCAGCACAGGCATGGTGGTGGCAGCGTAGTGATCAGTAGTAGTGAGCAGGACCTTTTTACCCTGTGTCACTGGAGTGAGACTTACAGGCTCACCCGACTTTTATTTAAATGTTCCACTGCTGTGTTCTTAGCTCACCCTTTGCCTACATCACGTAGATGTGGAGTGCTGCGCAGCGCAGGCGTCATGAATCTGCATAGTTGTATAGGTACAGTACAGGGATAGAGCAGTACTGTGTAGTACATTGAGATTAGTGCATGTGCTGAGCATGTGTATGCCAGTGAGAAATACGTGACATGAAAGATGTAGGGCTGTGCAGTGCATGTGTGGCTAAAGCATGTACTGGATGTATGTGTGCTTCAGTGGAGTACAATGAATGAAGGGTGAAGTGCTGTGCAGCATGCACATCGTGAGTGTACGTGCTGGTAGTAAGGGTGTTTGGAAATAGCATTAATTAAAGATAGAAAAGCTTCAGGGTTGAACAATGCCCACATGCAGTGTATGTACTGACTGCATGCGTAGATGTAAGTGTACAATGCAGAGAGGTAACGGTGCTGTGCAGTAAAAGCGCCGTTGATGTAAACTGCTTGCAAGCGTGCGTGCACTGGTACAGTACATAGAGAACCCTGGATTCCACTGTGGGAAGCCCAGACCTGCCTGGTGAAGACATGAGGAGGAGAGCACTCCACCCCCCCCATACAGATTTGTGTATTGTTGCATTCTTGTGAGCTGGGTAGAGACGCAATAGAGGCAATAGGAAGAGTCTCCCTTTACATTTCAGAAGACTACTTTTTGATTCAGTGATAGAGCACATGGAAGGGGCCTGGTCACATCTGAGGAAGAGAGATGGGGCAGATGAGATCATCATAAAGAGTAGGGTTGGGGGGTCATAAAGAGTAGGGTTGGGGGTCTGAGATTAACCTTTTGATGCTCACAGACATCAAGATGCAAACTTTAGTATCTGCCTTGAATTGTGCTGTGGACAATCCACTTGGGAGTCTTGCCTGCTGTGGCAGACCTCTTATATGAAGGAAGATGAAAAGGAAAAAAAGCTCACTGCAAAAGAAGCAGACCCCAACGTAAAACTTTAATGACCCCGACCCTGAATCACATTTGGTGTTTGGAAAAGGACTATAAGGAGGGGAGGTTGAGCCCCCTAAAAGTTGTCATCTGCCAAGCAGCCAGAGACACTGTGAGAGAAAGGGGAAGCTCTGCAAGACGTATGGCTGGGACCAGGACTGGGGGCCAAGGTCTGCTAGTTTCCCTGCTGGGTGAGGGGACATCACACAGGGATCCCAAGGCCACCTGCCTTGGAGCACTGGAGGCTGTCTGCTTACAAGACTAGTGTGCCCTGTAAGGAAAAGGAGAGCACTGGAAGGAGCAAGGTCCGATTGGGAGCCATACCACGAGGACTCTCTGTGTGAGTATTTGGCTGAGCACCCATCGGGCCATTGCCTGTTTGTAAGATTGTTTCGGTGATGCCTGTAAGCCAGGAGAGGGCTTCCGCAGACTGAGCTGTATGTTGAGTACCGTGCAGGTCTTGCTACACCTGTACCGCCACGATGAAGTGACCTTGTATGCCAGGGGGGTCCATCAGTCAAGTACTATCTCAAGGAGTTCCAAGACTTGTGACTGTCTGGGCCGAAACGCAGAGGCTTGAAGAGTCTTCACCCGTATCATTGTGTGGCATGGCAACCCCATATACCACGAGGACCTGCAGGTTCCAACGTTGCCAAATGATTTGGGTTTGCGCCCGAAGGAGAGACTGAAGCTACAACTTGTGGGTTGGACCTGCGCTGCAAGGGAACTGCCCTCGGAGGGAGAATTCTGGAGTACGGCCTAATAGTTTGCTTTCCCTGATGCAACCACCAGTGAATGGAGAATAACATTGAACACGTTACACGAAGGAGGGTGGGACAGGAATTTTCCTGACCACTACTAAAGGCCCGCAATCAGGGGGACTGTGTTATTGTATTTGAATGTCATAATTCTTTGCCTATGTAGAGTTAGAAATAAAATACTACTTCTTATAAAAGCAGGTATTTTGCTTGACAGATTTATTGTTTCTGGAACACAGCTACTAATGAATCAAGCCCAGAATTGAAACTTGGTGCGGTTGAGCAGGATCCATAGTAGGTCGGGCCCCATGACATCAGGGTTGAAAGATCTCAATCACCTCGGTTGGGCCAGTAGCCCCATGCGAGCCCTGTGGCCCTTTGAAAGGGGTTATGACAGACAACTTTAAACTAACTATGTTCATTGCCCTTGTTGGCTTAAGTTGACATCCTTGACCACCACAAAAAGTTTTCGCTCTGTGTAGCCCCTAATACGTCAAACACACAAAAGGTGATGGAAGGAATACTACAAATGTTTCTAGTCACTGACAATCATTTGGGGTAGCATTCCGACCCATCCCTCTTTTGCCCACCAAACCACTTCAGTTCGGACCCAGCCGTTATATAATAAAAATGGATTGATCACACTTTGCTGACTATGTTCCAGAATATGAGCATACATTGGTTTTGGTGTGCAGGGCTTTTTGGAAGGGGAGACAAGTTAAACATGTTAGAAAGTGAGTGAAACATATCTTTATACAATAGAAGGAAGAGAAGTTAAAACAAATGGGGGGGTGTGTTTGGCTGCCTCCAGGGTAGGTTCATTGCTGTGAAAACTTGTTAAGCCTGACTGCTCACATTCTTACACACTTTTAAAACAAGCATTGGCATAGCCAATAGGTCTCGCCTTTGGGACCTTATAAGTGTTTAGCCATGTAACAGTTGCATAACTAAATACTTATAAGGTCCCAAAAGCGAGACCTATTGGCTATGCCAAGCAGCCGTGCGGCCGCGAAAGTGAAAGTAATCGCGGTAAAGTGCGGCGCGCGCGCCCACGCACATGCACTGTAGCTCTAGGCTGGCCTGGTAGCACTTTTTGGAGCCCTCTCAATATGTCTCGCCAGACCAGCGCATGCGCTGGGTCAGGCGAGACCTAAAAAACACCAGGGGCCTTATTATGCACAGTACCCCGGGGCGCAACCAGTGTGTGTTCTGGATTTGTGCACTTGTGTGCATTATTGTGTTAAGGAAGGGGGAGCAGACTCTTTGTGCGATCCCTTTTGTAATGCTGGTAGTGTTAGCGCCCATGTAGTGCCAGTGCTTTCTCGAGACGGTGTTCTCTCATGTGCATGTGGGAGTGGACCCTTGCAAATGAGGGAATCACATTGTCTCTCATCTGTGTCCGTGCCCAGACACTGGCACATAGGCAAACAGGCACTTAGGTGGCGTACTGATAGTGTCCCAAAAAAGTTGGCGCATTGTTAGTGCACCCCAAGAAGGAGCCCTGTGGAGAGGGCAATGAGGGTCCCATGGAGGCCTCAGACATTCCCCTGCAGATGGGTGCATTCACTCACTTCAGCCTGCAGAGGCATCTCTGTCCCCGCTTTAAAAGCTCAGGCGCCTGCGCTGTGACACACAGAGGGGCGTGAAGCAGCCGCTCTGTCTTTCACTGAATGCAGTGCTACCGAGGCTCCTCAAGGTCGCAGCTGCCCTGGGGCAGCACATTCATGGTATTGGGGCCACTCTCCTGGACTGCACCAGATGCACCTTTTGAAAGGTGTGCCTGGAGCACACCTGGACAGTGTGCCCGTATTGTAATATGGGCGCAGATTCACTGAACACAAAGCGGGCAAAAGTTTCTTTCAACTAAATCAAAATGCAGAAAAGAAGGCCCAGTGATTTGGGCGATCTTTCTTTTAGATGACAGTGACAAGAAAAAAGAATAAACAAGTAGAAAATGATTATGGGAATGTGGCAGTGAGTTTATTAAGCCCGTGTTCTTAAGTGAATCACATCTACAGGCTTTGTTCTTGCTGTTTCATATGGCAATAGCTGGTGCGACAAAAAAATAAAACGGGGACTGGGCAGTTATAAATGTGTAAATAAATGTGTGAATGCCTGCTTTAATGCACGTCACTTTTCTCTAGGAGCTGAGTGATCAAGCGGGCTGTGACTACGCAGCCTCCGACGTCCGATGGGTCATTACGGTGCCCGCCATCTGGAAGCAGCCTGCAAAGCAGTTCATGAGGCAAGCCGCGTACAAGGTAAGAACCTGCTTGAAATTCCATGACACAACGCTGGACTCACCACAGGGCACGGACTTCAGCCATCGGCCGACATTTTGTATTTGTCTGTATCGGAGAACAGAAATTGGCGTTCATGGAAGTGCGGTGACCTTACTGACAGGCCAGCGCCTCTGAATAGGCGAGCATCAACCCTTGATTGACGAGTTCTACCTCCCTTTTAGTACAGACTGACCAGCTGACAGCATGGTACTTTTACCAAAAAATAAAAATGTTATAAAACTTCAGAAGAGGTGGAGCCGCTACTGAAGCATATTCAGGACTAGGTTGAGCAAATTCTTTGTGAAAGACTTTTCAAAATGTTTTATACTCCAGTGACAGCTAACGGTTAGTAGGCCTCATGCAAGATATATTTTGGGGCCCCCTGTTTGAAACAGCTTTCCATTTATTACTCCTTTGCAGCTCATTCAAGGCCCTCTGCTGCATTACAATAGGGAATTATATGTTAAACTGAGAGTGCTAAATTGTTTGAAAGCTCAGGATGCCTGGTATCTGATCACCAAGCAGTATCAAAAGAAAGATTGAGCCAATTCTTTTTGAGTTTGTATCTAGATTTATTTTACTTACAACAGCAACATTTTATGTGGAATTCATTCTCTAACCAGCTTGTTACAGCCATTGTAAGAATAACATGCTACGGGTAACTTGCTAGATGTTTAGTCGACTAATCATAATATTAAAATGCACTGCCTCTTGCAAGATCTTTTGTTAAATTTAAAGGAGGCTTAGAATCCTCCCATTATTTACCATTGGTTGGCTTCATCGTCACTCTTCTTTCCATGCTTCTCATTTGCCAGCGCATGCCAATTCCACTTTCCCTTTGTGTGTTTGCTCCTTGATTGGATCATTGAAGGAAGTACTGATTCATTTCTTTGTTAGTGTCTTTGCACTGCTCGCTTGAATCCAAGTGCTTTTTTTTCTTCTTGCTTCCCCCATCGTCATTGCTCCTTAGCTTACCCTCCTGCTGTTGCTGTTTACTACCCCACCCGCCATTCTCTCCTTACAAGTGTATGGTTGCACGCCCCCTCATCGCCTACATTTTAGCGCACACATTTAGAGGTAAAGGGTTCTAGGTCATCAGTTGCCTGCTTCAATGAAAAAGAGTAAATGAGCCGGAGAGAAGTCAGACTTGACACTGTTTTACCCTGCAGTCACTTTTATTTGCATAGTAGGCAAGGGATATGCAAATCCCCTGATCCTGCAGATATTTACCAAGACATAAATACCACATCTTACATCAGAATACATCTTGTAATTATGTTTGTTATTAGGCTCGTTGCCACACAGGTAGTGATACATCTCACTGGCCCCTCCGGCAGTGCTCAGTTTAGCAGATAATTTCTTCTTGGTAGTTGTGGCAAGCATGATCAGGTTCTGGGTTTGTTTCAGCAGTGGCAAGTAGACCATACTCCCCCTGAATGTGAAGGCTCCCTGCGGAAAGAAAAGGGAAAACAGAATGGGGAAATTTGTGAGCGAAGCCAGTGGAACTGACAGGGCCGGACTGGCCATAGCTGACTGGCTGGGTGGAGGCTGGTTTTGGGCCCCTGGGGGCTATTTTTGTTACAGGGCCGTTTTTGCAGCATAGCCCGGGGGTGCCGGCCGAGCACTTTGCCAGGGCCGGTTTTGGTTCCCAGTCCGGCCCTGGGAACTGAGCTCACCGCTGTGCATGAGATATCATTTTATACCTGCCGCGAACTGGCTCACTGGGCTGGCACAATGAGCCCACATGTTTTTTTCACTGCTGTTCTTCCCCTGTTTGCATAGGGCTTTAATGTGCACCCAAAACGTTCTCCGATACAACTCAATCACTTAATCTCACATTTCCTGTATGAAGCAATTCACTTTGTGAATATGGGATGTGAAATTGTATCCTTTTACAGGCTTGCATGCAAACCTAACAGAGGTAGCTAGCTTTCTTTGACACATTCTACTGCATGTGAAGATTAGATCCATACAAGGTATACGCAAGGAATCAAACCTGCCACGAAAGAAGAAAGCATCTTCCATGCGTAGTTGGCGCTCAGGACGGAATTAAAGCACCATGGTGTATACACACTATAAGACTTTCTCAGCACATCTTAGTATCCATGGCCACACATTTAATCAACCTTTGAAATCGGTGACACGGTGCTATCAATCAAGTTCATGATATTACATGAGTTATTGCAAAAATTAGAAAATACGCCATGGTTCAAGCATGCAAGACTCCTCAGCACGCAGAAGTTGTATGGCGCATTTACACCTCAGATCTATGTCCACTCATTGACTTCATAACTGCCCTCCCATTGTTGCTGGTAGAGCAATTCCCCCTACTTCCTCACCAGTCCCCTCCATTGTTGCCTCCCTGTCGCCTTCCTCACCCCCATTGTTATTTGCCCCTTGCCCCCTCTACCCACTCTCACTGCAAAAAATGCTCTGGCAGAATCATAGGGCTATTTTCTCTAAGCATTGGCAAGTCGGTCTTGCCAATGCGAGATGTATTGGCTTTGTCAATGTGTTTTTTGCCTTGCTGTACAGCAGCATGGCTGCTGTGCCACTTGGTTGAAATCTTTTTTTTTTTTAAAGCACTATTGCGTGGCTAGCATTAACATGGTCATAGTCCTTTTTTGTTGTTGTTGTTTTTTTTTTTTCCTTTCAGCCCTGATGCAGTACAGCTGTGCTGCTGTATAACATGGCTAAATCAAAAAAGTTGACAAAGGCAATAGCTCTTGAATAGGCAAGACTTATGGGATTTGCCAGTTATTGTTATATTTGTGTAGTTCTCTGGCTAGACAGTTACATGTCGCTTCGCTGAGTAAGAGAAATTGGATGGGGTGGGATATAGGAGATGGAAAAGACACATAAAGAGAACTGTATAGAGAGAGACGTGAAGTTAACTCTGAAAGGGTTTGAGATAGGCGATGTAGAAACATTTATATGGTACAGAGAAAAGCAAACTAAATTGCGAAATGTGAAGTAAATAGAAGGAAAGATAACGAGAGATAGAAAGGGTAAGATATAGGTAGAGAATGAGAGGTAGAGAAATAGGTAAGATTTCAGTGTATAGTAGAGCGTTAGGGAGAGCTAAAGATCTGGAGAAGGAAATATAGAGAGGCTGAGGGGTGCATGACTCAAAGAGGTGAGGTAGATAGACAGAGGTAAAGCAGAGAAAGATGTATTAGAGAAAAGTAAGGCAGCAAGAGGTAGAAGTAGACATACAGACAAAACTTAGAGATGCAAGGTAGAAAGAGAGCAAAATGAGAAGAAGCACAGCAAAACAGAGCAGGTACAAAGGTGGAGAGAGTGGTGAAGGGTAGAAAGCAAAATGTGGTATAGAGCGAAAAACGGAAATTGAGAGACATGAAATAAATAAAGACAGCTGAGGTTTATATGGAGGTAGAGCTGTGCGATAGAGAAAGAGACAGTGAGGTAGAGAGATCTGTAAAGAACAAAGTTAAGAGAAAGAGTCGCGGTGGAGGGGTGAGTTGAAATGGAGAAGAAACCACAGAAAAATATATGTTTGTGTGTGTGTTTGTGTGTGTGTGTGAGAGAGAGAGAGTGATAGAGAGAGAGGAGGATAGACAAAAAGGGGGTAGAGGTAGAGAAATAGAGGTAGCCAGAAAAGAGTCCGATGTTTAGAGGTGAAGGAAAGGGGGCAGAGGTAAAATGAGAGAAAGGGGAGGTGAAAAGTTGTGGTAGTGAACTAATAGTTTGGTAAACTGAAAGACTGGGTAGTGAGAGAGAGAGAGGGCGAGCAGTGAGGTGGAATGAGGTGAGGTTCTGAGGGAAGTGTGAGATAGGGAAATGAGATAGAGAGGGAGGGAGAGTAATGAGACACAGATACGGCTCAGAGACAGAGTTAGAAGAAATGGAGTAGAGGCCTACAGATAGAGTGCTGGAGTAAAACAAGCATTGGCATAGCTAATAGGTCTCGCCTTTGGGACCTTATAAGTGTTTAGTTATCCAGCACAATATCCTTGGTGCAACAACATCATCTGTTGCATGGCTAAACACTTATAAGGTCCCAAATTAGAGACCTATTGGCTATGCCAAAGCTTGTTTCCAAATGTGTGCGAGTGCTGGATGGAGGCAACATGCTGGGTGGCGATTCATCTACTATACACATTGTAAATGTTCAGCATAAAAAAACAGAACATGTAATGAACGAGAAACAGATATAAAAACCAATGACCACTTTCATAACCCCAAAAAAATAGCATGTGAGAAGCACAACACCCGTAAGCTCCATGAGAACGTCAACCCGGTACGATCCAGCAGGTGGCACCTCTACAACGTTGTGACACAAGTAGGAAGCCGCTGCCTGACATTAGTATGGCATCCAATTAAGGACAAATCCAATTCATCGTTTACAAAACACGCACCCTAGAAATGTCAAGGTCCCATTTCTCGCAAGTAGGTTTGTAGAGGACAACAGCAAACCAATGCAAGCATGAATGCTCCGCGCATAACTCAAATATCATTAAATGGAGCAGGGGCGCACAAATGTTTATCGAAATTGCGCAATAGATACAATAAGAATAACAAAACAAGGATACCTGCTACATGCCCCACGTGCGCACAACCCAAATACTCACAAATGCGTAACTCATGTGGTGTTGTAGGGTGAAGCGGAGCCGCTTTCGAGCTTCTCCTGGCTGACCACCTCAACATCAGCAATCTTCATGGTTTACCACTCCGATGTAAACCAATGAAAATGACAAAATCGGTTGCCGTTACAAATAAAGGACTATTATGATAACGCTTGCTGGGAATTTAGCAGTGGGTTGAAAGTTTAGACAGCAGTCATTTCGTAATGGATATATTTACAAAATCGTTGAATATTCTACTGCAATGCTTGCGATGTTATGGCGCTATCACTAAGCAAAATGTTGAAATCAAGTCGTGTCTACATTACGTACAAGAATAACTGAAGACTATTCAAGTTATTATTAAACAATTCAGATGTTCAGATAATTTTACTCTCATTGGTTTAATGTTCCAAGGTGGCCAGTTGTTCTTCCAGCTATCACGTGCTTCTTTTGCTATGAAGTGCTTGAAAACGTATTATTGGCAACGGTGCACCTAAGCAAGGTGTTTTTAATGTAAAGTGGAATACTCAAACAACAGGCAATGTTAGGCGACAAGGGTGTCAGTAAATACTTAAGTCGAACGTCATGGCCTGATACACGTGGGGCTGAGACAGCGATGAGGCGGAAGGAAGGAGGGGTTTCCGCACGGAGCGCATCAATGTTGTCCAAAACATGATGCGCTGCATCCGTGAAGTGGATGCTGTGCTGATACACGAGTGGAGGGAAAGCAAAACATGCCCTGGAGTGGTGCGTGCGTGCTCCCTCCCCTGCCCTCAGACACCTGTCCGTGCCTCTGCCAGCAGAAACATGCTGTAATTGAACTTGGAAACTTGCAGAGGGAAAACAAACATACAGTCGCGACGACACCTCTTCCTTCCACGTAAGTCAACAGTGGACAAAAATGTACAAAGCGCGGTATTCTACTCTGTTGACTTTCCTGCGGCTTAGGAAACCGTATTCTTTCGCAGCTCCTCTCTGTGCCGGCTGCCACAGAGGCTGCCCCTCCTACCAGCAAGAGAGAAATAAATACACCCGGGGACGGGGGCACACAATTACCTACAGTCACCTCAGAAGCTGGTACTCTCCAGTGAATGACATTCACTTTTTCCCTTTAAGATGTGGATCCTATGTGGCTGCAGAGCAAAAACACACAGCGATAGTTTTGCTATTGTTTAAAATATCCAACATCGTAAAAAGGTCAGTGCCCTACGCGGCTTAGGAAAAGCGGCTTCGTGGTCTATCTGCGAAATGCTCCATTAGCCTCGTCCTCCTCCTGACAGGCAGTGATTCTAAGATGGCATTTGAAGCCCCCCTATTGGATAATTAGCCTTAGCGGACTGGGCGAAATGACACGTTTACTGGGGATGCCTGTGCCCATGCGATGGGGGTGGGTGAAGGGCTTACGTATGTATGTCTTTTAAGCTCTGTCATGCCAGGAGAGCGTGGTGAAAGGAATTTAATCTATAGCACGTTGTCACAGCAAAACATGGCAAAGGTTGCGTGAAACCACTGCCGGGTTTCATCGGGAGCTTCTTAGAATATTAACAGGACTCCGCCTGGATTCTCTGCTCACTATCAGCAGCCGAGGGCTGCTTTGCTGTAGCTGCAGATCCCTGCAAAGCTGGGGGATTGGGGCCTCATCCAGAAATGGTGCTGGGAACCAAAGGGAAAGAGGAAACAAGCCTCGATCTCTTGTCTTTATGGGGCCATGCGTTTCAAATTAGAAACACATGGCCCCATAAAGATCAGAAAGTGCTTTGCGTCAGACGCAAAGCAGGCCACCGAGTCCGGCTCGGAGGCGAAAGGGCGTCCACAGAAAACCCTCATTTCCAATGGCAGACCACCGTTTAACCTAAACGGTGACGCCAGCCAATGGAAATGAGGGGCGGGGCTTAAAGCCCTCGTCAGAAAGTCCTTGTCCGCAATAAATCTTGCGAGGCGAGCAGCGCATGCGCTGCCACGCCACGCAAGACCTAAACAACACCCACATCAAGACCGCACAGGATTGGTCAGTAGCTGGCAAGCCCAGCAATATATTGTCTATTGGTCTGCTTAAGGTCGGATTTTCACATTCATCCTCTCAGCTTTTGTGGTTGTAACACCTGGCATCCTCGTTACGTTTTTGAGTAAGCCTGGGCAAAGCACTACGCTACGCTCGTGTAGTTTGCGAAGTTTGCGCTACTTCGCACTACGCGAATTGCACGTAGCACAGTGCGAACACGCGTAGCGTAGTGATGCGTAGTGCTGCGGTCATTTTTTGCTTGCTCGCGGTCCTCAACGTCAAGTTGGCGACCGCGAGCAAGCAAAATGACATCCCGGCGAGACTTTTTCCTTGTTCGCGATCAGCAACTTCAAGTTGGCGATCGCGAGCATGGAAAATAAACCTCCCAGCGAGATTCCCAACGCGAGGAGGTCAGGTTTCTCATTGCGAGTGGTCGCGTATGCTCGCGCCCACTCGCGTTGAGAAAGCTGCCACTCGAGTAAAAATCTACTCGAGCAGCAGAAAACTACAGCTCGCACTGTGCAAGATGCCATTTTCAATGATTGCACAGTGCCGGTTGCTTGTCCGCACTGTGCCATCATTGAAAACGACATCTGGCACAGTGCGAACAAGGTACTACGCAGTTCGCGAAGTGCTACGCATAGCTCGCGTAGTGCGAAGTGCACTTTGCGTAGCTTCGGGAAGTGCTACTTTGCGAACTACGCCTAGGGTTATTTTTGAGTTTTAATAGTTTCAAAACAAGTGAAAAATACAAGTAGCATTTGTTCCAAGACCTAACCTACTTCAGGGTGCCAGATTTAAAAATAAATAACATTATAAAACAAAGGGTTTTTAGAATAAAAAATGAGGCCAGCATAACAGCAGATTATTATCAATGTGTGATCACTAAATACCCATCAGAGACTATGAAGGGACTAAAAGTGCACTTCTTCAATATGCTGTATGCATGAAGAGTGTGCTGATCAGATACTTGATGCTCTCATTTTACCCCCCCTATAAACGGCCATCTCATCCTACTGGGGATGCAGTCAATCCATTAGTGCCTTCGGTGCAACATAATTAGTACATTGATTAAAGCAATGAAGCCCGTGCCTTACATTGCGGCGGTAATTGTGTTCGGCCAGTTCGCTGATGATTACTTCAGAATTGCTGACTAACCAAGTAGAAATGGGTTTCTGCAGTCATCCAACATAGGCAGTTGCTAAGCCTCTTGGTTTCCTGGAAGAAAATCTGCATTTTGTTACACTAAGCTATGCTTTACTGACTCTTCTGTTTTGTTTACGTGGAACTTATGTAGCTCTTTTGCATAATCTTTGTAAGGAGGTTTATAAATATGGCACCAAAACATGAAATAAGAAGTGAAATCCAAAGTTTTAAGATTAGTTTGAAAAGAGAAAGTGTAAGCTTCAGTGAAATCGACAGAGTTTGTGTCCGATTTGAAAACCAGAAGACAGATTAGAGAGAGAGAGCGAGAGAGAGAAAGAAAAAAAGAGAGAAAGGAGAAGGAGAAGAAGAAGGAGAAGAAGAAGAAGAAAGAGGAGAAGAAGGAGAAGGAGAAGGAGAAAAAAAGAAGAAATAATAATAATAATCGGGGTATGTAGTGCATACCAACTTTTTTTGACATAGTATCGAAGTTCAAGTTTATCATAAAATGTTTAGTTGGTGAGGGGATGAAACAGAAACCGAGATTGCAATGTCTGAAAAGCGAAATGGCAGAAACAATGTGAGAAGAGACAAAAGTAATAGCATCGTTGGGAGCTGATCTGAGGAGAAGTGAGAAATCTAAGATGGAAGAAACAATATGGGAGGAAAGGAAATGGACTGAGGGAATATGGGAAGCAAAAATTATTTTTTTTTAGCTTTGAAGGACTAGGGTGGAGAAAGCAAGGCTTGATCCAGTCAGTGCTTAATTTGTGCCAGTGGTTTCCAGTGCTTGGCAGGTGTACTTAATTTTCAGCACCGGCTCTAGTGACAGTCCACCACATGGTGGCACTGCCTTTTTTATACTCAGATGAGCACAGCAACCGTGTTTATGAAGGGAAATAGCATTAAAAATGAATCATTCCAGACTCTCATGCCATTATTATAGCTTTGTGTCTCCTGAAATAGACTGAACTGTCACTCTTGTAGGAGAACGATGGTCAAATGTTATGTTGGTACTGCCATTGGCAGCACTGGCAGGGTATGGGTGCTGAGGGCTGTAGTGGCCTTCCAAGAAGGGTCCTAGCACTTACTTTTTTCAAATTAAGCACTGTATCCAGTACTACATAACGCAAAGTCAAACAGAGTAACACAATAAAAGAAAAGTAAGATAACCAGTTGTGCTGTCTGCAGAGAAGTAGTCCATGAACTGAAACTGGGGTGCCCTAAAGGTCAAAGTGAAAGACAAAGCAGAAGATCAAGAAAAGTCCTATAATATGAATGGTTTAGTAAGTAGTAACATACCTGGTCAACTGTTCTTGAAATAAGAAGAGATGAAAGAGTGTGGGGAAATTGTAGTGGGCTCCACCAAAACAAAAGCAGAAAAAAGGTTAAGTATAGCTCTTAGAGTAAAAAGCAATAGTCAGGAAATGTGTGATGTCAGTAGAATATTTTCAATGGGCTAGCTAGAGCGAATGTTGGACTAAAGTAGCAAGTGTAGAGGATGGTTGTAGAAATAACATGGCAACTGAAGGTGTGGTGCAGTGACTGTTAAGGGCATGCTGGATTATGGTGGAAGTTGGCAGAAAGAGACATATCAACACCAGTGGTGATGGGCAATGTTTACCAGTAGACTTGGAGGCAGGCACCTCGTGGTCGGGTTCCTTCATATCCATTCTGGCCACTGTTAGATCTGTCAGTGAGGAGTTTGGTGATTCTACCTTAGCCCGTCCTCTCCTGGTCTTCTCTACAGGCTCGGATCTTCTTTACCCAAAAGGAGTCTTGCAGTTCCAACCGAGGGCTGCAGACTGGGCTCTGACTGACACAAATGCCTGTGTCACAACAAGCTACTCACGCTGGCCCGCCAAATGCCACTTCTAAGCAAGTCTGCTGCTTCAAGTTTGGTGTTAAATTAGAAGTGCTAAAGGCTGTGCTGCTAAACGGTGGTGACGGAAAACTGACAAATGATAGGAAGGCAGGGAGAACATTGGATTGCTATCACCTCACTGACTCCTTACCAGAGATCACTGTGCCGACGCGTCAAATTTTGAGAAGGGGATTAGAGAACGTCAGTAATGTGTGATGATGACATTACCTGCACAGAGGGGATATCCCTCTGCGTGGGTACTGCTCATAGATATAAGAGGCTGTCCATGTGATTATGAGCTGGTACTTGGCCACTAAATGCTGCTCATATACATGAGGGTCTTCATCATCATATAATCCAGTTATTGGGGATCTTTTTTTATTTATAGGCATATGAGGATGTTCACATGCATATCAGCCGATACATAAAGTTATGCGACAACCTCCCACCTACCACACCAGCTGTCATGAAGCTTCTTTCCGCACCAGCTTCAGTATTGGCAAGAGATGGGCAGGGAAGAAATAGTTGTTTAGGCTATTGCTAAACTAGAACATGTAATGAAAATGACAAACTCTTATTCAGGGCAAAATTAATGTTTGTACTAAGATCGGCAACGTAATATCTTGGGGGACAAAACGGTGCTTTTTCAAAATATTTCAAGCTGATATTCCAGTGATAGTTTATGCTGCTGGGGTGGCATATATTGCTCATGTTATAGTAAAATTTACTAGGTTTTAGAGGGCATTTTATTACTGCCATAGTGGTTGTTTCATGACTCATGAAAATGTTTCCTGATCTATACTCATAGCCTTTTTATGACCATATAAATAATTCAATTTGTCCGAACCTGTGGTTTCATTTAAGCTAATGGATATGCATGCTCTCTGAAATCTGAGCCCTGGAGATGGGTATAACTTGAGTAATCTTTCTGCTCTCCGAACCTGTAAGATCACTGTCAAAAGCTCTCCCACTTCAGGCTTAAGACTCTGAGATCTCTTTTATTTTTCATTTGTCCATTCAGAACCTTCCAGTTAGGGGACTGATTTAGAGTTAGGTAGGCTTGGCACAGTCTGCCAGGGTGGCGGAGGACATTGCATCCACAGACTACTGCCTGCCAAATTTGGAGATAACTCCTGGCTCAGGGGTCATCTCTGTACTTTGAATAGAAAAGCCATCACAGCAGGTTCTATCAATGTACTAAAAGTTTGGTGGACAGCCACCATCGGTTTTGATGGCCATTTATCAAACTTTGATCTTTTTCTGTTTTTTTGTCTACCAGATTGTGGGGGATCATTATAGTGCAGAGGAAGTAGTTAATTAACTGAGCCAAAGCCAGTTGATGGAATACTTCCTCTGACAGCCCCACAAAGTGGGTCTGTGTTGATGGAATACTTAAGGCCTTCTACAATCTGGGCCTCATTACGATGTCGTTCAGAAAGGCTCCGAAAGGCATTCAGATTATCCTAACCCATGTCGGAACCCATGTTTACGACTGACTCAGAAACATTTCCGACCAACCGATTTTGATGGAAGATAACTGTTCGGTCATTCCGAATCGGTTGCGACCGGCATTCGGAGAATCCAAGTGAGTCGGAGCCTAATTGTACAGCTAAATGGACCACGTTTCTGACCGATTTATTACGAATTCTGATTCGGACAGCCTTTCTGAATCGGTCTGTCTGACACGGAATGGCTGTTGGAAACTGACTTTGGGGGCCCATAGCAGGCCCCCTTTCACCCAGAGGCCTATGGTTGAGGCCCGTAGGGGTACCTATGGGTCCCCTCTTTAAAACCATGCAGTGTAGCAGGCCTCATGAGGTGCCTGCGACAGGTGCCAGGTTTCCCACAAGGGAGCCTGTGTTGTCGGTTGGAACACAGGCTCCCATTGAAATCAATGGGAGAGTTTCCAAATGGTGTTAGGAACCATCGTGATCGGTTGATCGGACTCTCCAAACCCGAGTCAGTCGGAACTGATTCCGACAAGGAGTCGGTCGGATTGCTTTCCAACCGACATCATAATGAGGCCCTCTATAGTAGTCGGTGGACTTAGGGTTTGGCAGGCAGGGCACTCCGTGGTGTTTGCAGAATAGTATCCTGTCCACCAAACTTTAAATCAGGCCCAAGGTTCTCAGTCTTGGAGTATGGCCAAGACCCTATGTCAAATTGGAAAATAGGTCGGCTGCTAGAAGTGTAGGGAGATGATTTATCCATTTGACTTTGTGCAAACCGAGCAATATGTATCTACAGCTATTATTTATAGTTGTGACCTAGAAAACCCTATTTTAATATTGTCTACCCTACTGAGTCTGTGTGGAAACTGACATGACAACAGTTTGGAAGCTAGCACAACAAAATTGGCTGTATTGGGTCTATGAGAAAACTGATATCACCTCGAGGATATTGGTAGAATGTGAGTTAACGTTGTAGGCTCAATCTGCAAGATCTCTAAATTCAGAGTAGAATGTTCTTTCCATAAACTTTAAGGATCTGCCTAGCACACCATAGGCAATGAGAAACATGGGATAATTAAGCAACATCATTGACATATTTAGTAGCCCAGGTGTACGTCTGGAGTACCAGCTGTAGCACGGCCCACAGCACTTTCTGTATCACTAGCAACCCAGGCAGTGGTACTGCTGACCCATCACTTCAAGACATATTTGAGCAGGGTCACTGATCGAGAAACCCTAGTCTGTTTGCACATCACTTGTGACATATTAACATATGGAACATAACTGTTCTGTGGCTGTTCCCATGAGAACACGATGTTCTGACAGAGGCAGCCAATTAAATATATTTTATCATTTCTAGAGTTACACTTAATAATTTCCTGTAAAACATATGGCAAGTATCTCATTTCTATTTCAATAAAATGCACCATTTGATCTCTTTTTTTAGTATTGATTTTGAACTAAACAGTGCCAGGCATCTCGCCCGGCTCCTGTTATCACCCATAGAAGACTCATGGTCTCTTGATACAATATGGGTCTGGTTCTACATATTTTTTGCTTATTGAATATTCTGTTGTTTTATAATGTGATGTATTATGACATTGAAATGTAGTGTGTACATTTTGTGTGAAACATATCATCACTAATCCTCTATGGGTCCTGGAGTAGCGTGCTACTTGCCGAAAAAGCACTTTGACGCCTCCTCAGGGGTAGGAAGCGCTATATAAATGCAATTACAATACAATACAATGACAAGCTAGGCAGAATAGTTCTATATGTTTGTCTACGTTGCCCTATTGTTTGATTGTTCTTATGTTGTTATGGGAGCTTGGTGTATTTCTTTACATGTTCTGTTGAGTTCTTCAATATGGTGTTCAGATTTTGTTGCCAGTTGTTATTTGTGATGAAAATCATAAGACCATGTGCAGGATTTCATTAGATGGTAATGTTTTAGTCTGCTTTATTTTGTGTTTCATATTATACTTGCTACACATGGACCCAACATGGCACAGCTGTGTTAGGGTTCAACCAAGTAGGATACGTTCCTGTAATCATGTGTGTTTATGTATGGTCTGTCTGAAAATAATAATAATTTACACAACAAATGTTTTAAAAAAACGAAAGTTAAAAAAATAATAGAATTAAGAAGTTGAGGTAGAATTCACTCTCAATTAATGTTGTAAATTATCTGGCAGACCGAATTCCAAAATTGATAAGAAATCATGTCTCAAGTCACATACCACATAAAAATCAAAGTAAAGAACAGAAGATCAACAAATGCATACAAATTCAATAATCACTGAAGAAAGATGTATTACCATATCGCTGCCACTTTTGTGCTTCTCAAGCCACTGGACCATCTATTGTAGAAAACTGCACAATCCCTGTTAATGCATCACTTAATATGGCGCAATGCCCAAGATTTTGCTACTTTCCTGATATGCTGAAATAACCCTATAACACAAGCCAAAAAGCAAAGGGGTGGGAAAGAAGCAAAAGTGCAGTCATTCTCTTCCTCTCAAGGTCAAAATCAATGGTAACTGAGGGGCATATCAACAACAACCGGCGATAATTATCTCTAAGCGCACTTAGCGCTAGGATAATTATCGCCGGCTAGCGTGAATTTTTATCGCTGAGATAGCGTGCTATTAGCAACGCTTATCTCAATAGCGATAAAAATCCTCACGCTAACATGCTAACGTGAGATTATCGCTGGAAACCCAGCAATAATCTCACGTTAGCTTGTTGATAGGGACAGGCAAACTTAGCCATGATATCCTCCTTCCATAGGATATCATGGCTAAGTCAGAAAAATACCAGATGTAAAAAAGCAGCGTTAACCGCGGTTAGCGCTGCTTTTTTTGTCTCTAACAGGGTTAGCGACATTCTTGATAATAGGAGAAATGTCGCTTAGCGACATTTCTCCTATTATTTTACTCTGGAACGCCCCCTTTGCATCTCATTAGAGATGCAAGGGGAAGCGTAGAGTAAAAGGGTGCTAACATGCAAATTTGCATGTTAGCACCCTGTCGTTGATAGGGCGCTAGTTTTATCTCTGCTTTTTTGGATTTTAAAGCCAAAAAAGCAGAGATAAAGCCCTTGTTGATATGCCCCCAAATGAGCAGAGCGCTGAGCTGAATCCGGCCACCTGAGGCCCCGCCCTCTATTGACGGGCTCGGCTCCCTTGAGGAATGCTCCAATCAGTGGCGGTGAGGGCACGACTTTCGTCAGCGGAGTCATCTGCTAAATGCTCTCGGATTACAGTCTGCTGAACGACAAGTGCCTCTCTGGCCTCTTTTCCCTCTTCTAGAACATGTGGCGACCAATTGTGTCAGTAGCATCACTGCATCTCGAGGTCCCAAGGACCTGGAGTACATCACGTCATTAAAATAGACGCACAAGGAAGAAGTTATTTTCGTTCAAGGTCACAAAGTATCCGCAGCAGTCGAGTTTAAACCCTGGGAATTCATGCCGAGTGCCTTCACGTGCGAGTCCAATGCCCCCCCCCCTCCCCCCCCCCCCCCTACGATGGGAGATGCAGCAGGTTTGCTACAGTTGTATCTCGTGTTAAAGGAGCACTTTGCAACCCGCTCCCAGCTCCCTTGTACCAGCGACCACCTAGGATGCCTCGAACGGCCCAGCATTAAGCCCCTTACCCAGATACGTCTTGCACCTTTAAATACGAGCTATAAATGTACGTCTGCAATAGGCCAGCAGAGGTAAACATTGCCTTACGAAAGTAAAATGGTGCTCTAGGCCTTGCATGTTTACGATATGATTGATAGAGAATCATATGTGCAAAAGAAATGGAACGTTCAACATGTGATTTAAAAGTTGTATATGACGCCTAGGCACATCCGCATAACCATAAGGCGTATAATGGCAGCAGCAAACAAGCATTGGAACAACTCGTCAGGAGTAGTAAGCGCTATATAAATGCGATGCAATTTAAACATTGCATTCGGCAAATATCACGTGAATAACATTTGATATACAGACGTATGTATGTCTGTGCAAAGGGCCTCGTAGCATTGAATTTTCAATCACAGTAGTTTGATGTTAGCTGTGGCCTCAGTGCTTGTAAAAGGAACAGGGACTAGTTAGTACTGGTTTATGATCAATCTGAAAGGAAGTTGTGCGAGTTGGTACCCGACAATGAGATGCTAGCCCATCTCAACCACAAGACAATTCGAGGCGCCAAGCCATAAAATGATCACTGGGTGGTTTGTTGCTGTCTGGGTTTTGTGCTGCTTGCTTGCATCGCTGGAAATAGCACCGTTTGTTTTGGAATATACGCCTCCAGGAGTTGAGGTAGAGGACATTACAGGTCAAACCAGCAGTCTTGGAGGCCTGTAAGAATTCAGTGGGAGCTATGGAGGGAGGTCTGAATAAGGGTGGTCTGGTCCTACCTGTGAATTCTATGTGCTGCACCACCTTTAGGGCTGCAAGCTTGATTTTGGGCAGCACTGTCAGTAAGGCTATGCCATTATCATAAAAGGACCCTGTCACGTGTTTTTACAGGCTTGCAAGGTTTGCAATGTTAAGGAAGCCCCCCCCCCCCCCCAAAAAAGATGGGTGACTACCAAGCTTAAGACTGAAAAGGCAATCACCCTGTGGAAATAATGTGTAATTTTGTTGAAAAAAAAAAGGTCTGCCAAATGTATTTTAATCATTGACGTCAGGTAGACAATATTTTTTATTAATTATTACAGAAATGTGCATGTATTCCCAGAGGCTATTTCGTTTACAATTATGCATCTTTTTTCAGAGAAGAAGATTGTGTTCGATTATTTTTCTGTGCTAATAGGGCATTTTGTCTTTTCGGGCAAACTTTGTACCATGACCCGGTTTATAATATGCATTTCTTTTTTATAAGATGTTCTTTTTGCCCTGCCGCTTCGGTTGCCCATCCCAGGAACGTCTTTAGTGGGATCTAACTGTTAAATACAGCCCTGGTAGCATCAACTACCAAGTTACATTTGGGTACACAGAGAACTGTCACATTCCTCACTGCCTCTGCATGTTTTTTGAGTTTTTCGCATACTTCCTTCGAAATTACATATTTGTCATTATCATACCTAAGATGTTAGTGTCATATACTATTTATTACAGAATAATAGTCGTAAAAGTTGAGATTCCAATACAACCCTCATGAAACATTCTACTGCTTTTTAGGACGTTTTGTAGTCATTGCTACTACATATCGCTGGGTCAAAAATGGTTCTTTTTATGTTTGAAGTGTAATGAGGTTTGCACCATTCATTACAAACATATTGCAGTCCACATATACTCTAGGAGGCTTTTGTTCAACCTTTTTCCCCCTTTGGCTTCAGCTATTGGCTCAGAAACCTTCAGCCATTGGTTTAAGACATTGTCAGTCACATCTTGGATCAGCTCACAGGAGAATTATAGTCTCTCGTTCTTTCATGTGGATTTTTTTAATGTAACCTTCTGTGTCTATTTGAATGCATGACTGCCAATAATCTTTTGAAAATAGTTTTGTCCTGCAGCAGGCACTGTTATTGCTTTTATCAGTGCTTGTGTGTGAGCATCAAACTTCTTGGCTATGCCTATGTTTGACTATCTTTATTTTGCATTGAATAAAGGGCCTGATCATGATAAAGGGCCTGATCATGATCTTGGTGGACAGGGTTACTCCGTCACAAACGTGACAGATATCCCGTCCGCCAAATTACATTTCTATTATATCCCATAGAACTAGTAATATGGCGGATGGGATATCCGTCACTCTTGTGATGGAGAATCCTATCTTCCAAGATCGTAATCAGACCCTTAGTCCTTAACACATTGGAGCCTGGATTATTTAGATAGTATTTGGTGTTTCCATTCACTTCCTAGCAGACTTTCTCAAGTGTTTCAAGAAAAGATCGGCCCGTGGTTGTCCTCATGAAGTAATGATACCTATTCTTATAAATACCACATTACAAAGCAATGCTTTACCATGTGGAGACTTCCACCCCGAATGTAGAGTCTTCCTTTGGTAAAGTATAGGGAACATTTTTCAAATGTATTTAACGCAAAATAAATATTGAAAATATGTTTGTTCTATATTGATGTAAATTAATTTGATATATCCACCTTAAATGTAGATCAAAATAAAAAAAAAATTGGCAGCACTATTACATTAAGTTTGAATTAAGACTTTAATTAATAGAGGTATAGCAAGGTAATAAAAACAATGGGCCTCATTTAACAAAAGTATCGTACTGCTGCATGAAAGCAGTGATGCAACACTTTTCAGTGAGCCCTCCTTGCGACACGATGGATGCACCGTATTTATTGTATGGTGCAGCATGTCGCAAAGAATTACAGATATGTCAGGAATCCTGACGTATCTGTTGGTGCAAAACCCATGAATTGTTGGAGTTGTGTTGTAAGCAAGATGCAAATCCAGCAATGCATGGGGAGGCCTATTCCCATTGCACCGCGTCACCCTTATGCCTGCTGTGAGGCAGGCGTAAGGTTGTGACGCAGTAACGTCCTAGAAGTGACGCAGTGAAATCTGATAGATTTCACTACGCCACTTCTACTAGGTTTTTTCACGTGGGAACGCCTAACCCGCATACATTATACCTGATGCAGGTATAATGTAGTGCAGGCATTTACAAAGTGACGAATCTGCTTAGATACGTCACTTTGTAAATATAGCACAACATAGTGCATTATTTACGCCACCGCTGTGTCACAAAAAGTGACACAACAGGGGCGTAAAATTGTTGCAAGCCTGCATAAATAAGGCCCTATATTTCTGAAGTTTGAATTAAAATAACAAATTCCAAGCTGAAGATTAAATACTTTTTAATGTGCATTAACAATTATTAAAGGTGTTGTATGGAATTCCTTTAATACAATATATGTTTAATAAAATTAATGTATATTATGTTTTCAATTTAAAATGTCATGAAATGCTTTATAATCAAATATTAAATATGTACTATCTTAATATATTTTTATAATGACTAACTATTTCAAATATTTAAAATATTCTATTTAATTTAACATAATTACCTGCAAGCTTTTATCTTGCGTTTCTCCCTGCATTTATTTCTGTGGGAGGGTGTCGCAGTATCAGTGATGGTCATGTGTAATGTTGGATTTACTACAACAGTATAAGGTACTACAAAAGTGCAAGTTACATGTGTAACATGTGTAAGAAGTTACCAGAAAAGTGTGAGTTACATGTATGTTACGTAAATTACTACAAAAGTGTAGTTTGTGTATGCTCAAAATGTCAAACTTAATCAAAAGTGTAAGTTAACTTTGTGAATCAGGCCCAAAGATTGCTGTTTATAAATGCTAAATGTCAACCATTTTTCATTTGTTGATGCATAGGTTAGTGCACACCTGCTGCTTAGGCAGATTCTTGATTGCAGCGTTTAGGATTAGGGACTACCTACAGACTTCATAATCATAATACTTTATTCAGTATGAAAAAATATCATAAAAGTACAGATAAAATACATCATGATATAAAAACAAGAAGGTTCGACAACTTAAAATAGTACATATTCAGTTCATCCGTGATTAAGAACCCCTCCCTCATCAAATTAATTCTTAGGGCCATTAAAGGACTAACATCACGGGCCACGTATGTTCACCTAATGCCCCTTGTTGTTCTAAGCCTGACGGCTGCCCTTAAAAAGTTTACAGTGCAGAGCAGGGTTAATGCGTCTGTGGACAATTGTAAAAATAACAGGGCCACCCTTGCATGTTTAAATCTAGCATTCTTTAAAATACTTTTTAAGGAGAAACTCCTAGGTTGTGAATAAAAAGGACATAATAAAACAATGTGAAGGGTGTCCTGTGGAGACCGATGGTCGCAGCCACATGGACCCTTCAACTCTATAGACCAGGTAAATCCTGCCGGGTCAGCTAATATTGGTGCAAAAGATTAGTCCTAAACCGTGTCATTAAAAATCTGTTGTGGGCATTATGAAAATAAGATAAGTAAGGCTCTATACCCACGCATGTTTTGGTCAGAAGATATTCTCTGACTGTCGGCTTAATCAGCTCCCTATCTTCCCTGAGTGTTATGACATGTTTGAGGAACCGGTCCTTAACCAGGGCCTTATCCTGCATAGATATTTTTGTAGGATTGTTAAAAAGATCTGCGCATCCTATACCTTCTAGAGTCTCCATCACATACTTGAGCCATGGAATGTTCAACCCCCGGTCGTGGGCGAGGCAGTCTACTATGATCTGTCTGCTAAATGTGGTCTCTGTATTTGCCCAGATTTTGGCCCAGCAGACTAGGGGTTTGACTTCCAGCCTATCCCTGATGTAACTGACGCCAAGTTCTTCGTGGATAATGTGGGAAGGTGTGCTCTGAGGCACTTTAAGTAAGCGCCGAAGATGCTTATTTTCCTCTATTTGTAAATGCTGCGCGTCAATAAATCCCCATAACTCGCTTCCATAAAGAACTTTGGCACAACACATAGGGCTGTATAATCTCAGAATTTGCTCCGGTGACCAACAGCCTAGCCTTCGTGCAAAATTCATGATCGACCCAGAGCAACTAGCTAACGTACAGCATTTCTCCTCTAAAAGATCTTTAAAATTTAGACGTCCATCAAATAAAATCCCCGGGTACGAGAAAGAGTGCACCTTTCCCAAGCGGTGAGAACCAATCATGTAATCATACCTTTTGCTTGTTTTTTTGCCCACTTCCATAATGTATGACTTGGATAGATTGGGGGACAGATCTAAGTTCTCCATAAAGGAAACTAAGCCGTCTATCAGACCCTGAAGCCCTTTGGGTGTACGGGCAGGGAGAACCGCGTCATCCGCATAGAGCAGGACAGGGATCCCTCTTGAACCAATCCTCGGTGTGTCAACCTTTACAGTGTTAAGTGTCTGATCCAAACTATTTATGTACAAAGTAAACAAAAATGGGCCAGGATACAACCCTGTCTGACCCCGCTTAAGCATGGGAAAGGGTTGGTGGTACTTCCCTCCTGGTTGTATCTAACTGTGGCAGTAGTGTTCTGATGCAAAGCTTTTAAAATGTTAATAAGTCCGGGGTCCACGCCAAGGCCACCCATGAGTGCCCATAATTTCCTGCAGTTAACTCAGTCAAAAGCCGCCGTCAAGTCCATGAATGCCAGGTACACGGTTTCTTGGCTTGCAATAGTGTACTTGGCTACCAATAAATATAAGTTAAGACATTGATCGGTGGTTGACTTTCCTGGCCTAAAGCCATATTGGGTGTCAGTTATGATGTGCTGATCCTCAGCCCAGTCCATTAACCGGCTGAGGATAACCCGTCCTAAAATTTTTGCTGACACGTCAATTAAGGAAATGGGACGGTAACAAAGTGGGCTATCCTTGTTGCCTTTTTTAAAAATAGGAACAATCGTGGCTGTGGACCAGCATGGGGGCGTACCTATGTCTACTGCTGCGTTAATGACTCTGGTCAGGATTGGTGCCCAAAGATCTACTTTGCTCAAAAAAAGATCAAGTGGGATCCCGTCAGGGCCTGGGGCCTTGTTTCGAGTCAGGCCTTCAATCCCTGCCTTGATCTCGCCCAGAGAGAAAATTATCAGGTTCATGGTCTATTCCCCCTGTCATCCTCCGACTGGGCCTCAGCCAAGCAGTGATTATAGAGCCCATAAAAATGCTCATGCCATGACTCCAGCAGGATGTTATTGGCTACCCTCAGTTTGTTTGCCTCTTGGAAGCAAGAATCGTTTATAACTTTCCAAAAGGCAGTTGTGTCCTTTAGCTCTATTGCTTCCCTTAGGTCCTCCCAAGCCTGCTGTTGTAATTTGGATTTATGGCCTTTTAATGCCAATTTATAATTTATCCTGCAAAGGGTCACCCTGCTCTTGTCTCTTGGGGAGGATTTTAGAGCAACTTTCAGCTCTCTCAGGGCACGGGAGCACTGTTGATCAAACCACCTTGGGTCATTCGATCTAGCTTTGTGTGTTGTTGTCCTGAGTAGACCATCAATTAATTGGGCAACACCCTTGAATGCCCTGACTAGTTCCACCCCCTCCACATTTGGGTCTAAACAGTCCACGATGAGCTGTTCAACATCTTTCAATAAAGCTCTATAAAAAGCTTCGCCATTACCCTGTGACCATCTCATCCTGCTGCCTTGGTCTGTGGCACATGCCACCCCCCCCCTACTCTAGGTGGGTTATTACAGAGATTTAACTCCACGAGGGACATGACTAGGGGATTATGGTCACTGAAGATACTCAGACATATTTTAAAACCTGTGACCCACTTTCTTATTACTACCTCACGACATAGCTAAACACGAAAGAGCCCCATCATTGGGGGATTTAGTCATTGCTAAACCGCCCATAGACTGACGTTTTTTAGCCACAATAGAGTCCAGGGAAAGTCTTTTCTCCGTGAGCTGGATTTGGTGAACCAGTAATGATTTTGCTCTGATTAAAAAAGCATCTAGAGTCCCCGTGACTCCACCACCCACCAGAGAGCCGGTTGCCTTGCGCTTGCTCATTCTGCGAGCAGAATACGCTTTAACACAGGATGCGAAAGACAGAACCTTTTATGTCCTTGTTTGGCCATCCTGGGGTCCGCTCTGCAGTCATGAGAATTTATCTTGGTGCCTAGATGTCAGGGAGTTGCCCAGCAGGTTAAATGCTCAGCGGGAGCTGGAGGCAGCTTTTATGCGCCGGCTGGCGCGATTATGACGCGGCTCCGGCCGCGGTTCCCCCTGGGTTGTAGAGCCCTCTGTTGCAGGCAGGCAGGGTAAAAAAAAAGCAGGTCAAACGCTCCTGCGCAGCGGGAGCTGGAGGCAGCTTTTATGCGCCGGCTGGCGCGATTATGACGCGGCTCAGGCCGCGGTTCCCCCTGGGCTGTAGAGTCCTCTGGTGCAGGCAGGCAGAGTAAAAAAAAAGCAGGTCAAACGCTCCTGCGCAGCGGGAGCTGGAGGCAGCTTTTATGCGCCGGCTGGCGCGATTATGACACGGCTCAGGCCGCGGTTCCCCCTGGGCTGTAGAGTCCTCTGGTGCAGGCAGGCAGAGTAAAAAAACAGCAGGTCAAACGCTCCATACAGACTTGATGGGGCCCGAATATTTAGAGACTATAAGGCCAGTGTGCTTGTTGTTTATCCACTGTGGCACTTTCTAGTGTATTCATAAAGGTACTTTTCCAGTTACATTTTTTACCAGCCAAACAAAGTGACTGGTTAGTGTGATTTATGATAAATAAATGGTTAAATAAAATATAAATATTGACAAGCCAACCCACCTGCCCATTTGCTGCCTCTTCGTGAGATACACTCTATGATGTGGTCTCCTGCACAATCATTTGAAATGTGAGATTATTTCTCCCTTACTAGTTCATGACTTTGCGTCTGTTATTTGCCCAGGATGCTATGCACATCTTTCTTGTATCGTAACACATTTGCATATTTGGTAACGAAGCAGCTGCTGCACAATGAGGTGGTCCCAATATAGCATTACATTCCTCTGTAGGCTTTCCTCCCTTATCACTCAGCACTGCTGTGAGAATGCTGATCTGACATCAAATACAGGGCCTGGCAATGTGGCAACCCCCTGATGGCACTAACAGGTGCCATGATGACACTGTACAAAAATACCCTAAAGAGAAACAAACGCACTACAACTCAACACACCCCAAACTACAAAACAAAATACATTCTTATAAGTCAAGCTAATGGACAGCACTGTAGTAATAGTAGTAACTTCCAGCTAGTAAGTGGTTGACGAATTTCATGGAAGGTATGATTGCAACGTGACACATGTAGCTAATCAAATCAGGGGGCTTAAATGAAAGCACACAGCTATTCTGGCATAATTCTGGAATGGTGTTTTTATATGACATTCATTTAGTCCCGTGATTAATGCCTTTTTAGAATCTGCTCACAGAGGAAAGGGGCTGTCAGTCAGCTTAATGTATTTAATGATTTTATTTTATTTTTTTAGCGATTTTTATACCGTGTTACAGTTGTATCACAAATCAATAAAGGGATAACTCAAAGGAAAAAAATGCAACAAAAAAAAGAATAGGCGACCAAGTAGAAAACCAAATACAAAACTAAATAAAAAGCTAAGCAAAACACATAACGCAAAGCCTACACAGTAGATAACACACAAAATAAGGGACAGTACAAAACCCAGAAATCTAAGTGCAACATAATGCAAAATTCACACAGCAAAACTAAAACGCCGAACAAACCACCAAAAACTTCCTGTAAAACATTCCAGACACAACAAAATGCAGGCCATAGAAGGGCCTAAATAGACAGGAGATAACACAAATGTAATGCTAAAACATTTTCCTAACAATAAATTACATCTTTATTTTATTGAAGCAATTCCATAAGGACAAAACTGTCATAGCAAACTTATAAAAACAAGTCCTCCTCATCATATGATGCTACCTGAGGCGCAGCTATAAACTATATGAAAAGGCTTTCTTAGGCCCTTTAAACCCACCTACAGAAAGTCTAACCTAGGTATCTTCGTACTAAATGTTGGTTTGAAGGGATCCCACTTGCTAGGTATCCCAACTTGTGGAAACTTTTATGATCCAGAGTGGTTCTGGCAAACCATATGAGAGGCGATGCCAGTGCATAGAGTGCCTAGTAGGGAAAGGGAGATGGAGAAATTCAAATTTGTAAAAGGGATTAAAAACAGCACAAGAAGCTGCATCTGTCCCTCATTGTACGAGTTATCCTGGAACCAGAGGCCTCTGGGTGAGACTAGAGACAAAGGAGGAAAGAGAGAGGGTGCCACGAGTAGCACCAGTTAATATTTCCTCATACAAAGTAAGTGCATGTTTAGAAGATACCCTTCTGAGGTACTTGAAAAAAACACCCCAAAAGTCTCATTGCATGTGTTAGGAAAGAATGGAGTGAAAAATAACACACCAGGGAAAGTACCTTTACAGCACGGTATTAGGTCTTTTTAGGTCGAGCCTAGAGTCGGCGCGCATGTGCTGCTCTGCGAGACTTGTTGTAGTGGAGTAGGGAATAGAAGCCCCTCCCACTCTCCGCCCATATTTGCCATTGGCTTGTGTCATTGTCCTTCCTACATGATGGCTTCTGATTCATAAATATGCTGTTAGTCCCTCTTTAGTACCGCCTTGTCTTTATTTGTCACCTCCCATGGCGACTGTCCCTTTTACTTCGGTTGTTACACGGTACCTGTTATTTTGTCTTTAAGCACTATTTTCTTTATCAAGTTTCTCTTACTGCAGGCACGATATGCTGTGTTGCCTTCTCAAACACGGCCCTCCCTCCTGTTGTCTGTGCCTTCTTTACCCCCCTGTGTGCCCTCTTTACCCCGTCCTCCCTCTCATTGTCCGTGCCTTCTTTACCCACTCACCCACCCTCCCTCCCGTTGTTGTGCCTTCTTCAACACCCCCGCACTTCCTCCCGTTGTCTGTGCCTTTTTTACCCCCAATTGTCCATGCCTTCTTTTTCTGTTTGTGGCATATGCTAACAATAAGATTTTTTATTTTTTATATAACCATGGCATCAGCTTGCCAGGCCCAGACCTGTCGGTTTTGGCAGTGCTTGTACTTGCCGCTGGCAACCGTATGAGAGAGAGTCTGGCGAGCCCCAAAGGGTAATTTTACAATTTATAAGTGAGTTAAAGTGTATTGTGATCAGTCGGACGTGACCACTCCCTTTCTTGTTAGCTGTATCTGCCAGCGGGAAATGTTGGAGCCCAATGATGAGTTTTGAGTATCCCAATTCAAAGCGGTGCGAGGTTCATCAGGAGCTCTCCCGGGCTGCCTTGTGTACACTTCAGGAAGCAGGGCTGTGGCATAAGTGTCCTACCGCACTTGTTGTATCTTAAACATGTCACGGACGTTATCAGTAACTGCGTAGGCAATTTATTATAAACACAGGCACGGTTGACAATGCCCGTAGGTATGGTTTACACCATAGCTGGGCTTCTAGGTCCTCCAAAAATAAAGTGCCAGAAAGTTGTGTGGGTGCTGAGCTGTGGCAGTGCTTGGAAAGCAGCAGCGCGAGTCTGCTACTGTACTTTGAAAGAATGTTGCTATTTTTAAACAAGCTTTAGCAATGCAATAGGTCTCCCATTTGTGATACTTTAAATTATTAGCATTGTAAATGACAATGCTTTTTATTTGTGTTTTAAAAACTAAAACATAAATAAAAGGCATTGTCATTTGCAATGCCAATAGCTCAAACTCGCGTAAATGCGAGACCTATTGCATTGCCTAGGACAGTGCATGCTATGTCTGTTGCGAGACATATTACCTTACAGTGGGCTTACAACCTGCCCATTGCTTACAATTGGTGGTCTTCATTGTCACTCTTATTTGTTTTCTTCTTATTTGGTAGGTGTGTAGGCTTTTCTTCCACCTCTTGTGTTTGTATCCCTCTTTGTTGGATGGATGTATTACTATGTCCATCTACTATTCACGTTGTCAGGCGCTACTTTTTTCTTTCTACTTGAGCACTCTGTGAGAGTGCATGTGTTTTCCTGCTGTCTCCCTTGTGTGCCACACTCCATGTTCCTTTCTCTTGTCCATTTGCTTCTCTTCCACTACCACCAGATTGACTTCTTGCCCGTGTGCCTTCACCCTGCCAGCTCTAAATTGCTCTTTTTTGCCCATTTCAGCCCCCCAGCTGTGCCCCGGTGTTGCTTCCCTCGCCCAGTGTCACGTGTTTCTTCTTCCCCTCACCACCACGTTGCTTTTACCTCCATGCTACTCTTATTAACATTATAGAGCCTATTAAAACATAGTTTATGTGTTCAATACAGTATTCAAGTGCAAAGCGCTTTTCAAGAAAGACACAGCAGCAATTATAACAGCGGGATCAGCAAGCATCTGGAGATAGTAAAAGGCTGATCTATACTGATAAAAAACCCTCGATCTCAAAATAGGCAATGAGTATCCTCTTCGAGTAAATTTATACAATTTACAAAATAGAATTAAACGTTTGCACTTTTTTTAGATACCCATCCAACTCAGATCTGAACTAAAGAGAAAAAAACAGTGGTGCCATTTTGTAAGCGTGGTGTGCGACTACAACATGACATAGTCGGCAACATCAAAAGCTTATTATTATTTTTTTTTAAGCCAGGATGCACAGCATTTTGTCACATATCACTTGGTTTGCATGATTTTGAATTTTCCACCTGATAAAGTGGATTAGCAGCAGAAGACGTTTTTGCGACTGGTTCTACCACACGATGTTCCTGTGCCAACACAATGTTCCAGTGCCAACTGTTTTTACCACAAAACCGCATCCAGTGCCCAATTTTAGCCTGTGGGTGCAGGTGGTGAGCACTCATTGGGTCTCGCCTAGCGCAGCGCGCATGCTTTGCACTAGGAGAGGGCTCTTGGAATCACTTCCGACTTCCAAGAGCCTTCTCCGTGTGGGTGTGTCTCCTCCCACACATCCCATTGGCCTTTGCATGTGGCTTTCAATAATTGAAAGCACGCAAATGGCCAAAGACGGGTGCATGTCCCGCCTTCCCTCAAAACTTTCACTCCCATGGCCTAGGGGTCTCGGGAGCGAGCAGAGGTGCACATTGTGCAGCTGCATTCCTCCCTGATCGATAACTTAGCTTCCTCCCCGCGCCCATTTGCAGGGCAGACAATTAGCGCCTCGTCACTGGAAGGCTCCTCTTGTGTTGCTATCTTTTGATCTTCGATCATAGAGTCTGCAACCCGATCCTCTTTGCTTCCTCTCGGCTTCTCACGTTCCCTCTGCCCTTTTGTTATTCGCGCTCTTCATCTGCCCCAGTCCTCTTGCAGGGACCTTACTGTAGCTTGTTGCTTTTTTGTAGCTCTTTGTTTACTTTTTTTGTCGAGCATATGTTTAATAAGTGTCCACATCTTTATTGTTGCGCAAATCGACCAACTCTAACGATGTCGCATTAAGCTGGATGTAAATAACCTCCCTAAAGCATTGGACCGTTCTTAACTTGTTGTATGTGGTCAGCAGTTTGAAGATTTTAATTCTGTGGCAGAGCACCATCCAGCTGATCGCCCCTCGGCGCTTTCAAAACAAAATGAAGAACTTTCTTGTTTAAACGAAAAAAAAAGTTGTTAAACCTTTCAGCAAAAGCCATTGGCCACAACACCAGGGTATTGGAGTGAAAATGCGAGTTTAGTTTGAAATGCCCAGAGGGAAAACGGTATGCAAGCTGCGTTGTTTTTCACTCTCCAACTTTTATGAAATGCATTTGTTGAAGCCAGCATTTTCCCTCAAGTTCTATCGTGTTTGTTGTATCGCACATCTGATGATATAATTGCCCGTTTCATGCACTTCCCGTCTTATAACTATGCCTCCCTGTCTACGCATCGTGGGGTTACACCGTAAACCCTTAACCTACGCTCATTGCTTGCATAGAACTTACTGTGGAGTTTTTTAGGGCTTCTCCTGCACGACTTCGTACCATACAATTGTAAATGTATGTGTCTTGTAAAGCGCACTGCTGCCCTGAGGCGTCCTGGCGCTGTAGACCGCTGGGGAACCCGTCCTGGCTATCCCTGTGAGATGGTCCCTCCAGGGTATCTCCAAGGTGAAACCAGGCATCCCCGGCGAATGTGGGGGGCCGTTGTGGAGATGAGGCAAGCTAATGCCCAGAGTCGCCGAGTGTGATCCCTGGTTAGAGTAGGCACCGAAGCGAGAATTATCGAGTCCGCTGGCCCTGGTCCACGACCCTGCCGCGTCGGGGATTGAACCCTGGTCCCGGGCCGTCCTCTGCTTCTGGGTCTGCTTCCTTTAACCAGTGAGCCACACCTCTCCACTTAGGACTTATTGAAGGACAGTACTCCTTTCAAACCGTTTGACAGCCGTTTCTCATGTCCGTTGCCTTTCACATTAAAGTGATGTAAATGAGGTAAATGCTTCATACTCATTTAAAATTGATCCGGTCCACGCACTGAGTTGTTGGAAATTTCTCAAAGGCAACTCGGCAGCTTTTTTGTAGTGGTTAGGTGTGAGCACCGAGCTGCTCCTCTTTGTTAAGACCCAAAATGCATCTGGTGCTCTTGTGCTCCTGTGCAGACAGGATGTGGCTTGGCAGTTAAGTACAGACAGGTCTTCTAGTTAGATCAAGATTGTTTTGCATATGGCCGCCCACTTTTGAATTCCTTTTACGGAATTAAAATGACGAAATGGCATGCCACAAAGAGGAATATCACGGTTAAAGTGTTTCCATCCATCACCTGACCTACGTTGAGTAAACCTGTTGAGACACTATTGGAAATTGTTGTTAATCAATCAAAAGCTTTATTCGGCTAAAATGATAGCCATAAAGTGCTTGCTAACAACAATAAATATTAAGAATTTAAATTCAAGTAAAAAAAAAAGTGTGCAAGCATATAAGCACAATTAAAACATTTTACACTGGCTGTTTTGCCCTTGTTAAAATAATCACCTTATATACCTAAATAACTAATCAGACAAACGTCAAGAATTCATTACTCCATGTCAGTATATCTCTTCCTGTGGTTAAGGAGCATTTTATCAAATTAATAATCTCCTAGCACACCTCAAGGCTCCCTAGTTACTGTAAAATTTAAAAAATGCATTTCTGTGATATCTCATATATGTACTACGTAATAATGGGATTTAAAAAACCTGTTTCTGATGTTTAGTGTAAAGTGTGCAAAATAAAATGCACTGCATTGTGCTCTGTCTGGATCGGTCATCACATGGACTCATGGGAAGGGTTGTGAACCATGAACTTTCAATGGCAAATGCCAGCATAAAGCGAATAAGATTAAGGCGCAGCCTTGTGTGGAGGAATCTATGCCATCCATTTGAAATGAGTGATCAATAAGCCTCTCGAGCCGGACTTACAAATGCGTTCCAAAGAAGCTTGCAGGACTGCCTGGCACATGATTAATCCTTGCGCGCATTGTGGCACCAATTAAGAAATTGGCCTTTCTCCAAAACCATAGTAAGATGCAAAGTATGTTCTGGATTTGTATACAGCTCAGCGATTTCCCCCATATCACTGAAGGTTTGCTTAACAAATGTCATCTAGGGAATGTTCAATACACTGTTCAAGGCGAAATACTCCAGTAATACAGTCCTAGTAAAGTGGGCTTCCTGGTTTCTCCACACTCTTCGCCACAGCAGTGGGGGTTGCAGTTTGATGCAATCCTCCACAAGCCTAAACCAGCCTCTGCATGGAAAGAAATGGTGGATGAGGATTGTGGTAGAGCCTAAAGTCTATGTAAACATTGGTTTCCGACCTTTTGTGTGTGGCTAACATCTATGCAATCCCACACTCCGGCTCTATATGTACAGACAGAGAGGAATCTACTCTTGAAAATTTGAACTATCTCCTTCACTGGCTTATTTATGCCCCACCCTTTTATCGAAGTGAATAATAGAATCGACGACCTCTGAATTGGAGGGCCCTTATTTTTAGTCAAAATTTCAAATGACTTACTTTATCCATAGGTATTCCCAAGTAAGTGATGTTTTGGACTGGCTGCCTCCTCTCCAGAAAAGGTTGGTGAATGTCTTGGATTTAGAATACTTTGGCCCACTTTTCATTATAAATGATTTAGAGAGATTTGTTTTCAGCCCAGCCTTATATAGAGTGCCCTACTGCCTTTTAATGTGTATTCCTTGTGCTATCTCGTGTCCAGCCTGACAAATCACAATAATTTTTATTTTCTCAGTAGATTTTATTTCTAAAGGTATATCATTAAATAAAGAAATGTGAGGTACTCAGCATTGTAATCTCAAAGTCTGTTATGATATATACACACATGCATGCCATCAACACACATCATATCGCAACTCACCTCTACATTTCACACCATGCCAGTGCCCTTACGTCACTACACTAAGCACAACTTGCACACAAACTTCACAGTACTAAACACCGCAGCTACATTGCTCTACAACATATCTTAAAAACATTGCCAATATCTCTGGCTAAACACTTATAAGGTCCCAAAGGCGAGACCTATTGGCTATGCCAATGCTTGTTTTTGGGGACAGACACCTATTTTCCTCAAAAACATTGATCCAGAGTAGGAGAAAGAAAAACACAAAAGCATAGAAGAACGGGGAAGGAAAAACAGTAACAAAGAAAGTGTAAGAAAGTAAGAAAGAAAGCATAAGAAAGTAGGAAAGATAGAAAACAGTAACAAAGA
Source organism: Triturus cristatus (assembly GCF_964204655.1). Taxonomy (NCBI): domain Eukaryota; kingdom Metazoa; phylum Chordata; class Amphibia; order Caudata; family Salamandridae; genus Triturus; species Triturus cristatus. Next base: position 116,507,618 of record NC_140580.1, read on the forward strand.
AAGCGTGGATGAAAAGGAGCCTGCAGAGTGGGATAACGAGGCAGGGAGCATCTAGGAGTGGGTTAAAAAGGAATGAGCTGGAATGAAGATTATCCCGCGTTGTTATTCGGCCCCCTGACCCTCGATAGCACCGGCCTCGGCTTCGAAGCAAAACGTTGGGCCCGACTTATTGTTTCACAAATTAAGCACTGAGTCCGCATCCAGGTACTACCAGGAGGAAATTGCACATTCAAAAACAAATGGACAAAGCACCATTTTTTGTTGATTTCATGATTGAAAATCTAACAGGGCACCGAGAATGACTGTCAATAAATTCAAAAGTGTCATGGGAGAGAGTCTGTCTGCAACAGTAGTCTGAAATGGTAGTGACGCTGGAGACGAGCATTAGTAGAAACGTCAGCCAGGAGGGGAGGGGGAGAATGGATGTGAATGTTGGTCTCCTGTCGAATTCTTTGTTTTTCTTTTTGTCTGTGGTGAATGTTCATCATGGCGCAGACGGGCCCCATGAGTATTCTCTAAGGGCCCTTGTTGAAAAACCTACGTGTGTAACTATGGTGCCCTGCTGGTGGCAGTGCCCCAGAGACGGCTCGTACTAGAAAACAACTAGGTCCTTCCTGAATGACTGATGACTAGACAGCGCAGAGTGTTTCGCGTTATGTGTGTTTTTTTTATAGCCTGCCACGTGGATCTACGTCATTCAAAGTGCCGGTGGGGCGAGCCCACAGAGGATTGTACAGCCTAGGTTTGAATGCGTGACATACATCTTAGTCTAGATTGCAGAAACCGTCAATGAAAGCCTTTCGGTTAGTTCTAGAAGCAGCGCAGGCGCTGTATGTGTAAATTACATACACATAATATCCACATGGTTGTGCAGTAATGAGCATACACAAAGCATCGTCAGAGAAGTGCTCAATGACATGCATGAAACATGGCACCCGCCGTGGTAAATGCAGTCAATTCTTCACTCTCAGATAAATGTCAGGTGAACGTGCAAGCATGGTTAAATTCGTTTTTTTTTTTAAATTCTCGGATTATTTATTTCTGGAATTCTTTGTTATTCAATGTTTTTTTTATATAATGGGCGACTCTTCTGCATTCTACTTCCCGTACTTTAAACCATTCCCCTTCTTTTTACCCCTTCTTTGCCCCAACTTAACCTTAACCATTACTCTCACGTTTTACTCTATCCATTTGTGATACATAGTTCGGTCTCGTCTACCCGACAGCTTTTAACTGTCTGTTGGTGAAAGCCTCTTGTGGACCACACTAAAAACCTACGGTGGGTTCAAAGCCACCCATTGCTTACCATTGGCTGGCTTCATTGTCTCTCATTTACCTGCTTCATATTCAGTGGCTTGCCTTTTTCCTTCCTGTGTTAGTCCCTCCCCCGGAGCACACCTTCTTAACAAACCTTTTAATTGGCTAAATTGTGCCCTCCCAAAGCTCACATTTAAAGAATTATTTTTTCTTTTGTGTTAAGCACTCCATGAGAATGCATGTTTTGCTTTCCCTCTCTCGCATGCTGCGTAACTTCTTCAAATAGCCACCCTTTCCGTGTCATCCAATTCACCCGCCCCACAGTTGCTAGCCATCTACCCCTTGAAATTCTTCAAATAGATTACTTGAACTTTTTTTGCAAGGCTCGGCAGCTGCCATTTGCTGCCCAACCTTCGCAGGCTCTTTCGTGCTTCTCTGTTCCTCACTCGCCCCTGTTCATTCTCCTCTGCACCACATCTGCAAAAGACATTTGCATAGCTAATAATCTAGAAGTGGAGATCTGCTTGCTTTACCAATGGTTGTTTATCTAATGTTTTGGTCTCCCTATTTTTGCTCTAACTTTTTGTATCCCAAATCTTTTTCTGAAATGAACATGTCACCGCTGGAAGGATTAAGATGCACCAGTGTGTCTGGTGCGTGTGCAAATGGGCCTGGAGCACGCTGTACCGAAAGCGGCGTTAAAATCATTAATCCGTGCAGTCATTATAGATATTTTCACGAGTAGACCGCATGTAACTGATTTATGAATCTTGAAAAATTAGATGGAACAAATACGTTTTTTATTGGTTTATTTTTCAAGCTATGAGCAAGCGTAATCGTAGGGTTTGATAATAAGGCAGACGTTGATGTACATGAGCACTGTACTGCTGCACACAAGTGTAAACAATGCTGTGATGTCACCAGGGCCAAACAGCATGTGATAATAAGTCCGCTGTCCCTATGCTAGGAGAGGTAACAGGGCCTCAATGAAGTCGGTAGAACTGACTACAAGCCGTGCTCAGAGAAGCTTGTGTGGAAGTGCAGGATTTTAGGGCAAGGTACCTGCGACCCTGGTAACAATATGAGAGAAATTCACACTTAGTGGCTACAGGTATTGGATGATGCTGAAAACGTATAACATTAAGTGTCCTGGAAGGTGCTCCTTCTTTCAAAAACAACCCTTTCGTGAAAAGTGAAGGGTAGATTCGTGCCACCCTAAGTGGTTTGACAGACCCCCAAATGCGGTGATTGCACCTTCAGGGCAACTGGTGCAGGACAAGACCAGTTTGAAGAGAGATGGTGCTAGTGCCTGCATGGTTAGTCACTTCCTGATTAAGACTGAAGCATTGACAACGTGAAGGCGAAACCTCAATTCTTGAGTCTGGTGGCCAGTTCCAAGCTGCAGCAGTCAGCGGTGAAGGTCTTGTCCATTTTTATGACTTATGCCTTTGAGGCTGCCATTGGATGTCATTGCAAAATGGTGCAAGCGATCATTTTACTAACACATGTAGCTGCAGAATCCCTCCTCTTTTGCCAGTCAGTGGGGGTTTTTTACCTGCTTCGGTTCAATTCTCACCGACCAGAATCATTCAGTCCATACTTTTTTTTTTTTTTGAACCAACTTTTATTGATTTTAACGGTCGTGCAAAAGTCCATACACAGCTTGTTCGCCTACAACCACAAGGGCCGGCAGCAGGTGACTAATCATTGTCAGGAGCAAAGGCACAGAGATTAGCACAAGTAACATTACCTATAACCCAAAAACCGGCCCCCACAAAGACATTTACTCTCAGAGGCTCTCGCCTTAGTGGCGTCAAGCCCTCAGTAAACCTCCCGCCCAGCAACCCTGCATAGACAGCTCATAAAGGCCAGAAACTCATGGCTAATAAAATGTCACAATTGTCACGGGCCAGCCGGGCAGGTAGCGTTAGGGTAAGACTGCAAGGGCGCCCCATTCGTGCAATGTAAGAGTCATAGCATATTATAGCGAATATCGCCTAGAAGAGACGCTGTATAAGTCCAGTAACTTTCATCAATGATGTACAGGGCATTATGCCAGTCGGCTTCCGGCATGTCTTCCACTGCAAGCGCAACTAGGGGTTGAGCCCTCCACCCAAAATATCTAGCAGCCATGCCAGGGCAAAGATACCGCCCCAATCCCTGCATCAAAGATTGCCGATGCGGCGACCAAACAACCAGGGGGATAGAACAAGGGAAAAGGGAGGGGGTGTGAACCACCGCAAAGGGCAACAGTCATGGCGGGGAGGAAGGGATGTGCGCTCGATTATCATCATCAGATGGGGGGCTTTCGGGGTGTAGTCCACTAGCAGTAAGGTCTCCTCCCCTCCAGGCCCGCTTGCGCTAGGGGATTATGTTATACACCCCCTACGGGATTCCAGAACCCCCCCGGGTCTGTGGGATCTAGCACGTCATCAAAGAGCTTCAGGGCTCTAAGTCGTGGCGGCTGCAAACGAGCATGTTCTAGCCGCCCCAGGTAATCAACCAAAGGCTTCCAGAGCTTCTTATATTTGACGTCTCGGAGCTGCAGACGCGCCGTGAGAGACTCCATCGCCACCACATGCCACAGACAAGTAAACCACACGTTTACGGAGGGCGACTCTGGCTTCTTCCAGTAAAGGGCTACTGTTTGTTTTGCAGCGCCCAGCATGTGGAGGCTAAGGTGCCGATCACGACCAGTCATGGCTCTCAGGGTTGCTGGTCTAATGCCCAGAAGGACCACCAGCGGATCCTCCGGAAGGGGGAACCCGAGTACCTTGTTTACATGGCTGAGGACCTCTTTCCAAAAGATTTTCAGAAGCGGGCATGTCCACCAAATATGTATGAAGTCTCCCTGCGCCTGAGTGCAGCGCCAGCACAGGGGAGAGGAATTGGGAAACATTTTGTGGAGTCTGGCGGGGGTGTAGTACCATTGGGTCATTACTTTGTAAGCCGATTCCTGTTGGGGAATGCTACGCAGAATTTTAGGGATGTCGCCCCAAAGCCGGGCCCATTGGGCAGGGGTGACGCCTGAGCCAGTAGAGGAATGCCATCTCGTCTGATACGGGTGGGGGTCTAGCCGGCGCGAGCGCTGCAGCACCTTGTATATGCGAGATATTAGCCCCTTGTAGTTGCCGAAGTCACGCGCTAGCTGTTCGAACTGCGTGTAGGGTCGCGTGGCCGCCGGCATCAGGGACGATCCCTGTATCCAGTGACGCAATTGTATGTACTGGTATTTGTCACCGTCCAGGAGCCCAAACTCCTGCTTGCACTGTGCAAAGGTTTTGAGAGAGTCACCGAGAAACAGGTCCCGTATCGTCCTGCAGCCCGACTCCGTCCAGTTCGCGAACTGGGGTGGCCGACATGCCGGCGGGTATTGCGGATTTCGCGCAATCGGGGTGTGCGGGATGGAAAGGTGGTCAAGCCCCTACTCACCGCCACTTTATCCCAGATCTCCAGGACCGTTTTGGTAGGGACGGCCATGTAGGCGCTGCGATGGCGGGCCGCCCGGGGAAGCCAGGCATGGTCCCATAGCGGGCGACAGGTGACTGCCCTGTCCATGTGGAACCACACCTTCTCACTCTCCCACGCCCCCCACTCCAGGATACAGCGAAGATGCGACGCCCAGTAATATTCGAGAAGGTTAGGGCAGGCCAGGCCACCCCTATCCCGGGGGAGACTCAAGATTTTATTCGAAAACCATGGCTTTTTCCCGCCTCATACAAATGCGTTGAGCTCGCGTTGGAGCCCCTGTATTTGACATTCCGGAATCGGAGTTGGCAGTGTTTGAAATAGATAGAGGACCTTTGGCAATATCGACATCTTCACTGTGTTAAGGCGGCCCATCCAAGAGAGCGGCAAGGCCCTCCACGCCCGTAGGTCAGCTAGGACAGAGGTTTTGTATTCCTGCCAGTTGGCCTGCGTCCAAGTGGCCAGGTCTGGAGTCAAGTTAAGACCTAGGTATCGCACTGACGCGTCCGCCCACTGGTACGGGGCCGAAGCTCGGATCGCTGGAAGCTCTTCGGCCGGGATCGAAATATTGAGGGCCCAGGACTTGGCATGGTTAATTTTGAGCCCAGAGGCGCGTTCGTAGGTTCGGAGTAGCGAGTGCACCGCCGGCAGTGAGCGTAGGGGCTCGGAGAGGGTGAGAAGAAGATCGTCCGCGAAGAGAGCAATCTTGTGCTGCACTCCGCGAAGAGGTATACCGCCAATATCAGGGGACCGCCGAATCATAATGGCCAGGGGCTCCACCACCAGGGCGAACAGCAGGGGCGACAGGGGACAGCCCTGCCGAGTGCCTCTACAGATGGGGAAGGGTTGCGTGAGCTGACCGTTAACCCGTACCCTGGCAACCGGCGAAATATACGGGGCCATAATGCGCGCAACCATCTTAGGACCCAGGCCTACTTTCCGCAGCACTGCTCGGAGAAAAGTCCAGTCAACCCGGTCGAACGCTTTTTCCGCGTCGAGCGACAACAGGCAGGCCGGGATCCTCCAGTGTCAGTCCATACTTTTGAGTACTTTTTCAAAAGGATAGGCGGATGACGAAAGGGAAAACATGAATCAGTTCATAGTGATATTTCAGTAAGGCCCTTGGCACATGAGCAGAAATAAATATGAGCACGACTCCACTAATTGATGAATGGAAGCAGGATAGAGCAAGTTGACAATCCCATGTTAACATTAATCCTTTTAACCATGGGACCTGCACACAAGCCAAGAAGACACGTGAATCTTTGCATTGATGGCACAGAAAAAGCTTCACCTCACCAACACTGAATGCCGTTATTTAACACTTAACTGTGGCCTGCTTTGTTTTCACAGTTTGTCAGTCATGCTCAGTGTCACCAGCTTAACTTGCATCAAGTCTCCATCAACACAGTCAATTCCCTCAGCACATGCGGGTGCTCTCAGATTCAAAAGTCTTAGTTTTACTGGTGATGTCTTTACCGAACACTGACTGCATAAAAACAGCTGTGTGATCTTTCGGCCTGGCGTTCAGGCTGCAGGTGTGGGAGCACACCCAAGTAGCTAAATGTTACCACGTTACATCAGGCGGGCAACTAGAGACAAATTTCGGGGGGGGGCTGAAAGAGATTTCGGGGGGGGGGGGGGTGCTAAGTCTTCCAGCCATAGGCAGAGTAGCTGTAAGAAGGGGTGAAAACACAACAGAAGCCTCATTAACGAGTAAATGGTATTTTAAAGACCTGTGAAGTACTCGGGTCCGGCTGCAATTAGACGGACGCCAGCCCGCGAGGCTGTCTCAGCCGGGCTGACACACATGACGGGGGGGGGGGGGCTGAAGCCCGGTGAGCCCAATGGGTGTTGCGCGCCTGCGTTACATGCTACATCACTTAGCACCACCATTTTCTACGCAAGGCTTCGTAGTCACTCATTGCCAAATCTGGCTTTTTTGATGCAACCACTCCTCCATGTGATGAAGACCATGTAGGAATGAGTGTTGGAGCCAGTGCAGCACAAGAACTTTCCACAGGTCAAGGATACACTCCCTGCTGGCATAAAATTGCCATTTATGAAACCTATGAAGAATACCACATTATTTCCAAGATCTTGATTGGCTTGGGTGCTGTGCTGACTGACGAGCGAGCACTTAATTTGTAAAATAATATAAGTGCCAGGGCCCTGTCAGAATCCCACTGCAGCTTGCACCACCCATTGTCTACACTAGAGCTGCCAATGACAGTACCATCACAACTAACCATCACACTCATGCAAGAGTGCCAATTCAGACTTTGAATATACATTAAAAATGACTAATACATGCCATCCATGCTATTCTTATAGCTTTGGGTGGCAGTATTAGTGATTTTAATGTATATTCAATTATTAACTGGATTGACTGAGGAACAGCACACGTAATATTGAATGTACAGAGGTAATTGACACAATTGGGGTTCTTTCAGATCCCATAGAAACTAATACAACCCGATTAAAGATCACAAAGGCTGTCATTGCCCCACCACCAGTTACTTGTGTTGACCCAACAACTTTGCCAACTAATCCCAAGCAGAGTGTAAGGGATAAGTTCCCAGGCATCCCTAGTGGTTCAAACCTGTCCATTTTCAGCTGGAACGTCGCAGGACTAGACTCAAGATTGTCTGACCCCCGATGGGTCCAGCTACTGAATGGTAAAGACATTATCATTTTTCAAGAGACTTGGGCTGTAGGGAATGTGCACCTAGAAGCTTACCATTGTTTCGGTGTGCACGCCTCGAAACCTGCATTTGGCCGTGCAGTGGGAGGACTTTTTATTGGCATCAGGATTCTGGCGGGAGGCACATTCAAGGATTTATCTGAAGGGAATCCTAATATCCAGGTCATTGAATATAATCGAAAGACTAAGCTCTATTTAATTAATTTTTACAATAATGATTTTTATTCTGTACCGAACAAGAACTATACAGCTCTTTCCAACACTTTAGTACACCTTGAATCCATTATAGGTCTAGAAGATAAGTCAGGTGTCCTCATTGGGGGAGATTTTAACGCAAGAATTTTAAGGAAGCACTGGCACAAGGAAAATACCCTTTTGGATCAAGCAGAACGAAGGGGAATTGAATTAGCTAAGATATTAAATGAACACATTTTAAGTAATGTCATGGAAGTAAGTCAAACACCGGGGATGGCCTGCGCCCCTACGTTTAGAGGGAGGGACTCCCGTTCTACAATTGATTTCATTTTCACATCCCCTTACCTAACCAACTGTGTTATAGACTCTGAAGTGGTGGAGTCAACATTTGGAGATCATAATCCCCTCTTAGTTACCTTACACCTGGGCCCAAGCCCGGTATATGCTAACCTAAACGGAGCAAGGGATATTACATTATCTTGTGGTGGTCTCCGCTTAAAATGGAGAGGAATTGACTGTGCAGCCATACTTGACAGTGTAAAAAATGATCACCAAGAATTAATTGACTCCTGTTTATTATTCGATGGGAACTGTCATAGGATAATCACTGACTTTTGTAAATTATGTGAAACATTTAAGACCGCCTTGTCAGTTCCTTCATCTACTAAAATGAAAGATCCAAGATGGTTTGACTCCGCCTGCTCAATTGCAAATAGGGGACTACGTAGGGCATTAGCGACTAAGCCAAGGAACCCTGCAGAGGTACAAACAGCTAGAAAACATTATAAACAAAAAATAGCTGAAAGGAAGGCTTCCCTACTAACGAAACAGTGGGAATCACTGGTTGTCAGCGCCAACCTAAAGAGTAGCGGCCCATTTTGGGCCGCCGTTAGGAAAACGCGTGATATGGGTAAACACCTATCCCCAACCAGTTGTAACATAACTAGCAGCATTTGGGAGGCTCACTTCTCCAAAATATACGCTGCCCCCACTGAGGAGTTAATTATTCCAAATCTGGGACAGTTGCAGAATCCATATATTGATCTTTTTGAGGTAGAAGTAGCCATTAAAGAGAGCCTTGGTAACAAGGCTCCTGGCCCAGACGGATTCCCTATAGATATCATAAAACACAGTCCGGACTTATGGGCACCGATCCTCCACAATGTTTTCAACAGCCTGTCAAAAGCACCTATCCCCAATACGTGGTCTTCCAGCATTATTGTCCCAATATATAAAAAAGGTGACAGATCAGACCCAGCCAACTATCGCCCAATCTCGCTCTTGGATAACACCTTAAAAATACTTGGGCGAGTTATTTACAACAGGGTGTTAGAGTAGACAGAAGACCTAGATCTGCTGGATCCGTGTCAGATGGGATTCAGGAGCAGGGTAGGTACGGTCGAGCAGTGTTTGAATTTAAAACTGATAATTGATAAGTATAACGTTGCTCGTTCATCTCCTATTTACCTTGCTTTTATGGATCTCTCCTCAGCCTTCGACCTAGTTAATAGATCGAAATTATGGACTATGCTACTTAACTACGGCTTGGACGAGGCTCTTGTACATTTCTTAACGCATCTTCATACAGACCTCAAAGCACAAGTTAGGATTGGGTCGGGTGGTGCAGTATCTGGACCCATAAAGATTGGTAGGGGGGTTAGACAGGGGTGCGTTTTAGCACCCCTGCTGTTTATCATCTATATCAACGGGATAGCCAAAGCATTAAAATTAGCAACTAAAGATGTGCCAATTATTCAGGGGCTTCCTTCACCAGTTTTATTATACGCAGATGATGCGGTCCTTATGGGCCGCACCCCAAATGCCCTCCGTCGGCTTGTGGAAAATTTTGTCCACCATATGGAGGGTTTAGATCTGCGTGTAAATTTTAAAAAGTCTTTTATAATGTCATGTGGGCCTGGGAAACGGAAACTTAACACCATACATATTGGTCCTAATAAATTATACTCTGTAAATTCTTTTACATACCTAGGGGTGGTTTTCGCTGCGAACGGCTCATGGAGTGGGCATTCTGCCCACGCCATGAGCAAGATCTCGAAAGCCACCAACTCAATATTGAGTCTCCCACGCCCAAAGAAACTAGGAGCTACCTGTGCTATTTAAAAATTTTTTAGATTACAGTGCATTCCTGCCGCAACTTACGGGGCTGAAGTTTGGGGTTTGGGAAAAAATCCTGGCATCCAACGTGAAGAGAGTCGTTTCTGTAGGAAACTATTGGGTGCCCCAATCTCATCCTCCGAATTCATCTGCCACAAAGAGCTAAATCTTCCCTATATCTGTGATTTCATCAGATCCAGACCAGCTCTATTTTGGCTGAGAATTTGGGAGAACAACGCAGCCACTTTAACTCAAGATATAATCAAAGATTGCCTTAAATGTGATCATGGCCTATTAATTCCTTGGCTAGCTGGAGTTCAAAAAATATTAAGCGCCGTAAATAGAGGCGACCTCTTTTCTGACCCATTAGGAATTGAACCCAAAGATAAGGTAGAGGTCAAACAAGCACTTTCTGCAGTTTTCGATACAGAAAGAATGGAAAGGGAAATATTAAAACCCACTGTAGTAAGATACATGGAGAACGACATGTGCCTGCAACCATTCCCACTCTATCTTACCCTACCCATGTCCAACTGGGAGAGGTCTTTGCTATTCCGTTTAAGGGCAGGCTCTCTAAAATGTTTACTGGGTTTCCCTTTGGGTTACCATCGTTCAACAGAGTATAGTCCTTGCCCGTGTGACGGTATTAGCACACAGAATGAGTTACATTTCCTATTCTTCTGTAAATTTTATTTAAAATATATAAATTGGTTTTTAACACCATATTTTAGAAAGCAGAGACCACTCTCTCTGGAGGAGTCCCGTTCAATGTTACTTTCCCTGGAGACAGATGAATTAAGTTTTTCGCACCAGCACTTTCTTAAGACTTATCACACGTGCACGTAAAATGATGGAAAATCCTTGATTTGTTGCTGTATCGGTTTTTAATTTTATGAAACTGTATTGGAATATTGTAATAATGAATTATTTTTTATATGTACTTTTATGAATTTTATGAAATTCGAATAAAGGTCTTTTGATTTTTTTTGAATGTATATTCAATTATTAAACAACTGTTGTTGTGCTCATCACAAAACTAGACAAACCGCACCATCATGTGGCAAACTGTTGAAAGACCCCGTGCTGACAATAAATTGCTGGTACCGAGCCCCGGAAAACACAGTCTCAAATTAAGCCATGCAATATTTATCTTTTGCATGTGTGGGCAGAACCATTATGCTGATAGAAGTGAGACACTGCCAGAGTACAAGACAATTGTATTTTTGTGGGGTGCTAACACTGTCATCTATATCTTTAAACATTGATTGGTCGTGGTTACTGACCACAAAACAAAACCCCTTACCTCTTGATCATTATTCAGGTTTTAGTCATCATTCCCCATCTTCAAAAGAAAAGTGGATGTTACGGTTACAGGTTCTGTCTTTCAGATTGGGTTGTTGCCAGCCTGTAGATTTAAAAACACATGAGGGCAGCGACTCCCGTTCAAACTAACTCCTTATGTATTTTAATGTGGATCAGGCCACAGCAAAAGCAGTCACCAATGCTGATTTGCATATACCCTCAAACTCTGATGATTGTATTTAGCTAGCTTTCTAGGCCATCTTGATGAACTCCGGAGGAAGGTACTGCACACCTATCACGCGTCTGTAATTTCAGGAGACACACTTAAAGCACTTGCCATAATGAGTGCTAAGCTGTCACACTCAAACAAAGGGTTTGCATTGAAAGGGAACAAGCTGGCCTTTCTCTGAGCTCTGTATAGGAGAATGGTGGAACTGGTGTATGTGGTCTATCAAGGCGTAGTAAAGTCAAATGTGCTTCTAAGGGACACATTCTGGTTTCTGATAATGGACGGCCATGTTTAAGACCTAGTCTCATTATGAATGTGATGCCAAGCTGTAGGGCAAACATATCATATCCTGTTTGTACATCTCCCAGAGGAAGTAAACCTTGTGGAAAGTTAGTGGCAAATTTCTGGCACTACCAAATTTTATTTATTGGTAGTCGTTGACTATTTATCATTGTCTCTGCAAGTAGGATTTCTGTCTCCACTATGGCTGAGGCAGCAGTTCCGAAGCCTGACCAGCTCATGGATCATGGACCGGCATTAGACATCCATTTCAGGGCACACCGTTCTTGAAGTACATGGTGTTGCTGTAATTTGATACCATAAAATCACTCTGTGCCTGATTTAGATCTTGGTGGACGGGTTACTCTGTCACAACGGTGACGGATATCCCGTCCGTCAAAATATAAATCCCATTATATCCTATGGGATTTATATTTCGGCGGATGGGATATCCGTCACCTGTGTGGCGGAGTAACCAGTCCGCCAAGATCTAAATCGGGCCCTCTGTTTTGCGAGTGAGCCAACGTGGATATTGCGTGATTAGTTTCCTGGTCTCTGAGAGCCACCAGGGCAAGAGCGAATGATAACATTCCTGGTTCTCTGCAGCAATAAACAACTTTGCATTCAGCTACCAATTTTTCCCAAAGCATCGAATTTTCTGTGCGTGACTCATTACGTTCCTATTCCAGTGCGTTTATTGTTGGTTACAGACTCCATATATCAGGCTGCTGCCTTAGGAGATCACAAAAGGAACAACAACTACATGAAGAAGAAGAGGTGAGTCATACCCATAGCCTTAGATGTAGAGAACATCATCTCTGTGAGCACTATTTCCCTCCAGTCAAACTTACCCTGAACTTCAGGACCGAACCAATGTAGGTTGCGCATCACAAATGAAGTTTAAGAACTGGAGCCAAGGGTGTTGTGATCCCAAGAAAGAGATAAATCTCAGATAAATCAATCTATACCCCTTGTCGCCCTCAACTCTTCTGACATTAAAAAACCCAGAGTTTCTGCCTGCCTGCACACCCAGTTATGAGACTCTTCTGGAAAATCAGTCTCCTAACTGCCTTTTCCTTCAGTCGGGTAGAGTTCGACTCAGTTTATGGACTCCACCAACACACACCAAGATCTGCAAAAGTGAATGATTAAACAAGGAGGTTATTTTTCCTGACATCATCTCTGATCACTTTCGCTTGTTCTCAGGTTCATCTGCGTGAAAGTAGCGGGTTCAAGTTTAGGGCATATTTATGTTCCTGTGCACCTCGTCTACATTTTCTCTGGCTGTGTGAGAATAAGGATGAGATCTATGATCTCATGGAGTACCTATGAACATGTTTCATTGTGTTGACCATGCTCACTGTACATAATCACGACTACCACAACTCTTAGAGACAAAGCAATAGGATGAGATCCTGTGACGTTGCAAATCGTTGGCGTCGGAGAGTGGTAGTCGGGTGAAGCTGATGTCCGCCGCACAGGTCCCTGAGATGTGCAAATCAAGACACATCCAATAGTGGGCGACTTGTTTAAAAAAACGCTAGGTTGTGCCTGTTCATATGTACCAAAACCTTTCAATTCACCATGAATAAGGATGCTTAAATTATATACAGAAATGACAAGAAATCTTCCCAGCCTAGGCAACATTTCATAGTTTCCTTGTTGATTATTTTGTTTAAACCCCCCTCTCAAATAACCTCAATTGTATTTTATTTTACTTATCTGTTTTTATTTTTCTCTAGGACATTACTGTAATTTAAAAGCAGAGGGTTAATTTCCATTGATAATGTGCGAATCACTCGGCTCCACCTCCCCCGCTGCCCTGCCTGTTCTCCTCCCTGCGTAAAACACATGTGTATCTGGAGCTTTCACCATAGAAACGGGGCACACGCAGAAGCTGGGGGTGTTCATGTTTTCAATGGAATTAAACTGCTTTTCATTTTTAGCTCTTAACTAATGCAGGATGGATGAGAGGAAATGATACACACTGGCAGAGCCGCAGCTGTGTTTACACCAAATGTATCAGAAGATAATCTCGCCCCTTTTATATTTATATATTTATTTGTTTCACAAAAGGATAGCTAATTATGAAATGGGACGGTAATTGTAAAATGGCAACATTTCTCTGTGATATTATGGGCAGATCCTGCATGGATTTCTCATGTGTATCTAACTGTGAGGTTTTGCTCGAGCCTTTTAACTCTGTGAAGCTCGGCTAATGCATCAGCACACACAAATACTTATATTTACCAAGTGTATGGCAGGGACAGACAGCAACATGCAGTTGCAGAGGGCCAGCTGGCTAATGTGCACAATTTGATTGGACGACCAGGGATTTTTCCTTCTCTAAAATGTCCTTCATTTTGCATGAGCAGACAGCATGGAAGCCTCAAATGCCCCCCTATCCACTGTGATTGCGTCATTCAGACATTGAGTCTCTTAGAGAAACGCAAGCTGCCAGATTTGTAATTTATGCAGAGATGGGGAAGGCGTCTTATTTAGGTCTATAGAAGGGGGAAAGTGGTGCAGTCGGTGCAGTGACACCAGGCCACAAAGGCTTCAGGGCCGAGGCCTCCCAGCACTGGCTGCAGGTAAACAAACTGCTGGCAGCACAGATTATTGCTTCATGTTCCTGCCTTCTTATTTACTCTAAGAGCTTAGGTGAGAAGGAAATGGGAAGAGATGTTGGAAAGAAAATAGAGCTAGAGTGGTGAAATGCAGCTAGCAAAGAGGAGGAGGGAGTAGTGATAAAAGCAAGAGTGGAAGCGTACAGGGGATAGGTGGAGAGTGGAGGGAAAGTGGAGGGGAAGTGAGAGATACCAGAGTAAAGGGGGTGGCAAGGAATGTGAGACAAACTACAGAATAGGAAAAGGAAAGATTGTAAGAGGGATAAGAGTGGAATGATATCAAAGTGCAAAGATGAAAGGTATAAAGTAGCAAGGTACATGTAGAGTGAGAGGGAGCGAGTGGAGTTATACTAGAAAGGATGGATTGTAAGAGGATGTTGGAAGGGAAAACTCCTCGGCATGCTAATCAACATCCACCCTTGCCCCTAGTGCCCCAACTGTACTGATGTCTGGATCTGTAATGCTGATTTTTGTTGTCATAGGCAAACACGGATCATGTGTGTGCGCCAGGGCATAGACCTGTCTCACGGATTGCAGTCTTGTTTGACCGGAGGGGCGCCCAAAGCGCTGGCCTCATAGTGGTGAAAGGCTACGGCCCTTACTGGAAGTTTTGTAGCATGAGCGCCTTGTGGCAGCATACTGTGTAGTGATCAGTAGGAGTGAACACTTCCTTTTTACCTTTGTCACTGGAATGAGGCCTACAGGTGCACTCATCACTCATCTAAAGCTCTGCTGCTGTGTTCTTAACTCACCTGTGTGCGATTAGTGGTGTACATATGCCTGTGAATGGTACACTATAGGGCTAATGCAATACTGTGCAGAGTGTTTGTATATATGCATGTGTAGGGTGTATGTGTGCTTGTGAGTGATACAAACAAAGAATGCAATGCTATGCAGTGCATATGTATGTGCGGAGTGTACATTTACTTGTGAGTGGCACAATATATGAAAGATGTAGTGCAGTGCATGTATGTTCTATACAAGTGAAGGGTGTATGTCTGCCTGTGAATGGTACAGTATATGTCTGACTCTAGATTCCATTTTGGGAGACCCATTGTGGAATGGTAAAACTAGAGGAGTAAGCCCAGACAGATTTGTGTGTGGCTATATTTTTGTAAGCTGGGTGGGATACACTGAACAGAGAGAAAGCCAGGGTTCCACAGTGCACTTCAAAGTGTGCTATTTGATTCAGAAAGAGGGCACAAGGAAGAGGCCTGTGCACATCTCGTAAATGGGATGGGGATGATAAGAGAATCATAAAGTGTAGGGCTGAGGTACACAGATCACTGTGGCTGACATCCAGGTGTGAACTCCTGGTCTCTTCCATGGCCTGTGCTGTGGGGCTATCAGCTTTGGAGTGGCTCCCGCTGTGACAGACTGCTTTCCAGAGGAAGAGAGGGCTCAGGAGTGGGCACTTCAAAAAATCATCCAACCCCCAACTTAAACTTCAAAGACTCTGACTAAATCACATTTGGTATCTGGAAATGGACAATAAGAAGGGGGAGCTTGAGACCCCAACAATTGTCAACTGTTAAGCAGCCAGTCAGGCTGTGTGAGGAGAAGACTCTGAAAGACTTCTGCCTTTGACCAGGACTGAAGGCCAAGGCCTGCTAGTCTCCCAGCTGGGTGGGGGGACATCACTCGGGGAATACAACACCACCTGCCCTGGAGCCTGGAGCACCAGCCTGCTTGCCAAGACCAGTGGGCCCTGTGAGGAAGAGGAGAGCAATGGGGGGAGCGGAGTCCAGTGTGGAATCCTGTTAAGTGGATTCCCTTATCGAGGTGTGAGGAGACGGCTGCTGCACTGATTGGGTCATTCCCCATGTGCAGGGAAAGGGGGCGACCCTCATATGCCTGAGGAGGGCTGCTGTGATCATAGCTGTTCTGAATGGGTCATTGCCCGTGTACAGTGAGGAACCGGCGACCCCGTATGCCAGGAGGGGCTGCTTTGAGGACATAAACATGCTAGGAGCGCCGTACCGTGGTGTTGAGTCGGCAACCCTGAATGCGACGAGGAGCCACCGTCAGGAAATATGTTGTGCCAATCAGGTGGGGCCCTAGTGCATTACAGAGACCTGACCCTGTATACCGGAGAGGGCCATTGGGACCAAGCAAGAAATGTTAGTGTTACTTGGTCAGAATCATCATCGGAGGAAAGAGGCAGCTGCGGGGACCCCTACAGACCTGCACTGCATGATAGGACTAGTGTTAAGACGTACGCACTACTTCCCTCCCACTCGCCATGGGGAGAACCAAAGAACTTTCCCAGCTTGAAGGAGCCACTAAGATCCTACAGTAGCTGCTGCCTCATGATCTTGTGTGCAGGACTTGAGGACTGCCAAGTTCAGCCGCTTGGACTGCATGCAGAAAACTTACAGGAGAGAGCCATTGAATCTACTGGGTCCGCAGGTGGGTCGTTCAGAAACTCGGGTCACTCCAATCATGCAGGTGCAGGAAAGACTTATTTAGAGCCAGTCTTCCCTTGGGTATCTTGCTTGGCAGGTAGCGCTTTGGTCCTGGAACACTTCTCGACTCTTAATACAGCGTTGGGGTGGGACTCCAGAGACTCAGACTATTGTGAATCTTCACCTGAATGCCACGTTTAGTGAATGGGAAATACCGATATGGCTAGAGCAAGTGGGACTCAGGGAACCGCCTAAGGAAACACTAGAGCCCTGACCTCAGAGGGCTGTGGAAATTTTTAATAAGAGCAAGCATTTGTCCACACTATCGTTTTTGGCTGCTGCTGCTTGTTTTTTGAGTTGTGAGCCCGTGTTCACTCCCTGTATCCACCTCTCCCCATGAAGCCTTGGACTCAAACTACTCTATTACTGACAGTCAAGTGCTGAAGAGGTACTTCACCCAGTTGCTCAGTGTCCATAGTAGGTCAGGTCCCGGGATATCGGGAGTAAACACCTCCATTTCCAGGGCTTTGCTAAGTAAAGCCTGCTTACCCTGAGCGAAGTTCTGACAGAGGGAAACAAGAGCCCGGAGAAAGAGGGCCGAATGGGGTAGAGTGAAACGTATAATGTAGCTATATTGATATTGATATATTGAGGAGACAGGAGGACTGTAGGCGAAGGTGAAGAGACGGGGAAGAAAGAATGGGACTAAGCAAGCATTGGCAAAGTCAACAAGCATTGGCAATGCCTTAATAAAGTGAGCTCCGAATTGTTTGCTTTTTCAATGTTTTTCTGTAAAATATTAGTTAAATAAAAAATAAAAAAAATACTGGAGGGAAATATAACACATATCTTGTGCATAGACATTTAGTGGTTGCCAGATGTTGCAGCTGGGACCCCTGACTTCCCCCTGGCAACCACTGGCCTAAGAGATCACTGACAGAGTGCCTGAAACGAGAAGTTAAATAGTTCTCTCAAGAGCCTTTCTAAACTCTATATCGTGCAGCTAACACTACGCTTGGCTGCCACAAATAAATTCCACAGTAACATTCTGAACAGTGCAATGAAACAAAATGTTGGCAGCATTTGTGAACTCGGGGCGCTGGACTGTCTACATTTTCAGATTGTTGTGAAGGTGGTGTGCTCAAACTGAAAGTAATAGTTTCAACAAGGGCCTGGCAGACGAGAGAGAAAAGGGAGAGTTAACCACCAGGGACAGCAGAGAGGCCTGGCGAGAGAAAGAAGACACACCAGGCAGACAGAGGAGACACAGTGAGAAAAAGAAAATTGCCTGTGTGTATGTGTTAGACGAAGAGACAGATGTCAGAGAAATAAGATAAAATGGATTTGAGAGAGGGAGCGACAGATGAGATTGGTGGTGAGGGAGATTGGTGAAAAACTATATACAGGGGAAGACCGGTGCGAGAGGCAAACAGATGAGAAAGACAACACTTAGACAGAAAAAGAGGAGGAGAGAGGTCACACAAGGTTGATAAGAGATGGTCCAGAAATAGACCGCTGTTACGGTAGATAAGAGACAGCTGAGAGAAAGGATAGATTGGTGAGAGACGAGTGAGAAAGGCTGGGTATAAGGAGTCACCATTGTTAGCGATGGCCTGCCTGTGCGGACTAGGCAGGGCTTTGCCAAACCATGTGTGACCTGGCCGCTCTATGTTCCTGCTTTCATTGCCTTTCGTTCTGTGAATTCTGAATTGACTGAATTTATATGTATTCTCGATAAAATGTTTAGGAATGCATTTGGATGAAATTATCCTCTTCCAAGTTGCCCCACCTGCCACCCAACATGAAACGTGCATTAGTGAGGTGTGGTTGGAGTATAGCTTGCGGGTTCCTTAAACTTTACGTCCAAAGGCATTGGTCACAGTGAATGCCTGATAAGAACCAAGCAGCAGAGCAGTATTTGAAATTAGGAGTTTTTTTTTTATCCCAATTGAAGGGTGCCTCCTTATTGGGCAAGTTGGAGGTGATCAATGTGCATAGACCAGAACTTGGGCCTTTCCTGCTCTCCTCACCGGTGTGATGCCCATAGCAGTGCTTGCCCTTTGCGATTCACATGGCCACCAGTTCTCCCCAGGACTGCCTCTCTTACACCTCTCTGTGGTACTCTGCTGGTGGTGTATCATTCCATAGGAGCTATGGTGGGTGCTGAGCCATGGAAGATTCCTCGCGGACTCTATACACTAGACAAGTCCCTGCATGTGTAGTGTGGATAGCATGTAAACATGTTTGGGAGCTGTGGCTAGAGCCTCGATGTGCAGATTCCATGGTCTCCCCAAGAGTCTTTCATCACCTCCTTTAATACCTGCTATTAGAACAGCGACTACTGTCACTATCATATTGGCGATCGCGTCCAGTGATGTGAAAGGTGTTTTGCTGTTAAAATAAGTTCCTTTAGTAATCCAGACTTACCCTGCCTGTGGGCCCACAAGACAAGGATCTGCTTATTATATTGAGACTTGTTGAAGGGGTATCATAGTGCTTTGTTAGGTATTCCTGGTCCCAGTGACAGTAATATATATGTATTACTTAAGAAGACAAGGCACTGTTGATGTATAGATCCAAACGTTCCACTTTCCCGCATTTAGTCCCATTCCATCTCACCGCAGTTTAGACGTGGCAGGTTTCATGCTGTTGAGAGGCAGCTGAGTGTGAAACAGCCTTACCAACTCTCCATTCCCTGTATTCTCATGATCACCATGCCCACCAATGGGTAAGTGAACGAATGAAGGTAGATATGGCAGGTTCACCTCTCCTAGTGACCTGGACAGACGGCTATCATTGGATGAGCCTCATGCTCCACAATTTGCCACCTTCCTAGCTGCACAAGCTACACTGCAATGATACATGGCTGTGCTGCTGTATTCTCAGGAATTAATCAATGAATGAGGGGAGATATGCATACTCTAATGACGCATAGACGCATCTGAGTGGTAGAAAGAAAAATATTATTTTACATCCACCAATTTTGATGCCTACGATCTTCATTTGCACAAATGAATTAGGGAAAAATGAATGGAAGTGCAAATACATAAGGGGAACTATATATAATGACGCTCTGAAAATGAAGTCTTCGAGAGAGAGAGAGAGAGAGAGAGATAGAAAGTGTGCCTGCTTTCCAGGATACAGCAGCACCCCCGGCCTTGAAGGCATCAATCAATACTTAGAAAGGGAAGCATGACTTCTTGTGCCCTAGCTGTACGTTTTAGTGTCATTTATTATAGGCATCCCCCTCCTCCTCTGTCCAGAGCTGCATGCACAGTAGCGGTGGGTGTAACTTGCGTAATTCTATGCAGCATAATCATGCGAAATTACGTAGAAAATCAGCGAGATTACGCTGAATTATGCGAGAAGAGTAATTGTGCATTTAGCGCTATTTTCTTACCACAAAAATGTCCCCTTGCATCCAAAATGGATACAATGATGCATTTTGCCCTAAGAAATAGTGTTAAATGTAACAGAATGTAGATGGCAGCGTGAGCTGCTACTAACGTTTGCTAAATATGCTCTTGGCATAGGATCTTGCTCTAAATTACTCCTGGCATTTAGTACTAGTTTCTTTGCACAAAATGTGTCCATACTGCCAAAATGGACGTCAGGATGCATTTTATGAAAAGAAAATAGCGGCAAATGCATAACAGCACAAACAGCAGCATAAGCAGCTGCTTGTGCTTGCTAAATTTGTTGTTTCTGTGCTACCTCCCCCCTTCAAATTATTCTTAAATACGTGACCAGGTGTAATTGAGTATTTATTGGTAATTCTGCATTAAAAAAAAAGTGGACTTAGCAAAAAAACTCAGATTACTCTGGCGCCATTAAAATTGCTCCAAGGACTGGTCGATTGGTAGGCATTATCCATTGGATCTAGATTGTATTCAGTCCTCTGCGACTGGCATTCATGGCCTGGCCGCGAAGATGGTGATTATAGAGTCACTAAAGTTGAAAAAAAGAAATTTGTTCGATAACTTCCACTTTCTTCAAATGAATTCGAAATTTGCCAGTGAATTTACTTGTGGGAGTTTTGGCAGATGAAAGTTGTGTTCTCTAATCTCTGTCCATTAACTGAAAACACAGGGTATGCACCAGGTAGAGTAAGTATAATAGAAGTCCATAGGGTAGACCACAGAGCACCTCACTGTTCCCAATAGGACCCCTTCAGCACACTATAGCACTTGATCAACTGACTTATGCTGGTGTATCACATCAATAAATGTTCTTTCAGAGGTGGTAAAAGCAGTGAAAGTTTGGAGGAAATGCCCATACACATTTATAGCCAGAGGCCAAGACTCAGGAAATCTGGCAGCCAAGATGAATGCTTTATCGCACAGCACGCTGTTGAACCTAGGTTTAACAGTGGAAGTGGAAGAGACCAGAAGTACCATCTTTATCCTCCTCGGAGGAGCAGGATGCTGACTGCAGCAGGTGTTGGGAATGCAAGGGGAATGGAGAAAGAAATCAAATTCACTTTTTAAGTTTAAATAAAAAGAAAGTTTATTTAAGAAAAAGAAAAAGAAAATAAGATAATTCAGTAAAGAGCATAAATACAACACGATACCCAACATAGGGTTATATCTGAATTCATGTCTACAGCGTCAAAAAGAGGGAAACAAGGGGGAGAGGAGGATATAAGGTTATGAAACAAATCTGGTCATTTATCAGATCTACAGTAATGCTTTTCTAGTAAATGTGTGTAAATTATTCTTAAAAAACAGAAAGTGGAATGTCAAGGAGGTTTAGAAACTTCTTGGTCCAAAGCATCACGTGCATGAGAAAGTTTGGCATGAAAATCTACATTTTGGTAACTGGGGACCATAAATGCAGACGTTTCGCAGCAAGGAATACTGGATATACATAATTTGTGTCCAATCTATGTTTATGACAAACTGCATACCACCAAGCCTGGAAGGAAAGGTCAGACAGGTTCTTCCAATTTCTAGTAATTTGTTGTAATGCTACTCCCAAAAGTAAATCTACAATCTGCATATTTATGGAACAGTCAGACCAGTCTTCAGATAGAGAGCCCCAAAAAATATTGGTGACTGAGCAGGATACATTTGAACTGAATATGAGGGTAATTTGTTTCCAAACGCGTTTACAGAAGTCATTAGCATAAGGATAGGCAAACGACAAATGTTTTAAATCTGCATCTATAGAGGAGCATGGCCAGCAAGTATTAGGTATATCAGCATTCATCTTATGAAGAATCATGGGGGAAAGAAGTAATCTATTATAGATAAACAAAAGGGTTTGCTTCGTATTGGCTGCTCTGGAGGTTTTTCTTATCTCAAGCCAAATTTTGTTCCATAAGTGAGTGGACCTATTTACATCTAAGTTATGTTCCCAATCTGTCTCAACTTTAGTTTTATCTCTAGACGTCTGTAGTTTACGCAAGCAGGCATATATGGTGGAAGCTTTGGGGCAAGAGCTCAGAAAGGTACGCGTGACATTGGTAGTCTTAGGAGATGAGATAGAAGTGCGGCCAGCCTGATCAATAGCTAGAATTAGAGCGTTATATAGCAATTGGTAATTAAAACAAAATGAAAGAGGGAAATAAAAAATAGATCTAGCCTGAAGGAAAGATATTACCATATCATTCTGAATCAGTTGTTTGACCCATAGCAAACCTCTTGGTCTCCATGACTTCCAGTAGATGGGTTTACCCTTAACCGTTATTAGGTTGTTATGCCATATGGTGGATTGTAGGAGCGTTTCCGTACCAGTGTATTTATCTAATAATAGTGTGTCCAATAGTTTAGTCATATGTTTGACAATAGGAGTAGATAATTTTGGGGGTTTACGAGTGGATGACAAGTATTCTTGAAAGGAGAAGGGGGTGAGGTATGAATGTTCATGTTCAACCCAAAGAGGGGAGTCAGGTGAGGTTTCCGTTAGCCAATGAGAGGATTGACTTAATGTGAAAGCTTTATGGTGGGTAGGAAAGTCAAGAAAATTAACACCACCTTCCAATTTCAGACGTATGACTCTTGATAGACACATACGGGCCTTCCTGTTATTCCAAAGAAAAGCTGATAATGAGGAGTTAATT
This sequence comes from Triturus cristatus, assembly GCF_964204655.1. Classification (NCBI taxonomy): domain Eukaryota; kingdom Metazoa; phylum Chordata; class Amphibia; order Caudata; family Salamandridae; genus Triturus; species Triturus cristatus. The sequence goes on from NC_140580.1 coordinate 116,530,260, forward strand.
TTGTAAAAAAATTTTTAGGTATGGCAACTGGGATATTGGAAATAGCAAAAAAGAACAATCGGGGGATAACATCATCTTTATCGTATCTAATCTCCTCCACCAAGAAAGATATAGAGGGTGCCATTTGTCTATCAGATTAGACATTTTTAAAGAACATTTATCTAAATTTATGGAAATTGACGACTTGATTGACATACCCAGATATTTTATATGTTGGGGTTCCATTTAAAATTGGTTATTTTAAAATCATCCTTAAAAGTGAATTTAGTCATAGGTAAAATTTTGCATTTATCATTGTTACGTTTATATCCTGATACAGAAGAATAGGCATGTGCCTCCTGTATGGAAAGAATGAAGGGAAGATTGTGGTTTCAAGTGAAATAGTAAAATGTCATCTGCATAAGCTGCCAACTCAATATGCGTCGTTTCGGAAGCAAAACCAAATATAGTTGAGTTTTGCCGAATTCTAGATAAAAAAGGTTCTAAAGCTAGATTTAACAAAAAGGGGGATAAGGGACAACCGTGTCTAACACCTCTTCTCAAGTTAAAATAAGAGGAGGCAAGATCATTTGCAGAGATAGCTGCCTTAGGATTTGAATATAGTAGAGAAATTAGATTAACAATTTTAGGACCAAAACCAAACCATCTAAGCTTTGAAAAAATAAATGGCCAATAAACTCTATCAAATGCTTTTTCTGCATCTAAAGTAATAGCAGCTAGAGACTCAGAAGTGTGAGAAGCCTTGGAAAGTATGTCAAAGAATAAGCGTGTATTATCTGTCAGGAAGCGACCTTTAACAAAACCAGATTGTTCCTTGCCTAAAAGATCAGGTAGAAATGATTCCAATCTTAAAGCCAAGGACTTTGAAAAAATGTTATAATCAATATTTACTAATGAGATTGGTCTATAATTTTTACAGAAACATGGATCTTTATCTTGTTTGGATATGAGGCAAATCAAGGCTTCCAAGAAGGAGCCGGAGGAGGTTCCTGCATGAGAGAAGGAACTAAGAAGGTGGTGTAGTCTGGGGAGGAGTAGCTGAGAAAAGTACAAAAATAACTCAACAGTAAATCCGTCAGGGCCTGGGGCCTTATATTTTTTAACTGTGAGTAGTGCAATTCTTTCAATGCAATAACAACTTCCAAAGAGTCAAAATTCAAATGAGTATCAAAAGAAGATAGATAATTCGAGATAGTCTCATCAGTGGGTGAAGATTCTGGAGTATACAGGGATTGATAAAACTGGTAACATTCTTGCAACATTTCCGAATCCTTGTATTTAGGTAGTTGTTAATCATCAACTATTGACTCCATGTTAAATCTGTTTTTTTTTTTTACTTTAAGATTATTTGCTAGTAACTTACCAGACTTATTTTGGCCACCATAACATTTTCCACTGGACTTGAGCAAATATAGAGCAACATTTTCAGTAGATTCCTTATTGAATTTAAGTTTGGTAGCTATGAGATCTGTTAAACAATCTTTCGATTTAGTAACGTAATAGGAATGTTCCAATCTTTTTATCTTTGCAAAAAGTTCTGTGGAAGCTTTGTGGGCAGTATGTCGTTTTTTTGGAGACATAATTGATAATAAAATCATGAGCCGCAGCCTTAAAAGCATCCCAGACTGTATGAAAGGGAAGAGTATCAGATTCATTAAAATGAAAATAATCTTCAAAGAAAGAGGTGAAAGCAGAGGTAATGGCAGGATCAAGTAGCAGAGAATTGTTAAATTGCCAACATCGGGGAACAGAAGGCTTATTTAGTATGTCTAGTGAGATAAGTACAGGGGCATGATCAGATATCAAAATGGAACCAATTTCTGCAAATTGTATGGATTGAGTGATTTTGTGGGAGACAAAAATATGATCTATACGAGATTGTGTCTGATGTGCTGGAGATTAGTATGTATACTCTCTCAGGGTGGGAGGACACAATCTCCATGCATCAACCAAATGTCTATGCTGAAAGGCTTGTAAGAAGGATTTTCGAGCTTTAGATGATAAAAAGGAAGTTAAGGAATTACGGTCAATAAAAGGGTCTATGATTTGAGTACATTCTCCAGCCAGAATGAGATTGTCTTGAGAACATTGTATCAACTTTTTTGCTAGGTGAGACCAAAAAAGAGAAATCACCTGTAGTTGGCGCACAGATGTTAAATAAAGAGAGTGGAACCCTCCTAATCAACAAGTCAGTAAATAAACATCAGCCTACATCATAATTTTCTTGAGATCCAAGTTTAACATGTAGAGATTTATGGCACAGCGTAATAATACCATTGTGTTTACCATCACCTGGAGAGAAGAAAACATCCCCAACCCAATCTCTTTAATTTGAGAGATTCACACTCTGTAAGATGTGACTCCTGAATCATTGCTATATCTACCTTTAACTTAGATAGGTGTGTTAAAACACATTGCCTCTTGATTGGTGAATTCAATCCTCGAACATTCTAAGAGACAATATTCAATGACATAGATAAACTAATGGAAGAACTACTTGAGTTAAACCAGAGAATTTATATACTTGATACAGAAAAAAACACAACATTATTTAAATAGGAAGAGCAGGTGTAACGCTGAATACTATAAAAAAGAAGAAAAAGAGTATCTAAAATGGAAAGAAAAGATTAGTTAGATGAAAAGATGAGCAATAAAGTAGAAGCTTAATAGAAGAAATGGAGAAAGAGAAAGATAGAGAAAAGGGTTAGAGAGGACAAGGGGGAAAAAAGGCAAAGATACGGGAAGAAAGACATACCTAAAGATATCAAACTAGAGTGAGGGGGGGATGAAACCACATGGAACAAGTGGCACGTCCAAATTCAATGGAAGGGAGCGCGAGGGGAAGGACCTTACCACATATGACGAGACAACGGCGGGAAAACAACATAGACAAATCTGAAAAGGAAGAAGATGAAGAACATTTTTATAAAGAAGCTAGGCGAGAACATGCTAAAAGCAAATCGAAAGCATGCTAAAATGCATCATAGCACAACATTAAACTGAACGATCACGGAATATGGTTCCAATAACACAATTAATGACACTAGATGGTGTGAGATGATGAGGCTTCTGAGAGTTCCATGGCCTTTGTTTTGCAAGAGTTTATGAAGCTCTGCAGCCTGACAGGATCTTCGTAAATTGTCGTTCTGTTCTTGTAGGGGACTTTAAAGAGGCAGGGATGGAAAAGTCCATAGCGGGCACCTAAAGAACGAAGATCCGGTCTCATGTTGATAAGCTCTTCACGTCTATTTTCTGTGGCTTTGGCGTAATCTTGTGAAAAGAACAGAGTTGAACCAGACGACACAACATGTTTGATTGTCTTGACAGCTGCAAGCTGTAAGTCTGTGTATTCAAGGCAGTATAGCATGACTCCTCTCAGTCTTCGTGAGGTCGATACGTTCGATATTTGACGGCCAAGCTAGTGAGCACGCTGGATATTAAGCACAGTGTCTTCTGACATATGTAGTAGCCTAGGAAGAAAGGACTTGAAGAAGAGGAGAGGGTCCAAGCCCTCAGATCCTTCCTGCTAGGCCATAAATACGTAGCTTATTCTTCCTATTGTGGATTTCAAGGTCTTCAACCTGTCTTTATGGTGTGGAAACCTGGGATTGAAGAGCATTGACTTAAGTGTCAATGATCCCAAAAGACGACACGCTGTGTTCATCTGCCGTGAGTCTTTCGTCCATCTGGGACCAGTTATCAGTGAGAAACTGCAATTTGGTGTTTGTTTCTTCCATGAAGGGTCGGAGGGCCTGTATCTCCTCCAACAACAGCTCCAATGAGACAGGAGAAGAAGACTTTGATGGAGAGGGTGGATCCTTTTTCAAGCGTTTTGTAGTAGGCTTCCCCATTGCTGGAGGAATAGAGTTTGACAATACAGGTCCTTTGGGTGTAGACAATAAAGAATCTTCCATCTTGGAAAATTCTGTGATTTATTTTTTAATTCTTAATAAAAGAATGTGTGGATCTGGAAGCAGGAGGACCAGGTTTTTTAATCTTCCCATGTAAGACAATAAGGAGGAAAATACATATGTTATGGGAGACGTAACAGAGCCAACAAAAACGGCGAAATAATATGATCACTGGAAAATGGAGAAAGTCACTAAGCATAGAACATTCAGTGAACTAAGATGTGTCTAGACCAAAAGTCATGTGAATATTAGTTCACTACGGAGTTAATTTTTCATATGAGGCAGTAAGGATAAATATCCAGATGACCTAAAGCTGTGCAACTCCCATGAAGAAAAAAACAAAACAAAAGGCACTTCACAGTCTCAAACTACCAGTATGAGAGCATGTCATGCATTAAATAGGACATTGTTATTGTTACCAAATGGCAACCAGCTGGTAAACACAATATGTGGAAACAAGTGGAGACCAGACGATTAATAATGTGGACTGAGCTAAAATGGTGGCCATTAACGTTCTTTTCTCAGCAGAAGAATCGCCTTAGAATAAACCTAGCTGTAAAAGAAAACAGGCAGGCAGGAAAACAGCTATTTATGGCAGCAAATGTGTGTTTAGAGCTGTTCCTGAAACGAAAATTTGTGGGAGAGCATTACGCCGTAATATGAGGCTTGATGGAGCAGCAGCATTCCAAAGGAGGACTTCACACACAAAATGGCAGCCGTATTTCGCACCGCATCGAAGTCGGAGGCACCTTCATGAGCGTCAGGACACCGGAGGCGAGATAACAGATGCCAGAGATAACATCCGAGGCAGGACGTCCTCTGCAACTCACAACGCCGCTTCAGCTGTGCTAAAATAGCAGGATAGCGCGGACCCACTGCGCCACTCCGAGCAGCCTCACTCGGACGCCACCATGTTCCTCGGGCGCCAAGCCAAGCCCCCAGAAACCAAATTCTCTAATAGCATCTTTTCACTAAGGATACATGGGCTAGTTACTAAACTGCTAGCTGTAGAGCTTTGATGCGTGAGTTCTATGGATGGCTCCACCACTTGACCAGGTTGTGTGAGTCAGGCCAACTTCACTGTAGCTCCAGGTGCCTTATCGCTTTTTAGCCACCAAAATTTACTGACAGCCAGTTGAGAAACTAGCTAAAAACAGTCTTAAGTTCTATGTAGTATTAGAACATTGGAACGTTGGCAGCTCCATTGAAGACAATGGAGCGCTCCGGGCTAATACTGGCTGGTATAAGCCCGGAGCTCCAACATTCCAATGATTGTCTTTGTTCACAGCTCTGGCTGTGAACAAAGACTTCAGGGAGCCTGAGGGGATTTCAATCCCCTCGCGCTCCCTGAAGGGCTTTGTTTTGGTAGAACATTCTGCCCTCTAGTGGCAGAATGTTCTAATAGCCTTATAGCCCTTCGTAGCAGGGCTATACCGCTGTTAATGTCCCGCTGCTGCTGTTAAAGTCCCTCGCCTTCGGCTCGGGCCTTTAACGCTGCAGCGGGCCATTAACAGCCGGTATAGCCCGCTACGGCGGGCTATAAGGCTATAATATTGTTTACGAACATTGCTATACTTACATTAAGATACTCTTACACAGAAAAGAAAGACATGGTCATAGCATGCAAACAGAAAGTAATAAAAGTTGCAATGGAGGGTGTATATATATTTCCTTTATTTGTATCGCTGTTGGTCCACCTATCATCTCACTGAGGCCTCAAAGTGATTATGAAGTGCCAAAATCAACTAAAAGGTCAGTATAATAAAAACGTAAACATCCATACTTCCACTGTTTCATTACACATATATTTGCTGCGGAACCTATTAGCTGCTTAAGTCATGTGATCTTTCAGAGTGTTTTAAAGGGGCGAGCCCTTTTACTTACTTCTGCCTTCAGCTGGGCATTTGGAAAGTGTCGTCTAGCGCAATGTGGTCACCAAATGTAGGCAGATACACCTGGTCTGGACAAACTTCTGGCTGTTTATCAACCTGTGTGCTCCTACTGGTTGGAATGGAGTGGCCAGGCAGGAGATGTGCTTGGGTGGAAGACCAGCTGCTCTTCCCATATGATGGATAGGCAGTCTGATGTTGAACCACTCCACCCCTCCATATGGACTCCTAGAACGTCCAGAGCTGACCTTGTCATGCTGCAGAGGCTGGTTATTGTCGTAATCCCACCTGAACAGGGAGTGTTGGCTCCCCGTGTGTGCTTAATCTAGTGGTACATCCAACCAGTGTGCAAAGGCGACCCCGTATACTTCGAAACCCCACTGCATGCCGAGACCAGTGCTCTTCAACTTCCCACCCTAAATCACAATATAACTCATTAACCCTCAGAGTGCCTTACACTCCTGGGCCCATCATAGGGGGTGGGCATAATTTGCGGGGTCGGAGTTGATATAAGAAACGCCCTCTTTCTCACTGCAGAAGACTGGCCATCATGACAAAATCTGGAGGGACATCCACACCTGATTGTTGTCATTGGTGCATTTACACAAATTCGTATGCCTTAGTGAAGTATAACATTTCTAACCCATGACCAGCTGTCCTATCTGAGCTTTGCATGTGCACTATGTGTCATCTCTGCAGACAGTACATCTCCCATCCTCATACTGGTCCCCTTACGTCTGCATTCAACATCCCCTGCAGGTCCCTCTTCCCTACGCCAGCGCAGCTGCTCCTCTTTCATAAGCCATCGATCGGCCTGACCACCGAGCTGATTCCGCAGCATGTTCGCCCGCTGATTAAAAAGTCATGCAGCCTCCTATAAAAGAGGCTATTAAAGCAGAGTGCCGGTAATGGCCGCGCAGAATGACACAAAGCACATTTCGTGAGATGTATGGCCCACGGGTGGGGACGAGGTCCCTGCCCCCTCCCCGAGATGATCTCATCTGACGTCTGCATTTTGGGACATGGGCACATCAGTGCTCACTGCGGTAAAATTACCATTCTGGAAGGTCGGGACTTGTGCTAATGCAGTCCTGTACGGCTCAGGATACTGCCAACGCAGCATTTTGGGCAGCCAGCTCACCACGAGGCGGGCTCGACTCGATGAACAGGCACGTCCAGGCAGCAGTCAGGTTTAGTGTGAAATGGAAACTATTTGGGGACCAGGAGTCGCGCTTTATTGCTGTAATCCGAGCTGCGACAACGAGAACAGAGAGATGTGCGTGGGACAATGCAGAGAGAGGGAAGGGTTAACAATGACGAGGTGTGTGTGTGTAATAGCACCAATAGATGTGTGCGCAACCTGCAAAGAGGTGCGGGGGGGGGGGGAAGACAATGAAAACAAGCATTGGCATAGCCAATAGGTCTCGCCTTTGGGACCTTATAAGTGTTTAGCCATGCAACAGTTGCCGAAATAAATACTTATAAGGTCCCAAAAGCGAGACCTATTGGCTATGCCGAGCGGACCTGCGGCCGCGAAAGTGAAAGTGATCACGATCAAACATCAAAGCGGCCGCGAAAGTGAAAGTAATCGCGGTAGACCGCGGCGCGCGCGCCCGCACACATGCACTGTGGCTCTAGGCTGGCCTGGTAGCACTTTTTGGAGCCCTCTCAATAAGTCTCGCCAGACCAGCGCATGCGCTGGGTCAGGCGATACCCAAAAAGGTGCGGAGACAGCAGTACAGAGAAACGAAAGATGACGGCGCATAGGTGTGTGGCTAGTAATAAAGAGAGGCGTGCATGCAAGGATGCACAAGGAGTCGGACGGTAAACAATCCAGAAAAGTGTGTAGTGGCAGCAATACTAAGAGGTGTGGGGGCAACAATGCAAAAAGAGGTCTGGGGGTACAATCCAGTAAGAAGTGAGGGCTACTACAGAGGTGTGGTTAATAATTCAAAGAGAAGCTTGTGGCGCAACAATGCAAAGGCAGGTGTGTGCTCAACATTGTTTAAAAAAACTGAGCTATTAATGCAAAAGATATGTGGGGGCAACAGCGCAAAGAGTCACGTGTGCAACAGCGCAAAGAGTTACGTGTGCATCAGTGCAAAGAGGTGTGTGCAAAGGAGGGCTAACAATGCACAGCTGTGAGTGTCCGACAGTGCTAATATCTATATGTGGCAACAATGCAAATGTATGTCCAGAGGTAACAATGAGGATAGGTGTGTGGGGCCTGCAAAGAAACATTTGAGGCAGCAATGCAAACAGCAGTGACATCCGTGTAAGGAGAGGTGTATGCAACAATGCACAGAGGAGGGGGCAACAACGTAGGGATGGATAAGGGCTAACAATACAGGTATGTGTGAGTAGTAGTGGAAAGCAAAGTGTTAGAAAATCAAAAGGAAGAAAGCCGAGGCAGCAAAGAGAGTGTGAGCAACGATGCAAAGAAAGGCATGGGCATCACATTGAAAAGAGAACTGTGAGGGCTAACAACTCAAAAAGAAGAGTTCTTGCAAATCTGCCAAGTGGAGTGGCGCTATAATGCATCGTTTGTATGTGGACCAACGGTCCACAGGTGAACCAATCGAGGTGTGGGGCAACAATGCAAACAGGTGGGAAAGGCAATAATTCAGAGGGTGGTGTAGGGCAACCAGGCAGAGAGAGAGAACAGGTTGCTCTTTAGTCTAGTGGTGGGCGATGGGGGGGGGGGGGCGGCCTTGGCAAGAGAACACCATTTCCCCCAGGGTAATTATGGTAGATAATACAGTACATGAATACTGTGATTTTAATTTAGTCACAATTTGTAGAGTTTTCATCACATGCTGGCACAGCCATTGCTTGTGTCTCTGGATATGTGTGTTCTGGATTTTTGTCTGTCCTCGGCGGAGAGAAACACGTTGGTTTGGGGGGTGCTCGAAATGCGGCTCATTGTGTCTTAGTAAATTACACGTCAGAGAACAGGCGCTTCCACCTTTACCTACCCACTATGTCTTATTAATTTCTTTGTTGTTATATTAATTCATTGTAAAGGGATGTGTCGTCTTAACAATTCTCTCTAACACGCATTGACATCTGTCGTGGGCAGAGTCATGATACAAAACAATACAGCATAACTACAGTAAAACAAGAAATCTAGAAATTCATACACACACCCACATGCATTCATAGAAACATATACACATGTGCATACTACAATCGTGCACATGACTTCAGAGGGACACTAGCAAATACACTGAAACACCTGTACACATTAAAAAATGAAGAAAAAACAATAAAATGAATGTGCACATGCATACACAGAGAGATACATACAACAGACCTGTACACATACAGGCATACAAAGTGGGATGAAGCAGACTTTGAAATGGTTGTGAGAGGTGGACATTGCCTTGAACCTTCTTTATGTGGGTAATACAGGCCATTCTGTGGCTCCAGTATTTTCACACTTGGCTACCAGCTAGTGGTAGCTTTTAGAGCAGAATTGGAGGTCATAACCCCTTATTACTTCTCAGGGAAATTAGGTGGTCCACTGCCAACCCTTTTCAAACTCTCCACTGCTCCCATCTCCCCTTTGCCATTCATCTTATTCTCAGGACACAAAACACAATTTCAATAATGGACAAGATCAGCCGCGGCCCGTGCAGGTAAGAGCGGTGCGGCGGTAGAGGTGATTTCAACAGACGATGATGAGGGAAAATTAAATAAATAATACATTTTCCCTCGTCATCGTACGTCGAAATCCCCCAGCCCCACCATCCCACCGCTCTCACCTGCATGGACAAGATTAACTTTGCAATAATATGAGTGTGCGCGCCACCTCTGTTTTGTTGATTGGAGGTGCCACGTGCATGCTGTTGGTCCGAAACACATTTCAGAATTGTGGTGCTGCCTTCAATATTATTTCAGTGAAGACATAAGGGTTGTGAAAAATCCAAGGGTCACACAAAATACAGCTGATGCATCTGGCTGTTGTTCCGTGGTCCCCATTGCCTGTCTGGGGACCGCGTACTTGTCCATTTTATTAGATTGCGCCCCCAATTGTCCTTTAGGTCTCATGAGGCACTGCAGAAGTTCCCTATAATCCTCCATATTTTTGGTAGATCAGGTAATGCCCCGTATATCTCACCTGTCCACCTCAGTCTTCTCCAAGTTCCCGGGTTGGGTGAGGCTAAGCTCACATCCGATTCACCGATTCCCCTTCCACGCTCCTCGTAGAGGGTGATCAATCCGCCCTGCTTTTATCGGGCCCAGCTTTCCATTCAATGGTCAGGACGATCTTCTGATGAGCAACTAGGGCGAGTATACAGTTACATGCCAGTTCCTACTCCATACGCCTGTGGCCTCCCCTTTGAAGTAGGGACTATGTTACCGTGCCAGGGCACACCGTATTCTTAGGGCTTGATCATAGACAGTGTCTTGTACCTCAAGTCTGTTGGTGCTTCAGTTCACTTGGTGTCGCGCAATCGTGTCTCGCTGCGGCTCTTCCACTGGTGCCGTCAGGTGTCCGTCACTTTTCCATCTAGGCCGAGGAGTAGTGCCCCGCCTTCCAGCCTCTACTACTGCTTGTTGCATTCGGATAGTAGTCGGGTAGCACACACGCTTCAGGCCCGCTTGTTCCTCCTCTGAGGGAGTCCCCTTCACATTGCATGGGAAGCCCCTGTCACAGCTGCCCTCCGCTGGCCTTCTTCGGGCCCGGATGGAAACTCCTCCTCTCTTAATCTAGCTCTGGGGAGAGGCTACAAGGGCCGCAGAGAGACCAGCCAATGCCACACACTCTGCTTACTCTTGTCTGTTCCCGAAAGGCGTCCGGCAGTCTCGTCGCGGATTACCGCTTCCGAGCACTTTCTCACTGCTGGGTCTCCACCCTCTGAATATCAGAGGGAGAGGGGGGTGGTCCCATAGCCAGCACCTCTCCATTTGCTTTGCCACTCTCGACCCGCGATGGATGCTGGTCGGCCCCGTCCTGGGTCTCTGCTGCAAGCTGCAAAGGCCGGCCCGGCGAGACCTCCCCAGCGTAGCCGCCCACACCTTCTTCCTCGCTCTATTTGGTTTTTTTTATTGTTCTTCAAGCCTTCTTTCCCATTCGGCTATCATTGAGCTACAGCGGGAACGGATAATTATACAGATGTCGGGATATCCTGGCGATCGAGGGTCGGAGCTCCGCTAGTGAAATGCCATCTTGGTTGGCTCCTAGGCCATGGCTCCTATATATATTAATTTTTTGACTACTTAGAACTGAACTATGCACAGCTTATACCTCATTGATTCTTGGTGCTTAATTGGTATCATTATCCCTGGCATCTTTTGTTTTGTTTTCCCCTGTCTTTTTGCCTCTTACCTCCTGTTTTTGATGTGTGCTGAACTTCGTTTTTGCTTTTGTTAGGACTCTGGCCACTTAACCACTGCTGACCAGTGCTAAAGTACAGGTGCTCCATGTCTAAAATGTAATGGTATTTGGATTTTCCATGATTGGCCTAATTGATTTACTAATAAGTTCCTAGTACAGTGCACTGTGTGTGCCCAGGGCCTATAAATCAAATACTACAAGTGGGCCTGCAGGTCTGATTGTGCTACCCACGAGTGACCCTACAAACATGTCTTAGGCCTACCACCGCAAAAACTGTGTGTTCAGTTTTTAACTGCCATGTCGACATGGCAAGTACCCTTACTTGCCAGGCCCAAACCTTCCCTTGTAGTGTATGTAAGGCGCCCCTAAGGTAGGCCTTAGGTAGCCCCATGGGCAGGGTGCAGTGTTTTTAAAAGGTAGGACATGTTCTGGTAGTGAAAAATTGGTACATTCGTTTTTCACTACAGCAAGGCCTATCTCTCCCATAGGTTAGCATTAAAGCTGCCTTGTAACATGTTACAAGTGTGTCTTCAAATTTGGAGCTGATCAAAAAATGGAGTTTGGTGTCTCGGGCCCACAATTTAAATACACATCTTTAGAGAAGCTGGTTTTTAACTTTCAGGCCTGAAAATGCCAATTTTTTTGCTTAACCAATCTGTGCCTCTGCCTGTCCTTAGAATATACATCTGGGTTGGATGACAGTTGGGCTTTGTGAATTCACTCTAGACAGTTACGCTTAAAAGGAGCTGAGGTGTGCCCTGCATATTCTGATAGCCCATCACCCGTTTGATGGGCCTTCCCGAGCTGGAGCGGTGGGAGGAGTTGACACTGGCACCTAGATAGGGCTGTGCCTGTCCCCTCACAAAGGTGTCTGCCCTCCTCCCCTCTCCCCCCATCCCCCGTAACGTGTCTGGAGCCAGGGCAGGGTCTTTTGCTCTACAAAGACCCTTTTTTGAAGTTTATATACTTCAAAGGCTGAAATGGGTATAAGTCTTGGACCTCTAGCACATATACTCAGAACACTTCTGGATTGAGGACATTCTGTCATGAAGAAGAGATGTGTTGCTATCTGGAGGGACTGCCACTTTGCTGTTTGCTGTGCTAGCCCACTGCTGCTTCTGTGAAAGGACTGGACTTTGCTTTCTACATCCTGCTTTCAAAGTTTCTCTAAGGGCTTGAGTTGAGCTTGCCTCCTGTTGGAAGTCTCGGGACCATCAAAGACTTCAACTGCGGCATCTGGGCTTTTCTGCAGAAAGCCCTACTCTGCCAAGTGGCGCCAAATCCAGTTCCTGGAATCTTGGAAATGAATTTGCTGATTTCAACAAGAATAAAAAGTATATTGACTATGTGAGGGACTAAGGAGCAGGCGCTGCTCTTTGACACTGTGCCGCTTCCTGCACTGGAGCCACTGTCCTCGCTCAACGCAATGACCGCAACTTGCAATGCAGGCCCGACACAGCACCTCCAAAGATCTGCCACTGAGAGAGTCCCGCATTACCAAAGTCTGTGGTGCCGGACCCCAGCCACTGCAGCAGTGTCACCATGGTGGGACATTGACCCTATGAAATCAACGCTGTATGGCTTGGCTCTCGACACTTCATCGACTTCACACCGGCAGAGGAACTGACACTTTGCTGTCAATGCCACATCACCTGCCAGTGGCAAAGTCACTTCCCTGGTGCCTCGTAAGGTCTTTGTGTTGTCATCCTTTCCAGGGTATTGTAAGCAGGGTCTGTACGACTTCGAAGCTGGCCCGCGCTCCTTTGTGGTTGGCCCCGAACTTTGAGATTTGACTCCGTCAAGCACATTGGTATAGCCCCAGTTGGAGCTATTGTGTTTCTAAGTGCTGTAAGTGCATTTTTGAGAATTCGTATTTTGATTTGTGTATGTTGGATTTTTGTTGTTTTGGTCTTGTTTTTTTCAGATAAATATTGGCTATTTTCTAAACTGCTGCAGAGGACTTTTATGGTATTTTCACTGTATTACTGTGTGCAAGGCCGGACTGGCCGTAGTGGGCACCTCGCATTTCCCCAGTGGGCCGCTAGGGTGGGGGCCAGTTTTGGACCCCTGAGGGGCCGTTTTTTTACTGGGTGCCAGTTTTGCAGCATAGCTGCAATATCGGCCCCCCTGTAACAAAAGCAGCTGCAGTGTCTTCCACGCGCCCCGTTCGACTCAATTGCCAGGGTTGGTTTGAGTTCCCAGTCTGGCCCTGACTGTGTGTGTGTACAAATACTTTACACATTGCCTCTGAAATACGCCTGTCTGCTCTTGACAAGCTACCAAGGGGGTGAGCACAGGTTATTCTGAGGGTGTAACTTACCCTGACTGGAGTGAGGGTTCCTGCTTAGACAGTGTGCGAACCACTGCCAACCAGAGACCCCATTTCTAACAGATATTTTTACTCCCTGTTTTCACCCTCAGTGGATCTGCTCCACAACATAAGAAATGAAGTCATTCATGCTGGCACTCAAGCCTGGGACTAGCAGAGCAACAGATCTCTGCAGTAGGCACAAATCCTACTAGCTGCCTACCCACAAAGACATAAGATAGCTTGCCACTGCTGGGCGGCGCCAGATGTTTCCTGACTGGCGGGATCCTGTGCAGACTAGCAGGTGGTTTTCCCTGAGAAGCTGTGTGTGGACTTTCAATTTCATGGCTGTTTGCTCTGCCTGAGCTTATAAGGGTCGGCTTCTTTTGCAAGGAAGGGACCCTGGGTACATTCGGAAAAGGAAATGGGCTGATCCGGGCAGGAGGGAGTGTGTGGAAACATCTGCAAGAGTTTAAGGAAATGGACTCTCCCGAGCTGCCCATGTTAAGCTGTTATTACGTTCGCCAAGGTCTTGCAAGTGCTGACAGGGTACAAATCCATCTTCAGTTTTTCACGTGGATTCCAGAGTTGCTGAAGGAAGCGTGTAGTTTTCATTTCATGGTTGACCAGAAAAGGGTGATGGGAATGTGTTATTTTTTTTCAGCCCACTCCTACAGTGCTCTGATCTCACATTTGGTAAGGCAGTCCTTGAAAGTCCGTGACTGACGGCTGCGCATGAAAAGGTCACGCATCAAAGCGGATCTGAGCAGTGCAATGTGAAGTATTTCCGCCCTGCTCTGCATCCTCAGCAGAGTGCTTCCAGAATGTTCTAAGGTACACGATGCTCTCTGTATGAGAGAACAACTCGGAACTCCCAAAGCCACTGGAAATGATGAAGAGAGATATTCGTGGACTGTGGAGGGGCACAGTTGCTTAAATAACAGAAGTGATGGAGATACGCATATCCACAGACAGGGGAGCATGGGCAGAGGTATCAAGTATTCAGGGCTCAAGTCCTAAAATAACAAGCATTTGCAATGCAATAGGTCTTGCATTTACGTGAGTTTAAGCTTTTGGCATTGTAAATGACAATGCCTTTTATGGATGTTTTAAAAACAAAAACTCAAATAAAAGGTATTGTCATTTACAATGCCTACAGCTCAAACTCCCGTAAATGCGAGACCTATTGCATTGCAAATGCTTGTTCTGTACTAGCCCATGAGGCCAGTATTACACTGGTCTATTTCAGACTACGCCAGCAGGCAAGAGGAATGTCACCTCTTGGCTAGGTAACACCTGAGATGTATGACATTTATGTAGTTCAGCTCCTCCAGTGGATTTACTGGCAGTGGTGCAGCGAGTTACCCGAGAGATAGCCCTGCTGCCCAAGTCGTTTATCAGAGTTCCGTCACCCCATGGACAGTTCTTTCGTCTAAAGTCTCTTTGACAACTGTGGCTGCCCCTTCTAACCTCATCAGTGGCAGAACGCATTTCAGGTGAAAAGAGGGATGTACCTAATGCATAGAGGGATGACCAAAGAGTAGACTCAGTCTTTCAACTCGATAAAATGAGTACCACTGCATTGACCTATACAATCGCATTTTTTTTGTAATGGTTTTAATTAACTGTACAATAAACATATTACTTACTTACTTACTATAACATCGCACGTGATGGTTACTATTAACGTCACCCCCTCCTGAGTTTGACAGGTGAATGTTATCAAGGGTAAACCTTGTTATTAAAGTTCTAAAGCCTAACCCTCAGTGATATATGGGGTGTTCATCAGAGGTTTGCACTGCCCAGTCGCATTTCAGACCCACATGCTATGATTCATCACTTGTCACAGATCTGTTTGTGCCCTCCTCATGCCTGACATGTCACTTACACGTTGCGATCAGTGCTTCAGGGCAACCAGTGTGTTTGGAAATCTCCTGCTTTCCCAACAGCAGTGGTTCTCCCCCCCCCCCCCCCCCCCCTCGGTCCACGAGGGTTAACTCCCTGCCAGATGTTCAGTATGGCACTAATGTAAAATAGTCCCATTGAGATGCCGTGCTTGCAAATGTTTATGTGTATGTCCTAAGAATCTTCACTGGGTCTGGCCACCCTGGACCTATGCTGAACAGTCCTTCCCTGCTAGTGGGTCATTTTAGGGACCTGGAGGACTGTGACCGAGTCAGTCATCTGTGATAACATAACGTGTATTTGTAGAGCACACGTTCAGCCCCATAGGGGCTTCCTGTCGTTGAATAACAGATGTTTATTGTTACCCAACTCAATGGTACTCATTTTATCAACCTCAGATGGATGAAAGGCTGAATGTCCCGCCAAGAATTGAACTTTTGACCATGAGGTCGAACACAGGCCCCTGTAGTGGGGGCCTGTGTCCACTGTGCCACCAGACCCGACATTTGCCACCAGACCTGGCAGATGCATGCCGTGGATGTCCACACAGGCCTTTTGGGGACATGTCTGGTTTTCCTCTGGATTCCCTGATTAGGAGGCAGTTTGTGGCTCATTCGGTCACATGTCAGATGTGTCTTTCGTGTGACAGGCCAGCCCTTGAGTAATTCCAGAGGCACAGATCTGTTAATGGAATCTCTCAGTTTGCCCTTAGCCTAGTATTTTCAGAAGGATGAGAAATAGTTTTTCTTCTGTTTGTAAGACTGCTGAGTGGGTTGAGTGCCCGCTGCAATGATCTGATTTATATGAATGCACAGTCCGTGGCATGTGGTAGAATTCTAGGACGGTAGCTCCGTTGGTTAATGTGGATGCAAAAGAGACCTGTGCACTATCTGAAAAACGTCTTTGAATCCCAGTGGGGCCAACCTAGGATTTAGGGTGTTCAGGTGAAAAACACCTGAGCACTGCTGAGTTTGGAAGTACGAGCATCTTATCTGAGTGGCTTGGCACTTCCGAGACTCCGCACTACATATGCGATGATGTAATAATGTATGCAGTATCACTGAGGGGGTGGGGCTGGGGGCACTCCTAAAAAGGTATTGACTGGGGTCGACACTGGAGTTAACTTCAGATCTGGGAGTGACCTCTGCTTTGGGGGAATACTGCTCTTCAAAGTCAGATCTTTGACTTTTGGGTGTCAATTACAGTCTTTTTGTAGTTTTTTTAATAGTCCTATTTAAGTGTATGGTTGCATGAAGGCCAGATGCTGCACTCTTGATGAAAACACTGGCCGTGTTTTCCTACTCCTGCAAAATTCACTTCCTGTTGAAATGCTCTAAAGACATCACCAGGACTCCTAAAAGGAGGCAGCAGGGGGAGGGGCGAGAGGAGGGGGCGAGTGAAAGCGTTTCACTTGCGGGAGCGTGCAGCTCCAGGAGCGATAATTGCTACCATATGGCGCCGCGCGCTCCCGCAAGTGAATCTCCAGACGTGCACGCGTTGCCATTGAAGGCAAGGGAACGCGTGCACGTTTTTGGCTGAAAAGCCAAAGCGATTGCAAAAGGTCTTTTTGCCTAAGCAGCGCATGCGCGCTGCGTAGGCGAGACCTAAAAAGTGGGGGGACTCACCAAGTTAGGCAGAATGAGTGTGAAATCACTGCATGTGACATCACCGCACATGACATCACGGCGCGTGGCATCCAATGTGGCAACAGATATCAAATCAGTTGACCCAGAGATAAGCAATTTGAAACATTTCAGGTAAGCATAGAGCCTAAAAGCACAAAGTGCCACTTGTGGTTATCTGGTCTTGCAAGACCTGTCAAGTCACAAGTTCAGGCAGTTCATGAAGGAGCGGGGGCGGATACAGGGACCAGATTAGCCCATCTCAAAAAAAGGTACAGAGGCTACATTTTAAAATATTTTACGGGGGTTAAGGCACCTGCTGCAGAGATCTTCATGTGCCGAGTAAATCTCAAGGAAAAATAATAATGGTAAAATAACCATGGTGAATGATACATGTGTTGGAGATATCTGTGTTTTGTCTGTTCACAGTTTTGGCTCAAAGTAGCACAGAGGAGTTAATATGTTTCCAGCATAGCACATCATGTAACACACAGATTAAATATTATTATTTTATATACATGGGTAAGTAGGTTACTTTTTGTTACTTGCAGTTCATAAATTGTAATCCTTTTAATCCAGCACAGTGCGCTATGAAGGAAGACGTGTGACTCCTATACATTGGAACCCTCATTCAGGTCCACTACATTTATGTGATGTTACAGTCGCTGCATTTTCCTCATAATTATGGATTTGCCCCATTTGCCACATAATCCATTCTTTACTGATTTCTAGAGATTTCAAAATCATTTGTTTCTATCTCAAATAGATTATAATTAACTAAAAACACAGTTACAAAGAAAGCCACACAGTGTAAGGCCCTTGGAAGGGTGACTGGTCACCTTTCTGTTGCCTATTTCTGTATTTGGGTGTCAAAGTGGTTCTAATGAGATGAAACCTTTGTCCAGATAATGTCAACATGTGTATACATTCCAAAATAATGAGGTAATACTGGCACTATATGTACTGCATTTTGCTGCAAAATTTGCCTTTTCTTGTCACATTATTTAGTCAACTGTGACGCACAATTTGGACTATCCCTTCTGCATAATTCCAGTGGCCCGGTCATCTTTGTATTATGGAACACATCCTGTACATTGATTTATACACTTGTATGATTTATTGTCAATGTAAAATGTGTACATGTGATGTAAAGTACTTTGACACCCTACATCGGGAATTGCAGTATAAAATAATTACATTAAACAAAATGTGGCATTTAAATTGTTGTTCATGTAAATACTCGTACATACCAATACATCCTAAATTCCAGTGCATTCATATCGGTTTTATATATGATTGAACAAAGCCAACAGCTTGCTTCCTAATCCTTGCTTATGTTAAGTACTTAACTGAGGCATAAGAAGCTGTGTGCGTTTGTTGCCCGTCCACAGCTCTAGCATCGAAGTTAAAGGCTCGAGATAGCTTCCAGTCAGGATGCTACTCGAACCAATGGGGGGCTGATAGCCCATTAAATTAGGCCTTTTTCTGTGGCCAAGCTGAGGGTGGAATTAAGAAAGCCCCTCCATCGCCTGCACGTTGCTGCACAGAAGGGAAAGCAGACAATGTGCAGGTGCAGCTGAATTTGTTTCAGTGTCAGAAAATTACAACGGGACATGTTCACCATATTACATGGTGTCCAACTCCTTGAAAGGGGGCACTGCGTCCACCCTGCGTAAATAGTGGGTGAACGCCGTCCACCCGCTTGTACCCCCGCCTTGTGCCCTGCAAGTATTTGATATCAGAACCACTGCGAGAGACAGTTGTGATATCAATACCATGTCACTGGACCGAGTGAAGAACAGAGATTAATAATTTCTAAAACTGGGGAAGACGTATATGGATAAGCAGGTAATGCCCAGACACTTGTGGTGAGACACGTACTTTCATTCTGCATTATACAAGCCATATAAAAGGAACATGTCTTCAATATGCACAGCTCCAGAACACCCTTGGTTGCACCACAAAAAAAGCATGATGACCATAGCTCCCCCCCCCCCCCCCCCACACACCGTCCATCAACACTGACACTGTAGATGCTCCCTGCCCGAGCTGTTTTCGGTCCCGGGGATGGGAGTTTTAAAAATGCACCCACCGGCTGGGAGCAGGCTTGAGATCTGTTTCCCTGCCCACACTAACGTTGGCAGGGAAATAGATCAACAGATTGTTACCCCCTGAGGGAGCAGCATAAATAGCTTCTCCCTGCGGGCAGGAGCGATGCTTACTCCTGCACCATGCAGGGAGCTAGCTGTGGCCACGGGGGCCCTGGGGCTCTACCTACAGCCCCCATTGTGTGGTTGATGAGTGCCCTTGGTGGGCACCCGGGCAAACACTTATTTAAAATGGTGATCCCGGGGGATGGGGTGCCTAGGGCGAAAATAGGCTCTGGGAGGTGGACCACACAGCCACCCTCACCTTTAAAAAAAAAATAAAAAAAGACATCTGCCCTTCCCCAGGGTCTAATGAGGATAAGGGAAGGGGAGTGCCACATGGGCCCCATCCCCTTTAAAAAATGACACACCCTGTGGGATGAGGTCCACGGCGCCAAATAAGGCTCAGGAGGGGGTAACACTGTGCCCCACCTCTATTAAATAAGGTACTGCCCCAGGGATGGGGTCCCCAGGGCCTATAAAGGCTCGGTAGAGAGGTGTGTGCCCCCTCCCCTTTATTTACATTTGACCCCAGGGAATGGGGTCACAGGTGCCTAATTAGGATCAAGGAGGGGTGCCCTAAAAACGCTCAGGGAGAAGGCCACACAACCCTTCCCCTTTTAAATTGGCTTTGGCCCTCGGGGATGGGATTTCTGGGACCTGATAAGGCCCAGGGAGGGGGTTGTGCAGCCTCCTTCCCCTTTAGAACAAAAACACCTCCAGGGGATGGGGTCCCCATGACCTATACTCAGGGAGGGGGCAACACGGCCCCCTCCCCTTTTTTATTGGTATGGTCTTAGGGGATGAGATCCTCAGCCTAATAAGGCTCAAAGGGGGGCGCGGCACATGGGCCCCTGCCATTATTTATAGTATTTGGCCTCCTGGATGTGGCTCCTCTGCTATAGCGTCGCTCCAATTGCCAGCAGCCCAAAAATGAAAAAACGAAAATAAACCCTTGTCTATCATCATTTTTTTTTTGCTGTCAGAGCCAAGGTTTGGGGGCAGGGCCATGGGGGTGACAGACTGTGAGAGGAGTGGTTGCACTGCTATTCAGTGCATATGACGGTCTGGCCGGCCATCTTAGGATGGCCAAACCGTCTTGCGCACTGAAGCTGTATCCAACTCAAGCTGCATTGCCGGGATGGAGAGAGCAGGCACAGGCTCCCAGTCTACCTGGGAGCGCAAATCATCAGTGCTCTGCGTAATCTTGACACTGCTTTCAGCAGCACGGAAGCAATGTCCGCATTAGTCGCAGTGGACTCTGGGAGCGTGTGCCTGCAGTGGGAAAGAGCGCGATGCGGCAGGTAAGTTTTATTGTTTTTGTTTCGTCATCCGTCTGTCTGTCCATCCCCCTCTTACCCCCTTGCAGCCGCTACTCCCCAGGGGTTCGCAGAGGGGGCTGCATGCTCTCCTCCCATATTTAATTGTAGTTAGTCGCCTTGATGGATGGAAGCCCCCCTAATATGTATGTTTGGCCCCAGGGGATTTGGATTTCAAGAATCATTTTATTTAGTTTATGTATTTAGAGCTATTGCTGACAGAAGGACACGAGTGAGTAAAGAGAAACAAAGGGTATGGGATGGACGAATTGCAAATACAAAGGCAATGAACGCACTTGACATTTCATAAACCACAGGCAGAGTGAAACAGATGGGTGTTTAATGTGCTTCCAAACTTTATATGGTCAGGTTGGAGGTGACGCTATTGCAGAGGAAAGTTCCAAAAGAGGCAGTTTGATTGTGAAGTGAGCCTGGGCTTAGAGGTTGTTGAATTTGGGTGCACTGCCAAGTAGAAGAAAGATCAAACGGCTTCCAGATTTATTGGTTTGGCATTTCTGCTGGCCAACTGCACAGCTGGAATACGGTGAAGATGTTGGGTCCCACCAGTGTAGTTGGCATATGTAACAATGTGTGGCCACTGAGTCTGATGTTTTCTATTGGCGGAGTTAAACTCATACCATAACTGGAAAAACTGTAAATGGCACTTAGATATGTTGACTAAATCCTTGGTTTTTCCATCTAAAAATGTGCAAATCCTGAGGAGAAAATCTAAAGGATGGAACCCCTTCACAACACTCTAGGGGTACTTACTGACTCACCAGTACTGGAGGTATGGGAGGCAAACTACAGATGGAGGCGGGCGTGAATGTGGGGTAGTATGCATTTGGTAAGTGTGTGCCATTGAGTGCACTGTGTAAACAATCAGTCTGGTCCATGTGTGTAGCTTAAATCTTCCTCCCTGTCTTGTAAGGCATGATTAAATATAATGCCAAATCTAATGCTCAAAAAAGGTACAACAGGATGTGAGCCGAATACACACAAGCACTCATGTCAGTGAAGCCATTGTAGATGTATGAAAAGAAGAATGGATTAGTTTGCTGTGTCACACATCTTTGGACATTAGCCCCTCCTCTAATATATTGAAGGGTGGTTTCTCTGCCGCAGTGAGGCATGTGCATATTTTGTAGTCACTCAGTAAAAAAGTAAATTCAAGTGTTGAGCTGCTGCAGTTAAGTTGACTCTGCACGAAACACCTGATAGTTCTAATCTCAGGAGCACATGTGGATATACAAATCATGACAGAATGCTTGAATTTGCATAGAGGCCCAGTGCTTAATTTGAGTCGGTGGTTGCAGGTGGGGCTCACTGGCACTTATTTTTGGGAACCTGCAGTTATTTTTCCTCAGCAGACTTCGACTCAGAGAGAGAGAGAGAGAGAGAGAGAGAGAGAGAGAGAGAGAGAGAGAAAAACGCAAAAGGGGGAAACAAGGAGGAGCAGAAAGACAAAAAAAACAGTGACAAATGGTGAAAGCAGGGTCTAAAAAGAACATGTATGGGAGATGTTGGCCTGGTATATGATGTTCACTAATTAAAGTGACCACCTTGTACCATGCCAAGCAACCCTTATGGTGTGGTTGTAAGTCAACCTTTTCGGACCAGCTGCCCTAGTGGTAGCGTAGGCTAAGCAGTCTTTGAGGCTAAACTCGTTTAAGCGTGTTAAGCAAGCTGTTTTACCATATGCAACCCCCCTTTATACCAATGAAAGGACACCACACAGATATATATTCAAAATATATATGTATTTATTACTCAAAGTATCCCCTAGACTCTTTATGAGCACAGGAGCACAAATCGTTAAACAATAAAGTATCACAATATACAGAAGTTGCACTTTATATGCATAGGCCCTGGTGGCCGCTCAAACCATATACTAAAATAGTTGTATAAGTACCACGAACAGGAAAGGGAGAAGGCCTAGGGCCTCTAGAATCGCTGGGCCTACAAGGAGCTAACTTTAGTTAGTGACCAGGAGGTCCACGGGTCGCGTGTGCAGTGAGGAAAGTTACACGCGGTCTCCCATAGGTTTTCAATGGGTGCGTAAAAGTTCAAAAGTTACTGCTAGAAGGCTCTTCTGGTTGGACTACGAAATCAAGACTTCAAACCTAGACACTAGAGATGTTACTCTACACTTGTGCACCGGAGTGCCAGCTTTACCTCACCCACAGGAAGCGGGTGCATAGGTCTCGAAGTGCATCGGGTTTCGTCTATCTGTTCAATGGAGCCTGATGACAAAGATGCTGCAGGCGGTCGGTCCAGAAGACATGCGGTGGATCCAAGGGTGGATCGGAAGTGTAGAAGACCTGTAAGCAAAGGGGACAGTGTTCACAGTCACTAGCCAGTGACCGGCGTGGCACCAGGTAGGTACCAGGCGATGTCGGGTGCAAACAGGTAAAGAGGTGTAGCTTGTCTATGCAGCCACGTGGTCCCTGAAGGTCGACGACATCCAGGAGTCGGTAAACGAGCTGTCCCACGCAGGCTCTCGCTGTCGGCGGTGTCGGCGACTCAAAAAAAGCAAACAAGCCTTGGCAAAAGCAGGAGCCGCAGGAATTGAGGAAAGCTTGTAGCTCTGACCAGCAAGGTCAGAGGGGCTGCTCCTTTGGAGGGAAGCAGGGGCCAGTCTGGAGCAACCAGACCAGCATCGTAGTTTTCAAAGAGGTTCGCCAAGATGGCCACTAGCCAACGGGCCAGGGACCGGGTAGGCGCGTCGAGTCGCAAAGTGCAGAGGGGCCCCACGCAGATCGTGGAGATGCTGGAGGGCTCACCTTTGGTGCAGATGCTGCTCGGATGTTGGGCTTCTCAGGACCCAAAGCACAACTCGGAGGGAGCCTCTGTTGTCGCGCTTGCAGCTTGTCGAGTGTCTTCCAAGATGGCTGGCTCCATGTGTCTCGGTGCCTCCACGGGCTCCTTCTTTGTAGGGACTGTGGATCGGGCGGTGAGAGGTCTGGAGGTCCAGTTCTTGTCGGTCTCTGGGCTCGGGCTCCGGCAGGAGGCGGCGGCAAAGCAGACGTCGATTTGCTGGATGGTGCTTGCGTTAGCAAGATGGTCACTCCCTGACCATAGGGGAGATTTCCTTCAGTCTTCTGTGCAGCAGAACGTCGAAGTTCCCTTCTTCTTCTTAGTTTCAAGTTGATTCCAGGATGTCTGAAGTCTTAGGACACAGCTCCTACCTTTAAGCGGATTCTAGGGGCCGGACTACCTGCTAGGTCCCTCCCTAAGGGTGGGACCAGGAAGGGGGGTGGTTACACCCCCAATCCTTTGTCCAGCTCGCCCCAGGTCTGGGGCTGGCATATGCACCGAGGCTCCTTGTGAGCCTCAGGCATGTCTGATTCTATTCAAGCCCTACCTGACCAATACACAAAATCCTGTCTGGGGTGGTGCTCGCACCTCCCCTGGCAGGAAACCCTTTGTCCACGTCTCCCAAGCTGGAAGGACTCCCAGCAGCAGGAGGGCAGACTTGTGTCTGTGGTGGCAGCGTCCATTTTGTGGAGCTGAGGCTATGTCTGATTTTACCCGGGTTTCAGGTTCTGTACATGTCGTGTCCCTCTAGAAGGGTGGAATGCTAACCCCGTCGCCAGAATTGGCGAGGGGTTAGTATTCCAATTCGTATGACACCTTACTCGACATGTTTTGATAAAGCCAAACCAAAGATAGTATTTAACCGCGAGGTTCATAATGCACTTAAGAGTATATGGTATGGCGATATCTGGAAACGGTAGAAGGAAGTTGTTCCGACCACTGCAGACAGGCTCAGCTCATGCCAGAGCACCATCTCACATGGAACCAAGCACTCTGCCTTCAGGATTGTTAAGGCCTGCCATAGGAGTGACTTATAGGTTAACATGTGTCCCATTTAAGGTTAGGTATAGGCATACTACACCTAAGTAAGAGGTGGATACACCAACTTACCCCAGCTGAGTGATCAGCCAGTTGTGTCAAATTGTTAGGCCAGGCCAGGGGTGGCACAATACATGCTTCAGCCCCGGGTAGGCCTTAGATACACCAATGCCCTGGGTACCTAGTGTACACTGGTACAGGGGCTCACAGGGTGATCCATTTCCAATGGGTTATGCACCTAGAGTGCATAGTGTCGATTTAGTAGAGAGAACAGCAGGCTGGGGGTCTGATTAGCAGGCCCACAGCCTCAATATGTCAAAAACCAGTGAAGCAAAAAGCAAAAATTTGGGGTGACCATAGGATAGCAGACCTCTCCTACACAACCCCCCCCCCAAACGCAGGGACATTAAACTAGCCTTGACCAGTCTCGTCTTCATGTCCTAAGTGGGAGTACCTGGAGAGACCATCTGCATTCCCATGGTCTGTACCTGGCCGGTGCTCCACTGTAAAGTCCATCCCCTGTAGGGAAATGGACCACCTAAGCAGTTTGGGGATTTCACCCTTCATCTGATTTAGCCACAAGAGGGGCTTATGGTCGGTCTGAATCTTGAAGTGAGTGCCAAACAAGTATGGCCTCAGCTTCTTCAGGGCCCACACCACAGCAAAGGCCTCCCTCTCAATAGCTGACCAATTCTTCTCTCTGGGGGTCAACCTTCTGCTAATAAAAGCAATGGGTTGGTCTTGACCATCTACATTAAGTTGTGACAGCACAGCTCCCACACCCAACTCAGAAGCATCTGTTTGGACAATAAACTCTTTGGAGTAGTCAGGACTTTTCAGGATAGGTGCAGAGCACATGGCCTTCTTCAGGTCTCCAAATGCCTTTTGACAGCTTACTGTCCACTGAACCTTTATGGGCATCTTTTTGGATGTCAGATCATTAAGGAGAGTCACAATGGACCCATAGTTCTTAACAAACTTCCTGTAGTACCCAGTCAAGCCCAAGAAAGCTCGGACCTGAGTATGGGTGGTGGGAGGAGACCAGTCCTTGATGGATTGTATCTTACTCTCCAGTGGTTGAACTTGGCCTCCACCTACAAGGTGGCCCAAATACACAACCTTACTCTGCCCTATCTGGCACTTAGTAGCCTTGATAGTGAGGCCTGCCTTTTGCAGAGCCTCAAGTACCTTCTTCAGGTGGATCAGGTGATCCTCCCAGGTGGAGCTAAAGACAGCAATGTCATCAAGATATGCTGCACAAAAGTCATCCAACCCAGTAAGGACTTGATTCACCAACCTTTGGAAGGTGGCAGGTGCATTCTTCAGACCAAAGGGCATCACCAAAAATTGGTAGTGTCCTCCTGGGGTTGAAAATGCTGTTTTGGCCTTAGACTCCTCAGCTAACCTGATTTGCCAATAGCCAGCTGTCAAATCAAATGTGCTCAAAAACTTAGCAGAAGCCAGTTAATCTATGAGCTCATCTGCCCTTGGAATAGGATGTGCATCTGTCCTAGTGACAGCATTGAGTCCTCTGTAATCCACACAGAACCTCAGCTCTCTCTTGCCATCTTTGGTGTGAGGTTTGGGGACCAGAACCACCGGGCTAGCCCAGGGGCTCTCTGAGGGCTCAATGACACCCAGTTCCAGAATTATGTGTACCTCAGCCTTTATACAGTCCCTGACATGGTCAGGTTGTCTGTAAAGTTTGTTCTTCACAGGAAGACTGTCACCAGTGTCCACCACATGGGTACACCAGTCAGTTTGACTAGGTATCAGTGAGAACATATGCTGAAATGATTGTAGAACTACATTCAGTCTGCTGATGCTCAGTGAGGTTGCCTCCAAGGGTCACTCCTTCAACTGAACCATCTTCAGGGTTCTGAGACAACAGGTCTGGGAGAGGGTCACTCTCTTCCTCCTGTCCCTCATCTGTAGCCATGAGCAAGCCCATGTCTGCCCTGTCAACATATGCTTTTAACCTGTTAACATGGAGTACCCTGTGGGGACTCCTGGGAGTGCCTAGGTCCACCAAGTAGGTAACCTCTCCCTTCTTTTCCAGGATTGTATGGGGTCCAGACCATTTGTCTTGGAGTGCTGCTGGGGCCACTGGCTCCAACACCCATACCTTCTGTCCTGGCTGAAACTCAACCAAGACAGCCTTTTGGTCATGCCAAGCTTTCTGTAAGGCCTGGCTTGCCTCAAGGTTTTTGGATGCCTTCTCCATGTACTCAGCCATCCCACCGCTGCCACCAATGTGAGAAGTTGGCCTGGTATATGATGTTCACTAATTAAAGTGACCACCTTGTACCATGCCAAGCAACCCTTATGGTGTGGTTGTAAGTCAACCTTTTCGGACCAGCTGCCCTAGTGGTAGCGTAGGCTAAGCAGTCTTTGAGGCTAAACTCGTTTAAGCGTGTTAAGCAAGCTGTTTTACCATATGCAACCCCCCTTTATACCAATGAAAGGACACCACACAGATATATATTCAAAATATATATGTATTTATTACTCAAAGTATCCCCTAGACTCTTTATGAGCACAGGAGCACAAATTGTTAAACAAGAAAGTATCACAATATACATAAGTTGCACTTTATATGGATAGGCCCTGGTGGCCGCTCAAACCATATACTAAAATAGTGGTATAAGTACCACGAACAGGAAAGGGAGAAGGCCTAGGGCCTCTAGAATCGCTAGGCCTACAAGGAGCTAACTTTAGTTAGTGACCAGGAGGTCCACGGGTCGCGTGTGCAGTGAGGAAAGATACACGCGGGCTCCCATAGGTTTTCAATGGGTGCGTAAAAGTTCAAAAGTTACTGCTAGAAGGGTCTTCTGGTTGGACTACGAAATCAAGACTTCAAACCTAGACACTAGAGATGTTACTCTACACTTGTGCACCGGAGTGCCAGCTTTACCTCACCCACAGGAAGCGGGTGCATAGGTCTCGAAGTGCGTCGGGTTTCGTCTATCTGTTCAATGGAGCCTGATGACAGTTGCTGCAGGCGGTCGGTCCAGAAGAGATGCGGTGGATCCAAGGGTGGATCGGAAGTGTAGAAGACCTGTAAGCAGAGGGTACAGTGTTCGCAGTCACTAGCCAGTGATTCGGCGTGGCACCAGGTAGGTACCAGGCGATGTCGGGTGCAAACAGGTAAAGAGGTGTAGCTTGTTTCTGCAGCCACGTGGTCCCTGAAAGTCGACGACGTCCAGGAGTCAATTCACGAGCTGCACCACGCAGGCTCTCGCCATCGGCGGTGTCGGCGACTCAAAAGAAGCAAACAAGCCTTGGTAAAAGCAGGAGTCGCAGGAATTGGGGAAAGCTTGTAGCTCTGACCAGCAAGGTCAGAGGGGCTGCTCCTTTGGAGGGAAGCAGGGGCCAGTCTGGGGCAACCAGACCAGCGTCGTAGTTTTCAAAGAGGTTCGCCAAGATGGTCACTAGCCAACGGGCCAGGGACCGGGTAGGCGCGTCGAGTCGCAAAGTGCAGAGGGGCCCCACGCAGATCGTGGAGATGCTGGAGGGCTCACCTTTGGTGCAGATGCTGCTCGGATGTTGGGCTTCTCAGGACCTAAAGCACAACTCGAAGGGAGCCTCTGTTGTCGCGCTTGCAGCTTGTCGAGTGTCTTCCAAGATGGCTGGCTCCACGTGTCTCGGTGCCTCCACGGGTTCCTTCTTTGTAGGGACTGTGGATCGGGCGGTGAGAGGTCTGGAGGTCCAGTTCTTGTCAGTCTCTGGGCTAGGGCTCCGGCAGGAGGCGGCGGCAAAGCAGACGTCGATTTGCTGGATGGTGCTTGCGTTAGCAAGATGGTCACTCCCTGACCATAGGGGAGATTTCCTTCAGTCTTCTGTGCAGCAGAACGTCGAAGTTCCCGTCTTCTTCTTAGTTTCAAGTTGATTCCAGGATGTCTGAAGTCTTAGGACACAGCTCCTACCTTTAAGCGGATTCTAGGGGCCGGACTACCTGCTAGGTCCCTCCCTAAGGGTGGGACCAGGAAGGGGGGTGGTTACACCCCCAATCCTTTGTCCAACTCGCCCCAGGTCTGGGGCTGGCATATGCACCGAGGCTCCTTGTGAGCCTCAGGCATGTCTGATTCTATTCAAGCCCTACCTGACCAATACACAAAATCCTGTCTGAGGTGCTGCTCGCACCTCCCCTGGCAGGAAACCCTTTGTGCACGTCTCCCAAGCTGGAAGGACTCCCAGCAGCAGGAGGGCAGACTTGTGTCTGTGGTGGCAGCGTCCATTTTGTGGAGCTGAGGCTATGTCTGATTTTACCCGGGTTTCAGGTTCTGTACATGTCGTGTCCCTCTAGAAGGGTGGAATGCTAACCCCGTCACCAGAATTGGTGAGGGGTTAGTATTCCAATTCGTATGACACCTTACTCGACATGTTTTGATAAAGCCAAACCAAAGATAGCATTTAACCGCGAGGTTCATAATGCACTTAAGAGTATATGGAATGGCGATATCTGGAAACGGTAGAAGGAAGTTGTTCCGACCACTGCAGACAGGCTCAGCTCATGCCAGAGCACCATCTCACATGGAACCAAGCACTCTGCCTTCAGGATTGTTAAGGCCTGCCATAGGAGTGACTTATAGGTTAACATGTGTCCCATTTAAGGTTAGGTATAGGCATACTACACCTAAGTAAGAGGTGGATACACCAACTTACCCCAGCTGAGTGATCAGCCAGTTGTGTCAAATTGTTAGGCCAGGCCAGGGGTGGCACAATACATACTTCAGCCCCGGGTAGGCCTTAGATACACCAATGCCCTGGGTACCTAGTGTACACTGGTACAGGGGCTCACAGGGTGATCCATTTCGAAAGGGTTATGCACCTAGAGTGCATAGTGTCAATTTAGTAGAGAGAACAGCAGGCTGGGGGTCTGATTAGCAGGCCCACAGCCTCAATATGTCAAAAACCAGTGAAGCAAAAAGCAAAAATTTGGGGTGACCATAGGATAGCAGACCCTACTCTCCTACAATGTAGGAGTACGTTTTGGGGGACATGGAGTGTCTGGTGATGGATTAAAAGTGCATAAGAGGAAATCAAGACTACACAGCCTTGGTATTCCTCACCACAACTTTCTGCAGTGCTGGCGACAGCTTCTGAGCAAACATGTGGACCCTGCCACTTTCTTTTACAAATGAAGCACTGGTGGAGGCACCCTTTCAGTTCAGTTGGATCACAAAGAGACTAATGTCTCCTGCTCTCAGATTACAGATGTTGTATCTGGGTGATGAAAACTCAAAGGGTTTAAGAACATTTTTGACATCCGTTTACATAAATGACAAGGTTGCAGGGAGTGTTGGAGAATGGGGGGATTTTGATTAGAGGTGCAGTGCTCGTAATGCAGTAGTGATGTGGAGAGCTTCATGTTTTGTTATGTTATGTTGATTTGTAAAGCGCTCGATCAGCTAGAAAGGTATCCTAGCACTGAGTAGGTGTGGGTCTAGCCCCGCGAATGGCATAGTGGGCCTACTCAAAAAGCCATGTCTTCAGCTTCTTGCACAATTCAGAAAGTGAGGAGTCTTGGATAGGTAGTGGCAGGTTTGCTCCATGCTTTAGGAGTCATGTCAGAGGAGGCTTGACCACCAGATCTGGTTCTCCATCTACATGGGATGTGTGCCAGTTTGAGCCCGGTCGAGCTGATGTGTCTGACTGGTTTGTGGAAGCAGATGCGGTTATTGAGGTATGCTGGGCAAGTGCTATGTAGTGGTTTGAAAGAGTGGGTGAGGAGTTTGAATGGTGCTAGTTTGTATATGAAGAGTCAGTGGGTCTCCTAGAGCTGTGGTGTGATGTGGGTGTGGTGTTGGAGGACCAGACGGATTCCGGCTGGGGACTTCTGATTGGTTTGCTGCTTTCTGATGAGTTGCTTTTTGATCCCGGTGTAGAAGGTGTTTCTGTAGTCCAGTTTGCTGATGAATAGGGGATGTGCAAAGGTTTTCTGGCTGCCGATTGGGAGCCATTTGAAAGTCTTCCTCACCATATCCAGGGTGTGGAAGCATGAGGCAGTGACTGCATTGACTTGGGCGGTCATATCACATTTTGCTATTGATGATGATCTCAAGATTTTTGCATGGGTGCTGGGAGTGAGTCCTAGATCTGTCAGCCACGAGGTGTAGTCCCATGGTCAAGGGCTCCTGGAGATCACAACTTCTGTCTTGTTGGTGTTCAGAGGTCTTCAGCCAGTCGGTAATGTTGGTCAGGTAAGTGGTGAGTTTGTTTTGAGTGTGTACACTGTCTTGTTCATGAGGGAGAGAGTGAGTTGGAGCGGCAACCCCTCCATTAGAGTGGAGGAGTGCCACCCCACCCCGCCACCACCATGAAATAAAACAATAATAAAACGGGTTCTCTAGTCCGTTAACCGGGATAGACCACTAGAAGCACCTCAAATGTGGTACCTGTAAGTATGATGGGCAATCCAAGGTAGGTTGGTGACTCACACCATCGACTCCCGGCAGGTTTAGACACCTGGTAATCCAAGTGTTGTGTCGTCAGTGGACCTACCCATATGCTGCTTGGGTTGGCCATCATACTTACAGGTACCACATTTGAGGTGCTTCTTGTGGTCTATCACGGTTAATTGACTAGAGAACCACATTAGTGTGGATGGGCTGTTTTTAGGTCCTGATGAATTGCCGCCAGATCTTATAACATTAAATTTGTTTTGTCTGGACTTCCGTCTCCTGTCTTGTCCCTGCATCCATCTCCTGTTTTATCCCTCACTCCACACTTCTACACACTTAGGCCCCTCACACCCACAGCACCAAGCGGCATGGAATAAAAGCTCTCCGGTAAAGAGCCCCTAATAGGGAGCCTGTCCGGTATTGCAACGCTGACCTGACAAGTAGCAAGCCCTATGATGAAGCATGACACCCAGCTGGCTGGGTGTGTGAGTGACCCAGAAAGGATGAAGCTTAGGCTGGGAAAGACCATATTTTGAAGACATGGTACTATTGTTTAAATGAATTACAGGCATAGCCAATCTTGTTTTGGAAGTAGGCAACATTCAGGCTAAGATTGCAGACACATTTTTCATATTTTTGTTTTGAGGACTAAAAGGGCCTGATTCCAAGTGACCTGTGGTGGATGCAATAGTTATCACACCCCATGAAATCTGACGCCAAGATGTTTGGAATTTACTGGGTAAAATAACCCTTGTACCACTTATAATTGTGATCCTTGCGCATACAGGTGTTTGTGCAGGGATCACAGTATTATGGTCAATATTGAATCTGGCCTTTCGAGAAAATGTATCTCTGTGTTTATTTTAGAAGAGCTTTAAGAGACTTGTGCAAATCAATCAGACGCCTGTCGCAAGAGGTTACAAGTTAGAGTACCCCATAAAGTTTTTTTAAAAGGGAGATTTGATAAATTACAAATTCTTGCTTGAAATATGAATGAAAAAGAGGCTCACCTCGTGTTTGTATGCATAGCTTCTGCTCAGATTGGGGGCACTTCAGCTACAATACTGCTGAAATGGCAACTACTGAAGCATAATACTAACTTTAAAAACTGTTTTGAAAGTTTAATATTTTCTCATACACGCAGGGGCGCTTGACCTGACTGAGTGTTAGGTCCTTACCTTGTAAACGTTGCTAAATATGTCTTTTTTGAGCTGACCGAGAAAAGGCACATGCCCATGAAAGTTGAGTCTACGGTGTAAGAATGCGGTGCACATCTGGTGCTATTTTCAGTGCTTTAAATGGGAAAACATAAGTGCAGGTACTGGTGTGGCAAGTGGGCGGGGCTAGGGGCACGAAATGATCATACATAATGACATCTACCAGTTACAGCACATATCAAAACACAAGGGAAATGTGTATATGTCAATAAAACAGATTAACTGATTACACATAAAGAAAGCCATGATGGCACTTTCACCCGAATGGTCGCTGTGCACCTGATTGACAGTGCAGGGTCTGTCTAGGGACCTTGTCCTGTTAATCACAGCATGACACCAGCCCTCTCACCCCCCTGCAGTTTGGGGACATTCAAATGGGCGCTGCTGGAATCTTCACCAGCAATGCTGCAAAAGACTACTTCACGGCCCGGTGAATTACATGCTCTTTGGAAACCGAGCGGAATCTGCCCTGCACTGGAGGAGAAACCTAACCTGCGCCTGACGTGCCGTGTACCAGGGTACCGGTACTCTCCCTGGCTACAGAGAAGTGCACGTACTGACGGAAAAAAATAATCGGAAGTGCTGGTACTCCGTATCGGTAAGTACCAGCCCATTTAAAGCACTGGATATTTTACACCGTTTTACCCTCCCCTTCCATCTCTACACCCCCACTCCGCAGTTACTGCCTGCTCAGAGCAAATGTTATTTCTGGACAGACGCCGGAACCGAATTCCGCTAAACTTGTAATTGGGGCCATAAAATGTAAATGCACAGGCTTGTCTTGACAGGGGCAGTGACAATTCGACCCGAGTGTGGTGCTAAAGGCAGTTTTAATAAGTGTTTTGTTTTTGTTCTGTAATTTAGGCTCTTCGAATGTTCATTGCGTACTTTATTTAATCAATCTGATCAATTTGAACGAAAGAGGTGATCTCAGAGCTATTCTGTAAAACAAAAGCAATTCTTGAAAAATATCAGTGTAGCCTTACATTACACCGAGCTCGGTCCTCTGCTGGGAATTACTGTACTGCCAAGAAAATACTGAAAATAAGGTTTTTTCACAGCATAATCTCCAACACTCAAAGATACTGCCTAAAATGTGTAAGTAGGTATTCTAGGCATTCCTAAAAGGGAAATTATAAAATATTCAAATAATTCCGGGTCGGCGGTAGCATGCAGGTGCAGTGTTCCTCTGCTGCAGCACATCATACAAGTGTGTTTAGAAATATTGCACTGAAAGAATTGAAACGCTGTAAACCGCTGGAGAATTGCACATCAAAACCCCAATGTCAGGAGAAGGAACACCAGTTTCATAAACTGTGCTAGGACTTGCTGCCCTTCACTGCTCCCGGGCCAGTTTTTAAAAACTGTTTTATTGCAGATTTTTGTTTTATGAAACACAAGAAATGCCAATGATATCCCAATTTTATTGGTCACGGTCTCAAGGGTGATGTACAGTAAATCACCAGCTCCTGAGCTACTTAATATTTGCTTAAAATATGTGACCCTTGTAATTAAATACCAATAGAGTTGATGCTCCTACGTGCCACTGTGCTAACCTCTTATGCCAGGGCTCTTGCAATCTATATATTGGTATTGCTTACATTCTCCAAGGCCCTTTAGTTAGGGTATTGCCCAAGTGTTCTGGGGTGCTACATGAAAATGAAGTCTGCAAGGGTTGTGGTCGCCTGTCATGCATACTGTTCACATATACCCTGGTTATACTCCGTGCCAGCAGCCAGCGATGGTTTCTCATGCTGAAATAGTCCATAGCAGCTCATTGTGCCAGGATGCTGCTTAGGATACTTAGGGCCTTATTATGAGTCTGGCCAGATTCATGGTGGCGGTCTCCCAACTGGCCTATTACGACTAGGGGGGTCAGGCCATCCCAGGACCGCCGTAACCGCCAGGGGACAGCGGCACAGTGATCCCGAGGCCGCAATATGCTTGGCGAAACCTCCGGGGTCCCACCAAGCATATTACGAGTCTCCTCTCTGCCACAGTTTTCATGGCAGTGAGCCTGCCATGGAAACTGAGGCGGAGAGGAAACAGGGCCATTAGGTGCAAGCATGTGCCCCCCTCCAATGTGCATGCACCCCAGTTCGTGCGGGGCATGGACTTTACTGTCCATGCCGTGCAGAAATTATTTTTGGCGTTCCCATTGTGGTGCCTGTTTTCTAAGGCACCGCCCTGGGAATGTAAAAAAAAAAAAAAGCCTGTCAGACACAAGAAACACTTGTAATCTGGTGGGAGGCCCAACCACGGGTTTGGCGGCAGGGCGTACCCAGCTCCGCATCGCCAAACTCGTAATCAGGCTCTTAGACAGGTGCAAGTTACTTACTGTCCTCTTAATACTGATATTATAAACCTATGTCTCAGGTAAAAGATGTATCCGTTAGATTACAGGAACTATCCCAATATATAACCACTATTGCCATTCTAGTTTGCAAGAATGTAAAGCACCACAAATACATCAGTGTACCCTTTGTCCTACCACATAAAACACCACTGTTTTTTATTTTATGTATTTTTTTATAATATGTAAAAAAACCTTGCTTTGGCAATTGTCTCACTGGTCCAGTAAGTAAAACACCAGTTGCGGTGGCAATGTCCTCTCTTTCCAGACATGAAATGGAGCGTAATAGTTTAGAAGTTGTAGTAATATATATGCCGCTATCAGCATGACAGCGTTCATACTGTAGCAACCTGTTTATGTTTATTTTTATTGTGACGTCAATATTCTTGTTATTTTAGAAATGACCATTCCAGTGTATATTCTACTGTAATATTCTGATGTCATTAAGAGTCCAACCAGGTGCGCGACTCTACACTGTGACAGTGCTGTGGGTGGTGCTTTCATTTGTGCTTTTGAGTATTGACCAGAGTGTTCTTCTGTCTCTTTGCTCTCTTTCATACAGGCAGGTATGGCCTCGCCAGCCAATCCTGAGCAGCTGATCATTGCCCTGGAGCCAGAAGGTGCCTCTATATACTGCAGGAAGCTCCGCCTCCACCAGATGATTGACTTGAGCAGCAAAACGGCTTTGAATGGCTACAGCCCCACTGACCCGGCCACCGTGGCATTTACACAGTGTATTTGAACTTAACTTAATTTATATGTTAGATAAACCATGCATGCAAGTTGTATGTCAGCTGAGTTATGACGCCCTATGGCCTCACAAATAATTGGGGCCTCTTACTATCTAAAATTATTGAAAGTTGTATTGACAATGTGGGGCCCAACTTACAAGAGTATTACCTGAATATGATAATTGTATATTATGAAAAAAGGAAACTGGTCAATCTGAGAGTGGTAAATGTGACAATTACGTCACAGTTAACAGTGACGGGCAAATCTGTAGACATCTTTTATAATTCCCTTTTGGTGGCGCTCAAGCATCGGGTAACATTTTGGGGATCAAACAAACTCATAACTGTCTGGAGGCAGTGCAGAATGTGTACAGTTAATATGTGGGTGTGGTAAGGCTGTGTTAATCAAATATGGGCAGAGTCCCTGCTACATTATAGCAGACGATTTATACTTGTGGGAATCACTGGTCAGCAGCACAAAAGCGGTAGGCCGCATATGGTGAACTATATAGCAGTGCGCCTCCTGGCTGACCCCAGCCTCTCTAAGAGTATGATTTCCTCTCGCTCTATGTGCCTGAGTCACAAAGGGCCACCGCACTCGTGACGGAGGCCTGCAGTCATGGGGGAGTCTCTGCACTCGTGGTGGAGGCCCGCAGTCGTGGGGGAGTCTCTGCACTCGTGGTGGAGGCCTGCAGTCATGGGGGAGTCTCTGCACTCGTGGTGGAGGCCTGCAGTCATGGGGGAGTCTCTGCACTCGTGGCGGAGGCCTGCAGTCATGGGGGAGTCTCTGCACTCGTGGTGGAGGCCTGCAGTCATGGGGGAGTCTCTGCACTCGTGGTGGAGGCCTGCAGTCATGGGGGAGTCTCTGCACTTGTGGTGGAGGCCTGCAGTCATGGGGGAGTCTCTGCACTCGTGGCGGAGGCCTGCAGTCATGGGGGAGTCTCTGCACTCGTGGTGGAGGCCCGCAGTCGTGGGGGAGTCTCTGCACTCGTGGTGGAGGCCTGCAGTCATGGGGGAGTCTCTGCACTCGTGGCGGAGGCCTGCAGTCATGGGTGAGTCTCTGTACTCGTGGCGGAGGCCTGCAGTCATGGGGGAGTCTCTGCACTCGTGGTGGAGGCCCGCAGTCGTGGAGGAGTCTCTGCACTCGTGGCGTGTGGCGTAGGCCCGCAGTTGTGGGGGGGTCTCTGCACTCGGGCGGAATCTGCACGGTGAGAATTCTCATTCTCCCTATGTCTCTGTCAGAGTCCCTTAGTGAAGGGTGATGTTGGGTTTATCAAAGATAGACTCTGTTAATCTCGGGAATCTTGGTGTTGGCTCTCACTGGTGTTGGGTGTCATCAAGCAGGTTCCGTGTTGTGGGATGTGATGCGACCTTCAGTAGACAATGTGAATGGTTGATGCTTGCACTATTATATACCTACAGCTATGTTCATTTAGTTTGTTATTACAAGAAAACAATGGTTCTGTTGGGTTTAAGTAAAACAATCGCTTTGTTATGCAAATAAATCAAGAAATGACCACACAAACTCAGAATACAAATCACGTTAACGCTAGATTTGGAGGGTGTGATGTCGTTTTTTATATAAATTTCAGCATTTATATGAAACCACCCATATTACTTGTAACGCAAGGTTACCAATGAAGTAAACTTTAACGTGAAGCAGTGAATCAGTGACAAGGTGACAAAAGTGACAATTTTGTGCAAGATATGTACAGTGATCAAATACAAAGAAAACATTCTATGTACATCATATACAAGAGGAGGGCCAGTATCAAGGAAAAACACAATGGCGCTGTTTCATGAGTGAATCAAAATACATTCGGAAAACAGGTCTTGAACTGGTCCTAGCAGTTATCGTCGACGTTTCAACCCAAATTATGCGAAATTAAATCGTCATGCAGGGTCTTCATCAGGACATTAAGAAAGGCAATGGCAACCTGCAAGTGCAAGTAAAGTATGTATCAATATCGTGAAATGCTTATGTTTAATGTGTGGTCCCTAATGGAATAGCCAAAACTCACCTAGCCGGTGGTATAGGATGGCCTGGCAATCCGTTGTATGCGTTTCAAAAGACAGAGCGCCTCATCAAATGTGGTCTCTGTAAGTGAAAGGGGACTTCATTGGTTCAAAGAGAAAGCGCATCTCCGATGTCATAGTGCATCAGGGCGGGGGATATAACAAGCATCGGTAATTGAACCCCATATTGATTAGATAGCGTGTGGAGTCATAGTCTCTATAAATACGACCGGGGCGTGTGTCGTCCCTGTTAAACCAAAGAGAGAATGGATCTCTGGAGAGGAGGGGGGGGATGGGATAGTTAATGAACCAAAAGGCCCCTGTTATAAAGATGGGCTCAAAAGTCACGGGTGGTGGGGAGCCGACCACGGTGCTTAAGTAGCGCCTATGAAGCGTGCATATTAATCTGACTCCTAATGTGAAAAGTTCAAAACGCCAGGCACGGCAACCATGCTTTAAAAGAAAAGAAAAGGGGGGCGGCTCACCTATACGGGCGAACCGCGTCCGCTAAGTGGGATACGTCCGAGATTCAAACAGAGTTCTGTAATAAAAACCAATCGTTGAGGGCACAATCGTGAACAGGTGATTAATCCATGAAAGGCAGAATAACGGGATTCGGGGCTTACTTGAATTTGAAGGCAAGCGATCATGACTCACGCTGCAGCACCTCCTCTCTCAGTCGGAGGAAGCCGCAACTGACAGGACGACTGCTAAATGAAAGGAATTCGGGGCAGTCCTGTATGACGTAGACAGTGTTGCGTGTCAAGCGAGTTGCCTAGCAACCAAGGGCGTTTCAAAGCGCCGAAGCAGCTGAGACCAGCACGAGATGGATCGCGCGGAGGGTTTACGTCAGAAGCTGTGTCAAGAATACGTGATTAACTCATTAAGGAGCGTTAACACACTTGCACTGAGAGAATGGTTATATTGGAAATTAAAATCACTTATGGGATCTGTGTCAAATTACGTGATTAACTCATTAAGGAGCGTAAACACACTTGTACTGAGAGAATGGTTATGTTGGAAATTACTTCTAGGATCAGAAACTACTATAGAGTCCGTTAAGGTGCGTAAGCATAACTCCTCTGAAACAATAATTATTTTAATCGCTTCTAAGACCAAACGCCGTTTGGTGACATCAGTAGTATCAAAGGAAATATGGCTAGTAAGAACATAGTTGATCAACACAGGTATGTCATAAATGAACTTTGTGAGGATAAAAAGATCAAAAACATTGGTTTATCTAGAACATACACCGCATGAGAGAAAATCGTGTAGAAACTGTTACATGGGAAAATATGCGTCAATGTTTACGACACGAATGTGAAACAAACACAGCAACAGCAAATTAGAAAAGCAACCACAAAGACATGCTGCCCGTCCCAGATTAACATCTGAAGGTGTCCGTTACATACGCAAATACTCAGTAGAAAATATGATTTGAGCAGGGCTCATGATGACAAATCATATATACAGATTACAAATTAAAGAAGGGGATTATCACAGTTGACCCATCTCTCTAGATGTTTCCTCGAGACTATTGAGCCCTTGCTGGACAGTGTTAAGAGAATGAATCCATCTGCATTCTTTTCTCTTTAGGTTCAAGGCCATTGACCCACCTCTAGGCGCCAGGTTTACCTTCTCTAGTACCCACCATTTCATGTCTTCGGGCAGGTGGTTTTCTGCCAGAAAGTGATCTGCCATGGGAGCTCCCTGAACCTTGCATCTAATGCGACTCATGTGTTGTAATATCCTTGCTTTTACTTTTTGTGTTGTTTGTCCCACATATATGGATTCACAAGGACATTTTATCGCATAAATGAGATTGGAGCTGTTGCAGTTCGTAAAAGTAGAAAAGTTATATGTTCTGTTGTTATGGGAGAAGGAAGAGCCCTCTATTGTCAAGGGACAGGCTTTACATTGGCCACACTTGTAATGGCCCACGAGGGGAGGTAGGCCCAACTGTTCCCTGAGTCCACGTGGTTTAGGTGGTTCAAGGTATGCCTTGACAACACTGTCTTTCACATTCCTGCCCCGCTTGAACGCGAAGATTGGTTCTTCAATATTCGGAAGCTCACTGGCCACCAAATTCCAGTATTTCTTGATGATTTTCTTCATGCCATTGCTCTTCGTGTTGAAGGATGTAACACATACAAGATTTTCTTTCTTTGGTCTGTCTCCCTTGACCTGCAATAGTTCCTCTCTCGGGCAATACCAGGCGCGTTTGCGTGCTCGTTTCAATAGACCCAATGGATAACCACGTTCTCTTAATCGGTTGGTGAGGATCTCTGTTTCTTCAAAGAAATCAGCTCTGCGGGTACAATTCCTCCTAAGTCTAAGGTACTGACCAAACGGAAGATTGTCTCTTAAGCTGCGCGGATGGTGAGAGTCATACTTAAGCAGGGTGTTTCGTTCCGTTGGTTTACGAAAGAGGTCACAGACTAGTCGTCCATCATCCACCAAAAAGGTGAGATCCAGAAAATCGATGGTACTATTATCCTCCGTCATAGTGAACTGGATATCATTCGATCTCGCATTCAGCCAGCTGTGGAACAGATTCAGTTCATTCCTGGTACCAGACCAGATCATTATAACATCGTCTATATAACGTTTCCAAACAGTAATGTGGTCAAGGAACGGATTTTGATGATTGTAGAGGTGTTCTTCTTCGTACGCATCCATGAAAATATTGGCCAAGCTCGGCGCATAGGTAGCCCCCATCGCCACGCCTTTACATTGGTAATAGAATTGCTTCATGAAAATAAAGAAATTATGCTGCATGGCAATTCCCAGAAGGCCCAGCAAAAAATCAGTCGGTATCCAGTGTGGTCTTGGTCTTTTGTCAAGAATTTCTTTGATCACTTCAAGCGCCCTTGTTTGGGGGATGGAGGTGTAAAGCGAGGATACATCAAGCGTCACCAGTAGCTGGGTTTCAGTGTCGAATGGTTGACCCTCCAACAGTTGGATGATATGCATCGTATCGCGGACATACGATTTGGTAAGTGGTATCCATGGTTGTAGGAAATGATCTATGAATTGGTTGAGGGGTTCCAATATCGACCCACATCCTGAGACGATTGGTCTTCCTGGCGGCTTTTCCAGGCGCTTATGGATCTTCGGAAGGGTGTATATAGTGGGAATCCTAGCCTCCCGTTTATTCAGAAAGTCAGACTCAGACTGACTCAAGAAGCCTCGTGTCACTCCATCCATGGTGATGTTTTCAATCAGTGATTTTATTTCAGGTGTCGGGTCTCTCAGAATAGGGCAGTAACTGTCTCTACATCCCAATTGTAACTCGATCTCTGCGACATAGTCTTGCGTGTTCTGTAGGACGACCGCTCCACCCTTATCCGCAGCTTTAATCACAATCGCCTCATTAGTTCCCAGAGTCGAAAGAGCCAGTTTTTCTGGCTTACTGATGTTATATTTTATATATTCCTTTTTCTCAAGTAGGTCCATGATTTCCTCAAGCACAATCTTTTCGAAGGCGAGTATTTTTTCACTCATCATGTATGTACTCGGTGTAAATGTTGAGGCAGGTCTAAAAGGTGTGGCTGTGGCAACCGGGGTGTAGATGTTTTTAGAAAAATGATATTTCAACCGGATTTTCCTGAAGAAGCGTTGTAATTCAACCTTTACATTAAAGGAATCAGGAATAGATGTGGGTACAAATGATAGTCCTTTCGCTAGGACCTTCCTTTCTTCATTGGTTAATGTATAGTCTGAAAGATTGATTATAGGATCCAGAGTGTCAGAGGGCAAAGGATCAGGAATTGTTTGGCTTAATCCAAAGCTGGCGTTAGCTTGATGGATTCCTACGGGATGGGATGAATCATTGCCAAGATCGTCAGTAGTAGTCTGCTCCAAATATAAGGTTGCCACCGGTGTCTCCACATGATGTT
This sequence comes from Triturus cristatus, assembly GCF_964204655.1. NCBI lineage: Eukaryota > Metazoa > Chordata > Amphibia > Caudata > Salamandridae > Triturus > Triturus cristatus. The sequence goes on from NC_140580.1 coordinate 116,571,177, forward strand.
CCAATATAGTCTCACTTCTGATTATGGCTGGGGGATTGGCATCAGATGCTGGAATACCTATGCCGTGCTGTAGGGGTAATGGCATATTCGGAAGTGGCGGTGGACCAATAGGTATTGCATCAACAGAGTGGACATTTACCAGCGGTACGTTTGTCTGCGGGTCGAGATCTCCCCGTGGACTTCTGGTTGGAAGAAACGGACTCGTGAATTGGTACGTCGATTGTTCCCTCCTCTGCGGTTGTTCCATCCTCTTGGGCGTCCCCAGAACAGGTCCTGCCCTCCACCCCTGTTTGATTGCCGATGGCCCTCCCCTAAAAAAAGGGACAGTTGGTTATCCTGGTTACTGGTAGAAGGTCTATCCAGATCTGGGTCTGAACCACTCCCAGCCGTGGAGTCAGAGAAGGTCTTATATCTTCTGGGGCCCTGTCTGCTCTTATTGGAAAAGAAACCCTGACTATCCTGTTGATAGTAATCCTCCGCCAGGTATGGGTATGTAGACTTCTTGTCGTAGTTTCTGATGTCCTTAGACAACTTATCCAGTTTTTTATTCAACGTTGTTGTGTTGAACTCGACTAGAGTTTTTTCAGCCCTTTCCAGGGCCTCCTTGGCATTTGTTAATGCACTATCCCCCAGGATTTCTCTCTTGAGGTCCGAAATCTCCTGCGTGAGTTTTTTCACGTATTCAATGGCAGTTTCTATTCCAAGCACCATCCAGTGCCTGGAGCAATTATTTGCCACAAAGCTGAACCCTTCCCTGAATTTGGGTACATCTATGAATATCGCTGGCTCATTCCGAACCTGTAACCCCTTGGGAATTATGTTTGATTCAAGGTATTTGGTCAGGACGTGGCCATGCAATCTGGAGCGTACTAATTTCTTCTCCAAGCGCTCTAGTTTGGCCAATTTCTCATTGAGACCCACATCCACTGATAATCTGTCTGGGCCTAGGAGGAAGCCAGAGCTCCCCTGTTCTTTTATTAGGTTGGCTATATACTCTTCAGTATAAGTCAGTGTCTCTCTTTCAGACATAATACACTGAGAGATATTTTACAAGGACAGATACTAACATTGAGAAAATTTCAACAAATTTATAAAAGACAAACAAATGAGAGAACAATACCCTCGCAGGTCCAGCACCTGCACGAAATATAATACAAAAGCAATGGGGTGACCCTGTGTCCCTCAGAACCTGGGTAGAATTATTACAAGAAAACAATGGTTCTGTCGGGTTTAAGTAAAACAATCGCTTTGTTATGCAAATAAATCAAGAAATGACCACACAAACTCAGAATACAAATCACGTTAACGCTAGATTTGGAGGGTGTGATGTCGTTTTTTATATAAATTTCAGCATTTATATGAAACCACCCATATTACTTGTAACGCAAGGTTACCAATGAAGTAAACTTTAACGTGAAGCAGTGAATCAGTGACAAGGTGACAAAAGTGACAATTTTGTGCAAGATATGTACAGTGATCAAATACAAAGAAAACATTCTATGTACATCATATACAAGAGGAGGGCCAGTATCAAGGAAAAACACAATGGCGCTGTTTCATGAGTGAATCAAAATACATTCGGAAAACAGGTCTTGAACTGGTCCTAGCAGTTATCGTCGACGTTTCAACCCAAATTATGCGAAATTAAATCGTCATGCAGGGTCTTCATCAGGACATTAAGAAAGGCAATGGCAACCTGCAAGTGCAAGTAAAGTATGTATCAATATCGTGAAATGCTTATGTTTAATGTGTGGTCCCTAATGGAATAGCCAAAACTCACCTAGCCGGTGGTATAGGATGGCCTGGCAATCCGTTGTATGCGTTTCAAAAGACAGAGCGCCTCATCAAATGTGTCTCTGTAAGTGAAAGGGGACTTCATTGGTTCAAAGAGAAAGCGCATCTCCGATGTCATAGTGCATCAGGGCGGGGGATATAACAAGCATCGGTAATTGAACCCCATATTGATTAGATAGCGTGTGGAGTCATAGTCTCTATAAATACGACCGGGGCGTGTGTCGTCCCTGTTAAACCAAAGAGAGAATGGATCTCTGGAGAGGAGGGGGGGGATGGGATAGTTAATGAACCAAAAGGCCCCTGTTATAAAGATGGGCTCAAAAGTCACGGGTGGTGGGGAGCCGACCACGGTGCTTAAGTAGCGCCTATGAAGCGTGCATATTAATCTGACTCCTAATGTGAAAAGTTCAAAACGCCAGGCACGGCAACCATGCTTTAAAAGAAAAGAAAAGGGGGGCGGCTCACCTATACGGGCGAACCGCGTCCGCTAAGTGGGATACGTCCGAGATTCAAACAGAGTTCTGTAATAAAAACCAATCGTTGAGGGCACAATCGTGAACGGGTGATTAATCCATGAAAGGCAGAATAACGGGATTCGGGGCTTACTTGAATTTGAAGGCAAGCGATCATGACTCACGCTGCAGCACCTCCTCTCTCAGTCGGAGGAAGCCGCAACTGACAGGACGACTGCTAAATGAAAGGAATTCGGGGCAGTCCTGTATGACGTAGACAGTGTTGCGTGTCAAGCGAGTTGCCTAGCAACCAAGGGCGTTTCAAAGCGCCGAAGCAGCTGAGACCAGCACGAGATGGATCGCGCGGAGGGTTTACGTCAGAAGCTGTGTCAAGAATACGTGATTAACTCATTAAGGAGCGTTAACACACTTGCACTGAGAGAATGGTTATATTGGAAATTAAAATCACTTATGGGATCTGTGTCAAATTACGTGATTAACTCATTAAGGAGCGTAAACACACTTGTACTGAGAGAATGGTTATGTTGGAAATTACTTCTAGGATCAGAAACTACTATAGAGTCCGTTAAGGTGCGTAAGCATAACTCCTCTGAAACAATAATTATTTTAATCGCTTCTAAGACCAAACGCCGTTTGGTGACATCAGTAGTATCAAAGGATATATGGCTAGTAAGAACATAGTTGATCAACACAGGTATGTCATAAATGAACTTTGTGAGGATAAAAAGATCAAAAACATTGGTTTATCTAGAACATACACCGCATGAGAGAAAATCGTGTAGAAACTGTTACATGGGAAAATATGCGTCAATGTTTACGACACGAATGTGAAACAAACACAGCAACAGCAAATTAGAAAAGCAACCACAAAGACATGCTGCCCGTCCCAGATTAACATCTGAAGGTGTCCGCTACATACGCAAATACTCAGTAGAAAATATGATTTGAGCAGGGCTCATGATGACAAATCATATATACAGATTACAAATTAAAGAAGGGGATTATCACAGTTGACCCATCTCTCTAGATGTTTCCTCGAGACTATTGAGCCCTTGCTGGACAGTGTTAAGAGAATGAATCCATCTGCATTCTTTTCTCTTTAGGTTCAAGGCCATTGACCCACCTCTAGGCGCCAGGTTTACCTTCTCTAGTACCCACCATTTCATGTCTTCGGGCAGGTGGTTTTCTGCCAGAAAGTGATCTGCCATGGGAGCTCCCTGAACCTTGCATCTAATGCGACTCATTTAGTTTGTTAGTCACTGATAGAGGGGCTGACACACACGTTAATTGCAAATGCACGTTTTACCCAGAGGTAGGCAGGCCAGGCCTAACAACACATTGTTTATCACATAGACTGAAAGTAATTTCATCGGAATACAAACCTCTATCAAGGTAAGCATTTGGAAATGTAAATAAACAAAATCCCTCCTTTTCTAAAGACATTTAACCCAAAGTAATGTTCAGAATGCGCGGATAACCATCACTTTATCTAACACCCCCTACATGCTCCGATAACATGTCCTACCTGTCTCTGCAACATCAGGACCTACTCCCTGCTTTGTCTTTGAGTCATCAATACTCAGTTTTCACATATCCTTATGGTATCTAAGCCCAAGTCATGCTCATCTCATGACTCTTGGGTTCTTCCTATTTGTGCCTGATGTCTCATCAGAGATCGCTCTTCAGCTTGTGTCTGTTCGAGCCCAATCCACATTCTTGTGACCATCATAAGCCCAGTAGTTACTAATTTCTGTTTCATCATTGGCGACTTACAACTTGCCTCTCAGACCCCATATGATTTAACAAAATCCTAACCACACAGGAAATGCCAGTGCAGTAGAATACACTGTGCCATGGTTCCCAATCGCATTAAGATGCGTTAGTGTGTCACTGAAAACACACCCATAAGCCCCTGTGTGTTAAGCTCTTCCTGTGCAGTCTCGTCTCTCTCCTACAGTTTGGTGTTCTGTACACCCTTCGTCCACTGGTGGTCTCTGTTCTTGCCCCCTGCATCTCTACTTCCATTTCCATTCGTATATTTCCCCACCCGTCAATGCCTGGAGTTCTTTTTCCTACAAAGCTGCATTCCAAGCCCCTCCCCCCAGCCCTGTGTATCTTAATATTGTAGCTTCGCTTGTAATGGTTTTGTGCCACCACCCTGGGACCAGCCAACCAATGGATTTTGTACCATAAGCACTATCAACACAGCGTTTATTACGAATACAACTTGAGTGCTGGCGTGCATATATGTAATTCGACTCTGTGGATCTGTCAGCGTTGACAGCTGGCGCCATCTGCTGGTGTCCCCTAGGCTAGCAGCATAGGAAGCACTAACAATAATAACTTGTATTTGATGTCATCTTACAGAAGCATAGTCAAAGCCAGGAAAATGCTGGTTACTTCCACAACAAAGCTCTGAGTCAGTGGCGTAACAATAGCCCCTGCAGCCCCCGCGGTGCCGTGGGCCCCCCGAGCTTCAGGTACTGTGCACAGGCAGAACTGAGAGCTCATTACTAGGCCCGGAGTGTGGGGGTCAGGGCCCCTGAGCTCCAGGCACTGTGCACATGCGGTGCTGAGAGCTCATGACTAGGCCCGGAGTGTGGAGGGGAGGGGGGGGGGGGGTCGTGGTGCCAGAGCCCCTGAGCTCCAGACACTGTGCACATGCGGTGCTGAGAGCTCATGACTAGGTCCGGAGTGTGAAGAGCCCTCTCCATGTACTCTGCAAGGGGGCGGGGCCCTTAAGTTTCATTATGCCACTTCTCTGAGTCCACCTTTACCAGTAATAAATGGGCCAGTTGGAGAGTCCACCATGCAATTAAGGCTATCTATATGCCAAAATATTACTGAAAATAAAAAACAGGCCTGGCAGGTGGTAAGTGATAGAAATTATTCCTGCCACTGTTTCAGTCGTGAATCCCTAAACCAACTAATAAGGAAAACTAAAACCAAATTGTGAAAAAGTGTCGAAGTGGGGCTGGGAACTGTGGTAAATATTTCGTTACCGGTACTATTTTTTATGCGGTAAAATCTATCGAGAATAACTCAGTAAATATAAGAGGCAGAATCCGTGGTATTAGAGGTTTTAAAATGCTTTATTCCTGTACAAAGGAAGACAATTCGAATTGTGGGCCTTCTATTCCATCACCACGAAAGTTCAGGAAGGAAGGAACATATATTATTAACAGATAGGCAGTTTTATAGAAAACACATTACAGTAAAACAGATGCAAGAGGCGTAACAGCTGATAAAAGGTGCATACGTAACTAATAGAGGGCGTAATTTAATAAACGTCATCATATATGATGTCATAAGTGGGTGGATCCATAAAAGAATCCTGCAATGTCAGCAGAAATAGTTGGCAGAGATGCGCGCGCAGCCGCATGACGTGTGATTGACGTGCAACTAGAGGGTGAAGGGGACTTGACATTTAGCTCTACATGTGGAGACAGAAGTCTGGGGTTATGTCAACCTAATCCCAAATCATATCTAATATCCTATGTTTAAAGAACTGTGTTATCCGAGAGAGAGGTCTCTTAGGATAGAATCTTATTCTATACTGACTATACTGACTGTTAGTGCGTGTACAAGCGTCTAAGTGTCTACACTAGATGCGAGGGGGTAGGAATATTCCATGGTAACGGGGCTATGAATTACTTGCATGAGGGCAGCGAGGCCTGGCCCTTTGCACGGGGCTGGAAGAATGTTTACCTAAACTACTAGACAGGAATGCATCGGATGAGGAACGAAGGAGATAATCTCGAAGGTGAAATACAGTTTTTGGCAGGCGACAGGCTGGATCAGGCTCCGTTAGCCGCGCAGGGAGTAAGACAAAGTTCATGGTCACAGATGCGGGCTCAGACTGGAGCTTTCAGAGGCAGAAGGCAGGAAAAGGCTTGATGACAGAATTCGGGCCTACTCGCCTGAATCTGTAAAATGTGGAAAGTGAACCATATAAAGTCGGTGGCCTTTCATACTTAGGAATGGAATATCTGACCCATTCATGGTGGATCTGAAAGAGAACATGTTGACGGTGGATGCACATATATTTGCGTCTTCAAAACTGGAGCAGGAGGGAACATACATGTACGTATAGCATGTACATGGAGCCGTTGGGGTCTACGATAGGGGACATAACTGATCACAAAATTCATATTTCCTCATTCCCTCCTTGTCCCCTTCGGACCCTTAGGAGATATCGATCTTCATCAATCCATCGATCTGTTCATATAGCATCATTTGTTCTTCCTTCTTCTTCCGGGATCTCGAACGAAAACTTGGATGTGGGATACACGAGGTGGCACACAGACCACAAATCGCTGGCCCACATTGTAGACATAAGCAGCAACTGAATAGTATGAGAAAGCCAATACCTAGGAAGGAGAGCATTCTCCATCCCCAGGCTGACAACACGCCCCAGAACCAACCGGACCAAGTCCAGGTGCCTGGACTCTGGTGTATCTGGCTTACAATCTTATGAAGGCGAGTTATGGCTTTATATACTGACGGCGAATTTTCTGGTATGAAAATGCAGCAACTTGATCCGATGACCCTACAAGCTCCGCCCCTATCGGCCAGGATGACGTCAAGGACAAGACGATTTTGAAGCACAACAATCCGCATAGCAGACTGCTCTTCTGTTAAATTACCTAAGGCAGAAATAGTTTCGTTCACTACTGCTTCAAGGGTTCTGGTTAATCTACGTATCAGCTTACTATTAGTGACTGTACCTATATAGGGAAAGAAACCTTTATTGAAATCTGTGTATTTTTCCCATGCTGTTTCAGTGTAATCGACAATTGGGAGATCTCTCTGCTGTCTATTGTGTACTAAATGGGTATTTCTGTGATAATCAGGAGGAGCTAGGAAAACAGGTGGTAGAAGGAATGCTATGTAACAGGTACCATCCCAATCTAAAGGTAGACATATATATGCGGTCTGGCCACATATAAAGTAGGAATGACGAGAAGCTCTAAATGTAGACTTGCCTTGATCACTGAATTTTATTACAGTGGTGCATTTACTATGGCCCATGTGTATGGAACCATTCTTTCTGATACATAATTCCCCTTTTACTGGGAATACTGACATGGCGGGCAAGATTGGTGTAGCTTCAGATTCAACGTTCAGGATCATGAGGTTAAGTGTAAAATTACCTAATCCATATACTTCATTTTCTAGATCAGTTCCTGTTCTTTTGGGAAGTCCCTCCTTGTTAGGGTAGCAGGCTTTAAGCAAAACTAAGTTCAGGTTGCCCCATACCCAGTTGTCTTGATAAACCGCGGAATTTGAATCTAGGGAATTAATCAAACTAAACCATGCTCCACAGGAGCCATTGTGTGTGAACGGATAGGGAAAGAGGGGCAAAACTCCCTTATAGTTCTGATAGGGAGGGAGTCGGCCACATATCCAACAATTTGTGGCATTGCTGGTTTGATGGGAATGATGTAACATACTAATGAAAGTGTTATTGCGCAGCGCAAATCTATAAGACAATTCATGTGGAGGTAATTCACTAAAAGAATGTTCTGCAGTTATATTATAAGCATGCTTAGGAATAGGGTAATACATGTGCAATAGGATGCTGACAATGATGATCAAAAGACTTAGAAAAAACAAAATTAATAATGTTACTGTACAATGACTACGAAATGATTTACAATACGCTTGCTTCTTGAGCAGCATTTGATTATTTCTTTCTCTATTCCGGTCCAGAGGATACATGTCAGAGACAAATTCAACCGATTCACCTTGGAGAGGACTTAAACAATCAAATTGTCTGACTTACTGGACCTCAACTTTAGTTTATATAGTTCTGAGTTCGATTGCTCAACCAAGGGGAGCTTTGAGTCTGTCTGTGAGGGAATACAGGGTTGAGTCTCTATACTGGGTGGTAGTCCATAAAATTTCTTGATATGACTCGAGTGCAACCACCCTTTTCTTCCTTCGATTTTCACAGCTGTCCTTGTGGTGAGTAAAACTAACTTCGGTGACTTCCACCTAGGATCCAGTTGGGTCTTCCGGTCAAAAATCCTGACCAACACCAAGTCCCCAGGAACCACGTCATGGGGTTTCACCTCAGTATTGTCGGGAAAAGCTGCGGATACCTGTGAACGACAAGATTGTAGTGCAGACATCAAGGAAGCCAGGTAATCTGTCAGCATATTACAGTCAACATCAGTGATTTTGCGAGGTATAGGCGTCCCCCACATATTTGGTGGTCTACCGAAGATCACCTCATACGGGGATAGCCCTGTTCGAGAATGTGCTACCATTCTCATGTAAAAGAGCGCAACTGGTAAGGCTACTATCCAATCGACTCCTTTTTCTCTACATATTTTGGACAATCTAATTTTCAGAGTTTGATTATGGCGTTCTACGAGTCCTGCTGCCTCGGGATGTCGGACACAGTGAAATTTCCATTGATAGCCTAATAGAAGAGAAACGTGTTTCATTAGTTCGGATGAGAACGGCTGGCCGTTATCTGAATAGACAACACGTGGTAAACCGTACCGTGGGAAGAATTCTCGAACTAACTGCTTGGCAGTAGTCGGGGCAGTGTAATCTGAAACCGGGTATGCTTCTGTCCAACGGGAAAGAGCACAGACAACTACGAGAACATATTTGAATCCTCGACATCGTTCCATCTGGATATAATCCATCTGGAGGACTTCAAAAGCATGATCGGGAGTTTGGAATCCACCCTGTTCTACGGGGATGCTTTTACCTGGATTAAACTGACAACATATCATACAGGTACAAACTTTTTGTTTCGCTGTGGCTCGTAAATGTTTGTTGAACCAAATGTGTTGAATGCTGTCTAGCATAGCTTTTTCTCCTAGGTGTGCTGGACTATGTATAGTGTTAATGATGACTTGGACCATTGAGTCGGGAAGAAACCATATAGATTTTTCCTTCGTCATCCATCCTTGATCTGTTTGGATCCCTCCTAATTCAGTCCATTTCTTTATTTCTTCTGGTGTAGCATGTGTCTGTATGTCAATTACATCAAGGGCGGGATCCTTAACTGTCATGCAGTGTGTTGGTGTCAGGACTATTGTCTTTGTCATGTCAGTTGTGTGAGTCTGATTCTGAACAGTCTGTTTAGCTGTTCTGTCAGCTAGGTCATTACCCTGAGAAATGATATCGGTAACTTTTGTGTGGGCTTTGCATTTCATAATCGATATTGCAGTAGGTAAATGAATCGCGTCTAATAGGGTTTGAATGAGGGGTCCGTGTTGTATGTGGGCACCGTGAGAAGTTAAGTAACCTCTCTCTCGCCACAGGACGCCGAAGTCATTGACGACTCCGAATGCATAACGTGAATCTGTGTATATGTTGACTTTTTTGTTTGTGGCTTGAATACAGGCTTGTGTCAGAGCGATGAGCTCTGCTGCTTGAGCTGACAAAGTGTTAATACAATTTGTTTCAAGGACTTCAGTGTCTGTTGTGACTGCGTAAGCGGCCACTAACTCTCCTGTACTTGTTCTCATACATGACCCATCTACATATAATGTCAAGTCTGGATCTGTCAAAGGGATATCTGTCAAGTCTTGTCTGGGTTTCGTCGTGATAGTAATGACTTCGACACAATCATGTGCCAATGGATCTGTTCCGCCTACTGGTAACAGTGTGGCAGGATTTAACGTATTACAACGTCTGATTTCTATATGTGGCTGAAACAATGTTAATTCGTAACCAGTAAGTCTCGCTATAGTCAAGTGTTGTGTTTGTGTGCGGTTCAAGAGAACCTCTACTGCGTGTGGTACTTGTACTGTCAGTTGGTGTCCTAACACTATGGCATCGCTTTGTCTGATTGCTAAAGCTGTTGCTGCCACTGATTTCAGGCACGCTGGAAGTGCCTGAGCTACTGGATCTAATGTACTAGAGAAATAAGCACATGGTTTATGTGATCCTGCTTGTTCCTGTGTGAGTACTGACAAAGCAGTACCTTCGCGTTCTGTAACGAAGAGTGTAAACTGTTTACTGTAACATGGTGTTGCTAGGACAGGTGCCTGACATAAAGCTTTCTTTAAGCTTTCAAAGGCGTGTGTATGTTCTGGAGTCCAAGGGAGGACAGTCGATGTGGCTGCCTCCTGTGTTGTCAACTGGATGAGTGGTTTTGCTAGAAATGCATATTGAGGGATCCACTGCCTACAGTATGAAGTGAGGCCTATAAAAGCCCGTACCTCCTTTTGTGTCTTGGGTGGTGGCATGTTAGCAATTAACTGTATGCGGTCGGGTGTAAGCTGCCTTCCCTCCTTGGACAGTGAGTGCCCAAGGTAAACAACTCGCTGGACACAGAATTGCAGCTTAGAAGGGGACACCTTGTGCCCCTTGTCGGCCAGAAATTTCAGAACCGTCAGTGACGCTTTTTCACATTCAGGTTCGCTTCGAGCGGTGATCAGCAGATCATCGACATATTGAAGCAAGGCAGTGTTAACTGGCATGTGGATACTGTCAGGTTCTCGTTTCAGTGCTTGGCTATAGATGCTGGGGCTTTCTGTAAATCCTTGAGGTGCGCGTGTGAATTTAAAACTTCGTCCATTTAAACTAAAACCGAACAAATATTGACTTTCCGAATCTATTGGGACACTAAAGAAAGCATTCTTGAGATCAATTACAGTGAAAAACGTTGCTTCTGAGTCAATAGCTGTGAGTAATGAAGAGATATCTGGGACCACAGGGTATTGTGGTACAATGCATTTATTTAATTCGCGCAGATCAATAACTAATCGATATACTGGTGGAGCTTTTGGATCCGTTCTTTTAAGAATCGGAATTATCGGAGAATTACATACATTGGAGTCTGTTTCGACAACCACTCCTTGTGCAATGAGCTCGTCAATGATTTGCAGTAAAGCCACTACAGCATCTGGTGGTAACTTGTATTGTCGCATTCGTGGTAGTACTATTCCTGATTTCAGTGTAACTCGATATGGTGTAATGTTCATGCAACCAACATCAGTGGGGCCTTGTGCCCATAAATGTGTAGGTAAATTCTGCAGTCGGTGATCCATGTCTCTGGATACGTAGTGACCTTTAAAGTCACGTAAAAATAGTCGTACTCCTTCCGGAGAGCAACATATTATGGCTCCTAGAGCTTTCAATGTTTTTATACCTAACAAGTTTTCTGGACATGATTTAGTAAGCAATAAATCTGTGGTACGTGTTAATGGACCTACTGTGAGTGCAAGAGGTTGTGTTACGTCATTAATTATAGGTTTTCCTGAGAATCCAAGGGAAATATTCTGTGAGCCTGAGAGGGGTGCCCCTGGAACTTCACTGCGTCTTATAGTTGTTCTGCTTGCCCCTGTATCACGTAAAAACTTTCTGTCTTCCCCTAATAGTTCACTATGTACATAAGGTCCCTCTTGGTCTACAGGAACCTCTATAAGGGGTAAGCCAACTTCCCTCTCTAGGCTATCTCATGAGTATCGCTGATAATCGGGATAATCTGTTTGTGCATACTGATACATTTGTTGTGTTGTTGCTTGAGTTGCAGCAGTAGGCTGCGTTTGTGGTGGTACTACGATCTGTTGTGGAGCTGCCTGTTGCGGAGCTATTTGTTGCGGAGCTAACCTAGGTTGTGCCTGCTGAGGCAGTTGCTGTTGATTCTGATCCTGTCTAGGTGGACGTGGTCTCTCATGTGTTCTACCGGTGGCAATATTATGTTTCAGGACTGGACAATCGTGTATATAATGACCTGGTTGTTTACAATAGTTGCATGTCCCTTTCGCAGGACCTGCGGAATCACCCTTTTGATGACTATCGGCTGGAACTGACTGTGCAACAAGCATTTTCATTTTTGTATCTTTCATACGTCTTTGTTCGTGTTCTTGTTCTTCTCTAATTCTATTGTGATGATATTTTAACATCTGTAGCATCTGTGATGGGGTATTACCTTGCCAGGTACTTTCGAATTTCAATACTCTATTCTTGACTTGTAGCAGAGAATTTTCAACTAATTTTGTCACAAACAGATGTGGATATGACTCACTACTGGCTTTTATACCACTATTTATACTAAAACATTTTTCAAATCTGGAATAGAAATCACTAGTGTCTTCATCTGGTTTTTGTTTACAGGCTGAGATTGCACCCCAGTCTTCCTTTTTCGTAGTTAATAAACGTGGCAGTATCTGTATTAGTAATCCTGCTAGTGCTGTAGTCTTATCCCCAAGCCCTGCTCCTGCAGCTCGGGCCTTTTCTTCGTTTTCTAATGCTGTCCAATCTATCTTTTGGTCTCCTACCTCCCATTCTTTTTCTTTGAGTTTTTCATAAACACCTGCGGGTAACAGGACTTTTAATATTTTCATAATATCGGGGTAGGTATACTCTCCCATGAGTAACATGTCCTTTATCTCACGGTGGAAACCTGCTGGATCTTTGTCATGACTGGGTACTACTTTCTTCATTTCTAATAATTCCAGTTTAGTTATAGGCGTGTATACAAACACACGTGTGAAATTATCGTCGGCACCTCTGATCGGGTGCACTTCGCGTAACGGGTTCTGTCTATCTATGTGATACATTTTTCTTCCCATTATGGGAACTGGAACGTGTTCTGGGCATACGAAATTTAAATATTGGTTTCGGGATTCTAGTATTTCCTTAATCAAATCAGTACCTGACCCTCTCCATATGTTGGTGAGTAGTTCTGTCAATATGTCAGGTAAGGGTCCTGGATCAGAGTGTTGGCTTTTATATAATATAAGGAGGTGTTGAATCATGTATATACTAGCTAAACGCTGTTCATATGGGTCTAGATTCAGAAACGTGTGTGCAAGTACATCGTCATTGTATTCGCCGGGACTGTCAGCCCATTGTACTGCTGACCTGGCTAATTCTTGTTCGTCCATGGAATCGAGCACGTGGTACCCCCTTCGGTCTCGGAGTAATTTATCAGCGGCTTGGAATAAGTGTTCAGGGGATTTCGTATTTAGCATAGGGTTTGGAAGATGTCTATTACATTCTGGACGTATTGGACGTATTGGGTCGTTAAAACCTCTGGTATTATTATGGGATCTTCCTCTACCTACATAAGCTATTGTATCTGCTTGGTCTGATTCTTGCTCCTCCTCCTCTCTATTTAGGTCAGCGGTGTCTACCTCTAATCTTTCTTCGTGTATTCGTTCTACTTCTTTGCGGATCTTTCGGTACATAGCTACTATACATAACAGTTTATCATGTCTTCCTTCTGATATATTCTTACCCCAAGTGACAAGTTTTTGCATTTCTTCCGTATTTACCCCTGGCCGGTCTTGATTTCTGATTACACAGTTTATGAGGAAACGTAACAGTTGTCCCTGTACCTCCGCTTTCTGGTACTCCATGGCTCTGCTAATACTTTCAGGACCTCGCCCTGACTGGACAAAGTGATATATATTTTCTAAATGTGTATTCATTCCTGGTAACTTCGTTAAATATATTGCAGCTCGTCTAATACGTAATGATGACAGCAGCATTTCGTCCCGTTTACCGGGCACAGGATCATATCTACAATCTACTAGAAGTTCCTTAAGCATGTCAGGAGTGGCTAGTTTAGGCGTACGTTGGAGTGCTAGTTCTCTAAGGGAAAATTTATTTCCTCTGGGTGGCGTAGAAAAAATGTCTGTCGTACCTCCTGTAGCACCGTCTGGGGTGCTGGACGTGAAAGGATTTGTTGAAGGTGAGACAGCAACCGTCGTTGCGGGAAAAGCGGTGGAAACAGATGTGCTCGTCGGAATGTGTGTCAGAGCTGGTTGTTGTGGAGGTACAGACGGAGAGTCTTGGCGATGAGCATCATTGGCAAGCAGTCTATGTGGTGCGGTATTAGCATACTCGGGAGCTGCGTCATCTAAATAGCGGGAAAGGAAAACATCTTCTGCGGTTCTGGGATGTCCCTTGGGATGTGCTTTTATCGGAAACAATGGAGGTGGCAAGTCTTTTGGTATTTCCGGAGTAGCCTTAGGTAACCCTTCGGCCAGAAGTGGATACATACCATTCATAAGAGCATTTCTTTGTCTATCTATTTGTTCTGATTTTACTCGGGTACCTTCCTCAATTAACAGATTTTCTCGGACCTTATTTGAATTCTCCTTACCCTTATCTTCTTGTCTAAGTGCTTTTTCTGTACGTCTATATGATTGTTTACGCCATAATTCAATGGCATCTTTCTGTGACTGTCTGGCTTTCTTCTTCCATAATTCTTCTTCTACTCTCATGATGCAATCTGCATCCCAGGTCCCCGCTGCGGGCCATCTCTGACTCTCTGGTAATTCTTTGGTGTAGTCCACCCATAAATCAAGAAATAATACGGCATCTAGGCCATGCTTATGATACATAAAGTACCCTGGAGTGTCCCTCGGTGGGATGGGAACAGCTTCTTCGAGTACCCCTTTTCTAGTTTTGATCTGTCTTAGTTTCGAGAAGAGCGGCATTTTTAGACCTTATTACTAGAACACACTTTATACAAGAAAACACAATAATGAACAGTCATTCACACCACAGTATATAGAACGTATTTAAAACATTTAACACTTAACAGTTTTACGAACAATGATAACTAATAGAAAACTAGTTACTGACATAATACTGACACTAGATAATACTTATTTATATTAATTTATATGCAAAACATACTATATATACTGCTAAACAGTACAGATACACTGCTAAAACAGTGCAGACCGGATTTGTGTACCCAAACCCGTCTTGACCGGCACAGACTATGTGCACGTTAAATGCCTCCCCGGTAATGGTACTCACCGGGTAGCTCGGAACGGAAGGCCTCGGAACGGAACTGAAACTGGACTGGACCGGACTGGACTCGGAACTTCGGAACCTGGCGGGTCTCTGTATACCTCGGATCTTGCTCTCTCAGCTAGGCTCTGGTCGGGATACTTCGCACTTCTCACCGCCTCGTCTGGGTGTTGATCGCAGCCTCAGTCGTCCCCGCTTGGCCGGATGGTGATACAGGAAATCCTGCGGATACGCGTTTTTGTCCGTTCAGCTGTGGCAGGAGACCGGGCCTGCAACGCACCGCCGGCGCGTGAGATGAGAAAGTGTCCCTGTTCGGGCGCCAATTTATGTGGTAAATATTTCGTTACCGGTACTATTTTTTTTGCGGTAAAATCTATCGAGAATAACTCAGTAAATATAAGAGGCAGAATCCGTGGTATTAGAGGTTTTAAAATGCTTTATTCCTGTACAAAGGAAGACAATTCGAATTGTGGGCCTTCTATTCCATCACCACGAAAGTTCAGGAAGGAAGGAACATATATTATTAACAGATAGGCAGTTTTATAGAAAACACATTACAGTAAAACAGATGCAAGAGGCGTAACAGCTGATAAAAGGTGCATACGTAACTAATAGAGGGCGTAATTTAATAAACGTCATCATATATGATGTCATAAGTGGGTGGATCCATAAAAGAATCCTGCAATGTCAGCAGAAATAGTTGGCAGAGATGCGCGCGCAGCCGCATGACGTGTGATTGACGTGCAACTAGAGGGTGAAGGGGACTTGACATTTAGCTCTACATGTGGAGACAGAAGTCTGGGGTTATGTCAACCTAATCCCAAATCATATCTAATATCCTATGTTTAAAGAACTGTGTTATCCGAGAGAGAGGTCTCTTAGGATAGAATCTTATTCTATACTGACTATACTGACTGTTAGTGCGTGTACAAGCGTCTAAGTGTCTACACTAGATGCGAGGGGGTAGGAATATTCCATGGTAACGGGGCTATGAATTACTTGCATGAGGGCAGCGAGGCCTGGCCCTTTGCACGGGGCTGGAAGAATGTTTACCTAAACTACTAGACAGGAATGCATCGGAGGAGGAACGAAGGAGATAATCTCGAAGGTGAAATACAGTTTTTGGCAGGCGACAGGCTGGATCAGGCTCCGTTAGCCGCGCAGGGAGTAAGACAAAGTTCATGGTCACAGATGCGGGCTCAGACTGGAGCTTTCAGAGGCAGAAGGCAGGAAAAGGCTTGATGACAGAATTCGGGCCTACTCGCCTGAATCTGTAAAATGTGGAAAGTGAACCATATAAAGTCGGTGGCCTTTCATACTTAGGAATGGAATATCTGACCCATTCATGGTGGATCTGAAAGAGAACATGTTGACGGTGGACGCACATATATTTGCGTCTTCAAAACTGGAGCAGGAGGGAACATACATGTACGTATAGCATGTACATGGAGCCGTTGGGGTCTACGATAGGGGACATAACTGATCACAAAATTCATATTTCCTCAGAACGAGGCAGCAGTCCCAATTCTACGTTTTTTTTAAAAATTTGTTTTAACTTTTTTAAATATTTATTTATTTATTTTTATTTTAGGTTTTTATAGAGCGCGTAGTCACCCTCGAGTATCCCAGCGCTGAAACCTCGGACTCCTAAGGGGGGGGCACAGGGAAGCTTCGCATAAATCAGGGAAAAAGGAGGGTTTTGAGGGACTTCCTAAATCGTAGGAGGTTTGGTTCAGCTCTGAGGTTCGAGGGGAGAGCGTTCCATTTTCTGGCCGTGTTTACCGAAAATCTGCGGCCGCCGATGCGGGTTTTCTTCACCCTAGGGACAACGATAAGGTTTCCCTGTTCCGACCGGAGCGCTCTCGGCGGTCTGTATGGAGTGATCCAAGTGCTCAGAATGGGGGGACCAGCGTCGTGCAGGACCTTGTGTGCCAGGCAGAGGGCCTTGAAGGCGACTCTTTCCCTCACGGGGAGCCAGTGAAGTTTTCTCAGGGCAGGTTTGGCCGATGTTCTTGCTGGGGTGTCTGTGAGCAGGCGGGCTGCGGCATTTTGGGTTTTTTGAAGTATTTGGAAGGTGGCTTCCGGCGCCCCGAGGTAGATAGCGTTGCTATAATCTAGCCTTGCTATCACTAGGCCTTGAGTTAGCAGGAGGCGGGACTGGAATGGTAGTAGGGGGAGCACCTTTCTGCATGATCTAAGTAGCCCATAGCAGATGCCGGCTGTTTTCCTCGCCTGTGTCCTAAAGGTGAGATCTGTCTCCAGCCACACTCCCAGACTCTTAACCTCTGTCTTAGGGGAGGGGGGGTCACCCATACAGGCGGGCCAGATGTTAGGGGGGAGACTCGAAGTTTTGTGACCGAGGAGAAGGATCTCTGTTTTTGACCCGTTAAGCTTTAGGTCAGAGTCGCCCATCCATTGATGGACGGTGGAGAGGCAGTCTCGCAGGTTGGAGGGCTTTAGCTTGGGGTGTGAGAGGGTCACCACCAGCTGAGTGTCGTCAGCGTAGCTGACGATCGTGACTCCGAATGGGGCGACCAGCTCCTCCAGTGGGGCCATATACACGTTGAAAAGCGTGGGGCTCAGTGAGGAGCCCTGAGGCACTCCACACCGGAGGGGGATTGAGGGGGAGCGGCTTTCTCCTTCCCAGACTTGGAAGGAGCGTCGGGAGAGAAAGGATGTGAGCCATCTCAGCGCACTGTCTTGTACGCCAGTATTCTCTAGGCGCTGGGCTAGGACCTGGTGGCTGACAGTGTCGAATGCCGCGCTAAGGTCCAGGAGGACCACTGCCACTGATCCTCCTGTGTCCAGGATTTCCCTCGCTTTTTCTACGGCCGCCAGGAGGGCGGTGTCTGTGCCCTGACCTGGTCTGAAGCCTGTTTGGGAGTTTTTTAGGAGATGGTTTGCCTCTAAGAAGTGGGACAGCTTTTTATTTGCAAGCTTCTCTAGCTCACAAACATGGGGTCTCCTGCCCCTTCCAGGCATCCATTCCGGCAAATGTGTCCAATCGGAGCTACTCGCATTTTGCAACCTACCCTTTGAATGTTATTGAGTTAGTTCCGAGTACAAACCACTCCAAACTGGAATTGTATGAACCAACCTACTTCTATGTAGGCCAGTTCGCAAAATTTCACATTCGTCGCAAAAATAACGGTCTCAAATTGAGATCAATTGTTGCAACAAGTGTAATAGTGCCTCTGGCCCAGGGTGCGCGGTGCTCCCCACAGCAGAGTTGGTGCACTGTAGGATGGGTGCTAAGTGAACAGTCACGGTGGGCTACCTAAACAGCATCAAATGATTTGCCAGGTGATATGTAGACGAGAGGGCCTTGTTTTTCATAAGCGTGTACGTTTTTAGGAAGCAGAAGTAGAAGACGTGTGTTTTTGAAAAAAAAAAAAACAACAAAATAACATGTACGCCTTTACGCCTCCTCTGCAGTTAAAAGCAAATGTGTCCTGCCTGATTAGGGTTTCGCCTTTACATACTGCTCACTTCAAAGACTGCTTTGGGCGTCTACAACGCGTCTATGAAATAAATGCTCCTATCCTGCCACCTAGTGGCCAGATTCTGGTAATGCGCATTATACCGGGTCCTACGGAAAATCAATCAACCGAAAACTAGCCCCCTACTAAATTTAATTCTTATTGTGGTTCTTCTAATTATTTTTATTACAGTCATGAGTCGTTTTTATAAATACATGCAAATATAAATTCCAAGGTTTTAAAGTGATTTCAATTGGTTAGTTATGAACACTTACCAGTAAGTGTTGAATACATGATTATTGACATGATTGTACAGGAAGCTGCATGGCATGTAAAGGTCCACACTTCTTACAAACAGCATGAAAATGCCAAAACCATTTGCAAATCTTTGTCTCTTACCTTGTGGAGTGAAAGGCTGTTCGTCTTTGTTTGCTGTGATAGGCTGCATTAGATATAAAGGGTTGGGTTCCAGCTGTGATCCTTTGTCAGAAAACTGCTTCCAGCCCTGTGGGGCAGAGGGAGCTGCTGATTGCCCTTTAAGGTTCCCTTAAGTGTTCTCTCTCACCTCACGCAGGAGCGTCCCAGTATTCGCACACTGCACCAAGGCATGGCAAGATTTAGGAAATGGTATGATTTACTGTGGCCCGTTCTGGATGCGGGGCTAGATGTACAAAGCATTTATCCGATCACAAATGGGCCGTTTTACAGGCTGGAAAAAGACTTATTCAAATGTACAAAATGCAAAATACGACTCAGGATTTTTTTTTACAGAATCGCATTTTGAGTTTGCGATTCTGTATTTGGAAGTGGCGCGTTTAGGGTGTCCCTTCCAAATTGGTATATATGAATTACAGTTTACAACCAAATTCTGGTCGCAAAACAGTAATACTTTACCACCGGTTTAAAACTTTTGGTAACCCATTCCCAAAGGGAAAGGGGTCCTAAAGGAACCGCTTCCCCTTTGAGAATGTAAATCATATTGTTTTTTAAGAGTAGGCAGTGGTCCGTGGAAAAAAATTAAACTTCAAGGTTTCATTTTTTCTTTTTAAAGCATCCCATTTTCCTTTAAGTAAAACAGGCTACATTTAAAAAATAAAAGATAGTTTTATATAAAAACGCAGTTATAGAAATGGTGATCTGCTGACCCCAGTAGCCCACCGTCCCTGTGATGGCTGTAATTCCTAATGAGTCGCAAACTGCAACACACCTCATTAATATTCATGAGGTAGGTCGATTGCGACCAATGAGGAATCCCTAAATGAAACTCAATTAGTTTCATACATTAGGAATACTGATTTTTCAAATTGTGATTCAGAGAGATTCACAATGAGGAAATCAGTATTCCTAATGTTTGTATGTCTGGCCCTTAGAATCTAGATCAATAATACCTGCTGAGATCCCTCTGGATTCCCCTATACTCTAGCACTGACTGTAGTTGTACCATCTTTTCAACATGTTATTTTTAAGAGGCATTTGTATGCTTTTAAAAACAGTTGCTTTTTTTCTTCCTATATCAGTGAAGAGCCCTAGATTTCCTTTAACAATTTTTTTTCAATAAAAATGTAGCTAAACATAATTTACTGTGGAAGTGGAAATAAGTTTGTCCCTAAAACGTATTATTGTAAATTGGGGGTGTAAAATCTTTGTAATTTTCATTTGCATAATTGTGCAAAATCTCATGAAAACTCACTAAAAACACATGTGATTCCATACAGTGCAGCACTGGCAATTGGTGCTATATTGTAGCGCAAAATGCATCCTTGTGGCCATTTTAGATGCAATGATGCATTTCACTCTAAAAAATAGTGCAAAAAACCCAAGTTAAAATCTATAATTATGCAACGTGGTGTATTGGCAAAAATGTGGGAATGGTCTGTAAAAAGCATAACACACAATTACATGATATTATACCAGCATAATGGAAATCTCACCTGAGACTTATTAGAAACAAGTATAGAGATGAATGTGCATTAATTCACACAATACTACGGCTCGAATGTCAAAGTAAATACTATTGTTATAGTACACACTATCTACAGCCATTTTAAGAAAACAACAGTTTCTTTACTCACAAAACCAGTGTAAGGAGATTGTATTTCATTCCACCTTGTAGTTTGGTTCTGATTTTGTTTGTATTGTCCTATTAGACTTTCAGTCTGGGCAATCTTTATGGTCCTGACATTGTCCTTGACTGGAGTCTGTGGTTTGTTGTCAGTGTATTGGAAAGAGTTAATCTGGCAGTCCAAGTTATTGTTTAGTAATGGTTTGTATTAGTTAATGGGCAGAGTAGGATTTGCATGATCATGCCAGGGAGGGTTGTAGTGCATTTTGTTTGTGTGTGTCAAAGTCCTTTACCATTTATTTGGTCTGGCATAAGACAGCGCATGCTCTGTATGTTGCAAAACATATTGTTAACTGGAGTGGGCATAGAGCCTGTCCATTGCTTAACATTGATTGTCTTCATTTGTCACGGTCATTTGCTTTGTTCTTATTCGTTAGCCTGGGTGCGCCTACCTTCCTCCATTTGTGTTTGTCCCCTTGCTCAGTTTTTTGTGAGCTACTTTTTAGGTCTCGCCTAGGCAGCGCGCATGCGCTGCTCTAGGAGGGCCTTTAGCCATCGGTCTTCACTTTTGAAGCACTGCACTCGTGCTTGTGGCGGCATCCACCTTGCGGGAGCGAGCAGCAGCGCAGCAACGTTAATTACAAACATATGGCCGCTGCTCGCTCTCGCAAGGTGAATGCCGCCACAAGCACGAGTGCAGTGCTTCAAAAGTGAAGGCCGCCGATCACGGCCGCGCTTGTCTTTCAGCACTTGTTCTCTTTTTTCTGCCTCCTCATGTACTCTTCGTGCCACATCTCTTTTTTCACTCTCTCCCTTTTGTTCTTTATAAGAATCTCCCCCTTGCACATCCCCATCGTTCTTATTCGCTATTCTGCTTTTCTAATTCATCTGTTTTCATCTCTCTCCTTTTCTCGTTCTTTCCCTGCCTTCCTTCCTTTGTAACTCCCCTTGCCTTCACGCACAGACTTCCCTGCCCTTCAAGTTTCGTTTTTTTTTTTAAATGAAAACTTCCACCAGTCCAAATTTGGACGTCTCCTCGTTCGTGTTTGGAATCTGCATGCACTGCCAAAATCTCCTTAAAAAGAACAGAGTCTCCCATAGTATGTTCTGGCTTCTGACTTTCTTTGTTTCTGGGATTTCTTGCCATGTTTTCGGACTGGAATCCAAAATGTTAACATTTTAGCCACATTTCTCTTTTTAGGTCTCTTGTTCAAAACGAAGAGTTGTTTTAGGAGATGCAGAAGCGTGCTCGGTGTTGTCGTTGGAAGGTTTATGCCAGGACTGTGTGACTCATGATGCAGATACGGGGGCATACGAGGGCCATTGCCCCATCCAGACTTTCCCTTGCCATAGTCTCACTCTCAGCTCAGACTCCTGATCTGCCTTCGCTCTCACTCTTGGATTACTTCGGGTTTGGTTGGTGCTGGCCTGGTTTTACCACATCTCCAGGCCCCCTTCTACAGGAAGGAGGATTTACCACCACACCTGTGTGGGTGAATTCCTTGATATCTTTAGCTTCTCATATTCTATTATCACCCCATGGGCTGTATTTCTGTGCCCTAGGTATTTCAATACCATCTATATCTCTCTCCTACGAGGTATTCCTTTACCTGAGGTTTTTAAATATCAATAAGGCCTCCATCGTCTGCTGTATTTATCGCCCAGAAAAATGAATTGCTCATTCGTATCACTCTCATCTCTTGTGTTTATTATATATCTTATTCATTAAAATATTACTCGTCTCTCCCTCCTCTGTTCCATCAATCCTCTTGCGGAATGTAAATATCATTCAAATCTCCATCATTTGGTATATTATTACATATGGGACATATAAATCTCACTCATCTCGCCTCTACTTCCTGTATTTATACATCTAAGGTATTTAAATATCACTGAAGCCACCCCTAATGTGCTGTACTTATATTCCTCAGACATTTAAATATAATCATTCCCTCCTCTATTGGATTGATACACCTGCTGCGTTTAAACATCTCTCTATCTCTCTCCTGGAATATATATATATATATATATATATATATATATATATTTATTTATTTATTTCAACTCACATTTTCCGCCAATGCTGCCGACCTCGTTGCCTCGCTGGGACCTTCTAAGTGTTTAGTTATTGAGCACAATATCCTTGGTGCAACAACATTAAATGCTGCATGGCAAAACACTTATAACACTTATAAGGTCCCAAAGGCGAGACCTATTGGCTAATGCCAATGCTTGTTTCTTTTCTATTAAACACTCACAAGAGTACACGTTTTCCAACTTTTCTTCCACATGTGCTCTTCTTCCTCACTCCATCACACTCTGTGTTCTTTCTCTCCTCTGGGTGCTTCTCCCCACTCTTCCTGCTTTACCTTCTCAACCTTGTGTTTTCTACCGACCATCTTCTTTCTTTTGTTTGATCCCACCACCCATGCCCATGTTTTGCTTCCCCAATCAAGCCTCCCATTTTGTTAACACCCCCCACCTGCACCCCCATGTTTCTTTGCCTCCCATACCCCTGGTTGCTTTCCTCCCCAGCTGTGCCCCTCCCCCATCCCCAGTGGTGCTTCCCTGGTGTGTCTTCCCCACTACTATTACTACACAACCCGATTAATAAAAATGCTTTTGAGCATTTTATTTAAGTTTTTAGTTATCACTTGGATAGCTAACAAAAAAAGCAACAGTGTCATTTTGTAGGTTCTTGCATGTATGGTGTGCACACGTACGAAATGAAGCGGCCAGCCACATCAAACGCTTTTTTTGTTTTAAACCTTTAGCCATGCAGCACATTTTAAGGGATACTGTGCTGGATGGCATCTTTAGCCATGCAGCACATTTTAAGGGATACTGTGCTGGATGGCTAAAATAATTTGGCAAAGACAATAGGTCCCTAAAGTGAAACCTATTGCCTTTGCCAATGCTTCTTACATTCCAGTTGGGTGAACTTGTACTTTGTTCACCCAGTAGAGGCAGGTTTGTTGAGGCGCATCATTGGTGACTTATCCAGTAAATGGTTTGGGGGGTGGTGTGTGTGTGTGCGCGTGTGTGTGTGTGTGTGTGTGTGTGTGCGTGCATGCGTGCGTGTGTGTGTGTGCATGCGTGCGCGTGTGTGTGTGTCTGTGTGTCTGTCTGTGTCTGTGTGCCTCTGTGTGTGTGTGTGTGTGTGTCTGTGTGTCCCCATGAGTAGTATTTGTAAACTGTTATGTTATTAATGGTTTTGCTATGCAGGTTTGTCAGAAGCTATTGATGTGCTGTTGCCTGTGTATGTTGGAGTGAGTGTTTACTTTAAGTAGGAGATGCACCCTCTTCCCACTTCAGCTCACCTATCATGTTCTGGAATATTCTATAAAATTGCTCCAGCTCCTTATGCAGGTGAGAGTGCATGGTTTGTGGTGGGTTGTAGTATGCTGGTTGCCCAAAAGTCTTATACTAGAAAATGATTCCGCTATCATGCACAGTATGACACGTCAGGAAAGAAATTTTCGATACCTTTATTCCACATACAGGATACCTTTATTCCACATACAGGAATGTTCCTTAAGTGTTGCACCTTCCATGACTGAACCTTAAGATAGCCTCACTAGATGGGTGTGTGGGGAGATAGCCTCACTAGATGGGTGTGTGGGGAGATAGCCTCACTAGATGGGTGTGTGGGGGTTACACCCTTGACTCTCTCACCCCTGTAGGAATCCTGCAGTACACTACCTCCCGAGCACATTGTCATTTCCATTAGCTTCCCTGCATCATTTTTCTGTTACCACACATTCCTTTTCTGCTTTTCTGTTTTAGCACCCTAGCTTCACTCTCAAATCTCCTGCAGTTTCACTGTTATCGGGCACGTTTATGCTCTGTTCTTCCAACATAAGATCATCTATATTCCTGTCTCCTCCCCCTTCCCAATCGACTCCATTAATCTAATTTCCACCTCATATCTTCATTTCGCTCCCTCGCCCCCACTAGAGTAAACACAGCCAGATATCAGCTCTTCAGCATCACTAAGTTCCCAAACCTCCTATTCTACACCACTAGCTCCATCATGAACTGACTTATAATGTATATTGGAGCAGTCTGCTTGTGGGCCTGCTGAATTTCATCTTCTCTTTCGTTGACCAAGTTATTAACCTTGTAGCCGGAGTACTCTCCTGCCTTCCACGTGACCAGCTTACCTCCTTTCACTGACTATGAGCCGGGTGGATTCCACCAACTGCAGAGCCCAATGAAACTCCTGTGATTGTCTGCAACGTGATTCATGGACTTTCGCCCCTTCCTTGGCGGACACTCCTGCCTACCATTCGCCGTTCTCATCCTCAGTGCTCTGCCAACCTGCACCTCTTTACTGTTCTTAAAACCCTCTGTAAACAATCTTGCTTCTTACTCAAATAAACTACACTCGTACCCTTTAACACCATCCCTAAAGCTCAGACACACACCCTCTATATGCTGGTTTTCTAGATCCCTCTGTGTTATACGCCTTTTTATTCTGAAGTCTCTTAACCTGGGGAGATCCACCCCAATTTAAGTTCTCTCCCATCCATCATGTAAATGTGTTAAAAGTATATATAAATAATTTATATACTGTCTTCTTGCGTGCGTTATGAACTGTCTCACCCATCACTCCTTACTCTGTCTCTCTAGGAATATGTCAATCGCTCAAACCATTATCTATTGCACGTGCTGTGTTGTGTTTGCACCTAAAGCTACTCTGTTCAGAATGCTTCTGCACTTGGGCGGTCTCTTACCTGCACATATGTGAATGATATACTTTTTGAAAGAAAACTCAAGTCTCCAAATAATTATGGAGCCTCTTGGTCTCTAGGATGTCGGGTACCAACATGAAGTGTGGGGTTTATAGTTCCATGAGGCTGTAGTGTTACAATAGGGTATACATCTTGGTTCTGTTTGTTGACAGAAAAAGACGAATCCTATTTAAAGGACCTCAGGTATCTGATGTGGATGAGTAGCTTGGAAATCTCTACCAAAATGAGTGTCAGCAGGAGTGGCATCACATGAGTTCTCACACACTGATTGATATTAAATGAATTGTTGTTGAATAATCGTTTGCAATAGTGGTCCTCACCATTGTCCATTTATAAAGAAAGATTATTGAACATGTAAGTTTGCCTGAGAACCTCTGTGATTCAGCACGGCGTGGCAGTGTGTTATGGGACTGTCATTTCTAGGAACACTCTTTAGATCCCAATAGATTTTGCTCATTTCTCTTTGCAAAAGCCGCCTCATGAATTCCGTATTTCCTTAAGAATGATTGCTGTGTCCCTCAATCAAAAGTCAAAGGAATCATGGGGCTGGCAGAGAAGTTTCCTGTTTCTGCATTGTAAGTTTTCTGTATCCTGGTCATTGAAGTGAAGAAGTTTGTACAGCATAGGAGCATTACTTGCCAATGCCACCAGGATTATGGATACAATTTGTGCCTGTAGTGAGATTACCTACTACTTCATCTTCACTAACTGGCTCATCACAAAAGCCTTAAAAACCTTTATAAAAAGAAAGATAGTCAGACTCTGTGGCATAGGCAACTACTGACTGACAATTGGAAACACTAAAGGCGTTCTTACCCTTAGAAGATCTGATTTCAAGATTTGGTGGAATTCAGGAATTGCAATACACTCCAAAGTATTACAAGCAACTAAGTTGGATTCTTAAGTGCTACCCCTCAATGATGCCACCTGAACAGCCCTTGATCTCATTGTCACAAATACAAATATCTGTAAAACCCTGTAGGCCGCATTTATAAGGTGTTGACGTAGGACATCGCAGCAAGGATTCTTGCTGTTCTTTCCTATGTCAAAACAAAAGGGCAGGAATGCGCCATATCTATGAGATATAGTGCACTAATTTCCTTTTCCCCAGCACCGGCGCACAATGGGTTGCCATGTGCCAATGCATTGCAGCACACATGGAAAAAGTAAAGAACGCGGAGAAATAAAACATTTCTCCTAGTTGTGCCTCCCTAGTGATACATTTAGCTCATGTTGGCTTTTTGGCCAACTGCAGTTTACTGCTGGGGATTTTTAACCCTTATTTACAATATTAACAGCAAAATCTAAAGTCCCAGAATACAATGTGATGCCTTTTAGGAGGTCAGGACTGATTTAAAATAAGGCATTTGCCATTTGACCACGTGACACCTATAAATGTCCACACAACAGCAGCACCACTTTAATGTAGTCAGGCAAGAGTACAAAGAAGCTGTAGTGACAATGCAAAAATCTTCAACTTTTAGTTTTTTTAACTTTCCACACGGTATTAAGCCTTTGGCAGCGTTAACCTACCCTACAATGTCATAAGATTCAGTTAAGAGGTGGTGAATTACACCAACGGTGTAAAATAATTTATTAAGGCTTTAAATATAGCACTCTTACTTTTTTAACCCTTTAATAGTCATGCAAACTAGACAGAGTCCTGACAGAGTTAGCGTGAGAGGTAATGAGATGTGAGGGAGTGTAATGAGATGTGAGTGAGAGTGTAATACATAGACTTTCTATGCTTCAAACAGCCTAACACAAATCCATTGGACACACTGCCAAGAGGAAGACTCTACATACCCTGTATTTAATCTTTCTATTACATATCTGATTTAGAACAAACACTGCAAAAAACATGTTTTGCAAACACTGGAAAAACACTTTTCTCTATTTTGTCGGTTAGGCAGCTGAATAAACACTGATAAGGACTGATTTCAAAATGTTTGGAAAACAACAAGAAAACACCACTGAAATCCATACAAAATAAGCGCTGAAAACAGGACACACTAACTATACCTACTGTACTAAACATTTCTGACTTAGGTGTCTATGTTTTGCCTCATTCACAACCTCTACCTTATAGTGAAGATAAAACATAACAGGTACCAAATTTCAACATGATGTGCAACATTTCAGACAGAAGTTTAACCCATTGATGTATCTATCAAAGCCACTTTTTTCTAGTAAAAATATCAATCTTGTGACGATTACTGTATAAGTGTTATATCTGTTCCGGTTCCTGATCCTCTGTTGTCTAAGGAGCGACTTGTACTGTTAAGCAGATATCTAGGTATTATAGTGCAAGGCAACTTACAAATGTAATATTATCTCTGCTTATTAAAAATCACTTTGGCTACTTTTGCAGTTTTGTGTGGTATAATAGATATTTTGTATCTGACAAAAATCTTTAAAAATGGAAGGAAACCCCAGCCACAGTTATAATTTTGGAGCAGTAGTTCCCCCAACAACATACCTAGCCACCATCTCACCTACAATCCCTAACTTTCTTCCCTGCCCCATCCCATGACCACTTTGACCCTTTCAGGTTATTGAATCACAAGGAAGCCATACTTGCATATTAAAAGGTTCTGTTATGGGGTTTTTTCAAACCTACTAAGAGGCTACTCTATTCCAGCTCAGTGGGCCCACCTCGACTCCCTATATTAGATATACTTGTAGGTAGGCAGAGTCCTGGATTCCAGTCCAGTTTCTTTTAGAGGGCTTCTGAATATGTAGCCAGACAGAAATTTGAATAGCTCCAGTTATAAAGCCAACAATGAACGCAGAGGTGTTGAAGGAAGGGGAGCATCTCTAATAAACAGCTTAACATGGTGAGAGAGCACATGTAATTCTATTAGATAATGTACAGGGTCTGCTCACACCTCCTGTGCATTAAGCAGTTGTAGTGATACTATTCTCTATCATCCTTTATCTGTTCTCGCTGCATGCTAAAATGCTAATAGACTGATCATGCTGTCTCACTCTGGTCTTTCTCTCTCTCTGTTCATCACTAGCCAAGGAGCACATTCGGCGTAACCGTCAGAGTCGGACCTTTCTGGTGGAAAATGTCATAGGAGAACTTTGGTCCGAGCTGGAGGAAGGTACTGTAGATAGTCCTATCCTATATGCTCTTGCTAGTTAATGATTTCTGGCAATCTACATTCTCTAAATGTTGTGGTGCTTTTTTGGGCATTTTTCTAAAAGATTTCTTTGGCAAACCTTTAAACTTGGACAATCGTTTCAAAATGGCACGTTTTGTAGAAGACATCAGGCATGTCAATGCTTCATCCTTCAAAATAACTGCCCCTTCTCAAGAACAATCCTTTCAAAATTATATTCCTTTCAAAATGGCTGCTCTTTATCAAACTGGTGGCCTTGTCAAAATGGCCACTCCTTCGACAGCATTACCTTTTCCAAGTAGCTGCATTTTCCAAATGTCCATGTGTTTTCCATGACAGTCTTAGAGACATCAACAAAAAGATATGCACAGTTTTTTTTCCAAAAGAAATTTTACTTGCCCATAAATATTGCTTGTATTGTAACATTTGGAGACATGTAGGAAGGAGATTTTGCTGCCAAAAGAGAAAGTGGTTGTTGACCTTTTGCTTACAATTGTTTGAGTGTAAGAGGGAAAAGACTACAAAAACTTAACATTTTTGGGAGTCTCTCTCCTTAACAGGGATAGTTGCACTGTATGAAGTATGTGTGCTTAAGTGTTTGAAGGAATTTTCCCCTCCCACATTTCGTGTACATAACAAACAAATGTTAGTGGTTTCAGACTATGTAAAAATAGTGCCTGCTCCAAGTCTATCATATAGAATTTAGCACACTGCAATGCCACTTGTGTGTCCATAGCTCTTCCAATGCTTTACCTGAATTTCCTTTCATTGAAATCACAATTGTAGGGGGTGGAACTTGATGCCGCGGGGAATGGCAGCTCCCCTCTGAGGCTCAGAGAAGGAAGGCAAGGCCATGCCAGATTTCTACACTTTCCAGCCTCCTTTTTCTGAAACAATTGACCGTATAGAGGATCGGAAGGCAAGCTGCTCCTGCAGCATTGATTCCTGATGCAGAGAGTTGCCATACGGCTGTGCAGCTCGTCGATTTCTTTGTTGTGCTTTCAGAACAATAACTGCGCGACCATCTTGGAAAACACCAATATGCTTTAACGAAGAAATCATTCCCGACTCCTGAATTCCTGCGGACATCAAATATACATCAAAAGCTGCTAGGTCTGACACAATCTTTTCTCCCTCTTTGTGACTTTCTTTTTCCTTCAGTTTTAGACTGAATTGTTGTTTAACCCCTTTTTGAATTGAGGCACACCCATATTAGACAAGGGACAAGCTGATCATATACTATTTTGGCTATACCCTTCTAGAATAATAAGAAAATATAACGCCTGGGATACCTCATCAGGGCTGAATGAGAACTACCATTAAGCTAACCACACCCTCGTTAGCTGCCTTCTCAGACTGGATCTTTTTCAAAGACCTCATTATCAAGGGAACCCAGAGAAAGGTGGACCGAGGGTCACTTTCAGTATAAAGGCCCCCCTCCTTTCTATATCTCTATGTCGAAGTTCAAGTAGGCCAGACACTTGCCATACTCCGAAGCATTATTAGCCAACCCTAATGAAAAAGAAGCCTCATCTGCTATTGCAAACACACAGGATATCTCCTAACAGCTAGGGAAACTCTACTGAAAGAATTGTTGGATATTAAAAAGTCAATTAGTTCAGTAAATAATGCAGTGTCTGCCACTATTCGTGAAGTGTAATCTTTAAGGAGCGAAGTCAGCTAATTTCAATCACGCATGCGACTTATGGACAGATGCGTTACAGTTGTCGAATCAAGACTTGACAAGCGCCCTGAATTTAGCCAAGACATCTGGTATCTCCAAAAAAAAGCGATTAATCTGGAAGATCAAAGCAGGATAAACAGTATCAGAATTATTGGAAGGTTTATATAAAGGAACAACAAAGCACTAATTTAGGGTCCGACTATAGTTTAAAATTCAAACAGTAGAGCTTGAGTGTAAATGGTGGTACAATTAATAACAGATTAAGCAATCTTGTTTTCTTCTGTACATTCCCCCTGTGACAATTCTTTCTTAAAAACAGCCGTTTGTTGAAGAAACACTTTTCCTTTATATAAACATGGTATACAGTTGGGGTTCTTTGACTCAGTTTGTACATAACACCTGGGGTAGTAGGGTGTTGATAACCATTTAGCACCATAATTTTAGTTGTTACTACTGTCACTTATTCTGGACCCACAGAAAATACTTGTTCGTAACGAGGTGTGAAAACTAAACCACTACTACCTGTTTCTATTGATTAGAATTATTGGAATACCGGAACAATCCGAAAAGGAGGATATTTTTCAATTCCTCACTAATTTGATTCCTACACTTATGAGGATCGCTTTTTCACCCCAGCTTGAATTCCAATTTGCCAACAGAGTATGCTCTCAGAACTCTGCTAGATTTCTGCAACCCCATCATATCCTGGCTTGCTGCTTGCACCATCAACAGGTACAACAAATCATCACAGAAGCAAGGAAACACAACCCATATCTATACGACAAACATCAGATTATCATTCCCGCAGACTTTTCTGCTCCAACTAACCTCAAGAGGAAGCAGTTCCTAGCTCTTCAACCTAGATTAAAGAAGAGAGAAATCAAACATGGACTGTTGGAATCAGCTACAATATTCATAACTTACCAAGGAAAGCCTAAGGAATATCTAGACCCAGACGATTTCAATGTTTTTGTTAATAACTTGGATGACATTGAATCAACGATGGAATATAAAGACATCACCTAGCTGCCACACACGAACCAAGCAGTGAGAGGGGATGCTTCTGATCTGGACGAACATGGCAGATGAAAAACTGACTCAGAACTGGTCCCATGGTGGCGACCATAAAGGTTGGAAATTGTTGACACTGAGAGACAAATCTAGATCACCTTTGAAAGCTTCATTTAGTAACACTTGTAGAACCTGATTATTGTATTACACAGACTTATAATGTATTATTTATATTATTGTTCTCCCCTTTATTTCTTTACTTTTTCTTGCACTGTTACAGTTAGGCTCATAATATCAGAGGCAGGTATATATAGTATTATTGACATACTCTTTTCCTTTTTATGTTTGCTGGACATGACCTTTCAAGATAATGTATGCTCATTGTTACGATTCTAGCTCTGATAATTGTTAGTGAATACACATTTGATATTGTTCTTTAAACCTTTCAAGATTGGTGGCCTTGGCTACCCCTAACCCCACGTTGGCTCATATCGCACCCCCCCAGAAAAAAAGTTAAAGTTGTTAGTGGAGTGTACAATACTGTCTAAACATTTTGTGTTGGACACACGAATAGAACATAGTATTTATATCCATTCTTCTGATAACTACTAGAACAATAATGCTACTTACTTTTTCTTAAGTGAATTACTTTACACCCAGAGATGACTGACTCATATTGATATTTAAAACCCACACTACAACTAAGACTATATTATATAATCTTAATCACTACACCCATTACATGCTCTCTTCTTTCATATAAAAGGATATAAACTCTCATCCCACCAGCTGAATTTAATACCTTTGTCAACACCATGCAAACATCACACACAAGACCGCTTAAAGTTGTGTCTTTGAATGTCCCTGGTTTAACGCACTTTATTAAAAGTAAAAACATACTTATATTGGCCACAACAAACCTGATATTGCATTATTGCAAGAAACCCATTTTACCCCACAGGAAAGTGAGAAATTAAAACAAGATTGGGTGGGTGAGGTCATAAATGCGAGTATAACGACCAATACAAAATCCAAGGACTCAACACCTCAAAGAAAATGTGGAGTAGCCATTTTTTTAAATAATCAACTACCCTACAAAATATTGCAAAAAATCGGAAGATTTAGGGGAGATACATCTTTGGTAAACTTCATATATGTAACACATTTCTAATTATAGGTTCCAAATATGCTCCTACGGACTCAAAAACGGGCTTTATATAGCAGCTTAGTAGACTACTGACATGTTTTGGCTCCTCCAAAGTCATAAAAGGAGGAAACTGGAACATTACCATTGACCAGTTTATTGACAGATCAGGTAGATCAGATACACATCATAATAGAGACAGACACACTCTTATGGATTTCATAAAAGATCATGCAATACAAGAAACCTGGAGGCTGTTCAAATCCCAATGAGTGAGACTATAGTTTTACCTCATGCTCTTATTCGACACCCACAATAATTGCCTTCGTTTTAATTTCCCCTTCTGTTTTACAATTAGTATTGAATACAAATATCATCCCCTGTGGTACCATCTGATCATGACCTCAAAGATATTCAAATAGATTTAAGACTCTCACTATCCCCAAAACCTCAATGGTCGTTGGATCTGACTTCTTACAAGACTCCACAGGCAAAACACTAATTATGTTTATATGTTGAGCAATTTCTGAAAGACAATGAACATTTGGTAAGTGATGCCCACGCGTTATTGGGAGCCGGAAAGGTAGTGTTGCAAGGCATGATTATGAGGGATGTAGCAATTGCAAAAAAATACATGCATTTCTAGAATTTGCTTAGTAAACGAAATCACAAATTTTACCCCCAATTATTCTCAGACACAATCACTGGATACATTGACAAAATTACTTGCTGCTTAATTTGCTCTTAATAGCCTCCATACATCCCATGCTGAGAAATGTCTATTTCGCATTTGTCAGCGCCATTATGAAAGAGGGGAGAAGGCTGGGAGGTTAATGGGCTGTCAACTTCCTGAAGGGATTTTTAATGTATCTACCCACATTTTGAAAAGATGCATACAAGCCGTTAAGTTTTTTTGTTGAAATATCCATTTTATTTGTAGTTGGAAATGTATAGTTCTTTCCCATGTAGATTGTTCCAACAATTCTTTTCACTTTTTAGTGATAATCCACAGATAGTCATACATATTTTTAGTGGTACTTCGTAAGCAGCTGACACGTGTTTCGCCCCCTGGCAGCTTGATAGCCTGTGGCTTTCTCAAGGCTGCAAATAAACAAATACTATGACTGAAATAAATCATAGTAGCAGAGTAAAACATAAGAGTCCACCACTGAGCATGTTGTAGAGTGAAGGGCAGAACTTGTGGAGTGGTAATTCCTTAAGGAAAAATTTGGTATGGTAAAGGTGCATCACCATTAAATGCAATAACCAAATGTGAGAAAAAGGTGAGAAAGCCGCAAACTTTATAGTCTGTAGAAGGTGCTATTTCGCTTTCTAAACAAAGGTGTGTGTAATTATTTTCTATCTATGATGGTGAGCGTGGTTTCCGTACAATCTCATAGCATTCGCTTGGTTAGGGACTTTTAGGATAAGGAGGTAAGGCATACGGCATGCATAATGTTTGGTAGTCTGATGTGTTGAGCTTGCTTATGGTACTGGCATGCAGCTCTATGTAAGGTGAATACAATAATTAAAAGGCTTTGAAAAAGGAGAAGTTAGGCTGCAAGTGGAACCCAAAAAGTATAGTACATTTTTGAGAAGGCCAAGTACCCATTTACTATATATTAATATCAAGATAGGAATACCTTTTTCTTATAGTTTATACATTTCCACAGCGTCTAAACCCACAATTACAATAGTCCGTTTCTATTCATGATGCCATTCCGTCAAAAGACAAAATATAAGAACAACTGTAGGTATTGCTGCACAATTACCATTTCATGAAAAAGGTTGTGTCAGAAGGTGTAAGAACAAATGAATTAGAGTCACTCGTAACCCATAACAAGTTCTGCAAATATCAGAAAGTACATACGGTTGATGACTGGTTATCTTCCTTAACACAATTCTATTTTAATAGCGAGGTTTTCAGTCATAGTGGTAAGGCCTATTATTGATCTTATAAAACATAATATCTTGAAACTTGATTGGGGTAATACATAGGATTCATGGTACATGTAAAGTATGGTTGAATCTGACTTGTCTTAAAGACCGGACACCTGGTATCTATTGGTTCATTTAGACTGGACCAAGAAGTTTGAATAGTCAAAAAAATCAGCATGTGTAGTAGCCATTATAACTTAAATGTGTAGTGAAGTATGGTTAAGTTATAACGTCTCTCAATGATCGGACCAGGGGCAGCTCCTTCACTAAGGCGGATGAGCGTAGTCCCACTGCTCTTTGAGCAAGAAAAATAAAATGATAATAACTTGGTTATTATCATTTTATTTTTTGCAGGTTCGGGGCAGGGTTAGGGTGGGGTGGGGCTGAAGGCACAGGGAGAGGAGTGGTTTGTGCACACTATGTGCACATAACTGCTTGGTCGGCCGTCTGGGACTGGCCAAACAGTCATGCGCACTTTGCATGTTCCCCACCAGGCTGCATTACACAGCCTGGTGGGGAACATTCCCAGGCCCCAAGTCGCCCTCTTAGTGCTGATCCACGGTGCTCAGACCAATGATTGGCTTAGGAGAGCCAATCAAAACGCTGCATTGCAGTGTTGTGATTTGCTATGGGGAGCCTGGGTGCTTCCTGGTTCCCGGACTTCGGAGAAGCGAGGGGAGAGACGGCCAGCGGAAGAGGTAAGTGTTTTTTAAATTTATTATGTGCCCCACGTTCCCCGACCTTCCCCCTGCCTCTCCACCCTCATACCCTGCCAGCTGCTACTGGATCGGACCCCTGGTATCAATTAATATGTTTACACAAGAACATCAAATTATCATATAAAATATCAAGTAAGGCATCATGTGTGGGACTCAACATCAGTCTCAGTGTAAAAAGGGTAAACCAATAAAGGGTAACTTAAGATGGAAAACATTCGAAACACCGCGGCCTCAGCCACGCATGTTCCAGCTACGGAAGCGCTACCACGCATATGTCTTAACCACACTTATGCATGGACACGAGGGTGTTTGTGTAATAAAACCTATTTCAATGTGGTAAAATACAAACAACGTTTTACCAGTTTTTAAAAAACAAGCTATGTGTTTGTCCTATGTGTTGTTCTGTCTCCCCTTCCCTTTCTTTCTGGTTATTCCAAGAAACTAGGAAAATGTTGCCTTGTGAAGCATAGCAGGGATGGTTACTTGAACTATCTGTACTTCTTGAAGAACTAGTCACGCAGTAGTGTAAGGTACAGACAACTCTTTCTCAGTCTTAATGAATTGCCATTAGACCTCTTAGGGGCTGGATGAGGCAAGAAACATGTTGACCATGCCAATGCACAACACGAATTCTCCATAGGACCATTGCATCCCACATGAGCTACATTGATTTTATTTAGGTTAGTGAGCCCCATCAATAAAGTTTAGTAATACTCAGCATCACTAAACCTATTTTAACCACCCCTTTCACTCCACTACACTACTTATCACAGTCCATATACCCTCACTCACCCAACAGCTTTATCACAAAAAGAACTCCGCCAAAAACCCCCTTAGTGGGTGCCCGTCAGGCATTGCAGCGCCGGCCCGACTAGGAGCATGCCCAGATGATGAAGAATGACACCTCTCGTGGTGTGTGAGGGCACTTACTCCAATTGGATGCTATTCCACTGACCTGACCATCTTCCCCTGTCCCAGGAACTGCACACCCTTGTATTCAATTACCACAGAAGGGAGTATGCGTGTTGGACCTAATCAAAAGCTCCTGGTTCCTCTTGTTTAGATGAATTATTACATTCCCCCATAGTGTAAGTCTCAGGTCTGTAAACTATGAACAGGATACATTAATCCTTTCATAGAGTTTCACCCGCAGCAGAGATATTTAACAAAGCATGCACGGCTCTGAAAACCTAGTTGATAAATGAATGATCTGGTACAAAATACAAACAAAACGTACACAGCTCCCAAAAAAGTAAGATTTGAAAAGACTTCAGACAGTTCAAACATTGAATGGCATTTTAACAAACTTTGAAGTCAGAATTGTTAAAGTAAAAATATGAAAACCTAAAGGACACTTCTGGAGAAACCTGCTGCCCTGTTACACTTCTGTCTAAGTGAACCTCTTTCCTTTTCCTGTTGTTTGGGGGACAATTTAAAAGGCCAACTAAGCCATTTGTTTATCTGAACTCTCTTTTAATTTCAATTAAGTTCATTTAACATTTTACTAAATGTTTTTTTTTTACTTTGTATATTTCTCTGTGAAACACAAGTGGTCTAGAATCTTTCAAATTGTTTGAAATATTCTCTTAATGAACTTAAATAGGAGCCTGATTTAGAGGTTTGCAGACCAACACACTCTAAATCAGGCCCTAAGATACCCAATATCAGAAGAATATTTACAAGTAAGTAACACTTCCCTATATTTACCCAACTTAGTTTAATTAATTTTTTGTAGCCACCTGGATCTCTACCTGCAGCCATTTCTTTGCAATGTATATGTTTGTCCATTGTGTTATTTTATTAGCTCAGACACACTAAGTGATGGTCATAAATGTTACCGCAAGAATACGTCTCCTGGTGCACTACTTTGTCAGTTGTGTCTTGGGAATGTGATGTACTCTGCCTAGTGTGATGCATCTTAATCTTGTACCCAGAAGGCGTTTAGGAGTG
Source organism: Triturus cristatus (assembly GCF_964204655.1). Lineage (NCBI taxonomy): Eukaryota > Metazoa > Chordata > Amphibia > Caudata > Salamandridae > Triturus > Triturus cristatus. The sequence continues at coordinate 116,608,051 of NC_140580.1, forward strand.
ATTTTCTTGTCTAATTTTTCTAATCTATTCACCAGGTGACCGATACGTGGTCGTGGACTGTGGAGGAGGGACTGTGGATCTGACCGTTCACCAAATCACTCTGCCTCAGGGACATCTGAAAGAGCTCTACAAGGCCTCAGGTAACAGATCTACCACTTATGCCATTTCCCTTGTGTCTAAATGTTTTCACTGTGCAGAAGGTATGGGCTGCACCATCTTTCAACCAATCAATCAATCAAAGCATTTGTAAAGTGCAACACTGTCCCCCCTAGGGGTATCTGGGTGCTGTTTCTCCATCGAAGAGTCAGGTCTTGAGTTTCTTTATGCAATCTGCCAGCGATGGGGTTGTACGGAGCTGGAGGGGAAGGTCATTCCAGGTCTTGGCAATGATGTAGGAGAAGGAGTGGCCCCCCACTGCGGCTGTGACAGATGCGGGGGGTGTTCAAGGGCGAGTGAAGAGGAGCGCAGGTCTTTAGAGGGTTGGTGGAAGTTCAGTTGATGGTTGATGTAGGCAGGTCCTAGGTCGTTGAGGGCTTGTAAGCCTGTGTGAGGATCTTGATTTGGCATCTCTTCTGGATGGGGAGCCAGTGGAGGTCTCTTGGGTGGAGGTGATGTGGGTTCATTTGGGGAGGTCCAGGGTGAGACTGGCTGTGGCGTTCTATATGGTCGGGAGTCTTCTGAGGAGTTGGGTGAAGATGCTGACATAAAGGGCGTTGCCGTTGACTACGTGGCTGGTGACGAGGGTCTGAGTGATGGTCTTTCTAGTGTTGGTGATGATCCATCTGAAGATTCTGCGGAGCATGCGAAGTGTGTGGAAGCAGAAAGCGGCGACTGCTTTGACTTGTAATTTCATGGTCAGTTGGCTGTCCAGGATGATGCCGAGGTGGCTTTCATGGTTAGTCGGTGTGGGTGTAGGTCTGAGTTCTGTTGGCCACCAGTTGTGGTCCCATATAGAGGTGTTCTTCCCAAAGATCAGTACTTCAGTTTTGTCGGAGTTGAGTAGGAGGTAGTTGTCTCTCATCCATTTGGCTACGTTGGTCATGGCGTTGCAGATGATGGTTTTGGCGTTGAAGGTGTCCTTGGTGAGTGAGAGGATCAGTTGAGTGTCGTCTGCGTAGGAGTTTAAGTTGAGTGCGTGGGATCTGACATCTGTGAGGGGCGTCATGTATGTGTTGAACACAGTGGGGCTAATGGATAATCTGCATATGATGTCTTTAGGGCGGAGGTGAAGGAAGGGACTCGGATGCTCTGTGTGCCTCCTGTAAGGAAGGAGGCGAGCCACTTGAGGGTGTCTTGCTTTATGCCTGTGTTGTAGAATCTGTTCATGAGGGTGGTGTGGGAAACAGTGTTGAACACTGTGGAGAGGTCGAGTGGGATCAGGGCCATAGTTTCTCCACAGTCGAGGAGTGTTCCGATGTCATCTGTGGCGGCAATCAGAGGGTCTCAGTGCTGTGGTTGTCCCGGAATTCTGATTGTGCGGCGTCCAGTAGATTGTTTTGTTCCAGGAATTTGGTGATCTTTCAATCATGAATCTTCATATACTCTTGAAATACAAATGGTCTGTGGGAGGTTCAGTAGTAAAACAACTAAGTTGTCTGCAAAAAATGTGGTAAATGTAATTTTGACTTTGTAACAACGTAGGTGGAATTTTAGTAAGAGTAAATAAGTTTAATAGTGCCCCTGCAGGGAAAGGGCATCATTGTGGAGTGGAAATAAAGAGTGAGCTGGAGACTTCAGTAGTGTCAGAAAGAACATTTAAGCAGAGGTCCCTATCTGCACCCAACATCTTTATGAGTGACCCTGCTCTAAAACACTTCCATGACAGTGGTGACAGCATATGGAAGAGGACATAATGGGAACACAACAGATTGCCTGGGTCTAGCACCCTTGTGTCTAATCTTGAGTGCGTGGATCCTGATCCCGTCATTCGTCACTCACAGGAAGGTAGTGAATAGGCTATTACTTAGGTTCTAGGTAGGGACAGGCATACTGCATCCTGGACTTTAAACCAATGTGCAGAGAGCGTGTGGGTCTGTAACCTAGGTTCCCTAAAAGCCCAGTTTTGTCCGATACGATGTTCTGAGCTCAGGGTTCTTGTATGGAGCATGAGGCTTTGTCAGATCCTGTGCTCTTCCCATGTGGAGGAATGAATACATGCCCTGGGCAACCTGATTAGCCATGTGAAGGGATTGTTCAGTCAATTAAGTGAAATCCCTTTGAGGGTAAAATGCATTGGGCAGGCTCCCTTGTTAAATAAACTGTGGGTATATCCTTCTGCACCCAACACTGGATATGAGTTGATCGATAACGTGAGTCATAAATGCTTACGTGTTTTGTAGCCATATTTTATTAGATCATTAAACTGGCTCAGAAGAAAGGGAGAGGCATTGAATCTGTTCTATTGCTGCATAGGCCTAGGTGAACTGGGGGCTGTTATCAGCACGCATAGGTAAAAAGATACGGCAGTGCTCTGGAACTGCTTACAATTCTTTAAAACCTGATGAATGCAAGACATTGAATTAGCCTCTATGCGGGGAGGGTTGCACATATCAATTATTATTATTATTATTTTTATTATTAGGTATGTTCATTTAGGGTAACTGCCCCGCGCAGCATTAGTGAGCTTTGCAATTTTAACAAAGCGTTCAAGTAAAGTGTGAATAAAAAATTTAACAATAGTGATACTGTAGTGCTAAGGTTGGGCGTCAGGCTGTCATAGGTGTTTTCTGTGGGTGGTAAATTGTATGGGGAATAGAAGGTTAGTTAGAAGGAGAGAACAGAGAGGATGGACCAGTAGTGGGTGCAACTATGCAGTTCAAGATGGATCTTAATGCAGGCACCTTCTAAACAGGAAGATTGCAAGCCCATTCTGAAGGAGAGCGAGTCCGGTTGTTGTCTCAGGTACGATGGTGGAGAGTTCCACTGACTTGCTGCTGCTCCGATGAAGCATCTGGTTTGTTTTGGACTTGGACGGCATTAGCAGTCATGCGTTTTTACCTCTGGAGTCCCTGGATCCACCAGAGAATGTCAAGAGGTTGGCCAGGTAGTTGGATGTTCTCTGGTAGTTGCCTCCCTAAAGTTCTTGCACCCTGCATGTATCAGACAGTTTGGGTAGGGGAAGTGCAATTCATAGACCTCCCAGATCCATGTGCGTGATATAGGGTTGGGAGATATAATGCGTAATCTTAAATATATTGCTCCAGGGGGTATGGGGGGCAAGAAGGAACTTGAATGCAGGGGCCTGGTTCATGCGTATAAAGCATCATGGATTATTAGAACATGTGATCTGCATGGTTAAACCACAGGTGACGTGTAAAGGTTTTCGATAAACATACACTACAGAGATCTACATACAGGATCTGTGTTTTCTTAAAAGAAAAGCCCAAATAGACCTGACAAAATGTTGAAGATGGAACAGTGACCCTAGTGTCAGAAGAACACGGACACTGAAACGCTTAACTCAAACAAACAAGATAAGATACCACATGCTTCCCTCTTCACAAAGAAAACACAATGAAAAGATTGGCCACACAAACCTGAACCAGCAAACATTTAAGAACAGCACAGCAACACCTAGTGGCCTTCCGATAACTCTGATAGGGGTGCAGTGTGCAAGAGAAGCAGGCAAACCGCACTTTATCATTTTCCAGCTAGCTGCTTCCAAGTAGATCCTGTTTTATTCCTTAGAATCTACTAAAACTCAAAAAAATCTAATATTATAACAAATCTCTCAAACTTGGGCTATAGCCAGTAGAGTTCGACAACTAACAGTTACAGAGACATTACAACTTTAAACGCAAAGGTACACCAATGTTACAGACTCAAACAAGCCACAAACAGCAAAACAACATAGAAAAAAGCTTCATTAAGATAGATAATGCAATGCCTCCGGATGATTCATGACATTGCAGTAAGTGCCCTTTGGCACTGCTGGACATACATGAGCAGTAAGTCTGCCGAACTCCGTTTATCACCCTGTGAAGATGGGACAGTGAGGAGCCGGAGACCAGGTCTGCTGCTATAAGGTTTTATTCCCCTATAGTTCCTTTTTACATATAAGGGCCGTCTGTTAGGCAGTTCTTTGAGGGGGTCCGTTTTCCCTGACTTCCCGCTGTGTGAAACAGTCCTTTTCTTTCTGGGGGATGACTTCTCTCCTCGTGTGTAGCTCGGAGTTCCTTTCCCACTTCTGTCGGTCTCTTTTCTGCTTACTCGGGGCTGGGCTCTTCCTTGGGCACTTCCCTCACGTGTGGGAGAAAAGGATAGATAGGCACGGGGTCAGTTTTCGGTTACGAACGTAGTGAAGGTTTCCCAGGGCCCGGGAGTGAGGGAGTACACCAAGACGTGATTCCTTAAACGTGCACTTGAGTGAATAGTTTGTGATGGGCGGGGAAAAAGGGAAAAGAGAGAGAGGGAGACAACGCCTATGCGACCGACTTGAAGCCGCGCGGCTCTGTTGTGTTCTAAGCGCCGCGTCTACACCTGCGCCCTCTCCCGCCTCCCAAATGCCCTTGACAGCCGCTCCCGTACCTGTAGCAGCCACGCACCCCTTGGTACGTGGCTCGGGGATTCACCGGGTCGTTGGCCTCCTGGCTCGCCTTCCGCTGCTGCCTTCTCTGGGCTGCTCCCCGTTTCCGTCCTCTCCGCTTTCGTATGTTCTGCAGACCGCTGACACGCCACCTCCTCCGTTGTGCTCTCCGCCGTGATCCTCGCGCTGGTCGAAAGACACACCTCCTTTGGAACTTCCGGGTATTTGTCCAGTGAGTGGCCAATGACGTTGCTATAAGGCGGGTCTTCGTGTAGACTCTTGCTCTGCTTAAAGGGACCCGGGATAGACTCGTTTGGAAACGCTGACTCCCAGGTGTCCGTGCTTTCTTTGCACTCTTCCTGGTAGGGATGAAACAGAGCGGTTGAAGGGGAGGAGGCAGACCACCATTCATTCTTGCCCGTATAGGGAGTGTGTGTCGGGACCACCCTGTCACACACCCCGATATGAATGTTAAATATATTTCTGAAAAGAAGTCATAGTGTCCCTGAATATCACTTTCGGACACATTTTGCTGCTAAATGCAAACGTTTAATTTTTGTTAAACTCAGTTCCCCTAAATAAAGGCTGTTCCCCCTGAAATAACATCTTTGTATTTTGAGGGAATACATGTTTGGTCCCCACTCATCAGCTTGTCATTGTTATTATATCCTCCTTACATGCCAAGTTAGGATTATCAATACCAGTGATGCTACTCTAGTATGACTTTGTTGGCAGCAGTTATGGCAGGGACGTCTACATTATATTAGAGGGGAGTCATTATGCCATGACTACTGCCTATATGCCAGAGTAATAATAGCCACCATTAAGACAAGTATGCTAGGCCAGTATATTACTAATCTTTGGCCTTATTATGTCTGAAAGTTCACAACAGGACGAATGACTGCCAATATGCCAATTCCCATATTAGGCTCCATTATGCCAAGCATGGTGACAATCTGCTAAGAATTGTCTCCATTACACAAAAAGCAGGCCCCATCATGCCAGAAATGCCAAGATTGTAATTAATAATTGCCACATTTATCTACTAGGTCCCTTTTTCCTTCTTCCTTATTCCCTACTCTTCCCTCCATTGACAGGAAGCCTACACATCCCCGCCATTGTCACGCAACGGAAATAGATATGAACACACCAGCATCACACAACCAAACTGGATATGGAACAGTTCTTCACTAGTCCATGCACGGGCCAGCAATAAGATACTGCCTTCCACTGGCATCCTCTGTGACACCGGTGTGAATCCCCCTATCTTCTACCAACAAGATATGTACAGCTTAACACAGCAGAAGGGACGTCAGTGGATGCACATGTCTGCCAGCTGCACGTGCACAAGAGCCTGTGAGCCCTGCTATTGCTAAACAACAGGACAATTGACAGCAGGAGTCACAGAATCCATTTATGTACTGCAGGTGCCCTCAGAGCGATGGAATGGAGGAGAAGCATCTGGGCACCAAAAATGCTGCCAGGCTGCAGAGCATTCTTTGCACACTAATCTTAAGCATTCTACAAGCACCAGACAGAAGGCCTTGCACACACTCCAAGCTCGCTGAAAATAGAACATAGTAAAACATCTCTATTGTTGAACACAGAGGGCACTGAAGTCCCCAGGAGCTGAGAGGGAAAGAATAACACTTGGTCACCACTGAAGAAATAGGTCAACATCCGCAGGTAAGATGTAAAGGATCCAGCAGTGATACGTGATAGAAAAAACTCACAAAGGAGCTGCTTAATCTCAGCATGGGCCACATAATATGTTCCACCTGAGACAATGCACAAAGCAGGCATCAAACACGTTTGTATATCAATGTTTGGATAAAAACGTCACTAATCTCATACCTGTCTTTTGTCTCACACAGGTGGCCCCTATGGATCTCTGGGCGTGGACTATGAGTTTGAGAAACTACTCTACAAAATATTCGGTGAGGACTTCATCGAGCAGTTCAAGGTGAAGCGTCCGGCGGCTTGGGTAGACTTGATGATTGCCTTTGAGTCGCGTAAGCGGGCCGCGGCGCCCGACCGAAGCAACCCACTCAACATTAACCTACCCTTCTCATTCATCGACTACTACAAGAAGTTTAGAGGTCACAGTGTGGAGCACGCCCTCAGGAAAAGCAAGTAAGTGAGTCTGACGCTTCCAGGTTGGCCCGGGCTCCAGGGTAGGCCTTCTAGAGTTCTGCTTTTGAAGATTTGTCTTTCTTTTATGATTTATAAATCCTAGCTTATATTTGGGGCTGCATCATGTGCTTCCGAACAGTGAGTGGATTTTGAAACTTACAGTTCTGTTCCTTTAACACTGTGGCTTGCACTAGTTTAAGACTCTGCTCAATGCTACTGAAGAGTTATCTTCTTGTAAGCCCATGGACAACACCCATAACCACTAGCTTTCTAGAAGAAGGTTGTCATATATATTTATGGGATCAGTAGTAGTTGGCAAAACAGCACATGGCCTGCCAATCAGTAATCTTAAATTTTCTCCATTCATGTAAAATATCTCAGGCTAAACTCACAACTTGAGGGCTGGTATACTTCACCGCTTTGTCCAAGTATTTCATTCTCTATCTGAATTATCATTTCTACAGCTTACTCACGACCCTGTCTATGCATCACATTTCTACTGATCTAAAGAATAGCTTTTGGGTGCCGAGAAAAAAAGGGGGTTCCACAACACAAAATCCCCATGCATTATCCATTGACTTCTTTAGGCAGTGCTACAGGGAAAACTGTGGAACAGAATTGCACCCTATTTGTCAGGAAGCTGGATATTGGTCCGCAGATTGTGCTTTTTGTGATTTGGTGTAAATCGGTTCAGTGTTTTCTTTTAGAAATAAAGGGTAAAAAATATTTGTATATCTGAAAGGTTGGGTGCGTGAGAGGCTCAAGAGACGCATGCTGGAACGCCAATTTAAAAATAGAACATTCTGATTGGTCTGGGTGCTTTATTTCTCTTGGGCCATTTTGCTCCTGTGAGCGCTCTGACTGGCTGCCAGGGACATGAGAAAAATGTTGTTGGCAGCCATTACTGTACTTAGTTCCCTGTCCTGAAGTAGAAACAAATAAAATAACATAAGAGGGCATGGTAGGGATATGCTGTCCCCTTTGTCGCTGTGGGGGAACCAAGAGGGACCCCTCCTAGGGCTAAAATGCAAAACAAATCTGCAAACAAACCTCAAAATGCTGTCAGGGGCTGCATTCTTCAATTATAGGCTGCTTTCCTAGGAGAAGGGGAGCACGCTGCCCTCTTCCCTGAGTCATTATAGGCCCTGGGAGCCCACCTATAGGGCCGCAGTTCATATGGGAGGGGGCACGGCCCCCCTCCCAGAGCCTTCAAAGACCCATGGGAGCCCACCCCCAGTGCCGATTTATTTAATTAAAGGGGAGGGGGCCACATTTAAAAACATTAAAAAAATTGAAAGAAAGGCTGTGCGGTCCTCTACCCCAAGCCTTTAAAAAACCCTGGGGACCCCATGCCCCAGAACCGCTACTATTAAAAAAAAAAAGGAAGGGAGCGTGCGAACCCCTTTTTAAGGCAGTAATGACCCTGCACCCACCTCCTGGACACAGCAGTTTCCCTGCCCACACCCACGCCAGCAGGAAGCCTGTGTTTGCACCTGCCTAGCGGGAGCATTTTTAAAACTCCAAACAGGAGGAAACACAAAGTCTGCTCCCAGTGGGTGGGAGCTTTAAAAATGCTCCTGCCAGCTAGGAACAGACTTTTGATCTGTTTCCCTGCTTACACTGACGCGGGCACCTCTGGGAGGGTGCAATGCCAGCTCCTGCAGCATGCAGTGAGCTTGCTGGGAGACGTGGGGGCACTGGGCCTCCCCCCCACAGCCCCCAACATGCTGCATGGTGGGTGCCCTGGTTGTACACTAGGACACCCACCTATATGACAGATAGGCAGAATTGACTCGGGAGGGGAATCTAAGGATCTGATAGCAGTATTGATGGGTCTGTTGGAGGTCACTAGATGATTCTAGTTGTACATTTGGAGACAGAAAACACAGAATTTCATTCCTGTGTGGTATACCAAAATGGTGCCAAGTTTTGTGTAAAGCCAGAGTACTTGTGGAATGATCTTTGGGAGACCAGCTTATTTAAAGGATTCGTATGAGACAATTCATCTGACAAAGATCTTAATGGATTTGGTTATTGACAAAGTCTTACTGTGGATATGGGTGACAAGATACCTGGGCTCTCCAGGCAATGAGAGAAATCATGTTTCCGCTGCAACAGAAAGAGCTGCTCAAGACCTGACAAAGGTTGTGACTCTTTCTCATGTTGAACAGTCCATCACTCTTCCGATGTTCTGTGCTCCATCTTACCTGTCGAAAGAGACTCCATTGTATGGTCAAGCGCAGTAAAGATCATTGGGCAGACAATCAACTCTTTATAGGCTTCTCTCGGACAAATAAAGGCAAGTCAGTGAAGAAAAGGACCTTTTCAAGAGGGATAGTTCTCTGTATTAAGATCTGCTATGGATTGGCTAAGAAGCAACCTCCTGAGGGTTCATTCTACCAGACACACAGCTGCCATCACTGCATTGGCACACAGAGTGCCCATTCTGGATATCTAATAGGCCGCAACATGGGCATCAATACACACTTTCAAGAAGCACTGTTGCCACCACAGCAAGGTTTGATGGGAAGGGTATTTCGCTCATTCAGTCCTGCAGGACTTTTTGATTTGAACAATTCCACAGGCCCGCCAGAAGAACAGGTTGCTTACCTTAGGTAACACTCTTTCTGGTTGATACTCTAACTAGCCGTAGATTTCTCACCTACCTCCCACCTCCCCAGTCTGTGAAATGGTCTTTTTTCCATCTAAAAAGGTCCCAGTCTAGAGCCCTGCACACTGGCCCATTAGATTGATTGGTGGGCTCTTCATCCGAGGGTGCAGACAGTGTCAAGAAAAAAACTGACTTCACTGTACAGGGCTTTGCTCATATGGTTTTCTGACCATCGCTTCTGAGACAAAAAGTAGTCAACACACAGCTACACAATAGCACCTACTGGCACATGGGGCCTATGCTGTCAAAATCTTTTTTTCCTTCCTGGCATCTGGGGATATTCCCAAGGTGAGGAATCTGTGATTTGATAGAGAATCTACCAGAAAGAACATTACCAAAGGTAAATAACTTGTTTGTTCGTTCTATTTATAACTTTAAACCTCTTGAATTTGGTAAATAAAATGTTATAACAGTTATTTATGGTTTATTGCCTTTTCCAGTTGATAGAAAAACTTGATCTCTTTTCCACAGAACCTTCTACCTGTTGGAAACAAGTTTTCACTAATAATGAAATTTCCTTCAATCTGGAAAAAAAATCAACTGTCATAGTTCTTATGGTGTTGTATATAGAAACATAACAAATATGTAGGGGATTATGTCATTGAGTTGCACAAGAAAGCAGTGCTGCTTTAACCATGTTTTACATTAAACTCTTGTTGCAGTGTGGACTTTGTTAAGTGGTCCTCTCAAGGTATGCTGAGGATGAATCCTGATGCCATGAATGCCTTGTTCAAACCGACCATTGACCACATCATCCAGCATCTTAGTAAGTATCACTATGTAATGCACAAGTACTCCTGCCAACATGTCCTAATCAGTCACAGAGACCGTCAGACTAACTACAATAGAGATGTTTCTTAGAGATTGTGGAAGTTATAGGAAACAATTAATCATTGCCTTTTTTTAAAAAAAAATTGTATCCTGTAATAATAAGAGTTATTTTTCAATTAGATATTTAATACATTGTATGAACTTTAGTATTTGAGACGAACACGTTTGAACAAACAGGGGTTCTCATTGTACAGATAGCTTCTTCAAATCACTCAAACAATTCCACATTTAAAAAACAGATCGACAGCATTATCAATGGAGTTGTTTTAAAAAGTTCATGGGAGAAGAGGATATGAGATCACACCTTTCACCTTAGTGACATCAGTAGAAAGTACCATTACATGACTACTGATGTAACAGACAGGCTTTTGAACATATTCTTTTAAACAATTTTCCTTTAAAGTGCAAGAATTTCAATACATTACTTATTTATCACTCTATGCATGACTTATGCATCTCTCTGTATTAACAATAGTGATAAATTAGTCCTGTGTACTGAACTACTAAGACTAGCAAAAGCTAAAATAGTACTTTAATAAAATATCAGGAGTCGGATAAGTAAAATCACTGGAAATGCAAAGCAGTCACAAGTGATGGCAAGCAGCTATGTGTTGTTACCAACTGCAACTTCTAACAACTCTTGAAACAAGTGGGTGGATGTAGAGTAGATGTGAGGGCAGCCAGGGTCACCTAGATGATCAGTTTCATTACCTACAGGAACAACATAGACACTACCCTGCTATTAGCTCTATCTTTCGCCTTACACTTTACTACTGGGTACTTATCTTTCACTTGTAATTAAACTGTAGTGGTATGAAAAATTGAGTTGGAAACTAGGAGGGCTGGTCTATCTGAATTAGTCTTGTGTTCCTTCTTTAGTGTCAATATTAGCACACATTTTCACTGGATCTTTGAAGGCACTATGTCTTATATTAATTGGGAATCCATGTACACTACCAAGTACTCCATACTGTTAATACATGCTTTGTCGCAACCCTTCACAGAAGAGCACATTGTTTTGCTTTGCATAAGTATACAAGGGACATTTTGGCCTGGTGCAGCTTAAGTTGTGTCAATGAAAGAGCAATGTTTAGGGGGAGGAGCCCAAGATGGCTGCTCTCCTTTGAGCTCCCCGACCGTTGAAGAGAAAATGAGGCCGCTGCTGCAGTCACCGCCACCCTGGCCATGAAAGGAGGACAGGAATTGAGATGACTCACTCATGACTCTGACGATCCTGCATCGCCCCTACTTGTGATGGCAGCTTCTCCAACACTCTACTGGGGGCTGTGCTCGTGGAGGACACCTCCACTACTACAGCTATCCCGACACCTCAGCTCGGCATGACTCTTCTCAAATGCCCTCGCAGACCGGTTCACCATGAATACCTGGCCCAGAGTGAAAGCTGCACTGCAGGCACCACTTCAGCATAACAGAAGCCCGTTTTATTGATGAGTGGATCGGTCATAACCAAACAGCACCCAAATCCTACTGCACTTCACCAGCTGCCTCCCCTCGACACCGGGCGCCCGTGGAAGATGGGTCCCTGCCCCTGAGGCAAGCACAATTGTGGTTTGTTGCCCCTCATTACCTGCTTTCCCTTAGAGGTGCTGTCAGGATACAGATGACTGGAGTGATGGACTGTGCTGCCGGATCCCCTTTCCCTCTCCGAGGACAGCTGCCACCCCCTGAGTGGAGCCCATGGCAGGTTGGGGGACATAGTCCTAGGCATTTGAGCCTCTCTATGCTTCACCTGCAACTTACTCCCAGTGTTGGGTGGGCCACGAGTACTGGACTCTTACTCTTACCCCAACAGAACCCTATCTCCTAGAACAGGCCTCCCTGTAAATTGTGCTACTGATACTTTTATGAGCCACCTTTGCCTGGAACTTTTTGATATGCCCTCACACTGGTGGGCCACTATAAGGATCCACCATGGCCCTGGGATTGTGCCCGGCTACTCATAATGGCACCGCCACCTAATGGCAGAACGCTCCAGACCTTCCGACTCACAGCTCTGGTTGAACCGTTCTCCACCCCTTGAAGATCCAACGATGGCGGCCAGGAAACACTCTAGACAGCTTCTTTTCACTAAAGCAGCAAGTAATCTCCCACCCCTGTACCAACGGCATCCGCAGCCATATCTGATGCACGTCTGAAAGCCATTCTTAGGGAAGTTACTTCCATTGGAACCCGTCTCTCCACCCTGGATTAGAAGATTACAGATCTTTCCCAGGATATGAAGAGCATCAAAACAGACATGGGTCTCTTTCATTCACGAGTGGACTCCCTAGATCAATGTCTTACAATCATTGAGGACAAGCTGACAAAAACTAATTGACATGGAGGACTGCTCCCATCATCATAACATTTGTTTCAATTGAATTCCCGAGAAACTGGAACTCTCTGACATGTAAGCATTCTTACTTGATCTTATTCCAAAAATGACGTGGTTGTCCTTCACTCCCCCCTTGAACTACAGATGATTCACAGGATCCAGACGCATCACCCACCTGAGTCTGGGACCACCAAGCCTCACCCTGTTATCGCCTGCCTTCAAAGACATACATATACCTGTTGTATCCTCTTGGAGGCCCGCAAACGTGCCCCTTACGGCTTGGATGGTCACAGGATTAACATCACAGTGGACTTCTCCCCAGACACCAATACCAAACAATGAAAATTCTTGGCCCTGTGCCCTCAGCTACTCACATGAGATATCAAGTTCACTTATTAGAAACCGCTGTCATGTGGATTACTATGGATGGGGGGGTTCCAGAGACTTTATTGACCCACAGGATTCGTGGATTCCCTGAGCGACTCCAGCAGTGATACCTCCCCTTCCCAACATATGGACACAAATGCAGCAGCCATCCCATGCTCTGATCCACTGTGCCAGTGGTACCCACAGGGACAGCCTTTCCATAAATAACAGGACCGGGAAAAACTGATCAAAACTCAACAATATGAGCAGAGAGAGAAAGCGGGGGACTTCTAGCAGTGCTACTACAGTAAAGGGAAGCGGCGTCTTCTATACCGGCCATTAAAGATAGCACTTGTCATATTGTCTGTGACCTGAGGGCATCGCTGACACTTTTGGCAGTTTTTACATCCAGCTATATAGTTCTGAGCTCCAACGTGATGCGTCTGGACAGCAACGTTTCTAGTCAACCTACACCTCCCCTGCCTTAAAGAGGATGGCAGGAGACTCCTCGAAAGAGGATTATTAAAGAGTAGGTGGCCTAGGCTATATCGAACCTACCATATAATAAGGTAAGAAGATGGTTTTGTGGAGGAATTCTACCCATGGATAAAAGTTGATGCGATAGACCTACTCCATGCCTTTTTCCAGGAAGTGGAACAGACCAGCTCTCTCATCCTCAGTGTCAACACAATGGTGGTTACGTTCCTCCCCAAGCCAGGCAAAGACCCCCTGCACTGTTAGCCTCTGCCCAATTTCAAACATTCTGGCAAGTATTCTGGCGACCCGACTCAAACTAGTCATTACAAGTTTGATCCAAGACTCCCAAGTGGGATTTACCCTTGGAAGATCCTCACGTAACCATCTTTGCACCTTGGCCCATGCACTTTGGTTCTCTAAAGACTCACCAGAAGCCACGTTTGCCCTCTTACTATTCGCTGAGAAGGTGTTTGACCGGATAGAATGTGACTACCTATTCAAAGTGCTACACCACATAGGCTTGAGGGGCAAATGTATTTTTTATTTTAGTTTAGAATGCTTTATTGATATAATAAAGTAAAAACATCATTACTACATAGTCATATTGCAAAGGAAGTAAAGGCATGATATACATATGATGAGAATGCCAACAAAACCCTCAAGAGGGAAAAAATTGTACTTGGAGTAAATGCATTTAAAAATTTTGAATTTAAGGAGGGAAAGAGAAGAAGAAAAAGAAGGGGGGAAGAAAGAGGAAAGGTAGATATTATTTGAAGATAGAATAGTAATGCATAATCATGGAAAACAGTAAATGTTATAACGTGATAAAAAAATATCAAAGGTACAATTTAAAAACGATTAAAATCAGGTAGCAAATCTAGAGAGAAAAGAAGTTAGTGGTGACCACAATAAATCTTTTTTGATCAAAAGAGGTAATGAAGTGGCATGGGCACAATCAAGCCTATGATGATGATAAAGCAAGTTCCACCAGGCTTGATAAGAGATTTTTGAAGTGTCTTTCCAATTGGTGGTAATAATCTGAAGAGAAATAGCTAGAAACAGATCAATAAATTTACCCACATGAATCTGGACATCCTAGATAGGTGAGGAACTACCTAAAAACACATGTACAATTTCAAAGGAAAAGCTTGTAGATAAGATTTCATTCAATTTTGACCAAATACGCGACCAGAGGGACTTAACCAAAGGGCAATGGAAAAACATATGGAGGAAATCACTATTGTCATGGGAGCAAACCAGCATTTTTTAAATTTGTGCAGTTCAGTAGGTGTGAAGAAAAGTCTACTATAAAAATAGTATAATGTCTAGGTGAGCGTAAAGAAGTGTGTATTTTGGACCAAATAAAATCCCATGTTTGAAACGAAAAATCTTGGGCCAAATCTTTTTCCCATAACAGTTCTAATTTGGATTTAGTTCTAACATCCAAAGGACGGGATACAAATTTGTAAATAACTGCTGCTTTATGCTGTGTGGAAAAATCAAGAGAGGAGTAGGACTGATTAGGTGTATCAGAAGAACAGTCCTGGGAAAGGAGATGAATTAAGGATGCCTTAAGTAAGGGGTAATGAAGGGCATGTCTGGTGGAAATGCCAAAAGACTCTCGGATGTCCGAAAAGTCCATAGGGGATCCATCCTTCAACAAATGGTCTAGAGTAATGATGCCTTTATCAATCCATTTCTTCCAGAATAATGCTCTGTTATTCTTTAAATGTTTATTATACCAAGTTGGAGTGCAAGAGAATTGATCTGCAGATGAGAGATGAGTTTGAAGCAGAGAGGATGCAAGTGCTTTGGAGTGAATAAAGATGGGTGAGGAAAAACGCTTCGGAGGTTGAGATAAACTAGCAGCTGTAATAAACGAAAAAGGTGTATATTGGGCTTGTTCTATTGAACTCCAAGCCATTTTTGGCGTGAATGGAGATTCGGTTAAAGAAGACCATATTTGTATCAACGTGAATGCAGAGTAGTAACATCTAAGATTGGGATAACTGACTCCACCTAGGTTTTTGGATTGTTGGAGACGAGAAAGTAAAATCCTAGCTTTACGGCTGTTCCACAAAAATTTGATCAGGGCGCAATATTACAAAAAAAGGTAAGTGGGAGGGAAACCGGGAGAATAGAAAGATAAAAGTAATTAATCGCAAGGAGCATCATTTTAATTGTGGCCAGTCTACCCCACCAGGATAAGGAAAGCAGGGACAAGCTCTCAATAAGGGCTGAGAGTTTTTTGAGTATGTCCGCGAGGTTCATTTTGATGGTTTCCCTAATGCTATTAGTATATAAAATGCCTAAGCATTTGATATTTTTGGACTTCCACTCAAAACCTGAACCGTGAAACATGTGAGGAAGGCAGTATTTATTTAATGGTAAGACTTCAGACTTATTAATGTTCAGTTTATAACCGGAAACTAACGAATAATCTTGTAATAAAGAGAAAAGAGCCGGCAAGGAAGTGGACGGGTTGGAGATGTACAACAAAATGTAGTCCCCATAAGCAGTGAATTTAATGTCGATGTCTTTAAATTGGAGACCTGTGTAATGAGAAGAACGTGTGAGTTTCACTAAGAAGGGTTCTAAAGCAAGAATTAATAAAAGTGGGGAACGAGGACAGCCTTGCCTGGTACCTCTATGGAGCGGAAAATATTTAGACTGACAGCCGTTTACCCAAATGGAGGTAAAGGGGGCAGAATATAGCAATTGAATATATTTAATAATAGTAGGGCTGAAGCCGTGCCATCTCAATGCACCAAAAATAAATTCCAAATTAACCCTGTCAAAAGCTTACTCAGCATCTAATGTGATGGCAGCAACTGGTGAATCCATTTTAGAAGCGAGATGAATAATATTAAGAAAGGTTCTCTAATTATCTGTAATAGATCTTCCTTTAACGAACCCTGATTGGTAAATATTGATGAGGTCTGGAATTACCTTATTACTGCAGAGGGCAAGAATTTTAGCTAAGATTTTACAGTGTGTGTTAATGAGGGAAATGGGCCTATAATTTTTACAAAGGGAGGGATCCTTGTCTTTATTAGGGATCAAGCATAACATTGCCTGGGTAAAAGATCCTCGTGATTCACCAGTTGCAAGAAAATGGCTTATCAATGAGAATAACTGAGGGACTAAGAATTGTTTAAAATACAGAAAAAATCAAACTGTAAAACCGTCCGGGCTAGGTGATTTGTCTTTAGGTAGTAGGTTAATGGCTTTAATGATTTCCTGTTCCAAGATGGGAACATCCAGGGATGTGAGATCAACAATATCCTCAGGAGGTTTGTGTATAGATTGAAAATAGGAATCAATTTGTTCAGGGGAAGGGGTGAACTCTGGAGTGTAAAGGGATGTATAATATTGAGTAAAGCAATCAAGAATCTTCGCCTCAGTAATATGCCGAACTCTGGAGTTAACTGTGATAACCACAATTTTAGATTGTTGTTTATTGATTTTAAGTTAATTAGCTAAAGATCTACCTGCTTTGTTCCGACCACCATACATTTTTGCATTGAATTTAAGGAGATAATTACAAGCGGAGTCCCAAGATTGTTTATTATATTGCAGTTTTGTTTTGATGAGAGTTGACAAAGTATCAGGACAGTTGGTAGTGTAGTATGTGTGCTCAAGAGCTTTGATTTGCTTTAGGATAAGGGTTGAATCCTTAAGGGCTTTCGTTTTCTTCCTGGATACAAAGTCAATTATGAAGCCCATAGCAGTAGCTTTGAAGGCATCCCAGATAAAGTGATATTGAGAAGCAGAGTAAAGATTGTTGTAAAAGAAACTCCTGTATGAAAAGCGTGAATTGTTCAACAAATTGGGAATCCAGGAGAAGGGAGTTGTTAATCGCCAACGGCGGGAGGTAGGGGAAGGTAAAGGATAATCCATATCTAAAATGACAGGGGCGTGATCTGAAATAAGAATGGAGCCGATCTCTGTATTGGTCATAAATTGTAGAGCGTGTTGAGTGAGATAAATGTAATCTATGAGGGAATGAGATTTATGAACGGGGGAGAAAAAGGAATATTCTAAGTTCTCCATGAATCAACCAGTCCTCTAGAGGTGATAATCTTATAAAACGTTTTCTGCATCTTGATAGAGATATATTTAGTTTGAGATTTACGATCTAGGAGGGGATCCATAAGTTGGTTACAATCACCACCTACAATCAAATTATCTTTGGCATGAGAAGAAAGAAGAGAAGTGGAATGTTATTAACTTTAGCATTCAAAAACAGCCATCTACCAGTAGTGTCTTGAAAATCATTAAGTAATTGAACATTTAACCTCTTCAGTGCCCATGACGAGATAGTCTCGTCATGGAGCACGGTTGCGCTGTGCCCATGACGAGACTATCTCGTCATGAACCCCACCCACTAGTGCAACGCCCGGCACAGGAGGGGGAAAGGGCGTGGCACTGAAGGGGTTAAAGACTTATGAAACAAAATAACAACACCATTCTTGTTGTTCACTGCCGGGGAGCAGAAGACGTCCCATACCCACTGTTTGTGCAGACAAATCTTGCAACTTCAGATGTGTTTCTTGTAAAAACGCTATATGACATTTCAATTTTGCTAGGTGAGACAAAACTCACTGTTTTTTTAACAGGATTACGAATACCTTTAACATTCCATGAGATAACACGAAAGTCGGTCATTGTTAAGATTTAAGAAAAGATAGGCATGAAAGTAAAAGAAAGAAAAGCAAGAGATAGAAAAATAAAATGTGTGACAAACCCAACAAAGAAAAAAGGATATACCAATATCCGTAAAAAACTATGATAAATAACATAGAGATAGGGGAAAGTGAATAGAAAATAGAGAAATAAAAGGAAGGAAGGTAGAATTACTAACTTGCTGTATCCAGAAAGATGAAAAAAGGAGAAAGTAATGACGTACCATATGCAAAAAATAAAAATAATGAGATGCAGTAGAGACAAAAGCGAAGAGACGTGAAAAGGAGAAGGGGAAAAAGAATAGGAAAAGGAGACAGAAGAGAGAATAAAAGGGGGAGCATAGTCCCCCGAAGAGAGATAACAGAGAAAAGATGACGAAAAGCCAAGAGGCTTTAGTCATGGTGGTCAAAAACAGGAAGAACATTAATGAGGGAGGAGGGGGCAGAGAACAAGACAGCCACTCCAAAATAGGGTGAGACACCGAGAAGGGACAAAGTTTACAAATGAAAAAGAAGAAAGAAGAGAAGAGAGACAGGAAATGAATGGTAAACATACTGAACAAAATGGAAGGGAACTTATCAGACAATGGGAAGACAATGAACGGAATAACTCATACGTAACTAAACATAAGGAGAACAGGAGTATGGACATCAGCTTCAGGAATTGCACATAGAAGACCTAAGATACGGGGAAGAGAACAGACTTTAAAACAATTAAGATTTGCTCAATTCCATAGCTTCCCCTTTGTGTATGGATGAATTTCCGAAGATCAGCCGGATCGTCAAAAGAATAAGTTCTGTCCTTAAAAGTCACTTTGAAAAAGCACAGGTGTATAAGACCATAGCGGACATTCATGGATCTCAAAGATGGTCTGCGGTCGAGAAATTCTTTACGCCGGGTAGCAGTTGGCTTGGAAACATCTTGACTGAAAAAGACTTTGTGACCGGACCAAAGCATTTGCTTGTGTTGCTTGGCGGCATTAAGGATTGCCATGAGGTCTGAGTACAGAAGGAAATAAGCAATTATGCCTCTTGGTTTAGATGAGGAAGATGCATTTTGTGGACCCAACCTGTGCGCCCTTTGAATGTTAGGATCCAGAGATTTCGGAAGACCCACAATCTGCAGAACTCGAGTATTCAAAAAGGAGATCATGTTCGAGCCTTCAGAACCTTACGGAATTCCATAAATGCTTAGTTTATTGCAACTGTTATGATTTTCTAAATCCTCTGTGGATTTTTTAAGTTGGATTACTTCTTTAGTAAGGATATCGACTCTGGCAACAACGTCCTGCGCATCGCTATTTTTTTGCTCCACATCCGAAAGTCTTGACTCAAGTCCAGACCATTTCTCTTCAATTCTCTGAAGAGTGGCGGTAGTATCCGACATGAAAGGTCTTATATGGCATAGTTCATCCATTATGTCCTCTAACGTCAGAGGAAGGGGTGATTTTGATGGAGAAGACGGATCTTTTTTGGGGTGTTTGTTGGTTCCTGCAACTGAATCTTTACGACCTCCAGAGGTGGACCCAGTAGCACCAAGGGACTTATTTGAGTGTGTAGAATCCATAGCAAAGTATTGTGAACAACACAACGGAAAGTAGGATCTCGTAAAACCAAAAACTCTAAGGTCACCAGTAGTACAGTCAATTAAAAGTGATGTTATTAAACCACTTGCAAAGCTGACTGGAAAGTGCAAAGAGCTTCAGAGCCTTAATGAGGTAATTCATCCAACTGGCGTGTAGTAATAACTGAACCGTTCTAATGTGCAAATATCAGACAAAGGCCATTGCTTACAGATATTGAAGAAAGAACCAAAAATTGCTCTCATTCATATATGCTGTAGAAGAGCACTGATTTACAAGACTTTGGTTACAAAATGCGCAAAATGGCGGCCACACAGATTGAAGCCCATGAGGAGAAGCAATGGCCGTCAAAACCTACAACAGTTCTATAGATATGCCTCGATGAGCCCACTTCATAATGTGAGGAAAAAAGTTTCAGAAAAAAAAGAGGCCATGAAAGAGAGAAGAGACCTAATATTATCGTTGCACATAACGCAGTGACAAAATGTCTGTCATTAAAAAGTTGCTGTAAATGGCATATGATGAAGTAAGAAAATTAGAAAGTCAAACAAGAATGAAGCAATAACTGATCCATTTAGTGTCCTCTTAGCAAGCCAGGTTGTGGTTTTTGATGAGAAAGGACTAAAAATCCCCCCCAAAAAAAGATAAAAAAGGGTTGCGTTAAGCCATTCCTGTTGAGGAAAAATAACAATAGCAAACTCACAAAATGGCGGTCGCTCGGAGCAGAACACTGAGGTGAGGCAAACACTGAAGCAAAACGAGTGAAAATGACCTCCGATATGCACACAATCTTGCCTCAATGTGCCCCGCTGCTTCGTGCACAAAGAGCCATGCTCAAATGACGGGACATCAACCGCATAATGAGCCTTCCAGCGCCGACTGGAGCTCAATGTCAGAGAGCGATTCAAGGAGCGGCCATCTTGAATCGCCACCACCGCTCGCCTGGGGCAAATGTATTTTGATAATCTTTTGGCTTCATACTGATCCAATGACACAGGTAAACTTTGGGGGCTTTCTGTCATCCACTTTCCCAATTAGGTGTGAGACCAGACAGGCATTCTTCCTCTCCCCCCTTGCTGCTTCTACCAGCCATGGAGCCATTGGCAGCCGCCATCTGTCAATCCACCCAGATAAAGGGTATCTCCACCGCTGCAGGCACTGCAAAAATTCTCCTGCATGTGAACTATATATTACTTATGCTCACAGACCTGGACAGATTTCTACCAGCCCTAATGTCCCTTATTCCATAGTTATCTCTGATATGAGGCTACAGGATCAACTGGGACAAGAGCAAAACCTTACCCATGTCTCTTACCACCCCAAAATCAACTATAATTGGATTTCCATATCAATAGAAAGAGCTCCGGCTCAAGTACTTCGGTATCTTTATCAATCCTGGCCTCTGGAACATGGTCTCTGATAACCTGGACCCTCTCATAGCTAAAACAAATATTGAATACCAGAAATTGACCCATCTTATCTTCTCCCTGTGGGGGAGAACACAAGCTGTTAAAATGGTCATAGCCCCCTCTTTACTTATGTCCTGGGTCTGCTGTCCCTCCCTGTACTTACTGCCATCCTAATGGCCTTAGATAAAGGCATCAGATCATTCATATAGGGAGATATGAGACCCCACTTGTCCTTCTCCAAATTGTTGGCGCAGAAGAAGTGTGGTGGGGCACCCAGTATAGAACATTATTATCAGGCATTACAATTGACACATATGGCACATATAGACTCCGTCTCCAGACCCACCGCTGTGGGTTTGATTGGAATGTGTCATGACTCACAGCAGCCCTGGTCTGGAGATCCTCTATCGACACAAAACACTCACGTCGCTGACTCCTAATCTCAGTGTGCAAATGATGGTATGGATTTGGAACCACACCCATAAAATACAGCACAGCTCTGCCCAATTACATATCACAGCCTTCTCTGGAATATTATGGCTAGTCGAGTGGGCGGCCGCCCGCTATTGTGGAAAGCATGGGAAACGGCGGGGATCCTGACATTACACAATATTACCCATGACGATCAGCTGAAATCCTTTACCTCCCAACAGCTTGCCTGCATCGCAGGCATGGTGCCACATCCAACTACAGCACTGTCTGAATAGTATCCTAGAACCCCGGCCATGGCCTCTCCAATGTATCACTACTTGATGACCTGAGGAACATGCAAAGGGGTGGTGTCAGGACTCTATAACTTGGTAATCCAACACCTTCACTCCCAAGCACTACTAACTCCTCCGCACGCACTGGCAAGACAATATACACATACAAGACACCGAAGATGACTGGAAGGAAGTGGCAGGCAAAGACACGCGAGAGGCCCAAATGAAATTCTGTTTCTTCAAATGATACAAACCTGGTACTGGACTCCTCAGAAATTGGTAGCCTGAGTCTTCCTCCCCCATACCCACTGCTGGAGAGGTGCATAACCAAACTGTGACCATACACACATCATATATGATAGCCTGGCCATCTTACTCCTCTTGGTTCAAATGAGCGACACACTACGCCTTGTACTTGAACTTCACATCCGCTACCACAAACTGTGATTATTCTACACAATTTTGTTGACCTCCCTCGTCTCTCAATACATGCCAGGTGGCTGTTATCAACAACCTTGACCACAGCAAAGCTCTGCATACTGCGCCAAAGGCGTGCGATCCCCTTACCCATACACGATGAATGGTTAACATGAGCTGTATAAGGTAGTGTTCTATAAGAGGATTATCAACCGGATCTAGGACAAGGAAGATACCTATATATGTTAAAACATTTGGTGCCCCTTCCTGAATCTAGGAGTTGGCACGCAATGATACCACACTGCATCACCATGACACGTCATGACGAGCAGCTTCTATTCTTACCCTGTAGCCCACAACATAGAACTGCCTACGACATGCTCCAGAACTCTCGCACCTACCCCCAATCCCCCCTTGTTTCTTTCCTATTGTGGCTACCCGTTCCCGCTCCCTATTGAATTAGAGCCTCAGATGGGAAGGTCAAACCCTCTATTATTAGTCCCTAATTTTTCATATGCACTCCAATAACTTTCATGTGAGAGACATTTCTGATGGACAGTAGACCCTCCCAGGGACCCGTCCGTTTTATTCTCTGACTTCCTCTATACATTAATAACTAAAATCATGTGCATTTCACGATTAGTTGTGGTGGGGGAAAAGCAGGCTTAGAGTTTAAAAAGACCTAAAAAGACACAGAGGATTAATCACAGTATGGGCCAAAGACGTAACTGGAGCCAAACCAATGTTTTGATGTATTATCTGACAGATAACTGGGCCCGTGATCTTAATATGCAGCCAGTATCTATCCCTCCTCAGATGTGGTGCTCTCCGGTCAATGAAGAGCACACTAGACATTGTCGCTTTCTTAACTAGAAGCCGGATTCGGAGGTAGAAGAACAAATGTATTGTGTATGTATATGTTATTCTATAGCACAAACCTAGCCAAAAGACAGCGGAGCGCTGCACATGGTGAAAGGCATGCAAGCAATCAATGAGTGATCGGAGAGGAAGCGGAGTTGTGGATGGTCAAGGCGTTGTGACGCGGTGTTCTTCAAACACCACCTGGAATCAGGGACACCGTTGACCATATATTTGTGGATACCCTCTTGTATCTCAAGACTGATGCAGTTGTGTTTGTCTTCCAGGTGATCTGTTCCAGAAACCAGAGGTCATCGGTGTCAAGTTCCTCTTCTTGGTGGGCGGGTTTGCCGAATCCCCCCTCCTTCAACACGCCGTCCAGCAAGCCTTTGGGGATAAATGTCGAGTCATCATCCCCCATGACGTGGGCCTTACAATCCTCAAAGGCGCCGTCCTCTTTGGTCTGGACCCAGCTGTCATTAAAGTGCGCCGCTCCCCACTCACCTACGGAGTGGGGGTGCTAAACCGCTACGTGGATGGCAAGCACCCACCAGGGAAGCTCCTCCTCAAAGATGGCACGCGCTGGTGCACCGATGTCTTCGACAAGTTCATCACTGCCGACCAATCTGTTGCACTTGGGGAAACAGTCAAGCGCAGCTACACCCCGGCCAAGCCATCCCAGATGGTCATTGTCATCAATATCTACAGCGCCGATCAAGATAGTGCCAACTTTATCACTGACCCTGGGGTGAAGAAGTGTGGCACCTTGCGTCTAGATCTCACCGGGACCGAGAGCGTTTCTGCTCCAAGCCGCAGAGAAATCCAAACGCTGATGCAATTCGGAGACACAGAAATCAAAGCCATGGCTATTGACGTGGCCAGCTCTAAAATTGTCAAGGCCGGCATTGATTTCTTAAGTTACTAATTGCCTAGATCCCTGCCCTCTTGCCTTTCCCACGCATATGCAACTTGTCTTTGCACAAGATCTGATCCAAGTGCAGCCCAACAACAACTCCTGAGGTCCTCGTGGGACAGACTTGGGCTAGTGCTGCCTCCCTGACACCAGCCCTAAATCGGGGTGCTGACGTGGACATGCACTTTGTCTAGAGACTGATTGCAATGAATATTCAACTTCCTGTACTGTAATCAGATAACCTCCAGGGGACCAAAGTAGTGACAATGACTTTCCTGTGTCGTTCACGTTTCTCACATACTTCTTTCCGCAGTTTAACAGAGTTACAGAGTCACTCATCTGATAAACACAGTATCTTCACACAGGATTCATCTCAGCCTCGTGTGTTACTCTTAAGCCCTGGCTCTAAGAGATAAGCCACAGGGAGCCAAGCGTTATGATGTTCTAGTCCCTGAGGGCCTGTCCTTTTTTAATCGAATGACACCCAGGCGGTCATCAGTGCTCCTGGGGTATTTGGCGAGGCCACTGCAAAGTCGTGAACAGCACTTATGTCCACAGGGTGGGTTTCAGTTCCCTACAGCATTTCCAGTTTTCTACAATGTTATGTAAATGTTTGCCACACTGTGTATGCTATTGTGGATTCAACGCAACTAACAACTGCATACACCACTACAAACTACACATTTAATTTCAACTCGACACATTTCATTATGTATTTGCGACTTTAAACTTGTCCTTGCACTTTTACACTCTTCGTTGTAATTTTACGGGTTTGACTGGAAGTGCATACACTATTTACATTTTGTTTTCCCTGAAACACGGAAATCTTTGATTGCTCCTGATGCCAGGACAGTCTTGTGATCTCAGAGTCAGACCTGGCACAGACCGATTCAGAGGCGCAAGCCAACCGCGGAATGCTCCGATGCCCACCAGACCACCCTGGAGACCAGAACCCACCTGGCTCTGGCACCTGTTTACCCTATGAAGCCCGTCAGGTCTCAGGGCCTCTATTGCTCCTTAATGTCATTTAACGTCGCCAGCCAGGCAGACGTTAGTGCTCCAGCATCCGGGTTACTGGTCTTCCTTATAGAATATCCTTGCCCAGACACGAACGCGGACCAGGGCCTGTTCTTAGTTATCACCAAATGTTTAAAAATAGGTTTCCCCTTAAAGAGACACAGGGCTTTGGAGAGACTGAAAAGTGTATGTGGCTCAAGGTAAGGAAAGGAAAAAAGGCACACAAGGTCGCCATAAAGAATGTATTAATGGTAACAACACATCCTAATGCTATCAAAGGCAAGTAGATCTTAGCAAGAAAGGAGCGAAAATACTCAACATGTACCTTCCCATTTAAGCACTGATTGTACTGCATCTCATGAAATGTCACTGCACTTGCACGTATGTCTCCACACATCGAGATATTTTAGCCTTAGCCGAGCCACTACACCTCTACAGTGGCATAATACCCCTATTTTAACTCTAGCCATTGGAATCATATGATTCTGCAGCTGCGACATTTTCAGAATACGCGTGGGTTTGCCACATTTTCCACATTATCCATCGTCTCCAGCATAATTTTCAGATTTTAACAAAAAAAATAGTTTCTAGCTCCATCGAGTGCTGTGGATGCCCCTTCAGAAAGATTGAGGATCACCTTGCAGTTGCTTATTGATGTATTTGAGTGCTAATCTGTTTTCTTGGTTCACCTCTGGTTTGTAGAGTGACTCTGTAAAAGATTTCCAGACTCTGTGTACTGCTGCCACCTGGCGGCTATTTATGGAACTATTAGTAAGGTGAGCTTAATGTGAGGCCACTGGCAGGGTCTGACGGGGACATAAAATAGGTCCAGGCACCAAATGAAAAGTGGCCCCATTAGTGAATCAGAAAGCTGAAAAAGTAGTCAACATTTGCAAATCAGGGCAATTTTAAACTTGTAAAGACACACTGTATAAGTATTTTTCAAGGTATGGGAGACTGCATGCATGTGCGCTTGCTACAGGGGATGTTTGTTCAATAGTGCTATCAGAGAAATCAACAGTAAAAACGGCCCACAAGTCCATAAGGTAGGCCCACAAAGAGCCAAAAGAACAGCCCATGCACTGATCTATGATACCAGCCCTTCAGGCACTGCCAGATTGCCCTGTAGGCCAGTCCGACTCAGGCCACTGGTGAAGGAAATTCACCAGTGTCTCTTCTGTTGAATTTACCTGCTTGGTCAGGAAAGCAACCATAGCTTTAAAGGACAAAGTGGTAACTGCTTGACACCTGACGAGGATGCTTGTGGAATTCAGTGACCTCGAAGAGTACCCGGTTGTGTTTCCTAAGTAATTTACCGTGAACAGAGTCACCGGTATATAATAGCTGTCTTATGAGCAGGGCTTTAAGGGCATTTCCCCTGAAACCTAGTAAACACGAGCATATGGTGCAAGCAACCCCATAATAAAGTGGTGAATTGTTCGAACTCGACCTTGCCCACAATGGGGTTTTGCTTTCACTTACTTTTATAAAGGCTTTCACTTTCTTCAAGCCTCCACCCTCTAAAAGCTCCACAACTTTGAGCTTGCATTAAAAGTGATGAACACCCACTGGTAGACCCAAAGGCATGCCTGGTCATTCTTGAAGGAATTGCTTTTCTTCTTTAGTTTACTCAACAAATACAATTAGCGGATTAAGGCACAACATGCCCAGTGGTTTCCCCAAGAACACACACTGTTGTTATATCAGTGCTCGAGTCTTCCAATGAGAGGTCCACGTACGTGTACTTTTTGATGAAGCACACTACTAGGTGTGCACACTGATGAAACGTTGCTCAGAATAAAGGTCAGTCTGAGACTTCCAGGACATGGCAGATCAGCACCAGCCAAAAATGTTTTGCAAGTGACAGAAAACTCAGTGACGCCACGTCCTGCCTTCCAAATCCACTCCCAGTGATCACTGCAAAGACAGAAGAGCAGTCCCAATGAAACTGTCAAAGAGAGGGCGATTGTGTCATTTCACCAAAATCACAAGAGCAGTGCAAGTCACTTCACATCCGAGTCCTCTTGAAGACGTCACATGCCGTGACTTCATGTGCCCTTTGTCCAAGATTAATAGTGTAAGATTAAAAAGCCCTCGCATAGGTCCGCTTGTCGAGGTATTCCATTCCACGAGGAGTCTGTCACTTAGCTCCTCTGCAACTGATAAGTATTTTAAGAGCACCTTCTACAAGTGGTGCAGTTACAGCGCCGCCAATCACAGGCCAGGAGAGAACGACCAATCAGTGACGCGGTGCTTTGCCCTTATCTCTGCTAAGCAGTACTGCGTGGACTCGGATACCTGTACGTCAGCAGCATAAAGCAATCTGTCACCATGCAGTACCGGAGCCCCCACACTTACTGTTCTACAACTAACTACTTAACGCAAAGGATGTGATTCTATGATACGTTCATGCTAATCAAGCAGTCAACACGTACTGTCTAGGTCGACACCCCATAGTTGCGATTGAATACTCAGTGACCTATTTTCAAATGAATCTGCAAGATTGCAGGAGTATGAAACACGTCATTGTGTAAACGAGGTCACGCTAGTGTTACGAGCAATTCACTTCTCTTATACGTGACCACACATCTAATGTTATCAATGCCACGCTATCTATGACCACATTATCTGCTTATGTCATTTGAAGAGCAGTGTTTGCCCCTAGCCATGCTAATGCTCCTTTAAGATTATCTATCAATTCAAACAGCAACTGAAAGGGATCCCTGTACCTTTGGATGCTGTTTGACGCCTTCCTAGCCCTGTGTAACTTACTAATATGTAAGACAGGTTTCCAAAGACGAAATAAGTGAAGAGGAACGACTACCAAGAATTCAGCGTTTGCTGTTTATTCATTTATTTATTATAACATTTCACACCAGGTAGGTTAAGCCAATACATGTTTCGCGACTTTCTAATTTATATGTCGCTTCATCAGGGCAATTGGTAATGTGCATAGAGTTTTGAAAAGTGCAGTTTTGACCGGAATCGAGGTGTGACGTTCAAAACAAGAAAATTAGTAGGTAAAGACCTTATTTTTTAGAACGATCTCATGTCAGTTGGTATTAAGATAAATACTCACAGGTTTTGGGTGAGACAGTAATCCCGTATATTATATTTTTAAATTGAGTGTTTATCAAATGTTTTTAAGGAATGAGTAAATCCCAAAGCAAGTTATTACTTTGGTTGAAGGAGCACCGTATTATTGCTGATATTGAAAATTCACTCCGAACCACACCATACACAGGGTAATTTAATTTTAAAAAATGTGCAGCGTGCCCATTGGAGGACAACACATTCTTAATAACCACCATCTCTGAAACTGTTTTTCTGCAGGATTTCAGAAGTATTTAACTGTTCATGTAGGTGATGCAATTTATTGAGAAATACAATTTGATCCACTCCAGGTAGGATTTAGAACTGACTAGGTGATGCAATTTATTGAGAAATACAATTTGATCCACTCCGGGTAGGATTTAGAACTGACAGGGCATATAATTGTGCTGGGTTCCATCTTGCATGGCCTGCAGCATGAATTAGACCAGATAAAGGCCTTCTCCCAGTTCCTCCTTGATCTGCCCGCTTCATTCAAGGTGGCCTGCCATATGATCCTGATAAACTGTTTAACCGGTAATTCCATTAAGTCTGCTGCTTTGGAGAGGTGATCATCTTTTCTTCCACACAAACATTTTAACCACTAACATGAGGAGATCCTTAGTGGTCCACTGCTTTTTCTATTTTTATGTGATCCCGTTGATAAAAATCTTTTGGTTCCTCGTACAATGTTGTCAAAAACACAAAATCTTTGGGTTTGCATATCTACATCAGATAGAGTTTTAAATAGTTTAGGTAAGTGCGTGAAGGCCATCAGTAAATGGATATGCTTTAATAAGTTGAAATTGAATTCAATTAATAGTCGGGAGCAGGGAGTAAGTTCACAACTGCTTCTTTAACCCTTTGTTTCTGAGGCCCCTTAGAACTAGATCCAAGACTACTACAGTCTGTAGTCAGGGGCTTTTGTTTGCCTGGACTTGGACCTGACAAGGGAAGGCCCAAGTGGCATCAGTGATGAGCGCTGGCTACTTCCATCTAAGATCTCTAGGGGCATTATTTCTGTATTAGGCAGAGAGTTAATGTTGTAATTGCCCTCCTACTGTTGCACAGTGATAATGTTTCGCGCCTGCCTTGAAATATAACTATCCCTCAGAAAAAGATACACAACTCTCTGTTCAGTCTGATGATTAGGTGAGATACAATTTCTCATGACTGGCTCTCTTTCCTTGTTAACCCATTGTGCAGAGCATCAATATGAAGGTGCTCTGCAAGACCCATCAGACCAGGAGAGGGACTTCTTCTTCGAAGGCTAATTTCACTTATCACATTCCAGGCAGAACCTTATACCATCTAAAATCCTTCTTTTTAAGGTTGTGTGAATACAGAGTTTTTAGGTGGTAGATCTTTCTCTGCACTGGTTCTTCTTTCTGGAATGCTTTACGCCTCGTCCTAAGAGCTGTTGAGATCAATATTGCATTTGGAAAAGCCCCCCAAAAATAGTTGTTTCCCAGGTAATCCCTCAGGCTGTGACCACTTGCTTTCACTGGACACTCGCATGCGTACACTAAAAAAATTATGTAGCATAATACACGATTTCGCTTACTTATAGTATGCTTCTGTCCAACGTATATCCCAAATTAATACTTCTAGGGGCGCGTTACCTAAGGCTTTGTGGCTGCTAACTGGACACATCTCGTGAGGAACATTTTTATCCAGTCCTGGCTTTTTTCTTTTACTGACACTTTATAGAGTGCCTGAAACTGTAGTGTAGTTTTCTATTACAAATCTGGGAGTACGTGTCCTAGATTGTAAAGTGTTGTTAAATACAAAACATGTTACTGGATAAAAGTTCTTCTGATGACATGGGCCAATTACCTCAGAAAAAAAGTAAATGGAGAAAAGGTTTTCATGCCAGGTTTGGTTTAAATGTGACTTACTCAAATCCTTCAAGTATTTTGTACCATGGAAGTCTTCTAGATGTCCCACAACCTGTAAATTTCCCCGCCCATCTGGAGTAATCTAGGGTCCTGCATCCATTGGGAATGGTCCCTTTTGTAGAATTCATACACAATTGTCACTGTTCCATTAGAGCACATGATCCCACTTCCTTTGTACCTACAGCTCCCTGGCAATCCCTCTCCTCGCTTGGCACCTCAGGCATGGTCTTACCACTTGTATACCTAGCAATTGCTTCAAGCCATTTCTCATCTGGTGCAGACTTGCACCTGCATGGCAAATAAGCAGGTTTTCATAGGCCATTGTGTATGCTAATGTACTTTGGATCTGCCCAAAATATGCAAGCATTAAATTGCATTGACAGTTTTTAGGGACAAAACTGACACGATGCACCTCACAAAATTTCGGCAAACTTTCATCTATGTGTTTTCGGGCACAAACGGGGGTTTGCGTTTTAGTTCTAGAGATGCCTGTGGCCGGTTCTGGTTGACAGTGAACATGGTTGTACTGTGGCGATTACCTTGGTAACAAGAAGACAGTGATTTGCAGGATCTCTGGAAAAAGCCAGCACTTGCATTTGAATGTATTGGTATTATATGGTCCTAGAGTGAAGGGGAGATACGTATTTGGATACATTTGAGAAGTTTAGGGAATCTCAGGACCCTCCGCAGAGCTGGGATGGTCTGATTGTGGGCCAAGGATCACTAGTTTTGACTGAAGTTGTTTCCTTGATAGAGCCAACCAGGAGTGATGACCTTTTCTGTCTTACTCTCTGGCGTTATGTAAATCCAGCTCTGTCTTCAGTGCATGTGTAGACAACATAAATGTCAATCACACTCATTGTTTTCATCTATTTCCTCCGACAATGAATGCCATTGCTAGAAGCCCCTGACATGGTGCCCTTCTCCAGAGAGGCATTTGAGGTACAGGTCAAACAGTGCCTGCTCCCTTAGACAAGTGACCACTGGAAATAGAAATGGGGAGAAGGGTCACGGTGTAAAGACTGAGCTTCTGCTGGTAATGTACTTCCTAGTGACAACCAATAAAAGCATGCGGCTGGTGGGAGACCATCGTGGGATGAGCACAACCTTTGTTTATGCACGGTCCTGCTCAATACTTACTCCCAACCTGTCTTGAAGTAAAGCACACCTGGATAATTCTAGCATACTAGTCAAAGCCCATAAGAAGGATATTCCTCGTGAGGTCTTCATCATTCGCCTATTGAACATGACAAGCTCTTTCCTAATACAATGAAAATTATTGTCACCTCTCTGCACAGTTTTATGATGGGACTCTTAAGTATGATCCTCTCAGTACTGGACTTTACAAATTCCCTCAAAATTGGACCCAGTAATTTAGAAGCTTCATGTTCTCTACAGTAATAACATCAAGCTCATACTCCACTTAAATCCCGTCCCAATCCCACCCTGTGTTTGAACCACTTTTATTATTTTCCACTTACTGCTCACACAGAAGATGATTTGCAGTACTGGTCCAACAATATGGAACTTTGGTCCATGCGCTGCTTCACTAACTGCATTGATGGCCCGCCCGTCTACTCTTGGCCACCCTCTGAGCAGGTGCATGAGCGCAAACTGCAACTTTCCAGTAAAGTAGTAAACTTTATGATGGCAGCTAATGGGGACCTCATAAAGCACCGGTACCTGATTCTTAAGATGCCTTTTCCACCATCCAAACAATGAGTGGACCAAACATATAGTCTCAACTCATCGCCCACACATGATTTTCCACCTATGCAAATTGTGCCCCTTTCTTGATCTGCCGGGACAAGAGTTCAATTTGTCTTCTCTGGGTTAGGGGACCACTATCACACCAAATATGTAATTTGTGTCAAAGTACAGCATCAGTATATTTGCAGAAGAGTTGTACCTCATTTCACCTTGACCTTAGCTAACAGTTGTCTAGAATGTATCGGAGAGGCTTTCAACTTTGTTTATGCAGTTAAAGAAGTGTGATGTCATGAGGATGGTAATGCTCCAGTTAGGCACCCATATGGAATGCAGGATCAGGAAAAAACAGTAAAGTGCAAAGTAGTGTGCAGTGAAGGTGGGGCAGGGTTTGCACCCAGTGTATCGATAAAGAAATTGCTTGTGAGCTTTGCAGAATTCCCTAATAAATGTGAAATACAAAATGCTGGATAAATGACGCACCATTTAGAATGGGCAGTAGAGTCGAATCAGCCACTTCCCGTATGTACTCAACCGGCATTCTCTTCCCTGCTATTGGCTACGCTTCTGCACCCATCGACCGTAACTGTTTGCCACATTTCTGTGTCAACACACCACAGATCTATAAAGATTACTGCCGATCGATAGCATTGATGTATATAACATATTTAAATATTGTACATACTTTTTATTTTTACTCTGTTATCTAAAAATGTCCTTGCTTCCTTCGACTGCGCCTGGCTTGTCCTCTACAGTTATCCCAGATTCAGCCCAAAACATGGAATTCTTCTGAGAATAAAGGAATTGAATGAAACTCTGTGTGTTGAATGCAATGTATATGAATGCAATGTATATTTGTCTGGCCAGTCATACTTTAATGTGTTATGCGCCTCACAGGATATTCTCCATACGCAATAAAAAGGTTTTCAGTTCAGATTTCCAGTAACTGAAATATCGGTTCCCATTTTCTGTCTTTTCCTTGTTTTGTCGTGATAAAGGACATATTCGTTGTCAGAACCCCTATCTCCAAACTGTTTTAAAAACAAAAAATGTTTCCTATTTAGGTTTCACCTGCACAGCGTTTACGCTGTACTTGCGAAATCCCATGTTAAAAAAAAGCTTAAAACAGTCGTAGAGCCTGCCCATTACTTAGCATTAGTTGGTTTTAATGCCACTCTCATTCCTTTGCTTCTTATTGGACAGCACCTCCTGGTGCCACTTTCTCTTCAGTTCTTCTGGTCGTCCATGGCGCAGTTTCCGGTCTGTGGCCAGTGTCCTTCCACTGGCCGCCTACTTGCAAAGGTGCTTTTTTGTTACTTCTAAACTTGCACTCCATAAGAGTGCATGTGTTTTTCAGGCCCTCTCTATCCCTTCCCATCACTTCCTGCCCCACCCGTTCCCCCTTTATCCCGGTCTTGTTCCTTCCCCCTGTCCCTTCTACTCCCTCCCTCTTGGTAGTTGCTTGCTCTATTCCCTCCCAACCCCTCCCACAATCTGGTTGCTTGCCCCCCCCCCTGCTTTCATCCTTGCTTGCCCTTGTCTAGTCTCACACCTCCTGCGTCTTTCTTTTTTGACCCCACATCAGTGAAAAAGCTATGACAGGGCCAGTGCATACTGCGTCACCACACTTTTATAGCTGCTTGCCTTGTTTCTCCCACACCCTTCCACCCCCCTCCAGTGATCTTCTCCCTACTGCTCCCCCTGTCCATCAGTTTTAAAAAAAAGAGAGCTCAGCGACTTGCCGAAGAGGCAGACTTTAATAGTCAGCATTTGTAAAGCCAATAGTTTTCGCCTAGGCAAGATCTATTGGTTTTTCAAATGTTTCTAGAAGTGATGCACCGCAGCGTGGGCTTCTGTGCAACATGGCTTAAAGTAAAGAAAAAAGCACTAAAATGTGGCAAGCGCTGGCCGCCTCATAGCACTCTTATTTTCTTTACTTGCCGTCATG
Organism: Triturus cristatus; assembly: GCF_964204655.1. Classification (NCBI taxonomy): domain Eukaryota; kingdom Metazoa; phylum Chordata; class Amphibia; order Caudata; family Salamandridae; genus Triturus; species Triturus cristatus. The sequence continues at coordinate 116,641,618 of NC_140580.1, forward strand.
TTTAAAAAATATATAAATCCATTAGTTAGAGAGGGTAGAGTTACAGCACACTGTTTTTCTTTAAATCAGGGTAAATTACTCTGTAGAAATACAACCTGTCAAAAGCCTGTTGTACCTTGAGTGTTGTGCGTCACCATTGTGTTATACCCAAGTGGATGAAAGCCTCACCTATTGAGGTTGTGACACATCGTAGTCCATTTTTCTAACGTTCTTATCCAACACTGTTATTGAGGGGTGCCCTGTAGGGCAAATAGCCTTTGCAACGAAGGTTGATCCCCGCATGCCTATGCAACAAAAGCTTTTCCCACGAATGCTCCTTTACCACGCAGGAATTAACAATAAATATGTCTTTCCCACACATTTCTTTACAGTGCATTTCATTGTAAAGGCATGAATGGTAAAGGCATATGTTTTTTTGAGGTTCAATTGTGCGCAAGTTCACAGGGAGCATTTTACTATGTGTATTTCACTGTATATTGTTTTAGTTTGAATATGATGATCTGAAGTACCATTTAATGTGCTTTATGAGTTAGTACATTATGTATTGGGACATGTTCTAAGATTGCGGCTACCTTCAGGGACAGGCAGGGGGATATATTACACTGTCAGTCTGTCTTCACTGTTCAGCATTGGTTATTTGTATATGTTTAGACTGCCGCTCTGTGAGCCTCGCAAACCCTGGGATTTGTTTGTGCTGATATACATATATGGATTATACTTGCCATTAAACTTTTACCATTCATATGTCTCTACCAAGCATGCCTTTACAACGAAATTCTGTTGTACATACATGCGTGGTAAAAGACTTCGTTTTAAAAAGCATGCGCACTAAAGACACATGCGCTGTAATGACGGCGTTATAACACCATGCGTTGTTTTCGCATGTGTTATTCCATCATACAGCCACCCTGCAGTGTATTGCTTGGTAGGGATGGAAAAGTATATTTTTAGCCCATAAATTGACATTGAAATATGTAGTCCTGTTGTGTAGTTCCTATAAACCTATATAGGACCTGTATGTTTAGACAACATATACTGTAGGATTGGAATCAGACTGATTCTGGGCACCCCTACCGGATAGGTCACTCTGTATACCAGCTAGCTCACAGTGCAACAAGAAACTCCTCTTACCAAGGAGAGAATAGTTCTTGGCAACTATCGCACATGACAATCTTGATCCCTCAGGATCGCGGAAACAGTGCACTTTTCGCTCAGTCACTCATGCTCACTTCATCTCAGAGAGATGCACAGAATAAACGGTAGGGAAGTTTCTCAATAAGTATTTATTGAACCAGCATCATTCTAGTGTAAAATAGGTGTGCTGAAGCAACCATTAGACTGTAACAGATATAAATGATTATAAGCACTAACAGAGTAAAAGGATAGTAGATTTCTACCATCGTGCTAAAAAATGAATACAGGCAAGTGTATAAAATGCATGACAGTCGAATGCGTACTCCTACAATGCGTCCCTAACTAGATGTACCTAAGTGTACCTAGCATGTATGTGGGTGTAAAGCCAAGAATCCCTATAGGATAAAGTCAACCCCATTACCTGAAGTGAGAGACTGTGCGACCCCCTCTTGGTCTCAGGATGGACACCCTGCAAGGGATGTCAGACCACTGCGAGCTGGAGTGTCTGCGTGCAGGAGCCTCAGCGCCTCGCGTCCGTGTGTCGGCATGGAAGTCCTTTTCTCCTTTATCTCAGCAAGAGATGATGTATATATACCCAAAGTGGTACCCCCTGGGGATATACCTTGCTGTGTCATGTCGGACTGGGATGACGGAAGGAATGACCCTTATACATAGTTATTATGCAGGAGATGGCCAGCCTGCTGTCCTGCTGTGATTCCAAGAATCCTTATGCATAATGAATGAGGCTTAAGCTTTTCCGAGAAAACTCCATGTCATCTTTGGACATTACCGTAACTAGGTAAAAGGTCAGTACTAAGAACCGTTATGCAGTGTAATGGTAGGGGAGAATATAGGTGAAAGGTTAGGTGATTACCTGAGCCTATATTGGGGTACTTATATTGAACATAACACCCACTCCTCATCCGACTGGACCACATATGAAACATTCTACGTACAGCTAAACATGGTACACAACTATTACTAAGTTCATTAAAAATAGTACTTAAAAAAGTAAAATTTCAAATAAAATTCTAAAAAGAAAAATTGCGCATGCGATAAGTCTGTACTAAATAAGTTTGTAAATATAGTTCGAACACTGAGAGACTGAAAGCCATGCAGTTTAGACAAAGTGTCTTGTTTTAAAATTTCAAATTTAGTTATTCTTGAAAAAAAATTCCTAGCACACGTTAAGCCAAATGTTTGTGTTCTGGCTGGGAGACACAACATCACTGTTGTCTGCAATCGCAGACGATGGTCCCTGCAACAACTCCCAGATTAGGTCAATTGAGCATAGATGTTCCTCCATATTCACCACAGCCGGTGCTGGGGATGCCTGAGTGTCATCCAAGGCGTGAGTAGTTGTTGAGGAGCGGGTATCCTTTCCGACAGGAGCTGGAGCATCCCGTGGCTGTAAGAATGTAGACATCAACATTAGAATATGCTGAGGACACTGCAGAACATGGGCCGTTATTGGGTCCAGTAAAGCATCAACTTCTGGTAGCGCAATTGTTGGAAGAGTTAGACGGAGATCCAACACGCATTCTTGTCTGCAGAACAGGCATCGGAGGACAAGCAGAATACAGTAGATCCAGACTGGTCTAAATGACAGGAACCAAGACTCGCTCAGTTCTTGAAGACGAGGTGCACCCAGATGGATTACCATGTGATCATGGTATCAGCGCTCCAAGAGTGTGCTTTCCATCTCCTTGGTGACCGGGACTTCCATTGCGTAGCAGAAAAAGGATCATCAGGACACCTGTTATTAAAAGCAGGATCAGCGGAAACCCTCCAAAAATGCTTCTGAATACAGAGTGTATAAAGTTGGGAACCACTCAGAGGATTGTCTGAAAGGTGCTTAACAGTCCAGAACCTATGGTCTTAAATAGGTGAACAATACCCGTCGTATCAGACATCTTAAAGATACGTTGTAACATTTCTGTGAAATGGAAAGGTCAGTTTGTTCGTATCAGTGGCTGTAACTCAGCCGAGGACCTTGCAACCTAGTGATCATGTTTCTTGGGCAGAGTTTAAGGGCACGGTTTGCTGTAAAAGCATGGCTTTCATTCTGCTCAGAGTATCTAACCGTATAAAGGAAACATTCAACGAAGGCCATAACGTCTCCTCTCTGATTGTGTAGAAACAATACTTGCATACAGCAAGTAACCCTGGAGCTTACAGTGACAAGAAATGCGATGCCCGGGAACATCCCACAACAACCTTGATCATTCAGCATCAAGTAACTCCCATTTGAAAGTAACTCGAACACCGGTTTAATCACGGCAGCTGGGGAACCTTTCAAGTGACAGGATAAGTTAGCAACTGAACCACTACAGGCCCCGTAAAGCATTATATCCTGGCATATGAGAGATCCACTTAAGGAATTCTCACAGTTGGTACAGCTAAGGAACACTTCCATGTCCCCATTCCTACATCCAAATCTGTATGGTAATTCCCAAGATTCCTTGATGAATTCTCTACCCATCGCTTCATATCTGCCTGCCTTTCATTTTTCTAGGCAATACTGAAACTGGGAACTCGTGACCGGTAGTGTTATATGGCCAAGGATTAACCATTCTGTGGATGGTGACTCTGCCACAGTAAAAGTAATTTGGCCAGTTTTTTAATACGTAGCATTGTATATTTTGCTCCCCTTTGTGCCATTTTTATCTGCTATTCAGTTACATTGAATGCAGAAAGAGTGACGTACTGTTGATGAATCGCTAAGGCACATAACCAGCGCACAATGACTGCAGCATCCAGCTTAATAGCATAACAGAACATAATTGGGATTGTCCCTGTTGTAGCATGGACAAGTCCTGTTCCAGTATATCTATAGCAGAAGATACAATGTTGCCCAGTGAATAAATTCTGGATGTTAATGTAGTCAGACCGTTGTTAACTACTGCTAATGCCTTATCTAGGTTAATCTTATCTATTTCACGAAGTCTCTCCGTAGCTTCTTTTTGAGAGATTTTCCATATTTCATTATAGACAGTGTAATAGAAATGTTTCTGACATGGCTTCTGGGGACCTAGTAAAAGATCCCTTAAATCCACTGCATCTGAGAGTAAGGATAAGTGGTGTTTCACCTGAGATAGTGTCGAGGTTTTTAGCCAATCGAGGCACAACTTCCTAACACTAGATGATGTCACTACCCCCGGATGTTCTCTTTGTACATATCGTGGGTCTGGCCTATGGATACTAAACCCTTCGGTTGTACCCCTGAATCTTGATTGACATCTGTTTGTGTCTGTGGGCCAAACTAACCATCCCTTCCATTTGGGGGTCTGATGTAATATGCTGCATGAAGTCATCTATTGTGTCCCCTCAACGTGATGTAAAATTGATGTTTGAAGGTGTTGGAAACCATGGTGTGTTCAAATCTTTCTTCTTGGCTAGTCCAAGACAGAAAGTCTGTTGCACAGTTTTATTCAGAAATATAATTTGTTGCGGAAGGAGGCACACTCTAAATAGTGCTTCTGTTCCCTGAACTTGCCATTCTTTAAAACCCCAGACTGATTTTATGTCTATAGGGTCCTTCCATAAGTTGAAACCTTTTTCAGACAGTTGGGCAATAAAGGATGCAGAATAAATCTGTTTGGTGTTAGTCAGCATATTTTTTCTGTGCAGTTGTAGGCACAACCTTATAGTAATATGAGGTTGGGTCAGAAGTGTTAAACCCTAAAAAATATGAACATTTAACTTTCGGTGGTGTTGGGCAATGCTCCCTTTGGTGGTATGTGAAAACATTACGTGAGATACTAGATTTGTGTAAAAAGTGATGACCATAATGGTGGTAACAGTACATACTATCAAAGTCAGATGTGTCTTCTAACATTTCATTGCTTGAAAATACAGCAGATTTTTCTAAATCAGACAACATATTATTGACAGTTTCAAAATCCCAATCGTCAGAAAGTGTACTTGAGGTAATGATATCATTTGGAGAAATTTTAAATAAATGTGGAATCTTTAAAAGTTCTGTGGGATCAACTACATCATAATCAACTTTGTCCCAGACTATACCATCAGGAATTGGAACAGCTGTAATGTTCACGAAAAACAAGTCTCTTTGTTCACGATGAGATGATGTATGAGATTTTAGGACCAAGTTCACATTTGATACTGCAGAGCGTTCTGGGAGATATTTTCCATTTATCAGTAAGCAAAAACGGTTACCAGGCAAATCTAGAACAGAACAAACAATATTGCAGATATTATCAAGAGCTGGAGCCAAGGTGATACCAAGTAAGTCTTTTTTTTAAAAGTGTAAAATTCACGCACTTGTTGCTTACGAGAAACTGGAGCTGGCGTTGTCTCAGGTTCACTGGGATCAAGAGAGCAGGTATCAAAATCTATGAAGTAGCCAGATGCAGTTCTATCAATCTTTGGTAGCTCGGCAGGTTTTGTAGAACCTGCAGGTGTCTCTTGTCGAGGCATATTGATGTAGACGTCGGTGTTTGGCCGAATTGATATTGGTCTTTCATCTGTTTCTTGAAGTTCTGTTTCCAGAGGAATGAGTTCTATTTTTAATTGTTAGAAATTCCCTCACTTCGAATTGTTGACTCTTCGAATGTTATAAGTCTTTCTGTCCGTACTTCCTTAATGGTAGCGAGAGGAGGGCGTCGGCTACCAAGGAGCCCACGAGGCCTACTATTCAGTATCGGCCACATAGTGTGGTTTGATCAGATGAATGGAGACTAATCTCTTTACTTTTTTTCCGGCAAGGGGCGGAAGAAGTACTGTTATTGTTCCTTCAACAGCCAGGACAGGAACAGGCTTTCTGTATGATGGCCCGAATTCTTTTTTGTCCTAGATCTTTTCTCTGACCATATCCCCGACTTTTGGGATCCAGACAGGTCTTGCTGTGACTGATTTGACTTCCCCAATGGTGGTGCGCTTGACCTGCACGTTGCTTAGTAGTGCTCGGGATTCATTTAGATCCTGTAAAACAGTCAAACATTTATTGATGTCAAATGGTTTTTCATCTGCCATTGTGCCTTCACAATCTAGAAAAGGGACCCACATTCTCATCCCAAATAGGACCTCATACGGAGTGACACCACCTAGAGAACTTCTTGGCATATTGTTGAGGGCACACTGTACCCCATATAGATGATTGACTCGACTACCACCCAAACCTAATACTCTCGCTGTTAAAGACTGCTTTATGTCCTGGTTTTTCCTCTCCACGACCAAATTTCCTTTGGGATGGTACGGAGAGGAGTACCGCAATGCTACACCCAAACCTTCCATAGCTTCCCTGTAAGTCCGAGAGCTAAACGCGGGGCTACGGTCACAATGTAATGTGCCAACTGCGAATGTCCTTATAAAGACTCGCAAATCTTTAATAACAGTTTGAGCGCCAGCCGAGCGCTGAGGCCATACCCATAGGAATCTAGAGCATGAATCCACTGCCACCAAGATATACTTGTAAGCCCCATCCGATTGTAGAGGGACGAAGTGGTCCAGATAGACACACGGTAGTGGTCTATCGGATGTTAGTAAAGGTGTCTGCGCTTCACTCGCCACGGTGGAACCCTTCATCTGCTGACAGATGTCACATTTTAAGACAAAATTCTTCGTTTGTTTTGTTAAACCAGGCCACCAATAGCGCTGTTTCAATAATGAAACTGTTGCGATAATCCCTGCATGTGCAGAATCTAGACCCTCGTGTGCAGCTAGTATTCAACCCAATCTGCGATCCATGTTTGGTATTACTTTATCTCCCTCTCCTGGAATCTGAGCATGCAGAATGTTGTTTGCATCTAACTTGTAGGAGTACTTGAGTGGAAAACCTTTTGGTAAGGCTGTGCTGTTTTTGCGTGAAGCAACGCCAGCTACCATTATCTGTCCGTTTATTTTCATTTTTGAACGAGTGATAGCAGCTACGGCAGCAATACGTAATGCCCCCTTTGCTGCTTTATCAGCCAATGAATTCCCTTCAACGTGAACGCCATCACGTTTGACTCACTTGGTAGTTCATTTTTTAACTCAGCTACCTGTTCTCATCGCAACTTATGATTAATTGTGCAACATTTAGAGTCTCTAAACCCGTTCTGATCCCAGTAGTGAAGATATTCGTTGTATGACTGGACACCGTAAAATGAATTTCACACTATGAGTGTGGGTAATTCCCGATCCGTATTTATTAGTAGACTGTGTCTTCGTATCGCTGGGATGGAACTTGCCATCCTGCATATGACCTTTTACAATCGCACAAGCGGCGCTGTATTTCTGTTATCTTCCTATGGCCGGCTGAGCAGATCCATCAGTGTAAATAATGTATTTATACTAATCTAGAGGCATTATTTAATTTGGGAGAGGATATTCTTGTTCATATTGCAGGAATGCTTGTGTTTCCAGTCTCGGTTCATATCTGTATTCTACATCCGTTGCAGTGAGAGAATTAGCCTATTTTATCCATCTTGTAAGGCTTTAGCATTAGGAACGCTAGCTTTTGTTGCAGCCTCTAAGGCTGGTACCGGAGTTACGACAATTATTCGTTTCCCCTGAGCCAGTGCTCTTTCTCTTACTACAGTGGTCTAAAGTGCTGTCAGTATTTGTTCTGTAGAAACAAAGCGCATTTCAGCATTTTTGTACAAATGTAAATTGTAAGCTATGGGTACTGTCTTGCCTTCATTGAAGGTTAGTTAAGTATACCCAGATTAACCCCTACAACGCGGATCACTAGATTGTGTATGTGTACACGTGTCTGCAAGTGTATTGAAGCTATAATGTCAGCTTGTAGGGAACGTAGGATATCTGTGTGTTCCTGTGTCCAATCCCTAACTGAGAAATCAAGTCTTATTAAGTCGTAGAAAGGTTTTACTCTTTCTGCGTAATCCAAAATGTATGTTCTGCCAAAGTTTAAAAATCCCAATATGGATTGAAAGTCCTTCAAAGATTTAGGAGGTTGGAGCAGCACACACTTTTCTAAAAAGTTAGCTGCCAGGCTTTTTCCTTCACTCGTAACTCATATCCTAAAAATAGAACAATGAGGTGGGCTATTTTTGATTTTTTTAAAGTTGACTTTGTAGCCCTCAGAGTCAAATCCCAAAATTATGGTGCTCACCCTCGTCAAGTGATCCTCTATCTCAGTGTTACTCATAGTACGGGCTGCCAGCGGCCCGGCGGGCCTTCATTGGCGGCCCGCGGACCTTGCCATGCCATTTCTACATTGCCAGTGAGGCCGACAGTAAACACAGAAGATGACGGCAGCAGCATTCGGTATTAAATACGTATTCACTAGTATGCTGCTGCGGCCATCTTCTGTGTTTACTGCCGGCCTCTGACCTCTGCGACCTCACACATGGCACAGTCGGAAAGCCTCCTAAAAGGCCTTTTAAAAGTCAGCTGTAAGCGTTTTCACAGCTAACTTTTAAAGGGCATTTTAGGCAGCTTCCAGTGTCGTGTTGCCAATGACATTTTCTTCTACGTCCTCTTCTCCCACAGCCTTTACTCTACCCACAGAGACACAGACACACACACACACACAGACACAAACACACAGAGGCACACAGAGACAGACACACAACAGAGACAGAGAGACACACAGACAGAAAGAGAAACACAGACAGACACACACAAAGACAGAGACTGAGAGACACATAGACAGAGACACACACACACAGACACACACACAGACACACACACAGACACACACACACACACAGACAGACAAACAGACACACACACACACACACACACATAAAGAGAGGCAGAGACACACAGAGAGCACAGAGAGACACAGGCACAGAGACAGAACCATAGAGACACACAAACACACAACAAAGACAGAGAGACACACAAACAGAGAGAGAGACACACACACACATAGACAGAGAGACAGAGAGACACATAGACACAGAGAGACACATAGACACAGAGAGACACAGAGACGTACACACAGACATAGAGAGAGCCACACACAGAGACACACACAGACAGACAAACACAGATACACACAGACACAGAGACACACAGAGGCAGAGACAGATGCACAGAGACGCACACACAGAGACAGATGCACACAGAGACAGAGACGCACACACAGAGACACACACACAGAGACGCACACACAGAGACGCACACACAGAGACACACAGACAGAGAGAGACAGAGACACACAGACAGAGACACACAGACTGAGATAGACAAAGACAGATAGACAGACACACACACACAGAGACAGACAGATGTGTGTGTATGTTGTGTCTGGTGGCTCGGTGGACTAATGCATCCGCTGCAGTGGGCCTGTGTTCAACGTCTTGGTCACAGTTTTTGTACTCTAGCCCCTCCCCTCACTGACCCTGACCCCTCAGGTGCGGCCCTTGGCCACAAACCACACAATAAATTTGGCCCCCAAGAGAAAGTTTGTGAGTACCCATGCTCTTAATCATCATCCGTCAGATAAATATCATCTACATAGGACAATGCCTCTTCATCCAAATTCTGAAGTAATTGTTACCCTAGTGCTGAAGAACCCGTGGCTATTCTTATACCCTTGGTGGAGTCGACAAAATTGAACTGTGAGCCTAACACTGAGAATGCTGTTAAGTACCTGCTTTCAGGCGCTATATTTTGGCTGAAAAATCCATTTGAGATATCCAGTATTGTTTTGTATTTTTTCCACACAATGTTCTTCATTAATGCGGCACTATGTGCATTCTGTACTGCAAATGTTTTTGTGCATGTATTTAGATGTCTGTAATCGAAGACTAGACCATATGAATTGTGGGGTTTCATTATTCATTGGAGAGGTGCAAGTTTCAATTACACTCTGGTATTCAAGTTAATCTAAGATCTCCCTGACCTGTTTTTTTGCTTCTTGTTTTATTTGGTATTGTCTCTGTGGAGGTGGACTAGTTTTTACTGGTATTACATGGTGTGGTGATTCAGCATCCTACCCAACATGGTCACAATAAAGTGCTGGTGCAAGGTCTACCGGTCACTCCCGCACGTATGTGTTTTTTAAGTATATTGGAACATAGTCCGAAAAGGATGGTAAAATTACTGTTTCTCCCTTTGGGCAATCCCTAATAATTTCAGGCGACCAATCTTGTTCAGCTAAAAGTATGTAATAGCCAAAAGTCAAGTTAACCCAAAAGAGACCTTTAACTTTACTGGGTTTGTCCCCTTCCATTTGGAGTATTATCTCATGCAACCTATGTGGGACACTTACCCTTGTTTTGGGTGTTTCCACCGTGATATGCTCATTTAACTCCACTGTAACCAGAAATTCTATCAGGTTCTGGCGAGATATTGGTTCTTCTGCTGCGCTGTCTAGCATTGTCAGAGCCCATTCCCCGTTAATGTAGTTGAGTCTTCAGAATTCTGGGCATGTCTAACTTTGAGACCTGCTACTTTCTTCTTTTTAAATTGAGGTTCAGATTGTGGCTTTTCTTCTTTTTTGAGAAGGGTAGCTTGAAGTGCGTGGCGTGTCTCTTGACTTTGTACGCTCTTCTTGTCTGTGTTTTGACGGGCATTTTCTTTCGGAGTTTCTTGGTGAACCCTGAAAGGAACAAGAGGAACGTGTATCAGTATCCTGATACCTGTCAGGTTTTTTAATGTTATCTCTATTCCTGAGATTGTATCTCCTTTCGGATCCACTTCTAGATACAGATCTATTTGATCTAATGTTTTGGTTTTTATTGTTATCCTATTTCTTCTTAGACGAATCAGGTGCTTGCTTGGTTTTATCCTTCTCAGAACCACCCTTAAGTTGAGGTTTTGTTGCTCTAGCTCCCAAACTATCTCTGCCTAATTGAGCATAGGTGTCAGTGATAATTTTAGGTAATTCATGTTCCTGTTGTAAAGGAGTGAAATCCCTCAGGTGTTGGCGTATTGCCACTGCTGCTGCCTCCCCTTTTATATTTGCTAATAGAATGGCTGATACCTGGGCTAAAGTACCTAATAATTTCATCCCTAAGTTCAGAGCAGGTTCTGCTCCATACTCAATTGGTATCCATCTTAATGCGTCTGGGTTTACTGCTAATGCAGGGATACCATGAGTTCTGGTATATATGGCAGCGAAGACTGTACCCCAAGTGGTATAATCCTCTATCTAGGGAGCTATCCCCATTGGCAAGCAGATTGTTACCATTCTGTGTTTTTCTTGAAGACTTGTGTGTGGAAACACTGCCTCTTGCTGTGTTAGTTTCTGAGCTATCCAGAATGTCATATGTTCATGTTTAGTGGGCATTCTACCCATAACTGCGTATAGCGTTTGTGGTGTAATTTTAGTTGTAGAACTCTGAACTTGATTTGTTTTTGTAGTTCTTATTCGCTGAAGTGTGAATGTTCTCATCACAAACTGTCATGTTCATATAGAGTTTTATTATTTCTTTGTGAAGTGTACCCAAGTCTGCTACTGGTATTGTGTCAATGTCTGAATGTGGTGTGTAAGCCGCAAGTGCAGGCCAGGTGGCCCAGTCTCTTCCGAGCAGACCTAGTATTACTTTGTTTCTTGTATGGGGGAATGGCGCCCCCATACAAGAAACCAGTTTATATGCTCCTGGTAGGTGAGCGGAATTTCAATGTCCTCATATGGAGTGTATTCCTCCGGTGTTTCATCTTCAGTGTAAGAATGAAATGTATTTGATTGTGCATCTGCTTTTGGGAATTTAACCCATGACTAGAATGCCTCTGTTCTATATGATTCGTGAGCCTCAATCACGAAAGTTACTGTCCCACCCCTAGCTGTGACTCCGTAGTCTGTTAGCTTTTGAGGAAGGGCATTTCTGCCATATTCTAAAATGTCAATTTCTCCTTCTTCTTCCTGTACTAAAATGCACTGTGCTGGCACAGCGTCGTCTTCTGTCATTATTGAAAAGGAATTTCAAGGAAGAGTTTCAAGGAAACTGAGATAAGGTTTTATGCACAACAGGAACTATTTGTCCTTCAAGTTTGATAAACCTACAGTCAATACATAGGATCTTTTGCCTACTCAGCTGTGGCGGATAATACTCTTCCCACTCCAGACGTCTTTGGGAAAATGTGAGTAGGGGTCTCTGAGAACAGCACGACTGAACTACTCAGATTTGACTATTAAATAAGTTCCAAACCAACGTTGGCGGCGCCATGTCGTGTAGTTCCTATAAACCTATATAGGATCTGCGCGTTTAGACAACATATACTGTAGGATTGAAGTAAGACTAATTCTGGGCACCCCTACCGGATATGTCAGTCTGTATACCAGCTAGCTCACAGTGCCACTAGAAACCCCTCTTACCAAGGAGAGAATAGTTCTTGGCAACTATCGAACATGACAACCCTGATCCCTCAGGATTGTGGAACCTGTGCACTTTTCGCTCAGTCACTCGTGCTCACTTCGTCTCAGTGAGACACAGAGAATAAACGGTGGGGACATTTCTCAATAAGTATTTATTGAACCAGCATTATTCTAGTGTAAAATAGGTGTGCTGAAGCAAACAATGATTATAAGCACTAACAGAGTAAAAGGATGGTAGTTTTGTACCATGAATACAGGCAAGTATATAAAATACATGGCAGTCGAATGCGTACTCCTACGATGTGCCCCTAACTAGTTGTACCTAGCATGTATGTGGGTGTAAAGCCAAGACTCCCTCTGGGATAAAGTCAACCCATTACCTGAAGTGAGAGACTGTGGGACCCCGTTTTTGCTTCGAAATGGACACCCTGCAAGGGATGTCAGACCACTGTGAGCTGGAGTGTCTGTATGCAGGAGCCTCAGCATCTCGCGTCAGTGTGTCGGCATGGAAGTCCTTTTCTCCTCACTCTATGTCAGCAAGAGATGATGTATATATACCCAAAGTGGTACCCCCTGGGGATATACCTTGCTGTGTCATGTCGGACTGGGATGACGGAAGGAATGACCCTTATACATAGTTATTATGCAGGAGATGGTCGGCCTGCTGTGATTCCAAGAATCCTTATGCATAATGAATGAGGCTTAAGTTTTTCGGAGAAAAACCCTTGTCATCTTTGGAAATTACCGTAACTTGGTAAAAGGTCAGTTCTAAGAACCGTTATGCAGTGTAATGGTAGGAGAGAATATAGGGGAAAGGTTAGGTGACCACCTGAGCCTATATTGGGGTACTCAAATGGAACATAACAGTCCCATATTGCACATGGTTTCTGCACATCATGCATCAAGGCGATTATTGGCACTGACTTTGTGTATGGAGGCATAAAAGTGATATGGTACCTCCATGAATTGTATGATGAAGAAGGCAATTTATGCCACCATCTGTTCCTGTGGATTTGCACGTGTGGGAAAAACAAGCCACCCAGTGAAGGTCCACTTTACTCAAAACAACTTTAGGATCTGATGCAAGAACATGACAGCATCCATTGTGGACAACTTTCTAGAAAAAAGGACAAAGCGTATCAGATTTGGAGGACATTGTAAAGGGAGGAGGGAACACACTTCCTGCCATACCAGCACACAATTCACCCAGGGCAACTAAACTGAAACACATCTACAGATACACAGCACTGGCTGCACCAACAACAGTGAATACTAAAGACTTTCAACTAAAGTGGGTGATGTCCTGCACTGCATTTACCACAATGCATCTGGGTGTATTGTGTACTGGTATGCCAGAAATAGATACTTAGAAAAATAGACAATTATGCTCAGGCGAGCCCTCAAACCGCTTAGGTTTAACACGGAGGTGACTTGACACGGTACAACAGGTCTCATAATTCTTTTGTCACTTTTTTATCTCGGGAGAGTAACTTGTGCCGGATTTAAAGAACAAAATGTTAGTCTATGACTCTCCCCTTTCTAAGTAATGGACTCAGGGGCTTTATTATGAGAGTATGTTCACAAAACGCTCCTGCGGCGGACTATAGAGATTGCACCTCAAACTCCAATTCCGGCTAATAAACAAGTCCCGTATACAATACTCCCAGCACTTGCCCCCGTTTAGTGCTGCTGTTGTCCAGATCAAGATACTTTTACCATATAAGAGGTGCACCAGTAAAAAAGTCCACATCCAGTGTAATTTTTCACGATTCTTCTTTATTAATATTCTTCATTAAAACATTAAAATTCAGCCACCGTGTTTCGTACCATACCTTTTTATACCTTCATCAGGGTTCAGATAAGTATAAAATGAAGTACTTCTGGAATTTAATAAACAAATCATATGTCCATAGTAGATTGCAAGTCCGAATGTTTGATGCCATAAGTGAAAGCCGGCATCTTCCGGCCACATACTGGATATCAGAGTAAGTATCGTGCTGAAAATATCCTGCGGCCTGAAGTTCTAAAAAGCTATGGAACTAAACGCGTTGGCTGGATTTTAATGTTTATAATGAAGAATAGGAATAAAGAAAAATCGAGAAAAATTACACTGGATAGGGACTTTTTTCCTGGTGCACCTCCCCAGTGCTTAATTTTCAAAAGGAAAAGTGCCAGGGCTCTCGTCGGGAGGCCACTGCAGCTTCCACCTCACATAACCCATGCCAGTGCTGCCAATGACAGTACATACACAGCTACTAACCTTCACACTCCTACAAGTGTGACAAGTCAGACTATTCCAGGCCCCCAAAGCCAGAAGAATGGCTTGGGAGGCAGGTGCTAGTCATTATTAATGTAAATTGAACAAATAAACCACTGTTTTTGTGTTCAATACGAAATTAGCAGGACAGCGCTACCATGTGGCAGACTGTTGTGAGAAGTTGGCCTGGTATATTCTGTCCACTAGTTATAGTGGTCACCCTGTACCAGTCCAAACAACTCCGTATTGGTTATAGGGTAAAGACAACCTTTATTGAAAGCTATCCTAGTGGTAGCTATGGAGAGCAGCCTTCAGGCTAAGTCTTGAAGGAATGTAAAGCTGCTTGTTTTACCAGTCTATAATCTCTTGAGTGCCTAAATGAAAGACAACCACACCAGGTATATATATAAAATATATGTATTTATTTCTAAACACACCCTCCTAGACTCTTTATGAGACTAGAGGTCAAAACACATAAGTTACGCTTCAAATATGACAGTAATAAGCACAAATACACGTCAGGCCCTAGGGGTGAGCCAAACCATATACTAAAATAGAGGTATAAGAACCACGACTGAACTAGACACAAGGCCTAGAGCCTGTAGAATCGCTGGGACCCCAAGGAACCACCCAAGGTAGTGACACAGGGGACCCATGGGGGCTGTGTGCAGTGTGAGAACACAGCCGCGAGCTCCCGTTCGCTTCTATGGGGAAAGTCGCGGTTAGATTTTTAAAGATTAGGGACACTTAGAAATGAGTCAGGACCAAACCCTTTGGGACTTAGGAAGTCCTAGGGTCAACAGCCACGGAAGCACCGGAGTACTCGTGTTACCTCACCCAGGGAAGCCGGGTGCATAGGTGTCAAATGGTGTCGGGTCACGTCGTCGATTTCAATGGGAGCTGGCAAAGAAGTGCTGCTGCCGAGAAGATGCGAAGTGTCCGAAGAGATCCACGCCTGGATCAGAGTTGAGAAGAACCTGAAAGCAGAGGGGACAGAGTCTGTGTCACTAGCCAGTGACCAGGAAGTCGATACGCAGATGCCCACCGATGTTGGGTGATTTCAGGTGAAGAAGGTGAAGCTTGACTCTTCAGCCATGAGGACCAGGAGGCATCGAGGACAGCCAGGAGGTGGATTTGAGCTGTCCCATGAAGGATGTCGAGTGCTGCAGTGTTGGTGCCCGGATTGGACACAACAAGCCTTGGCAACAGCAACCCATGCAGAAAAAAATGAAATGCCCTGGTGCAGACCAGCAAGGTCTGAGGGACTCAGCACTTGGTTGGGAGTCAGGGCACGTCTGGAGCAACCAGGACAGCCCAAGGAAATTCTAAGTTACCCCCTCAGGGACCCGCCAGTCAATGGATCAGGGATTGCGAAGGGACTTCAAGAGGAAACACAAAATGGCAGCCCACGGATCACTCGGGGTGACTAGGCCAACAATCATCGGTGGATCTTCTGCTTGAGATAGGGGCTACAAGTAACCTCAAGCATGACTTCAAGAGACGCCGAGAAGTCAATGCACTTGCAAAAGTGCACGGTGACCAGGAGTTCCAGTTTCACGTTACTCACGAGGGCTGCGGGTCTCAGCTTTGCTGGGGACTCGGGTCGGCCTGTGAGATGTCTGAAAATCCTCTTCCTAGGTTTCAGATACTTTGGAGTCAGGCGAGAGCTTCGGAAATGCAGACTGGCAAATTGCTTTGTTGATGCCTGCCAAGCAGGGGAGTCAATTCAATTCAATCAGCTTTATTCGGCAATTAAGACATAAAAGCACAATACAAACATTTATTTACAATTATATAAATTACCTAAAAAAAGGATAAAATTCCAATTAAATTTTCCAATGTCCGTCAAGCTAATTCATGCTTTAAGAAAAAACAGTTAAAAAAGAGCACCACAATCATAAAATTCGAACCAGCTCATATCAGCTTAAATTGCACAGGGAATAACATAATATAACATTGTGGGCACCCTGATTTCCTACTTATGATAATAACAGCAGCGGGTAATGTTAACAGGATGTTAAGTTATTTATGGGTCAGAAATTAACATTAAGTTTCAAAGCTTTTAACCTTATGCCCCAGGCCCATCCTATAAACTTAGCTACGGCTACACAGATCGGAGGTGCAGGGTCGGTGCATAAAATGCGAAGGGCAATAGCATATCTTTTAATGCCCATCAGCTTGCAAATTGGTTTTATCCATTTTTCCCTCGGAATTGCATACAATGGGCAGAAGAATAGTACATGACCTATATTTTCGCATTCGTCTACGCATCTAAAGCACCTATCCTTGTTAGTACCTGCTCCCCCCCATCTAGAGGTGAAGTCTGCAACGGGTAGTGTACCCACCCGCAATTGAAAGTATAGTTTGCGGTCAGTGGTTTTTTTCAATGATGTCCCAGAACTTCTCTTTGAGGGGTTGGAATTTGAACTCTAGGAAGCGGGACGTTAATTGAGAGGAAAGGCCTTGGGCAATTTCTAGTTTATAAACCCATTCCCAGTACATCATTTTCAGCTTTTCTTTGGAAGGAAAAGCTGCACTTGTCGGATTTTTCCAGAGTTCAATCAGGCCTAAACTGCCTAATATGGATTTGATCTCAAGCAGCCAGGATATTTTTTGGGACTTATCGGATTCAATTATATCCACAAAACCGCTCCTATAGTGCAAGAGTTCATCAGTGCACCAGAGTCTACGCCAACAGCAGGGGAGTCACTCCTTGACCCCAAGGGAGATTTCTTCAGTCCTCTAGTCTTTAGTAGAGCGCTGAAGTTCCAGGATTCAGCTTAAGAGTTTCGTCCAGGGATATCTAAAGTTCTGGTTACAGAGGTCCTGTACTTATACCTAAGGAAGGGGTTGGACTAGCTCTAGGGACCCACCTATGGGAGGGTTTGGAAAGAGGGGTGGTTACACCCATTTACTTTGTCCAGTTTCGCACCAGATCAGAGCCTGGAAGCCCCTGAACCGGTTTGAGCTGAATATGCACAGGGACACCAAATGTGTCCCCAGTGCAGGACTTCAAAGCACTCAGAGAGTGCTCCCACCCATCCCCAATACACATAATCCTGTCTGGGAGGTGGTTACACCTCCCTGTGACAGGAAACCTATTGTCCAGGCCTCCCCTGCCGGAGTTTCGCTCAGCAGCAGGAGGCCAGGTCTGTGCCTGTGGCTGCAGCATCCATTTTGTGATGCCAGGGCTCTATTGGATTTCTACCGGGTGACCCAGTACTGCCATGTCTCTCCCTCTAGGAGGGTGGGATCATATCCTCACATCAAGAACTGGTGTGGGGGTATGATTCCAAGGTGTTTGACACCAAACATGACATGTTTCTGTTCAGCCAGTCCAAAGTTAGCATTAACCGTTTAAGATATAATGCACTTAAGAGTATATGGTCAGGCTGCACCACTGACAACACCGGAGAAGAGATTCCAAAGGCTGCAGAGGGGCTCAGCTCATGCCTGGGCACCCCCTCACAAATAACCAAGCACTCTGCCTTCAGGATTGTTAAGGCCTGCCATAGGAGTGACTGATAGGTTTGTATGTGCAGTGATAGGTGAGGTATAGTGAACCTATACCTCAGTAAGGGGTGCATGCACCACCTTAACCAGGCTGCAGTAGAAGACCTGTGGTGTCATTTTGGGTGGTTTTCCAGGGGTGGCATAATCCATGCTTCAGCCCCTGGTAGGCCTCTGCCCTGGGTACATAGTATACCATATACTAGGGACCCACTAGGGTGCCTCAGGATCCAATCTGTGATGTACCTAAAGTACAGGGAATCAATTTATAAGAGAAAGAAGTTAGGCTGGGGACCTGAATAGCAGGTTCCCAGCCAAACTAAGTCAAAAACCATCAAAACACCAGGAAAAAAGTGGGGGCAACCATGCAGTCATATTCCACCTTCCTACAACTGTCATAGCCCGGTGCTGACAATAAGTTGCTGTTGCGGAGCACCGGCTCAAATTAAGCACTACATCTCCCTATAGGGAAAAAGTAGCTTAATTATGA
The DNA here is from genome assembly GCF_964204655.1 of Triturus cristatus. Lineage (NCBI taxonomy): Eukaryota > Metazoa > Chordata > Amphibia > Caudata > Salamandridae > Triturus > Triturus cristatus. The sequence goes on from NC_140580.1 coordinate 116,660,242, forward strand.
GAGGCTTGCGCCACCGGAACATCTTTTTCTTTTGATGTTCTAGCAGCGCAAGCATTTCAATCATATCTTTGATGCAACGCAAAGCCACTCTGCGTGGCTTTGCATGGCCTCATAGAGATGGAGTAAGACAAAACAGCGCAAGTCACTGCCTTACCTTACTCTACGTCAAGTAGACATTCGTGGGCATTGCAACAGGTTTTCCCATGCAGCACCCAGGGATTTAGATGCTGCCCCAGATTGACTAAATCCCGTAAACCTGGGGCAACGCCAAAACCTTTTGCCTCCCCAGAGCAGGTGTAACGTGGAGAACTATTTTTTAGTTCTTCTTGTTTTTTCCTCTTTCCATGTGTGCTTCATTCTGCAACATATATAGAAAGAGGAAAACGCCTCTCGAGATTGTTTTTGGGCAGGAAGCTCCCCTTTTCTGCACAAAAACAATCCTGATTACAATAGAGGCACCCTTGCACCATGGTGCAAGGGTGCCTACATTGGCGATAGGCAGCAAATTACGCACCAGCACAGGGAGAAAGGACAGAAATGCACCGTATTTCATAACTACGGTCAGGGAGTCGCAACTAGAGCCAAATTTCGGGGGGAGGGGAGCTAATAATTCCAGCAATGTAGAGCCACATTTTGGGTGGGGTGGCGGGGGGACGGGGGGGCTAATACTTCCAGCAATGTGTCCTTGTATAATGTAACTGGTGCTCATACAAAAGTGCCCCAATACCTTCCGGTGGAGTTCGTGCTGTATAAAACTGCATAAAAAACAAAGCCTAAGGTTACTTTCCATGAAATGCATTCTCACACTGGCAGCAAAAGTAATTTGCAACTTTAAGGAATAGGCAGAGTGGTGATACAGGGGCTCTAGGAACGGGTGAAAAAACAACAAAGCCTTGTTATCAAGAAAATGTTCATTTAAAGACCTGTGAAATATCAAGACCAGCCAGCCCACAGCAGCTCAACCACTATCTGTGTGTGTGTCCAGGAAGCTGTCTCAGCCCGGGCTGAAACACATGACACTGGGGGCAGGGGGATGCTGAGGCCCTTCGAGCCCTATGGGCATTGCGCGCCTGACTACGGTGCATTCCTTCCCTTCCACATTGGCGTAGGGCAGTGCAGCAAAAAGATTTGCGGACGCTGCTCTAAGCCAATTCATCAAAAATGAGACCCTCACTTTCAACTCTTTTTGAACAAATAACCTCCCTCCAACCCAAGAGTGATCTACCCAAACACTTATTGTCACTTGCTCTTATTCTTACCAGAATAAAACTGTTTCACGAGGATCCCGTCAGTCTTAATGAAGATCTCTTCTAAACAATATATGGTCACTGGAGAGAGAATTTGAAATGTATTGCCACTGAATTGGCTCTGACTCCCACTCACTTCTGCCTTCACTGCTTTCTCTGAGGGCTAATTAATCTTTGGATGGGCAGGCAAGGCGCAGCACATTTAAAATGTCAAAGGAGCCATGACCAGCGCGGAAATAAGGGGTTCCTCTTCTCCTCAACGCAGCAGGCCTAATTTGCGGCCATTGTACCCGGGAGTCCTATTGTACAGCATCCAGACCTTGCCTGAGCAGATACACCTACACTGGAATTTATTGTTTCAGTGCCAGGATACCTTCGTGGGTGACAGTGCACTTTAAAAATATACATAAGATTGTAGCTCAGCTTTGAAAGTGCAGTGTTATTGCCTATCGCAGTGTTATTCCCTATTGAAGGCGGCAGTGTAGTTATCACACCTTACTTTTGCTTCCCCGCCTTATGTAGCTGAGTGGGCTGAGCCGCCTTTCTTTTCTCCAGTTTCCCTCTTTAATCATGTTGAAAGTGCGGGTGCAGTGCTGGTGCGGCAAAGGTAAGCCCGTCTGAGCCTATCAGCATCCCGGAAGCGTCCAGTGCCAGCCATTATGCTTATTTTACAAAGAAAGTAAGGATAGGCATTACTAATTCCAAAGTATTTATTTGCCCTTAACACTTCAATTTGGTGCCCCTTGTAACCTGATGATATGGTTCTATGTTTATCCACTGTGGCCTTGTTTTGGAGTCTAATCTTCTTACTATAAAGAGGGATCTCCGTTGCTCTCTTGCCACTCCGAAAGGCAAAGGACCAATAAAAGCCTTTCTTATTAATGTTTGCTCCCTTCAGAAGCATGCATATTTGTATATGCACTTCTCTCGAATGATCAATGATACTTGCCTTTCGGTCTCTTCTAATCCAGTGATCGAAATGGCCATTCCTTCTGGTTATAAGATGCAGAATCTAGACCAAGCTACTGAAGAGGGGGAGGCATTGCTATCCTTTACCAAGACGCCTACCCTTGCTCCTCCTTTTCAGCTACTGAACTATTGGAAGCTGTGACACTGGGCTTCAGTCTCTCGCTGAACACCCAACAGTCGGTAGGGGACCTTCTGATCTAGACCTCCTGGTCCGGCTGGTCCCCTTTTAAATTCTCCTAATGAGCCAATCTCTCACGTTCTGCACGCTTCTCTCATTGTATCATACTAGGGGACTTCAATATCCATTGGGACTGCCCGTTCCACAAAGACACGATCACGCTTAAGGGCATTATGTCCCCGATGGGTCTCTCTCAATTTGTTAAGATTCGGGAAGTCATATAATTGATTAAGTCTTTTCTAATCATAGTATGACTGTGCCCGACCCAATTCCTCTGGTATGGACCGACCATTATTGGATTCAGTTTAATTGGCTTACCTCTTCCTCAGGGCAACTTAGATGACAATTCTGCATCTGGCCAAATTAGACCTTTTTCTATGATTACCCAAAACAGTCTGCTGTGTGCCCTGGAGAATTCCAGGCCTAACCTCTTGGGGTCTATTGAATCTGAAGCTCAGGAAGTTGGAAACTGGTTGCGCCCCTCAGTGAAAAAACTAGCTCCCCTCCCATGTCAGGTGCCAAGCAGAAACATCATTTCTAGTCCTTGGTTTGCTGCCGCCCTGAAACAATATCTATATGACTCCTCTTTCTGACTTGGTCGAGTCTTTTGGGGCCAAGATAATCTACGCTGACAACACTCAGATTGCCTTTTCCTTTGGAAAAGGGGAGTCAATAGAGCAGGTTGCTATCCAACCCTGTCTCTCTGCTGTCTTTCGCTGGATGAACTTCAACCAACTCAAGTGCAATACCAAAAAGACAGAGGTTCTCAGTGTTGAACACAATTTTATCCTTAACCTGGAAGTTCACTGGCTGTAAAGGGGTTTCCAATGTTCAAGTTGAAACTGTAAAAAACTTCGGGGTCAAACTTGACAAACACGTTTTACCACAACCATATTAACACAGTGGTAGGCACGTGCTTGGCATCTTGCGTGTGGTAAAGACACTTTTGCACTTCCTCTCAGTGGTATTGGCCTATGCCAATGCTTTATATGCATTGGCAAATACAAACTGTCCAGAATAAGGCTCCCCGGCTTCTCTCAGTCTCCCTAGATGACATCCCACATCTGCGAAATTTGCATTGCCTTCCCATGAATAAGCAGATTTTACTTAAAAGCCTTCTCTTGATGCATGTAGCGCTACATCATTCTGGGCCTGGCTACTTGTCCTCCCGGATTGTCCACCATAACACTCAGAGAAACCTGCGTTCCACAAATAACTTCCTGGCCACGGTTTAAAGGGTCTGTCTCCATAAAGCTGGAGGGTGGTCCTTCTCCCTTCTGGGGCTGGTGGGCTGGAACAGCCTCTCCTTAGAACTTCTCGAAATGGAGGATGAAGGATCTTTTAGGAAAACACTTGAAACCTGTTTTTTCCCTCAGTAGCCTATAATGCTTTTTTTTTTGTTCCCCTTACATACTGCATAGCGCCGGGACACCCTTTTGAGTAGCCATGCGCTAAACAGATCCCTAATCATTATCATTTTCATCATCATCATCTGTTTTTGAACCATGACTGCAGAAAGAATCTGGCTTTGCCAAAGCCAGAACTGATGAAGAGGGAGTCTGGATATTTGTGGGCAGGGCGGAGGCTTCATGTATCAAGCAGGTCCTGTGCTGCAGTGGTGACATTTACTCCAGGAACCTGTTATTTCAATACCATAGTACCTCCTAATATTCTCTCTTTCAGGAAAGCTTTAAAAGTCCATCAGTTTAAGTTTTATCTTGGCACCACAAATGCAGTTGCAGAAACCAGTAATTAATCTTCCATGTCCCTCCACAACACTTTCATTGCCTCTTTGGTCCAATGCAAGGGATTCCCCATCCACCCCTTTCCTTCTCTCCCTCACTCCACTCTCCACCTACTTCAGCTTTCTCCAGCTCCCCAGACATGCCCTTATGTTGTTTGATTTTGTTTGTAGTATGTATTTTTCTTGCTGGACGTAAAGCCTGCTCAAACCTAAGCTGCAGTGGCAGTATAAAACAAGCATTTGCAATGCAATAGGTCTCGCATTTATAAGAGTTTGAGCTATTGGCATTGTAAAATTACAATGCCTTTTATGTTTTGGTTTTAAAACAAATAAAAGGCATTGTAATTTACAATGTCAGTAGCATAAACTCGCATAAAAGCAGTGTGTGGAGTGCAACAGTGTGAGGCGTGCAGCAGTGTGAGGCGTGCAGCAGTGTGCGGCATGCAGCAGTGTGTGGCGTGCAGCAGTGTGTGGCATGCAGCAGTGTGTGGCGTGCAGCTGTGTGCGGCGTGCAGCAGTGTGCGGCGTGCAGCAGTGTGCGGCGTGCAGCAGTGTGAGGCATGCAGCACTGTGTGGCGTGCAGCGGCGTGCAGCAGTGTGCGGCATGCAGCAGTGTGCGGCGTGCAGCAGTGTGCAGCGTGCAGCAGTGTGCGGCGTGCAGCAGTGTGCGGCGTGCAGCAGTGTCGTGCAACATGCAGCAGTGAGTAATGCAGCAGTGTGTGGCGTGCAGCTGTGTGCGTCATGCAGCAGAGTGTGGCGTGCAGCAGTGTTTCGTGTAGCATTGTGTGGCGTGCAGCAGTGTGTGGCATGCAGCAGTATGGGGCGTGCAGCAGTGTGGGGCGTGCAGCAGTGTGGGGCGTGCAGCGGCATGCAGCAGTGTGTGGCGTGCAGCAGTGTGTGGTGTGCAGCAGTGTGAGGCATGCAGCAGTGTGAGGCGTGCAGCAGTGTGAGGCGTGCAGCAGTGTGAGACGTGCAGCAGTGTTTCGTGTAGCAGTGTGAGGCATGCAGCAGTGAGCGGCGTGCAGCAGTGAGCGGCATGCAGCAGTGAGCGGCGTGCAGCAGTGTGCGGTATGCAGCAGTGTGCAATGCAGCAGTGTGTAATGCAGCAGTGTGCGCAGCAGTGTGTGGCGTGCGGTAGTGTGCGGCATGCAGCAGTGTGTGGCGTGCAGCAGTGTGCGGCATGCAGCAGTGTGTGGCGTGCAGCAGTGTTTTGTGTAGCAGTGTGAGGCATGCACTGCACTGCTGCACGCCGCACACTGCTGCATGCCGCTGCACGCCACAGTGTGCTGCGTGCAGCAGTGTCATGCAGCATGCAGCAGTGAGTAATGCAGCAGTGTGCAGCAGTGTGTGGCATGCAGCAGTGTGCGGCGTGCAGCAGTGTGTGCTGTACAGCAGTGTGTGGCGTCCAGCAGTGTTTCGTGTAGCATTGTGCGGCGTGCAGCAGTGTGTGGCGTGCAGCAGTGTGTGGCGTGCAGCAGTGTGTGGCGTGCAGCAGTGTGCGGCGTGCAGCAGTGTGCGGCGTGCAGCGGCGTGCAGCAGTGGCGTGCAGCAGTGTGTGGCATGCAGCAGTGTGTGGCGTGCAGCAGTGTGTGGCGTGCAGCAGTGTGTGGCGTGCAGCAGTGTGAGGCGTGCAGCAGTGTTTCGTGTAGCAGTGTGAGGCGTGCAGCAGTGTGCGGCGTGCAGCAGTGTGCGGCGTGCAGCAGTGTGTAATGCAGCAGTGTGTAATGCAGCAGTGTGCACAGCAGTGTGTGGCGTGCGGTAGTGTGCAGCGTGCAGCAGTGTGAGGCATGCAGCAGTGTGTGGCATGCAGCAGTGTGCGGCGTGCAGCAGTGTGTGGCATGCAGCATGGTTTCGTGTAGCAGTGTAAGGCATGCAGCACTGTGTGGCGTGCAGCGGCGTGCAGCAGTGTGCGGCGTGCAGCAGTGTGCTGCGTGCAGCAGTGTCGTGCAGCATGCAGCAGTGAGTAATGCAGCAGTGTGCAGCAGTGTGTGGCGTGCAGCAGTGTGCGGCGTGCAGCAGTGTGTGCCATGCAGCAGTGTGCGGCATGCAGCAGTGTGCGGCATGCAGCAGTGTGCGGCATGCAGCAGTGTGCGGCGTGCAGCAGTGTGTGGCGTGCAGCAGCGTGCAGCAGTGTGTGGCGTGCAGCAGTGTGTGGTGTGCAGCAGTGTGCGGCGTGCAGCTGTGTGTGGCGTGCAACAGTGTGTGGCGTGCAGCAGTGTTTCGTGTAGCAGTGTGTGGCGTGCAGCAGTGTGTGGCGTGCAGCAGTGTGTGGCGTGCAGCAGTGTGTTTCGTGTAGCAGTGTGCGGCGTGCATCAGTGTGCGGCGTGCATCAGTGTGCGGCGTGCAGCAGTGTGTGGCGTGCAGCAGTGTGTGGCATGCAGCGGCATGCAGCAGTGTGTGGCATGCAGCAGTGTGTGGCATGCAGCAGTGTGTGGCGTGTAGCAGTGTGCGGCGTGCAGCAGTGTGCGGCGTGCAGCAGTGTGTGGCGTGCAGCAGTGTGAGGTGTGCAGCAGTGTGCAGCGTGCAGCATTGTGTGGCGTGCAGCAGTGTGTGGCGTGCAGCAGTGTGTGGCGTGCAGCAGTGTGAGGCGTGCAGCAGTGTTTCGTGTAGCAGTGTGCGGCGTGCAGCAGTGTGCGGCGTGCAGCAGTGTGTAATGCAGCAGTGTGTAATGCAGCAGTGTGCGCAGCAGTGTGTGGCGTGCGCTGGTGTGCGGCCTGCAGCTGTGTGCGGCGTGCAGCAGTGTGCGGCGTGCAACAGTGTGTGGCAGGGTTTGTAAACAACAAGAAAAGCGGACAGCAAAGGAAGGGTGGGAGGGAACGAGCATATGGGGTGTGAGTTATAACGAAAGTTAATTGTTGTAAGAGGGGATGCAGGAAGTGAGGCTGAGCGCGCGCTGGCGAAAGCAGTCTGCTGCTTTCATGTCCGATGCCAGATGCCAGCTTCGCGCTTGAATGCCTCACATGCACTGGCCATAAACCGCATTCCTAAGGTCTTGTGCCCCTTACTAAATCTCTCTTAATGCGTGAGGCAGCGCACGCGCAGGAAGTAGCTGGTGGCAAGTGGAATGCGCGTGGTTGTGCGCGTAACCGCCACCCGATCAGCCTGGGAAGCCTTTGGGAGCATTTTCAGAAGCCCCTACATAAGTCTCGCTGTGCGATCGCTTACGCGATAGCCAGGCGAGACCTAAAAATTATGTAAACAAAAATAGAAATATATTAGTACTAACACATCTCAGGAAGGCTGTTGTACCTTTACCAGAACAAGACAAGAACTTCTTAATAAACCTGTTATACTATTCACATAAGGCACCACATATGTTGTGGAGGAAACTGGAGAAGTTGTCAGAGAGGTCTTGCGGAGGAGTGATGGAGCTGGTGGTGGCTAAGGGGTTGGAGAATTCTTTTACAATGTTAAAGAGCTCTTTTCTTTGCAGAGTCGTTTGGAGGTTCTAAGGTCTTCGGTGTACCAGCTGGTTCATGTGTTGTTTCTTGAGTGTCTGGCGTTCTTCTGGGGGCTAGGCTGTATGTGCTGGTAGGGATCCAGTAGTCGAAGGCTTTGATGGTGCAATGCAAGTTGATGATGAGGTTTGGTTGGTTGGCAGTGAGGGTGTTGGTTCTATCTGTGTTCTTTATCTTGTTCCAGCAATGTCTGAGGTTATAGGTTGCCTTGGCAGAGCGGGATTGGGGTGCATCGATAAAGAAGTGGATGATAGAGTGGTCTGTCCAGGTGAGAGGAGTGAGGTGGCTGAATGTGACCTTGTTGCTGACTGTGGAAATGGGGTCGAGAGGGTGTTCCATATTGTGGGTGGGGCCTTGGACGATCCAGATGAGTCCTAAGATCTCGAGGCTCTTGAGTAGATCTGAGGAGTGGTGCTCATTTTGGTCGTCAAAATGGAAATTGAGGTTACAGATTAAGATTAAATTGTTCGAGCTAATGGTGACTGGGACGATAAAGTCTGTGAGGAGATTGCTGAAGTGGTGCAGGTGGTTGGTAGGGTGGTAGGGTAGGGTGCCTTTGATGGAGGTGTGGTTGCCGGTGTAAAGTGAGAAGTGCATATGTTTCATGAAGGTTGTGTCCTCGTTGATGGAGGTGGTGATGGAGCCTGGTTTGTTCGGTCTGTCCTGGTGGGAGATCTTACAGCCCAGTGGGATGGCTCTGTGGATAGTGGATGCTGTTGTGGGGTTTAGCCAGGTCTCTGTCAGGAAGATGATGTCCAGGGAGTGCGCCTCAATGATGAGTGCAAAGTGCAGAGTTTCTGTACAGTTTGTGAAAGTACTAAAACGTCCCTCAAGAGTTTCCTTTTCAAGAGGGTAAAATTATAATTAAAAAAAATTGAATACACCACATCTTACCATACTTTAAAAAAATGTGTTTAAGTGCTGCATATAAAAGGCGTTATTATAATAAATTTCAATAGTGATCAATTTGCTGACCTCAAAAGAGTGGAAAGCTTAGTTGGCGTTGCCAGGATTAAATGTTGATCTTCAGGTCAATGCAGATATTAGTGATGAGTGTTTAATTAAGCAAGCTCTCTTTATCAGACAATACTAATATATCTCAGGAGAGCTCAAGTACCTTCCCACGGAGAGTCCCAGCAGTTAAAGCTCAGATGGATCGAAAATGGGACTGACTGAAGTTTACACTTGTGGTCTGGGATCATCTGTAAGCTGTGTGAAGGTAAAGGTAGAGTATTGAGGTCCATGCTTTTGTAGAGGTTATGAGTCGAGTGATGGGGTTGTGTGAAGTTTACAAGAGAAGAGAATTGTTTACGAAATACATGGCTACTGAATAATCTGCCAACTAGAAAATAAATCTTCAGTTTCATTTCATTGACAAGTCCCAACTAGGGGCTGGCTTATGAGGAGCTGAAGAGTTGATCTCCATTTTGTGTATTTAGTGGGTTGGAAGGCCAGACGCTGCTGCAGATTATTGCCAATTTTGCCCTTTGGACTTCCTTCACTCCCTGCCTTTTGACTGCTTTGATGCTTGTAGATTGCAGAGAGAATCAACTATACCAACGCTCAGTTGATTTAATCTTCAATACTTCCTTGTTTAGCCCCGCTAGGACAGGTAGAGCCTGGACCAAGACACCTGTCCAGCACCATTCAAACCCCTCTTTGCAACCTATCCCTTTCCCAATTATCTAGCTACATTCCTTGTAAAGGTTGATAGATTTAGTATCTACTCACTTTTATTAACCAATTTCCACCCACACACACAATTTGCTTCAGGGAGAACCCATATAGGGTAACCCATTACTTAGGTTGATTCTGGTTTTCCCTTGAGTTTCATCGTCAGCACTTCTGGTTAGACATGTACACAATTGAATAACATGTTTGTGGAATTCCTTGGTTTCCATCTTTTAGCACTTCTAGGTGGATTCTACTTAGAGATCACCTAGGGGTGAACTTTCAACACTTCTCTGTTCTCCCTGGGTTTAGCTTCTCTGCTACTATGCTCATGCCAGTGTCCAACATCTGTGCACCATTGTCAGTGTTGGCACTCCAGTGTAAGTATCCCTGTGTCAGTCTCCCAGTGTCAGAGTCTCTGTCCGTGTTGGTGCCCCAGAGTCAATATCCCTCCATCAGTATTACTCTACCATTAACCCTATTGTTAATTATTCTTGCATTACTATCCGTATGTCTTAGTGTTCATGTTTCAGTGTCTCGGTTTGAGTGGGGGTGCCCCTCTGTCAGTAGCTGGGCGCCTGTCCCTCAGCATCGATGTTTGTTCACATATCAGTGGCAGTGCCTCTTTGTCAGTTTCCCTCTGTCAATGTCCTACCCCTTTGTCTGTGTTTCTGTGTCCTGGTGTCAGTGTTGGTAAGCCTATGTTAAAGTCTGGGTTTTTATCACTGTCAATGTCTCTATATCAGTACAGTCCCTGTATAAGTGCCCTAATGTTAATGATGACACCCCTGTGTCTACTAGTTTCTGTGTCATTGGATAAGGATCATACACCTATTTAATGCATTCTCTAATTTGAAATGCAGTCATGTTTACTAGCATAAAATAGGACATAAAGTAATGAAACATTTAAAACCAAAGTCAGGCTATGCATTGATCAGGTCAACGCATAGTGTGACATTGCTCAATCTACAATAATTCCTTTCTAAACAGGCTAACATGTTCCATGGAGTTTAATATCTCATATCAAAAAGAACTAACTAGAACATATAGATAGTGCCATGGTAGCTTAAGTTCATTCCTCCGACGTAAGAACAAATTCTTTCTCTTCTTCACACAGATAGGCAGTTCTTGTGTCGACAAATATCATAGATGCAGATACAGTCCATGCAATAAAGCAGGCGTCGACTCAACATTTAAAAAAACTTTCAGCCAGCCATATAGATGTTACCAATTCATATTGTGGGGCAAGCACGAACATTTGACCATATAAAATATTACTGTTGTGGTCAAAGTATCAGCTTGCTATAGAATTAGCCAGCAATGGTAGTCAGACTGATAACCAGCGCAAAACTGGCTTAAAAACATTTAGAAACAAGCATTGACAAAGCCAATAGGTTACTACTATGTAAGAGCTATTGGCTTTGCCAATATGTTTTAGCCATGTTGTACACCCACATTGCTACTATTCAGCATGCTGAAAGCTAGGTAGAGAAAGGAGAGTGGAGTGTCGCAAACTGGAGTTGCGTTGAGTGGTGCGGAGAGGTATAGAGCACCGTAAAGTGGAGTAGAGTGGCATGGACTGGTTTAGAGTGCCATGGAGTGCCGTGGAGTGGTGTAGAGTGTTGTGGAGTGTTTTGGAGGGACTAGAGTGTCGTAGAGTGGAATGGAGTAGAGTGCAGAGTGTAGTGTCGTGGAGTGTCGTAAATTGAGTGGACTGGAGTGTCTTGGAGTGAGACGGAGTGCACTGGCATAGACTAGAGTGGTGCATAGTGCATCGGCACAAAATAGAGTGAGGCAGAGTGCACTGGAATAGAGTAGAGTGGCACGGTGTACATTGGTATAGAGTGTAGTGATGCAGCCTAGAGTATAGTGGCAAAAGACACACAATTGACGAACGGAATGCTGAACAAATCAAAACATTCACACCTAGTCAAGAGATCTGGGTTAAATCCATCATTCTTTTGCTCACCATGCCACCACAGTTTAGACCTGGCCATATGCAAATCAGCCTTGACCCTGTGCCTCATGGGAACAGTCCAGCCCAAACTGCCAAGCCAGATCCTCCCTGTACCGGAAACAAGCATCCTAGGACCGTTTTCGAGCTTTCAGCCCTCATCAGCCAGGATAGCTTGATTCCAGTGGCACAGTGAGCCCGGGACCCACGTCTGGGCATACCCGGCGCACTTAGGGCGAGACAGCAAAAGACACACAATTGATGGACAGAATGCTGAATAAATCAAAAACATTCACCCCCAGTCAAGAGATCTGGGTTAAATCCATCATTCTTTTGCTCACCATGAAACCCAAGTTTAGGCTTGGCCATATGCAAATCAGCCTTGACCCTGTGCCTCATGGGAACAGTCCAGCCCGAACTGCCAAACCAGGTCCTCCCTGGACCGGAAACAAGCATCCAAGGACCGGTTTCGGGCTTTCAGCCCTCATCAGCCAGGATAGCTTGATTCCAGTGGCACAGTGAGCCCGGGACCCACATCTGGGCATACTCGGCACACTTAGGACGAGAAAGCAAAAGACCCACAATTGATGGACAGAATGCTGAACAAATCAAAATATTCACCCCCAGTCAAGAGATCTGGGTTAAATCCATCATTCTTCTGCTCACCATGCCACCCCAGTTTAGACCTGGCAATATGCAAATCAGCCTTGACCCTGTGGCTCATGGGAACAGTCCAGCCCGAACTGTCCAAAGAGTATAGTAGCACACAGTTCAATGGAGAAGATTAGAGTGCACTGGCTATGGGTTCAGTGGTGCATAGTAGAGTAGTGTTGGGGTAGAGTGCATTGGTGTAGAGTTCAGTGGTGCATAGTAGAGTAGTGTGGGGTAGAGTGCATTAACATAGAGTGGTGCATAGTAGAGTGCAGTGACGCAATGTGGAGTGGTGCATAATAGAGTGCAGTGACATAGTGTGGAGGGGTGTATAGTAGAATGCAGTGACAGTGTGGAGTGGTTCATAGTAGAGTGCAGTGATGCAATGTGGAGGGGTGTATAGTAGTCCTGAGAGGCAGTGTGGAGTGGTATATAGTAGAGTTGTGTGGGGTAGAGTGCATTGTTGCAGAGAGGTGTAGAATGCAGTGATGTAGTGCGGAGTGGTGCACAGCACAGTGCAGTGGTGTTGAGTGGTGCAGAGTAGAGTGTAGAGGTGTGAAGTGGAGTATGCATGGTGTGGCAGCCCACTGCCATTACACACAACATATCTTCAATTGAAATGACCATGACATTTGCCCAGACACACAGTTTTACTGATAAACCTATACAGTGCACACACAATGTGTGGAAATGTCATTTTCTAGAGTATTGATTTTTTTGATAGTTTTCAAATTTATGTTTCCACCACACTTCACACTTACCAAAAAAGGTGCTTCATTCGTGCTTTCCTTATTCTGAAGTTTCTGTACAGTTAATTTACAGACATTTACATTTTCTTCTTGTAGAAAACAAAAGCATTGCACAGCACACCCCGATTATCCAGGATGATTGTCACATAAACCCTCTCACTTTGAAGTCAAACAAAGAAAAGTAAACACCAAGCTCCTTGGAAGACGGATCCTGACATTTGACCTCTGTCTTTGAATGCACAGCAAATGTGACGAGATAAGAACAAGATTTAAAGACCTGCTTACAGAAATTCAGTACTGGTGAAAGATTACTGTAAATAGGATTTGGGCAAGGAAAGGGACGAACTCAAGCTGGAGAGCCTAAAATAAATAAAACCAGCAAATAGAAAGCAAGCAAATTTGAGTTACAAATACAAACCACACAGCCAATGGTAAACAATGGGCTGAATGCATTCCAAGGGAAGCTTTCCGAATGTCCCCAAGATGCAAGTTGAAACCAGACAGCTGCGCTGTCTGGTAGGCTTTGACCTAAAAAAGGGAGTGAGTTGCATCTCTTCCTTCTGCAGGTATGCAGTTTGTAAACCATTGAGAGAAACCAAATTTATTAGGTAGCACCCATCAATTAAAGTTGTACAATTAAGTGCCAGACTGGGTAAAGTAATGTGAGGCACAAGAACGGTGAAGCTGCCATGCAATATTGCCCATGCAAGATTTAGTACGGTTTATTCCTGGGGTGAAATCTCTTTGCTCATTCTGCCTGAACTGCTGGTAGTTAATGCAATGTGCACATTCACAAATATAAAGTGGGTCTATCAAAATTTAAAAATGAAGTCTTCAGCTGCTATGTCAAGGTCCTATTTTAGTGATAAGGGTGTGCAAACCACCAAATAAAAGTGCAATTTATCAAATCCTGTTCCCACCCCACCCCTCCCAGCAAATACAGTGAAATAATCAATTCCAGGACTGCATATTCATCTTGCTCAGATAAGACTGTATCCGTCTAATAGGGGATCAGCAAAGACTCCCTTTTTTCACCATAAAGGTAATATATACTAGACAGGAGGACCCAGGCTCGAATAGAAGGAAGCTCATCATGGGAGTTAATTCTGTTGACTTTCCAGGTGGTGTTGACATAAGAAGCCGCAGGAATGAAGAATTTATCGTAGTCAGCTTGGAGGCCAAAGGACAAGGCCACTTTCTAGTGTCTTATATTATACCTGATAAAGAGAGTTTGTAAATACATCTTCGTTGCTTTCAAGGGCTTGGTGCAAAAGATCATAAAGTGCAATAAAGTTTTGTCTGCTCCTTGGTTATAATCACAGGCAGCGTATCCTTTGCCTTTATTGGTCCAGTTTTTGGTGAAGGCCTTGGCCGGTAGTGTGCCTACCCTAAACATTAAGGTGCCGTTCCACTGGCTTGGCCTGGAGCCTGCGGGCCTCATTTATGAGGTTTTGCCGTAGGGCAGCAACGCAGGCCTTCCTGCTACTCTGCCCTACGGCAAAAGAAAAGGTCAGGAATGCGCCGTATCTATCACATATGGAGCATTCCTGTCCTTTTCCCCTGTGCCAGTGCAGAATTTGCTGCTGTGTTCCAAATCAAGCACCTTTGCACCATGGTGCAAGGGTGCCTGCGTTGCAGGGATCATTATTTTTGTGCAGGAAGGAAAACCTTCCTGCACAAAAACAATCACAAGAGGTTTTCTCCTCTTTGTATGTGTGCTGCAGAATACAGCACACATAGAAGAAGGAAAACCGATGCAAAATTAATAGATTTCTCCTTGTTGTGCCTCGCTTATGCCTTACCTGGAGAGGGCCAAGTTTTGGTGCTGCCTCAAAGTTAAGATTTCTCATAAATCTGGGGCCGTGTCAAAAAGCCATGGATGTTGCTGGGAACTGCCACAGCAACACCCATTCCCTGCCCCTTTAATGCAGAAAACTATGTTGAAGGCAACGAGATGTATGAGGCAGCACTAAGCCAAAAAAAAGTGGGTTAGTGCTTCCTGGTAAATATGGAGCAGGCACCTGCGCCACGGAACGTCACAAAAAGTGACGTCCCGGCTGAACAATGGGCCTCCTAAATGAGACCCTGCATATTTACGATCATGACCTGCTGCGCCGATGAGATCCATGTGGCCAAGAGTGTGGAATGGACTGTGCCGGATGCTGCAGTTTATTTTTTTTGTGAAAGCAGAATTCATAATTTTAACATCTCAGAGGGCTCTGGAGTTGTGACATAGGAAAGGAGAGATACATCCGTATTGTTTACTACTCTGGCCTTTCTCTGCTAACCACAGTTTGCTATCAGAAATTAGAAGTTTTCTGTGAGCCAATTGCTTAATGGCAAACATGTGGATGTGGTCTGCAGACAAGGAAGTTGACTGTTTAATCAACAGATTTGAGTTCTAATCTTGTCTTTCCCACTTGATCAAACTGTGTGATCTTTCTTATTTTATTTCATCTCAGCTTTGCCCCTCCCTCTGCCCGCACGTTCCTAATTTGCTAACATTGCATGGACTTAGAAAATAACTCAATGAGGTATTAAGGAATATCTAAACACAGGGCTTTCATGTTTTTTCAAAAATGTTATGTCTGTTAGTGCTAGCATAATGATGCTTTGTTAATGACCGGGCACTCCTTCTTTTAGTCACTCTCTGGAATAGGCACTCCCCCACCGTAAGTACTTCAATAGCTCTATGTGGAAGGGGTTGATGTGTCAATGAGGGTCCAACTGGCGCATTACACTACACCCACTGGGAACAAAAGAGGACACATCCATTAATGCATCTTTTCCACAACTGTTTATGTATGCCAATAAGGCTCTCAGCAATCATTTCCAAGCGGCAGGGCTCGTTCGGTGCCTGTGCCGCTCTCCCGGCTCTTGTCAGAAGGCGGCTGCAAGCAGTGAAAATGGCTTTATAACTGCAGGGTACAAAGCGAGCGCTTCTGCCATCTCCAGCCTCCCTTTGTCGTGGTTTCCTTCCCCTCCATCACCACAGAAACGCTGTCCAGAATACGGCAGAGGGCACCGTTCAACTCCAGGTCTAAGGCCCTTACTCAATATAAGCATATTGAGTGCACTGCTCTCCAGGGTGAATATATACCAAATCATGGACTCTAAAAGCATCTTTCACAATAACACAGACATAAATTTAGACTGCTAAAATCTCAACATTACATAAACACCTCCCTAAAAACGCCTGCCTGTATTTAATACCGAAATCCAGCCAAACTGACTTCCCAGAAACCTAAGAACTGGATTAAATTACTTTTGTAATTCCAGTCCTACAAATTTTTGGGTGCAAGTGCTAAATACTGGGATTAATTGTAGTTTGAATTTTGAATATGTCTACATGTATATAAAGTCGAGATTTTGGAACCTATAGGTCTGATTTAGAGTTTCTCGTACAAATTGTTCTCAGTCAGGGCAAAGGAGTAAAATACTCTGGGGCATACTATCAAGACAGGCGATAAAATTATCGCCGCTTTAGCGGCAAAAAACTGCCGCTAAAATGGCGATAATGGGCTTGATAATATGCTCTATGGAATTCCAATTGTAGCCCATGTTAGATGTCCTTCACATCCAACATGGGCTTCAACTGGAATTCCACAGAGCATATTATCAAGCCCATTATCGTGGTTTTAACTGCAGTTTTCTGCCGCTAAAGCGGCGATAATTTTATCGCCTGTCTTGATAATATGCCCCTCTGTTTCTCTGACTGAGTACCTTTACTTCTAATTTAGAGATGTTCGTCGGCCTATTGGACATCTCTAGTCATTCACAAGCACCGCTGTCACAGGAGTTCCTGTCAACAGTCACGGCCGGTGCAGGTAAGCGTGGTGGGGGCAGTGGAGCGAGGCCCCACACCATAGCTGTTCTCTCCTTTGATGTGGGGCTCGTTCAAACATTTTTACTGCCAGGTGTTTTTCACAGCTGTAAGGGAGAGTAGAAACTGACCATTCAACTGCCCTCTCCAAAACAGGTGGGTGTTGAATGGCCAAACCTCTGATGACTCTAAATCAGGCGGGCAGATATCCAGTTTGGTTGAAAGGGTAGTCCATCAATGTTGCGATGGAATGCCAAGCTCTAAGTCATCTCCAATGTCTTTTCATAAAAAAGCCTTTGCAGTCAGTATTTTCTCATGCCAGCCTCTGGGCTATGGGTTATGGGTATGCTGGACGAGTGGGTTTGACATACACTGAAGAGATGTGTGTGCAACATCAGATAAGAATGGAAACCGGCCATCTGAATGAGTTTTTACTTTCAAAAGTAATTAAACGAGCACCATTGATCTGGGAAATAAATTGTCCATATTTAATAATTATTAAAAAAAAGTAATTATACTACTGAAGAAAACACTACCCTTAAAATACATCCCATGCAGTATAAAATATAATTAATGTACTCAGACTTTAATTCTATTACAACGAGCCTGCATCCAGCATTATCAAAATGTAGCACGTATATTGTAGTGCTATGAGAATTACTCATTTTTTACTCATTTTCAAAAAGCGAAAGGACCATATTGAAAAATATGGGAATGTGCATAGAGTCATTTCTATAAAGTAGCAAAGACATTATCAATATCTTGCTAGTCACAATCCTCTGTATGCTTAGATGGGATATCAGTGAACAAATGTATTAATCGATTTGCCCCAGAAGATCTTGAAAGCTTCACTCCCAAGAAATACAATAAACCGAGCCATTCTCTCTTTCAGTCTATACAGTATATAGGTTCTTCTTACTTTGGATGGCTGGCTAATTCCTAGTAGGGCTGTATTTTTATAGAATGAAAGTCTCAGGGAAGTCTGACATAAGAAGGACATCAAAGCAGCTTTTACAGAGTATGCTATATGATGCATATCTAATATTCTTATATTGCTTAAGAGAGAAGAATCCTGACTAAAATTAACTCGCTGAGTTCCTAAGAATGGAGTAGCTCATCTGGATTATACACTAACCCACCATCCAAACTTTAACACCCTCTCAACTTTTTTTCTATGTGAAAGCAAAATGGGCCCCGTGCGGTAAGTTTGGCGGAGGTCTGTGGCTGCACAGTGTGTGGGTAAAGTTGACGACCGTGGAGTTACCATCTCCTTCAACTTGCAAATGTAGGCACAGAGGGAAGCTGCATTTTCCTCTGCACATTGATATGGAGACGGCAGCCGTGACAGAAGCTCTGACTAGGGAGCAAGTGCAATCCACCAGGGGCCGTATACATATACGGCACACTTTCCCTGTTTGCGCAACAGCGCACCTTTAAATAGGTGCACTGTCTGCAAACAGGGAAAGTACGCCATATGACAGTGAATGCACTGCCCCCAGGGCAGCCACAAACTCATGCTGACCTGGGGCAGCACATTCAAGTGAAGTATGGCGAGGCTCCTTCAAAGCGACTCTGTGTTTCACTGTGCAGGCAGCAACCCGCCTGTACTTTTAAGAGGGGAGAGAGACCCCCTTGCAGGCGGATGCAGTAAGCAACTGCATCCAAATGCAAGAGGATACCTAGGGGGTTCATGGGACCCTTTTCTCCCCTCCATGGTGCTGCCTTTAGGAGGTGCACTGAAAGGTTTTGTGGTGCACTTTTGGTATGCCTCCTAAAGGCATGTTTGCCTCTGTGCCTGCATCAATAATATAACGAGGGTGCAGAGGCAAACTAATTCTCTCATTTCCATGGGGCCATTTCCCCATGCAAATGATGGAATGCCCTCTTGAGATAGCACTGGTGCTACATGTGTGCCAGCGCCATCTGTATTACAGAAGTGGCCGCCCAGGCATCTGTTGCCCCTTCTGTATTACCATAGTGCCCTGGGGACTCAAAGTGTGCGCACATATCCGTTGCGCCCCTCTGTATTTTCGATAATACAGTCCCAGGAGGGTGATATCTGAGACAGTGCACCTTGAAAAAGATGGCATTGGGACCCCCGTGGTGCTGGGGTCCCTCTGTGTGGCAGCATGACTGAAGGCCCGAAAGAGCAGCATTAGCAGTGGTACACACTTCCCTTGCTTCATGCATGATGTCCCCAAGAAGTGGCAGAAGTGGGTCTCCCTGGACAAGTGGGGATTCATATGAGGTCACCAAATGAAACAGGTTGGGACCCATAACTGTGGGACACAGACTTTGAGGCTTGCAAACAGTGGGGTGAGCAGTGCAGACTGAGCCCTCAGACTCCAGAAACTGTAGAGGAAGGGCTCACAGAGGCGGCATCTGGCACGGTGTCCCACACAAGATGACCGGGAGACAGCACATAGGGGGTGAAACACAGAGCAGCCAGACAACAGTGCTATGACATGAGTGGGGTGGGTACCTCCTGGAGAGAGTTTGCTAGTAGCGTATCAAGAATACCTAGAAAGGACAACTTGTCATTAAAAAGGTGACAGCGACCTGTGCGAAGGACATATTGAAGGTCTTGATCAGCACCATGCCGTGGGTTCATATATTGGGGCAACAAGAGAAAACAGAGTGCACTGCCACAAGCATTGTCAGGGCAAGGGGGATAGCTCACAGCAGGCCCAGTGGATGGCACTTCTTGTGACACAGCACAACAATTTACCTGCAACTTGCAGGGGACTAGTCCCACTAGTCTAGGGGAGTCTGACTCAATTTCTGGCATCCACTTGGGTCCCTCTTGATGGGAGAGTCGAGTTTCAGCCACGGACCCATATTGTTCATGTAGTTCCAGTTTAGGGGGTGTTCAGGGTGTGATGGATAGTGGCCAATGGGCCTGCTGTCCCTGTGGCTAATCTGTCCCTGTGGTGGCAACATCCTCTGGGTGTACGTCACCTTTCTACCCAGAGTCCTCTAATTTAGGGACTTCCAAAATGGCAGAACCCTGCCTTGGCTATACAGACCTCCTAGCCCACCCTAAAGGTGTAACTAGCCTTTTGGAGGTGTATGCCTCACGACTACCTAATTTACCCACCTGTCTGCATGGACAGGGCAGGAAGGGCTTTCTCTTCAAGTGGGAAACACTAGCTTTCCTGGGAGAGAGGAGGTGTGACCTTCTTCCTGCCCGGCCTTTATCTCCAGAAATATACAGAGAGATTAGGGAGACAGGGAGACAGGGAGCAGAGACCGAAGGCCTACGGTAGGGTGGGCGAATGTGGGAAAAAGGCTGTGTGACAAGTGATGAAGAAAGTCTTGAGGAGTTTGTCAGAGACATATTCAGATTCTTGTATCACATATAAGCAACCACTGCCGCTTGAATTTCTATCAGGATTTCAAGCCTTTTCTTTGCTTATGCTCTGCTGGCCTCACCACCCAGAGCTCATTAAAGGGTATTTATGATACCTCTCAAAGCATCCGCTGTGCTCATCTCTCTCCGTGAGGGGGTTGTAGCCTATAGCGTGATTGAGCATGCTACCTAAGGTGGATGAGTGAAATCGGCCTTTAAAAGGAATAGTCCATCTCAGCTAGGTCACTCTACCCTGTATCCCCCTTTTTTCACCTTTCTGTAGACCCAGGAGTTTTGTTGTGTTTCATTGATGGTGAGCATGAAGGAGAAAGAGCTTGCAACAGGACAATGGGGGCCTGCAAGAGGTACAAGTGGTTGGGAGCAAAGATGGGAGAGCTGCAATCCTGACATCATGAAATGGTCCTGTTGCTGGGAAGGTCTGAGGCGAGGAGTAATGTTGGTGACAAGAGATAGAGGAGGACATTGTCCCCAAAGGCTGAGGTGCAAGATTCAGCAAGTGAGTTCTAAGATGGATAGTGGTTGGCATGGAAAGAGGAAGGGGTCCACCAGGGAGGGCGGGGAGAAAGGAGTCGTAGGGGAGCAGAGGGAGAGTGCAGGGTAGAATTTGTGGAGCAGTCATAGAGAGGTTTGAAGAGAAATGGTGGAATAGTGGGAGAGGTTTTTGGAAAAGAATGAGGGTGAAGAAATGAAGGTACACACCACACATGATAGGGTAGCCCAGGTGAGAGAGGGGATCTAGTGGGAGGATAAGGGGATGTTGCGGCAACAGTGCTCAGTTGGGAGAGCATGGACTGTGCAGCAAGTGTGGGTGACAGCCGCAGGGAGATCTAAGGTGGTGGGGCAGAAGGACAAACAAAAGGAGACATGAAGGACAAACAGAGAAAGTGAGCAAAAGGGACTGCTAAGATGTTGTACACGATAACAGTGTTGCCCCATGGCAGACCCTCGATGGGCCAGTGAATATTTGGACATATTTAAATTGCTGCAGTGGGAAATCCGTACAAATAAAATGAGGTTTAAAGGAGATTCAAAATAGCCACCAACATTGATATTTTCTCGGCGGCATTCATGATTTATGTCGGCATAATGTGTGAGAAACATCCTGAATGTGCTGTGGCAGTATTAAAATATATGGATGTCACCATGGTAGTTAAGGCCCAAGTGCTCTGGAGTAATTGGAAACACCCATTGTTGCAGTGTTTTGCTGGGTAACAATTACATGGGGAGGGAGGGGAAGCAGAAAAGATTTTTGGGGATGGGCCAGTACACCAGTCAAGATGGAGGATATGGCCCTGTGGTTGAAAAAATACCCAAATCAGGTTGCTGCAGTAATTCCGGGGAAAAGGTTGACTAACAGTTTCCATATTGGATATTCCATAACACAGGCCACGTGCTCAGTGCTGGTCCAGGCCTACAATCTTGGATACACCAAGGGCGAGAAGGGGTGGTGCAGGTCAAGTTAAAAAAGGAAAATGGCTGGCGGGCATATTCCAGGATGTGCCAATTCCAAATTTTATCATGTCACCACTAGGAATGTTGCCCAAAACTTCAGTTTGATCCAGTAATATACATGAAAGGGGCTTGACAGTTCCACCACCATGTCTGGATCACAGAATAGTTAAGGAGGAGCTTGAGAATTTAGAGGTGGTTTTTGACGTCTACAATGGGATAACAATGTGGATGCCTATAGACCTGTATGAATGGGACATCAGAATATTTTCTGATGCCTCAGTGGCTCATGGATTTGGATTCTATAGAAATGGCAGATGATGCACTGAGAGGTGATCAAATGACTGAAAAAGACTGAGCACACCATCTCCTTCTTGGAATTCTTCCCTGTGCTCTTGCAACTTGGGTTGCGATGCATGAGCTGGCAAACTGGCGTGTGATTTTTGTGATTGACGCTGAGGCAGCAATGAGCATGATCAGCAAACGGCCAGCGTCTGATTGGTGGTTATTGGAATTGTGGGGAGAAGTGGTATTGAGATGCCTTATGGTTCGTTCGGAGTAAGAAACATACCCCAATTGGAAAATGAGCTTGCAGACTACCAGAGGTTCTGTAGTTTGGCAACAGAAGCAGAGCAGAATGGGGGCAGGTGGTGGAGGAACTGTGGCAGCTAGGGTGATGAGAGCACAGCACGTTGCTCAAGGTCCATTGGTGGCATCTACGAGAACTGCATATGGACAGGCTTGGCAGAAATGTTTGCACAGCAAGAAGTTGGAAGATAGACAGGGGTGAATCGGAATGCAGGAAGGAGGACGTGGTACAATATGTGATGACAGTGATGGAAAACGGTTTATCCCCAGTAATGTTCATTGGAAAATTAGCCGCTGTTGCCTTTTATGGGAAATGTTTTCAGGGATGCAATCCATGCAGGGTGAATTAGTGAAGAGAATTCTAGAAGATTGGGCCCAGAAGAGGGGATTCGAAAAGTAAGGCGGACGGCCATTTTGGTAGGTATGTTTGGAGATATTCTGACCCAGGCGAGAACTGCAAGTGGATCAGCATGGAGTTGGAGTTGTTACAGACGATTTTTCAGTGAGATTTTTTGGGTGTCCAGAGTATTGGAAGTGGTAGGAGGAAAAAGATATGATGGACTGGAAATGGCAGATGTGAGTTTGAACAAGGAGGGCACGAGCATTAAAGTGACCAAGAACAAGACAGATGAGATGGGTAAAGAAGCGTTGGTGAGGCTTAAATAATAAACAAGATTTGACCCGCTTGACCCTGTAAGAATGACTTGAGTTTGAGAGGGAAATGGGCTCAAGAGACTGTACAAGAAAAAAGGTGGGAGGGGAAGAAGAATCTTGATAAGTGGGTGTAGACGATGCTGATGAAGTGCTTAAGGCAGGAGGACTGGCATAAGAGATCATTTTAAACCCATTTTTTAAGATGGGTTATGTGATGGAAGAATTTTGTCTGGGAGATGTGGAAATCTAAGAAAATGTGGAGGGGCGTGAGGTTAGAAGTCCTGTGGATGAAGTGTTAGGTTAAGAATTTTATCTTCCATGTAGGTTTGTGTAGAGAAGACACTAAGCAGATTGTAGTGCCAGAGGAAGGTTTATTCACAGATCACGTCCATCCACAACGTGGCACTGGAGCAACTGACTACATAAAGAATGCAGAGCTCCAGTGACCTCATGACATTCCAAGCCTTGGGCTTGCACAATACCACACATCTCCCTTTTTTTATAAAACAAAGAGTAATACAATGCAAATAACAATGGTGCTATCTAAATAAAACAAAAACAGTGTTTGGAATAATTTCATCTAACACAACACACAACAAAATAAATAAAATAGAAGAGGAATTCCATTTCTTTGGTTTTATTGAAGTACAGCCACTTCTTCGTGTAGCTTGGGTCAACATATCACTCTTCAAACATTTCTTGATTTTACCAGGTAAAGCAAAATTCTGAGGAAAACATTTTTTGGTTTCGCCAGACATGGCAAAGTTATGGGGAACCAAAGCCACACGAGAAATGCCCCACCAATTCCCATCAGAGAGTTTCACAGAATTCTTCCCTAGTTCACATAACTGAACAGGATTTTTGAATTTCGATAAACCTTTTCCAACAAGAACTGGATTTTTGACACATACCCAGTCACCTGTTTTTCGTCTACATTCTGTCTTTAAACCTGGATTCGCTTTAACAGTTCTTTTTATATGGACTAGGATGGATTTGATTTCAGCAGATTTCCACCAACTATCAACACTCCCATATTTTTGTAACCCAATAAGGACAGAGCTCCGTGGCAGCTTCCCTACCCCTCATCAACTCAAATGGGGATTTCCCAGTTACTGAATGCGGTGTAGTGCGGTGAGACCAAACCAAGTCTTGAATATACTTGGCAACACTCACGTCGCTTTTGATAGAAGCTTGAATGCATTCTACTAGTACTTTGTTCGATCGTTCAACTTTCCCGTTGCTTTGAGAATGAGAAAGAGGTGTCCTCAAGTGGTTTATGGTACAATTTTTTAAAAAATGAAGACATTTCTGTTGAAGTAAACTGAACTCCACTGTCAGTGAGGATCTCTCCAGGGAGTTCTTCTCTTGAGAAAATGTTCTTGAAACACTCAATTATTTTCTTGGTGGTAGGTTCAGAGACTGGTTCAACCTCAACCCACCTAGAAAGTTAATCCACCATGACCATGAAGTATCACATAAAATTGGGTAAAATTTGATAAGGGCCCAAAAATTCTACACCAATATGCTGCCAGGCTCTCTTGGGGCAAAGACTAACTGACTCTGCTTGAGGTTCTGTTATCAAAACTTTGTCACTTAGTTGTCATCTGACACAATTGTACACAAATTCTTCTACCTCAGCATCCATGTGTTGCCACCAGAACCTTTCCCTGATTTTTGAAGATGACCACACACATACACCACTGGGCACACATAAAGGAAGAATACACATACATTATGGCCCTGGCCAGCCTGCCTGCAATACTGTGTGCAGAAACCCACTCTGTGCTGGCAGTGCCCCCCAGCCTCACATGTGTACAATATAGCCAACATGAACAAATTAAGTAAATGACAACTGCTTCCCATTGAAAATTGGCACAATTGCCCCCACAAGTATCTGGGTCATGAAGAACTGAATACCCTGTCACCCCTGAAAAAGCGTAAGTGAGCCCAAAAATTGACTATGTTGAAGTGGCACACAGACCATGTGGCACAGTAAACCATACACACACAGCAAACGATCTTTATTCAGTAAGGACACTGACACAATAGACAACAGGAGCAACTGTCTTTATTCACATATTGCACAGCTAGGCACCATGAGAAGAGAAGAGCAAGGCACAATATGCAGAGCATGTCCATGAGAAGCTGCACATGCAAGGGCAAAACAGCAAGTCCAGTGGCCAGGGCTAAGTGCAGAGTATGTCCATGAGAAGCTGCACAGGCAAGGGACACACAGCAGTGAACAACAAGGTCAGTGGCCAGGGCAGAGTGCAGAGTATGTCCATGAGAAGCTGCACAGGCAAGGGCAAAACGGCAGTGAACAACAAGGCCAGTGGCCAGGGCAGAGTGCAGAGTATGTCCATGAGAAGCTGCACAGGCAAGGGCAACACAGCAAGTCCAGTGGCCAGGGCTAAGTGCAGACTATGTCCATGAGAAGCTGCAAAGGCAAGGACCACACAGCAGTGAACAACAAGGCCAGTGGCCAGGGCAGAGTGCAGAGTATGTCCATGAGAAGCTGCACAGGCAAGGGCAAAACAGCAATTCCAGTGGCCAGGGCTAAGTGCAGAGTATGTCCATGAGAAGCTGCACATGCAAGGGCAAAACAGCAAGGTCAGTGGCCAGGGCTAAGTGCAGAGTATGTCCATGAGAAGCTGCACAGGCAAGGGGCACACAGAAGTGAACAACGAGGCCAGTGGCCAGGGCAGAGTGCAGAGTAGGTCCATGAGAAGCTGCACAGGGAATGTGTGTGACTGTACCTTTCCATGGTCAGCAACACATTTAGTGGGTAACAATGTGAAGTACAGGTCTATGTATGTGAGAGACAGGTGTGTGAGGGTGACTAACACTCAAACTTGGCTGTCAGGCAGACTGTGAGCTGGCTGTGTCTCGGGGACTGTCTGGGCACTTGACCGGGGAGAGAGCGGAACAGTTGAGGTAGAGCTATCAGTGGTTTGGCAAGCCGGAGGGCTCCTCGGACCAGGTGGTGTAGTGGCACGTGGAGGCAGAGTCATGCAGACGGGAGACACGGTCTGGCTGGGAGATTGTGGAGGGGTGTCTTTCCACTTCTTGGGAATCCTAAATGGCTTGGCTGACTCTGAAGCAATGGGAAGTGGTGTGGACACAACAGGAACACTCACCACCAAAGCTGCATCAGGTGCAGATGCTGGCACCCCCTCTGGTGATGTGCTGGACCCAGCGGCACGCTTTGCCTGGCTTCGCCTCTGCCCCCCTTCCTCTGTTTACTAGGTGTCACCCCTACAGTGCCCTCCTTCCCCTGCTTCACTGGGCTTGGAATGGGAGTCGAGGTGGTGGGTTATTCTGCCTTGGAGCCCTTCCTAGGTGTACCCTTGGCATGCACCACCTCCTTGGTGGGCACAGACACTGTATGCTCGTCTTTGCAAGATGCTTTAGGGGCAGGAGAGTCCTTGGATGGGTATGCCACTGAGGCATGTGTGCCTGAGGTCTGCTGCTTTGCTTTTTGTCCCCTTGTGTCGCCTGATGGGCTTTTCTCTCTGTGCTCTGGGGTGGCTTTGGTCTTCTGTGGGGATGGTGTCTGCGCCCGGGACCGCTTGGGTTGCTGCTGCTGTGTGCTTCATGTCCCGTATCGTGACTTTGATGTATGTGAACCGTGGTCACTATTGTCAGATGTGGCCACTGCTGGGGGGGGGGACAAAGGGACCGGAGCTGGACTGTGAGTATGTGCCTGTTGAAGGGCAGACGTCACTGTTGAGGACAGAGCCTGGACAGTCCGGTCCAGCCCTCCCATGTCTGAATGTATGCCCTTCATAAAAGCAACCACCTGGGCCAATTTTTTGTCATGGTCAACGAAGGCATTGAGGAGAGCTGTTTGGCCTACACACAGCTGGCGCAAAAGGTCCAAAGACTTAGCACTGATGGCAGCAGGGGGGACAGGGGCAGAGGTGCCAGGGGTGAAGGACACTCTTCCCCTCTTACTGAGGCAGACATGGGCAGCACCAGAGGAAATGGCTGGGAGGGTGGGCACTGGCCGCTGTGTGGTGGAAGACGATGCAGAGTCCCCGTTCCCTGTGCCCGCCAACATGGATGCATCCCCGCTGGCATCAGATGATGTGGTGCTTTCATCTCAGGCTGGGATTCCTCCAGCAGACTCCTGTCCCCCTGTGAGGCGCTGGTGACATCTGTGTCACTGGGCTCCTGTGCAGCTGTTGTGCTAGTTTCACCCCCACTGGTGTCCGTCTCCTGTCCTTCTGTAACCACAGGAGATGCTGCATGAGAGAGAGAAATGTAGGGTCAGGTCAGTGGCAGCAACAGAACAAACATATGCAAGCAATGCATAACAAAAGATGACCAAATCTACATGTTGCACATCACCCTGTGCAATCACATCGTGCCAACTCACTATATAGACTTAAACAGTGCGTGAAAAGTGGAAACTCAGGCATGAGTGAGCCATGTGATGACCACACAGCACAACAGCCTGCTTGTGGCTCTGTTCAAACAGACACACAACTAGCTGTGAGCACACCTGATGGGGGCACACTACTTGTTGCCTATGACAGATCTGGATGGAACAGGAGGGGACAACACAGACACAGACTACAACATGACAGTCCACAATGGCCATTAGCCCATGCCACCCACCATGTTGTACATTGGGGATAAAAGACTGGTGCACATTGTTGTCAGATGTCTAGGCCTCCCCAATCTGGGTGCATGCAGTGGACGCATTGATGAAGGCACAGTCAGATCGGGCACACTGCTGTTCCCTCCCATGGGATTCCCAAGACTACCCCAATGCAGAAGAAACCTGAAGAGCACAACTCAGAATGCAATGGGAATGCACAGCATCCAAATCACCTTCGTAAGTACAGGAATGGCAAATGCATGACACCGGCACCCAGCCCAGCCCAGCAGCCACTTACATGCCACTGCATCACACTACCAACATCACATAGGCCAGCACTGGCACAGGCTCTGTACACATGCAGCCTCTCCCAGTCAAAGTCACCCTCCCCAAATGCTCACCCCTGTCTTGCTGCTGATGCTCCTTCAAACGTGCATCCAGCTCTGGCTGTGTCACCGCCAAGATGCGGCCCATTAGTGGTGTCATGCTGTGCCGTGCCAAACACCCAGTGCGAGGAAGCAGCCCCAAGGTCATCTCAGCAACGTTCTTTGCCAGCCGGCTGATGTCGTCCCACCTCTTGTGGCAGTGGGTGCGCCGTCAGTTTGAGACCCCCAGACCTCGCACCTTCGCTGCAATGGCCCTCCACACGGCCTTACGCTGGTGTACTTAGAGCTGCAGAGATGGGAGACAAGAGGGGGGAAATGATCAGTGACACAGTGTTATGTAACGACGTCTATCAGTATAGCAGCAAGATACAAACTCATCACAAATCCAACAATATGTCTATCAGAGACTAGAGTACATCTCACATGGTACATCTGCATGGGAAAAGCTTATGTAAATGCATGCAGGTGTGAGGGGGAACACAGTCCCTGCACATCTCACACACATGCAGGATGCCTGCACTGAAACACCTATGTAGCCTGCCCACATCTCCAGTCCATTGTTGGGTTGAGCAACACATACATCACATATCAACCTGTGTTTGGGGGTAGACTCACTGTGTCCAAGTTTGCGCAGTCCTCAATGTCCCTGCCCTGTGAATAGATGACTGTGTCATGGATGTCACATTGAGGGACATGATCTCACAAATCCAAAATCCTCTTCACAAGGCCAGTTGTGTGCAATCTACAGTGCTGAGATGGCCCATAGCTGGAGTGCAATGTGAAAAGACTGATGTGATACTCTGTAAGTGAAGTGATATGTCCTTGTCTTTGTGGGCGGAGACTGTGCTGGCCAGCTGGGCCCACACTGAGATGGACTACAGCGGCACACACAGCCATTCAGCCAAGCAATCACTGTCCTGACTCCTGCATGAACAACCTTCTGCATCACTCTTTGGCTGACAACACAACACAGGTCACTCATATATACATGTGCAGGCAGGCAAACCTGTGGCATTGGGTACACACACCTTTCCCCTGGAGAGAGAATGTCAGGCAGTGCATGACACAAACCCACACTCCCAGGCACATTCTGCATCAGTCCAACTACATGTGTGCCCCCCTGCCCTACCCCCCACTGTGGAGGACTTACCACAACATTTGGGGCACCATATAGCCTTGGGTACTGTGTGAGCACCTCGTCCACCAGGATCTCCAGCTCCTCGCTCGTGAAGGGACTGGCACGGATCTTCTCTGTCCTTATCATTACTGTGGACATGAGACAACAGCGGGGGAATTGGGTGGTGAGGGGTCTCAGGCAGCAGTCCCTGGAGGCAGCAGCAGGTGAGGGGTCTCAGGCAGCAGTCCCTGGAGGCAGCAGCAGGTGAGGGGACTCCGGCAGCAGTCCCTGGAGGCAGCAGCAGGTGAGGGGTCTCTGGCAGCAGTCCCTGGAGGCAGCAGCAGGTGAAGAGTGTCTGGCAGCAGTCCCTGGGAGCAGTGGAAATGTGAGTCTCACTCCCACACATATATAGCCCCCTGGGGTCGTTTCAAAGGTGCCTGGCTGCAACAATTGGTGGTCCAGGTCTGCCTCTTTCAAATGCATTCAATCACCACCTCCGCGGTGGCGGAGCATGCCTACCGCGATCTTCAAAATTGCATCATGCCACCGCAATCAAGGTTCCCATTGGCTCTAGGGCAAGCTTCATGGCAGTAACACACCGCAGGGGCCCAGTGTGTGCTAGCGCGATGGTGCATCTTTCAAATGCATTCAATGACCGCCTCTGCGGTGGCGGAGCACGCCTACCGCGATCTTCAAAATTGCTTTATGCCACCGCAATCAAGGTTCCCATTGGCTCCAGGGCAAGCTCCATGGCGGTGACACACCGCAGGGGCTGAGGTGTGCGCTAGCGCGATGGTGCATCTTTCAAATGCATCCAATGACCGCATCTGCGGTGGCGAAGCACGCCTACCACGATCTTCAAAATTGCATCATGCCACCGCTATCAAGGTTCCCATTGGTTCTAGGACAAGATCCATGGTGGCGACACACCGCAGGGTCCAGGTGTGCGCTACCACAATTTTGTTGGTGGAGCATGCCAACCGCCATTTCCCCATGTCTCCATGCCTATCAGTACTGCACTTGTGTGAATGGGGGTGCTGGTGACACACTGCCGGGGCCAAGTGGTAGCTACCGCGATATGGGTGACATACATTGACACGAGGCACCGTGATTCAGGCGGCGGAGCATGCCAACCGCCATTTCCCCATGTCTCCATGCCTATCACTACTGCAT
Source organism: Triturus cristatus (assembly GCF_964204655.1). Lineage (NCBI taxonomy): Eukaryota > Metazoa > Chordata > Amphibia > Caudata > Salamandridae > Triturus > Triturus cristatus. The sequence continues at coordinate 116,690,026 of NC_140580.1, forward strand.
TTGTGTGAATGGGGGTGCTGGTGACACACCGCCGGGGCCAGGCGGTAACTACCGCGATATGGGTGCCATACATTGATACGAAGCACCATGATTCAGGCGGCGGAGCATGCCAACCGCCAATTCCCCATGTCTCCATGCCTATCACCACCGCACTTGTGTGAATGGGGGTGCTGGTGATACACCGCCGGGGCCAGGCTGTAGCTACCGCGATTCAGGTGGCGGAGCATGCCAACCGCCATTTCCCCATGTCTCCATGCACATCACTACCACACTTATGTGAATGGGGGTGCTGGTGACACACCGCTGGGGCCAGGCAGTAGCTACCGTGATGTGGGTGCCATACAATGGCAATGGCCATCTGGCAAACATCAACAGTGCACAGTGCCCACATGGTCAAGGGTACATCATTGTGCACACGATGCCTTTGTTCCATTTACTCCACTGGTGACTACACATGCCATCTTTGTGTATGTGATTTCGTAGATGGGCCTGTACTCTCTCACATGTCACTTATGGATTTGATGGTCGTGTAGGCAGGACCGTGTTGTCCTGGACTCTACAATGTGTACACATGTCAATGTGTTGAGGTGCAGTGACAATCACAGCAATGCTCGTCTCAATGAATAATGATATTTTTCGCATGGCCTCTAATGTCTGCTCATGCACACAATCGTCATTTCTGCGCCGACTCTGGTCATTGTGCTGTGGATGTGTGCCAGGTTGAAATGACGCATGAAGGTGTGACAGGTACAGCAGCAAGGTTTGAGACAGTGGGGTTGATTTGTCACACATATGCTGGATGCTACACTCCCAGGCGTGCCCATTTGAAATGTGGCCATGTCCCTATGTGCCTTCACATTGACCAAGGTGGTGTTTGAGGTACTTCTTTTGTGTAAGTTGACAGATGTGCCTTTTGTGTGGCTGAAGGTGTCCCTACATGTAAGCTGGTCTGTTACTCAATATTGATGGCAGTCATTGTTATCGTTGTGTCATCCAGAACGTGAGATGCTGTGCCCATCTCATGATGTATTGCATTGACATGTCTGTACTTTCATCTCAAATAGGAGGAGGCCAAATCTGATTCGTCACTTGACGGTGCTGGAGGACATGGAGGATGTGGTGATCATCCGGAAATGCCATCTGTATAGAGCCACCCTAAAAACCCTTTGTGATCTGTTGGAGCACCACCTGCAGCCTCGCCGGACATATCCAACAGCTTTCACCCCTACTTATAAGGATGATGGCGCCCCTGCATTTTTTTGCTACTGGATCGTTCCAAGAGACAGTGGTCAGGTCTGGTGGGATGTCACAACCGATATTCAGCATGGTGCTGCGTGATGTACTGTCCGCCGTGATGATATACTAGGACAGATACATCCATTTCCCCAGGGGTGCTAAATTGCCAGCTGTGAATGGAGACTTCTATCCCCTTGGACACATCCCCAATGTTGTTGGTGCCATTGATTGCACCCATGTTGGGCTTGTGCCACCACAGGCAAGTGAGCACATTTGCAGGAATCGCAAACATTACCACTCCATAAATGTGCAAGTTGTGTGCCTGGCAGATATGATTATCTCCCACGTGTGTGCCAAATTCCCAGGCTCGGCCCATGACTCCTACATCCTGCGGAACAGCATTGTGCCCCAGCTGATGGCTAATCTGCTTCCAGAGCGTGCATGGATTGTGGGTAAGCATACCTAGTCGTATGGCATGCTGGGTGTGTGACCTGCTGCCCTCTGCCCCAGCGACATTGCAATGTCTATTTGTGTTTGTCCTACGTAGGTGACTCTGCATACCCCAACCGTCCCTGGTTGCTGAGCCCACTGCGGAATCCCAGGACCCCGGCTGACGTCCGCTACAATGAGGCACATGGGAGGACACGTTGTGTGGTGTAGCGTACTTTTGGTCTGCTCAAGTCACGTTTCCGCTACCTGGACAAGACCGGAGGTGCACTGGCATACTTGCCCGGGAAGGTGTGTTAGATTGTAGTGGCATGCTGCATGCTGCATGCTCCACAACCTAGCCATTCGCAAGGAGATTTCACTGCTCCTTGATGATGGTGAGGACCCAAGGCCCCAGCTGCAAACCAACCTGTGTCCAGTGATGAGGACAGTGGAGAGGAGGAAGGTGTTGACCTGCGTGAACAGCTCATCACCCGCTACTTCACTTGAAGGTGGGTGACAATGTACAACATAGCCATTGTCTGCTGATATTGCTGTTGTCGTGAAGGGGTATGTGAGAATTGGAACAGCAGCCAGTTGCAGACTCAGCAGTGGTTGGCAATGTTTCTGGGACAGGTCATTTGGGAACATCTACAGGACGTGTATGTTGACACTTGGTGCCCATTGTGATGTGTGCATGTTGGGTTATCTTGATGGTAGGTGTTGTGTGATGTCTGTGATGCCACACCCAGACCAGTGAATGTTGTTCTGTTGTGTTTCCCTAGGTGCCTTGGACTTCTTCTTGCCTACATATAACTCATACTCCTGGTACATTGTGATCATGTTGAAGACTGTACATCCTGCAATAAAGACGGAGAAGACACGACAACGTGTGTGTAAGGATATTTAATTTGCAATGGTGACATGTGAGGGTGGTGTACATTTCCATTGAGGTGGTGGTGGAGCAGTGAGTTGACAGTTATGGTAAATGAGATAATCGAGTAGTCACCACATTGATGTGGTGACCCAGTCCAACAGACAGATGACATTCACAAGGCAGTGTGGGGAACGACAGTCTAAAAAGTCAATGCAGTGCTGAAGAGGGTTGCCATCATGGCTGGCTCCGTGACTGGTGTTTGGCAGGTGCTTTGCCTCCAGATACTCCCAGGGTCTTCTTAGGACCGCTCCTTCATCGTTTGGCAGGGGGGGGCCTGCTGCAGGGCCAGTGGGGTCTGAGGACTCACCCCTCTCTGTGGGCGCAGGGGAGGATGGTAAACTGTCATCCTGCGGCCCACCAGAGGGAGGTGGAGGTGTTGTTGTAGCGCATGCCTTTCTCTCAGTACCACTACTTGCTGGCCCAAGAGGTCCACAATTTGTCCTATGCGGGTGTCGATGGACCTCATCGGCAGGATGAGCTCATGCAACAGTTCGTCCGACTGGCCCGTTTGTCCCTGGGCCTGTTCGTATGCGCCAAGGACTCTGGTGATGTGTTCCAGGGATTGTGGGTGACCCTGCCCCTCCCACCTACCCTGCTTCCACGGACCTGTTGCCTCACCACTGTGGGCACCCGCATTCTCTCCCTGCCCTTCTCCATCAGGGGTGTGGGGTGGTCATTCTCTGGGACAGGGAGGGTGTTGCAAGCAGCACTGGTGGTGGTGGTGGTGGTGGCAGTGGCCGCACAGACCGTAACAGCAGGGATCTGCAGTGAAGTTGTTATTGCCGCAGATGTGGTGGGGGGGACAATGGGGTCCTGGGACCTGTTGCTCCCTGGCACACCAGATGGGCCAGCTTCAAGCTCATCGTCCATAGAATCCTGGGAGTCAACATCCGAGAGTCCATGTACCGGGGGGGGAGACTGGCTCTGCAGGTTCCTGGTGTTGTCCTCTGCAGTGAGTTCTTGGTCACCTGTGGATCAGATGGGAAATGGTCATTGTGGTGCACCCCGCAAGCTTTGTGTTAGCTGTGTGTCATTCACTTATTGTACACTGCACAATTGACTGATCATCACATTGTTTCCTATGTGCACTACTGTGCTTCCTGACATGATGCAGTGGTACATGCATTACTTGTCCATGGTGTGAGGTGTCAAGGCATACCATGCGACCCGTGCATTATTTATGATTACAGGGACCTGTTGCCATCTAGGGACTGGCACAGCATGTTTTTCATTGAGGACTCTTTGTTGATTTGTCTGACCTTAAAGTGGAAGAGAGATATAATGGCAGTATGAGACTTTGGCCACTTGGTCCAGCTCAGGCAGGTGGAAGAAGAGGACAACATTATAAGAATGGGAAGCCAAAAATGTCTTGTGGTTAAAATGTCTTTAGAGTAGCAATGTTAAACTGCAGGGGGAAGGACAGATTGAGGGGCGGGTAGTGATCAGGAGAGGTGGGTTGGGTTTTAGAAGGTATTGTTATTTTATGTTATAGGAAGTTTATAGTGTATGGCTAAGCCAAAGGTTATTACTGGCAGAGATCAACTTGCTTCCAATAAAACAGAAGCATAATGAGTGGTGCTTTCCCCAAGGAGGTCCCCTCAGTGTGGGTATTTTCGTGCAGGCCTGAGGGCACGCGGCATGTGAATGGCGTCAGCAGTTGCAGGACCACCGTATTCTTCACTTGCTAAGGCACACACAGAGGGAAATCGCATTTCCATCTGTGCATTGATGTGGCCACCTCCCTTATTCAGAGGAAAAGAAGATGACATTTTGGAGGCAGGAAGAGGAGGAATGTTAAGGATAAGTATTGATTTATTGGACTGGTTATGTTGTTGCTGGAAGAAGGGTGGAAAGGAAAACGTAGGACAAGGTAGGGAAAGAGATGACAGGTTGAGGAGAAAATGGAAGGAGAAATATCATGGCAATGCAAGTGTCTGGCCACCTGGTCCAGTTCAGGTAAGTGGAAGAAGTAGAGGATGGTGTTACAAGAATGAGAAGTCAAACAAGTTTTGTGGTTAAAATGTAATTCAGCCGACAACATTATATTGCAGGGGAGGGAGAGACTGAGGAGTGAGTAATCAGGGGTTGGGATTAGGAGTTAGGATTTTATTATCAGATCATTTGTCAGGAAGTTTAAAGTTTACTGCTAAGCTAAAGAATATAATAGTATAATATCACCAGCTTTGCTTACTTGCAAAAAAGCAGCCTTTTTCACAAGGGCTGAAGGGTAAGTGGTCTTTGCCCCAAAGTGTCATGAGCTGCCTAAACTGAAGGATCCAATTCATAAAATCTCCCACAGCAGCACTCCATCTTGATTTGAGAGAAAATGTAAGGGGAATAGAATAACCACATATGGAAAAGAGTCCCTCTGCCTGAGTACACATTACCATCAGGGGTCCTCAAATTTATCAAAATCAAAGTGCAACCCAAATCCCACTCAGCTGCACCATAAAACAAAACGGGGTGTCACTTGGCTATACACACCTTACTATAGGTTGAGAATATATTGCCACAAAATTGCATATTAAGACTTGGCAGGCGAAAGGGATGACACTGTCATTCATAGCATCTCCTAGTGGCCCAGAGTGAGTTATAGTAAACCATGCCTTCTTAATAATTATAGTGATAATTTAGATGCTCCCAGATGCTAGGCGTAATATGTCATACTAGCCACTAAAATGCATACTTTTTACTCAAAATCACTTATGGGCCATTCAAACATTCACAACTTTCAAAATGGTCCAGTCAATGCTGCAGCCCTACAGGTGTGACATTAAGCAACAACCTGTAAAAACAGCAGGGACTGTCACACTTACCAGACTGTGAGGAAAACTCACCTTGCAGCTCTTCTCTTCTGCAAGATCACTGATATAAATATTGAAGAGGAACTGGCATGAACACAGTCATGGCTAAAACCTAAAATGCCATTTATAAGTTTTGACAATTCCTTCCAACCTTTATATTTAACTTAAACTGAAGTTCCAGTCTACAGCTCTCACAAAATCTAGAACTACTAGTGTGGAGTGTCCCATGGCAGCATTTTGGACTAGATTCACTTTTTCCAAGGCAAAAGCGAACTTAACAAATGCAGCCAAACTAACCGCCACACAAACACCTACGATTCTCCCTTATCTTGAGCAGACAGGCCACTGTATTGTATGCAGTCAATATCCCTGGCATAAAGTCAGTCTATACCATAGAAAATATCTAATCCTATATTTCATTAACTTTCAATCAATCAGACACCTTTTGTTCTTACAAAATCCTTGCTTCATTCACCTTCTGTCAGTTATGCATACAGGGTGGCAATACACTTCCAGAAGCCATGCTTCATTAACACTCAATCAATCAGGCATACCAGGTGGCTATTTTCTTTATGTAGGCAATGGGCATGCTTCTGTTAATGCTTTTAACTAATAAATTACAAGGGTTGAGACACAGGATCAGGGCCATCTGAATTTCAATAGACAGCTGTCCTTTGCCATTAAAGAAAACTTTCACGGGACAAAATTCAAAGTCAACACCATAGAGGTTTATTCAAATGTGTAAATCATTACAGAAAGCAAAAAGTAAAAATAGTTAGTCTGATTCAAATCAGCATCAACAATACATGAAATATTACCAATTGCGATAGGTAACAAAATAAGGTGACCTCCAAAGCAAGTAAATAGCCAGAACCAAAATATAGTTCATCAATAGGGCTAAGATAGATCTGCTCAGTTCAAAAGTCAAGGAATGTCTAAGTATAAATTATTAGGCAGAACAACGTGGAGTCTGTACGGTTCCAAAAGCAACAAAGTGGCACATCTTCCATAAAAGGCGCATTTTATAGGTTTCAAACGGTGAAATGCACACACTTCCCAAGGTTATATCTTGTATCAAAGGGCTGTACTATCAGAGGTACAATTTAGCGCAAAGTAAGAGTTATGCGCCTGGCATCTGGACGCAACTAAATTATCATAATCTGGAAAACCCTATCATAGGGCTATATTAATTAATGTAACTAGCACACAAACCAAAAGTAAAACGGGAAAATTGAATTAGAGGCATTTATGCAACAAGTGACAACAATACACATAGTAACTGTTTATAGCAGCACCACACAAAGAGCCTTGAAGATATTGCAAAGAAAGGAACATTCAGGAAATTACTTTCTTCTTGAGGAACAAATATAAATACATTTCATCTCGGCAGAAGAAATACCACCACAAAATGAATTCTATTTCGCTTATTTTATGAAAAGGAAAAACGCATGTACATAAGAAGCATTTTCTCTGATATTGCAAAACAAATGTCAGTGCAAGCTGACAATAGCCTAGACACGTCAACTGAAGCATGCTAAGTAAACATATTTAAATTAAGCATTCATTTCTATATATTAAAAATGCTCTGACACTTCGTTCTCCATGCATTTCTGGTAGCTGTTCTTTGTGCATACCCATGGGTGGCACTGGCCACTCACTTCCGGTATACTCATTCTGTTCTTTTATTTCCAGATGGTGTTTCATTCCTGGAAGTTCATAGCATAGTGCCCTTACAAGTGAACAACCATTCCTGTATTGCTAAATTTGATAAGGCTTTGGGTACATTTATACAATGCACTGAATTATGGTGACGTTGCACCACAGTGAGTAGAATTAGTGAGCTTGGGAGAGTGCTCGTGAGAAGATAAGGAAAAGTAAGGAATTGGAGTGCCAATATACACAATATTTACAAACAATTAGATAGATCCCTGGCTGTGATTGATTTCCATCTTTTTGTTCCACAATTTCAAGATACAACCTATGTATTCCAAGTTATCTAGATGTGGACAAAGATCCCAGTACAGGTTGATATGGGTGAAAGTACCGACATTTCGACCCCCCCAGGCAGTGGACAAGCAAATTAACCCTTAGTATGGGGTCTTCATCAGGAGAAAGAGGGAGCATCCTACAAGATAGATAGATATAACCAACCAGTCACTAGTTTCTGAATATATACAATTGGGGTACAATAGGAATAGATGGCCTTGCCCACCACAGAAACCACTGTGGTGTAATCAGTGGGGGGACATCAAATTGGGTTGTAAAGCTCCTAACGAGAGGAAGACATAGTGGATGCTTCCATGGTCCAGGTAGGATCCAAGTCATGAATGTGCTGAAATTAGAATGCGCATTGATCAATATGTGAGAAACACGCAAGTTGGGAGTAGGATCACCTAATGTACATTGAGTAAAAATGGTGTGCATCCATTACGGGAATCAGACAAAATTGGAGTTTCCAAAAGTAATTAGCAATATGATGACCCTGCACGGATCTTATTTAAGGCTCGGTTAGACGTGGGACGCTCCTGGAGACACTTCAAACTCTGAGGTAAATCCTTGACACTGGGCCGCATATCGGCGGCATCATATTGATAATTACTTTAGGAAACTCCAATTTTGTCTGGTTCCCATAATGGATGCACACCGTTTTCTGTACTTACAGATTCCATACCTGATTGAATCAGGTTGCATTAATATTGAATAAGATATTAAAAAATCACTTGGAAATATTTATCCACACATAAAGAAGCCCTTTGGGTGAGTACTCTATGTACATAATGAGACACTGATCCTAACCTGCGTGTCTCTCCCTTATTGATTGATGCGCATTCTAATTTCGTCACATCCATGATTTAGATCCTACCTGGACCATGGAAGTATCCCTATGTCTTCCCCTCGTTAGTAGCCTTACGGACCGATTTGATGTCCCCCCACTGATTATACAACAGTGGTTTTTGTGGTGAGCAAGGCCACCTATTCCTATTGTACCCCATTTGTATATATTCATAAACTAGTGATTGATTGGTTATATTTATCTATCTTGTAAGATGCTCCCTCTTTGCCCTGATGAAGACCCCATACTAAGGATTACTAGGCCTGTCCACTGCCTGGGGTCGAAACGCCAACACTTTCAACCATATTAACCTGTACTGGGATCTTTGTCCGCATCTAGATAACATGGAAAACATATGCTGTATCTTGTAATTGTGGAATGAAAAGATGCAAATTAATCACAGCCAGGTATCTACCTAATTGTTTGTAAATATTGTGTATATTGGCACTCCAATTCCTTACTTTTCCTAATCTACTCACGAGTACTCTCCCAAGCACTCTATTTCTACTCACTGTGGAGCAGCTTCACTATAATATAGTATATTGTATATATTTACTTACTATTGAAATTTAATGTATAAATTGAGAATTTATTTCATTCAAATGTGTGTTTTTTACGTCTTTTGGGTACAATTGATTGTGTTGCTTGAAACAATACCATTGGGACTAATTGTGTTCTGTATCACTACTCACCCAGGTCCTATGGTTTACAGATTTCCCCATTGTTTTGTAATGGTTTTGTCTATATTTGTGAGTCTTTATTTTTACAGTGATTATTGTTGAAGGCTAAGCTTTCATGGTGAACTGGTGGATGGGCAGTCCTGTGGGACTGTTGCATATAACTTAATTGATACTTAACGCAGGCCTGAGTGATGTTGGTAATATGACGACCCTTGGTTAGGACACAGTCAGTCTCCATTATTCCATAAATAGATGGTTCCTAATGTGTCACTGAAGTCACTGCTAAGATCTACATAACAAAAGGCACTGTTGGCATCAGGAGTGCACTCGTCCCTTAGGTTTCGATACCTGGTGTGCGACTGCACCTAGATCTGACTGCAGCCACAGGTGAGCTTATGTTTTATATTTTGTCGTTTGCAGTGTGCATGCTTTTGGTTGGTTGTCGAAACTGATTTTTTGAAATCTACAAATATTTGGTAGGGTTTGCATCACACAACAAAACAATCACTCACCCCTCAGACATAGTCAATGTAGCTGTAAGTCTGCAATGAGACTTAGAGGATTTAAAGATCATAGTTCATGGCCTTCGACCAGTCACTGGCTCCTCCTGATTTAGGATCTGCTGTTTTTGCCATAAGACACAACTTAAAAACTGTAATTTTGAGTCTCAGTGGTAAAATATTGTCATTGTATTTGGAAAAGTGGAGGAAAATGTATTTATTCCTCCATTAAATGTAAATAGTTTTACCAAGAACGAACAGCAGGCTATTACATCTTGAGTTCTGAAATCTGTCACTCGAACAGGTGTCCTTTTTGTTGAAGTACTGCCTGTTGAACACTTCGAAATTAAGTTCAGCCTCCATGTGGGCACCAGTCAGGATTCATCATGTCAAGTCCACTTATTATACAACGCTTAAAGCAGGAGAGCCACATGCATCCATGTATTCAGGGGTTTATTTACTAAAAGTTCACTCAATGCAGGACAGCAGGCAAAGTTGTTGCTCTGCGTTGCATGAACAGGAGACAGCTGAATAGCGCCATATCTACTAAGATACAATGCTCTTCAGTTTAACATCTGCGCTGGTGCTCTTGAAGATGCATAGCACCAACGCAGGCCCTCTTGCAGCATGATGGAAGGATGCTTGGTTATGGTTAGGATTGTTTTAGTGCAGAATGGGATACCTTCCTGTACAAAAATAATCCCAAGAGGCAATTTTCTTTTTCTATGTGTGCTGCAGAATGCATCACGTATAGAAAGAGGAAGTAACAAAGAGAAATAACCATTTTGGCGCAATGCCAGATTTATAGAGCACAAGCCATTGCGTTTCGTTACATTGCGTTATACAAACTAATGCAAAGCAGTGCAAATCGCCATCACCCTTGTGTGGCTTAGTAAATCTTACTTAAGCCTTTGCATTGCCTTATGCAACATAAATACAAGACAAAGGCTTAGTAAGTCTGGGCTTCAGTGTTTGAGCAGATACTGCAGTCAAAGATGCGGATAAACTAATATACCTAGGATCAAACAGTGTGGTCAAATAGGGAAGCCAGAACTAGAATTTAGTACCACATCCATAACTTATTGAGGGACTTTAAGTTTCTCCTATAGAGACATTTTGCTCCAATTTCTTCATGTGAAAAATAAAGAGGAGCATATGTTCAACTCTTATTTGGGATTTTCCTTATCCCAGAGATACAAGACATCACACCTCAAGGTGATTAGATAAATATTCCAATAATTGATTCAAATATTGTATCACATATAATGAACTAGAAAGTATTTATAATTATAATGCTTCAGTAGTATTTATCGCTTATCATTCAAATTGACAACTGTTTGGTGTTTCTAAGTTATTTTGAAGGTGTCTGACCGTAAGGGGCGCTGAAAAGTGCTCAATTCACCCTCACTATGGGAGGAAACTCATGACGAATGGGGCATTGTGTTAATTTCGTTTTAAGAAAGAAATCCAGTGTTGGGTTTATCTTTTTGAAAATTAAAAAAAATTGTATGTTTTCCGTATAGCTTTGTTATGTTGACAGAACGGTCCGTCAAACTTACAATGCATTGACAGTTACTGTCAATGCTAGAAATGCAGGTTGGATCAAAAGACATCACTCTAACTGATTTCCCTTTTTCTTCTGTCTCAAGGAGTGCTTCCTCCTTGCTATTCTGTACTTGTGTCTTGACATGTCTGACTGCTTGGATAGCAGCTGGAACATAGTATTATAGGAAGAAGGTTACTATCTTCCTCAAAAGTGTTGAGGTCTGTGTATTTATGGTTTTCTTAGGCACTGGCAGAAGGATAGTGCTAATGTGCTTTCGGCTGACAACTGCCTAGAATAGGAGGGAAATTTGTGTCTGTGACTTTAATGTGGACTTTGCTGGTCAAGGTACCTACAGGGGCATAATGCAGGGATTAAGAAAAGCTAGTTCTGCTTTATTCATGCTTGCAGTAAATCTAAAGTAGTAATCTTTTCTAATGCGATAAGAAAGGAATTTAGTTGTGGACCTTTCATGTCCATTTCAGATCACCAGTACGTTAATAATGCCATATCCAAAATTTGTCATGAAAAGGGTTGCAGTTGTTGAATACGATGCTACCCCGAAACCAGTCCCAGGATGCTTGTTTCCGGTCCAGGGAAGACCTGGCTTGGCAGTTTGGGCTGGACTGTTCCCATGAGGCACAGGGTCAAGACTGATTTGCATATAGCTGGGTCTAAACTGAGGTGGCGAAGTAAGCTAAAGAATGATGATGGATTCAGCCCAGATCTGTGACTCGGGGTGAGTGTCTGAAACGTTTCAGCGCTCCGTCCATCATCTCCTTATGTTTGCTACGTTTATAAGTTCATAAAAATGTACATTTATATTTGGTATGCTGGTAGCAGCGGATGTGTCCCGATTTGAAGGTCTAGTTGTTCTAGTTTGTCTTGGAATTGGAAAAAGTTCTTTGCTAGGGCTAATTCAGCGTTTATGAAATTGAGATGGGAGTAATGTATGGTGAGTTGTTTCCACTATCTCAGAGCAATCCTTTGTGTGATAGTGTTGTATAAATCCTCCATATCAGGTTTCATCAATAACTGTTTGTTGGGAGTGAATGGCAGGATTTTAAGGAGTTTGAAAACATGCTTAGTAGCATTATCATAGTTTGTCCTTTTGTAGTCTTCTAGGCTTAGCTAGAAGCCACCGCGCTTCACAAATTGGATCTTCCCTGAGTTAGAGTTCTCAAATTGTGACTATTGTGTATGAAATATAGGAGGTTTGCTGCTAGAAAGTCGCCTATTTGGAAAGTCCCCCTACTATCAGGCCCTCTGTAACGAGACAAGCAATGGAGATTTTGAGTTTAGTGGTAAGACCATTATCCACTTTAAGATAACTATCTTTGCCAAAGAAGGGATTAGGCTATTCTCCAAAAGACAAAGGACTAGGGGCTTTCCAAACGAATCGGAACAATTCAGGTTCAGGGTTAGAATTTGTTGATGCCTTGAAATTTGAAAATCTCATGACCACAGAGAGCTAGCGACACTGGGGCAACAGATTAACATTCAGGAGGGCATCTCTTGGTACAGAAAGGTGGCAGGCGGGGCTTTAACACTTTAGGGCAAACTCAATGCCGGGCTCCAAATGCCAAAGACATATTAAATACCAAAGGAGAACATCTTTAAGCTTATGTATCCATCTAGGGTGCAATTCAGGGTTACTCATTATGGCAACTGGGTCACTGATCGCAATTACAAGCATATGCTCATTACATACCTCATTCAGGATGGTGGGTACGGTGAAAGGGCAACATGAAGTCCCATGAAAGTGAAAAAAGAAAGCAAAACATTGTAACAGGAATAGAGTGTGTTCACTAAGCAGTTACCACTTGGCTCACCTGCGTTTGTGTGTTGGATCTTGGTAGCCCTCTTCTGGTCTCTTGTGAGGGGCATGGATGGATACTTGGTACCATGAGTAAAGTGCCCTTGTGGCAGCGGGGCAATCCAGAAAAGCTTCTGCATGATATCAGGCTGAACCTTAGCCCCGCCAAAATGGAAAGAAAGCAGTTCCACAATCACGAAGCGCCACAACAGGATTCAGCTACTTCTGTGGTAATGGAGATCTTCCTTTTTTGCTGAATTTGGGCTTTAACCTATAGGCTCAGTCCTTGGGGATCGGGTTGCAGTCCATTGTCAATAACTGCAGTGCATCTGCCGAGTCTAAAAGTCCAGCCTATTACTTTGGGCAAGGCTTTCCTCCTCCAAAAATATGCTGAGTGTAATAAAACTTACACAGCTTTCCGTATGCTCTGCGGGAGCTGGCCTGAACACCAGTAGGCAGGTACAATCTTCTAAGTCTACTCTGATGGGGCACCTTGCATATTCTCTTCAAATAGTTCTTGAAGACAATGAGTCAAAAAGGGAGGAGGAAAATAAGGTAACCCGTATCTTCCACATTACATTCACTGTTCAAAAAGATGTTTGTTATCCTTTAATGGTAACCCTATTGCCATGGAGTGGATCTGTTTTTGAAATCCATTCTAGATAATGATTGCAAACATTCACTTTCTTTAATAGAATAAAAGTGAAGAGGCAGTTATATTTAATTTGCAAAGAGGCAAGTAAGCGTCACCCTTGCATGCAGATACTTCATCCCAAAGGTAAACCAAAGCTCTCACCAAACAGGATCCCAGCAAAGGAGCTGATGGAGTGAGGTATTCTATCAAGACTGTAGGTTGGGTCCTGAGGCATATCAAGTTATCCCTACGGTGCACTTTATGTGGAGTTTGGAGGGTTCCTTGGGATCGGGAGACCTTCTAACTCAGTCAAAGAAAGAAATGTGCACTAGATAAGATCATAACTGCCAGCTCTCTAGCAAGAGTTTTTCACTCCTCCTTCAAGGTTCAGATTCCCTTCATTTTGTCTGATCACATAAGTGAACACATTTTGTCTTAATTCTTTCTCCTATATGCATGTATGAGTGTATATTTGTATTTAACACAAGGCTGGCTGATAGGAAATGGAGCACTGTACCAGTTCAAAGGCAAAGACATAATGAATAAGTGATTGAAGGGGTAACTGGTTCTGAGAGCAGAAGTTAATTTCTACTACATCCTGGTGTTTTGTTCTTTAAAACGGCGTGTCTTCACTTGTTTCCTAGATTTGAGCGCGGTTGGGGTGGTTCTTGTCAACCTTCCACTAAACCTGTAGTTATAAATCTGCAGGAGCGAAGATGATCCAACCAATCCACCCAGAACAACCCCTAACGTACGACTAGGTGTGAATATTAACAACTGTTCCCAGGGAGGAAGGAGGTAAAATTGGGACAGAGGACAACAAGGGATGGGCTTCTTCACAGCTAAACAGTGAGCTCCTTACCCTGGAATTCCCATCATTTCTGTCTGGTGTCTGTAGAGGGACATAAAGACAACAATTATAATTCAATAGTGTTAATATGCATTCTACACACATATATATATATATATATATATATATATATATATTCACTACAGAAAGCAAAGTTTACAGGGAATACATAGTTAGGTTCTGAATCTACACACTGAAAACCATAGAAATACAGCTGTTACAGTTAGAGTTATTTCAAGTAACTATAATGCGTGCCCTAAGGTAACTATAACTTGCGCCCCACCATGCACAGTTTTTGCATCAATAATTTTATTGTAAATGTTGCAGTGATAACATCAATGACGCTATAGAAGATCAATGATGTAATATGTGGTATAATTAGCTGTGCTTGACCACTACCTCTCCGAGGCTTCTTTTTTACAATGAAGGGGGCCATGCAGACTCCCCTTCTGGGGCTCTGTGAAGCCTCAGGGACCACCACCTCCCTGCAGCTACCTGTGTAATTTTATATAATTTAAGGAGGGGCTAAAGCGTCCCTCCTGCCCCCCCCCACCCCCAAAGCCACCCTGGGTCTCAGGGACACCACTTCCCTGGGGCCAAATCTTTAATAGAAACTAGAAGGAGTGGCCCAAGGTCCCCCTCCTGGGCCTATTCTGGCCCCAGGGACCCCATCCTCTGGGACCTGGCCATACTTCAAAAGGGGAGGGAGCTGTGTGGCCCCCTCCCAGGCTGTTTTTGGCACCAGGGACCCCATCCCCCTGGGCCCAGGCAGCCATGTCACCTGTGTGCCCAAGGCCACTCATCGTGCAATGGAACTGTCAGAGGTTCCTCAAGGACCTCGCGGTCCCAGCCAGCTCCCCGCCTTCCGCGGGAGCCGGCATTGCTCTGACAGACAGTGGCTGCTAAAAGGCAGCTCCCTGCCTGTCGGATCAAAGTTTGAATCTTTTTCCCTGCATGCACATTTGCGTGCAGGGAGGCAGATACAAACTCCACTTTCTTCAAGCAGGAGCTGCTTGACAGATTCCGCTTGCAGAAAGCAGAGTTATGTTAGCTTGGTGTGAGCTGTCAGCTCCCACCTAGCAAAAGCAAACAGGTACCTCCTGAGGGTTGGCACCTCCTGAGGTAGCAGGAGCTGGCCCTGGGAGGTTGTGGTCCACAGGGCAATCCATGGCGCCACGAGGGTGTCTACGCGGCCTCCCACTACATTGCAGTATGCAGCTGCTGGGAGGTAGTGGTCTCCATGGCGGGGGGTACGTGACAGAACCCCTAAATTAATTTATTTCAGCCCCAGGGAGATGACGGTCTCTGGGGCTGAGGTGTGGCGCATGCCTCCCTCCTTATTTTCAATAAATTGCCCTTGGGAGGTGGCGGCCTCCATAATAATTTTATGTTTTGCCTCTGGAAGGTGGCAGATCCTGAGGTGCGGGTGGACCGCGAGGCCCCTGTATGGATTTGAAAATTGCCATTGGGAGCACCCCCTGCATACAATAAAAACAGTGCCCGTGGAGGTGACGGTCCCCGGGGCTTTTATGAGCCCAAGGAGGGGGGCCTATGCCCTCCCATCCTTTTTGTAACTCCTCTTGCTCCCAGTACGTGGCCCACCTGTGGGCTAAACATTACTGAAGCGTGGGAGCCCACACTTTCATTTTTATAATTTTTCAGCAGTAGCTGTGGATCCAGGGCAATTCCCACTGAAAAATCAAGAAAAAATACTTTTTTGCCCCAGGCAGGGTCCCTGCGGGAACCCCCCAAAGAGGCCTAGGGGGTAAGGGTATTCCTACCATGCCGCCTTTACTTTTTTTTAACCATTGTTTGTGGGACCACTATCTACCTTTCTACCAAATTTGGTGTAATTCTGTTCAGCGGTTCGGGCTGTAGCTGTGTCTAAAATCCCTATTGGAAACTGCATGGGGAAAACGTGTTTTGGAACCCCCTTTTTCTCAGCCCCCCGCTTGATGGGTGACACTGAAACTTCCAAGACAGCAGCTGAAGTGAGCAGACAACTAGTTTTGAAAATTTCGCGAGGATTCATCAAACAGCGGAAAGTTATTATTTATTTTTTTTAAAACTGCTTCCTGTTGAAACTAGGCCCTAGCTATAACTACCTACTGGCGCCTGTCAGTAGTTAACATAAATATATATATATATATCATGTGATCAAGACCTGTAACGGTCGAAACGTGTAATGGCAGATGGGGTTCACTAATTGAATAAAAATATTATTGCACGGAACTGTGGTCCGCACTCGCTTTTCCTTGGTGGATTGAAGTACTGTTTGGGGCGAGAAGTTGGAAATAAACCTTACCTGAAGCGTCCCTGAGCTGTTTCAGACCCGTTTTAATTTTGAAAGCGGGAGTTGATTATATATATACAAGTGCTAACAATGGGGGAAATGAAGAGCTGAATGTTAATGCCAGCGCCAATGGAATTAAGGAATGCTTCAAGTCATGGAGAAATTAAAACGTCAGGAGCAATCCAAATGGTGGGAGGCACGCTCGCTTAAAAGATACTTAGATGTAGGGAGAATTCCGAGAGGACTCCGCATCATGATTGCTCCCAGTTATGAGGCGCCGAACCCATTAATGATGGCCGAGTGGGGGGGTATGCAACCTCGATCATCACGGCGCTTGGTAGAAATTTTTGTAAAATACGCCGAGATTGATAGAGGGGACCTACAAAAAAGAATCGAAGCCCTTGAGGATGATATCAAACAGAAAGAAGGTGATTCCCGTTCAGGACAAAAAATGAGGGAAGAAATGAATATCAGATTGGCTAAAGAGGAAGAAAAAATTAAAACAGCGCAAAACATACAAGTTTAAAAGAGATCGTGACGATTATGCCAATGGCCAAATCTTCACATTTGCGCGGTGCTATGATTCACTTAGGGAAGCAACAGCTAATAAGCGCAAACAAAATGATGATTCTACAAAGAAAGGGCAACAACGTACTGAAGTATCTTCAATGTCTGACTTAAGCTCTGTCCCGGAAAGTGAATCGGACAATGAAAGTGTAAGGAGAAACATCCAGCATACAGGAATTAAGTTCATTTTGGGGGAAGAGTTGGACATTTTAAAACAGAGCAGGCGAGACACATTGAGACCACGCAACGATGGGCCAGCCGCAAAACAAAATCAAAAAGGCGAAGGGAGCGACGCCAGGCCAGCCGTAAACGGAGAATACAAGAAACGTGGCCGCGGCAGGGGCAGGAGCAGGCGACTGTAGGGAATCCAAACAGTGGCAACAACAGCTCTGATAGCCCAACTACTGAGCAGGATGCCAAAACTATCATCAATTTGGCCAATGTCAATTTATCAGCAGCTGAAGCCCAGATTCTATCCCCTGGTTTGTCTCACTGCTCGGAATCGAATTTTCAATACACCAAAACTCGAGTAGATATCTATCAGTACATACGCAAACTTAAGCTTCTCAAATTCCATCAGATGAGATCTTCAACGGATCAAATCAAAATGAACATGCAAACCACAGAGGTTGACAACTACTCAGGCCTTACTGTCTCAGATTTGGGTATTTATCAGGATCTATGTGAGTTGGGGGAGGGAGAACAAGCTAATAGTTTCAATCTGTCCCCCCTTGGAGCTTGTGCTAGACCAACCACACCATTCAGAAACAAATCGAAATTTGTACCCATTATGGCTAGAGATGGTTTGGACGCCTTCAGTGAGCATGTTGCGAGCCAAATTAAAAAACTAAACTATGCTAACAATAGATCAAGTAAAATATATACCAACAAAGAAAGAAAGTATAACCAATTGATTTCCAAATTGCAAAAAGAGAATGTTGTTATAAGGAACTCTGATAAAGGTGGCAACATAGGCCAATGGATGAATACATGACAGAAGCACACACCCAACTCAATGACTTACAATGCTACAAAAAAAGTACTCCGTTCAAATATAAGAACACCCAGGAACTGCTATTCAAACATCTGGCATGGAAGAACCGAGGTCTCCTCAGTGGGGATAAATATAAATTCATTAAAAAAGAACATCCATCGGTTCCTGTTATTTACTTCATACCAAAGGTGCATAAAAATACTAACAGGCCCCCAGGCAGACCTATCATTGCGGCCTGTGATGGGCCATTGGAAAACCTCTCTAGGTATATTGATTATTTTTTGCAGCCTTATATGAAGAATCTTAAATCATCTGTCCAAGATACATGTGATTTTTTTAACAAAATCGAAAATTTGAACTGGAGTCCGGAATGTCTCTTGATAACATTGGATGTTTGCTCATTGTATATCTGTATTCGCAACAAAGATGGACTGAGGGTGGTCGAATATTTTTTTTGTACTAGACCAATCATATATGCCTAATATACCAGAATGTTATTGGACATGTTATTATTTTGTCTGGAAAATAATCTTTTCCTCTTTGATGGCCAAATGTACCAACAAATTCAGGGAGTAGCACTGGGGGCCAGTTTTTCTCCGAGCTATGCCTGTATTTTTATGGGCTGGTGGGAAGAACTGGTCCTCATGCGCCAATTTGAAGAAGTCTATAACAACAATGTGATCTGTTGGTTACGTTTTATAGATGATTTGTTCATTGTATGGAAAGGAAGTGAAGATAGTGCCACAAAATTAATTGAAGAGATCAATCAGAATGACATTAATCTAAAGTTCACCTCCACTATCAGCAAAGACACAGTAACTTTCCTTGATGTGCAGGTTTCAGTAGACAATAACATTTTAACTACTACACTTTTTAGAAAGCCTACTGCTGGAAACACTGTTTTACATGCATCTAGTGCCCATCCTCCCCATTTAATTAAAAGTATACCATATGGGGAGATGCTCCGCATCCGGAGAATTTGTAGTAACAATGATGATGCGGAAGCAAAGCAGGCGGAAAGCTGTGCTAGATTTTTAGCTAGAGAGTACAAAACAGAGATTGTAGACGCAGCTATTAGAAGGTCACGCATTAAGGCAAGAGAGGATCTTTTAACATACAAGGCCAACACACTACAACCAAATGCTACTGTAACTGCACAACCTGTGAGACTTATTTTATCATATTCTAGAAATGAAAAACAAATAAGGAGTATAGTGAGACGAAATTGGCATTTCATCCAAGATGATCCAGCAATAGGGAACCAGATGCTTACCAATCCCTCCATTACTCTTAGAAAAATCATGTGTATGGGAAATAAACTGGTCAATAATAGACTAGAGGAATGCCGTAAAGATATGTGGCTTACAGCAAGAAAAGGTTTTTTCAAATGTTCTACTTGCAAGGCCTGTCAATTCGGCATCAATGTCAAAACATACACATCAGCTTTCTCGACCAAGGTCAGAGAAATTCAACAACATCGTACATGCAAAACAGAGTTTTCAGTGTATGTTCTTGAATGTAGCTGTCAGCTCAAGTATATTGGGAGTACTAAATTGGCTGCCCACAAGAGGATATTACAACATATACGGGCTATAACCAACAAAGACCAAAATTACCCAGTTGCTAGACACTTTCAAGCAATTCATGACAGCAATCCCAGGCACCTTAAATATTATGTAATTGAGGCGATCCCGGTTACAAAAAGAGGAGGTGACAGGGAAGCTAAGTTAAGA
Source organism: Triturus cristatus (assembly GCF_964204655.1). Taxonomy (NCBI): domain Eukaryota; kingdom Metazoa; phylum Chordata; class Amphibia; order Caudata; family Salamandridae; genus Triturus; species Triturus cristatus. The sequence goes on from NC_140580.1 coordinate 116,709,872, forward strand.
CGTCTTGAAACTAATTATATATTGGAGTTTGACACCAAATATCCTGGCGGTCTTAACACAACTGAAGATCTTCATACATATTTATGAATTATGATTCCACTGTCTCCTCCAGGACCTCATTGCCACTAGTCACTTTCAATACTCTGTTAATTAATGAACTTTTATAAATATTGCTGGTTATGTCTTTTTATACAGCTATCCGACTTTTAGAATTTGTATTGATCTTATTAATATTTATTCTTGCTTTGTTTTTTAAGAACTGATTTTAGACATATGGTTATTTAATTGTGTGTCTTTATCATTGTTCTGATGGAACAGAGTTTTAGGATATTCTAGAAGAATGGCATAACGAATAGTGTTATATATATACATATATTGTCATTTCAATGAATTATTTGTATATTTTCTCCCTCTTGCAATTAGCTCTTGCACTATTTACAGCAATTTTTTGCACAGTCCCTTTCATTGTTTGCACTGAAATGGTCTACAATTGACCTTTAAGCACATTTGCACCTTTATGCATTCAAAATATGTATACATTGTAGTACATGGTCACTATGGGTTAATAGTATCAGGAGAGAAGAGTTGTGCAGTTAACTTGCTTGGAAAATGGGATTATCTCACCCAAACCTTTTGAGGCAAGAAACCAGTATTAGATAAGGATTATACGTAATCCATGTGGTTTGTATTCACCCTGACATTAGTGAATAAATAACAGTATAGGGTAATTCAAACTCATTCTCATCCCAGTGACGTTACACACATTTAAATTAGGATGCAATAGTATACATTGTCGTATTTATTTTTGTTTTTTTAAGGTAGTGGGCAGCATTTTTATCATCGCACTGGTTTATATATTCACTGTTTGGCTCAGGGGCTTGACATTAGGCAGCTGCTTTAATTATTCAAGTATCATACGTGTATATTAAAATTTCCTTTGTTTTGAATTTAAAAACTGTGGTAAGCTTCAAATCAAAGATGCCACAATATCAGTAGAAGCTGGGTATTATACCGTTATAAATTATGCTTCAACAAATGTTTAAATTCAAAACAGCATTTCTGCCTATATCAAATGCAAAAGTTGAATCTGTTTTCTATGTCCATGAACACATCAGTGTTTTTTTTTTTTATGCACTGGCACTTTAAATAATTGTGAAAAAATCTGAGCATTGTCATGTGATCAAGGCCGCTTGGACGGCCGAAACGCGTTATGGCAGGCGAGGAAGAATAAATTATTCATCAAAATCAAGAGGTCTACGTTCGTTCTTTTCCTGGAGAAAATATGGACGAAGTGCTTGGATATATATATATATATATATATATATATATATATATATATATATAATTAACTCCCGCTTTCAAAATTAAAACGGGTCTAACACAGCTCAGGGACGCTTCAGGTAAGGTTTATTTCACCAGCTTGGCATATCAAGCATTCTTATTAATTGCAGTACTACAACACATGGCAGACGCATTTCGGCTAAATGCCTTCCTCAATGCTAGCATCATGTACAAGAGTACACTTTCCCAGGGATTTGAAATATTCACTCGTTGATTCCCATTGGAGGATGCTATGCAGTCAACGAGAGAGCACTGCAGATTCAAGTTGGTACTCAATCAGCTGTCATTACTGTCCCCGCTCTGACTCGCATGATTCCAATGTACCTGAAAATACAGCAAATAGTGCCTCATGACCAGCCACGTATGGATGAAGACAGTCCAAATCAGCGAGCTAGGTTAAATAACTTCATCTTATACACACGATAATGCCCTGACTTCTGTCAGCTGTTAGACTGCAGTCTCGCAGCTGCGGCTGGCTCAATGGGGGTTTTGCTCACACGGAAGCGACCTGTTCAGCGTTAAATCAGCTGCTCTCTCCCCTTATCAACATTGTATATGTCGCTGCTTGGGGGGCTCCGTGGTAAGTAGCTGCATACACTCTCCCAAGGTTGCTGGCAAGCTGCGGTGCTCCAGACCAAGAGGTGTGCCAGTTTCCAGCGCCGACCGCCTGGTGAAACATTAACTCCCACTCCCGCTTTCAAAATTAAAACGGGTCTGACACAGCTCAGGGACGCTTCAGGTAAGGTTTATTTCACCATCTTGGCACATCAAGAATTCTTATTAATTGCAGTTCTACAAAACCTGGCAAACCTGTTTAGGCTAAATGCATTCCTCAATGCCAGAGTCATGTAAAAGAGTTCACCTTCCCAGGGATTTGAAATACTCACTTGTTGATTCCCATTGGAGAATACTATGTGGTCAACGAGAGAGGACGGCAGATTCAAGTTGGTACTCAATCAGCTGTCAATACTGTCCCCTCTGACTCACATGATTCCAATGTCCCTGAAAGTACAGCAAATTGTGCCTAATGACCAGCCACGTATGGATGAAGACAGTCCAAATCAGTGGGCTTTGTTAAATAACTTTGTCTCGTGCACACGATAATGCCCTGACTTCTGTCAGCTGTTAGACTGTATCCTCACTGCTGCGGCAGGCTCAATGTGGGTTTTGCTCACACGGAAGCGACCCGCTCAGCAGTAAATCTGCTGCTCTCTCCCCTTCGCAACATTGTATATGTCTCTTCCAAGGGGGCTACGTGGTAAGTAGCTGCATACACTCTCCCAAGGTTTACGGCAAGCCGCGGTGCTCCAGACAGAGAGGCGTGTCAGTTTCCAGCGCCGACCACCTGGTGAAACATCAGCTCCCACTCCCGCTTTCAAAATTAAAACAGGTCTGACGGATTTGAAATACTCACTCGTTGATTCCCATTGGAGGATACTATGCGGTTAACGAGATAGGACTGCAGATTCAAGTTGGTACTCAATCAGCTGTCAATACTGCCCCCTCTGACTCGCATGATTCCAATGTCATATATATAAAAACATTTAACTGAAAAAACAAAAGTTACAGGGGCGTTATAGTTAGGCTGACATTTAACTCGTACGAAACCAGAGAAATTCAGCAGTTAGCTAAATTCAGGTCAGCTAACTATAACTAGCACACCCGCAATGCACCGCGTATGACCTCACATATTACATCACTCATGACATGGTCAGCGACCTCACTGATGACATCACTGATGACATCTCAAATGACATGACTGGTGGCATCACTCATGGCATCATCCAGTGACTGTGAGTGTTTTTAAAATGTTTGAGTGTTAAAAATATATACGAAGGTGTATTAATGAATCAGTGGGTGTATGAGTGCCTGTATGGATGATAAAGTGGGCGCTTGGCTGACTGTATAAGTGGGTGATTAGGTGTCTCAGGGAATGTATGGGTGAGTGATTAGGTTCTGTGAATGTCTGTATCAGTCTGTTAGTTGGTTTCTACGTGACTGTATGGGTTGGTGAGCGGGTACGTGAGTGTCTGTATGGGTGATTGATTGGATGTCTGAATACCTCTATGAGTGTCTGTGTGGGTGGGTGAGGGGGTGTGTGACTGCCTGCATGGATGAGTGAGTAGATGAGTCAGTGGCTGTATGGGTTAGTGAGTCTGTAAGTTAAGGGCTGTATAAGTGACTGAGTGTGTGTATGGCTGTGTCATTGAGTGAATGGATGTGTAATTGGTATCTGGGTGAGTAACTGGATATGTGAAAGGTAGTATAGCAGAGTTTTGAAGTATATAAGTGACTGTATGTGTGAGTGAGGGATTGTGATAGTGGCAGTATGGGCTAGTGAGTGTGAATGTGAGGGGCTTTATGGGTGAGTGAGTATATGTTAGTATCTGTAGGAATAAGTGAATGGGTGTGTGTATAATTGTGTCGATGAGTAAATTAATGTGATTGACTCTATAGGTGAGTGAGTAGGTGTGTGAGTTGCTCTATGAGTAATTGGCAGTGTGTGAGTGGCTGAATGGATGTATGAGTGGATATATCAGTGGCTGTATTAGTGAGTGAGTTGGTGTATGAGTGGCTGTATGAGTAACTGAGTAGATGTGTGTGTAGACCTAGGAAACAGTGAGTGGGTGTGTAAGTACTGGTATGGGTGTGCCAATGGTTTTGAGAATGTTAGTGTGGAAGTAGGATTGGATGTATGAAAGGTTATATTGGGCTGGGAGTGAGTGCTTCAGATTCTGTGGATGATATACTCAGTGATGTCATAGGTGATGCCATTTGAGATGTCATGAGTGATGTCACTGACCATGTCAAGAGTGATGTAATTTGTGAGGTCATGCACAGTGCATTGCTGGGGCACGAGTTATAGTTAGCTCAGTTATTTATAAGTGCTGAATTTCTCTGGTTTTGTACGAGTAAAATGTCAGCCTAACTATAATGTCCCTGTAACCTTTGGTTTTATCAGTACATTTCTTAGCTTTTTTAAAAATTCTATTTCTTAACCATAATGCCTTTGTAACCTTTGTTTTTTTCAGTCAATTTCGAAGGTTTTTTCAAATTCTATTTCCCAACTATAACGTCCATGTAACCTATGATTTTTTTTGTTAAAATTGTAAGAGTTTTAAATTGTATTTTCTGTCTACAATAGCTTTATAAGGTGTATTTTTATAAGCTTGTATTTTCTTCAGTGGATTAATAAGCGCAGTTTTTTGTTTTTTACATTTTTTTACATTTGCGACGTCGTCTTGATCCCCGCCAAAAGGTCGCAAAAGCGGAAAACAAAAGCAAACATTCAATGACCACTAACACATCCACAAATAAAATGTAAAAAAAATCCATTCTGAACATTGCCCTACACATATTACTATATACATACTTGTTTCAAAGCATGTTTAATCTCATATTTGGATGACGATCGCGCCTTTTCCATAAAGTCTAAAACACATATATCCACACATATTACAATATTTTACACAAATGAGGGAGATTTACAAAAACGTCACGCAACGCAGCCCCCCGCGAGGCTGTGCTGCGTTGCACAACAGGGAGGGAGCTGGAGAGCACCATATTTTTAAAGATATGGCTCTCTCCTCCCCTTTCCATTGCGCCAGCACTGACTTCAGCAGCTGTGTGCCATGCACACACCTTAGCGCTGTAGCGTTAGGGTGTGTTCATGAGTGTAGCATAGGTTTTGTACAGGAAGGGTACACTTCCTATACAAAATACTATGCTAGACACGACGGAAAGCTTTTCCCACTTTGTATGTGTGCTGCACAGTGCAGCACGCACGCAAAGTCGGAAAAGGAAGGAGAAATTAAAGCATTTCTTCTTCCTTGCGCCTAATTGAAAAGGGCGCAGTTTTGTCACGCTAAACTCAATCTACTGTTTTTAGTAAATTGGGTTTAGCGTGAGAAAGCTTGGGTGGTTGCATGGGAACACCCATGCACCACCATCGACACGTCCCAGGTGCAAAGTAATGTGAAGCAGCGCATTGCGCTGCTTCGCATTACTTTTACATTTAAGTTCATTAGGAAAAAAAGATTTTGCTCCGTTTTGTGTCACTTTTGGGACTCAAACACGGCGCAAAATCTTAGTAAATCTCCCTCTAAGGGTTTCTTACAGTATTCTCTGAACTCATGTTTTTCTAGAGTGTTTCTATGAAAATCATCTCTAAAACCTATTTTATCTTTTCGTGTTGACCCTGGAGACCACAATGACCTTGTTAATCGCGATCCCCCCAGAGACGTCGTGAAAACGAAAAACAAAAGCAAATATTCCATGACCACAACACATCCAAAAATGATATGTAAAAAAAAAATCTACTTCTTTCAAAGCATGTTGAAACTCATATTTTTCTACTAAGTTTCTTTAAAAAACATCTTTCAGATTTATTTTCCATTTTCGGAATTATTCTGGACGTCGTGATGAAGTTGTTAATTGCGGCGATTGCACCTTTTCCATGAAGTCCAAAACACATGTATCCACACAAATACCGGTATTTTACACACTAGGGCAGTGGTTCCCAAACTTTTTGGACCCATGGCTCCCTTGCCCTAATTGGCAGTTGGCCGTGGCTCCCCAACATTTTTTTATGGGTGGGCGGGTGGGGGGGGGGGGGATGTAAGCTCGACCTCGGGAGTACTTCCTGTTGTCTTCCTTAAATTAATTGGGATGCAATGAAGGTAGTATAATCATATTTGTAACAAAATACGAAGATAACAGCTGTTTAATAAAACTTTGTTAAGTGTGAAACGATACAAGATTAATAGCCATATGTTTCCATGCAGCATTTATTAACCACACAACAATAGTTCACAAATTTCTATATAAATATCTTTTCAATGAACAGGTAAAACAGAGTCCGAAATTTACCTTACAAATCCTAGTGAGATGGATGTGCTTGTTTTTCCTTACATAACTCCTGAAATCTTGGAGTTATTTTTGAGATTGCAACACTGCTTTGTCGAGTACGTTCCATGTAGTCAACGTAAAAAAATAAAATGGCAAAGTATTACACATGTACTACGGTCCATGTCTACACAGCAATAAATGTGAGAGGCAATACAAGTGACTACCACTACTACCTCAAAGAACGTCCGTAAATTCAGCCTAGCGTTCGTTGTCTCTTATTAATTTTTTACAGAATATTTGTCGTAATTCAAGTACTTCTGGGTCGCATGACAGCCAGTCCGACGGCTGAACATTATTGTCTCACTGTGTAATCAACTTTACTTCACTGTCTTACCTTGGCAACGGCAGAAGACGGCCGGCGGTAGAAAGCGGCGGGCGGCAAAAGACGCAGCAGTAACTCCCCACTAACGCCAGAGCTGCGTACGTATGGCATGCGTATGCCAGTAATGGAGACTACCTCCGACGCCTGAGAATGCGCGTACGACGCGTATACGTACGTACGCACGCACGTACGCCTCCAGGAACAGACCATGTCCCCAGTTTTTGCAGGTGGGACAGCTTTTGCCTTCAGCTCGCTTTTCGCTTAATTTTTCAACATTGTGGTCGCGGCGCCCCTGGCTCCTCATTACGGCGCACCGGGGTGCCGCGGCGCACAGTTTGGGAACCGCTGCACTAGGGGTTTCTTACAGTATTCTCTAAAGTCATGTTTTTCTAGAGAGTTTCTATAAAAACAATCTCTAAAGCGTAAGTAATATTTTCGCGGTGAGGCCAGAGATCACGATGATGTTGGTAATCGCCATCCCCGCGGACATGTCGTGACAACGGAAAACAAAAGCAGGAATTTAATAGCCACCACCACATTGACAAATTAAAACTAACCATCACAGAAGATAGCTCATTATATAAATAACTCTATAAAAACATTTATCAGATTCTCAATATCTCTCTAACAATGCATATTAATGATTCACTGATACTTTTTTTATATTTCCACCAATATTCACAATGAAGTCAGTAGCAGCGACGTCCCTGCAACGGTACATGGGGTGCCGCGCTGGCGGTCGTGTGTTGTCACGAATATCGCACACGAGTAAAAATCTATTTTTGGACACACAACTTGTGTCACTAACACCCCCATTTCTCAGTCAGAGTATTTCCACCCTGACCACTTATGTGGGCTTTCACACACATTTTCAGCCACTGGAACCATTCCCGATAGATAAAATGGTGGCCACAACTTTCTATTCAGGTTGCGCCCTTCAATCAGAGCATTCCTGCTGGCATGTGCATTCAAGATTACTTGCGAAACTTCCGCAAAAGATCCACGACCAGAGAAATTTCACACCAAATAGGCAAAAGGCACTTTCTTGAACTAATATCTACCTTCCTGCCAAATGTGGTGTAAGTCCGTTCAGCAGTTCGGGCTGTATGTGTGGCAAAGGTTCCTATGGGAATTAACATTCCAAACGCACCCTTATTTCGCACCCCAATTTCTCAGTTCACACTGCACAGGTCACCCCCAAATTTTCCGTGACAACCAGAGCCTATCTTGACACTTTTTATGGAACATTTCATGAAGATTGGTCAAATGACGCCAAAGCAATAAGCAAGTCAAAAAATGCTTTTCCTATGGAAACATGGTCCTAACTATAACTATAACTACCTACTGGCAACCGCCAGTAGGAGATATATATATCTCACCATGTAGAGACTAATTAAGCCATCAGAGGGTGACGAGTTAACATCACTCGCCAAATAAAGTTCAAGGAATGGTTATCAGGAAGAGTTCAGCAATGCTCCAAAGGTACTAACTCTCTACCAAATTACAAGCAGAGTAATTCCAACGGAAACAAATGGCTCCATCTGATCGTATGGGAGAAAAGGAAAATACCAAAGCCTTGTATATTCCTCCCACACGTTTGTAATCTGTTTATGCAGGCTCAGTGCACTAACATTTGAAGGTTTTAAGTCTGCTTTTCCATTGAAGAAGAATTCTCCCAGTTTAAGGTGAAGACCAAGGAAAAATAGGAGTCACCTTTGCAGGAGCGTGACTCTGGTGAAGGAAGGGAGAAACAGAAGTCGGAGGGAAATGTCTCAAAAGAACCGATATTCCGGCAACAAGAGGTTTGAAATCCAGGTTAGGGGAGCTGCTAACATGGGAACACAGCTCTCATGCTGACGAAGGAGGACAGGAACTGGGAGAAGCATCCGACATGGAAGGTAACAGGAGGGGAATCTGTCATATGCGGGACCATGGCTCCAACTCGGGGGAGTTGCAAGGAAGCAGGAGAAGTGAATCCACATGGAAGCAAGGAGGCAGGGACACATGCCAAGCAGGAAACTCAAAGCCAAGCATGGCTAAGAACATAGACGCGGCTTAAGTACAGAGCCCCCACACACGGATGCCCCTCCTCCAGGTCCTGCGTACTCCATCAAGCATTGTGGGAGGTCAGCACAGTGCAAGGGAGCAAGGACAGAGATACTCAGGTACTTGGAAGGGGTTTAAAGAAACAGATCTCAATGTACCTAAACCAATCTCACAACTTCTGAAACAAGGCATACAGGAGAGGACAGTTCATGTCTAGGGGGGGTCATAAAAGGATATTAAACTAAGGCATAAAACGTCAGAACCCATCTACCCACAGGAGGTATAATACGTAAGAAGCACGATGAGTAACAGTTCTGAAGGATATGAGTGTTGTTCCAGAACCTGGCTGCATAGATGGAAGAATCCCATTGTTTTACTTTTTTTTGCAGCTCTAAAGTCAATTTCTGAGAGGAACTGTTCTCTTTCTTTAATACAGAGAGATGTTACCAGGCTGTGTTTGCTTCTCAACATGTTTCTTGAGGGTGAAGTCACTTTCCAGATATAAGACAGCCAGATAGTGAGCTTCTCTAGATTGATAAGTATTAATACTTTATTCATACTGTACTGGAGTAAACCACGAATTCTCACTATTGCCATGTTTGAGAGATGAGTTTACAAAATGAAAAACTCTGTTATACAAATGAAATGAAATAGTATTAGGGCCTAAAACACTAATGATGAACAACATTATCCACAATGGATATTGCATGTAACCCCCATTGCCCCAGGACACAAAGACAAATTATTGTAATCCACTTATGTCTTTTTCCCATGATATGAAAATATTGAGAGAGCTTAGAAACAGACTCAATACATGCAGTGAGTACTATAAAACAGCATTGACAAGACCACTGACATGGTAGGCAAGTCACTGGGGAGAGTTGAGAAGAAACCTAGACGCAGTCAAGGGGTTATTCTATTGTATTAAAACTCGGATACTTGACATCTAATTTCAGCTTCACCACTTCACCTAAATATGCTGAAAATAAACATTATATTCTAAAGCTGGGCAAGGTCCTCAACTCAATGGCATTCCCCTTTGAAGCATAGACCCTGGGACTTGCCATCAGATTAATTGCTACTCCAGTTGTAGTCTAGTGCGCTAGTTGGAAACTGTGGAACCAGGAGCCAAAGTTTTTAAGCTGCCCTCACAAATTGGCCAAATTCTGTGCTCATGGGCAGGATTGGGAGTGACTAGGATCAATGTAAAAGCTGCTTGGATGTGATTCGAACAACTGGGTTACATATTAGTTAGTTGGTGTAGGAGAGACTGTGCCCAGTCTCATAGTATGTTCACCAAAATGCAATATGACTGCAGATGTATTGCCTTGGAGAAAGTACCAGTATGCTGCAGTCTCTGGAATCTACTTTAACAAACTACTTGATCCTGAGCAAATCACACTCTTCTCACACCTCTGTGCACTAATCTTACAATATATTAGCACTTTGAAACTGGCCTAATGGAAGAAATACCAAAAGCATATTTTCAGTACAAGATCCCAGCATATTTGTTATTCCAACATTCAGAGCTGCTTAATGGGAGGTGGCTGTATTTGCATCTTTGTAGCGGAACATGCTCACTCCCAACCATCAAAAGGCAGCTCTTTCACAGCTCATAAAGGGCAGATATGAGAATTGGTGTTCCGCAGTTTCTCTGTAGGGGCAGCAGGACTAAAGCCACAACTGCCAGACAAACCTCAATATAAGGAGAGTTGGCCACCCTAGAGATACACAGTAGTTGAGGAGGCAAAATGGGCTGTGAAGGTTTCAGGAGGGGCACAGATCATTTATGCTCCTAAAATGTGCCTAATGAAGGGACATAGCCTGCAGTTTGCATACATGCCTATTATGCCATCAATTACCACTTTGAACAAGCTCTTGAACAAAAATCTTTTTTATTTAAAAAAATGTAACCTAGGTGGAGCATCAGTAAAGGGACCATATAGAACTGGCTTTAAATATAAACAGGCCATGATGACACATATTAGATTCTTACCAAGCCCCACCGCCCTTTTAGATGCATTGCACTTTTGGGAAATCTCCCAATTTCTCATTAGGCCTGTCCCACATTATTTTAGAACCAATGTCATGTGGTATCCCTCACACCTTGCTACAGAGGGGGCCCAGTGTGACAAATGTTCAGGTTCCTCTCATTTACAAACATGTAAAAGTCAGAGAAAGGGCCACGGACAAGAATAAAAGTGTGTGAGGAAAAGGACATTAATAAACAACACAGAGGCATATTTACAATAAAGTAGCAATGCACCTCCTTAAGCCAAGAAGGCTAACGACACGCTTCGTCACTTTAGAAACACAGGGCTGCACCATATTTACTAGAATATGGTACAGCCCTGCGTTTCCCCCTGCGCTGGCGCTAACTTTAGCTGCCTGGCATCAACGCAGGCACCCTTGCACCATAGTGCAAGGGCGCCTGTGTTGAGGGAAATATTGTTTATGTGCAGGAAGGTCCTCCTTCCTGCACATAAACAATCTTTAAATGCCATTTTGAAACTTTAAAAGGCAGCACAAATGGAAACAGCAAAACAAGGAGAAATTACGCATTTCTCCTTGTTTCGCCTGTTTAAGACCAGGTTTTCCCTGGTCTTAATGTTGGCATTGCCTCCTATTTACGCTGCCATTGTAAATAGGAGGCAGCATCAAAATCAATGGGTGTTGCCGTGGAATACCCACAGCAACATTCATTGCCCTTCCCTTTCACACTAAATACAGCGTGAAAGAGTGCCTTACTTACAAGGCAGTGTTAAGCCACGTTAAGTGGCTTAACGCTGCCTTGTAAATAAGGCAGCGTTAAGAAGCCCCCATCGCCATCATAACGTCACTGAAAGTGACATGGTGGTGTCGATAGGGGTTTGTAAATATACCCCACTGTGTTTTGGTACGGAAAAGTCCCTTGCATGGTGACGGATGTGTACCCCTGCTATGAATGTTCCCGCTGCAATGATGTCTAGATTCCTGATTCTGATTTTTGTTGTTATGGGTGAACACAGATCATGCGTGTGTGCTATGACATAGGCCTGTTTCACGGATTGCGGTCTTATAGGACCGGGATGGACACCGAAAGAGCTACCCTCATAGTGTTGAAAGGCTACTGCCTTTACCAGGAGTTAAGCTCAAGCGCGGTCATGTCAGCATCCCGCCTAGAGATCAGTAGAAGTGAACAGGCCTTTCTTTACCTGTGTCAATAGGATGGGGCCTACAAATTCACTCCTGTAGTTCTATATCTATGTGTTTAACTCACCCTTGGCCTTCATTAAGCTAGTATGTAGTGCTAGGCAGGGTACATGTGGTTGCATGCGTGTGCTGTGTGTACGCGTGCATGTGAGTGGTGCAATACATGGAAAAATCTGGGTTCCATTTTGGAAGACTCAGGGCTAACTGGAGGAGCATGAGGAGGTAAAAGAAACCCTCAGAAAAATGTGTGGATTGCTGCATTCCTGTGCGCTGAGTGGGACACACACTGGAGGAAGGATAGCCCAGCTTTTCAGGGAGAGGTCACTGGAAAGGAACCTGGGCACATCTCATGAAGGAAATGGGGCTGATATGAAAATCATAAAGAGCAGTGCTGGGGCCCTGGGGTAAACCTTTGGTGCACATATCACTGTGGCTGACATGCAGGTGCAAATCTCCAGTCACTCTCATGTCTCATGTTGTGGGGCTATCCTATTTGAAGTTGCTCCTGCTTTGACAGACTGCTTTCTGGAGGAATGACAAGGCAGAGGAGTGGACACTTCAAAAGGAAGCAGACCCCCAACACAAACTTCACAGACTGAGAATTTAAATCACATTTGGTGTCTGGAAATGGAAGTGGAGCTCAGGGCCCCCAAAATTATCAACAGTCAAGGCTGGGGTCTGTTGGACCTGACATCGTTGGTGTTTTTTTCCCCAACTTTTTTCCTTAAATCCTCAGATTTTCGCTGACTTCATTTTGCTGACCTTGTGCACTCTACCACTGCTCACCAGTGCTAAAGTGCTTGTTCTCTCTCCCTACAAAATGGCAACATTGACGTTCACCCAGTTGGCACCTTTAATTTACTTGTAGACCACTGGGAACTAGATATACTCAGGGCCTAAAGATTAAATGATGGTAGTGGACTGGTTTGTGCCACCCACTTCGAGCCCTTTAAACATGCCCCAGGCCTGCCATTGAAGCATATGTGTGCAGTTTTAAACTGCCATTTCGGCCTGGCAAAATAAACCTTTTGCCATGCCTAAACCTTCCTTTTTAATACATATGTCACCCCTATAGGGCACGATGCAGTTTATATAAAAAGTGGAACATGTACTTTTAACTTTTACATGACCTAGTAGTGAAAAGCTCTTAGATTCATTTTTCACTACTGCAAGGCCTACTATAGGATAATATTGGGTTACCTTATTGCATTAAATAAGTGATGACTTTCCTACCTGCTCCCAATTGAAAGTTGAGTTTGGTCTCTCAAAGATTTTATTTGAAAACCCTCTTTAATGGTAAAGTTGGATATTAAGTCATAATTCTGAAAATGCCACTTTAAAAAAGTTAAACAAAGCAAACAGCCGGTTTGCACTCAAAATGAGCAAAAGAAACAGCAAATTCGTAGTGCAACAACAGTAATCTCTACAGTGTGCAAACAGAAAGGAGGATGATCCCACCACCTATACTAAAAGTAATGAGAAAACTAGGACAAAAGTCGTAGTCTCTGTGTGCACTACAAGAAGCACACAAAAGAGTTTTCAACAATGTGGCATACAGGTCATCTATTAACACAAATCAAATGTTCAAAATTAACTTATAAGCAAAATGTACATTAAGAGAGTATTCTGAAGAAACCACAATAGTAGAACAAAAGAATCTTTTAATTGAAGACAGGTTCATCAAAGTCCCAAGGGATGTTTTCTTTCAAATGCGTTGAACAGCAAACACATAAATCCCATGGGTAACACTTAAATCCCAATGCATTTCGGGCATGAAGGCTGCCCTTCATCAGGAAAACTATAAACAAAATAACTAAGTGAGTTCATACTCCGGAAAATTAATCACAATCCATTGACAGTAAAACAGATACATATCTGTAGGGGTGCAGTCCAAAAATAAACATAATGCATTGTCATTTTCTTGTCCAAACTATTTGGTGCCTGCAGTTTGTGTCCTGGGTCACATGACTAGGCATAGGCATAGCTGGCAGTAGGTCTTTGTGTATTACTATAACACACACGGAGGAGTAGGGAAATAATAACCCAAGGGTGGTACGTGCTCTGTGAAAAATACTCCCTCACTCACAAATTTGTGACATGCTTCATCATTGGGCTTGCTTCAATACTCTCCTGCGCAGACTAATGCCTGGGGCAGAGCAAAAGGGAGGGGAAGGCAATACAAACATAAAAAGTTGGGATCACCCCCTGGAAAGCCGATTGTATTAGGGATCGGGTCAATTTTAGAACCCTTGTCACAGTTTTGTGACTTCTATCTAAAACCTCGGGTGCAGACGATGACAGCCAACCTACAGGATATGTCGTAAATAAAGTATTACGCACTCATAATTTCTATAGGTATCAATAGGATCATGCATAAAGCAAGAGGCTGAGTCCGTGGTATCAGGTTCAAAAGGGCTTTATTCCAATAACTCGAGTTATAGGGAGAATGGTTCCATCACCAAAAGGGATCAGGAAGGGTCTTCTGCCACTTTATTCACAGAGTACAGTATATATACATTCAATATTATACGTAAGCAGGAGCGCTTCAGGCAGAGCAAGAGAGAATGAGATAAGAGCATGTGGGCGTGTAAGTAGGCGTGAAGGTGGGCGTCCATGTGGGCGTCCACTTGATGAGTCATAGGTGAGTGTCATAGGTGGGTGGATACCTGGAGGGGGTTGCGTGATCAGCTGGAACTTTACTGGAACTTTGCCTTACTTGTGCTCAACTCGAGCATGACGTGTAACTGACGTGTAACTGGGGGAAGGCTGCTGTGCAGTCGGGGAGTCTGGAAGAGAGGCCTTCAGTGTCAGGACGACCAGTACATTTTGTATTATCTGATATCTAAAGTCCGGAGCAGGGACTGATCTGTGACATAGGTTGCCCATCACCAAGAGCCGATGTGGCACCTATTTCTTCATTCACTGCGTAGGCCTTACATGGGGGCTATGGGTTTTTCACTGACGTGAGCTTTGCAATCACACAAAAAGAGACAGAAAGGCTAGGCTCTCTCCTTTGCAGACGGGTGGTGTTTATTCCTCCTTCTCCAGGCAGGAATGTGGTTCAGTAGGAGTAAGCAGATAACCGTGCTCAATACTGTCTCGGCACCCCGGACTGGGCCCCTTTGGCTGAGGCCCAAGTGTGCGAGGCCAAGGATACGCAGCTGCAGCTATCAGAGCGTCTGAGGCCTGAAACCTCTTTTCGGCTCTGGCTGAGCCACAAAAATGGGCTTTCATGAAAATGACACAAGTGCAGGAAAACATGATGCAAAACGTGTAGGCCTCAATGCAGATTTGTCGTTTCTCTCATGGGAGACTGGATGATGGCAGGCCACGTTATAGCATAAGCATCATGATAGACAGGCCATGGAGGGGAAATGCATGGGATACATGCATGTGTACATAAAGCGTTGGGGGGCACATAGGGGACACATAGGTCTCATAATTTTTATTTCCTCAGATACACAAGATATTTTGAACCTGATAAAGGAGATAGAAGTCGATCCCAATAATGAATTGTTGCTGGGCCTTAAAAAAGTGATGCCCTGTACACGAACATCCCTCAGAGAGAAACATTGAGGGTTTTGGAAGACATTTTATTTGGAGAAGAATGGTTATACCAAACCCCAAAGGCCTTCATCCTGAACTTGGCAGAAATCGCCTTCACAAGAAACTTTTTTTAATTTGATGAAACCCTATATCTACAGACCCACGGCACATCCATGGAGAGTACCTACAGTCTGGTGGGCTTGTACGTAGGAGCATTTGATAATGAACACATCTACGACGAGGGAAACCCATGATCACAAAATATCAGACTATGGTGTAGATTCATTGATGATGTCCTGGTGATATGGAAGGGTGATGATTTATCTGAACAGAGATTCCTGGAGTGGTTCAATGGTTGCAACCCTTTGCTACATTTCACTTCTACTGTGACAAAACACAGAACTACCATACCTTAATTTGGTGATCGAACTAAAATACGGGAGGCTCTTTGCCTCCATCTACCACAAACCCACAGACAAAAACTCCCTACTCTCCTATGAGAGTTTCCATCCTAAATCGTTAAGGGAGAATCTAGCAGTGGGGCCATTTTTTCGCCTCCGGTTGAACTGCACAGACAGGACAACTTTCAACGAGGAAGCAGAGCTCCTGACAAAAAAAGCTCCAGAGGTACCCCCAAAAACGTGGCCAAGAAAGCCAAAAAGAGAGCAATAAACACCAACAGAGACAATCTATTGGAAAAGGAGGAAAACCCAGCAGTGTCTAAAACAGTCTGCGTTATCACTCAATACAGCCTCACACCATATAAATCGATTAATACTGAGGAATTGGCGCATATTAAATTCCAATGGGCTAATCTGGAAAAACCTTTGTTCTCCTTTAAGAGATGCGCCAAACTGAAGGACCTACTGGTGCACAGACGACCCAGGGTCCCCAAACTCATAGGTACACAAGGTCAAAGGGTTTTGCCTCCAATCACTGGACACACTAGATGTGGTTCATGTGATGTTTGCCGCCTGACAAAGGATTCGAAGAGTGTAGATGTGGGCCTTCATCATCCATGGGAACAGAGAACACATACGAACTGCAACTCAGAAAATGATCACATGCCCTTGTCTGAAACAATACGTAGGCATGACCACGAGAGAGGTTCAAATGTGCATTATAGAGCATAGAAGCACCATCAGATGCCAAAAGTCAAACACAAGACTCACAACACACTACCTGGTAGAGCACCACATAATAAATGATCTAGCATGGACGGTGCTGGACAAACCCAGACTATATCTAAACACGGGAGACAAAAAGAGACTACTTTTAATGAGGGAACAGAAGTGGGTGTATAGACGTAAGAGTCATGAGTTGGAATTAAATGATGACATTCCATGGAACACCTTGAACAGATAGGGTTTAGGGATTCTCGAGTAATTCTGCATATCCTCACCACCCTGATCTCCTTCATGCCCTGATTTTTCCGAAAGCCTGGGCTAAAAACAAAACAAAGGAATATATCTCCGTGGCCTCCAGGGATACAGTTTAGAGCTTTCAATCAACATTAATATGAGGGGGATTAGTAACACAGTTCATCTCTTCACCAATGCTCATGGTAATTCCAGAACTACACCGACCTTATGCCTGGCGCCCATGAATAACGCCTATTTTTATTGTGGCGATCAGCGTAGTCCTGGTCGACTCCAAATCTACTCTGACACCGCTTGTTAATACAGTTTCCCCTTATCGTTGAAAAAGACAATGATTAATCATGCTAGGAACGTCATGTAACCTACAAGCATTTTTTTTTTTGAAAAACCTTTATTGACACAGCAGTTATGTACAGTCACGGGCCTACAACCTCCGAGGCCGGCCGCTAGTATGCAAAAGGGAAACACAGTACAGCCAACAAATGAGCAACCTACACGGGAGGGTGGCCAACAGGCCCACAACTAGACTCCATCCAACAAGAAGGTTTTGAATTAACATTTTATGAAAAAGAAACAACAAAACAAAACTAAAACCAGGCATGGAAACTACATAAGCAGGAACTTGCTCTCACATGGGGGGGGGGGCAGCCGCCACTCAGCGGCACTATAGGCAAAAGTTAGTATTAGGCGAGGTAGGAGGGGGGGCAGGGAAAAACCCAAGTACCTATTCCAGGAAGGAACAGGAATAGCCGAGCTAAGGGGACAGAGCTACATCGGAGGCGATCACCAGGGGGGGCGTGCATATATCTCCGCGGTAAGAATTCCACGGACCCCACATCTTGTTCCATTTTTTGGGTTTGCCTCTAGCAACATACACGGTTTTCTCCCGGAACATGCACCAATCCATGTTTTCTTTCCATTTTGACACCGTAGGAGACCTACCCGAGCCCCACAGCTGCGCGATGTCCCTTTTGGCTATCATATTGCCCAGAGTCACCCAGCGCTCCTGGGCCGCGTCACAATCAGTCGGTTCCCACACATTCAACACACAGCGCCGCGCCTCCGGGAGTAAAGCCACACCAGTGACCTCCTCCATCACTGCATGCACCCTAGTCCAGAACCGGACAACCACTGGACACTCCCACAAAATGTGGAAAAAGGTACCAAGCAGGCCACAGCCACGCCTACATAAACCATCACTCGAGTAGCCCAAGCGAAGCAAACGGGGACCGGTAACATAGACCCTGTGTAATATCTTTAACTGCACAAATCTAAGGCGAGCGGGTATGGCCACTTCTCTCGGCGAGGCTATAGCCGCAACCCAGTCCTCGTCGTCCAATTCTAGGCCATCCGCGACCCATACCTCTCGCAAGCGGGTGAGGAGGTCCGCGCGGGTATTAATCAATTTTTTATAGATCAGGGAAATGGTGCTGTCTGGCAAGTAACCATCAAGTATACGATCCTCCAAGGGGGAGGCCTCAGGAATATCCGCCGGGGTCGGAAAGGCAGAAAGCAGGGCGTGGCGGACCTGCGCGTAACGAAAGAATTCCCTATCGCTCAGGCTATATTCGGTCCGAAGGACATCGAACGTTTTAAAAGCGCCCTTCGCCCACAGATCCCCCACTCGGCTAATACCGATCGTGTCCCACTTCTCAAATCCCTTAGTGCGCCACAGCCCGCCCAACTCTTCAGAAGCATACAGCGGAGTCGCACGAGTCAGGCGGCCCTTCCAGCCCGTAGCAGCAGTGGCGCCGTGCCAGGCGCGTACAGCATTGTTCGTGGGGCCCGTAAGTTTAGTGCGTCCCTTCTTGGAGTAAAGCCTTCGATTGAAATCCCCACCCGGCAACAGTAACTTATCCATCTCATACGCGGGGTTCAAAGCTGGGCCATACGTCCCATGGTTCACTGCCACCAGCTGGGACGCCCAATAATACCTTCTGATATCAGGAAGAGCTATGCCACCATCGTACCATGGAAGAGTCAGCTTAGCAAGAGCGATACGTGGTCTCCCATCCCACACCAGCTGTCGCTGCAGGCTTTCCACCTCCCGAAAATACCGTGTAGGCACCACGTCCAGCGTATTCTGTAGGGCGTACAAAAAACGTGGCAGAGACATCATTTTAAATAAGGCCGCCCTGCCCAGCGGCGATAACGGAAGCCTCCGCCAACGAACTACGTCAGCCCGAAGCCGCTGAAGCGGTGGCAGCAGGTTCAGAGAGTAACGAACCGCTGAACTCAAGGAGACGTGAATGCCTAAGTATTTAAATCCAGACTGAGAGATTTGAATCGGACAGCCGCGAGGGAGAGGAGGGGGGTCGCCAACCAACACATATACACAGGACTTGGCCCAATTAATAACAAGCCCAGAATTGCGGCCGAAGGAGGTCAAAACATCGAACAACACTATCAATGATTTCCGCGGCGAGGTGAGGTAGAGCAAAATGTAATCAGCGTATAGTGACACACGGTCCTCAAATGTCGGAGACCACCGGATACCCGCCATAGAGGGCTCCCACCTCAGCCACGCCGCCAGGGGTTCCAACGCAAGAGCAAAAAGAAGCGGGGACAGGGGGCAACCCTGGCGGGTACCCCTCCCGAGCACAAAGGGGGCCAACACCCTACCATTCACCACCACCTGCGCCAGCGGCTCCACATACAACAGTTTCACCCATTTAATGAATCCGGGTCCAAAACCAAACTTGGCCAGTGCCGCCCAAAGATACGACCATTCCAGCGTATCGAACGCCATCGTGGCGTCCAAGGACGCCAAAATGGTGGGCTCCTGGATACAATCGACCCTTGCGAGAACTCCATATAGGCGCCTCAGGTTCAACGCGGTGTTGCGATGCGGAATAAAACCAGATTGATCCGGATGAACCAGGTTGCCAATTACAGTAATCAGCCGATTTGCCAGGACCTTCGCAAGAATCTTTGGCTCGGCATTTAGGAGTGAGATAGGCCTATGCGATGCACAACAGTCTCGCGGCTTACCCTCTTTATGGAGAACCACAATAGTTGCAAGCCGTTGGTCCAGCGGAAGGGAGCCTACCTCAAGTGACGCATTAAACATCTCACGGAGATGAGGCGCCAGCTTCTCTGGACGAAGCTTGTACAGCTCGATCGGCAGACCATTCGGGCCCAAGGCCTTTCCGGAGCGGACCGCGCGAATTGCCAGTGCTATCTCATCATTCGTCAATGCCGCATCCATCAAATCTCTGTCGGAGACAGAGAGGCATGGCAATGTAATATCTCGTAACAATTGGCGAGAGTCATCCTCCGGCCTATCCGAGACCGACGTATATACGTCACGCAGATGATCTGCAAAACAAGTCACTATCTCTCCGGGATCTGTGACACTCACACCGTCAGCGCGCACAATCACCGGAACCACACGATTCACTCTTTCGCTCTTTTCCAGCCACGCAATCAATTTTCCAGCCTTGTCACCCACATCATACAAGCGCCCCTGCTGTTCCCGACTAGTGAGCTTGGCAGCATTCGTAACCAGCGCCCTATAGTCCGACTGCTTAAGGCTAAGGGCGTGAAGTTTCTCCCTCGTGACTCCCCGCCCAAGATCCCCTTCCAAACTAGTTATGTCAGACTCCAGGTGCACCACCTCTTCGTTTTTACGCTTTTTAGCAAGGGAGATCAGGGATAGGGCCTGCCCACGGATCACCACCTTAAAGGCCTCCCACAATGTCAAGGCTGACGAGACGGAACCTTGGTTTTCCGCGAAAAACCGGTCCAGAGACTTCACCAATTGGGCACGAACTGTGGGGTCACGGAGATACCAGGGGTTAATCGGTGCCACCCTCCCCCCAGCCCCCAAGGCAATATCCAAGTGGAGCAGCACCGGGGAATGATCCGAGATTCCACGAGCAAGATGTTTAACTTCCCCAATCATTGGGGCTTGGGCAGCCGGCATCAGCACATAGTCCAATCTAGACAGGGAGCCGTGGGCCCCAGAGTGAAACGTAAACTGAGCCAGCCCCGGGTGCATCGCTCTCCAACAGTCAACTAGTCCCATAGTGTCAATAAAACCACCTAACCAAGAATGCGCCCCAGGGAGGTCTCTGGGCGGGTGTCGATCCTCTCTACCAGACACAACAGAGTTGAAATCCCCACCAACCAGCAACAGGCCCTCAGGGAGCCCGAGCAATAGACCTCCCAGATCCGCGAAGGTGGTAGTCTGCAACCCAGGGGGGACGTAAACTGAAAACAAACACAAAGTCTTACCCTCCCACCGGCCAACCAGCACTACGTAACGCCCCCGATCATCGTGCTTCACCTCGTCAATTTCCAGTGGGAGAGAGGCTCGGACCAGAATGCCTACCCCTCTGGATCCAGTAGTAAAGCCGGAATGGGCCACCAAACGGTAGCCCCGTCTATTCAATGCCTGACAGGAGTTGCCCACCAAATGCGTCTCTTGTAGGAAGACGACATCTGGAGAGAGACGCTTCAGATATTGTAGCACCACCCCTCGCTTCACACGGTCCCCCAAACCATTGACATTCCATGTTAAAATATGCAACCCCCTACCCCCCATCCCAACCACAACGATCATCCCACCCACTACGAGAGCAAAAAACAGAACATCGATCACCTGGTATAAAACGAACCTGAAGCAACAACAACTCCCCCACCACCACCCCCCCAACTCCTGTGACACACCCCCCCACCCTGCACCCCTGCACTAGAACATCTAGCCACCCCAACTCGCAGTGTGCCTGTCACCCCGACATAAACCTAGTCTACGAAAAGAAAGAAAACCCCCCTAGAGGAGGAAGAGTCTCACCAGATACCCCGCAGCCCCCCGACACAAAAGGAAGGGCAATGCAGTCCCATGTACTAGGTCACCACCGACCAAAGTCTGAGTTCAACACACGATTAGCCAGGGACCATAGTTCAGTAGTTCACGGGTGCTCCGCCGAGCCACCTCCGTCAGCCTCGGCCCGCTCCTCTCCCCCGCGTCGACGATGCAATGTATCAAGCCATTCCTCCACCGCATCAGGCCGGTCGAAAAAGTGGGTCCGGTCCTCCAGTTCAACACGAAGCTTAGCCGGGAAAAGCATGGCGTACTTCAGTCCCATGTCTCTTAATCGCCGTTTCACAGTCAGAAACCCCATGCGCTGTTTTTGGACCGCCTGAGTAAAGTCAGGATAAAAGCTAACGTCCACGTTCTCATACTTCAGCGGGCCATTTACACGGGAGGTCTGTAGGATGGCGTCGCGGTCCCTAAAGTTAAAGATCCTGGCGATGATGGGTCGCGGCGGGGCCCCCGGCTTCGGCCGACCCCCCGGAACTCTTTGGGCCCGCTCCACCATGAAGTATTTACTGAGGCCCTTTGGCACGAGGTGGTGCAGGATCAGTTCCTCCACAAAAAGATCCACTGACCCATCCTCCGACCTCTCCGGCACACCTACAATGCGCACGTTATTGCGCCGAGCCTGGCCTTCAAAATCCTCCAGCCGCTTGACCGAAAGGTCGGTGAGGGCCCTCAGACTGTGAAGCTCCGTCTGCAGGTCAGTAACATCTTTCGTAAGGCCCGAAGTCGTGAGAGCAAGTGAATTGACCCTGTCGCTGGTTTTCGAAAGGTCCGCTCTGAGTAGGTTAACATCAATTGACACAGTGTCCAGCTTGTGGGCCAGAGAGTCAAACCGCTGGCCAACCGACTCCTTCATGGCGTCGATGGCACCCATGACATCGTTGAGTGTCAGTTCCGCCGAGGATGACGGTCCCTCCCGAGCCACCTCTGCGAGCCCACTCGGACCAGGAGACCCCTTCTGATGGGCATACCGATCCATATTATTTGTCTGCACATAGCCACCTCTCCGGGTAACCTTGGGCCTTAGCTTGTCCCCATCTAGTCGGGCCGCCATTACACGGCCGGGGAAACCAACTCTTGAATGCCCGTGTGTTGTAGTGGTTCCCTGGGGGGAGCACACCGCAATCAGTGGTAGACAGCTCCCGCTACCGATATCACCCGCCGGCCTCCGAGCTGCTCAGATGTGGAGCCTCCGCAGGCGCCCGCCCTCCACGCCACTGAGGAGAGTCGAAAGCGAAAGTGAAACCCGGGGGGCACGGTCAGCCCGAAGCTCCGGATCCGTTGTTGTTCAATTGGGACACGGGGAAGATGCCAACCCGAGTCCGGGGCAGCGCCGCGGAGCAGGCCTCTTGTCCAAAGACCGAAGAAGTAAAGTTCCCAAAGTCCGATTTGAGTTCTGAGAACAGGAGTATCCTCAGCGTAGGTTCGCCCGTAGTATTCCTTCAAAATATCAGGATGAAATCCAGGATAATCGTGGGAGGCTGCGTGGACCCCGGGAGCCCTGTGCCTACGCGTCCATCATGGTTGGGCGCTAGGCTCCTCCCTCACCTACAAGCATTTTAATTAGCACTATGCACATACACTCTATATGTAAAAGTGAATGAAATTTGCCCCCTACTGTGAATTAAGAGATGAAATGTCACTCTAGGAATGGCATCTAACCAATTATTATTCCAATAAGCCCCGTGAAGCAGCGCCTGGCACCTAAAAATAATAATTATTTTTAAATTTTTATTACGATTTTCATGGGAGTTTTTTCTATTGAGTAATCAGACCCGACACTGCTTTTGTGAACACAGTTGTAAATAAAGTTGGCCCCCTTCTATTGTAAAAGAAACATCATGACAGGAGTAATCTGTCAGCTACGAGCATTCTAATCGGCCCGGTGACGCAGCGGGACGTCACGGTCACGTTACATGGAAGCCCGTCACATGTCCGGAAATCCTTCCATTAAGAGAGGAGAAGGAAAGCAGCATCCCGCGACCTACACAACGAGAACTGGATACTTTCTGGGCAGTGCACCCACCTTGACGAATTAAGGAGTTGTAGTAGGGGGATGTTCCGCGGTACAGAACCACGACCAGAGGCCATTATCATTAATGGGAATGATCCTGCTACGAGTGACTGCACGAATATCATGGGTAATTTTCACTTTATTTATCACTCCCAGGGGTTCCACAGTGTATTTATCAAAAAAACTGGGCTTTTACCTTTAGCTCAAATAGAGTGTTACACATAATGTTACAAGCATCATGGTTTCAGCAGAATCCGGACAATATTTGTCGGTGTTGACAACCAAAAGGGTCTAATATTTTATAATTATCATGACATAGATAAGATAAATTACCAATCCTTGCCTCTCAAAACGAAATATCATGCTACTGTTTAACTCCATTATGCTTTTGTTTTATTCTCTCTTTGAGTTTGACTACAGGGGTCACTCTCAAGATCTCGCTAGTTTGAGCATTGTAGTAGATTAAACTCGGTGAGTTTGTTTTTATTGCGCAGCATGAGTGAGCGCAACGGATGATTTTTGCACTTTGGTCTAGGAAAGTACGGTGTCCTGCAATTGTTATTATGTGAATATGGTTCCACTTTGAATGTCAGATCCAATAAGGGATGGAGTGTTTATATTCCACACCAATTTGGTTATAGTTAGCACCCTGGTGCTGCGTGCTTTCTTTGGGATATGCCAGCATTGCAAGAGTGATGAGGGTCACTTCACCGTTCCCTAGTCCTGAGGAAGATCCGCATAGCTGAGGTATTAAAGTCCCTCTTTTGCCGATAAGCCGGATCGAGACGTCGACGCTACCCTCTACCGCACCTGGACCAATTTCCCCTTCCCCATTAACTCTGTTTACAGCCTTAAGGAAACTCTTGTTACAAATTCAAATGAATAATTTGCATGTGGCCAGGTTGCATCTAACTGTTTATTGATTATCAGTTTTGTACAGTGTTGTAAATATATGCCCTTTACTTTTCTACACACTTTGAGCTCTCTTGACTCCTGTATATACACTTGAGCACTCCTTCTTACACGTTCCCTATAACATTTTCCTACCTTCTTGACCCTCTAATGATTGTTCCTTTAAATTATTAAATAAATATATTGTAATAATACGTAGTGGTTTTTTCTGCACATTTATTTTCACGATTTACAGATGTTTGGGAGCTGATAATGTAAGCTCAAATAAGTTGTTACTTCTGTTAATCTAACTCTTCCTTGAATAATTGGTCCAGGACCATTGTTTCTTTATAATAATTCTTTGGGATATGGGAGTATACAATAGGGGATGTCGAGTGTCGGAGTACGGACGCTCTGAAGGGGTCCAATAAGCCGTTCTACGAGTAATTATATCCCCCCCTTTTCTTGTATCTTCCTGTATAGATTACTGAATGTGAGTTACATAGGGGAACCCTTTGCTTGGAAGTAACGCATTCTAAGGATACCTAATCAAGGTACAAAGGGTAACAGTTTGGGATCCAAAGGGTCCCAAAGAATAGAAATATCTAAGAACTCCCTCAGAATATCCCCATTCTGAGGTGAGTTCGCTCTAGTAGTATATCTCACATCCTTGCCTGTTTGCTGTTGCTACTGCCTGTTTGCTGTTGAAGGGGAAAGGAGGGGAGACAGGACTACCGCCCCCAGCCTCCCGTGCGGCCGTCACCGCCAGCGATATCATCACGCGCCTGGAGGTGCTTTAAAAGTGCTCGTGGGCTCCCGCGGCGTGGCCGCTACAGTACTGCGCCTTCTGGTTGGGGGTCTGTTCGCTCTTTCGCCAGCCTTTTGGGGTAGCCCCTCTCTTCTATTGTGCTCTTTGATTAAATCTCGTGACGTGACGTGACGTGACGTCGACCCCTTATTGACAATGAGCAAACATAGGGGCATTGCGGGCACCCTGGACGCCTTCATTATTAGGGCAGAATCAATGCTCACACATGAGATTGAACTCACTGAGAGACGATTGTCCCTAGAACCTCTATCATTGCAGAGGCACTCTTCCCTAGGCCCTTTATTAGGCTCAAACATCAAGGGTGGGGCGCCTATTATCTGTTTGCCCTCTACTGCGGATGATCAGTACCAGCCCCCTTCTGCAACCGATTTGGAAGGACCGCCTGCACCTTCCACTATTTCAAATGGGCCCAGTCTAGCTACAAGGTCACGGGCCCTTTTACTCCATCCTAAGGATAAGACGAACGAGCCATTGGGGAAGCGGAGGAGGGGGGAGGGCACCCGAAAATCTAAACAACTGAAGCGGCCCTGGAGATCCAACCTCGAGAAGCATCAAGATCGCACTACTTGCACTACAGGCACAGAGACTGATGGTGCCTTATTGGCACCCATAAGTGGCGTCCCACAGATCACCATACCTGTAATTGCTGGGGGAATTACCACGGGTATGGCTCTTGCCCAACTGAAAGAACTAATTGACAACAGTTTTGCTGCACTTCGGGCCGACTGGACTTTCTGGACTCTGAATTACGTAAATTGTCTAGCCTAAATGGGTCATCACAGCTTGCTGTTCCTATAGGGGAAGGCCTGGGTATAAATGCTACTCAGACTATGGTTACAGCACCCCTAGAAACCATGTTGGTTAGGGTAACAGCCATTGAGGATTTGCTGAGAAAGGGCCATGGAGCACATACCACTAACTCTTTACGCAATCCCCCAGATTGTTTATTGATAGATGGAGCTGTGACCTTTTCTTCCCAGGGAAATTCTTCGCACACTTTAAATTGTGGGCCCTTAGGACTCACGCCTATTACTGGCCCACTACTTAATACCGCTTTGGCCCATACCAAGTCTAGCGAAATCCAACTGCCACCCCTCTCAGACACAATTGCAATGAGAAGGGAGGAGGCGAGACTAAACTTGCCCCCCGAAGCTACTCCATATACTATCATTTTAGTGAATGCACCACACCCTACCACCCAGGTATTCGAATCATGGGAGACACTGAGAAACAAGGCCCTCTGTTGGCTCGGAACTAAAACAGGGCTCACAGAGGCCTTGTTTGGCGAATTTAAGATGGTGAGAAGAGAAGGCTGGGTAGGGAGAAGGGAAAAAACACTGCCTGGTGATTGCATTGTTCTCACTTTTAGGTCACCAAGACTAGTACGTGAGATCCTGTGTAGGCTTGGTAGTGACCATGTGTCTCAAGATGGTATTAATGCTCTACCATTAGGATACATTTACCCTCCTAGGCACCACGTACATCAGCCTTCATTATTCAGGCCCACAATCCCTACTATTTGCCAACACTTTAGTCTCCCTTTACAAAATAGATTCGAAATACTTCCATCCTTGGAAGATATAGACGGACTCGTTCCTACCACAAAACAAGCAGATTTTAGAGGGCCTGCTAAAAACAAATCCTCTAGCCTCGCGGTGGCACCCATGGACTCAATAGAGGCCGCACACACTGACCATAGCAATTCTGAAGTTGTAAATGGCAACTCTATTTTGCAATGGCCGGGGCCAATGATCGAAGCACATCCAGATAGCGAAGAGGCTCATGATCATACTGCTTCGTGCACCAACATGCAGGGTCATCACTTGACAATTAAAAACACGTATCACCATCATCTTTTAACTAACATTGTCCATCACTCAAAGGCTTCTAATGCTGTTTGTGGTCGTACTGTACCAGGTGCATTACCAGTGGCAAATTTCTGTCCAGCTAAACAAATATACTTTTTTAGAACGTGGCAGGCCTAACCACTAAATTTGTTAACAACGTATCCCCCAATACAAGAGAGGACACTGGACCAGGCACGGTAAGTCAGCTTCCAATCTGCATTGATTTCAATGTGGACGAGGTGATCCTTGCTATTAATACAAGTACAGTGGGAAAAGCTCCGGGACCCGACAGTATTCCTCTCGATTTATTTAAATCATGCCCATTGCTTTGGGGCCCACTTTTAACCCTGGTTCTAAGGGCTTGCTGCACATAA
Source organism: Triturus cristatus (assembly GCF_964204655.1). Taxonomy (NCBI): domain Eukaryota; kingdom Metazoa; phylum Chordata; class Amphibia; order Caudata; family Salamandridae; genus Triturus; species Triturus cristatus. The sequence goes on from NC_140580.1 coordinate 116,737,386, forward strand.
GGGTTTACCCCGACATGGACGGAATCTATTCTCGTCCCTATTTTCAAGAAAGGCGATTGTAATGATCCGGCCTGTTACAGACCCATTTCTTTGTTAGATTCCCTCATGAAAGTGGCTGGAAGCGCAGTCCTGAACAGACTGCAGTCGTGGGTGGAGGATTCAGATGTCCTCTCAGAGCTACAGTACGGATTCCGTCAAGGTCTCTGTACTGTGGAACAGAGTCTGAACCTGAACCTTATAATGGGTAAATATATACAGGCAAAAAGAGGGAGCCTTTTTATGTGTTTCGTCTACTTAAGTTCGGCATTTGACTTTGTCAACCACCAGAAGTTGTGGTGCATCCTAGAGGATATGGGGGTGGAAACGTCGTTAATCAACTTCCTTAAACAGTCGTACTTAGATGCCCGGGCTAGGGTGCGTTATGGCAGAACTGACAAACTCAGCCCTAGTTTCCCTGTCAGAAAGGGTGTCAGGCAGGGGTGCGTTTTAGCACCCCTCCTTTTTACCCTTTACATAAACAGCCTGGGAGACACTATATCAAGGGAATGCCAAGACCTACCCAGACTAGCCAAAAGGACAATTGGTGCTTTGCAATACGCTGACGACACGGTCTTGTTAGCCCGCACCCCAATAGGCCTGCAGAAAATCGTGACGAGTTTTGCCTCTTATATGTCGAGCCTGGATCTCCATGTTAATATTAGTAAAACCTTCGTAATGAAATGCAGTAAGCCCAGTGTGAAGTGGCGCAATATTTTTATTAATACAAAAAAGCTCAAATTCACTAATTATTTTTCCTACCTGGGAATTGTTTTTGATAATAGGGGCCTATGGTCAAAAGCCATTAATTGTAGAACACTGCTTTTTGCCAAAGCCATTGGTGCTTTGATTTATTTCTTTAGGAAGTTAGGAAAGTGCCCCATCAAGGTCTTGCTGATAATATATAAAGCTAAATGTATTTCAGTTGCTCTATATGGAGCTGGCATTTGGGGATATGCAAATATAGAGCCCCTTCAGCAAGCCGAGAATAGGTTTTTGAGATTTTTATTAGCCGTCCCAAATTCTACGGCTACGTACATTTGCCACTCTGAATTGGGGCTGTCATACCTGTCCGACCTTGTTAGAATCCAGACAATCTTATTATGGCATAAGGTCTGGACAGGTGTTAATGCGGCCTCAATCGGGACGTGATCAAAGATTGTCTGAATTTGCAACAGGCACAACGTATTCCCTGGCTCGCCTATGTGAAAAATTTTATGCGTGACCTAGATCGTTCAGAATATTTTGCCAACCCCGATACCCTGTCTCTTATTTCTAGGAAGGATCTCAAGGCTCTATGTAGTAACCTCCTGGAGATGATTAGATTGTCATCTAATATTATGAGAATCTCAGTTAGAGCAAATCAATTGCTCTTGACTCAGCCGGGAATCCAACCCTACATATTATCAACCCATAGAAATTTTAATAGGATGCTATTGACACACTTACGTCTTGGCAATTTCCATAAACTGCCAACTTTTCCTCAGGTAAATGACTGGTCACACGCTCCTGTGATGAATCGTCTGCACAGTCTACAATTCACACACTATTTTTCTGTACGTTTTTTACTTTACTTAGGAAAAGATGGATCCTTCCTTATTTGAAATTGCAAGGTCTGAGACAATGAAGACCCGCTTTTCTTAAGCTGCAATTCCTAGATGACATATTTAATGATCATATTGGAAAATATCTGATAGGGGTGATAAGATCAAGGAAATATATGCAAGGCCCATCTTCTGTTTAAGTGACCCTGGTTTCTTATCTAGGTAATGGCTATACTGAAATCTGTTTTTAGTCCTTGCTCAGTGTAAATTGTAGATAGCTGCTCACTTTTTAATATATTTTTCATAATTTTTAACGATTACATTTTATTATATGTCTGTTAAATTGTGATTACATGAATTATCTCATGCTTATTGTTATGTATTCTGCTTTTATGATTTGGCATTTTTTAAATCGAATAAAGCGTATCTTGACCTTGACCTATATCTCACCAGGGTGGGACAAGTTGGCAAATGATGAAGCAAGTCACATTACGTGAGTGAGCCATCCTCATCCAATTCTTAGAATTTCCTTGAGTATCGGTAAAACACAACTAGCAGCACACAGAGCTCTCATTGGGTCTCTGTTAATGACCTGCTGATCTGTTGAATAAGCAGATAGAAGACTTCTGAGGGTATCACGCCAATCTCTGTGTTTGTTTTTGTTGTCAGGGTGAGCCCTATATGGCAGGATGAGGGGAAGGGGCTGTCACCTACATCATTTGCACATCACAAAAGCTTTGCCTCAGCATACTTGCAATGGCTTTCACACTAGTCTTTTGTGCCCCAGACAAGCTGGCCAGGCCGAGGTGGAAGGAAATGTCGACACCTCTGTCTGAAAACCTTCTCCCACTTTAAAGTGGGTACCAGGTATACGTAGTGGACCCTCAAACCCAACTTTTCAGATCACTGCTGGATTTGGGGACTCTACCATAAAGAAGGACTGTCCAGCTGTGAAGTCTGCTCTGCTGACATGCTTGCTGACCAAGGACAGCTTAGCTGCCCAAAGCCTGCTGTCACGGCACCAGGACTCTTCTGCTGCTTTGAGCTGCCCTGGTGAATCCAGCCTGCCTGTGTGGACCCAGGACTCCGAAGAATCCTCAAGGGTCAGTCGGCTGGCCCCCTGTTCAAGATACACTGACATAATAGTCTCTTTGACATTGACACATCTCGATGTATCGCGGCGCAGCCAGCCTTCGACTCCAACCCAGCACACCACAGCTCGTGCTCGACGATTATGCACCTTATATGCAAGTCCTCGCAAGTCCCAGTGGTGTCTTGAACACCGACACAGTCCGATGCATCTCCTCCTCTGTGCCAAATCAGCGCAAGCCACTGCCAGCCCCACCGGCTTCCTCGATGACAAGAGAGGACCTCGCCTCACAGCTCTTTGTCTACACCCATTGACTCTGCCGCTATGAGATGCATTTCGACGCACAGGCCACAAGATACTTTTCAGCGCCCTTTATTAGGCCCTTGCTCCATTTCGGTCAGCTTGAACTTGTAACTTGGACTTGGTTTACCACAACCAGATAACCGCATTGGGCGCTTTTTGCTCCTTGGTGCTTGATTTCTACTAAACCTTTAAAATTGCATATCTCCCTTTCTACTAATTGGATTTTAGTTGTTTTCCTGTCAAATAATTGATTACATTTTACTTTATTTTTCTAAATTGGTGTGGGATTTTTCTTGTGTTGTGTTTTCACTTTATTAAAGTTTGAAGTGCTGCATAAATACTTTACACAATGCCTCCAAGTTAAGCCTGACTGCTTTTGTGCCAAACTATCAGATGGGTACGCACAGGTTAATTTGGGATTTGCTTGTGTTTCACCCTGACAAGAATTGTGGTTGCTGCTTGAGTAGGGTTTCACTGACCTCAACCTGGATCCCAATTTCCTACAGGGTGAAGGCCTGTTAGTACCCCAGGTGGGTGAGGGGACATTACCTAGGGAAATCCAAGACCACCTGATCCTTTAACTTTTTCTGCTGCATAGCGTTTAGCGCCCTGGAACATATATGCCTTTGAAAGAGTCAGAGTGGGACTTCTAAGCGGGCCTCCTGAAACTCAAAACTACTACTGGGGCTTAACCTTAATGTCACCTGTACTGATTGTAAAATGTTCACTAGCGTTAGTGAAAGGGAAGTGGGACTCAGGGACCTGCCTATTGAACTCTAGAGCCCTATCCTAAGGGGGCTGTGTGTATTGTTTGTGTATGCCATATTTTACTTTGTGTTTTTATATAAATACTCCTTTTGTCACAAAAGAGAGCATTTGACTGGATAATGATAGTTTATTGCTGCTATTGAACGTTCTTTGAATTGTGAGCTTGTGGTCAACCCCTGAATCTACCTCCCACCTGGGAAGTCTTGGACTGCTCGACCCACACTATTACTGAGAGTCATGTGGAAGGGTTTCTTAGCCCAGATGGTCAAGACTCATCGTATGTCAAGCCCTGGGACATCAGAAATAAAAGCCTAAACCACCACAGTTGGGCCCAGTGGCTCCTGCTTGCCCCATGCCCCCTGAAAGGGACTCTGACACACTAACACAAGCCTACAGTCTTTGTTGGAATCATGAAAGCCTATGGAAAACGACGGACACATTCAGTAGTTGAAATGTGGAAAAACGTGACTGTCTTGGATGCAGGTGTCCAATGACAGTAAACAGGTGCCACAGGCCCTAATGTGAGCAAGCAAAATGGGCTTCTTTGTGTTTGGTACTAAAAGCAACCTGTAACTGTGGAACAGTGAGCTCCCCACACCACGGGCATTGATGTAACTGTTTCACAGATAAATGTGGACTGTATCCATCCCCCAAAAAATATTTTGGGTGGGTACACTTGACATTCATCTGTGAAACTTTGAAATTTTAAGAGGCACAGTTGGATTCAGCCTCAAGAGTGTACTACCCCCAGACAAAGGGTTTAATCCAACAGGATAGGCGTGTCTGGCCATCCTTCTTGCTCAAACATTGGTGGATCTATACCTTCTGCACTAGTGATCAGTGGTGTTGTGAACCCCTGCTTTCACAGCTTAAGCGGGGTGGAGTTGACACCTATAATTATTTCTGAGCTTGTTCTGTCTGCAGAAAAACACTCCTAAAAAAAGAAAGGTAAATCATAACAGAGGTCAGGGGTGGGAAGCCAATAAGAGTAAAGGAGATCTAAAAGGAGAAATAATGAGAGAAAGAGAATGAAACAGTGTGCAGGGGCGTCGCTTCAATTGGTGATGCAAGTGCAGGGACACCAGGACCCAGAGGATTAAGCAGCGCATTGAACCCTGTTGTTTGCTGTATTTTAGCATTCAAATAGCAGCCGACGACCCATTTACTTCCTTACAGTGCGGCCCACAAAACACTGCGACGGTACTGAGAGTGTGAGGGAGATGGCTAGAATGAAGAATGAAATGAAGAGCATATGAAAAGAAGAAAGGAACTGTGACAAGTAGGAAGGGCAAAAATCATTAAAAGATGGATGCAAGGGTGAAAGAATTGATGGATGAAATGTAAAACAACATTGCATTGGTGGGTGAAAGTAAGAACGGCTGAAATGATGAAAGGTTGGATGAATGGGTCGATGGATGAATGGAGGTGGCGATGGTTGAGTGAATTGATAAATGGAGAGTGAAATGATGGATGAAAAAGAAGGGATGTACGGATGGGAAAATGGTGAATTAATGGCTGGAAGTGTGAGTGGAAGGATTGAAGGATGGGTGGAAGAGTGATGATGAAAGGGTGGGTAGACCCAATTATAAAGGAAGGAAGAAAGCATGATAGCTGGACGGAAGGTGGGCTGAAGGGACCAAATATAGTGTGAGTAAGGCTTACTCACTTCCCTCCCCCCTGGGCATTAGAGATACTGATCAAGTGGAGAGTATTTTAATCTTCTGGCTACTCCCCTGCCAATGACAACTTTGTCCCAGAGTGTAATCCTAGAGTGTAATCCCAACCTGTAATCCCACTGATATCTGCAATCAGGCGTGCAAAGCCCATAGGGCTCAGAGGGCTTCAGCCCCCTTACAGTCCCCCCCCCCCCCCGTCATCGTGTGAGACAGCTTCCCTGGCACAGAGCTGCTGTAGGCAGGCTGGCCTGGCGACCAATATTATTGCAATACTACACAGATCTTTAAAAGACCATTTACGAGGCTTTGATGCTTTTCACCCCTTCTTACAGCCCCTGCATCTCCACTCCGCCTATTGCTGGAAGTAATACACCCCCTCCTCCCCCCCCCCCCCAATTTGGCTCTAGATGCGCCTCTGCCTGCAAGTAAACCCGCAGATTGGATTTCGCCGCTCCAAATACACTTCTTCTCAAAAGATATTAAAACACAAATTAAAGAATGTTATACAAAACATTGGTTAATCGTTTAAATCTCCACCTGACAGATTTTTGGAAGGCTACGGGAGTGAGGGCAATTTTGATGCTGCAGGATAAATGCGCGTGGATTTTAGCACGCGGCCGCGCGCGCGGGGCTCTCTGTCAACCTACGACCTACCCCTTCTTAAAGGGATGTTGACGCGCACACAATAGGGAAAATCGGTGGCGGGAGCAACACATACAAATGGCGCGGAAGCGCAGCAGCGTAATGGATGACAACGGACGCCCCGCGACACTTAACTGCCAATAACAGACGCTGCTAAGTAGCTCGCGTTTGCCAACAGGCGATTGTTTGACGCACGTGCTCACGGCGACTGCGGCTCCCAGGGGTCGAGAGGGAAGCGCTCCATCAGCAATAAAAGCTGGTAAAGGGAAAACAGCAATTTGTTGTTCGTTTAACATGACATTAAATGTAATAGCCCAGCACAACAAGCATTCATCCTTTGTGAGGCCGTGGAAAATGGAATGGCCATTCTGGCGCGGTTATGAGTGGCTGCCGAGCGGCTGCTATTGTTGACAATCTTCTTGATTCTGTCACCTATTTTCGGAAATGATATGCTTTGTGGAAGCGGCTGCGGGAGAGGAGTGTGCACGCGCGAACAAAAGCCCTGATGCAGAATTTGCACGGCTGGGTTGAGTGGGGATGAAGGTAAGCTCCCCACGGTAATGAGTCGCGCGCTTCACGAGCCCGCCTGCAAGGCCGCTCGCTCTTCAGGCGCATCTTCAGTCTCACGAGGCACTTCAGGAGGCCGAGGGTGTGAGGCGCCCTGCAAGGCAGCCGTACTGAGGCCAGTATGTGCAGTGGGGATGAAGGTAAGCTCCCCACGGTAATGAGTCGCGCGCCTCACGAGCCCGCCTGCAAGGCCGCTCGCTCTTCAGGCGCATCTTCAGTCTCACGAGGCAGAGGGTGTGAGGCGCCCTGCAAGGCAGCCATACCGAGGCCCAGGGACATCTTAAGGATTTGGGGGGCCCTGGGCCAAACATATTTTGGGGGCCCCTGTTCAGGACACCTTTGAATTTATGATCTAATTTGAGTCCCTGTTTCCCACGCAGTTTCCGCTTCCTCAGCTGCGCTAGCGAACCAGTTTGCATCATCGGCATTAGCCTATATATTCCCGATGTAAATGGACATGTGCAGCTTGCAGGTGTAGGATTCAGGGTTTCCTGCCTTGCTACTACGTTTTTAATACTTTTTAAATTGTATATGTGTGGCTGAATTACTCTGTGCTTTTTAACAATTTCTCCTACCTATGCGCCCTTGCACTTTACTTGATTCTGCTTGCCTACACCTCCTTAGCTGCTTCGATTCGCATTTCGGTTTTCCCCCAGTCCAGGTCCGCCGCGGCTGATACGCCGAATGTGCGGAGGGCTGGGGCTACTATCGGGCTCCTCACTTATGCCTATGCAGTTTCCGCTTCCTCAGCTGCGTTGGCGATACAGTTTGCATCATAGGCATTAGCCTATATATTCCCGATGCAAACGGACGCGCTAAGTGGACGTGCACAGAGGGCGCGCCGCTGGCGCCGAAGGTAAGCCTGTCTGCGCCCGGAGGCGTTCGGCGCTGGCCAAGCTGCTCAGTTCCCCTCCGGTGAGTTTCTTCCACTATATTGCAATAGGGAAAAACTGCTTAGCCTTAGGCGGCTACCATTATGTCACTGTACAGCCGCTGATCCGAGGTTGGAGGTAGACTTTCGATGCAATAAGTGCAACTGGACTCTCCTCCAGCCCAGGAAACTCTCACCCAATATCCTCCCACGCAACAGTAAGTGTAAAAACAATAAGAAAACACAGGACTTAAAGGCTACCCTTTTAAATTGTCGCTCTATACAAAAGCATGAACCATACATTTATGGCCTACTTTTAGACTAACAGTCTGATCATTTATTTCTCACTGAGACCTGGCTGTCTGAAGCCTCCAACCCTACTATCACCTCGGCCATCCCTACGGGTTATAACATTCTTAGGCGGGACCAATCGAATGGGAAGGAGGGAGGTGTTGCCATAATTTACAATAAAAAACTAGACTGCTTAGGCTTCTGCTGTACCTTATCCCCCCATCATAGCATAGCTGGATTTCTGATTTACAGACCTCCCAGTGCTATTGGAAATGTTATTACTACGCTTAATACAGCCACCACCTCCCTGGCCTTAAAATACAACTGCCTCATTCTGGGATATTTCAATATACATATGGACAATGGAAAAGACCCTCAAACAATTTCCTTGTTGGAGGCGCTGCAGGCCTGCGACATGTTTCCATCTGTTTCTTTGGCCACCCATGAGAAGGGCCATACCCTAGACCAAATCGTTCACAACTTTGAAATATCAGTAAGCCTACCTCTTCCCATTACCTGGTCTGACCACCTCCTATTCAAATTCGTCATTCCCAACTCTGCCACACCCCCTTGAGCTAACACAGGGCAGAGGGTCTCTAATTACAGGACGTTCCATAAAATAACCATCCCGATGTTAGCAGACGCCCTCGGTCGTTCCTCACCAGAGCTGTCTGGCTGCCCCGACTCGGACGCCCTCTCAATAGATTCATGGCTCCGAACCAACATTGATGCAGTGGTACTGGTTGTTTCCTGCTCCTCAAAGAGGTCAGCCCCACCAGCTCCATGGTTTAACGATTCCCTTAGATCTCGCAACAGAAATTGTGGAACAATTGAACGGAAATGGCGTAAATCCTAACTACCTGAGGACAGGAAGGTGTATAAAGACACCTTAAAAGCTCATTACATTCTCGTGAAGGCAGCCAAGAAAAACCTCTTTCAAACCAAGATGGAAAATGCCCAAAATAAGAGTAAGGAAATCTTTAGCATAGTTAAATCCTTTACTGCCCTGAGAGCCAGCACAAAGGAAGGGCCATGCACTGAAGAATGGTCTAAGTAAATAGTTGAATTCTTCCACAAAAAGATCTCCATGATCCAACAAGCCTTCACTAACATCTCAGAGGGAGAACTGACCTTCTACCTTAGTTCTAATAGCAAATTTCACCTCTTGGATCCTCCATCTTTACTAGCTTTCCCTGAGTTTCAGCTTGAAGAGTCACTGACCCCTCTCCAAAGCATTAAGTCTGGCTCTCCTACTGACCCATGTCCAGGGAATATCTTGAACCTATTAGCTCCCACCATAACCACACAGTAAACCAGCTCTTTAATGCTTCTCTCTCCTCAGGCAACATGCAGAAATTATGGAAGAATGCTAAGATTCTTCAACTGATAGAAAAAGGCTAACGCCAAACCGACGGACTCTGCTAACTACAGGCCAATCTCCCTTCTTCCGACCCTCTCCAGAGTACTAGAGAATCACGTAAACAAGGCCCTCCAAAAACACATTGAAGATGGGAATCTCCTTCATGAGTCCCAATCCGGTTTTAGGGCTAACTACAGTATTGAGTCCGCTCTGCTGGAAGTGACTGAATTTCTCAAGGGTAAGCTGGACTAGGGAGGCAAGACTGTTCTGATACTGCTCGATACGTCCGCGGCCTTTGATATGGTCCCACATGAGAGGCTCCTGAAGAGACTTGCTAATATCGGTCTGGGGGGGACCGCCTTAAGATGGATGTCATCCTTCTTGGCAAATAGATCTCAGGACATCTGGCTCCCCCCTTTCTCATCCCCAGTTCCGGCCATGAATGTAGGTGTCCCTCAGGGCTCCATTCTCAGTCCTACCCTTTTTAATATATATCTATCCCCCTTGCATTTCTGGTAGAGGAAGAGGGCGCCAAAATTGTTTCCTATGCTGATGACACTCAGCTGATTTTTACGTGTGAAAAAGGAACCGACTTTGACGGGGCAATGATTAGGTCTTGCATCACAAAGGTTTTTAACTGGCTTAAGATCAATCAGCTGAAGTGCAATCCTGACAAAACTGAAGTTGTTTTCTTTGGTAATCCATAAACGCCTGACAGGAGCGCTTGGTGGCCATAAGATCTGCCGCCCCCGCCCGCTGAAAAGGAGAAAGTCAAAAACGTAGGAATTGTCATAGACAAGACACTCTCCATGTGCTTTCAAATTCAAAATCTAAATGGCACTTGCTTTGGCATACTCTGGATGCTAAAAAAAACTCCTGCCACTGTTACCGCTTGAGAGCAGAAAGATTGTGGTGCAGACTCTGGTGACATCAAAGCTTGACTATGTCAACAGCTTGTACCTCTGTCTTCCCAAATCCCTTATCCAGCGCCTACAAGTGGTACAATTCGTGGCGGCCAGAGCCATCCTGAGACCTAAACCCAGATCTAGTTTGACCCCTATTCTTAAGTCTCTCCGCATAAAAGAACGGATCGGCTTCAAAGCGATGACCATCTTCTTTAAAGCTTTCCATGGCTTAGGAGCCGGCTACATAAATAAGCGCGTTAATCGCTATACAACAGCTAGACCCCTAAATTCTTCCAATGCCAACGTGGCCATCATGCCTAAAATATGCAGTGCCCGCATTGGAGGCAGATCCCAGGGATTTCTAGGCCCAAAATTGTGGAATAGCCTCCCTGAGTCTCTGAGACTAACGACAGACCTACTCTCTTTCATGAAAGAACTTAAAAACCTGGCTTTTTGATAACTGATGGGTCTTTTACGCATGTTTTCCTCCCACTGTCATGCGCCAGGACACTCTAGTCTGAGTAGCTGCGCGCTTTATTAAATACACAATTTCATTTCATTAGGTCCCTGACAGTGCAAAGGAACACTCGTCCAAATTCTAAGTGCCTTATTTATGAGGCTTTGCTTCACTTTTATGCAGCTGGTACGTCACTTTTTGTGACGCACCGGCAGCATAAAATATGTGCAATGTTACGCCCTATTTACAAAGTGACGCATCTAGGCAGTTGCTTCACTTTGTAAACCCCTGCACCGCATTATACCTGCGCCAGGCATAATGTATGCAGGGTGGGTGGTGCCCGCAAAATGCCTCGTAGAAGTGGCGCATTGAAATCTATGAGAACTCAGTGCGCCACTTCTAGGACGCCATTGCGTCAATATCTTACACCTGCCACACAGCAGGTATAAGACTGATGCAGGCCCTTTCACATGGGGCTTGCCCATGTGAAAGGACACATTGCTGGAGTTGCGTCTATTTTCAGACACACCCCAGCAATGCATCACTTTTGCGCATACAGATTTGTCAGAAATACTGACATATCTGTAACTCCTTGCGACATGATGCGTCATACAGTAAATATGACACATCCATCATGTCGCAACGAGGGCGCACTAAGAAGTGACGCATCCCTGTTTTCACACAGCGATGCATTACTTCTCATAAATAAGGCCCTGAATGTGTTTACATCTAATATTCAGGGATAGTTATGTGTGTTTTCAATATTGTAACACAGCAGCAGCTCACCAATATTACTGCAAATAATCTCTGTGACTCCCTCCCATTTCTTATATGTTAGGCCTTGTTTTGATCTAAAATAAACGTTTTTTATGTATATTGCATGAAACATAAACACAACATTTCTCTGCAAAATGGCTGTACTAGACTCACACATCAGGTACATAAGAAATAAATGAAAGGAAAACAGAATTTAAAACAAACTGTTTAGGAAATATTTAAGGTCATTAGGGCAAAACTCTGGAGAATGGAGCTGACTGTCAGGGGGCCCCCTGAAAGGCTGGGGCCCTGGGCCAGAGCCCACTTTGCCCATGCATTAAAACGTCTCTGCCGAGGCCATTGTGTGCAGTGGGGATAGGGCCCTCATTCGTCCCGGTTAGAGGATGTTCTGGTCGATGGAATCAACCACGCTGACTTTTATGGGGTCGGGAAAGGGGGTACGGGATACCCCGGATGGAGCAGATATTGCTCTGCCTGAAAACGGAATGGTTGCACACGTGGCTAACAAAATAAAACGAATCTCCTTGAATAATTATGGGTGAAACTGCGCGAGTCCAAATGTTTTTTATAGCAACTCATACTCTAATCCTGATGTTTTCAATGTCTTTTATTACCTCTTTTCCATATGTCCTAAACACGCTGGAAAACATAAAACCTAAACATGACAGGGAACGAGCTATAGATACACATTTATTGGCAAAGATTTACTAACACTGTGCATCGGTCGAAAAGCTGAATTGGTATTTGTTTTCCTTACAAAACTTAGGGCCTGATTACGATAGCAGTCGGACGAGCGTCATTGCTGCAGGCCGGTAGCCGTCCGACGATGCCGTCGTGCAGGCGGTCGGAAAGTGCCCTTTTCTATTGCAGTTTGCGCTGCGGCCCAGGAAAAGGGCCACAGCACAAGCCGAAGTACTTAGCGCACATCCATGCACCATGTGCCAGGCACCGTGTGGTGCCCGAAACAAGGTGCATAGATGTGTGGGGGGGCACTACATGTGCCTTCCCAGGACGCTTAGCAGTGGGCTACACGGATGAGGGTCCTGCTTGGGGCCCCCAAATTCCCTTTCTGGCTGCCTTTCCATGGTGGTGGGACTGCCATGAAAAGGCAAAAGGTAGTCGGAAAGGGACTTCCTAATCCCTACGGCGGTGCCGGCGCAGGTACCGCCCTCATGTTAGGGATAGGAGTCTGACTGCCGCCCGCACGGGATCTTTGATCCTGTCGGAGGCGGCAGTCTGTCCCCCAGACCGCTGTGGTCAGACTGTTTGCATCGTAATGCTGCAGACGGACTGATGGTCTGGATGTTGGTGAGACTGCCACCAACAGCCTGTCAGTGGCAGTCCCACTGACATCCAAACAAATGAGGCCCTTAGTCACCATAAGGTAAAGCAAATAATCACCATGCGCTATTTTGCTTCAAGAGTAACCCTGGGCGTAGTTCGCGAAGTAGCACTACGCGAAGCTACGCAAAGTGCACTTCGCACTACGCGAGCTACGCGTAGCACTTCGCGAACTGCGTAGTACCCTGTTCGCACTGTGCAAGATGTCGTTTTCAATGATTGCACAGTGCGGACAAGCAACCGGCACTGTGCAATCATTGAAAACTGCATCTTGCACAGTGCGAGCTGTAGTTTTCTGCTGCTCGAGTAGATTTTTACTCAAGCAGCAGCCTTCTCAACGCGGACTGGTAGTTTCTCATCGCGAGCGGTCGCGAGCATACGCGACCACTCGCAATGAGAAACATGACCTCCTCGCGTTGAGAATCTCACCGGAAGGTTTATTTTCCACGCTCGCGATCGCCAACTTGATGTTACTGATCGCGAACGAGGAAAAAGTCTCGCCGGGATGTCATTTTGCTTGCACGCGGTCGCCAACTTGACGTTGAGGACCGCGAGCAAGCAAAAAATGACCGTTGCACTACGCAACACTACGCTACGCGTGTTTGCACTGTGCTACGTGCAATTCGCGTAGTGCGAAGTAGCGCAAACTTCGCAAACTACACCAGCGTAGCGTAGTGCTTTGCCCAGGCTTATTCAAGAGGCCATGCCATTGATGGTAAATGCACGTTCCCAATTAAACACCCATGTTTTTTACTACAAAGCACAATCTACTTGGAAAGGTAGACAAGGTATTGTGTCAAAAAACTACACCTCATACAAGACTGTTTTTTAATATTTTATCTAAAGCTCCTCATTTAAAACACTCTCTCGCTGCTATAGCGTTTGACGCAGAGAAAGCATTTGACAGAGTCTCTGGCAATATTTATTTTATACCCTGCAATGGTTTGGCTTTGGTCCTAAGTTTACAGCCCTGATCTCACTTTTGTATTCTAGTCTGCGCACTGCGGTTTGTGCTAACGGTCTCAACTCGCCTTTCTTTGACCTTGGTAGGGGTGTGCGTCAAGGTTGCCCCCTCTCTCCTTTTCTTTTTAGGTCTCGCCTGACCCAGCGCATGCGCTGGTCTGGTGAGACTTATTGAGAGGGCTCCAAAAAGTGCTACCAGGCCGCCTAGAGCTACAGTGCATGTGCGCGGGCGCGCGCGCCGCGCTTTACCGCGATTACTGTCACTTTCGCGGCCGCTTTGATGTTTGATCGCTTTGCATAGCCAATAGGTCTCGCTTTTGGGACCTTATAAGTATTTAGTTATGCAACTGTTGCATGGCTAAACACTTATAAGGTCCCAAAGGCGAGACCTATTGGCTATGCCAATGCTTGTTAATTTAGCCCTAGAACCCTTCCTCTCAAAGATTCGTCAAAACACACAAATTCATGGTTTTCAGACCCCGATCACTAATGTCAAACTAGCAGCGTACGCTGATGATATTTTGCTTTTTATTTCCAACCCCAGTAAATCAGTTCCTGCCTTTCTCAAGGAAGTACAATCCTTTTCACTGGTTTCAGGGTATAAACTGAATAGCGATAAGTGTGAAATCTTACCTCTGACTAAATTCACTTTTAAAGCTGATTTTGCCCCAACGAACTTTACTTGGAAATCCTCTCATATCAAATACCTGGGATTGAGTTTCACGCCCACAATTAAAGACACAGTTACTCTATGCTTGAATAATTGTATTAAAAAACTTTCCGATCTTACTACTAAATGGCATCCCCTATACCTTTCCTGGTGGGGCCGTTTAGACACTATCAAAATGATGCTCTCCCCTTTGGTTTTATATACCATTTCCAACATTCCAGTCCCCATCTCTCCAAAGTTATTCAAATCGATTAACTCAGTATTGTCTTCCTTTTTATGGAACAATAAAAATGCACGTATGTCTATTTCTAAGTTAATACGCCCTAAAACTGAGGGAAGGGTTAATTTTCCCAACTTTCCTGTTTATCAGAAAGCTTTTTTATTACGGTAAGCCTCATATTGGCTGCTTGACCCCACAGATGACTGCCCCTTATGGCCATCAGTTGAAAGTTCTTTTTTGTCCCCCTTTTCTTTGCAAGAATGTCTCTCTTTTTCCTGTAAACCCCAAACATTATCTACTCCCCTATTTAAATTTACTTCCAAACTTCTCTTCCCTTTACTCCCTTTAACTCCTGATACTCTTGAGTCCTTTTTGGCGTCCACCATTTGGCACAATACGACTTTATTATTAAACAACAAACCCTTTTATTGGAAGTCATGGAGGCAACATGGTTTGATATGGGACCATCAATTATTTTCGAAAAATGAATTAATTTATTTTCCTTTGCTTCGACAGACTTATAACTTGCATGCTGCTCTGATTTCTAAATATCATATTCTACGACGTACGGTACTTGACGTACACACCAGGCTTACCAGTGATTCTAGTAATTCCCATATCGCTGATGTGCCTACTGACTTATCCACTCTTTTGCGTACTAAACATACAGCCTCTACTTTATACACTCTTCTCCAATCCAAGGGTATACCTAGACAAAAATCTACGACTGAAATCGCTTGGGAGAGAGATTTTAGTGTAGTATGGGCCCCGTCAATGTGGAATTAAGATTTGGACTAAGATACGTAAAACCTCCAGAACAGCTAGTTTAACACAAACATTATTTTATACATACAATAGGCTTTTACTATCTCCTCATGCCTTAAATAAAAGATTCTCCAATGTACAAGATACTTGTTGGTCTTGTGCTTCTCCTGATGCTGATTTGTTTCATATGCTTTTTTCATGTTCACTTGTAAATAAGCTTTGGAAACAGGTTTGGTCTCAAATTAACTTAATTTTTGGCACCAATGCCCCATTCTTTGTAAAGGACATTTTCTTGGGAAGCCTTTCCCCAATTTGGGATAGCTACGAAATTAATGTCAGAATTGTTGATTTACTAATAGCAGTTGATTTTCAGCAGATAACGAGAAATTGGAAAGATTTCACGAAGATTTCTTACAAAGCTTGGTGGTATGATGTATGTCATCATCACAGACTGGATACATTTCTCCTGTTTCCTCTACAAATGGCCATGAAGCGAATTCAGTTATGGTTACCTGTCAGAACAGTTTTTTGATAAATGTGCATTGAAACACTCCTTACCAATCCCATCTCAGCAGGAAGTACTTAAACCCCCTTGATTTCTCTTGATGTTCTTCTAGTTTTCATCTATATATGCATTGTGTTCTCCCTGACTATCCTTTTGCTGTGTTTTAAAATTTTCTTCTTACTCGTATATTTCCGCTGGAATATGTACATGATGTATTGTATTTTGATCAGTAATATGTACTGTATGTTTCCACCTCTTTACCTTTAATAAACTTTTCTTCTGAACTAAAAAAAAAAAAACTACACCTCCTTGAAGCTGGTGCAACATTGGTGAAAAGATTTATTTTCTTCAAACTTTTTCACCTTTGCATGTATACTGTACTGTATAGCACACACGCAAACTTGGAAAACTTTTAGACTATGTTTAAGCATACCCTTCCAGTACAAACCCTATGCAAGACATTACTCACCTAGTGTTGCATGATGGTGCAAGGGTAGGTGCTTCATATAAGGCAGTCTAAAGTGCGCTAGCTCAGGGGGAAAGATACAGCAACGTATTTGATTGGATATGTTGCTGCTCTGCTTGATGCCACACAATGTAGCAACCAAAGTTGCCGCTCTGTGTTCCTTCAAATATATCATGGGTCGTATGTAGTAGTTGCCAAGCTAACACCCCTGGTTTTTTAATCAAAGCCCTATCTACTAAAAAAGGAGGACAGGGCTTTGCGGAAATGTTTTTACACCTCCTCGAGGCAGGTGTAACAGAGAAAGGTTTATTTTCTCCAAACTTTTCCAACTATGCTTTTATGCTGTACAGTACAGCACACATAAAATCTTGGAAACGTTTTGAATTATGTGTAAGCTTAGTATTTTGTTACTGGAAAGGTGCCCTGCCAGTACAAAACGTAATGCTAGACGACACACAATACTTGCACTATGGTGCAAGTGCGTGTGTGTGAGACACAAGGCACCCTAAAGTGTGCAAGAGTAGGGGAGAGATACAGTGCAATGTCTCAATGGATTTGGCATTGTTCTGCTCTCTCCCTCTGACTCAAGGCAGCACAGCAACCAAAGTTGTTACACCTCATTAGATAAATGCAAATAAAAAATTGTGCCTGTGCTAAAGTATTTTCAAAGTACAAAGGAGAGAAGAGAGTCTTTCCAAAACTCTCTTTTTTTCCTGCTCTGGAATATCAACATTTTTAACATTAAAGTTGGACAGAACAGCATATTCTTCCAATGCTAATTAGTTATGTGCCACTAACTTTTTTTCTTTTAGCTGTTTGACTGCTTCTAATCAGAAAGCAGGCCTCACCTACGGACAACCTTCCCCGGCTTTATGAAACACTAGCAAGCTGTTACTGTTTTGGCAAAGCGTTAAAGTCCTGAATTTTTAGGTCTTGACTATAGACAGCTTTAGCCATCAGTTTCCCAGACCTATTGTATACATTGGGTGAGCTTTGGGTCGGCCCCTTGCTCATGATTGGAAAGCTTTACTGTCTGGTTCAGTTGTCTCCTCTTGATTATATGCTTTGCTCCGTATTCTTGTGTTTGTCAAATTTAAGGGCATTTCAGTCTCAGAGGGTTCTGATTGGATGACATGTATCCTTCTGCTCCTGACATTGCTTGCATTCAGAGAACAATTTTTTTTATAACTAGCCGCACTATATGCTCTGTTCGGTCACTGTGGAGTGACAAAGGAACAGCTATAATGAGATCAGCCATAGTATATGTCGGAGTAATCTACCTGGAGTGCAGGCAATAAGAATGAGCGTTATACATCAAGCAGGGTTACATGCCCAGAGGAGTCCGCCCAGGAGCGTCAGGGAGTAACCCATTCCGTAAACAATCCATAAACGGCGAGGTTGTAGCTAATCATAATAAACGTTCAAAGAAGTCCACAGAGCAGCGGCACAGGAGCAACTTGTGAGAATGGGCAATATACAGCCAGCCATGCCATTAGTTCTCAGAAATTTACCGAGGAACCACAAAGGAGCAACACATAATAATGGGTATTATTGCAATCAGCCATTGTAGAATTTCTGAAGAGTCATCACAGAAACAGTATGGGTGCGATACACAGGAATTATACCTACTTGATTGGTCTGGTCTGAGGAGTCACCCAAAGAGCGACAGAGGAGCAACTCATGGAAATGGACTTTATGCAACCAGTCCTAGACCCTGTTCTGAGAAGTCGACCCTGGAGTAGCAATGAGTATTATACAACCAGCCGTAGCCTAAGCTCTGGGTGGTCTATGCAGGAGCGGCAGCAGAGTAGCTAGTTTGCATCCAGACATAGCAAAAGGTCTGAGGATTCCACAGAAGATTGACAGTGGAACAGGGCCGGCTTTTGGGCGGTGCGAGCGGTGCCACCGCACCGGGTGCCATGGTCAGGGGGGCCCCATTTGTGCTCCAAAATCAGCGCCAGTCGCATTTCCGAAAAGCCTGCACTGTTGAACACTGTTGTCCCTCTTTCTTTTCCACAATGTTGATCTTCGTAGAAATAGAAGGGAGATAACAGTGTAAACAGATCACGAGGCATGCTTATGCCCGCCCATGCGCAGTGTTGCCACCACCTGAGGATGCAAACTAGCTTGTTTGGGTCCCAGGGCCGTCAATCTAATAGCGTGTGAAAGCACTACCAATGACAGCCCTTCAAATATTATTGTACAGAGCCCGCCCGCAGCAGTGAAAGTCATGCTGAGTTGGAGTGCTGTGGAGTTCGAGGGCAGAGGAGGAGTCAGTGTCAAGGCAAGGGCTCGTTGGCCTATCCTGCAGCCTGGTTCTGTTGCGCTTGAGATCCCTAGGTGCCCAGCAGGTTTATTAAGGTAAGATCAGTGGTCGAAGTGTCCACTTCTCCTGCTCTCTTCTGTCAGCTGCCCCCCTCTTTCTCTTCTTCCCTCTCTTCCTGTCTCTCTCTCGCTGCTCCTCGCTTGCTGAAAACCATGACTCCAATAAACGCCTCTTACCCGCTATTTCCTCCACTTCATTTGTTCCCCTGTGAACTGGATCCAAAAACGAAAGGAACACTTTTGCTTAGTGTTTTGCAGACTGTTTACTCTTGCGACACCGGGAGAAACACCCTCATGTGTGCTTAACCACCATAATATCACAGGCTCTGCGTTCTAGGCACCTTGCACATGAACATTAAAAGTTCACAATGACTGTGCCCGCTCCACTTACAACGATATCACTCCATTGGCAGAGTCCTGGCCCGGGCACTGGAGAATGTACGTTTTTTTACTTTGTGCTAATTGTGAGGCTCCCCGGTTGTATCCTGGTACACTCGTTCTGCGTTTCCTTTTACGCGACAGGCACAGCTTTGATTTGTGTTCTAGCCATCCACTGCCATTCACCTGCTTCATAGCTGAGAGGCACGATCTATGGAGTTAAGGGCGTGGGTTAAAACATTAACTTAAATCTTTTGTTTCGCATGGTGTACCATTTGACCAGTCAGTATGTGGGTGCCTTCGTCCTGAGTTTTCTGCTACGCCATCCAAACATATCATACGAGAATGAACATATGGCTAAAACAAGGCAGACCTAATGGGTTTGCTAATGCTGGTTAGTAGTATCAGATAAACAATGATTTCATTGTTGAATAATCAGAATTGAAAATGTTTTGATCCTGAAAATATGAGACTGAATTAAACAGTACTAAGTCTGTGGAATTGTCAGTGGACACTTCGATCAATAATCTTACCTTAATAAACCTGCTGGCGTATCAAAGCCACTCAGAAAACCACTAACCATTCCCCTCCTCCTGCTCTGCCACTGTCACCTGCCCCCTTCTTTCTTCCTCATATGCCCTCTCTTTCTTTCTCTCTCTCTCTTCTCACTTGCTGAAAACCGTGACTTTAACAAAAGTCTCTTACCCTCTGTTTCCTCAACTTTCCTTCATTTGTTCCCCTGTGAAATGGATTCAAAAAGGAAGAAACACTTTTGTGGAAATAATTTTTGGGAACATTTTTCTGTTTCAAAGCGCACTAAATAAAGTATGACAAAGCTATTTCTGGAGGGACTGCAATACCTGGTTGATGCATCAAGTGGTAAATGTTTAATGTGATCCTGTTTTCCTTATTTTAGTTTATAAAATGTGAACCGCGGCTCTGTATTCAGGGATGTAGTATTTTTAAACCATACTGCTCTCATTTTGTAAGGATATATGCAATGGACATTGAAACGGGTCACTTCCGGGCCCTGTACTTATGTCCTTCAATTTTCAGCTAAAAACACTCAAGGATTTCTGAATAATGAGTGTAAAACTGTTAAGGTAACTATGTTGTTCTGCTTCCGTTTCACATGCTTTACGTAATCTTGCATTTCTATGAGGGATGTTGCCTTTTTTGTGGCAGCATATTCAGCTTGTCTCGTGCATAATTTGAATTGAGTCGCATCCAGGTGTTTATAGCGGGGCACAATTGGGTTGTAGCTGAAGGCAGTGCAACTGAGGGTGTTGTAATACCTGTTCCTCATCTAATCCTTATTTCAATTACATGACATTTGAGGATACATTTTATATACTGTAACATTTATCCTGTATATATTTAATATGTGGTTGAGAAACCACACAACTCAACACAAAAAATAATGTTCGTTTGGGAGTGGGGGGCACCAACTAAGATTGTCGCACCGGGTGCCACAACCTCTAGTGGAACAACACATTGAAAAGTCACTCAGTTAAATGGTCTTAGGCATCCACTCAGGGGCAGCAGCCGAGCAATCTGAAGGAATTGGCACAATCCAAATAACCATTCTGTATATCTAGTCTGGAGCCCACTGGGAGTGGTAGAGGAAAGCACAAACAACAGACATCAAATATACGTGTACCCAGGGGTGATGATAGCACAAACCATTAATGGGCGTGACATTAATGAACCAACTAAAAGGACAGTAAACTTTTGGAAGAGCACACAACAAGAAAGGGAGGCATGGTTCAAAGAAAGGTGAAGGAGGAGTTAGGCTGGGAGGGTATGTGGCTCTCAACCATTCCAAGCAAAAAGGAGCAGATCCCACAGGGAAACACCCTTAACCTGTCCACCTTCACCTTGATGACTTGGCTGGATGTCCTGGAAGGAGAGGCTAAAAAGACAGAGACAGCTTTTCTAGGGAAATGGTCCCTCAGGGCAGGGTCCTCTGACAGAAGACATTTTGGCCCAAAACAATGTGATTTACATGACAAAAGATGAAATACAATTGCACACCTTAAACAGACAAAACTGAGCTGAAGTTAAAAACTTAAATCAATTTCATAACAGAGAAAGAAGTCTTGGCATGCAATAAGTGTCAGGCATGGCAGAAAACATTTCGCGCTATCCTAAGCAGATCAGGAATACTAGCACAAGACTGTATGGTTTGTACAGATAGCTGAGTGGGTACATTTGATAATGAATCAATCGTTGGATGGATGACAGTGCATCAATATGTCACTAGATGGATGAATGAATCTGCGACTGAGTTCATAAATACGCATAAAGTGAGCTCATAGATGGGTAAATGGTTAAAAAAGTGAGTA
This sequence comes from Triturus cristatus, assembly GCF_964204655.1. NCBI lineage: Eukaryota > Metazoa > Chordata > Amphibia > Caudata > Salamandridae > Triturus > Triturus cristatus. The sequence continues at coordinate 116,758,651 of NC_140580.1, forward strand.
CATTGACGAATGGATGAGTTTAGACCATGAATGGAAAAATGAGTGCGCACACGGATGTGGGTCGATAGCTCACACTCTTCTTAGAGGCTAAGGCCTCAGACAGCAACAGTGACTGTGTTATAAAGTGACAACAATTACCAATAGTATGCCCATGCAATCATTACAACCAAGCTAGACACGTGGCCATCAGAAGTCAGTAGAAATGGTGAGGTACTTAATAGAGGCCCATCTAAAGTCAGCGAAAGGCTTTAGTAGCATAAGCGATTACCACATGCTGCGATCCCTTGGAAGACTTCTGCTACCAGCATTAGGATAAACAACAACGAGTTTTCTTTCTGCCTCCCAAATTGTGAAATGCATCATCATTAAGATGGGGTGTACTTGAGTAAACACATTTCAGTATTACTTGAGTGTGTCAGCAATTGTTTTGTGCTTGGCACATATATAACATTGAAGATCTTATGTAAAATGAATGCTTGTGTTCATAGTAACTGAATAGGCTGTGAAATGTCTAATGCTAGATATGTCTGGCTAATTCCAAACATACCAGACCTAATGCATCAGTGGCCTCTGCTGTGGCAGGTGGTTGTGTTGCGATGCCAAGGCTAGAGGCCATGTCTGAGAGTAGTGGTGCTGGGCTTCAGGTTTGCAGCTGGGAGACAACAGGGAGAAGACAGCCACTCATTTCAATCTGCACTGTGATCAGGGTATGGGGAGCTGCTAGGATCCTCAGCTAAGAACGCCTCTGATGGTAATGCTATGGGTGAGGGCTCATGGTAATGCTTACTGTGGGGGCAGAAGCAGGGGAGACCCTGCTAGGGTCACTGGGGGTGTGTCTGAGGCCTTAAAGTGGGTTAGGCTGCAGATTACGCCCTGGAGAGAAAAGGGAGTTGTAGGCTGTCCTTCTCCAGGTTGGCCCACGATCGGTGTATAGAAATCTGCTAGGACCCGTGACCTGAAGAGCCTGGGAGGGCAGTGCTTGGGGGTAAGGTCTGATCTGGGGTGGACAGAGACACTGGCAGAGATAATGGAAGTTTTCCCTGGGCCACTGAGATGCAAGGGGGCTATAATATCTCTGGGAGCAGTGGGGCCAGGCTTTGCTGGGAGGACTCCTTTTTGACTAATTAACAATGCAAATTATCAATTCAAAATCTATAACAACACAATATTCCTGTTGGATGATTCAAACGTGCCAGGCTGTTCGATGAGGCAATAATAGAAGGAGGCTGACTCATAGTGACCAGTGGTTGAAGGGAGGAGATCAAAGGCCCTTTTCTCTGCATGTTTAGCTGGTGTTGTTGACATGAACTGTGACATGCAGGTACAGTGGTCTGTAGATGGACCTAAAAAGATCTAAAACAACAAAGGCAGCATCAACTGTACTTCAGAATGGAGTCACAAATACACAGAGGTGGATGCTTAGAAAAACTTTATTTGCACAAGTAGTGGAGTTTCCACGTGTCTTTTAGCATCCAGTCAAGCTCTGCAGGATGTCCTCCCTGACTGTTCCGCTGCCGCAGAATGTTGACCTATGTAGACAAAAAAAAGGATATTTAGACAACTGGTAAAATATATCCTCTGTTAATAGCCAACCCCAGAATGGTCCAGAACACTGTCCAGTATTAGCAATAGTCATGAGTGAGCTTCCTGTGATCAAAGGAGCAAGAAGCGTTCAGAAGTTGGAGGGACAAATAAAGTAGTTTGATGGGAGCAGAAGGGGTAGGAGGAGAATGGGCTGGGATGTGCTGCTAGATTATTGATTCACATTTGATTTGCTACAAAGTCCATTTGTTGTCCCCAATGACCCATTATTGCATGATGACTCTCGCACGGGCATTATTTGCGTCTGATCCAACCAAGCTATGGCGAGCATTCCACAAACAAGAAAAGCATCTATGCACGTATATACCACATACACATCTTATAAGAAGGATGCATAGTGGAACATCAGCAGCAATAGTTCGGTCCATACATTTTGATGATATGTCTTAGACCAACGTGACTGACCCCGAAAGGGGGCATGTCTGGCATGGCTTCTGATTGGAGAGATTGGCAAACTCCACTTCCTTATTGTCTCGTTTCAGAATTAAAGGTATTACTACTTGGCTCTGCCCCTTTAGAACATTGTTATTTAATGAGTATTATGCACAGTCCATAGGTACAGATATATCGCATGAATGAATGAAATTGCATTTGTATAGCGCTTAGCTACCCTGAGGCCGCCTAGCACTTTGCAGAGCGGAGAGACATTAAAAGAGAGAGGCTCATGGTAGTGTGCTTATAGAAAGAGGTGTGTCTTAAGCAGTTTCCGGAAGGCCAACAGATCAGGTTCTCCCCGAAGAGTGGGGGGGAGGGCGTTCCAGAGGTTGGAGGCATTTAGAGAAAACGAGCGTCCACCCCACCTAGATCTTCGGACTTTTAAGGGAGTGGCAAGAAAAGCAGAACTGGAACGAAGAGTCCTAGAGGGATGATAGGGGGTGACCAAGGACTGAATAATGGGAGAGCCGGTTTTCCAGATAGCTTTGTGGGCCAGGCACATAGCTTTGAAATGGATCTGGTACAGATATATCGCATGAGCAAAGACTTTATGCAGTTCCCCATTCTACTGAGGAACTAATTCCGCCGATTTCCCATTTTCAAGCCATGCATAGTATATTTCCCATCTTCTGTCTCAATATTTGTTTTCCAAATCAAAATTATGGTGCCTTAATAATTTTAGTAACTGGATTTAAGAAACCTTGCTGCTTTCTCCTCAATTGCTTCCCTCTCCTCATTATGTAGGGGTTTTACTACCTCTTGAGACTCATCAGTCAATTAGTTTGTGTAAACAGATTTTATGTAATTCATTTGATTCCTCCTTACGTTAGTTCTAGGTAGTCAAATCAGGAATTCAACATTTCTTTCCCCATAATAGAACCTTTTTACTTCTTTAGATTAATATATTTCGCCACATTAGCTACATTAACACTGTCATCTATGCTGGAAATGGAAACGATTTACTGTGGCGTTCCATAAAAGTGTTTCAAGCAGTGGAAAAAGATAAGGGGTGGAGTCAGAGGGTGCAGGGTCACGAGAAGAGGAGTCTGATAGTCAATTTACACATCTTTTTTTTAAAACTCTGGCCCAAAGACATTTTCAACAGAGACAAATGTGCTAATAAAACTATTCTGGCTTACTTACTTGGTCACAAACATTTTAAAATATCTTAGGGTGTTAGGGCACCTGCTAAAGAGATCTTAGGGGCAGATGATTCTCGAAGGTAAACTTGCACTGCGGTGTAAGTTTACGATTGTTTGCTGTTCACAAAGGTATTTTACAACTAGTATCTTTACGAATGCGGAGCTTCCACACATGAAAAGATAGGACAGTCCAATCCTTTTATATGCGGAGACTCCGCAGACATAAAAACATTATTAATAAAATACGTTTGTGTATAGCAAACGATTGTAAACTTACACAAAGGTGTGAGTGTACCTCTGTGAATCATGCCCTTAGTGTTCCCAGCAATTTCCAGGGCATATTAACAACGAGGTAACTCTAGTGGTTAATGCACTTGCTAGAGATATCTGAGCGCAGTTAGCCTGGCTAATCCTGGAAATGGTTTATTTTGTAACTGCTACTTTTTAGCATGACAAATTAAAAATCTGAAATGGTATCTGAGGTTTGGAAATAAGAAATCAATGGAGTCTCAACATTTCATATCTACAAACTATGACTTAACTTGTGGCCTTCACTGGGAATTCTGTCTCCATCGGAAAACCAGATGATCATACAGTTTAGCTTCGGAACCAACTGTGTGTGCTATAACCCAGGATAAATGTCACTTAGGCAGTCCTCCTCCCTAAGATACAAATGCCTTAGACTTATAATATGTATATTCCTGCACTGCAAGGACTCTGGAGCCTGCCTTAGGCCTCTGATCTGCGGAAGGCCATGACCAAGGAATGCAGGACTACAGAACCATATCCAGATTATTTATGCCCTGTGCTTGAAAAATAGTGACAAATGCAAAAACAACAATTGATGGACAGAATGCAGAACAATGTCATACATTCACCCCAGTACAGAGATCTGGGCATAAATCCATTGTTTTTTTGCTCACCATGCCATTCCAGTTCGGACCCAGCCATATGCAAATCAGTCTTGAAGTTGCGCCCAATGGGAACAGTCCAGCCCGAACTGCCAGGCCAGGTCCTCCCTGGACTGGAATCAAGCATCTTAGGACCGGTTTCGGGCTTTCAGCCCTCATCAGCCATAGCTTGACTCCAGTGGCATGGAGAGCATGGGACCCACGTCTGGGCATACCCGTCCCACTCGGGGTGACAAATGCAAAAACAACAATTGATGGACAGAATGCAGAACAATGTCATACATTCACCCCAGTACAGAGATCTGGGCCTAAATCCATTGTTGCAATCCGTCCTTCAATTGTGTGTCTCTTGCTTTCTCGCCCTAAGTGCTCCGGGTATGCCCAGACGTGGGTCCCAGGCTCACTGTGCCACTAGAATCAAGCTATCCTGGCTGAAGAGGGGTGAAACCCCGAAACCGGTCCTGGGATGCTTGTTTCCGGTCCTGGGAGGACCTGGCTTGGCAGTTTGGGCTGGACTGTTCCCATGAGGCACAGGGTCAAAACTGATTTGCATATGGCCAGGTCTAAACTGGGGTGGCAGGGTGAGCAAAAGAATGATGGATTTAACCCAGATCTCTTGACTGGGGGTGAATATTTTGATTTGTTCTGCATTCTGTCCATCAATTGTGTGTCTTTTGAAAAATAGTGACAGCAGACCAAGGCTACCGCAGTAAGGATACTAAAGGCATATATTGACAGCTGGTTCCTTTGTTCATAGATAATTTCGAACCATTCAACTCACAGCTTTGCATTTATTTATTTAATCATATTTTAAAGCTACAAGATGAAAGAAGGACCAAACTGAGATCTGTCTTCCAGGTTTTCAGTATTACGGTTCACATTAATAGTGGGTTTAACAGAGACAAACTCCAGGTGCTATGAAGTCCCAGTAAGGATGCATGGAGGCACTACCCAAAACACAGTCATGAAATAAAAGGCAGACACTGCACAGCATGAAAATACGTACGTTTTGCCATCTCTTCCATTCTGCACCACGGCCGCTTGTGCACCCAGTTTTGGAAAGGTAGGATTCAGGATGCTGTTGTTCCAGAGAAATTTGACTGTGGAAATAGTTCCGACATCAACTTCTACGTCAATAAATGCTGAATAAGTGGTCCCCGCCTTCAATGTACCCCTTAAAAATAGATACAAGGGTGACAGTCAGACAGCGCATATCTTGCCTAGCATAGTGTGGGGTGTTGCATTGCTTATGGGGAAAGAACACGATACACTAAAATAGAGTAGTAAACGGTAAATTCATATAACTGCATCTTTGATCACCACCTTGTGAGATATATAATAAAATAACATATGGCACGACCCATATGGCCAATCAACCACTCTGCAGCTGATTTAACACAATTATAGAAGGCCGCACTTTAAATTCTTGTCTGTCTCCTCAGCACATCATCAATGTATGAGGTAACAGCTATTATCAAGCCCATAATCGCAGCTTTAGCAGCAGTTTTCAGTCGCTAAAGCGGCGATAATTTTAACGCCGTTTCTTGATAATATGCCACAAGGTTTTTTTAATATGAAGCTGGACATATCAGCATCATTTTACTCTCCTATTTAGCAATGATGCCAATTTAAAAATACTAAATCTGTCTGTGGGATGTTCGAGGAACGCTCCAAAATCAAAGAGCTTTGAGGCCTTGTCAGTGTTATGAATTACTGTACAAATGCTGGAATACCATACAACATATACAACTTTGCAGAATGTTACACAATTCATAGAGGACACCAATAATATGTATTTGTGTTTAAAAAAATCTGTGGCAGCAGTCGGAAAAACTGACCAATAGTTCCCACACAAGTCTGTTCTCACTGGATAATTAGAGTCGAAGAACTTGCTATGAGTCAGAAGAGAATCAAACGTCATCACTTCAAAAAATGCCGTCATCTAATCAAATGTCTGCTTATTCGCCTCACCACCAGTTCATTTTATTTTTTGTTGGATTTTGTGTGAGGATTGTGCAGACCCCGGAGAGCTAGCAGGCAGCGAGGCCTTGAAATGATCAACATTTTTCCACTGGCATTGTTTATATGTATCCCTCTCACCCTCCATGTTACTGCCCTCACTTTGTTTTTCAGTTCCGACCACAGACAGTCTTCGCTGTTTTGAAGACCTCATCATCAGCCCTCTGTGAGTAGGAGGTACAACGGAGCAGGACAGGGAGGGAGGTCTTTGGGCTGCCCCTTCAGATAATGGGTTTGAAGTGTTTTTTCATGGTTTGCCATTGCCTGGATGGATTGTCCATCATGACCATGGTACTTGCGGATGGGACATTTACCCATTTGTTCCCCCATTAGATTTCGGAAATGGGGCTGAAGGAGTCATTTTTTGACCAGAACCTGTGTGTGCTCTTTGATGTGTTTACTTTCATGATACAGCAAAATGTAAATTACCTTCTTGCTTAGGACCTGATTGTTGCCATGATGCCTTAGAGGGTTGTATGCTGTGATGTTCACTAATCATCATGCATGTTCATTTATTTGACTTTCCTGTCATGATAACATGTTGGAATAACAGTCTCTTTTTTTATCATCAACTTGCATTCCCAATTCGCCGAGTAATAAAGCGATCACTTTTAGCAGTATCCCAGGAAGTGAATTTTGCTTCTTTAATATTAATTGCCGATCCCTCCCTAAGCATCAACAGCATATATTCAATTTTCTGTGGGACAAGGATCCGGATGCCTTGTATCTAACTGAAACATGGTTGCATGAGGCATCTCTATCAGACTTTATAGCCGCATCTAATCATGCTATTGTTAGAAGGGATCGGCAGGGCAGGAGGCAGGATCGCCATTCTTTTTAAGAACAAATACGAATGCAAGTTACAGGAGCTACCCATTCCAGACAGCCAAGCTTTGATTTTGTTTCATTATTTTTCACCCACAAACTCACAATATCGAGGGCTTAGATCTATCAGCCACCATGATATGTGGAGCTGCCAACTTTAGAGTTGGGGAGGGGAGAAGATGTGGTGCAACGACCAGAGAAGCCAGCTTTGGAGCTCAGGATCCAGGTTCGTGTCTCGGCGTCGGCTCAATATCCTGTGATTCTGGACAAATTACTTAATCTCCCTGTACCTATGGAAAGCACCTGGATACCTCCGGGTGATTAGCTGCATTATACAAACCCATTAATTTATTTATTTCCCAACCTACTTGCCCCCGACATTCTGAAATGTGCAATTTTTACACGATGCAAGGGCTTAGAAAGAGAGTGGAGAAAGTCCTCCGATGAGGATCAAAAATCAGGGTATAAATCACCACTTAATCACTACCATGGGTGCTGCTAGGGCGGCATTTTATTTGGACAAAATCGCTAATGCCCAAACAGCCCGAAGACACTTTTAAATGTGGTCAAGGAACTTTCTGATCCAAGTAAAACATCTCCAGGGCCTTCACTGTCTCAGAATCAATGTGAAGAACTGGCACACTTCTTTGTTGAAAAGGTGGCTAATATTCAGCTTTACCTCACAAAGGTTCATACGGCTGATGGGCAGGCTGCTAACATCACCCCTAGCATTACCACTTGGGATCACGTCCCAAGAAGGGAAGAAAATTAATTATATATGCCTTTTGCCGCTCCTACAATGGAGTCGCTGTCCCTGTTGGACATCCCTCAGTTTGTGACCCTACTTTGGTCAATAAAATCAGGTTCACCTCTCGATCCGCTCACTCCAGATAAACTCAATCTACTGGACCCAGAACTACTCTAAATAATGGTTGGACTGCTGAACTCCTCATTGTGAGAAGGATGCATCCCACCGGCCTGGAAACATGCCATGGTCTAACCGCTTATAAAAAAGCCCAACCTTGACACCACCAACTGGTCTAATTTAAGACTGCTCTAAATGGTGCCCATCCTCTCCAAGAGTTTGGAGGACCATGTGAACTCGCATCTCCAAACCTCGCTGGAAGCACAAATCTTTCTCCACCCATCATAGTCAGGCTTTAGGGCGGGACATAGCACTAAATCCATCCTCCTAGGAGTCACACAACATCTAAGATGACTCCTGGATGAGGGTGGCACAACCACGCTGAGCTTATTAGATCTCAGCGCTGCTTTTGACACTGTGTCCCATTCCATCCTCCTGGAGAGGTTAATGACACTGGGTCTCCAGGGCACAGCTATCCAAGTACAAGTACAAGTAGTCCAGAATGCCTCGGCCAGGCTACTCTATTGCCTTCCGAAGTGTGCCTCGGTGTCCAATCTTATCTCCAGGCCCCACTGTCTGACCATGGATAAGCAAATACAGTTTAAAGTCTTGTGCTATATGCACAAGGCTAGATCCGGCACAGGCCTACAATACATTAAAGTTCTGGTGGTGCCCTACCAGGCTGCGTGTATGATTCGATCACTCCACCAGTCTCTCTGCAGAGTGCCTAGAATCAGTCTGGTGTGCATGGGAGGTTAGTCCTTTGTGTATCTAGGCCCAAAGCTATGGCATGACCTCCCTGAATATTTACAAAGCTGTACCTCCCTCACCGTGTTCCACAAGAATTTGACGACCTGGTTGTTCTAACATGTGGGCTTGATTCACCCTACCTTCGTTCAGCGCCTGGAAATCCTTCGGGTTAGCCGAGTGCTCTACAAGACTCAATAATAATAATAATCATAACTACAGACATGCATGTACATTGAACTTCTTAAAGATGCAATGAAAATCCTGTCCCACTTGTCAAAAGTTGGTACTATGCCATATTCTGTGACATGTGCCTATTAAGTTCACCACTTACAATGAAAACCTCGCCTTCTGATTCCATATGGACAACTGTAAGAACATTCCACAGCGTTGCTTCAATAACTCCTGTACAAAGAACAGAGAGCAAGCAGCTATCCCAGTTGCAAATTTTCCTAGTCCCACTGTCTTTGCACATGCCAATTAACCTTTTCAGAATATGTGTTTTTTAATGAAGTGGTATACCTACGCTGGCATAGCACCCAGTAGGATACAGGCAGAGACCACCAATAATCTCCTGGAAAGGGTGGGATCATTGCCTCAAGGGTCAAGAGACTACCTGCCTCACAGCTAATAAGTACACAGGTCATTTCGGGCCTGCCTGCTCAAAATGCAGGTGCAATGCTTTTCACCCACGTGCACACCCAGAAAAACACATTCAAGCTGCTTACTTAGTTGACATGCTACCCTTGAACGAAATATCGGAGTGCGAAAGAGGATCACATTTTCTAGCTCTCTGTAATTCTCCACAAGCCAAACAAATTCACCTCTTTCTAGCAACCTTGGGGCACAGACAGGATTCCAGAACATTGTGATGCTTATAATAGGAAGGAAACCTAACTAGAGAAACCCCATTGTGGGGTAGCAACATCCTCCAGGAGGTGGGAAACCTCGGGGGATTTGAGAAATGGGACTTGATCGAGATAACAAAGTTAGGGGATGTGTGCAGGGAGGGCGGCACAAAAACCTAAACAGAAATCCAAGGGGAGTTCGGCATGGCAAGCCCAGAGGCTTTTAGGTACTTGCAATTATGTCATCCCATGGCGACTCGTGTCCCAAGAGGTGATACCCTTGCGGATGCATCGCCTATGGACATCAGACTGCTGGCAGAGGAGATCCCATAGAAAACAATATCTCTCATACACTGGAACAATGTCCACAATACCCCAGGCCCCCTGGTTGACCTTAAGGAGGAATGGGAGGAAGACCTAAGTTCTTTCAAAGAGGGGGAGTGGGAAGAAGTGATTGCCACACCACATCGGGTGGCCATACGTACAGGTTTCAGATAGGTGCAGTTAAACATTTTGCACCAGGTGTGCTTAACTAGCTCGCTTCTAGCCTGGATCATCTGCACTCTGAACTATTGCTGCCTTGGAAATTGCGGCCAGAAGGGAACTCTCCTAAATATGATGTGGGACTACACAGTCCTGAAGCAATTTTGACTAGCAATAGAATGTTGCCTTATAGATATTACAAGCTTCCAGCCCTACCCCCATGCTCAGTAAAATGGCCAGATGCACAGGTAGCCATGTGGCACCATGCAAAAATCTTCTGTAGAGAGTGTCTCATGGTTGCCAGGAGAAATGTGATCCAGCGATTGGGCTCACAAACCCACGGACTTAGCACAATGGAAAATGGTCATGGACTGGTGTTCTATGATCGAAAAGCACATTTATATCAGTAGAGGATGCTTGAAAAAATAGCAATGGATCTGGCAACCCTGGAATGATACGTGGGACTTGCCTTAAATCTGTGCGACCCACGAGATATGTTATCGGGAAGGAGGTGGGGATGGATTCCACTAGACTGAGTCAATCGCTTAATGCTGTATATATGTCGGAATATAGATGCTACTGGCTTGCTGTATTACAAAGAGAAGCGGTGTCTGTTTTGTTTTTATGTTGGAAATCTTTTATAATGAGATTAAAAGAAAAAAGAGTAGTTGGACCGCCATCCACCCTAACGTAGGTCAGAGTGTCACCTGCGTAAACATGATATCTGAGACCAAAGCAGGAGAATACATGGATCAATGCCACAACTTATATATTAAAATGAACATGCAGGGAGTTTGGACCCCTGAGGCACTCCACACAGAAGCTTCACAGGGGTACATTTGAAACTTCCCAGTGCCACAGCCTAAGCCTTGCCTGCACGAATGGAATGAATCTACATGAACACAGTCTGGAGATGCTGGTGACCTCTGACACCCATAAACTAAAGATGATGTCATTCACATCGTCGAAGGTGATTGAAAACAAGAGCACAGGTCACAATTGTCAGGATCCCAAAAACATGCCTGCTGAGCCACACATCATTCAGTGAATTGGGTGTTAGAAGTAACAAAGGTACACCTAAAAATGATGTAGCTTAAAGGCTGCACTTTCTGAAAGGAATGGAAGACCACAGGGTGAAACAGGAAATCCCAAACTATGACACATCTTTGCAAGCATGTCATATAGTAAATGAAACACTGTTAATTACGGAGTACACAACGGGTGCTATTACATTTAAAATGTAGGCAGTGTAGATGTCAGTTTTAGCTATGGCTCTAGTCTCGGGTCTGGGATTGGGTCTGAAACCTGATGGTGTCTCGGAGTTGATGTGCATTAAGGTAGTAGGCAGGATGTTTGTTGATGGCTTTCTCGATGAGCTTAGCTGGGTAGGGCAGTAAGGAGATAGAGTGGTGGTTTGCTAGGTGGTGGGTCTGCCATAGATTTCTTTAGAAATGCATTGCCTGCTGCGTGTTTCCAGGCCTCTTGAAATGTGCTAGTAGTGATGGAGGTGTTCACGATACGGTGAGTACTTCTCTGATTGGGGATGTGACCCTGTTGTAGATGTGATGGGGCAGGGATCCGTCGGTGTCTCAGAGGGGATGGTCCCCATAACATTGACTGTCTCTTCTGTGGTGATTGTTTTCCATATAGTTAGGGGGTTTCTGACAATGTTTGTGAATAGGCTTGAGGTGAGGCTGCAGGGGTCCGGTTGTGGGTAGACATTGTTGAAGATGTCTTTGATATTGCGAGGGGGCGATGCTATCTGTGGTGAAGTCTTTGATGATGCCTAAGATCTCTCTGCAGCTCTTGGAGCTGTTATTTATGTGCTTTGTTGGTGTCCTCTTCTTGGTTTCTCTGATCTGATGGTGGTAGTGCTTGGATGCTGCTTTATAGGTGCTCTTGTTTGTTTCTTTGAGATTCATTCTACACCTTCTTTACAGTTGTTTGCAGTGTTATTTGGTTGATGGGAGTTCCTCAGTGTAACAGTTTGTCTGCTTCTGGGTTACTTTTGGTTGTTCTGTTTCTGGGGTTCCAGGGAACTGGTGCATTCTGTGATCCACTCGTCCATCTGTTTGAGGTTGCTTTTTAGGTAGGTCATCAGTCGGGTTGGGCTGGTTCATGCGCAGGGTGTGGGACTAAATGAGAGGCATGGTTGTGGGGATGTTGATGCTGTTGAAAGTGGCAAAGACAGGGTCAAGGGTGTATCCGGCAGAGTGAGTGGGTCCGGTGACTTGTTGAATCATTTCAAGGTTTCCTAGGATTTTGAAGAGTGAAACAGATTTGGGGTTGTTCTGTTTTCCAGGTGGAAGCTGACATCTCTTCCCAGGATTTAGGTTTTAGAATTGATAGGGGGTGATGAAATCTGCAATGGTATCGGGGAATGAGTTTGTAATCCAGAAGGTCAGGAGTCGAGGGTTCAGTTCAGGGTGTAAGTTGCTGAGTTTTGCAGTTTGAAGTGTAGGTGCTCCATGGAGAGGTTCTCCTTCTCTGTGGTAGTAATCCAGTTGATGATTTCCAGGAAGATTATTGTGACACCTCCTCCTGGTTTGTGCTGCAGGTCCTCTCTTGTGATATTGTATCCTGCCAGATGGACGTGGCGATTGTCAGGTGCCATGTTTCCATAAGGAAGAGAGGTCTGGGGCGTTGTTGTTCAGGATGTCCCAGATCTCTGATCCAATTTTGCGGAGGGAGCAGGTGTTGAGAAGCATAAGTGATAATTTTATGTCAGAGAGAGTGTTTGCTAGTGGGAGGTGTGCTGGGTATAGGTTGTGTGAAAGATGGTGGTGTAGGCAAAGGGTGGGATGTTGCATGTGAAGCGACAGTGTTTGCAAGAGAAGGCTCATTCTGGGCTGTGCGGTGGGGTGTGGCCGCAGCTTCGGAATGTGTGTCCTGGGTTGAATGAACCTAGGAATGCCACAAGGGTAGTGTGGGGGGAGGAAGATGGACCAGGGTTCATGGGGCTGGGTCTAGTTCAGGCATGGAAAGGTGCAGATGGGCTTTCCTTTGGCATGCCTTTGGTGTGCCAGTGGCACGTCCACTGCACCCATTAGCTGCACCTCCACTGCGAGTTCCTGCTGAGGCCCTCATTGAGTAGGTCCTGGGGAAGGGAGGAGCACAAATGGGTGGAGGGTAGAGCTTAGCAGAAGAATGGGAAGGAGCGGAGGTGTGGGAAGACACAGTTATGGAGCGGGGGAAGTTGGGAAATGGAACACAGAAAAGGGGCACAAAGAGATGGCAAAAAAGAGCAAAAAGGCATAAGACAAAACGGCAAAGAGTGAAAAAGGCAAAAAAGTTAGAAAAAGGCAAACAATTAAAAAACTGAAAAGAGCACATAGTGAATGGCAAAAGCAAAGAGTGAGAGGCAAAAGAGCAAAGCATGAACAGTGAAAGAGCAAAACAATAGGCAGAAGAACAAAGAGTGACATTGCCCAAAAAAGCTCAGAGCAAAAACAGCAAAAGAGGGCACAAAAGCAAAAGGGACAAGAGAAAGAGAATTTAAAAAGTCACGAAAGAGAAACAGCAAAGGATGGAAGGCAAAAAGAGTGAAGAGCAAAAGCAAACAGACAAAGAGAGCAAGAGATGGAAGACAGAGAGGAGAGAGAGAGAGAGAGAGAGAGAGAGAGAGAGAGAGAGAGAGGGACAGAGAGAGAGAGAGAGAGAGAGGGACAGAGAGAGAGAGAGAGAGAGAGAGAGGGAGAAGAGGCAGAAGCCTAAGGCACAGGAGTCAGATCTCCAAGACTTTGTGGAGGACTGGTCCAGGTAAGCCTAGAGAGGGCACAGCCAGAACACCTGATTAACACTGGTCCACGCTGTAGCCGTTATGGATTTTAGCGCATTCCCAGATTTATAAAGACTTGTAGACCTGGGAATGCAATAAAATGTTACACCTTCCTAAGTGAGGCGTAACAAGGAGCAATATTTTTTATTTCTCCTCGTTATTTCCACAAGAAAGAGGAAAATGCCTCTATAGATTGTTTTTGTGCAGGAAATTACCCCTTCCTATACAAAAGCAATCTTACCTGTAAAACGGGCACTTGCACTATTGTGCAAGAGTGCCTGCGTTGGGGCTAGGCTGTGCACAGTGCACAAGCACAAGGACAAAGTAAAAGCACTCCATGTCTATGTAAATGCGGAGCCTTTCTGTTCTCTCCCTTTCACGCAGTGCAGCACCTTTGCTTGCTGCCCTGCTTTGTGAGGAAGTTTAGTAAATGTGCCTCTAGTCTCCACACTCTGCACAGTCTCCTCCCCTCTTCTTTATTTTGTAGCAGCAGGAAGTATTTTCCTCAGTCCTGTGTTACATTCCTTACCCCTTCAGAGGAGGCAGCCTCTGGCAGCAGCTTTGCTTTGCACAGGCATAGAGAGATTTTCTAAGTGACAAGGTGAACTCTGAGGTGGTTGAAATGTCCACAATATATTAAGAACGTGGCAGTTGGGTCCAAGTCGAATGGTTGCTCAGATATAAAATTGACAGCTCACATTTGGAGGGAAGCAAGCGTTCTAACATGCATCTTCCTGTAGATATTGCACAAGGATGCACAGTTCCTCAAGAGTAACTACCAAAGGTGCACAGTAACTCTGGTTTCCTTGGGAATAGCTGTTCAAAAGAAGAATGTGAAGTTTTATATGTGATAAAAGACTATCAAAGCAAATAACAATAGACTGGGAATTATATATGGCTATGCAAACATGCAAAGTCTGCGGACTTGCAATTTCTTGTTTTTTTCAAATTCTGTGCACTGCTAGGTTTGTGCAGGTTAGAAAATAAAGAAAGAAAGGGGTAGCTCCCTGCAGCCCACTGCCCCAGTGGTCCACTCACGGCAACGAGGGAGATGGTGCTGCCAGGAGCCACATCCCCATCTCCACCTCTGAGCACCCTTACCCAGCCCCAAGTCCAGGATAATTCCCCCAGCCCCTGCCTCTCACCAGTTGCCCACCACTGCTGCTGTTGTGGTGCGCCCCGACCCCCTGTCCTCCCATCATGCTGCCCCAATGCCTGCAGCCTTACCCTGTGCCCCGCTCCAACTCCTGTTGTCCTTCCTAGCACATTTGTGACCATAGAAGGGCCCTGGACTGTTCAAAGCTGCCACGCTGCACAGCAGGCAGTGGTAAGAAAATGGTTTCTCGCTGGGGTGAGAGAATAGGACAATGGAGAGATGCTAGAGGAATGATGATGACTGAAAACACTAGAGGACGAGGCTGGTGCCGGCAGGCTGGATGGATCAGATGGACTTCAAGGGCATGAACAGGCTAACAAGCAAACGTGCAGAAAACAACTGTAAAGATGATGTGTGTCTGTGCCACTAATTCATGTTTTTCTTCATCGGTCTTCAGTTCCCACGCATGCTTGCATTCTGGCATGTCTTGTAGTGGTTACTGCTCTTCGTGCGTTATGTATCTTTATTTTTGTGATATAGAAGGGGGTTGTGCAATGGTCAAGTTTTGTTCTGGGGTGTTCTAGAGCAGGTTTATGATGCAACACAAGGATAGCTATGCCAGGTCCAACGTTGTCAGTGGTGATCTGTGGCCTAATTCGAGGTTGGCTGTTTTGCTGGTGCTCACCAATAATGTCTTAATTTCTTCACTAATGATCTGGATTTGGAGTGCTTTAAAGACAGCTGGGAGTGTAGGAGCCCAATTCTCCAAATAGAAATGCAGAAGAGTGGGGAAGGCGTCGACATATGTCCCAGAAAGAAGAACCGGGTAGAAAAAATATGAATAGAGTCCAAAAATGTAAAGGATAGACACAGGCATGTTCCATATACATTAGAGAACAAGCATTGGCATAGCCAATAGGTAGGCTTTCCTGTTTTCAGTTTCTATTTTTGGTAAATTCTGGTGGGGTTTTTTCAGTGTTTTCAAGTGATTTTAATACCTTAAAAAACAGTGGTTTTCAGTGGTTACACATTTTCGCGCCATTAAAAACTACAGAAACAGTGTTTTTCCGGTGTTTATGGAAATTTAGCTTTTATTATTGCTTGCTTTCTGCACTGATAGCGCATGGTATATTGACAGTGTAAGTATGGTGTATATAAGGTCCAAATAGATTTTTGCAAATTAAACTTATTGTAGTACACCATACAATACTTCTTCAGGGAGTCTTTGGTCATGTGTGCTTGCTCTTTCCTTCCCATGTAAGCTTTTGTGAAAAGGCCCTCTCAACATTGGCACTTGAGATGCGCAATGTCAAAACAGCCAGTACACAATTTGTTAACTCCGGCCATTGACATAGCTCTCCATGCCAATACTGGTTCACTTGAAGATTGCCGTTCTCAGGGCAGGTTCTGCAGCATTTGCACTGATCTGGGCGCTTATGCCCTCAGAGTTATTGAAGTGGTAAAAAATTAAGCAGCACTTTTGAAACTACTGAGGAAATTCCCCTTTACGGAAGGGATCTAGAACAGAGTACCACAGTGAGGTTTCATTGACTTCAAATGCCATTGATGGTGAAGGGACATTTCTATGCATCATTTCAATCCATTTCTCATACATTGTAAAATAAAAGTTCCCGAATTGCTCTTCATCATTGCTTTGCTTACGGAGTGCCAAGCACTCTAATATGGAACATGTTGCAGTGCCAAAGTCACTAAAGGTCTCGCCCAGCCTACTCCCAAGGAAATGTTTCACATCTACACCAATTATGCTGAACACTTGGCAGACAAGGGTGTTTTCAGACTCTAGTTTTTTATTATGTCCACAACGGCAGTTATGTTTTGCTATAAAAATCTAAGAATGCAGTAGAGTGAACTTTTTTTCACATTACTATCAATATGTGACCAAAGATCCTCACATTACTTGCCTTTGGCATCATCACTCGGCAAAAATTCTGTAAACGGTTGCCACATGGATAATATAGCATTCACAGCCCCTTGGACTGAGAACCATCAGCTAAGGGCCACAGTTGGAATGACTCTTTATTTGATGCCACACAAAGCACGAAATAATAAATATTTGTGTTTTAGTTCCTGTGCATAAGAAAACACTGCACCAGAATGGACTAAAAAGTCAATAGCATTCCTCATTAACTCTGAAGATTGTAAAGATGCTTTCAGCATACCATCTAACAAGTGGCAAGGATCTCTTACAGGGAAGCACTTCAGCTCAGATATCATTTTTGACAGGTCATCACTCAACTTTTTCATATACGTAGCTGAATCACTTCAAATGCAAACAATATCACTCCAATCTTTGTTGAACTGTGAAAGAACCTTTTGTTCAGAGCATCCCAAGTGACACTGCTGTCCATGTTTTCCAAAATTCTAGTGTCATGTTTTAACCACTATCCCAGATGCTTGGTGATAGCGCTCTTTTCACATATACTTGTCACTATACCTTGCATTGAATGTTTAAAGCCTGGGGTGTTGGCAATTCGCCTACTATCACTACCTACTCATTAGAAACTGGGGGCTGATGTATTAAGGGTTTTTACCCTTTCTGTGTGGGTAAATGTGATGACACATTAGGAAAGATTCTTATGAAACCAGCCATTTTACCTATCAGTGAAAGAATCAAATATGATTTTGGATTTTCCTGATTCTCTACAGTATATAAAATAATTAAACAAGACCTAAAACATGTTTCTAAACTCTGCATCTTTAGACCAAAGACCACAGAACTGAAAAAAACAAAAGGAAGAAGAAACAATATTTTAGTGGTATCCCTAAACAACAAAAATCAAGCAGAATAATGTTAGCCCTCACTTTCTTACGGCTAGCTTGTATAACAAAGTTACATTGTATTGGCCCCTTCAGGAAGAAAAAAAATGACTATTTCACTCCCTGTTTCCTTTCTTTGAATGGAATTTAGTTTGTGGTTGTGCAGGTGTTTTTTCAGTGTTTATATGTTTTCACTGGTGAGGGCTATTTCTCTTTCAGAGGGGTTTTATCAGTTATTATAGGTTTAAACCTAAAACCGGACAGCCTACCAATAGGTCTCGCCTTTGGGACCTTATAAGTGTTTAGCCATGCAACAGTTGCATAACTAAATACTTATAAGGTCCCAAAAGTGAGACCTATTGGCTATGCAAAGCGGCCGTGCGGCCACGAAAGTGAAATTGATCGCAATCGCGATCACAATCAACCATCAAAGCGGCCATGCGGCCGCAAAAGTGAAAGTAATCGCGGTTAAGCGCGGCGCACGCGCGCCCGCGCACATGCACTGTAGCTGTAGGCTGGCCTGGTAGCACTTTTGGAGCCCTCTCAATAAGTCTCGCCAGGTCAGCGCATGCGCTGGGTCAGGCGAGACCTAAAAAACTGAGCTTTTGTCTCAGGCCCTCATTATGACTGACCCAGATAAACCAACACCCCACCTTCTCCAGGAGTTACAGGTAATGGAGATACTGGTACCCCTAGGAAGGATAGTTAATGGTGATTACATCTGGGACCACGAAGATCTCCTAAAAAAATGATTGATTACTGTGGGAATCTGCAATTCTGGATCCGAGTCCCTCAGTAGATTCATCCAGAGACTCGGGCTTCATTCAGCAGGCAAAGCTCCTGGAGACACGTCACAGGCCCACGGCGCTTCATATTTACAAAGGGGCCTATTAATTCCATTACTGGCCCCTTCAGCATGAGGCCATCCACAAAGGCAATGGATGGCAATAGAGTCAATGCTGTTAAAGCAGCCAGAGGGGGGAGACTACATCACCCCCACAGTCACATACGTCCATACTCTCTAATCTCATTCCTTACAGCCTGCAGAGGCATCCGCTGCTGCACATATTCTATGTATGTGTTAGGGGTCCTCTTGCGCACCTCTGGAGTAGGTTTTGTTGTAGTCCAGCGAGGAGGGCAGCGAGAACAGCCAAAGAAATGGCGGAAGGGAAATCTTAGAGAAAATTAAAAGTACGTAAAAAACATAGAGTAAACGTATACAAAAATATATTTGCATGCTCTAGTCATTCGTAATAGACACGGCCACTGAAATTATGCAATTCTTCACCCGCATCTTTTTCAGCATGATTATGGATTTGTCACATAATCCATCATCTACTGCCTAATGTAAAGATTTTATCAAAACATTGTTTATTGCTCTAGCGGATCAAAAGTTACTAAAAATGCTGAAACACCTGTTGCTGTGCAGTGGAAGACCCTTCACAAAAGTCGACTGGCGCGTTTCAAAGGCCTATTGCTGTTTGTGTTAAACTGCTACTAATAAGGGGGAAATTTGCCCAGACAGTGTTAACATTTAGAACAAGACAAAATAATAAGCAGTGGTCGAAATGGGCACAATGTCGTCTGAGGGGCATGACGTGCCCATACTTTTTTAATTTTAGAAAAACAGTTCCCGGGACGGTTAGTACCGACTGTTGAAATGCTTTAGCTGAAATGTAAGGCAGGGAGTCTCTTGTTCTGCGAAACCAAGGGAGGGCAGACAGCTAAAGAAGCCTTCTTGCCAGGGTGCCTGCTTACCTGAAAGAAATGTAAATGTGCGCAACTGGTTAATCTGCAAATGTAAAGGGTGCCGGTAAGCCGGTATTGGATTTAATTGATGGAATCCTGAGACACACATCTCCTTTTTGAGAGGTATTGTAATGGAGCTGCCATCTAAGCTGTGAAGTGTGTGCTTTTAAAAGACAGTTATAAAACAATTGACACTATGTACAGTCTGGGTATTACTGAAATCTATATTTTGGAAGCACTTTTTCATCTTAAACCTTTTTTTGCATTTTGTAGCAGCTTATACTACGCTGTGTGCAATGCAAGTTTAAAATAAGACTTACATGTTCATAGTGCTTTCTGTTACATACTGGGACCGTGTAGCACTAAACATACCCAAGTCGCTATTTTCTCCGCTGCACCAACCAGGATTACATTCTGTGGTTCTCTGGTTCAGTGCATTAACTAATAGAGGTTTTATAATGTGCAATACTGCATTTCTCCCTGATTAACATAACCTGCCTTTAATTTTCACTTAAGCTGTGTGTTATTTTATATGTGGTTACCTAAAGGTGGCAGACCAAAAAAAGTTCTTTTTTTTAGCTACACCTTGGACCTCGCCCCCACTCTCACTCACCCCGCCCTTATTCCGCATAGGGTGACCAACCGTCCATAAATTTCACAGCCCATCCATTATTTTAGTATGATGTCTGTAAGGGGTCTGTAATTTGGGGTCCCCAAATTACAGATGCCTTACAGACATCATACTAAAATCAAATTAGGGAATTTCAGGAAGGTATGCTGTTTCCCTGGGAGAGGCCCCGTGAGTTTAAAAGTTTCCACTCGGGGCCTCTCGCACTTTTCTTTTAATCTGTAGACCAGAGGTCTTCAAACTTTTGGGTGCCGAGACCCCCCTGTCAACATTTTCAGGCGTAAGGACCCCCTCCTGACAAGAATTTCTAAACCTGTAGGCAGGGCTACTGGAATTATGAGGCAGGTGAGGACCAAATTACGCGATAGGCTTGCATAAATTGTGTGGGAAGAAAATGTAAATGATGTTATGTGATGCCACGTATTTTGGGATAGCATTGCTTCATTATTTTGACATTTTTTACACACAGTAACACAGAGGAAAGATTTCACCCCATCAGTACCAGTTTATAACCAAAATACAGCAATTCACATCAGAAAGATGTCTAGTGAACCTTTGAGATGGGCCTTCAACTCCGCAGGAATACGTGCTGCCACATTAAAAGCTCACCTGGCGCTCGCTGGGAGCAGCAGGGGTCCCTTAAAACCCTGGCGGTCTTGTGCAGAGTTAGGCAGTTTACCCATGCCGCTTTCCTCTCAACCCTCCCTTCCATCCCTCTCTCCTCTCCTCTCCTCTCCCAATCCCGGAGCCCTCTCTCACTTTGCAAGCCATTTTCTTTCACCCCTTCTTACAACTTCTGAACTCTCCCCATTCAACCTCTCACTTCACCTTTAACCACCTCTTGCCATTCTGTCTTTTCACTGCCCTCATCTCTAACAATCTCTTGCATTTATCTCATGGCCTCTCTGGCCCATCACCTCCCGTGCCCATCTGCACTTCTCATTCACCTCAAGTCTCTCCATTCAAATTTTTGTCTATTTGCATCTTACACCTCTCCAGCTCCCCCATTCATCTTTCACATCTCCCCTTCACCTTCTTGAACCAACGTCCCTCTCTTGTTACCTCAGCACCAGGGCTTAATTTGAGCAGGCAGTTTCCAGTGCTCTGCACTGGCACCTAATTGTGCACACAGGCACTATGACAGTCTGCCACATGGTGGCTCTGTCTGTGTAATTTAGAGATGAGCAGAACAGCTGTTTATTAATTCAATATACATTAAAAACGATAAACTCCTGACACCCATGCCATTCTTCTAGCTTTGGGGGCTTGAAATAGTCTGAATAGTCACACTTGTACAAGTGTTATGGTTGGTAGTTGCAAAGGTATTGTCATTGGCCGCGCAGGCAAGGCAATGGGTGGGTGGTTAAAGTTGCAGTGGCCTACTGGTGAGGGCCCTGGCACATGTTTTATTACACATTAATCACTGCTCAGCACCCACCATAGTACTCCCTCTCTTCCCCTATCGCTGCTGTCCTTCACCCATGTCGCATCAAATTATCTTTTTAGGTCACAGATCATTTTATTTATTTATTTTATTTAATGCAATTTTATATAGCGCAAACATTACCGAAGGTGTCAGAGCGCTTTACAAAAGAACCAGTTGCATTACATAAGGACTTTGGATTACATGAGTTACATAAGAGATACAAACAGAAAAAAAATGCAAATGTACAAGGTGTAAAGTCACTCAAGGAAGAGATATAAACAGGAAACAAATTGCACATGTACAAGTTGTAAAGTTACTCAAGGAAGAGATACAAACAGATAAACTCTAAAATCGCACAGGAATGGTAGTAAGTACAAAGATCAACTACATATACTAGTGGTTAGAGTTCTATATATACAAATAGTACGTTCACACAGGATTACATTTTAACAGCGATTAGGCTTGGACAATTATATAACACATATATACATATATATATTTAAGGCTAGCTTAAATAAGATAGCTGAGAGATGATATATTTATATATCATCTCTCAGCTGACTTCTCTCACAGTTTAACAGTAGCCCTCCTCTGTGCCCTCACCTTTCGCTCACATTCACTTCTTGCGTGTCTGCACTTCCCTTCGGCACTTCACATTTCTCCTCATCCCTGACCTCTTAAATCGAATTCTCTCACTCCCTTGCTGTCCTCTCTCATCCTCTCAACTCTCCTCACCGAGCACACAGGTTGGACCCGTATGCTCCTCTCGGCCAGTGCCACTCTGCTTATTGTTCCCTAATTCAAGAAGGAACCAATTGTCGCTCTTGCTGTTTTGGTGCAGGCCGCACAGTTATGGAACGTGCACCATCCCTTGCTTCGATCCACCAAGAATCTATTATCCTTTAGGAAGATATAAAAACCTGGCTCTATGCTCTGTAGGTTACCCCATTTGGCTGGTTCTTCCCCTTCTGTGTGTTTCTCATTTGCCTTCAGGCAGGAAATGGCTTTTAGCCCCAGGACACCTTTTGGTAACAGTAGTGCACTACAAATGTAAATAATAATAATAATAATAATAATACTGCAGTAAATGTAAAATACAAATGCAAGGAATAGGCAGAGTGGGGGCCCAGGGGGTACTGGAACTAGAAAAAATACTAAGCCTCGGTAACCAGTTTACAAAAGGTATGTAAATATGCAAACGGTCTTTAATGCAAATGGTCTGTAAAGACCTGTGAAAAACTCGGGCGTGCTGTGCCAGAGATAAGACTGCATACACAGCCCAGCGGAGCCCACAGGAGCTCGAGCTGAGACACACGAAGGGGGAGGAGGGGGGATGAATCCCTTGTAGTTCTATGGTCGTGGGTAGAAGTGTGACAGGGAATGCACGACCCGCTTTCTATCACTCCATGGTCCACCTGGGGGTCGCGCCCCACAGTTTGAAGACCCCTGCTGTAGACTGAGGCTGCCTGCAGCAGCCCCTCCTGGACCTCACAAAGACTGTGGACTTGCCCATTGTCCTTCTGAGATAGAATGACAATGGGCCCTGCTATAGTGACAGCATGTGGTGTGCCTTCTCCTGCACAAATCTTGATTGCAGAAAGGGCCTGATGTCACTTTTCAAAGCTGCGCGCATACTGAAAAACTGTGAAGTGCACGAAACTAATTTTGACTTGTACTTATTTTGTTTTTCTATTTACTTATATACTATTGTGCGACTTCCTCTGATATGTCTGTAAAACGTATGTTTTGTCCCAAATTTCTGTCCTGAATTTTGACCCTTTGTCCTGGATTTTTACACTGACCGACCTGAATTTGCACCCATGCCAGTTGGTCACCCTAATTCCGGGCAACATCATAGTTCCAATACGTTTTTAATGCACTTCGACCATTGAATAATAAGTAATATTGCCACAGAATGTGCCACGCGACGCTGTATTTTTTGTCTTTTCCCATCACATAATTTAGGCAACGCTGCAGCACAATTATTTCCATCCCTGTCGCATTATTTCAGTAGCCCTGATGAGCGAATGAGAGGTAAGCCTTCACGTAGTCAGTCAAAATGGTAAACTATCACAAGAGAAAAGCAGCCGGTGCAAGAGGGCCAAAGTCCACGTAACAATCCCGCCTCCTCCCCGGCAATAAAAATATGAACCAACACTGCCCTCTACTGCTGAAAATAAAAAACGAAAAGAATGTTGAATTAAACGTAACGATATGTTTTCAAAACAAAGTAAAAACTTTGGGTCTCGAAATTGATCACTTCTTATTTATTCCGGAAGTTAATAAGGAGCAATTAATGGATGTGTAATAATAACAAAGGACCGGCACCACACCTTCTACTTACGCTATGACGCAGAGGAATTTTAGTCCACTCTGGTTTCTTTTATAGGACAGTTTATTCATTCATATTGATAACAACAGTGAAACAGGAAATGTGTTTTCGTATTTCACAATAAACTTACTTGAAAACTTCATATTGTCCAGTGTTGCCATTGCTTCCGTAGAGTGCCACGTTGAAATAGCCGGTCACTCTCGAACTTCCAGTCAGAGTGACCGACACTTTGTATCGATAGCCTGCAGAATTAAGGACATGGCTCATTAAAATGTAGCAAAAAAAAACCCCTGCATTTGTTTTTTCCCCTTACAATCACTATAATTATTATAGGTATCTTTCCTAATTTGGCAGCAAAATGACTTTTATCACTGAATCCTGAAGAGATGGTGACATTCAGGTGATTTTGCTAATGACTGGACAATATACAGTGGGCTATACATTGCCTCTGCCGTCCAATTTCTGCAAAACTGTTACTAGGGCTTATCACCACAGGAACATCACAAAAAGTGACATTCCTGTGGTGACAAGCCTTTCGCCTTATTTACAAGGCCACTTAATGTGGCCTACGCTGCCTAGTAAATAAGGCCCCCTTTCACACTACACTCAGGGCCCTATTCTAACGGGGTTTGGAAATAATTCCGACCGAATCGGTTTGGGAATAGTTTCTGATCGACTCGGACCAGGAGAGTCCGACCGACCGAGTACGATGCATCCGGATGCTTCCAGATACAATTTGGTTGGACTCCGATTGACTTCAATGGGAGCCTATGTACCGACGAATTCATAGGCTCCCATTGAAGAAAGGGGCGGCTGGCAAAAATCGGGCACCCTGTGGAGGGCACCCCCTGGTGCCTGCCACACTGTGCATGGTGGAAGGGGGGACCCATGGGTACCCCGACGGGCCCGATTGGGAAGGCTCAGGTGCAGGGGGGCCCGCTATGTGATCAAGGGCACTCCATTGCCCGAAACGCGTCATACGGCCTATGAAGAAATAAACTGTTTCTGCCATGAAGTTTGGGACCGTGACTCTCTTTCCGAGGTACAAGGAAGTAGGGGGGAGTCTATCTGCTGATTTTATATATATATATATATATATATATATATATATATATATATTACCTACTGGCGGTCGCCAGTAGGTAGTTATAGTTAGGACCCCTTTTCCATAGGAAATCCGCAACATTCTATTTTGAATAACTTTGGCGCCGGTCGATGAATCCTCGCGAATTTCTCAAAATAGGTGGGGTGCTACGCTCCGCTCCTACCCTGAAAGTCTCGGGGGGATTCGTCAAGCGGGGGCTGAGATAAAAGGGGGGTCCCAAAACGCGTTTTTCCCATGCATTTTTCCATAGGACCTTTAGACAGAGCTACAGCCCGAACGGCTGAACAGAATTACTAGAAATTTGGCAGAGAGGTAGTCCCTATGTCAAGGAAGTGCCTTTTGTAGGTTTGGTGTAAATCTGTTCAGTAGATTCTGAGAAAATAGCCTTTAAATCAATATATATATCTGAGCCCGCTTACGGTGCGCTTACCGTACGCTTACCGTACGCGTACGGTGGCGTGCGCGAGCGCGATTCTGATTGGCTCTTAGATCTTAGTAAACATTCGAATCGGCCGAAACCAGGAAGCGGCGTCCGCCATTTTGTCTCTCGCACTGAGTGTTATTTATCAAACATGATGCCCAAAAACATGTTACGGGGCTGTTTTGACAACTCCCTCCCACATAGTCATGTTGAGGGAGTCCCCAAACATCTCCCAAGAGCAAAAACGGTTTTATTTTTTTTTCGGCAATTTCGCCGAGTACGCTTACCGTACGCTTACCGTAAGCGTACGGTAAAAAATTGAAATAAAAAAAACACTATCCACACTTACCCCACCCCCTGTGATTTTGGCGGCCGTAGGCCACCAAATGTACAGGGCTTATTACATCAGTAAAAAAACTATATTTTGGCAACATGAAATTATAAAATCGAAATAAAAAAAACACTATCCACATTGACCCCACCCCCTGTGCTTTTGGTGGCCGAAGGCCACCAAATGTACAGGGCTTATTAAAGTTGATAAAAACCGTGCACGGAACGCACTGCGTTAAGTGGGCGCGCACGCCTCGAATGGCGTAAAGTAACTTAGCATTTAAAAAACCGTACAAATTCACTGAAAAAACCATAGGTTTCACACACGTTATAGTTAGGAATTAGCATTTAAAAAACCTTGCAAATTCACTGAAAAAACCATAGGTTTCACACATGTTATAGTTAGCGGAAATTTTACTGATAAAAAAACAATGAAATTGCCCCGTTATAGTTAGTGCTGGCAACTATAACTCACGCGACCGCAATCTTCTGCTGATGACATATGTGTCTTTATAAAAAAAAATATTTGTAATATATGTATAGCTAAAAATGTATGGAAGAAGACATGGGCAAATAAGTGTCTAAATACAGTATTAGCATCAGCAGAGGATTGCGGTCGCGTGAGTTATAGTTGCCAGCACTAACTATAACGGGGCAATTTCATTGGTTTTTTATCAGTAAAATTTCCGCTAACTATAACATGTGTGAAACCTATGGTTTTTTCAGTGAATATATATATATACTATTTGACTGTATTAACGTTTTGTTGTAATGAATAATGTATTTTAATAGAGATAGTTTTAAAGGGTTAATCCCTGCATAAACATATTTTGACTTGAAAGTGAAAAAGCTTAAAAGCTATTTTTATTGTGGTACAGCTGGATGGTTCCATAGGAAAGAGCTGGATTACATTATTACACCTTATAATGGTAATTTCAGCTTGGTAGTAGTTAGAAGAACAAGTTACTTACCTTCTGTAATGATGTATCTGTAAGAGACATATGTTAGTTGTGAATTCCTTACCTTAGAATTTCCACCAGGAATCAGTCTGGATCCAGAGTTTTTTCTTTAGCAGTACCCCTGCACGTCAGTAGGAGGTGTCGGTCGCGTCTGTCGTCGGAGTCGTAGTCGCCGGGATGATGTTGCGGTGTCTACTTAGATGACGCCCCTGCGTGCTGACATCAATTCTGACATGACTTTCCACGCCAGAAGCACAGAGCCATGCAAGACACTGACCACTGGGGCGCCACAACTAGGGTCCTGAATGGGAGTCCCTACCCCTAGAAATCAGATCGCACAGCGGGGGAATGGGTGAGGCAGTAAGGAATCGACATCTAACACGTCTCTTACAGATACATTGCCCGGCTTTTCTTAACATTCAGATATCCAATAAAGAGTTGATCATCCACCCGGAAATCTTTGGTGCAGTCAAGGTAGAATGACAGCACATGTTTAGGGTCCAGGCGGTGGAGTATCTCCTCCTCATTGGAAGGGTGCGGAGGTGGAAAAAAGGTGGGATAAGTGATAGATTGTCCTATATGAAATGGTGTAACCACTTTAGGAAGAAACAAAGGCCTCATCCTGAGCACCTGTTTGTCTGGATGCACAGAGACGAAAGGAGGCTTGGAAGACAGAGCTTGAAGCTCACTCACCCTGCGAGCAGAGGTGATGGCCTCAAGGAAGGCAATTCTGAGAGTGAGGAGCTTGAGAGGTCAGTTATGAAGAGGCTCGAAGGGAGCACACATAAGGTATGTGAGAACAAGATTCAAGTCCCACTGGGGCATTACGAAAGGAGATGGAGGAAACAGATGAGTAATGCCTTTAAAGAACCTATTATCAATAGGAGACTTGAACAAGGATGGCTGATATGGCAGCCAAACAAAAAGCAGAGATAGCTGCAAGATCACCTTTGAGCGTGGTCAGAGTAAAGCCCTGCTGGGCCTTAGAAAGTAAATACAAAAGGACCTCTGAAAGAGGGGCAGAAAGGGGATCCACAGCTTTTGCTGTGCACCATGCCACAAACTTTTTCCATCTACAGGCATATTTTACAGGGTGATTTGGTAGAGGGATGCCTGGCTGCCAAGATGACATTACAGACTTCAGGCGGAAGGTCAAAAGCTGTTAACTGTCAACACTCAATCTCCGCACAAGGAGTTGGAGACTGGACAGTTTAGGGTGGAGAACCGTGTTCTGCTGCTGCGACAGACGATCCTCTCGAAGGGGCAGTCTGATTGGAGGATCGATTGCCATGCTCAGAAGCTATGGGTACCAGACTCTTCTTGCCCAGTCCGGAGACACAAGAATAACTTGAGCCCGGTCGCACTTGATCTTCTTCAGCACTCGGGGCAGAAGTGGTGCTGGCAGAAAGGTGTACAGGAGGCAGCAGTTCCACTTGTACCAAACAAAAAGCATCGCAGAGCGAGTGCCGCCTTGTAATCTCCAACGTGCATGCAAAACTGCTGACATTGCGCGTTCTCTTCAGTGGCAAACAGATCTGATCAAGGCTCTCCCCTCCGCTGAAAGATCTTGCACCACCTCCGAATGAAGATGCCATTTGTGATCGATCAAGCACCGACGGCTGAGTTTGTCTGCCCTGGCATTCAGAGAACCCACCAGGTGTTGAACCACCTAGGTCAGGCCCTGATGTTCCAGCCATGTCCAGAGGCGAGGAGCCTCCTGACAAAGGGTCCACAACTCCAACGTGCCCTGTTTGATGCAGAATCACATGGCGGTGGTGTTGTCTGTGAACACCTGCACCTCTTTACCTTTGCTAGAGGGAAGGAATGCCTAAAGTGCCAGTCGTATAACCTGGAGCTCCAACAGGTTGATATGAAGCCCGGACTCCTCCGGAGACCAGACGGCTCTGATCTCCGCCTCTCCCAGATGACCACCCTATCCCAGGAGTAATACATCTGGTTGGATCTGGTTGGGGAAGGGAGAGGGATGTGCCTCGGACCCAAGCTTGGTTTGTTAGCCACCACTGCTGTTGTTGTGCAGTTCCCTCTGAGATCTGAACGTAGTCGGAAAGATTCCCCTGATGCTGGGCCCACTGGAACTTCAGATCCCACTGCAGAACCCGAATATGCCATCTGGCATGATCCACTAGCAGGATGCAGGAGGCCATGAGGCCCAGCAGCCTCAGAGTCATTCTCACCGTAATCCGGGATAGAGGCTGAAACATCATTATAATAGCCTAAATATCCCGGACTCAATACTCGGGAGGAAAGGCCAGAAACTGCACTGTGTCCAGGACAGCTCCTATGAAAGGGAGCATCTGAGAGGGAGTCAGGTGTGACTTTGGCACGTTTGTAGGGAACCCCCAGCGAGGGGGGCCGACGACAGCCGAAGGAGAGCCCAGCTGCAACAGCCAGTTGTCGAAATAGGGAAAGACTGGAATACCTGATCTGGGCAGATGAGCTGCGACCACTGCCATCACCTTTGTGAACACCAGAGAGGCACTGGTAAGGCCAAAGGGGAGCACAGTGAACGGAAAGACCGGCACAAAAAGGCAGTGGGAAACTGCCATCGTGCTCCCTCAGCCGGAAATAGGCGTCCGGGGGAGTACTGAAGGGTTTCCTGATGGCAGACAGGCACTCGAAGCCCGTCGCAGGCCATCTGGAAAACCGAGTCGAATTCCTTTCTGACTGAGCCCATCAGAATGGCTCAATCAGAAAGGAATACCAACGGCAAATTCCGATGCGGGCAGGAGGGCTCCGACCGACAGTCGGAGCCCTGCCTGCCTGCATTGGAATCGACCCCTTAGCAGTAAGACTCGCATGAGTACATATGAAGTGTCTTGTCTCCAAAGCAGCACCGTAGAACATCTCTAAAGTTAAATGTTAAAAAATGTCAGGTGTCTATACAGATCAGAGGTGCTGAACTCTCATAGGATAACATGATGCATGGTTTCCCATGAGC
Organism: Triturus cristatus; assembly: GCF_964204655.1. Lineage (NCBI taxonomy): Eukaryota > Metazoa > Chordata > Amphibia > Caudata > Salamandridae > Triturus > Triturus cristatus. The sequence continues at coordinate 116,788,089 of NC_140580.1, forward strand.
GAATGTTCTTCTGAAGAGTACTGCCACCAACCAGACTGCAAGACTAAACTCCTAAAACTCATATTTGGCAAAATCTCTTGAATGGTTAAAGTTAGAGATGTGAAACAACTGTGAATCTTATCCATGCTTTACTTAACTGTAGTTATAGGGTATTATTCATTTAGGTCCTGTTGATAATTCGGGGAGAGCATTCATATTTATTATATGTGAAGTAACCTTGTTATTACACACCTTTTTATCTCAGGCCCAGTATCCAGTACCTTGATTAGTAGGGAAAGCATTCAATACCACTTTTGGTGCACAAAGGTGGACCCCCAACCTCACTGACCTGCTTGAAACTTACCAGCCACTCAGTCCTTGATGAATGAATATGAACCAATATCGACTCGTGGAGAAACTGAATAAGAACTGAAGCATGTTTTGGTGATACAGGGCTGAATAAAAAGGTCCCCTTTTCTGTTCAGCGATTAGTTCTAGTGTACAGCCTGTTTCTAAGATTTCAAAATTTTGTCAGAGAAGGGATGTGACACACATGGAGAAACAGTGATTTGCGGACTATCACACAATTTCGTAAATGGTAAATGCGTCCCTGGAACTGATGTTTTCCGGTTCGAGGGACCAGTTTATAGACGCTAGAACACTTTTTGCCAATCTTTATCAGCCAGCCATTTAACAACTGGCTCTTGATAGTCTTCTCTTTATCACCCAGCCTTTCACCAATCTGTCATTTATCAGTCATTCATTTACCAGTCAGTCCATCCATTGGCTGGCCATGTGCCAGTTAGAGCTTTTCAAGTGAGTGTTTTATTGATTAGACCTCAACCAGCAGGTTAATACTTTTAATGAAGCCTTTTACCACCTAGTCCTTCATCAGTCATCTGTGAGGCATTCATTTGCGAATCAGTTATTTAGCAGCCATTACATCATTAACTATTCATCATTCCGTCTTTCATCTCTCAGACATTTGTTAATCAATTATTTAAAAGTCTGTCATAAGTCAGGCTTTCTTCAGAAATATTGTAACCAATCGGTTCTACGTTAGTCATTTATCACTCAGTTACCACTCAATCAGCCTGTCCTTAGTTAGCTAGTTACCAATCAGTCATTCATCAGTCAGACAATCATCAATCAGTCCCATATTAACATTCCGACCGTTAGCTCTATAAGCTGGAAGTCACTTTAATCAATTGCAAAAAAGAACAGATGATGGACAGAATGCTAAACCAAACATACATTCACCCCTTGTCACAGATCTGGTTAAATCCATAGTTTTTTTAACGCCACACTATTCCAGTTTAGTCCCAGCCATATGCAAATCAGTCTTGACCCTTCTCCCCATGAACTGCCAAGCCAGGTCTTCCCTGGACTGGAAAGAAGCATTCTTGAGAGTTTCACCCCTCATCAGCCAGGCTAGCTTGAATCTGGTGGCATAGCGAGTACGGGCCCCATGTATGGGCATACCCTTCCCACTTAGGGTGACACTTTCAAAAAGAACATATGATGGACAGAATGCTGAACCAATCAAACATTCACCCCAGTAAGGTCTAATAGTGACTGGAGGTGAGTGTCTGAAAAGTTTCAGCGCTCCATCCATCATATTATTGGGTTTGCTTTGGTCACTTTAATCAACCATCCTTCTGCTCCTCAATTAGCCATTTATCCGGTGGCAGTTAGTTTGTTAGTCTACTGCTAACCAGTAACCTAGTTGCAGTTCATTCACTTTACCATCAGTCCTTCCTCAGCAACTTTTCTTTCAATAACCGATTACCTCTTCGTTCGATCACTCGACAGTCATTGAGTGTGTGGAGGAAAATATCCTTAAAGGTTTCACAGAGTGTTACTAAAGTTCTGGGCTGTGACCCTAGAGATGTCGGCAGAAGGAGATGACAGGGTGAAGGACGAGGGGTTGAAAGCAGGTCAATCAATTTTAAGTCAAAATTACCTTCAAAAATAGAATATGGAGATGACTGGTCACAATATAATAACATGGGCTACTAAAGGAAAATGGAGTGATGTCAACAAACTGCTTGAAAAACCACCTTCCATGCCTCCATTTTCTGCAATTCCTTCCTGCTCTACTTTTAGGAAGGCCTGGAAGAAATTGTAATTACAGTAATTGGAGAATTTCAGTATTAACTCATTACTCTTGTGATGCGAAACAACGCAATGACTGCGTGAGTAATTGAGACTAATTTGGGGCAAAAATACTACTTAAGGAGCACAGAAACAACAAAATAAGAGAGAGCAAGAGAGTGCTGGCAACTGCAACCCGTAACATTTAGTGCTATTTTCGTAGTACAAAATGCATCTTTTGGCCCATTTTGGACGCAAAGGTGCAGTTTGCAGTAAGAAAATCATGCTAAATGCTTGATTACTCTTCTCACATAATTACACGTAATTTTGTGGTAATTATGAGTAATTACGTTACAGAGAATTGTCTGTTATAGCACCCCTACTTTTAGGCCTCTTTGATCAGAATTATCTACAAATACAATTTATACTAAAACATTGTTAATAAGAACCACATGCATGCAGGAAACTTACGAGCAAAATCCTTGGCATCACCCGTGTTTAAGTAAAATTTCTGGCTGACTTTGGTGATACCAGAGTAGGTGTTGGCGAAGTGTCCCATCTGTGGGCATCCAATGGAGGGACAGGGAAAGCCAGTGCCCTGGAGAAAGGAAAAGGGGTTTGTGAGTCAAGACTCTTTTCAACAAAATAGTTCATTCTATTTTCTTGTTCTCGGAATGGAGAAGTGCTTGCCGTGAAACACATGGACAACAATCGGAGAGTTCAATATGCCACCTGTGTAATGATTATAATATCAGCTTAATTTATTGTGCACACCACAAAATTTGAGTAGAACCTTGACACTTACGTGTGATATTATTAACCATAGTTTGACTGTGAGTAAACAGATCAATCTAACTAATTTTATCAATCTCAGACGGATAAACTGTTGGCCCAACAGGCTACAATGAAGATTTCACTCTTAATGTGGACAATGCGTTTGTGACGCTGAACATGTGCTTCAGTTGAAGATCATGGCAGTGGCGTAACATTAGCCCACGCTGTCCCAGTGTGGCGGACGGGGTCCTGAGCTCCAAGGGCTCCTCCTCTGGTGCTGTGCATGGGGCCCCTAGCTTGAGATCTCCTGACTGGGTCCGTGAGTGGGGGGCCTCCTCCATGTGTTTGCAGGTGGGCACCCTCAAGTTTTGTTTTGCACTTGATCATGGATTTAGGCCCTTATTACGATGTCGGCGGACTCACGTTCGCTCGACATCGTTGCGGGTCGGCGGTCCCATTTGTTAATGGGAGCTTGTGGTGCTGCCGTAAACTGGCCGTAGCATGAGCTCTCATAGACAAATGGGAGGATCTGTTCATCCCTGCACCCCGTGGCAGGCACCCAAGGGTGCCTGCTAAACAGTGCAGGGATTAACAGGGGGGCACCATAGGTCCTCCCTCGGACCCCAACTGGAGGCCACAGGATGAGAGGACAGGCTTTCCAAATTAGAAAGCCAGACATAGAAAGCCTGTCGGAAACCAACATCGTAATACCTACAGCAGAAACGCCGTCCATAGGGATTATGGGCAGGCCTCTGACTGGCCGATGGACTCCTTGAGCCTGTCTGAATTCAGCCGGAACGATCAGCCGGTTTCACTTTCGACCACCTGCATCGTAAGGCGGTCGAAAGTGAAACCCGAAATGTGACCCGGAGGGCCTCCCACTTGCTGTTGGAGGCTTTCCGGGTCTCATCGTAAGGAGGGCCTTAGTGTGAAAAGGCCCCATTAGTAAGGTTTCTATCCTATTTCAGCCCCAAGGTGTTCATCTGTTATATTGTTACTGCCAGACTATGGGCTATTAGGTGCCATTTATAGTGGATGATGTCATTTTCCACTGGTGTTGTGAGGTCCGTCCTGCAACGGCTCTATATGTAAACCATGACATGAATGTAGGTTTCCGAACGTGACGTTTATTCCTAATGAGCCAATGGTGCTTGCTCTGCCACTGACCACCTCCAAATGTGTTCAACAGTTGCTTCTTTTCCTTTTTTTTCTTTCGGTCTGGCCATCATACCCTGGACATCCCTGGTGGAGAAAATACCAGAGAGGAAAAGTAATATTCCTCAAGAAGAGGAAGAACCTTTATTTTTTAAAGTTGCTATCATTAACAATAAAAGCGTCTCAAGTCTCTACTCAGTCTCGTGATTCCCATAACCAGCTACATGTGCCTGGACCTGAGGGGGTGCCCATTGACTTTTTTAAGAGCAATGTTGATTTCTGAGCACTATCACTTACAAATGTTTTTAATAAGATAGCTGCTAATTGTATACCACGTTACTGGTCGTCAGCCAACATTGTACCCATCTTTTAAAAAGGGCTCAGGGAGCAGCCCTGCTGCTCCAGTCTAGTTTTTCTTATTGCCTCATCTATAAAAATTTAGAGAAGCATGATTTTGAACAGGATTATTGGCTGGGCCTCAGAGTACGAAATCGTAAACCCTTGCCAATATGGATTTTGTGCGTCAGGGCTGTGTTGTAGGACCCATTTTGTTACTTCTCTACATTAATGATTTTAATAATGCTTTAGTGGAGCAGGGATTGGGTGTGCCGCTAATTAGATCTTTACCTGTAGTAGCCTTATTGTATACGGATGACGTGGTCTTAAATGCCCGTACTACGAATAGCTTGAAGCTCTGCTCTTAGGAGGTCATTACGATGGCGGTGAAACCACCACCGGCAGCCTTCCAGTGGCGGTTTCACCGCCATCGTAAGGTACTTTTCCACCCGCCAAATTACAATGGCGGGTGGTGTGCTCGCGGACGCAAAGTCCGTCTGCCACGGGTCCGCCACAGGCAATCGTTACGATTGCCTGGCGGACCCACCCTGCATCAACAATATGGTGGCGGTGCCTCCCCTTCAGCCGGTGTATGGGGGTGAAACCACCATTCACAGACTGGTCGGGATTGCATTTGGGGGCCCATAGCGGGCCCCCCCTTGTGTTAGAGGAAGGTGGATGTGCACTGGGGGGGTACCTATGGTACACCCCTACATTTCCCTGCACCATGTGGTGCCTGCCAAGTAGTGCAGGGAAATGCAAACAGTGCATTTCGGACATAGCGGCGGGTGCTGCAGCCAGCAGCACCCTCCGCAATGTCAGAGATACCCGATGCAACCGTCACGGTGGCGGTCGCATCATAATCTGATGTGAGGGACCGCCACATTGCAGGCGGACGGTCTCAAGCCCCGGCACGATGGCGGACGGACGGAAGTCCGTCCACCATCGTAATGACCCCCTTAGTCAGAGACTTTGCAAAGTTTATGTCAGAATTAGATTTGGGGACTAACTTTCAGAAGTCAAAACTAATGGTATATGAATGTCATAGACAACCGGTAAGGGCCCCAACAATGATACATTCTCTCCAAAGTTTTTCAGTTCCCATATTTGGAGATTACTTGTGACCACTCTAATTCAAGAGTGATAGTCTGCTTGTTTGTAGTAAGAAACGACAAAAGTCAGTTGGAGGTTTGTTCTGTTTATCTTCTGCAATAGGCATCAAGCCCTTTGACCCTTTGATGGAAATTTAGAACAGAAAATGTGTTCTGGTTTCTCTGTATAGAGCAGGAGATTGGGGATACTCAAATGAGTGAGCTAGCTGCGGCCTGTGCAGGTAAGAGCTGTGGGGCAGTGGGGCCGGGTTGGGGGGGGGGGGGGGGAGAATTCGACAGACGACCACAAGGAAAAATGTAATAAATAATTATTTTCCCTCATCGTAGTCTGTTGAAATCCTCCCCCCTCCCCCCCCCCCCCCCACCCACACCGCTCTTACCTGCAAAGGCTGCGGCTGGTGTGAGCTATCCAGCTTGAAAAGTATCACTGTCTGCACCGTTTATTAGATCTTCCTCCCTCCCGTTCCACTTTTGTCATGAGAAGCTCGGTCTTATGTAAAGCAAAGATTCTATCAAACTAGCTCCGTTATCACTCTGATTGACAGTTAGATCCAGACCTCTTGCCACCTTCAATCAATCTATTATCAAGGTTTGTTTTCTATTATCAAGGTTTGTTTAAACTGTGAGGAGGGTCTTAAAATGTAATGGTTGTCCTATGTTAGAAATGTTTTAGAGACCTTGGGGAGGTTTGCTCCATTCATGGACCCTTTTACTATTCGTAAACTGGAGGTATAAATAAATAAATATATATATATATATATATATATATATATTACCTACTGGCGGTCGCCAGTAGGTAGTTATAGTTAGGACCGTGTTTCCATAGGAAATTCCAAAATTTTATTTTGAATAACTTTGGCACCGGTTGACGAATCCTCGCGAAATTTTCAAAACTCAAGGGGTGCTACGCTCCGCTCCTACCCTGAAAGTCTCGGGGTGATTCGTCAAGCGGGGGCTGAGAAAAAGGGGGGTCCCAAAACGCGTTTTCCCCATGCATTTTTCCATAGGACCTTTAGACACAGCTACAGCCCGAACGGCTGAACAGAATTACTTGTAATTTGGCAGAGGGGTAGTCCGCAGGTCAAGGATGTGCCTTTTGTAGGTCTGGTGTAAATCTGTTCAGTAGTTCCTGAGAAAATAGCATTTAAATCAATATATATATCTGTAAGCGCGCTCCGTGCGCTTACGGTAAGCTTACCGTACGCGTACGGTGACGTGCGCGAGCTCAATTCTGATTGGTGGTTACATGACTGTAAACATTCGAATCGGTCGAAATCAGGAAGTATTGGCCGCCATTTTCTGTCTCTCGCAGTGAAAAACAAAGGCTGATAACATGAAAAGGGGGCAGCGAAGAGAGTTGCAGACCCCCTAGCGTTCGTCAGGGGGTTCACAAAGGACCAAAAAGTATGAAAAATAAATTTAATAATTTGAAAAAAAAATCGCGGAGTGCGCGTACGGTAAGCTTACCGTACGCGTACGGTAAAAAAAAAAAAAAAAAAAAAAAAAGAATTAATCACATTTAATATATAAATCTAAGGACCCCCAAGGGAGGAAAAACAATTGATATTTTGTAAAAAATGGCGAGGCGTGCACGGTACGAAATGCGCAACGTGGGCGCTCGGTGCGCGAAGCGCACCGTACGCGCAAAAATTACAAATAAATACATAACTTAGCATTTAAAAAAACATACAAATTCACTGAAAAAACCATAGGTTTCACACACGTTATAGTTAGGAATTAGCATTTAAAAAACCTTGCAAATTCACTTAAAAAACCATAGGTTTCACACAAGTTATAGTTAGCTGTACATTTCACTCGTAAAAAACCAATGAAATTCCACGTTATAGTTAGATCAGGTAACTATAACTTGCGCGACCGCAATGCACAATGTGTCATTTCAGATGTCATCATTGATGTCATGAGTGATGTCACTGACCATGTCAGAAGTGATGTAATATGTCACGTCATCAGCAGTTTATTGTGGGCGCGCAAGTTATAGTTACCTGATCTAACTATAACGTGGAATTTCATTGGTTTTTTACGAGTGAAATGTACAGCTAACTATAACTTGTGTGAAACCTATGGTTTTTTAAGTGAATATATATATATATATATATATATATATATATATATATATATATATATATATAAAAATTAAATATATATATATATATATAAGTTTATATATATTGTTGGTGACTTTAAAATAAATGTTTAGGAATTTGTTTTACAAAATAAATAAAGGGGGAGAGGGTTTGAACAGTTTGAATAGAAGCTCAGTTTGATACTCAAAGACATAGGGGTAGTTCAGCGATAGTAGAATTTGCCTACTTAAGCACTTGCACTTTTTTTCACATGCGCAGGAAGCATAAGGTGGGTTCCAAAGTAATATTAATTATATATTTTTTTAGCACTTGCACTTTGTAACTACCTGTGAGTAAGACCCTAGGAGACTGGATTCATGCAATAGTTCAGACTGGGATGTAAGTTTAAATACCAGTCATCATTCGATAATTCTGCTTTGAGTATCAGATAACAAACGGCCATCCCCCGAATATATTCATATTTAAGTTAAGTGTGAAGCACCAGCACGTTGAGCCATTTTGTACAAAGAGATTGAGTAACAACACATGATACTGTATCTCCATCAGCACTTGCACTTTGAGTCTATTCGTTCAATGAGGATTTAATTGAATGATAAAGCACTGGCACCTTAATCCTTGTGAGATTTGGGAGTGTGCAATGTTGAAGAAAACCCCTCCCCCGTTAGGAACTTGCACTTTCATAGGCCAAAAAGATGGAACTGTACAATAACAAACTAGTAATACAACGAAAGGGGCAAAGCTGAAATTGCATTATAGCTATTCATTGTGATATCCATTGTGAGACCAAAGAGTGAAAAGAGGCAACAAAGACAAGCATGAGAAAAATAAAGAAAACAAAGCAATACTGTAAAATTAGTTTTCATTGAAAAAGAAAGGTAAAATAATGTGTTTTGAAACAAATGTTTATACTATATAAAATAAAAGTTAAAAAAGTTTTTAAAAAAGTAGAGAGTGGCAAGAAAAAAGAAAGAATTGTAACAAGACTCTGACATTGGTTTGCATTAAAGGGTATTGTAAGCAGTATTTCTTTTGTATTTACCATACCATGTAATCGACCTACTCTGATAAAACAACAAACAAAATGGCGCTCAGCGTGTGAGCAAGGCAGGGGCTCCTGCCGTAATGCGTTACAACAGGAACATCAACATGCAATAAAGTGCAATTTTATTACCAGCTTGCTGTATCGGGTCCGGTATTAAAGAAAACCGCAAATTGAAATATATATATATATATATGTATATAGATATATATATATGTATATAGATATATATATTTATATCTCGCTCCAAGTTTGCCCGCAAACAAGGACGCACTCCACAGCAAATCGTAGGTAAGAGTAAGCATAACAGTCTGATACTGTTTCCAGCTCTCATGTCGATGTTAAGCCTGACGCGTTTCGAACTTCATGTTCTCTTCAGAGGCTCGACCAATGAGTTCGCGCTGACACACCCACTCATTTATACTAATTAGGCATCCTCTAATGGACTTCAACGCAATGCCTGCTGGATTTTGTAGTGTGTGTCTCCCCAGACGGATGCACGTTTATTAGAAGCTGTTGTTAATCTCAGCCCGTGGATGGGCCTCAGACTGCGTGCCACTCGTAGATCCTTTGTGCATGCTGTTCCATTTCGTTGAGCTCGGCAGAATTTCCGGGCCCCATGGCCCCCAGGGATCAAGGGGTGGTGCATCCTTCGCGGCCGGGCCGCCGCGTGTCATATCTCGCTCCAAGTTTGCCCGCAAACAAGGACGCACTCCACAGCAAATCGTAGGTAAGAGTAAGCATAACAGTCTGATACTGTTTCCAGCTCTCATGTCGATGTTAAGCCTGACGCGTTTCGAACTTCATGTTCTCTTCAGAGGCACGACCAATGAGTTTGCGCTGACACACCCACTCATTTATACTAATTAGGCATCCTCTAATGGACTTCAACGCAATGACTGCTGGATTTTGTAGTGTGTGTCTCCCCAGACGGATGCACGTTTATTAGAAGCTGTTGTTAATCTCAGCCCGTGGATGGGCCTCAGACTGCGTGCCACTCGTAGATCCTTTGTGCATGCTGTTCCATTTCGTTGGGCTCGGCAGAATTTCCGGGCCCCATGGCCCCCAGGGATCAAGGGGTGGTGCATCCTTCGCGGCCGGGCCGCCGCGTGTCATATCTCGCTCCAAGTTTGCCCGCAAACAAGGACGCACTCCACAGCAAATCGTAGGTAAGAGTAAGCATAACAGTCTGATACTGTTTCCAGCTCTCATGTCGATGTTAAGCCTGACGCGTTTCGAACTTCATGTTCTCTTCAGAGGCTCGACCAATGAGTTCGCGCTGACACACCCACTCATTTATACTAATTAGGCATCCTCTAATGGACTTCAACGCAATGCCTGCTGGATTTTGTAGTGTGTGTCTCCCCAGACGGATGCACATTTATTAGAAGCTGTTGTTAATCTCAGCCCGTGGATGAGCCTCAGACTGCGTGCCACTCCTAGATCCTTTGTGCATGCTGTTCCATTTCGTTGGGCTCGGCAGAATTTCCGGGCGCCATGGCCCCCAGGGATCAAGGGGTGGTGCATCCTTCGCGGCCGGGCCGCCGCATGTCATATCTCGCTCCAAGTTTGCCCGCAAACAAGGACGCACTCCACAGCAAATCGTAGGTAAGAGTAAGCATAACAGTCTGATACTGTTTCCAGCTCTCATGTCGATGTTAAGCCTGACGCGTTTCGAACTTCATGTTCTCTTCAGAGGCTCGACCAATGAGTTCGCGCTGACACACCCACTCATTTATACTAATTAGGCATCCCCTAATGGACTTCAACGCAATGCCTTTTGGATTTTGTAGTGTGTGTCTCCCCAGACGGATGCACGTTTATTAGAAGCTGTTGTTAATCTCAGCCCGTGGATGGGCCTCAGACTACGTGCCACTCGTAGATCCTTTGTGCATGCTGTTCCATTTCGTTGGGCTCGGCAGAATTTCCGGGCCCCATGGCCCCCAGGGATCAAGGGGTGGTGCATATATATATATATAAAAGAAAGATTCTGTGGCTACCTCCATTCAAATCGCGCCGCCATCACGGAAAAGCACAGAAAGGAGGCACTTGAGCAGCGACTCACGTCAGGTAGCTTGTTGCAAAGTTCTTTTATTTTTCCATTTCTTGTGATGCAAAGTGCAAACAGTGCATAGTAAGTGACCAAAAAGACGACCTATGTGTTTCGGCCAACGGCCTTCTTCTGGGTCAAAGTGTATATGGTGACATTAATGTTTATAAAGTGGTTGGTTAGGCCCTCCCCTTGCTACAATGAGTCTTTTTTTGCTTTTAAAGGAACCTAACACATTTTCTTATCAGTACATTCTAACTTTTTTTGCGTTGTTTCTTTTCATGTGTACTGTTTTTAGGTCTCGCGAGCCAAAGGCTCGAAGAGACATTTTGTATGTGGGATTTTCAAAGTGCTACCCACAGTCTTTTGGCTGGCCTAAACCTTGAGTGCACGATCACATGCACGTGCACAGCTGCTCCCACTCCCCCCTCCCTTCTCTATAGCTTTCTTTCACTTTAGCCGCTTTGACCCTTGCATTCCCCCTCCCTTCTCACCCAGCCCTTTGATGCTCTGCTCGATTACTTTCACTTTCGCCGCTACAAACTTTTCAAGCCTTTTACCGCCGCCGGGCTTGTTACACTAGGCAAAGGACTTTAAACGTGTTCTCTGCTGCCATCGTCAACCTAGCTTACAGCCACACTTGGTGCCTGCACTCAATTTCCACACCACTCCTCGAAAACTCAGCAACACTGTGAATACACCTATTCTTTCTTAGTCTGACCGCTTTTACTAAGGTAGTTACTATCAAATAGAAATTGATTGTGTTATGCCCATGCAAACACGTGGCTGTGCGCAGTTTGAATCTCCTAACTGTCGTTAGCATTAACGCATTTCTTTTGCCGTTTACAGGTAAGTCACTTAAGGGTGCATATTCAGTCACTGGTGCCTCTAGCTGACATACTGTTTCAAAGTTAGAACCCTCCTCTTTCGTGTATTGAGCCTCTCCCCTACGCGTGCATTGGCGGATTTACCACGCTTTGTCTATTTGATCAAAGGCGGAGGCCCGACAGAGAATGCGGCCATAAATTTCTTATGAAGGGGAGGGCGCGCACTGCTCAAAAGGCTGCAATTTGGTGGGTGTTCTAGAAATCTAGAGCATGCAATCTTTAGAGGAAAAAACACAGAATGAAGTGCATACCAAACACACCTTATGAAGGAAGTCAGGCAATTTTTCACTTACATAGAGTAATTATGAACATTGAGCAATGACTCATCATAACCAGGATTGCCCCAGGGTCAAAAGTACTCGACACAGTGTGAGTTCACGGCCGTCTGTGCAGGTGGAAAGATAGCTGCTCGGAATAAATGTGTGACGGAGATGTTACTGTATATGTGTGTATATGCGAGCATTCATCAGTACTGCATGGTTGAATGGCTGCATTCGTAAGTGTGTGTGCGTGAAACTGAACGTGTTCCACGTAGTTGTCACACTGAATTCTTGAGTGAGGTGTGAGACTGAATGATGAGCACAGCACTGATGACTCTGACTGCCTTCATAGGTGTCTGTATCTACGTGAGGCTGCATGAGTACAGCATGGTTGAGTCACTGACTTCGTAAGCCTGTGTTTGTGAGGTACTTTGTGTATTTTGCACAGTTGAGTCACACTGCGTTCACAACATGAGTGAGACTGCATAAGTACTGCATGACTGAGGCGAATTGCCTTCATAAGTGTCTGTATGTAAATAAGACAGCATGAGTACAGTATGGCTGAGTCTGACTAGAATGGTATATGTGTGAGACTGCATGAGCACAGCATGGCTGAGTCTGACTGGAATGGTATGTGTCAGAGACTGCAGGAGCACAGCATGACTGAGTCTGACTGGAATGGTGATTGTCGGAGACTCTATGAGTGCAGCATGGCTGAGTCTAGCTGCATTGGTATGCATGTGAGACTGTATGAGTGCAGTATGGCTGAGTCTGGCTGCATTGTTATGTGTGTTAGTAGACTGCATGAGTACAGGATGGCTGAGTGAGTGATTGCATTGATAAGCGTGTTTGTGTGAGACAGCATGTGTTCAGCATAGTTAAGTCACATTGCATTCATAAGTGATGCGTTTGAGTGCATGAGTAAAGCATGGCTGACTATTATTGCATTGGTGTGTGTGTGAGACGGTATGAGCAAGCATGACTGAGTCTGACTAGAATGGTATGTGTGTGAGGCTAGCTGCAAGAGCACAGCATGACTGAGTCTGACTGGAATAGTATGTGTTTGAGACTGCAGCATTGCTGAGTCTGGCTGCATTGGTATGTGTGTGAGGCTGCATGAGCACAGCATGACTAGGTCTGACTGCAATGGTATGTTATTATAGTGTTTGTATGTGCTGTAACTGCTTAGCTGCAGGCGGCCTGGCATTGTTTTTTATTATAGTGTGTGTATGTGCTGTACTTAGCTGTAGGCCGCCCACAGTACTTTTTATAGTGTTTGTATGTGCTGTACTTCCGGGCAGCCGCCGCTGCCTCAGGGCCCCGTCAGCGCCGCAGCGGCATGGGCTAAAGCTCCTAGAAGTCCATCTTTTGGCAGACAAAGTGGGTTGTAGCCATGCCGGAACCTGGCTGCCACAGTTAGACATCGACAGTGTTCTCTGCTCTCTCTGGAGCAGGTGACATGAGAGCAGCAGGATCAGTTAAACTTTCAGTGCCCAAACCCTTTGGAATTCGATAACAAAAGGATCATTGTCATGAAGCTGAGATTGCGCTCCACAAGCTCCTTGAGTGCAACAGATGGCGCTTGGTGAGTTCCTCTTTACATACCTTAAGTTCATTTTGTATCATGTCTTATTATTTCTCTCACATTAAACAACTAATTGAACCGGGGAACAGAGCGATAAGGTGACGTGCCCAGGATCACACCATTTCCTGAAGCGAGGAAATAATGAGTAGGAGAGTTTGGTGCAGCTTTTCAGTGTGAGGCCCTGCCTTCTGTTAATGGCACGAAGTGTTTGTAGCTCCTGTTTGCACTTTGGCAACACTTTTTCAGTCTAACGTATATTGGAATGCACATAAACGTCCTAAATTTGCTTTTGACTCAGAACAATATTGCTTTTACTGTCAGGCCTCAAGGACAAAGCGCCTTCCTTGCTATTTTCCCGTCACCTTCACACTACATAGCATACCCATTTTCTTTGCGTTGGAGTCTGCTGATGTAAACCAAGTTGTTGTCAAATATAAAGCACTAGATTACTGTTAGCAACGAGAGCACAATGTAAAAAACGATATATTATATGTGTGCTCAATGCTGAAAATCATTAGACTGGAATTAGCTTTAATGGAAGCAACCACAGCTGCTCTCTGCGATTCTGGGATGATTGCTTTATCTTATGCATTCTGTGGGTCCACCTCTTGGGCTATTGGCCTTTGCTGAATGGATTAACCTGATGGGGCAATATGGTTATCTTGGCGCATGGGCAATCACGATTAATGCAAAGCTGATGGGGAATTATGAAGCTTATATTTTCAAAATTATTTGCATCAAAGCCATAGTTGTTGCTTATTTGTCTAATGCAACTAACAACTATTGACAAAGCCAACAGTCCTGGCTTGTTGTAGGTGTAATGCTACTTGTTGTATCTGGATGGAATGACGAAGCAGCAAAAAATCAGCGGGGCAACGCACTATGCTAAGCATGGGTTTTCAGTTCATGGTTTTAAGCAACGCCCTTCATTACATCGGCCACGTCCCTTTCAGAGCCCCCCCCCCACAAAGCCTTTCCATTCCACGGTAAGCCCTTCCTCCGTTATAGTGACTTCCTGCTGTAGAGGGAGAACAAGTTCACTCAGGCCATCATACCTGCCAACTTTTTATGAATATTACAATTAATATTTTAACAACAAACATAACACTAAACAATTTCTTGCTAATGAAAAGATTACACAACTATTACCATACCCAATACGTATCATCTTCATATTCTAAAAAGTATTGCATATCTTTTACAGTATTCAAATTAAAACTAATTTCATTTCTTTTCAGATATTTAATATCATCTGCATAACCTGCTATATCTAATTGCATTTCTGACAATTTTTAACAGGTTGCTTTGCTTATAAGTACTTAATTTCTTAATGCACGTACAAATACCCCCCAAAAAATATTTTCATTTTCAGTGCCAACAACTCAAACTTTAATAATGCGAGACCTATTGCATTGAAAATGCTTGTTTAATATATACTTTTTTACTTTCAAATCCAAACATTGTGCATCAATAATTGTATTCATGGAAAGTAGCAACATTAAATTTCCCACAAGCATTAGCGGAAAGAAAATAACCGTTTACAACCAATAATGTCAGAATTAAGGAAATTGTGGGTAAAGTACCCATTTGTACTAGAGCTTCATCTTTAACTATTTTGAATTCTATACTCCACTGTTTTCCAAATAAATTAACATTGGGTAAGACAGAGGAATGAGGAAATTTCAAATGTATAAGTGTTCCCCATTTTTTATAATTTCTAACATCATATTTTTTGACAAGTTCATTGATTTTCTGACGCCATGTTGACAAAGCACTGCATTTAAGATTTCCTATCAGGACCCAGAGATGCATTATAACGAATGAATGAATGAATCCTTTATTTGTGTGGTTAATAAAAACCAATACAAAAATAACCAATATATAAAAGAGAAAAATGAATAAATATATGTATACGACTTATTCATAAAATCTCCTTTGCTGTTTTTAGTTTAAAACACTAAAATAGTAAGTCTTTTTTTTTTTTTTAGGCACGTCAAGTCAGTCTTTCAGTGCTAGCCAACGTGAGTAGGCCCCTCAACCGGATGATTGCCACAGACGGCCTATAGAGACTTATCCATAAGTGCTGTGCGTGTGTGATAGATGAATTTAGCAAAGTTTGCCATGTGCTTCACAGTGTCCAATGAATATAACTGTTGGACTGCCTCATTTGCTGTGCGCGTGCCCAGTTGCAGGAGAATGGGCTTGAGGTGTATTCGGCAAACTAGCCGCAAGGCGGGACAGCATAGTAGAATATGCGCCAGCGACTCTCGTTTATAGTTACAGAGGAGGCACTCCGTGATGACCGATCTTTCTTTCATCGTTGGGTACAGTTCTTTTAAGGGGAGAGGATGTAGACTGACTGCAAGAATCTTGTGCAGGGCTAGTCTCCCCACTGGCTGCGTAAGATGTGGTTTAAGGCCGAGTGATATGTGGGGGGAGCTTTGGGTCTTGTGAAAGCCTCTAGTTACCAGAGATTCAATGTCCAACATACGGGAGCGTGATCATACTTGCTTTTTTAATGCTGTTTTGATGGCAATATACTTAATTATGTTTCAATCCCAGTTCTCTGTGGCTAATTGCAAAAGTTCTTTGGCTGAGGCGAGGCCGGTAGACCAAGGATTGCCAGGATGTTGGAAGATGTAGTTTATAACCGCTTTCATTGAGTGCTCAGGTGCTGCAGTTGTTAAGTAAAAGTATTTCGCGAGAACAGCTAGTCCCTCTAAAGTTTGTCAATTGAGATTAAATTTCAAGCGAATTAAGGTATTCCTGGTGCAAGATGGTAGTCAAAATAACTTCCTGTAAACTGCACAATGTATCTTTTCCATATCCTGTGCAAATTTACCTGGAAACGTCTGTAGCGCATAATTGAGGGAAGGTAGTAGTTTTGTCCTCAAGACTCTTTGAATAGCCGTTGTTGTTGGGCTTTCTAAGACAGCGTACAGTTTGCAGATAGAGTGGGTAATCATTTTCCCTTTCTGCTGGAGGTTGTGACGGTGGACCTTTGGGCGCCCACTTTCACAGATCCAGACCCCAAGATAGTTATACGATTGTGCACGATTTAGGATTAACTGGCCCAGCCTCAACTTTGCCACTCTTTTTTAGGTCTTGCATTGGGCAGCGCATGCCCTGCCTCTCTGAGGCATTAAGTAATCAGCATGTTGGCTGAAACTCAAGGTAATTTCTACTGCTGCTTGCCATTGGTTTAACTCTGGCATTGCTCTTCTTATCCGGCTTTTCATTGGATGCTGTTCCGATACTCACTTCCGTTTATTCCGGAAGCAGCACCGCCTAACTACAGTTTTCGTCCGCTTTTGTGTGTTCATCTGTAGTTTGGTGAGCACTATATTCTTTTCCCTACTGTTGCACTGACTGGAGTGGGAATAGAAAATGTGACCCTTCTGTAATCCAACACTATCCCTACTGTTGCACTGACTGGAGTTGGAATAGTAAAGTTATTCCCTCCGCAATCCAACACTTTCCCTACTGTTGAACTCAATGGAGTGGAAATAGGAAATTTTACCACTCCGACATCCAACACTTTCCCTGCTGTTGCACTTATTGGAGTGGAAATAGTAAGTTTTACCCCTCTGAAATCCAACACTTTTCCTACTTTTGCACTGACTGGAGTGGGAATAGTAAATGTTACCACTCCGTAATCCAACACTTTCCCTACTGTTGCACTGACTGGAGTTGGAATAGTAAATATTTCTCCTCCGCAATCCAACACTTTCCTTACTGTTGAACTCATCAAAGTGGGAATAGTAAATGTTACCCCTCTGCAATCCAACACGTTTCCTACTGTTATACTGAATGGAGCGGGAAAATACAATTTTACCCTCTGCAATCTAACATTTTCCCTACTGTTGCACTGACTGGAGTGGGAATAGTACATTTTACCCTTCTGTAATCCAACAATTTCCCTTCTGTTGCACTGACAGAAGTGGTAAGGATACATTTTTCCCCTCCAACACTTTCCCTAATATTGCACTCATTGTAGTGGGACATGTCAATTTTACTCCTCCTGAGTTTGAAACTTAGTCTACTATTTGTAAGTTGTAGAGAATATAGTATAGTGTATTAATTTTAAAATTTTGGTGCCGATTCCGATCCTGTAAAACCAGGGTACGAATGGTCGTACGGAGCGTTTTCTCCGTACGACTTGTACCCGGGAATTCCACCTTACAAACCAGCAAGGACGATTCGTACAGAAATACCATTTCCGTACGAATCGTAAAAAAACACCGTACGGCTAAAAAATACATACAATTCTGATCCTGGACAGCCCGTACGTGACGTCCGCACTGAGTCAGGCAGCGTTTTACAGACCAGCAAGTACAATTCGTACCTACAGCACTCCGCACAGCTATATTTTTACGGGAGCCAAAAAGTGCCGGAAAAGCTAAGTACGCCGCATTGCACGATGAAAATGGGGCCCGCTATGCGACATACACGCCATCACCCACATTGTACGTGTCATCATGTACGGTGTGTACCCCAACATTGCATATGTATGGACCGTACCCCCACCCCCATATGTACGGACCGTACCCCCCACGCCCCGTATGCACGGACTGTACCCCCCACCCACGTATGTATGGACCATACATACGCGAGGATTGGGGTACCCCTGGGGTATGGTGCGGACATACGCGGGTGGGGGGGTACGGTGCGGACATACGCGGGTGGGGGGTACGGTCCGTACATACAGGGGGTGGGGGGTACGGTCCGTACATACGGGGGATGGGGGGTACAGTGCGGACGTACATGGGAGGGGTAGGAGGCTGGGGGGCCGTACGACTCAAACCCCGGGCACAAGTGTACCCGGGGTAGGGGTCGTACAAAGTTCGCTCCGTACGAGGCCTTTTCCATGCGCTTGTGTTTTCGGACGGGCGGTACGGATCTTACTTGCGCGCTCGGACTTCAGTTTTACGATTTGTATGTAAAACTGTCCGGGGACGTCTCGTAGACTTTTCCCGAGGCGATTCGTATGTATTTTTCACTAACGAATCGTACTTCGCCGTTTGTACGGGACTAGTACGATTCGTACGTAAAAAAATATGGATACGAGTCGTACGGGAAAAAAAAATCCAGGATCGGAATCGACCCCTTTGTAGTTTACTTTATATTGTTTAAACTTATAATACTATGTTTTTGGTTATTTAAATTATATTTATAATTATTCATATTTTTAATATTTTATTTATTTTTAGTAAATTCAAACTTTTTATTTTGTTAGAGTTTTTCATTTGTAATTACAATGATTTGTTTTTTAAAATATGTTATGTTATTAGATATATGTATTTATATTTATTATACAGGTTATTACATTTTAAAAAGTTTTACAAAAAAATAGAAATTAGAAATATTGGTGCCGATTCCGATCCTGTAAAACCCGGGTACGAATGGTCGTACGGAGCATTTTCTCCGTACGACTCGTACCCGGGAAGTCCACCGTACAAACCAGCAAGTACGATTCGTACAGAAATACCATTTCCGTACGAATCGTAAAAAACACCGTGAGGCTAAAAAATACATACAATTCCGATCCTGGACAGCGCGTACGCGACGTCTGCACGGAGCCAGGCAGCGTTTTACGGACCAGCAAGTACGATTCGTACCCACAACACTCCGCACGGCTATATTTTTACGGGACCCAAAAAGTGCCGGAAAAGCTAAGTACGCCGCGATGCACGAGGAAAAGGGGGCGCGGTACGCACCGTACCCCCAGCCCCCCGTATGTACGCACCGTACCCCCAGCCCCCTGTATGTACACACCGTACCCCCAGCCCCCGTATGCACGCACCGTACCCCTAGCCCCCCGTATTAAACTTTCACAACATGACGACCATCGTGTTGTTATGAGTCATTACGATCTGAAGGCTCCGTATAGCATCATAACAGTTACAATCCTTTCAATAATAACAGATCTTTTACAGAAAACATGACATTTCAATTTTGTAATTTAACCCATGTGACATGATGGTGTTTAATCGTCTTATCCAAATTGTTTCTTTCTGTGCTGTTTGTTTAACTATTAATTTCTCCAGATTCCCTTGTTGGATTTTTGCCATTGTAATATAATTAGGTTTTTATAATTTTACTATATTTTTCTATTTTTTGTATCAATGTTATTATTTTGCATTTTAAATTTGTTACTGTTTTGGACCTGCATACTTTACACACAGCACTAAGTTAAGCCTGCATGCTTTGTGCCACGGCTACCAGGGGGTTGAGCTGCGGTTAATTTAGTGACTTTGAGGGTTCACCCTGACAAGATTTGGGATTATTCCTCCAGGTGGGTAGTCACCCACCCCAAACAATAATCCAATTTCGTACAATGGTGCTTCTACTCTTTCAAATCCCTTCACCACTCTGCTCTCTTTGAATGACAGCATTGCACACCTGGAGTGTTTATGGCAAAGTCTTTTCTAGACCCATTTTTCGCACTCTAGGCATATGCCACACACCAACATCCATCCTCATTTTTCTTTAGTACATTCACACTACTCTTAAATTCACTAAACACACTCTCTTCCTTGGTAATTTTCCTGGCATGCTTAATCCAGGGAGGGACATTGTCTCACTTCTAGTTCTGCTTTTCTTTCTCCATCCTTGATGTCATAGTAAGACATGTACTTAATTTGCAACAGAGCATCTGCCAGGGCCAGGTAATTGTCGGTTGCAGCATGGTCCACTTATTCCGCCCTGACAAAAGAGCGGGAGGGGATGTGCTGTGTCACTCTGCAGCTGCTACTACTTGGGCCCTATCCCTGGCCACCTGTTTCTTCGTAGGACCCGTCTTCCATTTTCTGCCTCTGGCCTTCAGTGCCTCCTCAAGTGCCGGCCGCCACCACCATTCTCCTCCATGGGTGGCGACACCCCGGCCCTTGATCCAGGTCCATGCCTCCTTCGGAGTTGCACAAAAGGTGGTGTGACCCTCATGTATGATATTTGAGGTGGCTGGAAACTGCAAGACATATTTTATATCCATGTCACGGAGTTGCCTCTTGGCCTCCAAGAACGATGTCCTGCATCCCCGAACGTGTGCAGTATAATCTAGAAAAATGTTCACAGAAGAGTTGTTTACTCCCAAGGGCCCCTGCACATGCCACCTGTGGTAGATGGTCCCTGTCCCCGTGATTAAAGAGACAAGCAACAACAGGTATCAGAGGCACAGCAGGGGCACCACTGATCCACTGAAAAGATTAAGAATTTACCCCCTAGCACCATCTGCGAAATCAACTCCTCAAGGTAAAGCTCCATGCTGAGGCCTAAGCTCACTCTGGTAGCCCCAGGATCCTTACATTATTACATTAGTGGCCCTTGTGATCCTCGAACCACTTCTTAAGGTAGCGTACCTCCCCCTGAAGGGTCTTGACACAAGAGTCTGCTTCGGCAACCATTGTTTGAGTGCAGCCAATGTAGATTCGGGGTCCTCCACCCAGTCCTCCAACTTCTTGTGGTCATCACGCATAAGGCCCATGTCAATCACCAAGGCATCTTTGTTAGGCTCCACTGAGGATTTAATGTCCGAGACCACTTGTAAGATCTCATCGAACGTTCGCGAGTAGTCCAACAACATATGCTCCAAAAATGCATCCAGTGGGTTCACATATCAGCGCACCCGACATCCCATGTGCCAGCATCTTGCTTGTCTTACTTTGGGCTGCCCATGGGGCCAACCAGAGGGGCAGGAGCACCTGCAAGTAGGATAGTCCATTATGCACAGACCCTCACCAAGTCCCACAATCACGCACCATGTGCTCAGTGAAGTCCACATTGATCTCTGTGCAGCAAAGGAAGGTGGGTGACTCAGCAGGGATGAGCACAGGAAGTCATAAAGGCACAGAGGAAGGTAGGCGGAAGAAGTTAATCCAACAACCCCCGTCTGGGGCAGTTAGGACAGCAAAGTATGCAGGGCAGACATGCAGGTCAACCTATGGACCATTGTTCATGGAAGTTCTTCCAACGCCTCCAGTGCCTCAGGAAGTTGTGACCTCCGGGCGTTTAAAATGTGAAATAATGGTCCCCCATGGTAGCGGTGTATAGCAAGAAGGCTGGGCCAGGCACCATACCTCACAGGTCTGGTCAGCCATGAGGGAGAGGAACTATAAGCCCAACAAGGCCACTGCACAGCAGTAAAATCACAAAAAGAGGGATAAGGGAATGAGCCTTTTCTGACTCCCCTTCCAATACTTATGACTCACTAAAGAGAGAAGGACTATTAAACAGACATTAAAAATCAGGGCAAAAAGTATGGACCTAATTTGGAATCTTCAGGTTCCTACTCCCTGTTCTATCTACAGAGTCTATCTTGTTAGTAAAACAAGTGCAGAAAAAGATAATAAAATGGTCTAAGGAGATACTATGTGATTACCTTCTTTCTTGTTTCCCCTTGGCAGGGTTAAAAATGAATTTAGGGATAAGCAGGAGGGGTAACTACCCCTACATCCCAATTGCAAAAATCTCCTTAAACAGTTTTATTCTCTTTTTCTGCACTTTGTGATCCCTTCTTGAGGGAATATTCTTCCCCAGCACTTTATCTTTTTACTCTCTTTTAACCTTCTCCCTCACCACTTTACTTTATTAAAAAATTGCGCCCCATCCAGTGTGTTGGTCTGCACCTAAACGTCTGGAGCAGCCCAATGACGAAGCATGCCACTGCATAGTGGGTGAAGGTAGTATTAAGAAAAAAACATTTTTCCCTCTTTCTTTGTCTCTCGTTTTACGAACAAGATAGACTCTGTAGATAGAACAGGGAGTAGGAACCTGAGGATTCCAAACTAGGTCCACACTTTTTGCACTGCATAGCAGTCCCAGGCTCCTCCGTGCACCGGACAGTGAGGGACAATGCTGAAGGCAAACAGGGGAAAGAGAGGGATACAGCGGGAGTCCTTGATACTGCACACAGCACAACCCAAGCACCGCTGAACAAATCGCGCACTGTGCTGAAGGCAGGGTCCTTATTTCTCCCCCACCAAGCTGGGCCCCGGGTCGGCAAAGCAGCATAGCGCAGCTGTGACCAATCTTCCGGTAGCACCCAGGGGCCTTGCCAACAATGTTGCACCACCGTCGGGGGCTGTGGATGAGGGCCAGCACCAGTATTAAGCCGCTATACGTAGAGAGGATCGAGCAGCCCAATGCAATCGCAGGCCACACTTCCACCCCAGCACACCACGCAGGAAGCAGCTGCACGCCTTGTTCCAAACGGGGTGAATTCCTCATGCGTCTGAGGTCCACTGGGGTTGCTTCCCCTCTCAACAGTCCTCAAGGGTACAGCGACTGTAGGGCTGGCATCACTGGTGACCGTGAACCCCATAGGAGGGTGAGCGGTGGACTGGGTTCATCTTGGCCACGTCCCCTTACTTGAGATAACTATAACTATTAACTGGTGAATTTCTATGATTTGTTTAAAATGTTACATTGTTAAGTAATATTTTACCAAACTGTAACGTTACTTTACCTTTGTTTTTTTCCCCAGTGAATATCTATGGTTTTTTTTCACTTAAAGTAACATTTTATTTACAGACGTAAATCCAACCCTTGCTGTGCACAGCTTTTGGCCAGTTGTGGTGGGAGGTTGGCCACAAGGCCTGGCCCCAAGCAGCCAATCCCATGCTGTGCAGGGCCTTTGGCCATGTGTGGGAGGGGTTTGGCCAGAGGGCCTGGCCACGGGGTCTCAGACCCTTTATAGGCCCCTTGTATTGCATCCCCTGGGGCCATATCATTTTTAAAAGGGGAGGAATATCATATGCCCCCTCCCCGAATCTACTGTTGCCATGGGAACCCCATCACTCAGGACTGTATTATATTAAAGGGGAGGTGGGCCTCATTAGGCCCTGGAAACAACATTCCCCAGGGCCGTACATGTTTTAAAGGGTAAAGGGGCCACGTGGCCTCCCTTCTGGAGCCTCATCAGGCCCTGGGGACCTCATCTATATTTGTATTTATCATCCAACGGATGACTTCTGTGAGGCGTAGCTTAAACTGATGTTCTGAGTCAGTGCAATCTTTATCTAATATTAGAATAAACTGAGCTTCATCAGCATAGGATGCGGTTTTAATATTAAAAGATGACATCTCATCTCCCAGGCCCTTCTTTATTTCAAATTAGAGAGGGACCATTGTGGCCCACCTCTCCAAGCATTATTAGGCCCTGGGCACTGCAACCCACAGGGCTGCTAACTTTAAAAAAAGAGAGGGGTGCCATGCGCCCTCCAGTTTCCAGGGCCAGCTCACTTGCTGTGTCCTGGGGAGCGCACCCCTTTTTGGCATATTTCAGCTCTAGGGGTGGGCTGCCTGGGCCCTATAATGGCTTGGGAAGGGTCCCCCACGGCCCCCTCCCCATGTGTTTTAGATTTGGCACTGGGGGAGGGAGTCCCTGGGGCCAAAAGCGGCCTTAAGAGGAGGGCATTGACCCCCTCCCATAAAAAAATATGGGGTACCCTGAGCTGAAAACAGCCTGGGGAGGGGGCCAAGCATTCCCCCCTATGTATTGCAGCCTGGAGGTTGGGCTGCCTGGGCCTATAATGGCAGAGAAGAGCTGCAAGCCACCCTTCCCTTAAATGAACAATGCAACCCCGGGGTCGCCTCCCCAGTAAGCCCAGGCGGAGCAGGAGTAGTGCCACTACTCGGAGTTCCACGGAGTTGGAAAACCACTCCGCTCCCCTCCTCCCCCGTCCCAAAGTAATTATAATGTTTAAAAAAGGTACTTACCTGCCTCGGCTGCCTCCTCCTCGTCATGGCCGCTCTCCTTACTCGTCCTCACCGTCCTTCTTCTTAGATAATCCCTAAGTTGTATGTCTTGCTCGTCTGAGTTTTCCCTAAGCCCTGCGTTTGCAATGGAACGCGGTGTAGGCAAATCTCTGGAAACTCTGCTGGCGGTTACTCCCAAGGCCCTATAATTGAAGAATGAGGATCCAGCTGCCATTTTTTTGCCAATCCCATGGGAGTCCCACAGGATCATTGCAAAAATTCCTAATTGTTTTTGCATTTTGTCTTGGGAGGTCCTTCTGGGCTCCCCATAGGACCTGGGGGGGCAGGGTATCCCTCTCCTGCCCCCTTATATTACTTTTATTTAGAGGGGACTAAGTCCTCAAGCCCTGTAAGGGCTGTCAGCAAAATTTTGCTCATGTTGCTAGCAGCCAGTCAGAGCCAAAAGGAAATAAAGCTCCCTGGGCCAATCGGAACACTCTATTTTTAAAGTTTGAGCTCCCGTGCGAGTCTCTAGAGCCTCTCACAGACCCAAGCGTCCAGATATGCAAATATTTTTACCCTTAATTTCTAGAAAAACTACTGAACAGATTTACACCAAATCACAAAAAGCACAATCTGCAGACCAAGATTTAGCTTCCTTCCAAATTTGGTGTAATTTCATTTAGCAGTATTTGCTGTAGCCCTTCTTAAAGAAGTCTAGGGAAACTGCATGGGGATTTTGCGTTTTGGGACACACGTTTTTTTTTGTCCCCCGCTTGACGGATCACCCCGAAATTTCTATGCACAAATAAGTGAAAAAATAGCTCCTTTTTGGAAAGTTTTCTGGAAATTCGTCAAACAGAGCCAAAGTAATTAGAAACACAAAAAGCGATTATATATATATATATATATATAAACACCAACTCCAGTTTACCATCCAGTTCCTGGACACCAAAGGACTCTCATCGTATATAAAAGAGATTCTGTTTTTATTTTGATTTTCAGGTTATATGTATTGTTTTTTTAATTTTTTTTAAACCTGGAGCAGGTGTGACTTTTATATCTGTCTGTACGCCACATGTTCAGAGCTTTTGCTTAATTCTAAAAGCAAACAATTGCGCAAGCATGATGTATTTTTTAAATCTCAAAATATATGGCTGCACCATTCTTTCCTATTATTGCTGTCTCATAAATTCCAACGGTGATCATCAGTAAGGCATTGATATGGGTGCAAACACCTACAATTCAGGATGCACTGCTTACCCCGCTCCCTGGGTTATTAGGAATACTTACCGATTCAAAAGAATTATAGGTGGGGCTGGGAAATCCAACAAACCCTTCTTTGCTTATGATACTGTCTGAATAGTATTTGTAGCTCCGCAGGTGGTTGCATGCCACAAAGTCACGTGTCCCTGAAAAATTGACAAGAAAGGAGAGTAATCATTAATCTTTTAACTTTTCTATTTTTCTTTATTGTTTAAGGTCTTTATTTTATAAAGGGCTGGCTTGTAATGACGTGTCACGTTGTAGCACTACTCCCCAGTGAGAAACAGCAGTTTGTGGTGAGTCCACGTCGCCATCCTGCCTGGCACCTTGATCGAAGTAGTGCAAGGTGGTCCCTACTTAGGTCTCAGATTCACAGATTGCTTCCATAAAATATTTATGCAGCAAAGCAAATCCTACATGGCAACGTTAGCATTTGGAATGGATACATCGAAAGGAGTTGTTGATGGATCGCCAATGAGACGATAAACAACAAAGAACGAGAATTGTATATATTATGTGTTTTTTATGGAAACGTATGGGTTGCATGGTGTCAGTTTGGGTGGAAATGGTATACAGGTATTAAAAGATAAGATTAACAATTTATTTGGGCCTTAAACCCGACCTCTTAACCTGGTTTCGTTTCTGTTTATGGGAACTGTCCAGAATTAACTAAATGCACTTAATTGCGTTTGGGATGGTGGGCACTGGCACTGGAAAGGGACTATGACCCAGGAGTGGAGAGCTCAACTGGAGAGTAACTGTATCCCTCATCAGTGAGGCCATGCAGATTCTGTGCAGTCACTCTTTGGTTCATAAGATGTAAAGCTACCTTGTTTTACTGCTGCATTCATTTTCTATAAACAAAGTACTGTTTCATTCAAAATATAAGTATAGCTTCCTATGAATTGACAGCCTCATCCGGTGGTGGAAGTGAGTTGCGTCAGTGGTAGAAGTGTGTGGCGGTCTCGTTAAAATAGTTTAGGCCTTAAGGCACAACTCCCTCCCCCCCACCCGGGGGTTTCGATTAAAGTAAATGTACATTAGTGGCTATGAAAGTGCAATTAGGAGTGAAGCCCAGAAAGGCAACTGGAGTCATTTTTCTTACCAAGATCAATCAATCAATCATGGCATTTGTAAAGCACACTACATACCCGCGAGGGTCACAAGGTGGCGGGGGGGTGGGGGTTTGAGCTGATACTGTTCGAAGAGCCAGGTCTTGAGAAGTCTTCTGAAGGTCAGAAGGTCTTCGGTCTGCCATAGGCGGATGGGGATTGTGTTCCATGTCATGGCGGCGACGTGGGAGAATGATCTGCCGCTGCCGGTCACTCTTCGGATGCGGGGGACGGTGGCGAGGGCATGGTCTGTGGAGCGGAGCTGGCAGGTGGGGGTGTAGAGGCTGAGTTGGCTGTTGAGGTACGTTGGTCCGGTGTTGTGGAGTGCCTTGTGTGCGTGGGTGAGGAGTTTGAAGGTTATCCTCTTGTTGACAGTGCAGGTCTCTCAGGTGGGGTGTGATGTGGCTGCGGCGAGGGATGTCGAGGATTAGGTGTGCGGAGACGGTCTGGATGCGTTGAAGCCGTTTCAGGAGTTTGGCCGGGGCTCCTGCGTAGAGTGCGTTTCCGTAGTCCAGTCTACTGCTGATGAGGGCCTGGGTGACCGTCCTTCTTGTTTCGGTGGGGATCCACTTAAAGATCCTGTGAAGCATGCGGAGGGTGTTGAAGCAGGAGGAGGAGACAGCGTTGACCTGCTTCGTCATGGAGAGGGCAGAGTCGAGGATGACCCCTAGGTTGCGTGCGTGGTCGGTGGGTGTTGGGGGTGTTCCTAGTGCAGATGGCCACCAGGAGTCATCCCAGGCCGAGGGGGTGTATCCGAGGATGAGGACCTCCGTCTTTTCCGAGTTCAGCTTCAGTTGCCTGTTCCTCATCCAGTCGGCGACGGCCTTCATTCCTTCATGGAGGTTGATTTTGGCAGTGTGGGGGTCCTTGGTGAGGGAGAGGATCAGCTGGGTGTCGTCGGCATAGGAGATGATGTTGAGGTCGTGCCGTCGTGCGATGTGGGCGAGCGGTGCCAAGTAGACGTTGAACAACGTTGGGCTGAGGGATGAGCCTTGGGGTACGC
Source organism: Triturus cristatus (assembly GCF_964204655.1). Taxonomy (NCBI): domain Eukaryota; kingdom Metazoa; phylum Chordata; class Amphibia; order Caudata; family Salamandridae; genus Triturus; species Triturus cristatus. The sequence goes on from NC_140580.1 coordinate 116,815,541, forward strand.
CGCAGATGATCTTGGTGACTTCGGAGCGGAAGGGGGGGAGGTGGCCGCTCTGTGTTCTGCTGGAGAGGAAGGAGGAGGTCCAGTCCAGGACCTTCTCTTGGATTCCGGCGTCGTAGAGGCGTGTTCATAGTGTGCGGTGGCAGACCGTGTCGAAGGCGGCTGACAGGTCCAGGAGGATGAGGGCCGCGGTTTCTCCATTGTCTAGCAGGGTCCCGATGTCATCGGTGGCGGCGATGAGGGCAGTTTTGGTGCGGTGGTTGCTGCAGAACCTGGACTGGGACGGGTTCAGGATGCTGTTCTCCTCGAGGAAGCTGGTCAGTTGTTTGTTGACGGCCTTTTCGATGATCTTTGCCGGGAACGGGAGCAGGGAGATGGGTCGGAAGTTTTTGAGGTCCTTGGGGTCCGCCTTGGGTTTCTTGAGTAAGGCGTTGCTTCCAGCTCTCCGGGACGGTTGCTGTCTCGAAGGAGATGTTGATGGTTTTCCGGAGATGGGGTGTGATGGTGCTGCTGGCTTTGTTGAAGATGTGGTGTGGGTAGGGGTCTTCCGGGGATCCAGAGTGGACGGTGTTCATGATCTTGATGGTGTCGTCGTCGTTGATGTTGGTCCAGGCGATCAGGCGGTTGGTGCGGGTGGTAGTTGTGGGAGCGGGGGTCTAGTGGTGGCTGGGGTGGTGACAGCGTTGAAGCTGTCATGGATGTCTGCAATCTTGCGATGGAAGAAGGTGGCCAGCAAGTCGCACAGGTCTTGTGAAGGTGGGATGTCGTTGGTGTTGGAGCTGTGGTTGGACAGTTCCTTCTTGATGTTGAAGAGCTCTTTGCTGTTGTGTGCGTTGTTGTCTAGGCGGTCTTTGAAGGAGCTCTTTTTGGCGGATCTGATGAGGTGGTGGTGTCTGCGGGTGGCGTTCTTGTGGGCTGTGTAGCTTTCCGGTGTTCGTTCATGGATCCATTTTTTTCGAGTTTTCGGCACGTTCGCTTGGAGGCCTGGAGGTCTTCGGTGAACCAGCTGGCTTTCTTGCTAGTGTGGGTGTTGGAGGGCTTCTTGAGTGTGGAGAGGGTGTTGGCGCAGTCGTTGATCCACTGTCTGAGGTTGTGAGCGGCGGTGTCGGGGTCGGTCGGATCTGCGAGGGTGGTGGAAAGCTGGTCTTCGTGACTTTGCTCCAGCAGCGGCGCGGCATCTGTTGGGTGCGGTGGTGCGTGGTGGGTTTCCGGAAGGTGAAGTGGATGCAGCGGTGATCGGTCCAGTGGAGCTCGGTGGTGTGGTTGAAGGAGACGTGGGAGCTTGTGGAGAAGATGGGGTCAAGCGTGTGGCTGGAGGAGTGGGTGGGTGTAGTGACGAGTTGTCTGAGTCCGAGGTTGGCGAGGTTGTCGATCAGGGTGGAGGAGTTTGTGTCGTTGTTGCTCTCGAGGTGGAAGTTCAGGTCCCCGAGGAGGATGTAGAAAGTGGAGGTGAGGGTGTGTGTGCTGACGAGGTCGGTGATGGAGTCACTGAACTGTGCTCGTGGTCCGGGGGGTATGTAGATGAGGGTTCCTCTGAGGGTGGTGTTGGGATCGGTGTGGATCTGGAAGTGCAGGTGTTCGGCGGTGCTGAGGGTGTCATCGGTGTTAGTTGAGACTTTGAGAGTGTTCGTGTGGATGATGGCGATTTCTCCTCCAACTCCATTGGTGCGGTCCCTGTGGGTGATCTTATAGCCTTCCGGGATGGCTATGGCGATGTCGGGTGCCGAGGAGGGGTTCAGCCAGGTCTCCGTCAGGAAGGCGACGTCTGGGGTGTTGGAGTCCAGTAGGTCCCAGAGTTCCACGGCATGTTTGCGTGCGGAGCGGGTGTTGAGAAGGATGCATCTGAGGTGGTTGGGTTCTTTGGTAGGTGTGTTGGCGGGCCAGAGGCTGGTGAAGCTGCAGTTCCGGCAGGAGAAGGGTCCTTGGGTGCGCTTTGGGGCAGCCAGGCAGCAGGTGCGTGATCGTCCGGCGTTGAATGCGTGGAGGGTGCTGGAGTCGTAGCAGAGGCGGGTGTCGTGGCGTTCGCGGGGGGCAGGCGTCCTGGCGCTGGGTGAGGTTCAGACGCAGACGGGCTTGCCTTAGGCACGCCTTCGATGAAATGTAGCCTATTGTTTACCTTTGAGACCACCGAATTTTCGGGAAGCAGACTTCTTATCTTAGCTCATTTTACCAAACTGTGTGATCTCAAAGGAGTGAATTTGTTTCATTATTTGACTATTCACATCATTCTGGCTAAACCTGTGAGCAGCTTTTTTTTCTAATTCTTTTTTTTTTAATGTTTCAAACATCACAGAATTATACAAGATACAGCAACCATAATATAAAGTAATGACAAAAGTACAGGAGCAGGTTTGCATCATGAATGAATACTGTGCCCATATTCTGCCGTTAATGAGAAAGGGGAAAAAGAGGGGGGTGGAGGACGCATTTGCAATCAGGGAGGCGTGGCATGCAGTAGGTACAAGGTTCACCAGCCAGTTTTCAGAATTGACCAAAGTAGCGATTAGTCAATATCTTCGGATGCTAAGTGTGCAGCTTCTGCATCATTTTACCCATGATCTACTGTGTCCACCCGGGCATGGAGCAGGGGCGTAACAAAGGCCCCCGCAGCCCATGTGATTTCATAAAGTAACCGATTGCAAGATGGAAATGTGCATTGTTTGAATGTGGAGGGGCTTTATTGATGATCACATTAATTTGTGATACGAGGTACGTCCAGTCCTATATTTTTCATACGCAATCCGATTTTGTTTTACGTGCAAACACGCATTAGGGAAACAGATGCATATTTTAACACGGGTTGTTAGCCTTTTAAATCTGGTGTGAGGCAGTCTGAGCTATCTGCATTCTGTAGCCAGGCCACACTGTGACAATGTCCTGCAGTGCAAACACCTAAAGTGATGACTTGGACATTCATCCGTGCAGAGAGCCGAGTATCCAGCAGCTGTGGTCCTGAAGCGTCTTGGTGATTAGCCTGTGGCTAGTTTTGTACTGCACGCAGTGGCTGTTTTGTGCATCGGCTGTGAAGTCCTGAGTGAGAACTGAACGTCCGTTCTCCACCCTGAGAGAAGATGCTCACAGCGAGGGAGGTGCACACCTGCTGTTAATGGACCCCCTCCAGTACCCAGCGCTTCCCCGGCTCTGCCTGGTGCAGGGCTGGCTAAACGGGGGGCCAGCAGGTTCTAAGCCAGCAGGGGCAGCGAGGGCAGGCTAAGGGCCCCCGATGGGAGCCAGTCGCTCACCCCTCTACTGCTCCCAGGCTCAGCTCCAGAAACCCATCAGCAGAGGTGCCAAAGTCCCCAGAGCAGAGGGAGCCGGGCGCGTGCGGCCACTGAACTGTCACCCTGTCCAGCGGCAGAAGTGCTTTCTAAACCCCCACTAATGTAACAAGCATTTGCAATGCAATAGGTCTCGCAGTTACGCAAGTTTGAGCTATTGGCATTGTAAATGGCTATGCCTTTTATTTTGGTATTGGTTTTGAAAACATAAATACAAGACATTGTTATTTATGACGGCAATAGCTTAAACTCGCGTAAATGCGAGACCTATTGCATTGCGTGCAGCAGTGTGCGGCGTGCAGCAGTGTGCGGCGTGGTTTGTAAACAACAAGAAAAGCGGACATCAAAGGAAGGGTGGAAGGGAACGAGCATATGGAGTGTGAGTTATAACGAAAGTTAATTGTTGTAAGAGGGGATACAGGAAGTGCGCTGGCGAAAGCAGTCTGCTGCTTTCAAGTCCGATGCCAGATGTCAGCTTCGCGCTTGAATGCCTCACATGCACTGGCCATAAACCGCATTCCTAAGGTCTTGTGCCCCTTACTAAATCTCTCTGAATGCGTGAGGCGGCGTACGCGCAGGAAGTAGCTGGTGGCAAATGGAATGCGCGTGGTTGTGCGCATAACCGCCACCCTATCCGCCTGGGAAGTCTTTGGGAGCATTTTCTGAAGCCCCTACATAAGTGTCGCTGTGCGATCACTTACGCGATAGCCAGGCGAGACCTAAAAAGGACTAATAGACAGCCAAGGGAGTTAACATTTTTTACATGCATCTAAAAACTCAGAGCTGCTTAGAGCTATGTCAATCAGGGGTCTGCACCAAGTTTGTCATCAAGGGTGACCTCATAGGGCCCCACTCTGCTGCTGATCCCCCAGGGCGGGGTTCGCTGGCCACGCCCTTGGGGCTGGGCAGTCTGACGAGGGGTATCACAGAAAAGTGTTTAAAAGAAGACCCCCCAGGTCCCACGGTCAGCAACCAACATTCCTCACCATATATGGTACACCAGAACCCTTTACAACCTGCTGAAAATTGTATTTAAGACGGATGCCAACAGAATATAAATTGAGCAGTCATCAGACACCAACTGTTCTCCTGGCCGTAACGTTTAAATAAACAAATTGTTCCTGTTTTGCCAAAAACCTCTAGTCTTCTGCTTTTAAAGGGATTTCTAACTCGAGCAACAGTAGCATCACAACTCAGTATTGCTCAAGTAAGCCGTATCAATAGCATTTAAATCAGTATTTAGTTCTAAACTATGAAAAGACTAATAACACAGACAGGTCCTCTTGTTGAACATATAGATGTATTTTACATTATATTAATAATTGTTTTGGCTTCTATAAAAGACAGCTTTTTTTTTTTTATTAATTTTTGGAGCGGCAAACAATTTGACAGCAAGAGCAGTTGGTTAATTGTCTGATCCATATTGGCTACAGCTGCTTCACCATCCCCAGTGAGCTTCTTCCCAACTTCTCTGTAGCGCAGATCTTATGTGCCTCAAATATACCATACAATTTGTCTACACTCCTCCTCCAAGTTTGAATTTAGAAAGAATAAACACATACATCAAAGGTAACAAAACAGAATGAGCCTTTAACCCTCAAGCAGACATGAGTGACATTCAAAGGCCTAATCTATATTGATTTACCACACCTTGATATCTGTCCAAAAAGGGCTACAAGTACTTTACAAAACATCTAAATAAACACGTTAATCTTCAAAGGCTTAAAGGATCCCAGACTATCCGAAGTTGGAGGTAGATTTAGGCTCAGGACACGTGCTCTTTCCATGCACCTAGTCTTTGTATAGGGATACAGCTGAGTGATGAGCAGATACCCACTCCTGAAAAGAACCACACGTGTGTGGGGGGGGGCGTCATTGCCATGTGAGTAGAGAAAATTGCATAGCAACCCGTTTGTGGTTGGTGCCACAATTTAAGAAACGATTTGTTTGGCTTGGTGTTTAAGTACACAGTTTTTGTTTAACTATATGAAAATGCTTCACTGGGCATGAACATAAAAAAAGAGCAAACAATATGCAAAACATGCTAGGACATGGTGTTGTGGCGCTTCAAAGCGGTTTCTTTGCTTTTGAGTAAGTGCATTCTATGAATTAAGTAATAAAATGCCTTTGGCTCCACGTCACAGATCAGAATTTGAAAACATTGCAAAATATTTTTTTTGCTACAAAAAACAATACTGCAAGCCAGGCATGCACCAGGAAGTTGATTTTCTATTTTAAAAATACACAAGCATTTGCTGTCACAACCAGAATTAAGCACAGGCATCTCAGACGAATGTGCAACCTGTACACACAGCAGTCAAACACAGCAAGGCCAAATCGAGTCTTCAATGCGGCGGTCGATAAACGGTGTAGTGTACGTTAAATTAATCAAACATTTAATTTAGATAACACCAACGTGTATTGTTTACAGCACACTGCTACATAACGACTAAAAGCAAAATCGGTATAAATGAAAAAGATATGGTTCTAGATTCATGGAGACAGTCATCAAATACATTAATCCAAGTTTAACCAAGTGACAGGGCATGGACATTTAAAGGAGCTTTCCTAATGCCGCAATCACCTACATTTTGATCAGAGAGATCTGATACACCAAGTGCGTATGTATTGGCCTAAATAGTGAATAAAAATGAGGCGTGACCTACATGAAAACAAAGCATCTTCGGATAAGGCGACTGCAGAAGGCAAACTGTATGTAAAGTACAAGCATGCATCCAAACAGTGGCCACACCGTCAGAGTTCTGAGCCAGGCAGCAAAACTACAACGTGAGAAGCAATAAAGGAGCCTGACTGGAAAAGATTAAATAAAGCACCTCAGAGTGGGAGACCGAGCCCTCTTCCTCCTCCTGACAGCTGCTCCCGAAGCGGATTAACCACAACAATAATAACAAACAAGCCGGAAGTCAGGCGCCCTTGCCCGGGACGTGGGCGGGGCCTGCTCCGGCAGGAAGAGAGACGGCGTACCATGCTAACGCGGGGCTCCCATGCTGAAGGGAGAGCCCCGCGGTGGCGACCGGAGTGGAGCGAAGCCCCGGGTCCCAGGAGGGGGCCCGGGTGAAGACTGCGGCGGACGAGGCTGCCCACGGCAGCATGGGGCTCCCGGGAGTGCAGGGAAGCCCCGCAAGAGAAGTGCTGCAGCCGCGAGGAGGAGCCCCCCCCCAGAAGAGCAGCCCGGTGAGTGAAGAAGGGCTGGGGGGTTCCGTGTGGGCTATTGTTGGTGCCTGATCGAGGCACAGCGTCCTTGGCGACAGCAGCGCTTCGCGCTGCGTGGGCTGACATGTGGTCGGAAGGGGGACAGGAGATGTGCACGCCGCGTGGCTGTAAGCGCGTACACCAATTCAAATCCGCTAAGAGCCTGCGCGTGCACATCTCCTGTCCCCCTTCCGAGGCAAGTCAGCAACAATAGATCTCGCCGAAAGCAGCGCTCCGCGCTGCGTTCGCAGGCGAGACCTAAAAAGTCAATGGCAGCTCCAGGCATCTGGAAATAATGAAGCGTGAAGCGTACATTGCCTCCGGTTCTAAAAATGAAATGAAATAAAGGGATACAAGATGAATGAGGGCCACAATAAACTAGCACCATCGCCACAGGTTATTTTCTGATTGGAACTTGTAGAATGGAGACACAGCCTGAGGGGAGTGTTTGATAAAAACCGCAGGGCGACCTACAAACTCTATGTGGAACAGTGGGGTTTTTTGGGGTTCACCAGGCTTCAGGCATTGATGTTATTATTTACAAATATTAACCTACGGGGACTGAAGCCCCTCCCCTCCCCCAACTTTATAGATCATGTGAGTGAAAAGAGCTCCCACCCGGGGGCCCCGTAGAAGTGTCCACGCTGTGCAGTGGACCTGAATAAATTCAGTGTTAGACGGGCTGTAGTTGAGCTTGCCTTTTAGATGTGCATTAGCAGTGAATACGTGTAACAGATGTGATGCTCACGCGCAGGGGAGAGGACATTCATTGTGCTGGAATAGTTTTACGAAGGTCCTACAACTTTGCAATTTTACACAGTTACAAGGTTTTCCACCTAATAAAACTAGTTAAAGGCAGAAAATCTTGCAAATGTTTTTGTAGAAGAGTTATTTAGCAATGTTTTTTTATGAGAGAAACTATTGCCACAAAAACACAACATGTATACTTGTGCACAAGTTATTCCCCTTCAAATGCTAAACATATCATTTTTTCTTAAAAAATTGCCTTTTTGGACGTTCATAAAGTTTCCTAAATTAAAAAAAATACCCACAATTTGCCAAGAAAAATCTTCGGCACACAGGTTGGGATGCCTCTGATGCTGGAAACTGGACCTTTGCATCATTCATTTGTCAGTGTTGTTGATGTTTGACCCTTTAAGTGCTCTGTTCTTTTGCACTTAATTCACAGTTTGCAGAGTTCGGGCGGTTCACTTCAGATTAGTGCTTTAGTTTTCTGTAACCGTTCCATGCGCCTTATTTCTTTATAACTTTTATACGCGGTGGCCGCTAATTTGCGGGTGATCTTAAATGTGCTTGGTAATTTCCTAAAGTTCTCTGATTATTGGGCTGGATTAATCATCGGAGGTTGTCAAAATTGTGTTAGTTTTTTCCCGTAAAGTGTACGTAGCACTTTCTTACAAACACACATGTTATGTGCGCATGCGGAGAGTGATGGCATCTAGAAATCATAATCATAACAGGTGATTGGAGTGCTGCAACAGATCAATAAGGCTAGCACTGGCAGAATATTGGTTGTGAATGGTCTAACCTAGTGGTTCATCATTAAAGGCTGAGTATCCTTACACTCGTTGAACAGTGTTGTCGTTACAATGTTGAAACGTCTGTCTTGCGGTATATTGTCTCTCATCAGCTCTTAAGTATAGTGCCCATGTTGGACATATAGAGGACAACATGGCTATTTTTAAAAATTACAGAACCCGTCCATGGCAGATAAGTATTTTAGATTCGTAAGCTTGGACCTGGCCATGATTTGATTATTCTTGTTCAACTAAAAGCCACACACCTGGATTACATCTTGGCCCGGATTGTGTTAATGGATTTGGTTCTATTAAGGTTGTCTTCTTCTGAATGTGCAGCTTTATTCTTCATCATTCCTGGATGTAGTACTTTTAATCCTAGGAATGGCAGTCTCTCATTTGGTTATTGGTCATCTCTTCTTTATTGAACCATTTCATCTTGTGCGAAGGAGTATTTTCTGATCTCTTGTCTACTTTAAATCATGTCATGGTCGTGCTGTTTTTGTCCTTTTGTATTCTGTTACACTGCTGAATTACAAAGTAGACTTGGTACTTTGGAGATAGTGTGTGTTGGCCCAGCTCTGCAAGGGCTGCCTTACAGTAGTCAGCTAGAGAGGGATATCATAATGGCATATGTTTGGTGTTTTTTTTTTCTTTTAATATAAACCTGTTCTCCGTCTCTATACAGACATCCCTAATCATTTTCCTATCCTGGCACCGATCTCCCTGCCAACCCATTATACTTGCGAATATTTACCCTGGCATCATTGTTATTCGGTATCTTTGTTGCGACAGTTTGTGCTGTAGCATCGAATAACTTTCTGTTTTCTGTACACGCAGTTCTTCCTTTAAATGTGCTCTCCCATCTCATCTTGCAGAATATTCCGTATCATTGTTTACCTCTTTTTTGCTCAGTGCCTTATTTTCCTTCAGGAACCCTTTTTTTAAAAGGGCTAAAGGGAGACGTGCTCAGCAGGTTTTTAGTAGAATAAAGTTGGTGCCACTTTGTTGGAGATAGAGGAACTTGAAAAAATAGAAAATTTCAAATAGGTGTGTTTAAAATTGATCTTTTTAGAGAGGTGCATTGTCAGACTGTTCCCCTGTCTATTGTTCAGATTTATGTTCATCTTGATCCAAAACTGTCTGGGTCATTTTGTTGACATGTGCACCACGCATGTATGCACCTAAAAGAGGACTCAGGCGCTTTTTTCTTCTTTCCAGCACAAATAACACCTGATGTCCTTTCAGCTGGTGGCCGATTGCAGTGTTCAGGTGTTAAACTGGTACTAGTGAGGTGCAATTTTGTCCAGCCTGTATTTCTAGGTGCAGAAATGACAATCCTAATACAAACTGCTGGTCTCCCCCATTAGTACAAGAAGGAAGGGCAAGCATACATTTTAAACGGCTAAAGTTGTCATGCAGAACAATTTACATATTACAGTAACTGTTGAACAAATTAATGCAAGAAGATACAGGGCAGTTTTTAATGTGTTTAATATTTCAAGGCTATACGTTCCCATTGCTTAATAAGCCTTGCTTTATCGCTGCAGTCATTTGCTTTAAAATGCACCATTTGCCAATCTTTTTTACATTTCATTCTCAGGAGAGGGACTCTCCCTAGACCCCAGGTTTGTCCATTGAACTTGTTCACATCGCTAACTAGTGTTTTCTATTGGAAAGGGTGGAGCCAAAGCAGTCTTGCTTAGTACCCTAGCCCTCTTCAGAAGTCAGATTTGCTTGGCAACCCAGAAATTCTCTGAAATAATGTATGAGTTTTCTTTTATGAATGCTTAGAAGAACTGAATTTTTAATCCATTTATCACAGAAATAATGCTGAAAATCGCTCCAAAAAGAAAGCAATTTTTAAAAAATTTCTTCACAAGGGAGAACCCCCCTGAACCCTCTTATTGCCGTCAGGCTCGCTCGCTACACTCGCTCGCATATGCTCATCTGGTCTGCATACGCCTTACCAGTTTAAAATTCCACCAGCCGCCACTGCAAGGTATAGATTAGAGTGCTATGATTTCCCCCCCCCCCCCCAGCCTTTCATTATTAGAATATAGCAAAAAGAGTTCATTTTGGTAAAAAAACTAAATCTGTTCTTATTATTAAAAAGACCCCCCTAACCACGGTGTTACGTTTTAAATTCTGAGTTAGTGCTTCTCTAGACCAAGCACCCTTAAACTATACTGTCTATCAGTATGGATGACATGTGACTCTTACCCCTTGTAGTCCTCTATCCTATGTATCATTCCTATACACTGATTTACACATTTTGATTGATTGTCTAATGTGTGTGTGATGTAGAGTGCTCTGACACCCCACACTGGTATGAGTGGTGCTATAAATCTAATTAAATGCATCTCAGCAAAAGAGTAGTTATGGAGACTTGAGGGGCACTGTTAAAGCGCGGTAGTGAGGTTGTCCGTGGCGGAGGTTGTCATTGGGGGCGTCAACAAACAAACAAACAAGCTGGCCCGAGATATAATAATATACGTACAGCTGACAGCAAGTGGAGTGCTATTCTGCAATGGCCAAAGTCATACAACTAAATTGAATTATCTCCTGTCTTGGTGACTCCACTGTTGATTAAGCATTTGTCCAATATTAGCAGGCTTGAGAGGAGCAATGAGCGCCCTGGCTGGCTGTAACCTATGTGCTCCTCAGCCTCACTCTCCTGAGCCTTGCCCAGTGCCGAGTGTCCTTGCCCACTGACCGATCAGTTCACTAGGTTAGTTCCCTTCCATTTCTGGTGCTTTTGTTTGCAGATATGTTTTAAGATCTTCTTAAGAGTTTCTCGTTGCTCAAATGGGTGTCATTTCTGATAACTGTAAGTTTCCCTCGTCTTCATTGATTGATTTTTCTCGCAAGGACGTGTCACTCATATTCGTTGAATGTCACTCAAAATGTTTTATCAAGATGATTGTCACAATCATCATGATTAAAAATTGTGATTTATTGTAGCCACGCGACGGTGCGCAAGCCGCAACAATAATCAAATTTGAGAGCATAATATAGGCCTCCAGTCTAGAAATAATGGGCGGCCGCGTAGTCACCAAAGAAACATACCTTACAGCATACATAGATCGAGGCCTGTGCATTGTGACAATTACTGATGTTTTACCTAATTCACTGAAGCGATAGGCTTACAAGAGGTAGCTCTACATCTTCCATTACTTTTCTAAGAAAGGCCTTTCTCAATGACTTTTGCTTTTTCTCCTCTGAAAAAAACGAACGTTTAAGGCTGGGATATGTTTAAAGCCTCATACAACCTTGAAAGTTGGGAATGTTATGTGCACTTTCTTACACTTCCAAGACCACTGGTGCCTAATGCATGCCTTTGGTGCCTAGGTGGGCTCTGCGATTGCAATCGCAATTGAAATGTCGCACATCATCAATCTTAAAATCTTGACGTGTGCGCATTATTTCAAGCGCTTGTTGGCAAATGCAACCGACTTTCTGGCAGCTGTGCTTCTTTGTATCTTGGGGGTAATTTAAAACAGGTGGGTCTCTTCTGACAGTCATACTAGCTGTTGGTTTTGCTGTGAGATTACTGCACAGCTCCTGTCTCAGCCTGAGGATAATGCAGTATGGTGACTGTCCATGCGTGAGTCAGTGTCACACTTAGGCAGCTAAGATGGATCCGTGTGTTGTAACTATTCATGTTGGGACTGCCTCACATCCTGTTGGGTTGGGTCCCACGTGGACAGAGAGGCCCTGGAGTCCTGGTGCTCTCCTGATTGATTGCTGGCAGGGAGGGGCAAAGGCTGGCAATTTTAGGGGCGCCTCTGCAGCAGGCAGCAATCTTGTATTACATAAAAGCACATGGGAATGTGCAGATTAAGTATCAGAAGGTGTTTTAAATATTCCTTTTACCCCCACATACAACATGGGGGTTTCCATACTGGTCATGATGTGTACCACAAGCCATGCCATGTGCTTAAACCGTGTTCCCAGCTGCCCTGTGTTATAAAACACTACTAATAGCTTTTGACAAAACACACTAACATCCCGTAGGTTGGCAAAAACCTTTGATTTCTGTTTCCTAGCATGAGGTTTAGGTATGTGTTTCTTAATGATGCTTGGTTCCGGGGGTTAGTTTGTATCAAGGTGGTTCTATGTTGCCAGCACTGCACCCTGTGTATTGCGGTGCAGTTTCTATGCCCTACAGGTGTGCGTCTTCGAGGATGGCGCAGCTTGAAAATGGACCATTGGCCTCTGTGGATGGGAAGGACAAGCACAGTACATGACCATCTACTATACAATGAGAGGCCATACCGTGCCATTCCATGACTGAGTTCCCTTCCATTTCTGGAGCTTTGCACCATTTATGGCGTTTTAAGATCTTCTTCAAGTTTCTTCTTGCTCAAATGAGTGTAATTTCTGATATTTATGTTTTGATCGTCTTTGTTGCATAATTTTGCACGCAAGAAAGTCACTGATAGTCGTTGAAGTATCACTCATAATTACACTGAAATTATTAAAATGTCACACATGGCAATCTGAAACCTTGGCAGCTATGCCCGCAGCAGCCCCGGTCTTCCAGCCTCCAGGGGCCCCATCATCACTGTAGCACACACAGGCAGCACTACACTCTCTCGCCGGCGTTGGTTGCACCAGTGAGTTGCTCATAACAGTTCTGCCTCATAAATTAAATGGTGCGTGTCACGTTCGGTGGGTGCAGGTGACCTGAGCTTAAAGGCCCAGCAGCAAGGGGGTTGAAGGCAACTGCCTTGAGGCCAGAGACTATTTGCACATTTACATATCTTTGTAAACTGGTTACAGAGGCTTGGTTTTTCTGGTTCCAGTACCCCCTGGGCCCCCACTCTGCCTATTCCTTACATTTGTATTTTACATTTACTGCTCTAGTGTGAGAATGCATTTCATGAATAGGAATATTAAGTAAGGTTGCCAATAGAAAAATACCAGCCATGTGTTGTTTAAAGAGCCTGTAAAGACCTTGTCTTGACACTAAATAGGGTTATAAATAAAGTATGTATTGATTTGTAATGTGACTTTTCTGTCTTTGTTCACTTTAATTATCAGTCCTGGATCATTCAGGCAGCCCTAGAACACAATTAAAAGTGCTTTCTATTCATATTTGTTGTTCGAAGTATGAACAGATAAGTGCTGAACATACAGCTCTAGGTGACTGCTTATTTTTGTCCTGTCGGGGACATCAAAATAATGAGCTGGCGACCCTAATCACAAGACTGGAAGTTTGTTGCAGGATCAGCACATGATTTATTTCCTCCACCCTCGATCCCGGATTAACGCCATAATAGCAATAGTTTAACATATATATCTGAAAAACCTACGCCACCCTCAATAACATGCTGAGTTACTTTAAGGGTCTGGGAATGCACCCTGCACTCACACAACTCACTCCCCATTCTCGCCCTTCACTTTTACGCTCACCTGCACTCACAATGCACTCACTGATCACCATGCACTCCCACCATTCACCTGCTCACCCTGCACTCATAGTGATCACTCTGCACTCACAATGCACTTGCATTGTTCACCCTGTACCTCACCCTGCAGTCACATGAGCACACTACTCACCCTGCACTCATGTCACACTTCACTCAGCTGTACCCCTCACTGCTCCATCTGCAATCTCACTTAGACAAGCCCATCACTAACCATGATTCTTTCGTCCCACTCTGCACTTACACCCTCACCCAAATTCATATGGTCACCTCACTCACCCTGCAGCCACTTCTCTTACCCTACTCTCACACTGTCGCATCACTAACGTGCACTCACATGGGCACTCCTACTACCCACCACAAAGCGCAGAGGGTTAATATGCCTGCTACAAAGAATGTGTACCATGCAGATCACAGAACTGAGTGTGAGTAAACTATGTGTAGCGCTATAAAAAAACGAAAAGGTTTGTCACAAAGGTGCTACAGAGAGTTGAGTTGCATTGTTGGTGAGTAGTAGTGAGGGAAGTCATTGAAAAGGAGGACGGGGGGTGCACCAAAAAGACTGTCAGATGCCATCCAGAGACTTTTTGAGGCATGAGTAAAGTGGCCTTCGGCCCGGGGCCCCAGACTTTCAGGGGCCCTCTGATAAAACCCGCTCTGTTCTGTAGAGTATTGCCCTGATCGCATTAAATGATTCTTGAATAGATTGTTTTAAATACAACTTTCCTTTGCTTTTTTCAATATTGATGATGTGTGACTATTACAGACATTTTGTAGAGTAATGGTGTGTTTCATTCAACATCCATAATATTTTCTTTTGGATCAAATCAGGACCTCACACATATGAGAAATGGGAGAGTGTCACAGAGATTATTTGCAATAATATGCTGCTGTGTTACAATATTGAAAACACACATCACTATCCCTGAATATTACATGTAAACACATTTAGAATTTGGACTAGTGTGTCTGTGCACTGTCTGTGACTCGCCCAAAGAGGACATGAAAGAGCTCAAATAGGCTCAAAAATTCAAAACTGTTCTTACACGGGTCCCCAAAATATGTTTGGCCCCTAATATCCTTAAGATGTTCCTGGTGCCATCGGCGAATATGATAGCCTTATTTACAACGTGGGCTGGCACGTCTAGGTCCATGGAAAAGACATATAGTGTATAAAGTTTAGCAAAAAAAACAAATTGTAGCAAAGGTGCAGAATGTTTAAACTCTGCCTAAGTGTTTCTGTGGTGGTGCACATACAAAAGGGGAATTAGTTTGACTAAATAGGTTTGATGTATGTATGATGTGGCTTGCTGTACTTGTTATTGTTTTACCTGCCACTTTGAATAATTTGCACCATCATGCACAAATACAAACCAAAAGGGCATTGGTTGACTAAAGTGGTTTGATTTTTGTATGCTGCTGCCTGCTGTACTTGTTACTGTTTTGCTAGTCACTTTGAAATATTTGAGCCTTCAAAAAGGGAATTGTTCGTTTAAACTGGTTTGATTATTGTATAGTGCTGTAGTTATTATTGTTTACCAGTTGCTTTGAAATATATGTGCCTTTATGCACACACCAAACAGGGAATTGTTTGACTAACCTGGCTTCCTTTTTGCATACTGCTGGACTGGTGATTGCTTTATTGTGCACTTTGAAAGTATTTGCACTTTTCTTTTGCTTTTCCAACTACAGTTTGTATAAATTGTCATTAGGTACTTGCTGATATGGTTTATTTTTTTATTCTACATGCAGTGTTATGTATGGTGTTGCTTGCACTTATCTGTAATACGTGTGGCTTAAATCTTGTATTTAGCATTGTGTACACTACAGAAATAATACATTAAAACAGACAAACATCTGCATCAATGTTCTGAAGCACCCAAACAGTTTTTCTTTCTCAGCATTGTTTGCCTGCCTGTTTTGAAATGCTTCTTAATAAAGACATAGTGGTAGAAATTGAAATTGCTTCCTCAGTTCACTTTATTATCATGCACAACCCTTGACAGTCGCTAGTGTGTGGCATGTAGATAATTCACCAGTTTATTTCTCTTGCCTTTCGCAGGATACTGAGTTATATCTTGTGCACTTCTCATGTATATTGTCAGTAGAGTCTATGGAATTGTTGGTTTGGGTTTGTCTTTCAAAGTTTCATGTTATTGCCCATTAATGTCAATTCTAATTCAGACCCTTCATAGATATTCTTCAGCCATAGGCAGTTCCTGAGACAATCGGAACGCTCTTTGGCATTGTTCTGATTTCTGCCTCAGTTAAATAATTTGCTTTTGACATTATTGTTATAAATGGCATAGCTTATATGTTAAGAGGGTTTCCCGCTTTTTCATTAGAACTTTGAGAAAGACAATATAGAGGCATTTCATTTAAATGTTGGAGGTTTCAAATCAAAATATGCCAGATTTTTGGGTGGTGGGGCAAAGTGGTAGGTGGTGGGCCGGGCCGCCAGGGGTCCCTCCTTGTGTTTTGCAGGGGGGCCCCCTCAAGTTTCGTTACGCCACTGGCATGGAGATACGATTAAGGGGCGGGATGGGGCGTGGTGAGATCCAAATATCTCTAGATCGTGAGCGCACATGCATTAGTTCGCAAAAGGCAACGAGTTGCTCCTGACAATATGCTGCATCCGTGAGCCAATTGGCCGCAAGCGGCAGGGTGCGCCAGCTCCATCTCATCGCTGTCTATGTACGCACCTCAGAAGGCACTTTTTTTACATAACCTAACAGTACAACGTGAGAAGTGCGCTCAAGTGCCTGTCTGGTTATGTCGCTTATCATCACAAATATCTCAGACCAATAATTCAGCACGCCCAGACTGCCCAAAGCAGGATGCAAAAAGTTAGCATTGGGCGCAGACCACCAGAGACAATGCGCATCTGCAGTCAAGCCCCCTCTGAAAAGTCACTCAGGAGTGCGGTAGAGATGGTGGATATATTTTAAATAAGGCATAATCTATAGTTAGGGGAAATCGCATGAGCTTGGGCACAACAAGAGCACCACTGTTCATCCACGAGTGGGGGCGATATGTCTGTGTCCCATGCGCCCCTGCTCGTCGGGATTCATATCGGCGTGGAGTTCTGTTTCCCAGCCTTTAGTCACGTTATCAGCTTGTGGGAAGATGGAGTAGTAAGAGCTGCTTCAAGCCCTTGAGAAGTAGACATGGCTTTTGAGAATGAGGTCACAGCACGTAACTGATAGTATGTGAAAGTGTCTAGTAGGTTAACATCTGCACCCTGAAATGCTTGTTGCAGCGACATAAAAGTGCAATCAGGTTAGATTGATTCCATGGATGTGACATATGAGTAGCAGTTTACACAATCTGGAGCGGGTTCCGTGATGTTGGGTGTTGGGGAAGGAAGGATGCTAATGAGTGGCACAGATGCGGTGAAAAAATGTTCATCGCTGGCCCTGCATCTGAGCTCGTCCAACACCGTGCATGCCAGTGTCAATTTGCTCCAACAGGCATTTTGGAGGCCAGAAACAGCGTCATCTGGAGAGGGCATGGTGCGGCATGATCATATTCAGTGACCTTGTGGACAAGGAATTGCGTAGGAAAAAGCCAATGGTGGGCAAACTGTGCCTGAGCTCTCAGGCAATATAAGACCATGTCAGGGGCACCCAAACCTCCTTGCTTAAAAGGGAGTGTCATAATCTCCCAAGAAATACGTGAATGTCCACCCGCCCACGCCAGGGAACGAGGCGCGCTTTAAGTTGTCGGTGGAAGCAGAGTGACAAGGGGAGTGGCAAGTTAATACAAAGATAAAGGAATTTGGGACCGATGACCATTTTTGCAATGGCCAGACATCCAGTCAATGATAAGGGGAGCTGCCGCCAGCACTCAACTCGCTCATCTAGCCATGTAAACAGGCGTCCATAGTTCGACTTCCACAATTCGTCAACCTCCCTACTAAGCCATACGCTAAGGTATTTAAAGGAACTGTCTGCCCAGACAATCGGGAACTCCGAAGGGAAAGATGACCATCCATCATCAATGGGAAAATAATCGTCTTTGCCTAGTTAACCTCAATACCCGACAAGTCCCCAAATCTGGTGAATTCCCTGATGAGGAGGTTTAGGTGTACATGCTGGTCCCTGACATATTAAACAAGCATTGGCATAGCCAATAGGTCTCGCTTTTGGGACCTTATAAGTATTTAGTTATGCAGCACAATATCCTTGGTGCAACAACACCAACTTTTGCATGGCTAAACACTTATAAGGTCCCAAATGCGAGACCTATTGGCTTTGCCAATGCTTGTTTTAACTGATGCCATTGCAGTGACAAGGTAGCATACTGAAGAGAAACACAAGTGTTCAAGAACTAATTTATTTATAATTTGAAATAGTTTTATTGTATTTTAACATAATGTTAGTTAAGTTATTCACATGCGAAATGAAAGCGTTTGATGCCTTGGCTCATAATCTAGCTCTTAGTGTAAAGCCAAAATCCTTGGATCAGCTCCGGCTTGGGTCACTCTGCAAAGTTGATGGTTCGACGAGCTCTAGTGGCACTGAACTTCTGTGGGCTGACCGACAAAGTCTCCGCAGGGGACCCTCATAAGAGGGAGGCCCCTTTAGTGCCACAGGATGGCACACTGAGCACAGTGGCGTAACGAAACTTGAGGGGGCCCCCAAAACACATGGAGGCCCCCCCCCCGGCGTCCCGGCCCACCACCTACCACTTTGCCCCGCCACCCAAAAATCTGCCATACTTTGATTTGAAACCTACAACATTTAAATGAAATGCCTCTATATTGTCTTTCTCAAAGTTCTAATGAAAAAGCGGGAAACCCTCTTAACATATAAGCTATGCCATTTGTAACAATAATGTCAAAAGCAAATTATTTAACTGAGGCAGAAATCAGAACAATGCCAAGGAGAGATCCTATTGTCTCAGGAACTGCAGCAATCAGAACAATGCCAAAGAGCGTTCCAATTGTCTCAGGAACTGCCTATGGCTGAAGAATATCTATGAAGGGTCTGAATTAGAATTGACATTAATGGGCAATAACATGAAACTTTGAAAGACAAACCCAAACCAACAATTCCATAGACTCGACAGACAATATACATGAGAAGTGCACAAGATATAACTCAGTATCCTGCGAAAGGCAAGGGAAATAAACTGGTGAATTATCTGCATGCCACACACTAGCGACTGTCAAGGGTTGTGCATGATAATAACGTGAACTGAGGAAGCAATTTCAATTTCTACCACTATGTCTTTATTAAGAAGCATTTCAAAACAGGCAGGCAAATAATGCTGAGGAAGAGAAACTGTTTGGATGCTTCAGAACATTGATGCAGATGTTTGTCTGTTTTAATGTATTATTTCTGTAGTGTAAACAATGCTAAATACAAGATTTAAGCCACACGTATTACAGATAAGTGCAAGCAACACCGTACATAACACTGCATGTAGAATAAAAAAATAGACCATATCAGCAAGTACCTAATGACAATTTATACAAACTGTAGTTGGAAAAGCAAAAGAAAAGTGCAAATACGTTCAAAGTGCACAATAAAGCAATCACCAGTCCAGCAGTATGCAAAAAGGAAGCCAGGTTAGTCAAACAATTCCCTGTTTGGTGTGTGCATAAAGGCACATATATTTCAAAGCAACTGGTAAACAATAACAACTACAGCACCATACAATAATCAAACCAGTTTAAACTAACAATGGCCTTTTTGAAGGCTCAAATATTTCAAAGTGACTAGCAAAACAGTAACAAGTACAGCAGGCAGCAGCATACAAAAATCAAACCACTTTAGTCAACCAATGCCCTTTTGGTTTGTATTTGTTCATGAAGGTGCAAATTATTCAAAGTGACAGGTAAAACAATAACAAGTAAAGCAAGCAGCATCATACATACATCAAACCTATTTAGTCAAACTAATTCCCCTTTTGTATGTGCACCACCACAGAAACACTTAGGCAGAGTTTAAACATTCTGCACCTTTGCTACAATTTTTTTTTGCTAAACTTTATACACTATCTGGCACATGCATCAACAATGCCATTTGCGATTCCTTAATAGCGAAAAATAAGGATTCGCTAATAAGGAATAGCAAAAGGCTATGCATGTAGAAATCGCTTACAAAATAGCGATTCCTAAACATTCCTTAATTGCTACTCGCAAATTGAGAGTCGCTATTAAGGAATACCTCCCCATTGATTCCTATGGGCCTAGAGGCCCATAGGAATGAATGGGAGGACTTTCTCAATTTGCTAATCTCAATTAGAGAATCGCAAATTGCTCATGCTATTTCAAGGGTGCCAGGGCGTCAAAAAGACACCCTGTTGCACCCCTGAAATCTGCATATGAATACACCTTGCACACACATATGCCCCAAGGGCATGTGTGTGTGTAAAATCGAACTTTGAAAAATGCACTTTAGTGCATTTTTCAAAGTTTTTGCAAATTACCATGAAGTTCAACTTCATGGTAATTTGCTCCCCCTATTAGCGAAATCGCTAATTTTTAAACTTTCATGCATTGCATTTAAGGAATCTCAATTTGGGAGTCCTTAAATGCAATCGCAATTTAAGGAATCGCTATTTAGAGATTCCTTAAATAGCGATTTTTGCATTTGGGATGATGCATCCCAAAGGCAAAAATACCGGTCGCAAAGGGGCAGATTCTGCTAATCTGCCCGTTTGCGAGCAGTTTTCACGTTGATGCATGTGGCCCAATATGTCTTTTCCATGGACCTAGACGTGCCAGCCCACGTTGTAAATAAGGCTATCATATTCACCGATGGCACCAGGAACATCTTAAGGATATTAGGGGCCAAACATATTTTGGGGGCCCCTGTAAGAACAGTTTTGAATTTTTGAGCCTATTTCAGCTCTTTCATGTCCTCTTTGGGTGAGTCACAGACAGTGCACAGACACACTAGTCAAAATTCTAAATGTGTTTACATGTAATATTCAGGGACAGTGATGTGTGTTTTCAATATTGTAACACAGCAGCATATTATTGCAAATAATCTCTGTGACACTCTCCCATTTCTCATATGTGTGAGGTCCTGATTTGATCCAAAAGAAAATGTCATGGATGTTTCATGAAACACAACATTACTCTACAAAATGTCTGTAATAGTCACACATCATCAATATTGAAAAAAGCAAAGGAAAGTTGTATTTAAAACAATCTATTCAAGAATCATTTAATGCGATCAGGGCAATACTCTACAGAACAGAGCGGGTTTTATCAGGGGGCCCCTGAAAGTCAGGGGCCCCGGGCCGAAGGCCACGTTGCCCATGCCTCAAAAAGTCTCTGGATGGCATCTGACAGTCTTTTTGGTGCACCCCCCGTCCTCATTTTCAATGAATTCCCTCACTACTACTCACCAACAATGCAACTCAACTCTCTGTAGCACCTTTCTGGTGAACATTTAATTTTTTTTATAGCGCTACACATAGTTTACTCACACTCAGTTCTGTGATCTGCATGGTACTCATTCTTTGTAGCAGGTATATTAACCCTCTGCGCTTTGTGGGTGGTAGGAGTGCCCATGTGAGTGCACGTTAGTTATGCGACAGTGTGAGAGTTTGGTAAGAGAAGTGGCTGCAGGGTGAGTGAGGTGACCATATGAATTTGGGTGAGGGTGTAAGAACAGAGTGGGACGAAAGAATCATGATTAGTGATGGGCTTCTTTAAGTGAGATTGCAGATGGAGCAGTGAGGGGGACAGCTGAGTGAAGTGTGACATGAGTGCAGGGTGAGTAGTGTGCTCATGTGACCGCAGGGTGAGGTACAGGGTGAACAATGCAAGTGCATTGTGAGTGCAGAGTGATCACTATGAGTGCATGGTGAGCGGGTGGATAGTGGGAGTGCATGGTGATCAGTGAGTGCATTGTGAGTGCAGGTGAGCGTAAAAGTGAAGGGCGAGAATGGGGAGTGAGTTGTGTGAATGCAGGGTGCATTCCCAGACCCTTAAAGTAACTCAGCATGTTATTGAGGGTGGCGTAGGTTTTTCAGATATATATGTTAAACTATTGCTATTATGGCGTTAATCAGGGATCGAGGGTTGAGGAAATAAATCATGTACTGATCCTGCAACAAACTTCCAGTCTTGTGATTAGGGTCGCCAGCTCATTATTTTGATGTCCCAGACGGGACAAAAATAAGCAGTCACCTAAAGCTGTATTTTCAGCACTTATCTGTTCATACTTCGAACAACAAATATGAATAGAAAGCACTTTTAATTGTGTTCTAGGGCTGCCTGAATGATCCAGGACTGATAATTAAAGTGAACAAAGACAGAAAAGTCACATTACAAATCAATACATACTTTATTTATAACCCTATTTAGTGTCAAGACAAGGTCTTTACAGGCTCTTTAAACAACACATGGCTGGCATTTTTCTTTTGGCAACCTTACTTAATATTCCTTTTCATGAAATGCATTCTCACACTAGAGCAGTAAATGTAAAATACAAATGTAAGGAATAGGCAGAGTGGGGGCCCAGGGGGTACTGGAACCAGAAAAACCAAGCCTCTGTAACCAGTTTACAAAGATATGTAAATGTGCAAATAGTCTCTGGCCTCAAGGCAGTTGCCTTCAACCCCCTTGCTGCTGGGCCTTTAAGCTCAGGTCACCTGCACCCACCGAACGTGACACGCACCATTTAATTTATGAGGCAGAACAGTTATGAGCAACTCACTGGTGCAACCAACGCCGGCGAGAGAGTGTAGTGCTGCCTGTGTGTGCTACAGTGATGATGGGGCCCCTGGAGGCAGGAAGACCGGGGCTGCTGCGGGCATAGCTGCCAAGGTTTCAGATTGCCATGTGTGACATTTTAATAATTTCAGTGTAATTATGAGTGATACTTCAACGACTATCAGTGACTTTCTTGCGTGCAAAATTATGCAACAAAGACGATCAAAACATAAATATCAGAAATTACACTCATTTGAGCAAGAAGAAACTTGAAGAAGATCTTAAAACGCCATAAATGGTGCAAAGCTCCAGAAATGGAAGGGAACTCAGTCATGGAATGGCACGGTATGGCCTCTCATTGTATAGTAGATGGTCATTTACTGTGCGTGTCCTTCCCTTCCACAGAGGCCAATGGTCCATTTTCAAGCTGCGCCATCCTCGAAGACGCACACCTGTAGGGCATAGAAACTGCACCGCAATACACAGGGTGCAGTGCTGGCAACATAGAACCACCTTGATACAAACTAACCCCCGGAACCAAGCATCATTAAGAAACACATACCTAAACCTCATGCTATGAAACAGAAATCAAAGGTTCTTGCCAACCTACGGGTTGTTAGTGTGTTTTGTCAAAAGCTATTAGTAGTGTTTTATAACACAGGGCAGCTGGGAACACGGTTTAAGCACATGGCATGGCTTGTGGTACACATCATGACCAGTATGGAAACCCCCATGTTGTATTTGGGGATAAAAGGAATATTTAAAACACCTTCTGATACTTAATCTGCACATTCCCATGTGCTTTTATGTAATACAAGATTGCTGCCTGCTGCAGAGGCGCCCCTAAAATTGCCAGCATTTGCCCACACTGGGCCCCCTCCCTACCAGCAATCAATCAGGAGAGCACCAGGACTCCAGGGCCTCTCTGTCCACGTGGGACCCAACCCAACAGGATGTGAGGCAGTCCCAACATGAATAGTTACAACACACGGATCCATCTTAGCTGCCTAAGTGTGACACTGACTCACGCATGGACAGTCACCATACTGCATTATCCTCAGGCTGAGGCAGGAGCTGTGCAGTAATCTCACAGCAAAACCAACAGCTAGTATGACTGTCAGAAGAGACCACCTGTTTTAAATTACCCCCAAGATACAAAGAAGCACAGCTGCCAGAAAGTCGGTTGCATTTGCCAACAAGCGCTTGAAATAATGCGCGCACGTACCTGCGGCATTGCTGTCAAGTTTTTAAGATTGCTGATGTGCGACATTTCAATTGCGATTGCAATCGCAGAGCCCACCTAGGCACCAAAGGCATGCATTAGGCACAAGTGGTCTCGGAAGTGTAAGAAAGTGCACATAACATTTCCAACTTTCAAGGTTGTACGAGGCTTTAAACATATCCCAGCCTTACTCGTTCTGTTGTTTCAGAGGGCGAAAAAGCAAAAATCATTGAGAAAGGCCTTTTTCAGAAAAGTAATGGAAGATGTAGAGCTACCTCTTGTAAGCCTATCACTTCAGTGAATCAGGTAAAACATCAGAAATTTTTACAATGTACAGGCCTCGATCTATGTATGCTGTAAGGTATGTTTCTTTGGTGACTACGCGGCCGCCCATTATTTCTAGACTGGAGGCCTATATTATGCTCTCAAATTTGATTATGGTTGCGGCTTGCGCACCGTCGCCGGGCTGCAATAAATCACAATTTTTAATCATGATGATTGTGACAATCATCTTGATTAAACATTTTGAGTGACATTCAACGACTATGAGTGACACTTCCTCGCGAGATAAATCAAGCAATGAAGACGAGGGAAACATACAATTATCAAAAATGACACCCATTTGAGCAACGAGAAACTCTTAAGAAGATCTTAAAACATACCTGCAAAAAAAAAAGCACCAGAAATGGAAGGGAACTAACCTAGTGCCCTTGTAATCTGATTGGTCAGTGGGCAAGGACACTCGGCATTGGGCAAGGCTCAGGAGAGTGAGGCTGTGGAGCACATAGGTTACAGCCAGCCAGGGCGCTCATTGCTCCTCTCAAGCCTGCTAATATTGGACAAATGCTTAATCAACAGTGGAGTCACCAAGACAGGAGATAATTCAATTTAGTTGTATGACTTTGGCCATTGCAGAATAGCACTCCACTTGCTGTCAGCTGTACGTATATTATTATATGCCGGGCCAGCTTGTTTGTTTGTTTGTTGACGCCCCCATGACAACCTCCGCCACGGACTCCCTCACTACCACGCTTTAACAGTGCCCCTCAAGTCTCCATAACTACTCTTTTGCTGAGATGCATTTAATTAGGTTTATAGTGCCACTCATACCAGTGTGGGGTGTCAGAGCACTCTACATCACACACACATTAGACAATCAATCAAAATGTGTAAATCAGTGTATAGGAATGTTACATAGGATAGAGGACTACAAGGGGTAAGAGTCACATGTCATCCATACTGATAGACAGTATAGTTTAAGGGTGCTTGGTCTAGAGAAGCACAAACTCAGAATTTAAAATGTAACACCGTGGTTAGGGGGTTCTCTTTAATAATAAGAACTGTTTTTTTTTTTTACCAAAATGAACCCTTTTTGCAATATTCTAATAATGAAAGGCTGGGGGGGGGAATCATAGAACTCTAATCTATACCTTGCAGTTTGCATGCAGCTCTTCTATGACAGTTAATGCTCACTGGGATTTTAACTTAAAGACTCACTGCAAGTAAACAAAAGAATGTCTCTAACAAAGCACTAATCTATTTACATTATATGCTCTCCCTGATCTGCATTCAACACATACTTTGCAGCTGGTATATTAACTCTCTGCTCTACTAAATAATCAGCCAAAACTTCCACTAGAGAAAATTCCGATCTATATCGTGAAATTTTTATTGTTGTATGAAAATGTGTGGAGGAATGTAAGACCACAACCGATGCTTGTAAAACTAAAATACTTGCCCGAGGAAAAAGCCTAGACTGGAAAATGTATAGCTTTACCAGAGGCAGGAGCTGAAAGAAACCGCCGGTGCAGTCAGGATAGGTGCCACATCCTCGCACTGGAGCAATTGTCACGGTCTCCGTCTCCTCTCAGCAGAACGGTCGGAACCGGGGCCTATATGAACTTTTACTTTTATTCCTGGCCGCCCGCCCACCCCACAATGCATCCCTGCAGGCGTCATAAGACAGGGCAAGAATGCAAGGCTAGCCAGATGCAATAAATAATTAAATTATGGCATGCGCCAACGCGGCCCCTCTCGGTCATCTCTGGCCTCAGTGATGCCTCACCAGACGCTCACTTTCAATTGCGCGCCACCCTAAGGGTGAAAAATGTGCAGGCGCAGCTGCGGACCCGGAGACCCACACCACGGGGGCCTTTGTTACGCCCCTGACTGGGCAGCCTAGTGTCCAGAGACCCCTTTGGGGTCCCGCTCATCACTTCCGGCCAGGGTTGGGATCGGGGGGAAGTATAAATTCCTCCTCCGCCCACCTGGCGGCCTCTTTGTCCCCTCGCCCTGACACCGTTTAGACGTGTCCCGTGGGAGCTGCCGAGATCTGTGGCATGGTGAGTGCACACCATATGCTTCCCCCTCGCCTCCTCATAAGGGTTGCCCGCAGGGCAGGGCGGCACGGGTATGCTCACGAGCCACCTTTTAGGGGGGGTTTGGGCAGCTCACTCGGGTCTCCTATGGGCTGCCCCGGGCACCGAGTGGTCCGAGGGGGCTGGGGTCGGGCCTGTGGGGCTCCAGCTGTTTCTACAGCACCCTGCGCCTTGTCCGTCCCGGGGGCCTTTGCCTCACAGTGTCTGCCGTTAGCAGCAGGGTCAGGGGGGAGACCTCAGCTGTGGCGGGGAGGAAGAGTGGGGCACCGAGGCCCCGGTCACCACCGGGTCCGGTGCATTCATCCTACGGCGGTGGCTGGGGGCAGCGGATTCCGCGTGGTACCCCAGCTGGTGCCCCAGTATGTCGGGAGCTTTGGCAAGGCCTGCCTTTCCCTCGCGCAGGGCCCCTGGCTCTCAGGGAGGAGACGTGGTCCAGGGCTCGACCTATTGTGCCTTTCGGGCCTGGCGACCTAGGTTCGATTTCAGGCCAAATATCTGCCACACGGGTAAGGGTAGAGTCCAGGGCAGGGCAGTCTGCCTGGAAGGGGGATGTTGGGCCAGCTTAGAGCATGCACCCCCGCCTCCATTCACCAGTTCAGGGTAGTGGCATTAGAGACGCTTCCCCCCTCTCGCTTCGGGGGGGAGAGGGGTAGGGCAGCTGGCGCGGCTGCGGGGTGCCTCGGCCCGCGTGGGTATTCGGACCGAGGCCTGAGTGAGCTGTTTGAGGGGGGCTGGGAGGGGCAGCAAGTCATGCTCTCCCTCCTCCAGTGTGTGCTGACCCACCTTGTGCCTTGCCCTCCTCCCGGTTGTATTGGGCCCACGCGGGCTCGATGCTGCGGGGGTGGGGGGAGGGAGAACAGCGAGGGCAGCAATGCTCCACCTCCTCCTGGGTCCGTTCAGGGAAGCCGGCGGACCGGGCTTTGATGCCTGAGGTTCAGTGTGGGGGCAGTAGGCGTCGCGAGGTGCCCCCCCCTGCTTTCTCCTCGGCAGGGCAGTTTCCAGCCCCCGGTGTGGGGTGGCCAACAAACTCCAGGAGGATCCCCAATTAACGCCGGCCTGCAGGAGTAGATATGGGGGGGTAGCATACGCCGCGTTGCCCGCTCCCTGCTGCTCTTGGGGCCCGAGGTCGCGTGGGGGTTCCCGCTCCTGGTTTACACAGCGCCATGGGGGAGTGAGCAGAAAACTCCTGGCATCAGCGCCGAGGGTCAGGGAATCTATAGCGGAGCCAGGCCCGAGGCCTGAGGACACCCAACGCGTTGTGTGGTGGGGCAGCGATTCGCGTGCCTCGTATGGCAGCCTCGGTGTGACTTTTGGATCTTGCACAACAGTAATAATGGACTGACATTTACTTTTGACAGGCCAGAGCGCAAACAACTGCACAGTTATTAGTGTTGATTCCTCTAGACCTGCACAACATCACATATATTGGGCATTCAGGACACATGCTATATGTTCCACCTACCCGGTAGAGGTAACCACAAATCTTCAGCAATTTTAAACATTACTGGTCAAGAGTGGCGAGTAGTGGTTTGCAACAAGACACCTGCAGCAGTGATTGCCGCTATGCGGCAAGGAGATGAAAGGAAAAAGGACTGGCAGGTCCCGCTGGGTGCCTGCCACATGGCCACTTGCAGGTTGTTTATGGTGATTCCCAAGGGCATCGGAGGGGTCATGGCAAAGTAAACCTGGACCGATTCACCTGCTGGGGGTAGTGGTGGTGGTCTCTACCTGTTTTCACAGGATCACTCCCTGTCGGGTCTAACTAACGATCATCCCAAGTAGCATGTAGTACTGAAAGAATTTGAACAGTTATGAATAGTTACTCTACACGGTGTGTTAGAAGGAATGTTGTCTAAGCAGGTCTCAGACTAGCCTTAAACGCATGATGGAGATAATTAGTGACATGCCTAAAGAAGTAAACCTTGTGTTAAAGGGATAGTATGCCAAGGGAGATATCTAACATATTTCACAGGATCCCCTCAATCCAACATGTCTAAAGTAAGAGGGGTCTGCCCGAGTGATTTATTAGACCTCTTATTAGTTTTATTAAACACACCAAGTACTGCGAAGTAGTGACATTTGAACTCATATCAATGGTACTTCCAGGACACATCTCCTCCAGTACACACACCGCCAGATAGGGCTGCTCTCCCCTGGAGCAAAGGGAAGCTAAACACAATAGACGGCATAACGCCAATGTTGGCAACGTTAGCTAAGCTTGCGGCCAGGCAGTGGGCTTGTCCAACTAATGTGATAATGTTAAGGGTTGCACGCATGCACCAGGAGATGGATCCTTGAGACCATCCAGGACAGATAATAAGACCCGCCCTATAGCCAGGGAGCCAGGAATTTGCAGAAGCGGCCAGCTAACTTGTGGGTTGTGGTGCAATAAGCTGAGGGGAACATGGGGTCAGAGCATATTTGGCCAAAATGTTTGAAGAAGGATTGTTTTGGCGTTCCCACTGCTTAAGAAGGGGCAAGTATTTGTTCATGTTGTTCCCCCTCTTACATGGCAGGGACACGAGGACACCCATGCTTATGTCACATATCCCATGGCAGGATAGTCATCAAAAGGGGGAAATGGCCATTGACAGGCACTCACACTAACTGGCGCCTCTAGGGAAAATAAAAGTTAGAAGTACAGACCGGGTGTGCTGGACCCAAAACCCCTCACCAATGCTGCGGGGGGCATCAGGCTGTCAGGTGTCTTTGAAGGACAGGCAAGGGCATTAAAGGGCCATAGTGCGTGACACAGCAGTTGCAGGGATACAGAAGGGTCCCAGCGGATCCACCAAAGGGACTACAGCGAAACAAGACACAAAATCTTGTAGTCCGAAACCATTACTGGTGTAAGTATCAAGGGTCACAGGTGGATAGCAGGGACCAGGCATCTGTGACCGGTCGAAGGTTCAGCAAGCAGGGTAGGCTGCGTAAGTTGTCACTTCACGAAAGGGTGCAGTGTCTAATAACGGGCACCATACACTTATTCCCTCAAACCTGTTGTGACACCATTACTATGTTCACTAGGGATACATCGAAAAGAACTATGAAATTGTCTGGTCAATGTGGCGAAGTAATGCACCCTAGAAGAAGACCACGAAGACCACACGGTGCAAATTAGCAACCAGTGGGGGACAGGTGTACTTCAGTGGTCTGAAATCACCCCCCGGCTCCCGTGGCATGGAGCTCGGTCGGGGGAGGCGATGGAGCCTGCGCTCAGGAGGTTCATCTGCGCAATGCGTAAATTCACTGAGCAGCGGGGGTTTGGCTTCATTAGACATGGGTGCTACATGCCAAATTCACAGGGTGTTTTTAGGACGATGGGATACATCTGTCCAGTATAAGCATGGACCTGTTCTTGCTGGATAGGGGAGAGGCCCTAGAATTAGCAGGATGTAAGTAGGAATGCCGGCCTTGGTGGGGGTTCTGGCTGCGACGGTCGCCACACCCAGGGCTGTGGCAGAGTTACATGGCGATCCAGAGGCAGAAAGGTACTCAGGGATACCCTCTTCAGGAGCACAAAGGGTGCTGAGGCCGAATATCCCCAGGAAATCTGTGTGGTGGACCCTGGGGTGCGACGGCGCCCCATCTGTCCTACAGGCGGTTGGAAACCTGTCCAACCGGGGGTCGCTTGAACACTCCGCCCCTCATAGGGGAGGCGTGTTATATGGTGCACCAATGGTTCACCGGAAGTGGGAGGGGCTATCCCCTCACCACAACTGCTAAGCACCGATTGGCTAAGGCCACGATGCAAGTTAGCCCATCAGGTGGTAGGCTGCGAGGGGCAGCTTGCCTTTGGATCGCTAGTAAGATAACCCACCATGTTGGCATATTTGGTATGCTAATAAACCTGCAGCAATTTTCTCCACCAAAAAGTTGTCTTGTCTGCCTATTTATGCTACCTGTATGTTGCTGCAGGAGGGCTGGTGAGTGTGGCCGATATTGGCACTATGTGGGCTGACCGACAAAGTCACCGCAGGGGACCCTCATAAGGGGGTGGCCCCTTTAGTGCCACAGGATGGCACACTGGGCAGCCTAGTGTCCAGAGACCCCTTTGGGGTCCCGCTCGTCACTTCCAGCCGGGGTTGGGATTGGGGGAGGTATAAATTCCTCCCCCGCCCACCTGGCAGCCTCTTTGTCCCCTTGCCCTGATGCCGTTTCCCTCCCTACCGCTTACCCGGCGTAATCAGGGTTGGGGGGGGGGGGAAGGATGTTCCAATCTTTTTATTTGTGTTGCAGGCGGCGTTACATGGCGATCCAGAGGCGGAAAGGTACTCAGGGATAGCCTCTTCAGGAGCACAAAGGGTGCTGAGGCCAAATATCCCCAGACATGGGTGCTACACGCCAAATTCACAGGGTGTTTTTAGGACGATGGTGTACATCTGTCCAGTATAAGCATGGACCTTTTCTTGCTGGATAGGGGAGAGGCCCTATAATTAGCAGGATGTAAGTAGGAATGCCGGCATTGGTGGGGGGTCCTGGCTGCGACGGTCGCCACACCCAGGGCTGTGGTGGAGTTACATGGCGATCCAGAGGCGGAAAGGTACTCAGGGATACCCTCTTCAGGAGCACAAAGGGTGCTGAGGCCGAATATCCCCAGGAAATCTGTGTGGTGGACCCTGGGGTGCGACGGCGCCCCATCTGTCCTACGGGCGGTTGGAAACCTGTACAACCGGGGGTCGCTTGAACGCTCCGCCCCTCGTAGGGGAGGGGGCGTGAGTTATATGGTGGACCAATGGTTCACCGGAAGTGGGAGGGGCTATCCCTTCACCACAAACGCAAAGCACCGATTGGGTAAGGCCACAATGCAAGTTGGCCCATCAGGTGGTAGGCCGCGAGGGGCGGCTTGCCTTTGTATCGCCTGTAAGATAACCCACCATGTTGGCATATTTGGTATGCTAATAAACCTGTAGCAATTTTCTCCACCAAAAGTTGTCTTGTCTGCTTATTTATGCTACCTGTATGTTGCTGCAGGAGGGCTTGGTAGTGTGGCCGATATTGGCACTAAGTTTACAGTAAAATGCTAGTCTACGTTTAAACATTCCATTGAAACACAAATGACTCATGTAAATAATATCACAATGATCAGGCTGGGGCACACAATGAAGTCACAGCGCAAGACAGCATTGTGGAAAACCCTGTGTAAGAGTGTTTCACTGTTGAACGAGAGATCAGAATAGAGAGGACCGCAACGAATACGATAGCATCAATGCGGAAATAAAGCAGCAATATTCGAAATAACATGGATACATACTGAAGTCAGCAAAATTTAAACCCAATATTGAATTTTACAATTTTTCCTCAAAAAATGTACTATCCACTTTTAAATTAGAAAGCTAATTTTTAGTTTTCTATAAAAATAGAAATTGGTGTAATGTAAGCATAAAATCACATTAACTTAGACAATTAAAAGCTAATTGAGTTTAGTACTACATAATATTTCAATTATTTATTTAAATGTTTATTTTCTTTCTTTGAGATCTTTTGTTACTATTACTGCTTTTAAAGGTCACCCTTACAACGTGGCCGCCTCTTCCGAGGCAGCCGAGCATGCAGCTGAGCCTGCGGGCGTGGCAGAAGAGCGTTGTTTCTACCCAGAGTCCATCGTGCGAGACTGACACTGACGTGGCCGGGGGGACACCGGGATCCGCCATCTTGTGTGAAGGGAACCAACGCCTCGAAGGAGAAGCGGAGGCAAAGCCAACAGCGGGCATGGGAGAGAGCCGGGGACGGGCGGCATAGGGTGAGGAGTTTGGTCGGGCATTGCAGACTGGGTAACGGAGAAAGCGGAGTTAAACAAACTAGGCTGAATATAAAGGGAAAAGAAAGGCCCTGGAAGTAAAGAAAGGCCTTAGTAATAGGGAAAAGGGTAGGCGGAGGGTTAAGAGAGGAGAAGCCCCGGTGGGGGATGGGGAAGCCGGTTCAATGGTGTAGCCCTCACTGAGTACAGCAGGGGGAGAGCAGCAGAAAGGAGGGCTGCAGAAGAAATGGTCGGGTAACAATTACACGGATGGGCTGGGGGTGGTGAGAGCAGAGAGAGGTAATGGTTGCTAAGAAGACCGGTGGTGGCTGAGTCTTGGTAATTGGGGGTGAACTCTGGGAGATAAGTGATCGGGAGTGGAACACTGGTATCTCATGAGGCACTAACATTGGTATCTATCTGGTGTAATGTATGTGGAGGGAGGTTGAGCACTGGATGAGTAAGTGGGCTGACATTGCCGCTGTAAAGCTGGAGCACTTGGGAGATGGTGCAAGTAGTAACAAGGGAGAGTATAAAGGGAGTGGTGCGTGAGCGGCCGCGAAAGGGAAAGTGATCGCGATCAAGCGCGCGGCGAGCGATGCACTTAATGAGCATTAGGAATGCCATATGGCGCCTCTGCACAAGCGCGCGCCCGTGCACATGCACTGCAAGATGTAGCCGGCGGTAGCATTTTTTGATGCCCTTAAAGTCTCGCCAGACCAGCGCAAGCGCTGGGTCAGGCTAGACCTAAAAAACTACTCAAGAATTGGCCCTTCCCCCACATAACCACCATACGCAAACAGAATTATACAGCATATCGCTCTGTATATAAGCATTTATTTGTAATATAGATATGTACCTATATATGTGTATTTCTTTGTATAAACGTTTAGAATGAAAGGTTTAAAAAAAATGTATTCATTAGTTCTGCTTAACAAATGTACATATTACTGACAGTTACATTATTTTATATTTTTAACATGTGTATAAGTGACTGCATAAATAAGTAAATATTTTATCATAACTATTTATCTACAAATGCTTCACTATTAATTTACAACAAAAAAATATATAAATAAATAAAATTAATTTAAAATACAACAACACTTGAAAGTCGGAGTTTATTTAATGCATTTTTAATCTACAAATACTGCCTTTCTTTATGCATCTATATACCTTCCATGTACTTATGGATCTATATATTTATTACTTTTCTTCTAATTCAGCATGTCCAATGTACTCCCCTATTTCTCACCCCATAACGCTCTCAATATATCCTCTACCTCAACTCATCCCAAACCTCTTTCTACTACTCTTTCCAATGCACTACCCTATTTCTCACCCTATACCTCTATCAATATATGTTCTACCTCAACTCTCTCATTCATTCCAAACCCAATACCACTACTATGATCCCCAAAATATCCCTTTCTAGACTCTTCCCTACTCTACCTATCCCTGCATCAACTCATACCTCTTTTACTATTCCAATCCCCCAAAATAAGCCTTTCTAAACCCTTCCCTTTGACTCTTCCCCCTCCACCTCCCTTTTGCCTCCTCCTACTACTATGAGCTCCAAAACAAGCAAACAAAAATGGATTTCTAAATCCTTTCCTCTTCTATCCCTCCACTATACCTTTCAATCTAAATAACAAACTAACATGTCCACCACTCAAATTAAATTCATATTTCACTATACAGATTCACTACTAGTAGTTTATGGGTTCTGGAGCAGCGTGATACTCGCCGAAAAAGCGCTTCAACACCCCATTTGAGGTAGCAAGCGCTACATAATTGAATTTTTTTCCCTCTTCTATCTCTCCACTGTCCTTCTCAATACAAATAACTGACTAACATATCCACCACTAAAATTAGTTTCATATTTCTCTATAACAATTCACCACTAATACTTTATGGGTTCCGGAGCAGCGTGCTACTCACGGAAAAAGCCTTCAACACCCCATTAGAGGTAGCAAGCGCTTTATAAATGCAAACCTTTTTTTCCTCTTCTATCCCTCCACTATCCTTCTCAAGCCAAATAACTGACTAACATATCCACCACTTAAATTACTTTCATATTTCACTATACTAGTTCACCACTAATCCTTTATAGGTTCCGGAGTAGCGTGCTACTCGCCGAAAAAGCACTTCAACACCCCATCAGGGGTAGCAAGGGCTATATAAATGCAAACCTTTTTTCCCTCTTCTACTCCTCCACTATCCTTCTCAATCCAAATAACTGACTAACATATCCACCACTCAAATTACTTTCATATTTCACTATACTAATTCACCACTAATCCTTTATGGGTTCCAAAGTGATTCAATGCCTCGTCAGGGGTTGCTTGTAATCGCGATATAAATGCAATTACCGTACAATACATACATCGATACCAGAATTCTGCAGGGCGTGAATGCAAGTCCATGATGTGCGTGGTGTCGGCGCAGCATGCCCGCAAACGGATTCACCGCAATCCCAAAAAGTATAGGAGATAGGGGGCATCCCTGACGGGTACCCTTCATCACAGGAAAGGGGGTTGAGATCCTGCCATTCATGTGCAGTTGGGCTGCCAGTCGAGAATACAACAAACTAATTATTTTGATAAATGTAGGGCTCAGTCCAAGGCGGCTCAACAAGGAAAAGAGGTCTAGCAATTGGAGAGAATTGAATGGCTTTCTGGTATTCAAGATTGCCACAGCCACGCGCAGTGATGGGTTAATGGTGTGAAGGAGGGCAAAAAAGGTACGTAGGTTGTAATACATTGACCTGCCCGGGACAAAACCAGCCTGATCAGACCGTACAACAGTCGGCAGCAGTGGAAGGAGACGCGAGCCGATGAGTTTGTCGAGGATCTTGTTGTCCATGTTGATCATGGATAGAGGCGGTATGAATCGCAGTGGTGAGGATCTTTACCAGGTTTGAGGATTGTTACTATGAGGGTGTCATGCAGAGATGGAGGCAGAATTCCAGAGGCAAGTGATTTTTCATACATGGCAAGTAGATGCCACTGCCAGGCTTCAAGTGAGCATATTCCGTATAAAAGGGGGATGTGAGGCCATCAAGGCCAGGTGCCTTAGCAGCAGACATAGCACTGATATTCTTACTGACCTCCTCAGCTGAGAAAGGATCATTTAAATACTTTATGTGGCCGTCTTTGAGCCATAAAAGCTGAATTGATTCCAAGTAAGCATTAAGATCTGGTGAGAATGAACTCTAGCGGGTCTGATAAAGAGATGAGAAAAATTCAGTCATCGTATACTGCACAGCCTCTGTGCCTGTGTACACATGAGAGTGATCACCATGAATTTCAGTGATGAAATCACTCGCCCAGGGCATACTTAGCAGCTGGGCAAGAGATTTGTCCGGTCTGTCGCTTCCCATAACGCCGGGCCTAGGCCTCCCTTCCGAGGAAGTGAGTTTCCCTCTGCGCAGCTTCCTCGTATTCTGTCAGCTTACTCCAGATAAATGCAAGCGCGGAGTTGTCGTGGTCTGCAAAAAACAAGAGTTCAAGCTCCCTGGTCACCTTGTAGTGAGCAAAGTACGCCTGCCTGCTTTGCAAGGCATGCCCATCTGATGGCAACTTTAAAGGCCTCCCAGAGGAAAGACCATGATATCTCAGGATTTTCATTATGTTCAAAGTATTCTACCACTGCTGCCCTAATGTCTTCCTGGAACACGTGATCGTGCAAGTTTCCAGCAGGAAGCCTCCAAGTGTATGTGCGTGGGGGGCTATCTGGGAGCAGATGCTCCAGTAAGACTGGAGCACGGTCATATAGTGTCCTCAATAAATGAGAAACCTGACCTCTCCAGGCTAGGACGTCATGAGACATCAGCCTGAAGTCTGTACATGACATTGATGCATTGGCCGTCGATATGCATGTGCCTTCTGTGTTGCCAGCATGATGAGAGGGACAAAGATCAGTCAGATCAAAGTCCTCCATAATCAGTCTGATGCACAGGGTGGGGGCATCTGGAGTCATTGGATCCGTACACCTCGGGTTCAAGTACCACATTAAAGTTCCCTCCCCACAGAGTCGCACCCAGCCCCAAAGCCCCAGCCAAACGCCATACCTCAGTAAAGAACTGAGGGTTGTCGGTATTGGGACCATAAACGTAGAGCAGTCTGACTGTGTAGTCTTGTAGGGTACCAGAAAGTAGGACAAATTGGCCTGGTAGGTTACATATGATCAATGCATGTGCCACGGCAGCCCCTTTTTGATGAGTATTGCGACCACGCAGGCGTAATTAGAATAATACACTACATGTCCTTCCCCAATCCAACCAGCCAGCAGTCGCGAATGAGTTCCCTCTGTGAGATGCAGCTCTTGTAGAAAACTGATATCTATCGATTGTCTCTGTAAATATGCAAATAGTTGGTGTGCCTTGCGTTGATCATTTAGGCCATGAATATTCCAAGATAAAACTTTAATTGACTGCATGAATGGTTAAA
Organism: Triturus cristatus; assembly: GCF_964204655.1. Classification (NCBI taxonomy): domain Eukaryota; kingdom Metazoa; phylum Chordata; class Amphibia; order Caudata; family Salamandridae; genus Triturus; species Triturus cristatus. The sequence continues at coordinate 116,851,464 of NC_140580.1, forward strand.
AATGGGCCACACAGCTACTCCCCCCCCCCCGTACACAAGGTGACAATTAACAGTGCTGGTTTAATCACACTAATAAAGGAAAATAAAAAAATATTTAGCAGCCAACCTCAATAAACAAGTCTTCCCACCACTCACTTTGGTCCCCCAATTGGACCAAATACTCCAACCCCACCCTATCAGAAATCCCAACAACATTGTAAAGTTGCTTTACTAGGAATCATCCCATGGAGGCGAACTAAGGTTTCAGCTCTCTACCCAACTACGAAAGAGCTAGGTGGCCAGGGATGTGTATCAGGGAAGGGCTCGGGCTCACCCGGGCATTTGTAATCAAACCATCATATTGCCTAGGTTAACATCGAAACTCAAAACAACTGCCCTCCAAATTAGGCATAAGAGATCTTTATCCGGCTGTTGCATGCCATACCTCAGCTCCATGCTCCTCGGGGGCAGGGGGAGAGGGGTCACATGGGCACTACGAGTCCCATCGCTCAGCCATTTGGACTGTGTGGAAGCAGGCTAGTACCTAGACACCAATGGTCTCTCATACCACACAGTGTCACTTCCACCAACAGAGAAGTTTGCAGTTAGTCAGTTTCTCTGAGATGTGCAGCATCTTGCTCTCGATCCCTCAGGGGCGATCGCCCCGCCCTCAGCGGGTGGTTTTGATAAACTTGCTGGCCTCTTTAGGAAGGGTGAAGAGAAGAGTTTTTCCCTGGTGCGTTAATTCACCACCTCGAGACACAAACATGAGCGAGGAGTCCAGGCCCGCCTGAACTCGTCAGCCTTTAATAGTGTCTAGGTAGCATCAAGGCTGATTCTACAACAAGACCAGTTCAGTATGGATAGCAAGTGCAGTGTTCAGACCCCGCAACTTTATGAGATACCACAGGAGGGGCAAGCAGGTCTAGAGCAGACCTACTGCAAAACAAGTTTTAGCAGCACATAGACTGTCCAATTCGGATTACTACGCAGTCAATTGGAGCAAGGTGTGGGCCAGTGAGCGTTTAGATCAAATTGGGCTGGACAAGATAAGACCACGCCACCCCCCCAACTTTACTCAGGGGCATGAGCAGGTCCAATGGTGTTGCTCCGATGCACAGTGTCCAGGTCTGCATGCAGTGGAAAGCGTGCACAGTTGTGCTGTCAGGGTAAGAGTGGGAGGCCAGCAATGTCAGTCCAGCACCGAAAATCATGTGCACAGATCTGTAAGGGAATAATGGTGCTAGTCCGATTACATTAACTGTGTAGCACGCCACAGCATACCAGCAGTCATTCTCACAATGTAGTGTACGTGATCGCCTAGATCCAGGCATGTGTCCACCTACACAGATATCAATCCTGACCACCAGCTGCCGCCCACCTCGCAGGAGGGCAGTTCGGCACACAGCATTGTCCACATGCCACCACTAACTCCACCAAGCGTTTGTATGAGGCAGTGTTCAAGCACTGCCTCAGTGTGGGGTAGCAATCACAGCACCACAAGACTCCTAGGTTGTGACGCTGCCCCTGTGCACTCACCATCTTGGGCCCAATTGCCCACATCCCACCCAGACCTCTGTGGGGGAAGTCTAAGCGGAAGCACCGTGGGGTGTAGTTTACATGCAGGATCATAGCAGGCGTGGGTTCAGCAGTGTGGCCGACATGCTGGTTGGTAATGACCTCACCCACGTAGTCACCTCATCAAGATGGTGGCTCCGGCAGGCATCCTTGACAGGGTGCGGGTCTTCCGGTACCCAAGCCGCATCACGAACAGGCAGGTGCGGGACCACAGAGGGTCCACGAGGAAGGCAGACGGTCACCCCGTGCCCAGCTGTCCAGGTCTAACGGCCCCATAAGCAGCAAGGCCGTCAAGGGCACAACTCCACTATCTGGCCCAAGAACAGGCTGTGCCTTATATTGGCTCAAAAAGCCATCCACGATTGTCTGTTGTGGTGGGGAGGCAGTCGCAAGATGCAGCCCGATGGCCAGCAGATGCTCAGATGTGACGACCACCTCGCTGCTGGGCTTTCTAGTGCCCCCCTAAACCTGTGAATCGGTAAAAACTTGTTGACATCTACCATTGACTCAAGTGCTTTGTATAAACATAGCAGTTATTTTTTTATATTTTTATTCTGTCTGTAAAATGAACAAGATCAGGAATCTCAAGCCTTTTTTGTACTTAGAGCTACTTATGTTCAATGAAAATCTCTCAGAGCTACTACTTTTATTATTGTTTTAATGGTGACCATATCGGATACAATTACAATAGCAGCCACCACAGGCAAGAGTTTCAGCAGTTATCACCTCGGTGCATCAGGTAAGGCCACTAGAAGAGTAGGGATTCTGCACATACACAGAACTATGCGTAGGATTATGGGACCTTAGTATATATGGACTGAGTCATCCTACCACCTTAGTACCCATAAGCCCAGGATCGACTAGCTATAGTGTCTCACTTGCCCTCCTACTCACTTACAGTAGAACAAGTGATTAGACACCCCAGAACACAACACTCCTGTCTCTCTCAAGACTCTAGCGGTTACAAGACACACTCTTTCGCTCACTCTCTTGTCCTACAATAAGATCTGACAGAGACACGAACAAGTTTAAAATATTTATTTTAACTAACGTGCTCTAATATGCAGTATACGTGCCACAATAAGCAGAAAAATGCATAACAGAAATACAGTTAGCATAGCAAGTAGTCAGTAGATCATTAATGGAGCTGTCATAGTGAGGGACAGAGTAGCCTAACCTCCCTCCCCTTGCACAGATGCAGGATGATTATATATTAGAAGATCTCTGGGTGTTATCTGCAGACCCAGTACCTCAGTCTATAGATCATAGTTCTACATCATATGTATGGTCATGCTCTGCTCCCTGGAAAGGTCACTCTCCAAGTGTGTGCTACCTATCCATGTATTCCCATAAGACCAAAGTACATATTCCCAAACAACAGCTGCATCTGTATGTTTTGTCTAGGTGCTAGGGCCTGACCAGAACAGAATAACAAGGGGCATTGTTGTTCAACCTTGTTCACAATGTCCAGACTAAATCCCAGGAACCTGCAAAGCATGAACACAACAGAGGGTTCTCATGTGAAAATATCAAAAGAAGCTTTTGCAAAATAAACTCATGTAGTAACGTGTGTAAAGCAGCGGACAGTCTGCAGCGTGCTCATGCTAATTTAGGGAGAACGACAATGTCTCCATGGGGCACGTGACACCCTCCCCTTGGTCAGGACATCAGCCCTGGACAAATACAGAAGTCACAGGTAAGCAGAACCAAATCGTCCCTGGCAGGAGACAAGTATGATCCAAGATGCCAAAGGAGGACCATGATGGAAAGTCAAATTGATAAAGCAAATTTAGTACTCAAAAAGTATATCGAATTACAGCGTATCCTCCGGGCCAAAAGCTTTGCGTGACAAGTGGAATGCCTTGAGCTCCAGTAAGGCGTCAGAACTGTTGATATTAAAAAGTGATGCCATCCAATTAAGTAATTCAAAGGAACAGACGTGCTCCTCATATCCTAAAGCCGCAAGGAGCATACCAGGGAAACCTGTATCAGTATTGATGAAACTCAGATCCAAGAGGCACTGTGCACGGGCACAGGTACTCGCTTAGGCCATCGGGCCCCAGTGAAGAATCATACACAAGTTGCATAGCCATGGAACAGCCCTGTCAATGCAACTGTGCCTGACTGGGTTGTACCACAGAGCAAGCATTCCATTGCGGAACAGCAAAAGAAGTACCAGCATGCCACAAACCAGGAGGAGCTTCATGGGAAACTGTGACGGAGCAACAGCGGGGGCGGTCCCTGAAGGCCCTGGGGGCACCACGGAGACCATACCGCCGACTATCGGAAGGCGGACCAGGAACCCGGAAGAGGATGCGTATATAGAGGAGGCGTGGCACAGTGAGAAGATCATCAAAGGAGAAGAGACTGAAGACTCAGAGGTGACGGACGCGGAGACGAGAGGAGCATCTGACGCCGCCCACTGAGAGTGGAGGACGCCTTCGCCAGAAGAAACGAGGAGACGAGACCCACCAGAAGAGAAACAGGTCGACCTGCGGGAAGGCGCTGAGGACGAGGCGGGCGTGACCCCGTGGCCGGGTCGCAGTTTCAGGCATGTGACTGGCATTGTCAGGGGGTTGCTGCGGGGCTGGGTATTCACCTAAATGGCGTTTTCAGGGTACTAAGGTGCAGCAAGTAGAGAGCACCTGACTTGGTGTCCTGTGAGGCTAACAGGACAAGTTAGCGAGAGCTGCTGTAAAGGGCGTACAGAGCGGAGTGAGAGGCGAGTTGGTATTGGGGAACAGAAAGAAAAGGGCACACAGAAACGAAGAGAGGAGCTATCTCTCCGTTCATCTCCCTTTTTCACGTGTGCGGACCCTCCCTCACATCCCCTATATCGTGTGAAGCAACACAACCACCTACAGAAGTTAACCCTACTGCACTAAAAGGGGTGGGAGTAACTGCCCTGCTTCACATGTTCAAGAATATTGACAGGAGTGTTATTAATAGCCCCTCCATTCTATTTACCGAGGGGAATACCTGTAGGAGAAACATACAGAAGACCCGAACCGGAACCATAGAGGAGAAATTGGTCCGGTCCGCCAACCCTGCCAATCACCCCTTCACAGTGACTGTACTTAATTAACTGACATCATCAGAGATACCCCGACCCTCCTTGTCGTTCTTTTTGTGTGACAGAAACCCTCTGAATATGCTGGGAAAAATTGAATGAATAAATGCAGGTATTACTCCAAATATAGTCTGAAAGGCGCCTTGACGCCCATTGGGCTTAGTAGCGCTTTATAAATTGGATTTCATTTAATTCAAACGATGTAACAAGGCTGGATCCTACAACTTTAAAAAAGTGTGCGAGGCCTGCCGTATCAGACGCATTAGAAATTTGGTGAATTAATTCCCCGAAGTGTAGGGGGAGATGTGTTTAGTAAAGATTATATGTCACTAAATGTTCTTGCCATGAGCTGACGTGAGAGGGATTTATTGTTGAAACAACAGAGCTTTGAGTCTGCTTAGCTTATTGAAATCTGTTTTCAAAGTCGAACTGGAAGGCCACAGTGAGCTATTTACACTCATGTGTAGGAGGGAAACAGGACATTTCTTTAACAAGTAGCTCGTAGTGAAACTGTTACTATGTAAAGAGGCCTGCCCATAAACTGCAACAGTTCTGATAATTGAGAATGAGATAACTGCTGTTAGAAAGCAAAGTGAGAGTTGGAATAATAGCAGGGACTGGTGTTCCTTCAAAAAACAAGCTAAATTAGGTGCTGAAAGGTTGCAAGCACTGTGGAGATTTACTTGTTTACAGACAAGGGAGTGTCCGACAGTAGAGTCACAATCCTCTCCTGTAACGAAAACTTCCTTCTCTGCATGCTGACAATGGAAAGAGATTGGTAAGGGCCACAAAATCATGTATGAAACTGCTCCCAAGGGGTTCATATCTACTGACAGGAGAATGTTTCATTCAAGCTGTAAATTGAAAAAGTGAGATTGGCAACGAAATAACCCCATGTATTAACCACACCACTGAATCTATTTCTGCTACTGTAAATGGTAACTGTTCTAGTTTCTCGGTAACTGTTCTAGTTTCTCAATGTGTGACATAGTGTAAGTTGCATCTTTCATAGACATCATTTTCTGTTTGTCAAATTAAAGTATAAAAACAGTGCAGAAGCTTTCAGGTAATCCCATGGTACTCTCCCATTTTGAAGTGTCTGTAAAGTCCAACCAAATTGTATAATAGAACATAACTGATTTTGACCTTGATTCAAAGTAGACAATTCATTCTGAACAATATCAATAACAGATGACACAATATTGTCCAAGGTATAAATACGAGAAAACAGTGTGTTTATGCTGTTATCAACCACAGCAAGAACCTTGTCCAAATCATCCGGATCAATTTGGCATAAGCGTAATGCCGCCTCGATTTGTGAAAGTTTCCAAAATTCATTATAGGCTGCATACACAAAATATTTAGTGAGAAGGTATTTCGGACCTAAAAGAAAATCGAAAAGATCATTGTCCCCTGACAAAAGGGAAAGATGGTGTTTTACAGATGCTAATGTGGAATGTTCCAACTACTGTCGACATAATTTTCCAACACAATAAATGGTAACTGTATGTAAATTTGGGTAACAAGGATCAGGTCTAATTTGGGTAAAACCCTTAGTTACATTCAAAAATCGTAAATAACCAGCATCGGTGTTTGTAGGCCACACCACCCTGCCCTACGGAATTATTATAGATGAGTTAAAAGAGCCATTCTGTATCATCCGAGTGAAGTCATCAATAGTATAATTGGTATGCATGCTCCACGACTCATATTGAGCCAAAGATGGAATAGAAGGAATATTCAAATTGTTTGAGTGTCCAAACCAAAGCAGGTATTTTGTTGCACTGTCTGAATTAAAAATATTTTTTGAGACGGTATTAAACACGTACGTTGCAAGGATTCACTACCCTGCACTTGTAAAACTTTAGTGCCCCAAATCGACTTTAAATCAACAGTGTCTTTCCAAAAATCATAACCTTTCAGTGACACATTATCTATAAAAGATGAGGAATAAATTAGTTTAGTCTGCGTAAGCATATATTTGTTCAATCTAGGGATATTCAATTTAAAATAATATGATGTTGGATCAGATAGATTTTAACCCGTAAAATATGCAAATTACTTTTTTTTGTGAAACGGAACTTATTTTAGATGGTGTTGGACAATGTTCCCATTCTATGAAATTGAAAGTGGGTCTCTGAGTACTGGATTTGTGATGGCCGTAATGTTGGTAACAAAATAGATCTGCATAATTTGCCAAATTCAAATATAGATCCTCCGTATCAAAAACAGTATAATATTGTAAATCAGAAAACAAAGAATTAACAGCATTGACATCCCAATCATCCAAATGCATTCCAGGAAAAGCAATATCTGCTAAGGAAACACGGAACACATATGGAATTTGCAAGGTCTACGTCGGGCTATATACATCAAACAATGCCATCAGCGATCCAGACAGCTGAAATTTTATTTAATGTTTGGTCTCTTTTCATTTTATGCGAAGAAGTATACGAGGCCAGTGCTCCATCAACTAGTTCCACAGCAGAGCGTCCAGGTAAAAAGTGGCCATTAATCAAAAGAAAGAAGACGGTCATGAATCCAATCCACATGAAAAGGAACACCACTGACACCACGAACCAGATGTAAGTCCAAGGTGGGACCAGATACATGGTTTTCAACCATGAGATGAAAACACGAATCAGTGTAGGAGGCTCAGCAATAGACAAAGACAGTGTTGATGTATCCGAAGGAAATTTATCCTGTACAATAAAGTAACCACTGGAGCTGAGCTGAGACAGTGGAGGTCGTTCGTCATTAGAAGTCGAATGTAGTACAGTGTCAGGGATATCAACCATGAGGTCATTTGGCGGGGTAGTATACTCATTCTCCACAGTTGCAGGTGTTGAAGGCAAAACAGGTGATAAATCAATTGAAGACTCCAGCTCCACTTCCATGTGTTGGAGGGACTCAGGAGAAACAGTATTCACCTGCTGGAGCGAAACATTCCGGCTTGGAACGCTTCTAGGCATGCTATTGAGAATTGGCCATATGGTGTAGTTTGACATGTTCAACAGAAATGAAGCAGTTATATTTGCATCCAGGCAGTGGAGGTAAAATTACAGTTTGGGTGCCCTTTACACCAAGGACCGGAACCGGAGCACGGTAGGAGGGTCCAAATTCTTTCTTGTTCGCCACTTTTTCCCGGACCAGATGTCCAACTTTAGGAAATCAGCCAGAAACAGTGACTATGACTGCTGTATCCGTCGATGAGGGCAAATGTGATTTTGCTAGAGCATCTTGATTCTTTTGAAGATCCTGTAACATCACAATGTTTATCTACGTCAAATGTTGCGGAAACCGCCACAACGTCTAGACCATCAAGGTGAGGCACAAACATCTTAATGCAAAAGAGCATTTCGTACGGGGTCCACCCACCCAGAGATATTTGAGGGCGATTATTGAGTGCACATTGAGCCCCATATAGATGAGTTAACCAGCCCCGGCCCAAAACGAATACCCTTGCTGTTAAAGATCTCTTTAAGTCACGGTTCATCCGCTCCACAACTGAATTGCCCTCAGGCTGATATGGAGACGAGAATGCACCTGCACCCCCACCGACTTCATCGAATCACGGTAAGCCTTAGAGGCAAAAGTCAGACCTTGGTCTGAGTGGGAGGTGCCACTGGAATATGTTCCTATAAAGACATGCAAATCTTTTATAACAGTACGAGCATCAGCACAGCACTGCGGCCAAACCCAGAGGAATATAATACATGAATCCACTGCAACCAAAATGTATTTAAAAGTGTCAAGGGACCGAGGTGATCGAGATAAATACAAGCAAACAGTTGATTAGAAATGAAAACTTGAGACAATAGAAGATTTAATCTGTTGACAAATGTTACAGGAAAGTACATAATTGCGCGCTGTTGATATAATCCCCGCCACCAATAACGTTGCTGTAAAAGAGTAATTCTGTTAGTCACTCCTGCATGCGCAGAAGCCATTCCTTCATGTGCAGCCACATTAAGCGAAAGCCTGCGGTCCTCGTTGGGAATCACCAATGGAGGGAATAGTCACAAATCGAACTTGGTCCGTGGTCAAGTGATAAGTATAACGAGCGGGGAAATCTGGGGATAAAGTGTTCCCTCCTTCATCGCAGCAATAGCAGCCAAAATATCATCATCAATTTTAGTCATGGACTTTGTAACTGCTGCTACCGTGCATGTGGCTGCTGCAGATTTGGCTGCTTCATCAGCCATAGACTTACCAACAGCATGTGCTCCCACATGTTGATGGCCCAATGTATGGATTACATGTGTGAGTGGCAAACGTTCCTCAAGAGCGGGCACCTGGACCCAAAGTGTTTTATGCTTTATTGCGCTACCTTTAAAATCACGAAAATCATTCTGCTTCCAAAAGAATAGGTTGTCATTAAAGGATTGTACGCAGTAGAAGGAATCCACACTACAAGAGTAAGCACTTCAGTATCAGCAAATTCAAGGGCTAACAGTAAAGCACGTAACTCGGCTAACTGCACCGTACAATTCCCAGGGAATTGTGTGTGAACCAGGGAGGATTTAAAGTCACCGCCCACTATCGTGCCTGCCACAATATTTAGAACCAATAGCTGGCTGTGCAGACCCATCAGTGTAAATGGTACACTTATACTGATCAAGAGGGAGTAGGGATAAAGGTAGAGGATGAAAATGTTCATACTGTAAAAACTCTTGTGTCTGCAAAGAAGGTTCAAATATTAAATTGACATCAGCCGAAGTCAATGAACTAGCCCATTGTATCCAATGAGGATGCAGAGCTTTAGAATTGGGCTTGCTCGCCTTGGTGACAGCTTCCTAAGCGGGCACAGGCGAGACCATGAAAATGTGTTTGCCCTGAGCCAGAGAGCGTTCTTTTAGAATCGCCATCTGGACCCCCGTCTACAAATTTTCAGTAGAAGAAAAAAGCATTTCAATAGGACTATATGAATGCGATTTATAAGCTATGGGAACTGTGTCCCTTTCATTAAAAGTCAAGTAGGTGAAACCTAATGTCCCTGGTATAATCCTTATGACCAAATTCATAGTATTATCAAGTGTCAACAAGAATTGAGTAGCAAGCATATCAGACTGTGTTTTTCGGAAGCCAACTGTAAAACGAAAAAGAAGGTTGTATTAACACGTATAGCGGTTTGATATGCTCGGCATAATCTGGAATATAGGTTCTGCGGAAATTCTAGAAACCCAGCAAGGTTTGTAACTTTTTGAGGGTAGTTGGAGGTTGCAATTGAGCACATTTCTCCAAAAAGTGGGGTGCTAAACTCTTCCCCTCATTATTCAGCTCATAATCGAGAAAAAGAATTGCAAGGAGGCAACATGGGATTTTGCAAAGTTAAATTTGTAACCTAAAGTCGAAAAGTGTGTAATTATGTGATCTACACGCATGAGATGCAGATTTAAGTCATCACCTGTCAAGTAAATATTGTCGATGTAAGAAAATGCATCCGGGTCAATTTCATGTAAAATCAACACACTGCTTGCAGCAAAAAACCTGGGGCTATTCTTATACCCCATAGGCAATCTTGCATAGTGTCGCTGATTGCCGACAGTGCTGAATGTGGTCAAGTCACGGCTCTCAGGAGCCAAAGTGTGACTGAAAGAGCCATTGGAAATAGCCAGCTTAGTACTGAACTTCTTACGAATTATGTTATTCACCAACGCAGAGCTATGTGTGTTCTGTACTGCAAAGATACGAACATGACTTTTCAAATGTCTGTAGTCTAAAACTATACAATATGAACCGTCTGGCTTCAATTTCAGAAAAAGAGGATTATTCATTGATGAAACACAGGGTTCAATAACACCCTGATATTCCAATTGTGTCAGAATGTCACCAACAGACGCTTTAGCATCACGTTTAGTGGGATATTGTGGTTGAGGCTGAGGTGTAGATCACACAGGAATTACATGCTAAGGTGAATCCCTATCCCAACCCGCCTGATTGTGATATAAAGCAGGAGCTAAGGTCAGAGCCCAATCTGAGACAAAAGCTTGTTTAGTCTCCTCTGGGACATATTGAGAGAAGATGGTAAAATTACATCCTCGCCCCTAGAGGAAGCGATGACAAATGGGGGACGCCAATCAAACTCCGCCAGCAAAATGTCATAAAAAGAAATCAAATTGTACCAAAAGACTGCATTGATTGTGCGTTTAATATCACCTTCAATTTGAAGTTCAACTTGATAAATTCTATCAGGGGGAGCTATGTGGGTGTCCGTGGTTTCAACAGTAATAAAAGTGTTGGTTACTTTAGCTTCCAGACGTTGGTGGAATGTCTGCTAAACTATGGTAACTTCTGCCGTGCTGTCACGGAAAGTTACCGCCCAACTCCTGTCCAGGAGGAGGGTTCTTACCGTCTGGGGCATACTTTGCAGTCAAAGCGGCAACTTTTTTCTTTTGAAACAGGGAACGATACTGAGGTGGTCCATGCCGCTTGACTTTCACGTCAAACCGGTGCTGCGGGTATCGTCTTTGTTGCGTGGGCTTGCCTTTTCTGCGCCTCCGCCAAATTGTCGAGTCGATGATTCCTGAAAGGAACGAGGAGAACGGGAATCAGGAACCTGGAACCTCTCAGATGTCTTAATTTTAGAGCGGTTACGTAAATCATAAATACGCTCAGAAGCGTCCTGTGGGGTCTAACCTGCACGGGACCTAGGCTTCTGTTGCTGCCAACTTTTGTTTCATCTCTTCTTAGGTAAGACTGGATGACCCTCCTTGTCTGGAGGGGGTTTAGTTTGTACTTGTGTAAATGGTCTGACTCTCAAATTATTGCGACCTAAGGATGTATAGGCATCCGCAATCATAATCGACAACTGTCGCTCCCAATAAGCATCCACCACGGCCGCTAGGCATTGTCGCACCTGCAAGCAAACCGAGTCACCATTAATGTTAGCCAGAATCATATCGGAGACAATAGTGAACATTCTCACTAATCTCATCCCCAGATCCAGGGCTGGACCAGCCCCGTGTTCATCCTGTACTCGTTTCAGAACGCTGGGCAGAATGCTCATAGAGGGACTGCCATAGCACAGTGTATACACTGATGCAAACACCGTCCCCCAGGTGTTGCAATTAGCTAGAGGAGGAATCATACCACTTGACAAGCACCTAGTAAGGATCCTGTGTATCTACACAGGGCTCATGTGCAGGAAAACAGCTTCAATCTGTGAATTTTATTTTGCTATCCAAAAGGAAAGATTTTCATGATTCTGAGGATGTTTGGCCATCACCGAGTTAATCATGATGGTACTAATCACAAGACCCCTGCCCTGAACTGGTGCCAGAGGCATAGCTCCAGGCGGAACCACCTGAATGGTATGAGAAATGTATTGTATGACTCGTCTATAGAGTAGAGTCACCTGTGCATAGATCTGACGAAGCTCCACTATAGTAACATCTAGACAGTTTGGATGTGATGTAAAACTAGCCGAAACCGGCCAAGCAGCCCCATCTATACTTAAGAGGCCCATACGAACAAAAGAGATGGGTGCGGAAGGGTGTCATTAAACCACATCGTATGCTCCCAGGAATTCAACAGAACTTTAATCATTGTGTAAGGACGACCTTGTAAGCATGAAAAAATCATCATTTGCATCCACTGCAAGAAATGTAACCCAGGAATAATAACCCTCGAAGTGGTATGCTGGATCCGCCTCGACCACCATGATAACGGTAGCCCCAGTAAGGGGGACTCCATGCAGTGTGAAATGTTCTGTAACCGCCGCCCGGCTATGCTCTGGAATCGCGACCAGTTGTGCTATATATTTTCGAAAGTCAAAGCAAACGATAGCGCAAAATGGGTCGGAGAAACCTTTTATAAGTCAAGCTTGAAAAACCTAAAGAAAAAGGTGCCCCGTAGGAGGCAAAGCTCTTTCACCTCGGGAGTCACTGGGAAGCGACAAAAGGGTTATTGTGGACGAGCACAAGCGCTACTCAGGGATCCCGTGAATAATTACCATACCAAACGTTGGCGGCGCCATGTTGCAGGGATTCTGCGCAAACACAGAACTATGCATAGGATTATGGGACCTAAGTATATTTGGACTGAGTCATCCTACCACCTTAGTACCCATGAACCCAGGACCGACTAGCTATAGTGTCTCACTTACCCTCCTACTCACTTAGAGAGGAGCAAGTCATTAGACACCCCAGAACACAACACTCCAGACTCTCTCAGGAATCGCCGTTACAAGACACACCCTTTTGCTCACTCTCTTGTACTTGTCCACAATAAGATCTGCCAGAGACACGAACAAGTTTAAAATATTTATTTCAACTAACGTGCCCTAATATGCAGTATACGTGCCACAATAAGCAGACAAATGCATAACAGAAATACGGTCAGCATAGCAAGTAGTCTGTAGATCATAAAAGGTGATGTCATAGTGAGGGACAGAGTAGCCTAACCTCCCTCCCCTTGCACAGATGCAGGATGATTATATATTAGAAGATCTCCGTACCTCAGTCTATAGATCGTAGTTCTACATCATATGCGCGGTCACGCTCTGCTCCCTGGAAAGGTCCCTCTCCAAGTGTGTGATACTTATCTGTGTATTCCAATAAGACTCAAGTACTTATTCCCAAACAACAGCTGCATCTGTCTGTTTTGTTTGTATGTTTTGTCTAGGTGCTAGTGCCTGACCAGAACAGATTAACCAGGGGCATTGTTGTTCGATCTTCTTCACAATGTTCAGACTAAATCCCAGGAAACTGCAAAGTGTGAACACAACAGGGGGTTCTTATGTGAAAATATTGAAAGACCCTTTTTCGAAATAAACTCATGTAGTTACACGTGCAAAGCAGCAGACAGCCTGCAGCGTGCTCATGCTAACTCAGTGAGAACGACAATGTCCCCATGGGCCAGGTGACACTGGCAGTCATGTAAAAAGCGCTTTTTTAATTTGAAATGTCTCTACATGGGTAGTACACGAGAGCCATAGCTGCAATGCCCCTGGCACCAAGGTAATTGTATGACTAATACGTCTCACCAATGCAACATGTTTTATCACTCGTATCGGCTTTAAATGTATTTTGAAAATCCAACCATTTTTCCACTAACTTCAGCTTCTGAAAAAAACCCATCAGAAAATACATGCTTGGTATACATATATTAGTGAAACTAAGTAAAAGCTTCTAATTTAGAAGGCTGGCCTCAGGGGAGTTGCACATGCCCCCGCAGCCCCCGCGGTGCGGGGGGGCACCCATGCTCCAGAGGCCCCCTCACTCTCTGTGGAGGGAGACGGCTGCGCCTGCAAGCAAGCCTCTTCAGTCTTCGCAAATAAAATGGTGCTCCTGTGCGCACGGCCTCCCCAAGTCCCCATAAATTAAACTGTGTGCGCACGCCACGGTGACGGCTTCTAAGCCTCCGAGTCTTCCCTCTTTTTCTGTCTCTCTCCTCAGTTAGTGAAAACCGAGACTTCAAGAAACGGGTGTTACCCTCTCTTTCCTCCTTTCGTTTATTTGCTCCCCTGTGAAATGGATCCAAAAAAGAAAAACATTTTTGCTGGAAACGTTGTCTTTTTCTGACACAAGTGCACCCTCGGGGTGGAGGGAAACAAAACATTCCAAATGTGAAAAATAAATAACTAATTAAAGCAAGACAGAGTGGTTGTAAGGTGGCCAGATTGATTTATTTACAGCTAAACACATTAGCGGCACTTTACAGTGTTTGCCAATGAAGTGATACTTTTCATTTCTCCTCTCTCTTTGAACAACATTGTTTTCCCTGTGTGGTAAAATGCACCTTGCCTGGAGGTACTGAAATATCTGCTTGATGGGTGAATTGGCAAACAAAATGTGTACAGCAACTGTGTGTTTACGAATGTGGTCTTTTTAAACCATACTGCCTATGTTTCTGAAAGGATATAAGCAATGGGCACTGAAACGGGTCTCTTTTGGGCCCTGTAGTCATGGCCTTACCTTTTCATGCAAAAGCACTCACTAATTTCAGAATAATGAGTGTAAAAGGAAAAAGGTAACCATGTTGTTCCTGCTTACATTTCACATGCTTTGCTTAATCTTGCATTCTGTCAAGAATTCCTGTCATACGAGGGAAGGAAAACACGCCCTTATGTAAACAGGAGAGCTGTTACATAACTCAAGGGAAACACACCCTTATGTAAACAGGAGAGATGTTACATAACTCAAGGAAAACACGCCCTTATGTAAACAGGAGAGCTGTTACATAACTCAAGGGAAACACGCCCTTATGTAAACAGGAGAGCTGTTACATAACTCAAGGAAACACGCCCTTATGTAAACAGGAGAGCTGTTACATAACTCAAGGAAAACACGCCCTATAAAGGGAGGAACCGGGAGGTACAAGGCTGTCGGATATTGTGTTCACACCGACGTACCTGCTTCGTGAAGAGCAGTGTTCCGGAGTGGTGCTCTAGTAAGGCAAGAACGGAGGTAGGTCGAGTCGTTACTCCCTGGGCCGTGTCTTGCCCCATCGTCACCTGTGAAGGACCCGGAAGCTCTACCGGTCAACCATTGAGCTTCGCTTTTTGACTCGGCTGAGTCCAAGCGCAGTGGCGCTTTTGCTGGTTGGAGTCGTAACTCCCAGCCCGACCAGAGACACAGGGACTGCCAGCCGTAACGCACACCAGGAGGTGTTTGCCGCGTTACAGACTCGGAAGTCCACAGGATCGATCGAGCGGCTGCTCTCGGTTCAGTCTTCTTGCTTGTGATTGGGGTATCGGTGACGCATCACCAGGAGGTGACTCCGCGTCCCGGTGCAGTCTGAGGAAGAGGTTGAGCGGCTGCTCCCTTCAGGTAGAGACCCCGGCTGGGTGTTTCCCTGACTCCTCGATTCTCCCCAACACTCTTCGTGCCCCTCACAGCCTACCGATTGGCATTGTCGGCCATTTCATTTCTGCCCTCTGTTGGCATACGCCGGGACCGGCGTATATGCAGAGGACGGTTAGGACCATCCGTGCTGTGGGCTGGTAACGTACTTAGCCTGGAGGATTCCAGTGACTATAACTTTTGTTTATTCTTTGTATTATATTTGCCTTCATTAAAACAACTAACCCTTCACTAGTAGTTGCGTCCTCATTGTCGTGTCTGTTAAACGATCCTGAGACGTTCAGGGCGTTACAAAATATCCGACCTTAATAACACTAACTGTCTCCCGGTCGATAACAGACATGGCAACACTTGATGATGTGCTGGCTGCTTTAGCGGCCATGCAAGTTGAAGTGGCTGCCTCTAGGCAAGAAACAGCCGATGTAAAAGCCAGACTGGATGCTATCCAATTGGACCCGCTCACGCCCAGCACCTCCCTCACGAATCAGACCCCTGCGGTAGTAGTGGAAATGCCGGTAGCCATCCCCTTGGCGACACCAGAGAGGTACAGTGGGGATCCTAACACAGTGCAGGTATTCCTCACACAAGTGGCGCTACATTTATCGTGCAAACCAAAGGCGTTCCCCACGAGTCAGGCTCGTGTGGCTTTCCTTATATCCTATTTGGCTGGAAACGCGGCACAATGGGCCGTACCTCTGGTGAGCAGGGACGACCCCCTCTTATGTGATTGGGGTGCTTTTCGCGAGGAATTCATGAAGGTATTCGACAGAAGGGCTGACTCGTACACGGCGGACCGTGAAATGCTTGAGTTGAGACAGGGATCCAACGACCTGGTGCAGTATCTCAACGCGTTCCGAAGGCTGGTTGCGGAAACCAAGTGGCCTGTTGCTAAACAGACGGCGCTCTTCCATCAAGGGCTGTGCGATGAGCTCAAGGACGCCGTGGCTCATATTGACCCTCAACCCAAGACATGTGAGGGCCTTATCAACCTGGTATTACGGCTGGAACATAGGCTAAGTGAAAGAAAGGGGGATCATGGGAGAAAAGGAAAATCCCTTCCATCCTATGTGACGGTGGGAAGTCCTGAAACTTCCACCGCATCCAAGGGAGAACCCATGGACATCGGCGCAATACGAGCGAGCCTCACAGCCACGGAGAAAGAGTCACGCCGTAAACAAGGATTGTGCCTATATTGTGGCAAAAAAGGCCACTACGTACGTGAATGCCCTGCCAAACCGAAGACGTCACGTTATCGGGCCAACCGGTCGGTAACAGCCGTGGTGGACATACCGGCGGAAAACTAGAGGACTCCAAGACCAGAGAAGGGGCATCTCGGAGTCACTCATCCATCCCTTCACTTTCCAACTCGGTCACTAAGGGACAACAACACCTGTTTATCACGGTGCACGTGGGAGTGCATGACCAGTGGATACCCGTTGTGGCCATGGTGGATTCAGGGGCCACTGGCATGTTTATGGACCACAACGAGGCATGCAGGCTAGGGCTAGTGCTTCTTCCCAAAGCTGTACCCGAAGACGTCTATGCTGTAGACGGAAGGCGATTGGTGACGGGGCCCATCGGGCAGCACACGGGGGTCCTTCCGATGAGATATGGGTGGAACCATTTGGAACAAATCGATTTTAACATCATCCGAGCGCCCCAATATGGCGTCATATTGGGATTGCCGTGGCTACAGAAACACAACCCCTTTGTGGATTGGCCAACACATCGCATCGAAATGACGTCACCGTATTGCATCCTGCATTGTGGAATAAGAACGGAATCCCTTGACGCAGATGAGAGCGGGAGTCAGACGGTGGCTACAGCGGCAGAAAAAGATGTGGCTCTCCCCCAGGCTTATCACAGTTTTGAGGATGTATTTGATGAGGTGAAGGCGGAAGTGCTACCACCACATAGACAGTTTGACTGCCAGATCGACCTGGTGCCAGGGGCCAGCGTTCCCAGCGGCAGGCTGTATGCCCTGACGGAGCCTGAAAACGTGCATCTCCGGGGGTACCTGGATAAACTCCTCAAGCTAGGATTCATCCGCCCGTCCAAGTCTCCGGCCGCCTCGCCACTCTTCTTCATCCCGAAGGCTAATGGGGAGCTGAGAGCCTGTGTGGACTTTAGGGCATTGAATGCGATAACCATAAAAAATCGGTACCCCTTGCCTCTCATCAGTGTACTTCTGGAACAGGTCAAGAAAGCTCGTATCTACACCAAGTTGGATTTGAAAGGGGCATACCATCTGGTGCGCATGAGGGACGGAGACGAGTGGAAGACCGCCTTTAAGACCAGGTTCGGCCTTTTTGAGTACCTCGTCATGCCGTTCGGTCTGTGCAACGCCCCGGCAGCCTTTCAGTACTTTTTGAATGAGGTATTCAGAGAGGAGTTGGATATCTACGTGGTCGTATATATCGACGACATCCTCATCTATTCGTCCAGTGTGGAGGAGCACGTACACCACGTCAAAGCTGTGCTCCAAAAGCTGAGGGAAAACATGCTGTTTTGTAAACTCAGCAAGTGTGACTTCCACGTCACATCCGTGGAATTCCTCGGAGTGATGCTGAGTCCAGAGGGACAGGAGATGGCAGAACAAAAGATCAAGGCGGTGAAAGAATGGCCGGTGCCCCAAAGCGTGAAGGACGTCCAAAGTTTCATTGGCTTCGCCAACTTTTACAGGCGGTTTATAGATGGATTTTCAGGATTGGTGGCCCCAATCACACAGCTACTGAGGAAGTCCAAGGAGTTTGTCTGGTCCCCTGAAGCGAACAAAGCCTTTGAGGCCCTGAAAAGCGCCTTTGGTAAGGCGCCGGTGTTGGCTCACCCCGATCCGGATCTCCCCTACGTGGTGGAAGCGGACGCGTCGGATGTGGCGCTGGGGGCTATCTTGTCCCAACGCAACCACGACACAGGGGTGCTTCATCCCGTTGCGTACATGTCCCGCAAACTCAACGACGCCGAACGCAACTACCATATTGCGGAGAAGGAGCTTCTCGCAATCAAGGACGCCTTCACCGAATGGAGGCATTGGTTGATGGGGGCAAGACATGTGGTATCGGTGTACACGGACCATCGGAACCTACAGTTCATGACGGCCACTAGACACCTTTCTCCCAGGCAGCTGCGGTGGATGATCTTCTTTGCGGGGTTCAACTTCCGCATCACATATCGGCCGGGGACGGAAAACCGAAAGGCGGACGCCCTGTCCCGTCAATCTGCAGTTAAGGAACCATTGCCTGCGACCGAGCGTTCCATCATTTCCCCGAGGATGGTATTGGGGGTTATCCAACCGGATACTTTCCTGAGGGGAATAAAGAGAGGGATCAGGTCATTCGCATGGCGGAGGTGGCTCCTCAGTCACAGAGAATGGCAGCTGAAGGACGGGATACCCCTGAAGGGCAGGTGCCTATTGATACCCACGCCTAGGCTAAGGAAACAAGCATTCATCTGGTGCCATGACTCTCCATGCGCAGGTCATTTGGGCTTTGAAAAAACGGTGGCTAGCATGGGACGGCATTTCTGGTGGCCAACCATGAGAGTGGATGTCAGGAGGTGGGGACAGGAGTGTCCTACGTGTGCTACCATGAAGGCCGACCATGGCCGAACCCAAGGGCTCTTACATCCACTTCCAACCCCGGATAGACCATGGGATAGCATATCACTGGACTTCGTGGTGGGCCTACCGGTAGACCAGGGGATGACGGCAATACTGGTGGTGGTGGATTACTTGACGAAAATGGGGCACTTCATCCCCTGCAAGAGAGTCCCTACGGCCGGGGAATTGGCGTCACTACTCCTAAAGAATGTGGTACGACTGCATGGATTACCTGGGGTGATCGTGTCGGACCGGGGGTCGCAGTTTACTGCGCAATTCTGGAAGACTTGGTGCACTGCGCTGCATGTTAAGACCGCCCTGTCCACCAGCTACCACCCTCAAACGGACGGCCAAACCGAGCGCCTGAACCAAACGCTCAAACAGTATCTGCGATGTTTTGTGGACCAGGGCAGGGAAGAATGGGTCGACTTGCTATGGGTTGCAGAGATAGCCTATAACAACGCCACTCACAGCTCCACACAGTCATCTCCGTTCTATAGCAACTATGGCCAACATCCCAGGTTCTTGCCATTTCTACATCCGTTCAGAGAGGACAGGATTCCCGCCACAGCGGACAGGGTGGCACACATAAAAGACACATTGATGCGCTCAAGGGCTGTCCTAATAGAGGCCAAGAGAAGATACAAGGCTGCGGCAGATAGGAAGAGAAGGCCCGGGCCACTGTACCGCACTGGAGACTACGTCTGGATATCCACAAGAAACATGAGGTTTCGAAAGAACAGTGTGTTCCATCCCAAGTACATGGGCCCCTATCGAATTACCAAGTGTATGGGTCCCGTGAACGTGAAGGTGTGCTTGCCCCAGTCATTGCGGATACACCCTGTCTTTCATGTATCATTGCTCAAACCAGCACCCTCCAAGCCGTCTGGGACACCTCGGCCGGTATGCGTGGAGTCGGAGGTGGAGTATGAAGTGTCGGGCATACGGGCGTCCAAATGGCGCAGGGGGAAGCTGTGGTACCTGGTTGCGTGGAAAGGCTATGGCCCGGAGGAGCATTCATGGGAACCGGCTGAAGGGGTTCATGCTCCGCGCTTGGTCTCCTTGTTCCATCGGCGTTTTCCTGCCAGCGCTGGACCCGTGGGGAGCCGCTGAGAGGGAGGATGTACTGTCAAGAATTCCTGTCATACGAGGGAAGGAAAACACGCCCTTATGTAAACAGGAGAGCTGTTACATAACTCAAGGGAAACACACCCTTATGTAAACAGGAGAGATGTTACATAACTCAAGGAAAACACGCCCTTATGTAAACAGGAGAGCTGTTACATAACTCAAGGGAAACACGCCCTTATGTAAACAGGAGAGCTGTTACATAACTCAAGGAAACACGCCCTTATGTAAACAGGAGAGCTGTTACATAACTCAAGGAAAACACGCCCTATAAAGGGAGGAACCGGGAGGTACAAGGCTGTCGGATATTGTGTTCACACCGACGTACCTGCTTCGTGAAGAGCAGTGTTCCGGAGTGGTGCTCTAGTAAGGCAAGAACGGAGGTAGGTCGAGTCGTTACTCCCTGGGCCGTGTCTTGCCCCATCGTCACCTGTGAAGGACCCGGAAGCTCTACCGGTCAACCATTGAGCTTCGCTTTTTGACTCGGCTGAGTCCAAGCGCAGTGGCGCTTTTGCTGGTTGGAGTCGTAACTCCCAGCCCGACCAGAGACACAGGGACTGCCAGCCGTAACGCACACCAGGAGGTGTTTGCCGCGTTACAGACTCGGAAGTCCACAGGATCGATCGAGCGGCTGCTCTCGGTTCAGTCTTCTTGCTTGTGATTGGGGTATCGGTGACGCATCACCAGGAGGTGACTCCGCGTCCCGGTGCAGTCTGAGGAAGAGGTTGAGCGGCTGCTCCCTTCAGGTAGAGACCCCGGCTGGGTGTTTCCCTGACTCCTCGATTCTCCCCAACACTCTTCGTGCCCCTCACAGCCTACCGATTGGCATTGTCGGCCATTTCATTTCTGCCCTCTGTTGGCATACGCCGGGACCGGCGTATATGCAGAGGACGGTTAGGACCATCCGTGCTGTGGGCTGGTAACGTACTTAGCCTGGAGGATTCCAGTGACTATAACTTTTGTTTATTCTTTGTATTATATTTGCCTTCATTAAAACAACTAACCCTTCACTAGTAGTTGCGTCCTCATTGTCGTGTCTGTTAAACGATCCTGAGACGTTCAGGGCGTTACACATTCCCTGTGAGTGTTTGCTTTTTCCAGGATGTTGTTCTGTTTTGTTAGGCAGCATATTGCTCTTGTCTAGTGCGTAATTAGAATTGAGTCACATCCAGGTGTTTATAGCGGGTCAGTTTCTCTAAGTGGGGCAGTATGGTGTTCAGTGGGGGAGAGGATGTGGCGCTATGGTCAGAGCTGTTGAAGTGGAACTGGTGAACCAGGTTCAGCCTTAATGACCAGGCTCCCAGACCACTCTCCTAAGGGAACAAATTCCTGTGATACACCTTAGAAGGCGCCACAAGATCTTAAAAGCCCTGGTGTCTTAGCACCAGCAGGTGGAACTTAGCGGTGGCAAGTGTGGATTAACCTTGAAGGCCTGTCCACCACTATCCATGATGTTCACCTCCAGTCTGGGGGACAGACCTATGAAGCAGCACACCATAGAGTGGAGTGTCACTGAGGTCACAGGACCCTTGAGCATGGTGGCTCTAGGGCAGTGCGACCGAACCGAGCGCTAACTTCAGGTGGGGGCGTCGTGTTTGTAAGTATAATATGGTTTTAAAAGCACTTCCTGCCTCTTTCCTGGCCTCCAACATTTTTGGGCAACAATAAAAATGTCTTGATAACTCCAGTGATTAATGTTCTTAGTAGAGAGAGATGGTGTTTTGTCTAGTGGAAGGTTTGACTCATGAAAAGGAATGGCAGAGGTGTAATGTGCATGCTGCTAAGAACATGTACCATGCAGATCACAAAGTGCACATAATGTGAATAGGTCAGTGGGTTACTGCTTTTGTCAGAGAGACCCTATTGTTACTTGCAGTTAATAAGTTAAAATCCTAACATAGAACAGTGAGCTATTAACTGTCATGTAAGAGCTGCATGCAAACTCCAAGGTATAAATTAGAGCGTTATGTTTTTTTCCCCAGTCTTCGATTATCCTAATGTTGCAAAAAAGGGTTCATTTGGGTAGAATTCAATTCTGAATATTAAAGAGAACCCCCAACCATGGTATTATGTTTTTAATTCTGAGTTTGTGTTTCTGCAGACCAATCACTATTAAACTATGCTGCCTACTAGTATGGTTGTCATGTGACTCCTACACCTTGTAGTCCTTTGTCTTATGTAACATTTCCTATACAGTGATTTACACACGTATGAATGATTGTCTCTGTGTAATATGTGTGATGTAAAGTGCCCTGACACCCTACACTGGTATTAGTGGTGCTGTAAATGTTCTGATACTTTATTATTTTGAAATTTTTACACATGCTAACAGTCTCTGCAAAGATTTTTCCTTATTAGTACTAGTGGAACATTCAACTGCAGCAACGAGAAAGGTGACTAGTCAACCTTTGCAAAGGACCCTCCACTTCACAGCAGCACAAGTCACATGTTTTAGTAACTTTTGATGTGTTTGAGCTACAAACAATTTATTAGTTAAAATCGTCAGATTATGCAGCAGATTATGTATTATGTGGCAAATATGGCAAAGCCATGGTTATGTGGAAAACATTTGCAAACTAGGATATTTTGCCATTCATGTTTGAACTGCTCTTGTGCAAAAAGGAAGGAGAAGTGCTGATGGCAGGAACTCCATGGCTGGGAGACAAATGGCTTGCGATTCCACTTTTAAGGATATTTGGGACATTCTGTGATTGGAAACGTATCCCAATTTGTGAATGTATTTTAATGTCAATAACACATATTTAACCTTAAATAAACATGTGTATCTATTGGTTAAATTAAATAATGTAATAAGCTGTAACTGGTTAGTGAAATGGGAAACGAATACTAAAAATTGGGATATTTTGCTCTTTCTGCCACACCTCTCACTCCACCCACTGACCCAATCCATTGGTTATTCCCGCCCTCTGATTCTCCTCCTACAGTTCTCCTACTTCTTTTCCCCCACTTCGACCACTGCCTGGCACTAACATGCATTAGAGACAACTGTGGGCTTTTACCACTGGGTCTCTTAGAGAATGACACCTCGGGTCCATAAACGGGGGCTAAACACAGCACATTTCTGGGTTCTCCGCACAACGTGTTTGCTATTTGACGGCAGACTTCTGCAGCTTGTGTTGAGGAAATTAAACGTCCCCTTGTGCTTGTATAAAACATAGCTGCCAAGTGGCATCGGCACTATGTCGTGTCAATTCGTAGCTTTTATCCAACAACACTTTGCATGCTGGAATGTTTAACCCCTTATTTAGATGGTCACAGCACAATTCCCAGAATGCAAGACACTGTTGCCTTAGAATCCAGGCCTGGCTGGCGGTGTCACACGTGACGATAGAGCGATTTGGAGGCAATGGTGAATCTGTAATTTAGCAGGCGTGTCTATACTCTTAGTAAATTGTAAATACCGCCAGTTTTGACACACTGAGGTCTGAGGCCTCTGTTTGTAATGAAGTAAGGCTCAGTCTGGTGGTTCAGGTCAGTCCTTGTGAGGGAAGCTGCTGGACTTGTTTTTACCATGCACTTTGAAAGTATTTTCACCTTGATGCAAGAAGAAAGTTGGACTGTTTTACAAAACATGCTTGATTTTTGTCTATTGCTGGACTGGTGATTGCTTTATTTTGCACTTTAAAAGTATTTGCACTTTTTCTTTTGCTTTACCAACTGCAGTTTGTATAGATTGTCATTAGGTACTTGCTGATATGGTTTATTTTTATTCTACATGCAGTGATATTTATGGTGTTGCTTGCACTTGTCTGTAATACGTGTACCTTAAATCTTGTATTTAGCATTGTTTACACTACAGGAATGATAAATTAAAACAGACAAACATCTGCATCAATGTTCTGAAGCATCCAAACAATTTTCTTCCTCAGCCTTGTTTGCCTGCCTGTTTTGCAGTGCTTACTAATAAAGACATTATGATTGAAATTGCTTCCTCAGTTCATGTTATTATCATGCACAACCCTTGACAGTTGCTAGTGTGTGGCATGCAGATAATTCACCAGTCTATATCTCTTGACTTTCGCAGGATACTGAGTTATAGCTTGTGTACTTCTCATGTATATTGTCAGTTGAGTTTTTAAGGAATTGCAGGTTTGGGTTGGTGTTTCAAAGTTTCTAGGTATTGTCAATTCTATTTCAGACCCTTCATAGTTGTTCTTTGTTCTTCAGCCATAGGCAGTTCCTGACTGAGACAATAGGACCGCTCCTTGGCATTGTTCTGATTGCTGCCTCAGTTAAATAATCTCCTTTTGACAGTATTGTTACAAATGGCATAGCTTATATGTTAAGAGTGTTTCCCACGTTCTCATTAGAACTTAGAGAAAGACAATATAGAGGCATTTAATTTAAATGTTGGAGGTTTCAAATCAAAATATGCTAGATTTCTAGGTGGTAGGGCAAAGTGGTAGATGGTGGGCCGTGCCGCTGGGGGAAGGGGGGCCCCCTCAAGTTTTGTTACGCCACTGGCTGGCCTGCACAGAGAAGAGATACTTACAGGTAGCTGGAGAGCTCACGAGCCACACGTTGGAGAAGCATGAACTAGATGAATATTATTTCAGTAAACCTTTGACCTCCTTCCCAAATTGTGAGCATCTATTTTAGCGCGTATAATTAATTGGATTACTTACAACCAATCTGTGGATGTTGTGGCAGTGACAGAGCCTTCGTTTTTTTAAAAATAAATTATGTTTTTGCCAATAATTAAAAGGCCTACAGTACATCAAGAAATCGGATTGCACTACACTGTGTGAGGTTAAGTCACATTTTTGCTTTGTAAAAAAAAAGCTTGCTCATAAATCCATTGGCAAGGTGGGCTTGGTATCTTTTTTGATAGCGCCAAAACTGAAAAACAGCAAAATATTTTTAAATATAAGGTTCTGTGGTATCTTAATGCAGTAGCACCAAAAGGTACTTGTTTTCACCACTGAAGTTCAACATCGGAAATACAATAGATATAACTGCAATTAAAATCTTTGCACCAGTGACCAACAAAATAGCAGTGCATGAGCTGATATGTCTGGGTGACTCCAGCAAATCCAAAGAGAGCTGGCCTACACCTTAATAGTGATATGTTACATGAGTGACCTTATTAAATCTGCTCTGGACCAGTCCTACAGGTCATTCATCAAACAATCATGGGCCTGGTGCAGCCAGTCCTTTTTAACATGGGATGGATAAAATCACCAAATTCTTCCTAGCATCAGGTTTCGATATATTTTTTCTTTTGCGGAAACTTTTCATGTATTTATATTTAATTTTTATTTTGTTACTATGGTGAGACAGGATTCTTGCAGAAGGTATTTCTTATTATTATAGTCTTGCTCTTGTGACTGTAGAGCCTTAGTGTCTCGGGTTATATTAAAGTGGCTAGATCATCCTTACCTTCCCAGATGCCGTCAATGTCCACAATCTGCGAGATTACATTCTTCTTGCAACCTGGCATCTGCACTCCTCCGTTTGGGTAGAAATCAAGATGGCCGATAGCCTGGCTCATCCCTAAGCCTGAAAGACCAACAGCAAAATTGAGCCAGGAGACTTTGGATGGATGAGGCAGACAGTCTTTCAGTTCCAACAACGCATGCATTACTCTATTAAAACTTACCTAGATTAGGAACTAAAGGTCCAGAATCAGTATGGATGACATCAACAAATGCTGCATCAGAGGTATCGAGTCTAACATCAGTCGGGGTGCCTTGGAAATAGGGTTCACATGGGTCCAGCGCTGAAAGATGTATATAACATGCATGAAGACACAGGGCGTATGATTTTGAAAAATAAAAAATGTTGTTCAGTGCAATATTGAGGCACATTTGGTGTCATGGTGGTGATCAAAAAATCATTCAGACCCAATAAATCAATTGATAAAACTGTCAATCTATTCTGCTCTCAGCTAAATGAAGCAAAACCGAACAGAGCAATCAAGAAAAACTTACTCTATTAATGAATCAACAAGTAATAATCCAATCAGCCTAAAGATCACTCAACAAATCAATAAAAAAATGTGGCTTGTCAATCAATAATAAATGAATTAATAAATTAGTTAATCAATGAATTTCTTCTTCAATGGAAACAAATCAACCCAACAGTCCAGCCAAGAAACTCAAGCAATCCATCAATTACTCAACATACCACACATTCATAAAATAAATATATCAACAATATTCTATTAGTATACTATTGAATCACTAAATCAATCAACCAACCAATCAATAAGTCTATTGATCTACTAATCAATCTTTGTGCAATGTAATGAAGAATCCAATAAAACAATAAACCAAGAAACATCCTAATAATCTAATCATCCTGTCAGTTTACAAATTAACCAACCAACATATTAATGTATCTATCTATCTATCTATCTATCTATCTATCTATCTATCTATCTATCTATCTATCTATCTATCTATCTAAAATGTGACCAGCAAAGCTTACACTCAATCAATCCAATCAGCAAACCAATCAATTCATCAATCTATAGCTCAATCAATTAATACGTCAATCAGCAATCCACTGTCTCAATAAATTATCCAACATTCAAAAAATCAAAAAATTCAATCGGTATATCAATCAATGTCAAAAGCAACCAGTTGGTCAGCCAATCAACCAATTCAAACAATACATCAAGATATCATGTATATTTTCTGCAATGCAAACATCTCCTTTTTGGTCATTATGGGACATATGTATCATTAATGGAAAAACTAATTAGCTAATTGTGATTCTCTGTAAATCTCAATTAGGTATAGATATTTTTAGTGTTTGAAACTCATTTAGCGATTCTTAGTGGGTTGCAAATCAACCTACCTTATGAATATTGATGAGGTAGGTTGCAATTTGCGACAAATTAAGAATCGCTAAAATCATGGGGATGGTGGACTGCTGGGGTCCATGACTGCTTTTAAATAAAGCAATCATTTTTTTTAATGCAACCCGTTTTCCTTAAAGGAAAACAGGTTGTGTTTAAAAAAGAAAAATGAAAAGTTTGCTTTTCATTTTTTAAGAGCAGGTAGTAGTCCGTGAGACCACTGCCTGCTCAGAAAAAATGTTTCGCTACCATTCCCTAAGAGGAAGGGGTGTCTTGTGGACTAGTACCCATTTGCGAATGGGTGACCACCTACTTAATGAAGGTGATAAAATGTGAATGTTTTGCAACTGCATTTCGGTCGCAAAACATTCTTACATACCCCTGTGATTTGGTATTAGGAAGGGACACATATAAGGAAGGTACGCCCTAAACACGCCCTTCCTAATACCAAATTGGTATGGATTTGCAATTCCAAATTGTGATTCAGCAACATGTTACAGAATCGCAAATTGGAATTCATACATTTGCTAATGTTGAGATTCCGATGGCCCTCTCCAGACGGCCATTGTTGGTCCATTTAAGGGACAAGATGATTCTTTGACTTTTTTGGCTCTGTACTGTAGAAAAACTCAAAGTTTCCAATTTTCATTTATATTCAGTTCATTCTGAATTTAGCATACAAAAGAAAACAAGCATTTGCAATGCAATAGGTCTCGCATTTGCAAGAGTTTAAGCTATTGGCATTATAAATGACAATGCCTTTTATTGATCTGTTTTGCTAATTAACACATAAATAAAAGGCATTATCATTATCATTTACAATGTCAATAGCTCAAACTTTTGTAAATGCAAGACATATTCAAAGAAGCGGCCACCATTGTCCAGGGCTGCTCCGAAAGTGAAAGCGCATATGCTGCAGGAAAGCATGTTTGGGCCTACAGTAGGAGAAACTCATTAAAGAAAATAGCGCTTACAGACTAAAAAAGACGAACTGTGTAACAACCAAAGTAAAAGGGCCAGTCCTCATGGGAGGTTACAAATTAAGATAAGGCGGTACTAAGGAGGGACTAACAAGCCTATTAACAAATCAGAAGCCAGCATTTACTTAGGTCAATGACACAAGCCAATGACAAATATTGGGGGAGCTTCATGAAATGAAATGAAATGAAATGAAGGGATGGATGACTTCCTCCTCCCTTAAGCTTAACAGGGACAAAACTGAGCTGATGCTCCTGGGTCCCACAAATCCCACCTTTTTTCAGCTCCTTGTGGCCCTCTTGTTTAGGTACTCCCCCTATACCCAAGGACAATATTAAGAGCCTTGGGGTCTGGCTTGACAAAACCCTCTCATTTAACACCCAGGCTACTAAACTCTCGGCTACCTGCTTCGGACTTCTTAGGATGTTGAAGAAAGTCCTCCCTCTTCTACCTGTGGAGGCAAAGCAGGTGGCCATTCAAGGCTTGATTCAGTCTCGTCTGGACTTTAATAATGTCCTCTATCTCGGGGCCCCGGAATACACCTTGCGCAAACTACAGATAGTCCAGAATTGTGCGGCTCGCACACTGCTCCAGCTGCCGCGCAGACAGTCAGCCAAACCTGGACTGAGCAGGCTGCATTGGCTTCCAGTGCGACAAAGAATCACCTTCAAGGCCATGTGTATATCTCACCAGGCCTTTTGGGACACAGGACCGATGATTGTCCGGGACCTAGTAAAACAGTACCACCCCAGCAGGGACCTCCGCTCTAGCCAGGCATGTATGGCTACAGTCCCCAGAATAAAAAAGGTAAGAGCTGGCGGCAGGACGTTCGCCTACAATGCCGCCAAGATATGGAATTCACTCCCTTTCTATCTTAGGTCCAATTCCAACCTCTTCTCTTTTCGAAAACAGCTGAAGACTTTTTTGTTTAATGCCCCTCATTAACTTCCGGTTATTCTTTTTCCTTCCTCTGGCAAGCAACTTACTCTGGCCTCTAGCGCTTGGACGCCTCTGGGCAGCAACCGCGCTATATAAATTTACTTTTCATTTCATTTCATACAATCCTCACTTAGTGCATCTGTTGGACTACAGTTAACTAGCAAATCCTGGGACCTACCGAGACTATACAAGTACCACGTAATTTGCATGTCGAGTTAGACAGCATTGTCTTCCCAGGACCCATCTGCGCTAGGTTTTCCAAGCTACCTAACTCAGTAGGGTTTGAAGTATGGAACCATCACACCACGAAAATTGTTTCCAGATATTAGCAGGCAAGGTTTTAAAAGAGCAGCCAAAAGGTCTCATTGCATGTATTTGCAGAGTTCTGAAGCTTCGGAGGTCCACGCGTGAGTATCTTATCCAGTACAAGTTTTGCATTTTGGGATTTAAAGTGAAAGTCCATAGAATCAGTTCTAGAATGGAAATCCAGGGCAGGACTAATTGCTAGCATTGATCCAGGGAATGCGAGTCATGTATTTGCTGCGCTTTACATTCAACACCGCACCTCTTCTTAACTTGAATGAATGTTACCGGTAATTGCTTCAGAATTTCCTTCCTAAACCTGTGAATCGAAAACTACACCGCACATGAGATCATCGGCGGCAGCCATACCAAGGTCAGGCAAATAAACTGGTTTGTGTGAAATGAAAGGAAGGGCTCTTTGTTTCATCATTCGCAAATCGTATGGCGACCTGATCCTATCATGGCCGCCAGTGTGACACTGACTCATTTACATTTACGGAAAATAAGGTTATGGGGTAGAGGGTAAAGGGAACACTTCCTGTTGCACATGTGTTGGAAGTAGTTTTCAATTGCTTTAGTAATAGTGTAACGCGAACTTCACCAGGTCGTCCGCACCCCATCAGTTGCATTACCGTCTCCCAGCACCATGAAACCGGTATGTGAAAGGAGAATTTAACGACAAAAAGAGCGGTGACTGATTCTTGTGATATGATGGGATTGGCGCAGGCGTTGTACTAGAACCGCAGAGAAATGTTCAAGGTTCAGAACTGATATTTGGATGAGAGTCTGGGGAAACAGAGGAAGGATGACTGAATTGCTTAGAGGTGTGAGGAGCAGGTGAGCCGGAAGCGAAGAATGGGAGCTCATAAGTGAGAATTTGCGAAGAGCTCTGGTTGATCGTTGAGAATGAGAGAAGAGAGGAACAGCTGATTGGAAACGGAGGTGGACGGCAAGCTCGAGGAAGGGGAGGGATTTTATTTTTCTAAAAAATTTGACTAGTACGTAAAACATGACGTAGATGCAGCTGTGCTCCCCATGCAGCTTCGTTTTTCTGAGACCAATGAGCAGCACTTAGCGGTAATTCTGATGACTGTATTATTATGATATGCTTTACGAGCATCCTGCTGTAAAGTGAAAGCAAATGTAAAGTGAAAGCTAATTTGTTCGCGCGCTTTGTGGGGGAGCGCATTCCAGGCGGGGGAGCAGACCCTTTGAAGTACGATGCCAAACGGATTGCATGGCGGCACGATGCACGTGATTGTGCTCGTGCTCGCCATGCAATCCGCTTTTGGGAGCACTTTTGGGAGCCCCTTTACTAGAGTCTCGCCTAGCTATTGCTATCGCAATAGCTAGGCGAGACCTAAAAATGATGTTATATTTCAAAATGAAAGAATATATCGATATGAAACAAGGCAGAACATACAAAAAGTTCCCAGGGTATACACACATAATGGTCAGGTGCATATATAATGAGGTGGAAAAGCGTATGACACAAATAGAAAAGTTAAAAAACATAGGAGCCAAAGAAATAACAGATGATCTTATATAGTTTTCCTAATGGTAAAAAAATGTAACAATAACCAAGGTAGTTTATCCCTCCCAGTGTTGCTGACCAGTGGGAGGCTTGGAGAACACTGGACAGAAACAGAGGAAACAGCTTTTCAATACATAACATCTTTCAGTGCTTGGATCACACTCCGACCGCAATCGAAACAGTTCCTAGAGTAACTTACTTGAAAAAGGTCAGCTTGGTGCAGTCTATTAAGGGTATCACTTCAGGTCTATTGAAGGTGCTGTCAATGGCTGGATATAGGGGCCAATCCTTCACCTTTTTCTTTGAGGGTCTGAGGAACGGGTGACCGCCTTCCAGACACCACACTGTCTGTCCCGTTGTAGCATGGTCTACTGAGAGGATGCCCTCCGGAAAGTAGGGCAAGGAAGAAAAACTCAAAGGCAAAAACAACTCCAAAGTGATGGATTCCTTTTGGGTCCCTATTGTAGGACAGTTCCTGGAAGGGGAACGTTTTGGATCTGGATAAGACTCGGACCTGATCTGGTGCTACAACCGGCAGAACTGGAGAAGAGCTGAAGCTGAGAGGAATGAAGCAGAGCTGTCGATAGGCCTAGCAGCACTGGAGCAGAGTAGCTGGACTGGAGGAGAGCAGGTTCGAGAAATCCAACATCCTCATCAAGCCTGAGGAGTTACCGCGCACTGGTCAGAGGCTTTTATATACAGGTAGAACAGGAACCACCTGATCTGAGAATAGGACACACTGGGATGGTGTTAATGTTTGGACTGTGGGTGTAGAGTGTGTCCATGGTGGCCATATTGGAATGGATTCTCGATAGAGACTTGGACTGTAGCTTCCTTCTTCCAGCTGCATCTGTTGCTGAGTTAGGACCATAGCAGATCAATACTAGCAGTGCAGCAAAGTAGGACAGAACATTATTTTCTTTGATATGTAGGGAAAATTAACTGATAAAAACTTTACTCAATGGGGACCAGCACATTGCACTAGCTGACTAGCTGTCCTTATTTCAGTGTATTACAAATAAGCTACGCTTGGATCTTGTACATTGGTTCCATTATATTGGGCCTTTATAGAAAGGCTGGCACAATTGATCTTTAATTTATTTCCCACACACAATAATGTCCCTGAATTTACAGAGGGGAGAAACGTGATCAACAGGCTCACTACACAAATATATTGAATTCACCCCCATAGCAAGAATAATATTGGGCCAAGAATTCATGCCACACTATCCATTTTCTCTCACTCAGGTGTATGTTTTTTGCTCACACTACTGTCATTTTTAATATACTTCTCACCTCCCAGTGCAGTCGCTGAGAACTGAGTACTCTTAATCATTTGATGTTCATCCTGCACATTATGTAAAATGCTGGACTAGTAAGTATGCCTTTTTTGTTTGATGCTAGGGTCTACTTTTGTTACATGCAAATTAATTTACAGAATTTATCGTCTGTTAAAAAAGGGTTAATTATATAAATGAGCGATTAACATGTTTTATTGGAGGTTCCACTAACCTTAAAATCCTGTTTTAAAAAGTTCTCTATGTGAATAGAATATGCCTGGGAACTACAGATCCCTAGGTTATATCTATTATTAGATGGTTTGCTTCAGCTAGGCTTTTCTTTACAGCATCTCACAGAACCGTTGTTCTCATATCCTGGGCTTGGCAGGCACTTCCTGTTTCCAGTGCTGCAGAAGAGAAGGTCCATGGGAAGGAATTGCTTTTAGCAATATTTGTCTCTAAATGGCTCAGATCTGTTTAGGTGTAAGTTGGGACTGGAATGTCCTGCATGGTGCATAGTCATGTCCCCCTGCCCTAATTACCTAACTGCAAGTATTTGGTATCCTGGTTTTTTACTTTAGTCTCAGCCTCACAGCAATATATCATGTGTGCGATGGCCTAGGCCTGGCCCCAACATGAGTAAAGTCCTGGTCCTGTTCTAGAGTAGTGCTCCAAGCAGGCCCTGGTTTTTCTGAGAGTGGACTACCATCCTGCCAAGGTTTTAGCATATTAAGCAGTTGTGGCATAGTAGCGTGGCTAGTGAATCAGTAGCATATGGCAGGGTTCAAACTGAGGTGGCATGGTTTGTCAAATAACAATGGACTGGGATGGGGCCTGAGAAATTTTTGGTGGCTGAGATGAATTCAAGCATTCCATCCATCACGTTTTTCTATACCTTAGTGTGTCACCCTAAGTGGGATGGGTATGCCCAGACGTGGGACACATACACTCTCTGTCCCTAGAAATAAGCTATACCCGACTGATGAGACATAATTAGGGTAAAACCAGTCCTTTTGTTCCGGTACAGGGAGGACCTGGTCTGGCGGTTTGGGCTGGATTGTTCCCAGTGGAACAGGGTTACGACTGATTAACATATGGCTGGGTCCAAACTGAGGTGGTGTGGTGTGCAAAATAACAATTGACTTGGATGCTGCCTGTGTAATTACCAGTGGCTGAGATTAATTCAAGCATTCCAATCATCATATTTTTAGTATACTTTAGTGGTACCTACCCAAGACAGAACTCAAATCCAGGAGAAGGTGAGAGAACAGAGGCAGAAGGGGGGACTGGCTCCTGAATGCAGTTGCTAGACACCAGTGAAGTATTCCTATCTGTTGCCTGTAGTGTGTAGCCTGAGTATTAAAGTACTTTCTTTTAACAAAGAAAGCACTGGATTGCTTTTTGAGCTTGAATCACCCCCACATTACATCCCTGAGATGACTGGTCACCATCACAGCAATGAACATCAAATGTTGAAGGAGTTGCACCTGGCTCATTTTGAACAGTCATAATAGGGCAGACCCTGGGACATCAGAAAAAATAACCACAGCACCCACGACTGATACCCTATAGCCCCAGCTTGCCCCTTGCCCACCCAAAAAAGGGTTCTGACAATGAGCCTTTTTTTGCCCAGCTCTCTGCTTCAAGGGAAATAGTGGAATCCACCTTGGGCTATCAGCTAGCTCTGCCTTTCCTCTAGGTGGCGAGGTGGTAGATTCAGGTCATGGATATGGAGAACCATAATCCAAGGTAAGAAATGCAATTCACTCTTTCTTGATTATTAACATCCAGGTAACATGGTTTGGTATTATCTCTTTTTGTGAATGCTCTGGATGCTGTGGGGTTTAATTGTCTATCTAGATCTGACTTCCCTTGCAGTATTGGCCTACATGGTAGGAGGTTTCTGTAATAAATGCACAGTGTGAGCTGTCTGCCTCCAGCAGTGAAGCTACCTCTTCCTGTCCGATTTTGGTGACATCGTCTGAGAAAATTGAGACTTTTGTGTACGTTCTTAACATACACAATGGCAATTAGGGGTGCTAGAAGATCGGCCTGTTTAGAACAATTTAGATAGCTATTTCTGGGCTCCACAGATGATTGCCACGGTGGAATTCGAATTTAAGTATTGAATGAGTATATAATACGAGCTGAGCCCTCTTTTCACAATTATGGAATCACTTTTAAAACAAGTGATTCATTTTTCATTTGTTTTGTTTGGACACACATAACATGCCCATGGTATGACACAAACTAGGACCATGTGTATGACACACACTAGGACCACGTGTATGACACTGATAGGAGGGCATCTCACAAATGTAAAACCATATCTGCTCAATAATGACTACAGGCACAGGGTATAACAATATTCATACTTGTGATACTGCCCTTCAACACGTGCTCCGAATGGGCCTTGGGGGGGGGCAGAGGACCGAAGGGAGGTTTGCCCTTCGGGGAATGTGGGCAATTGGTCATCCCAGGCGACATTTGGGCTTGTTGGGCTTGTTTTGGGCTATGCTCAATCGGGCGGGTTATTATATACTTACTGGCAATTTTATGATCACATGCACCATTTTGGTGACACAGTGACTGTTCAACAGGCAGTGAATTTTGTGGGGTGGGTACTTATTGAAAGATGGCAGGCATGGACGAAAGAATGCAGGAGGCCATGCGTCTTCTATCTGAGGCAGGGTGCATGGACCTGCTCACACTGGAGTGGCAGCAATCCTCGCCTGCTTGCTCCCGCGTCGGGCCATGGAATGCCTCATGTATCACTGGTGAGGTCCAGGGGCTGCTCAGTAGCTAGGAGAGCGGCCCTGAGGGAAATGCGAGGCATGCACATTGGGAAAGGCCCAGCACGCTGGCCGGCACTGTACTTTATGATGGGAAAAGAGGGACGGTCTTCAGCGCGGCCAGCCGGTTCAGTGGGGGCACCTGTTATAAGCCCTAGAGAGAGTGCTCTGGCGGTTGGGGAGGGAACGAAGGGATAACATGAGGTTGAGGCGGAGGGATGGGGAAGGGGTGGGGGCAGAGGAAAATAGGGGGCCTGAGAAGAGGAATGGCACCAATAAGCTCTCTGCCACAGGGCAGAAGAGAGAGAGTAGAGACGCTGGCATGGGCAGGCAAGAAAAAACAATGGGGAGCTTATGGGTGACAGCAGGGAAGATCAGCCAACGGGGGCGTTAGAGGAGGACGTGGAAAGCGAGGAAGGCATGGAAGGGGGTGTCCCCCGGTGTCACTAGCGGCAGGGGGTTGGTTGGAGAGGGCCCCACAAGCAATGAGGGATAGGTGGAAAGAAGACGGGTGGTGGGTCCTACAGCCACCCAAAGACCACCCAGTGCAGCTGGGGGAGGGGTGAAGGGATGAGAAGAACAGAGCGTGGGCTCACGTGGAAGGCCCAGTGTTTAGGCTGATAGCAGCAGCACTAGAGTGGAGTTTGGGAGAGGGGGAAGGAGAGGGGGGTTTGCGGACTGGGAAAGGATAATTAGTGGTGTGAGGCCCCCGGCAGGAGGAGGGAGGGGCGGGACGGTGGTGCAGTTCGCGGCAGGGGTGTCTGGGCAGAGGGAGGTGGGAGCAGGGTGCATTACAAAGGGGAGGTTGTGTTTGGGTGCTGGAGCAGAACGAAGGGGGGCAGATAGGGAAACTAACAACGGTACGCTGGACCTACCTTTTCTTTTTCAGGGTCAGACTCGCAGGGGACATGTGGACTCGGGTATGTCATATGCTGCTGATACACCCGAGGGGAAGAGAGGGCAAGGTCCTGGGTGGCCAGTCAGAGGTCAGCATGGGATGGCTACAACACTGCCACAGTAAGGTCCGCGGTGGCCTTAGTAGTGCATCAACCAAGATAGCTCATTGGGCCCTTGGGGCAGATGGAGACCAGGCGCGTAGTGAATGGGGCGGAGTTAGGAGCAGTTTTTTCGCCACAGGGATGGGGCATGGGTGTCGGCACACCAGTTGCTGTAGGTATTGCGGAGAGCATTGGGCAACTTGGGAGATCAGTAGTAAAGTTAGGACTCCTAAATGCCTTCTGTGAATAACTAACTTTAACACTCCTAAACTGAGAAAAATCCTAACTTTAAGACTTTCGGTATTCACAGACGGCATTTAGGAGTCCTAAAGTTAGGAGTCCTAACTTTACTACTCCTAAACTGAGAAAAATCCTAACTTTAAGACTTTCGGGATTCACAGAAGGCATTTAGGAGTCCTAAAGTTAGGACTCCTAATTTCTGTGAATACCGAAATGAGTAAGTGCCTTCTGTGAATACCAAAATGAGTAAGTGCCTTCTGTGAATACCAAAATGGTAGTAAGTTTAGGATTTTGTCTAAAGTTAGTTCTGTGAATCGGGCCCTCTGTGTCTGTTTTGAGCCATAGGCCATTTTGCGGAGATATGGAGCAGCTAGAGCAATGCATCTAGAAAACTGCACACAGCTCAAATTTAATATGATTTCAAAGTTCACAGGCCACTCCATTAGAGTTTACATATCTATTGACATTGAGGAATGGTCTAGTTTGGATTATTGGCTTGTTGAAGAGTGTGATACCATGCAAAAGAAACAACTGATGGACGGAATGCTGGCCAATGCAAACATTCACCCCCAGTCACAAGGATCTGGGTTTAATCCATCATTATTTTGCTCACCATACCACACCAGTTTGGACCCAGCCTTATGCACATCCGTCTTGACCCTGTTCCTTGTGGGAACAGTCCAGCCCGAACTGCCAAGGCCGGAAACAAGCATCCTGGGACCGGTTTCAGGGCATCACCCTTCATCAGCCAGGCTAGCTTGAATCCAGTGGTGTAGTGAGCACTTCAAAATTTTAAAAAACATTCATACTATGCATTGGGAGAGGAAAATGTTTAGATATTTAGCCTGCCTGATGTCACAAGAAGTGCCTAAATTAGTTTCTTCTAGTAGCCATTGAATTTAGTAGGCCCCTAGGACTTGAACTTGTACAGGGAAACATCAAAAGAAGATAAGCAATGGGATATTAAAGTAAAGGGCACTGAGGAGTGCAAATGAGAGCAAAGAGTTCTCCTATTTTGCAGTTTATATACAGTAATGCCAATGTGGTGCAGAGCATTTCAGAAGGACGAATGGTATAATCCACTGCAAGGTGAGGCAACATTCTCCATCTACTCTGGACAGCACTATGTTTAAGGTTCGGAGCATTACCTGTCCCGAGGAAGTATTTCTTGGCCAAATACACATGGTTGGTCCTGCAGTTTAAGTCATTGTCATATTTCTTTTTGGAAGAGATTGCAGTGAAGCCCTCTGCACTTACTATTGAAACTGGATTTTTCAGCACAAACAAGTAGCTTCCTTATTTACCCTAAATTTCTCCACCCAAGCAGGAGATTCTTGGTGTGTGAGTACAAGACTGTGGGAGGAGCACCTTCCCACTGGCTGGAATACAACTTCAAAAAGCAATGGTCAATTGCTTTCCTCCAGTTTATACATATTGTGCACTGAATAAATCCAATTCAATGAGGATGAGTCTTCATAATTCTCATAGAGTTTTTATTCTTGTTATTCTTTCCTTATTCACAAGACATGATGAAATGACTGTTCTATAAACATTAATTCATGCTGTGATCATCAACCCAATGCATTTCGGGTCAATACCACGATCCTTCATCAGGGGTCCTATTCAGATTCTAAAAGGCAAAAGAACAAGAGTTTGGACAATACATCATTCCAAAAAATAGTCACATAAATTGTTGATAGGTAAACATTCACTAAATAAACCATAGTGGTGGCAAAAGTCAAGAAATGAAAATAATCAGAAACTAACACCGAGTTGTGCCCACAATTACATTCCTGTAAAAGAGACAACCTCCGTAGGGACGCGTAACGTGCTACCGTGCTTGAAAAAAGATTCTGGAGGATAAACCTCTGTAATTCCGTAACTAAATAATCCCGACTTCTGTGGATACCGTAAACAGTGGTGTGGTGCTTAAAGAGTGCTACCAAAAAAAAGGGGAAGGAACCATTGTGCTCCCGAGTTAGTTTACGAGCCAAGTCAACATGCAAAGCATTAACGAAACAACTTGTGAGCTCTATGCGATCAAAATACACTGAATACATCATACAAACGGTACTAACAGCCCAAGAAGAGCATGCTTACAGCTTACGAAGTTAACGTCGGTCCTTCTCCCGAACCGTAGTAGAAATGTTCATGATGGGAAGTGACGTATTGCTAAATACTCTCATGCCACGTAATGCTTAAAGCGATAGGTGTAATGATAATGGAACGCAACGGTGGTTGAGTGTGATCGACTAAAGTTGGGATTGAAAAAAATGAGTGAGGTTGGACTGTGCTTCGTATGAAAAAAGCTACACCCAATTGTAAGGACGAGGTGCAAAAGGTAGACATCGGCTCCCAAAAAAAAGGAAGAGATAAAGTCTGAGAAAATAAAGAATTACACACTGTAAAATACACACTATTTAAAAGTGATCTCAGTGGAAACACCCTGTCTACCGATGGTTTTGTTATGGGTAAGTTCTGACTCCCAAAGAATGTGAAGGGAAGTGAAATAAAATAAGAAGTATGCATGTGCAAATATAACCCCAACTTCAATTACCACAGTAATGAAGGTGTCAGAAAACATTAAACACAGTCACAAACATCTACAAAACGATGTTAGTGAACTATTATGAATCAATACATGGAAACATGAAAAATGAAACATAAAGCAAATCAGAATACACTCTCTAGTTACAAAAAACAACTATATTCAAGTCTGTCATTCAACCCCATTGGTTGCATTGTTTGCAATTTCTTAGTCCCAAAAAATTCTGCCCTCGCCAGCATTTTTTGAGGATCAGTTCCAGGTTTAGGTCTCACAACCTCTAAAATGGTAAACTGTAATTGGGAAATATTGTGTCTTGCCACCAGCCAGTGCATAGCTTCAGTGGATTTAGCAGATTGTGTGCGAATGCTACTTTTATGCTCTCTAACTCGGGTTTTAACTTTTCTTTTGGTTCTGCCCACATATATTTTGCCACACGGGCATTTAAGAGCATAGATGACATTTGTTGTATCACACGTACTGGAATGACGCAGTCTGATTTTGGTGCCTTTGGTTGGGTGTACAAACGAGTTACCGACCATCACATTGTTGCAGTGTACACTATTCATGCATCTCTGCATCCCCTTGTAATCTATCTTTTCAGATTCCTTATCCTGTTTAATGGCTAAAAGTTCTTTCAAATTATGAGAGCGTTGCATAGCAAAGGTTGGACATTGCGGAAACAGTTGTTTGAAATGCGTCTCTGTCTGGATGATCTTCCAATGTTTCATAATGATAGATTTTATGGCCTTGGATTTAATGGAATGCTGAAGAACGCATATTATGGAATCAGACCATTTGGGTACAGTACCAGGTAGCAAGGATTCTCTAGAAACCTCAGAAACACATTTAATTGCCTTGTCGGAGATGTTTTTCGGATAGCCTCGTTGATGATATCTTTGAGCAAATTTTTCGATAGTAGTTTTGGCTAGATCTGAATCTGAGGTAATTCGTTTGAGTCTGAAGAATTGAGAATATGGGAGGTGTTGCTTCAATGTGTCTTGATGAAAGCTCTTAAAATGTAGCGCATTGTTCCTGTCAGTGGCTTTAGTGAATACGCTTGTGTGGATTTTTCCAGAGCTGATGTGGATCTTTACATCTAGGAATGCTCATTATCTTGAACATTCAAAAGATGTATTTGATCACTATCTAACATTGCTAATGCTACTAAATATGCTCAAGAAGTTGCTGGTGCTGAATTTGTTAGGGGCAGGTTAAAAAGAAATGAGTTGAGGGTTTTCGTGGGTAGGAAGTAATGGCGCTCAGCAAATATGCGTATAGTGAGTCTAGGTGAGTAAGTGAGTATGGTGCTAAACAGGGAAAACCCTACAACAAAATAGTACAACATGGTCCTGCGCACACATACACAATACAATACATAGATGTAATGTTCAAAACAAATGATACGTTCAGATTGCTTCTGTGACACTGGAAATTCTTTATTCTTTGTGAGAAACGCAACCAGCCGACACGTGTTTCGTCGGGGAAAAATAATCCCACGACTCTTCAGGGCTGTATATGGTTGCTTGAGCGAAGTGTATTCCCAAAACCAGTGATAATTCCAACCCGGCTGGGTACAAGGTGAAAATGGAAGGAATTAGGGGCAACAATTGAATCTAAAATAAATATAGCTGATTGATAGTGCCGCAAGTAAGACGAGAAGTATTTAACAGGTAGTCCTGGAATTACGAGTAGGCGAAAATCCACCGAAATGCGGTGAAGGTCAATTT
This sequence comes from Triturus cristatus, assembly GCF_964204655.1. Lineage (NCBI taxonomy): Eukaryota > Metazoa > Chordata > Amphibia > Caudata > Salamandridae > Triturus > Triturus cristatus. Next base: position 116,891,784 of record NC_140580.1, read on the forward strand.
CAGAGTATAATTGGCAATTGGGTGGAACACGGGTATGTGTTCAACATATTTATTTCAAATTGAAGCAATAGCACGTCCTGGCGGCAGAGATTCAATCGCGTGTGTTAGGGGCAGGTACCTAACCTGCAGTAACCTTTCTTAGTTGGCTTCTTTTGCACATCATTGCGTTTCTAGATTGGAAAGGAAGAAATAATCTACTGGATCTAAGCTGATGTCCTTACAAATGGAACCCTTTTAACATACAGTCAGAGAGAGGGGCTCAGGAGTAATAGAGCGGTAGAATGGCCATGGGCAAGGAGGACCAGATGTGGCCAAGTGCAAGGAAGGGGATATTCTGCTCCACCTGGGGGTTTCTCACGTTTCAAATGTGGGTAAATTGGACAATGGAAATTTGGTTGTCATGATTTACCCACGTTTTCACACAAACAGCCTGAGAAATCTGAATTACTCAGATTCCACAAATTAGATAGCCTATCTTTTAGGACAGCATGAGCCAACAGCTCTGTGAATATCCTAATCCCTGTAGATCAGAAAGGACCATACATATGGTGTGTCATTAACAGAAAACCTTCCTCATGCCTTAATGATAGTGATGCTAGAAAGTCTGTAATTGTGACCCTCTGAATTCTCTTTTCATCCTCTCTCAACAACACAATTGATGCAGGTAACATTTCCAACATATTTTCCTCATTATGTCACAACCTCAGTGGCTGTTTCTGTAGGTCATAAGACTGATCTATGTGCTTTCCTTCTACGTTCTATCTCCCCTGTGAATCTTCTGGGCTTTCATGCAAGTTTAAATAAAGGATGTATTCTACCAGCAATGGAATATATATTTGGATGTGCCTATGGAAAATGAAAATGCGGTTTTATCAGTCTTGTGTGAAAAATAATTGCTTATGTGAAATGCGTGGTGTTAAATCTCCCCAAACCAATGTTTGATGTGCTTGACCAAGTTACCTTCACCTTATGATCCTAACATGCTAATGATGTAGGTTGTCTTCTCACTGGCGAACCAGGAAAGATAAAGGTAAGTCCCAAGAAAAGCATCCCTCACAACCCCCACTATCATTTATGTCCTGAAGCAGAGACTAGGATATGCCCTGTCATTGCTGCTCTGCTGAAACAAGGAATTCTTGTGCTGTGAGTGTTTATAACACTCCTATTCTGCTCATTCAAAAAACTGGCAAAGAAACATGTTGTTTTTGTCTGGGCTATTAATGCTGTTATATTGCCAAGCTGTCCTGTCACACTTAAACCTGCCATCATTCTTTCATGTATTTTTATGCACCCACTGCATAATTCACTGTTTTAAACGTTTTCTCTATCCAGATATATTCTGAAAGTCAATTCCCTTTTGCCTTCACATTTTTAGGAGACAAATCACGTGGTGTAGATTACCACAAAGATATAGGGGATCACCTTCTATTGTCTCACAGGCTCTCAAGGATCTGAACCCCCTTGTCTTCCTGGGAGGATCTAAACTGGCTGTTGACGACTTGTTAGTTGTTTCTAACTTAGAAAACCAATGCAAGGTTGACTCTTTGAATCTACTCACTGAATTAGATAAGAAGGGGCACAAGGTTTCCAAAGACTAATTATAATTTTGCTTACCTCATGTTCAATAATTAGGCCATAACATCAATCAATCAATCAGGTATTTGTGAAGCGTGATACTCACCCGTGAGGTTCGCAAGGCGCTGGGGGGGGGGAAGGAATCCTACAGCAACATCTTACCCAAACAGCCAGGTCTTGAGGCTCTTCCTGAAGGCATGCAGAGTGGGGAAACGGCTGATGCTGAGCGGGAGTTCGTTACAGGTCTTTTTGCGATGTAGGAGTAGGCTCTTCCACCCGTTCTGGCTCTGGGGATGTGAGGGGTTTCAGCCAGGGCGTGGTCCGCTGAGCGGAGGTTTTTCTTCAGTGTGTAGAAGAAGACTCTTTCATTAAGGTACTGGGGTCTGGTGTTGTGGAGGGATTTGTAGGCGTGAGTGAGTAGCTTGAAGGTCACTCTCTTCTAGACGGGAAGCCAGTTGAGGTCTCGTAGTTGCTGGGTGATGTGGTCTTGTCGTAAGATGATGAGGACGAGTCTGGCGGTGGTGTTATGGATGGTCTAAAGTTTCCGGAGCAGGGATTTGTTCATTCCAGTGTAGAGGGCGTTTCAGTAGTCCAGTCTGCTGGTTATGAGTGCGTGGGTGATGGTCTTTCTGGGTTCGGGGGGGATCCATTTGAAGGTCTTGCAGAGCATGTGGAGGGTGTTGAAGCACGTGGAGCAGACTGCGTTGACCTGTTGGGTTATGCTGAGGGATGAGTCCAGTATGATGTCGAGGTTGCGGGTGTGGTCTCTGGGTGTGGGGGGATGCTGTGGGCAATGGACTTCAGATGTTGTCCCATGTGGAGGGGGTGGGTCCGAAGATGAAGACTTCTGTCTTGTCCAAGCTGAGCTTCAGGCAGCTGCTGCTCATCCAGGAGGCGATGTCTTTCATTCCTTCCTGGAAGCTGAGCCTGGTGATGTCAGGTTCCTTGGAAGGGAGAGGATGAGCAGAGTGTCATCGGTGTAGGATTCTATAATGAGTCCATGCTGTCTGAAGATATCGGCGAGGGGGGCCATGTAGATGTTGAAGAGCGTGGGGCTGAGCGATGATGCTTGGGGTACTCCGCAGCTGATCTGTGTGGGTTCGGAGAGGAAGGGCGGGAGTCTGATTCTTTGGGTTCAGCAGGTGAGGAAGGAGCGGATCCAGTCAAGGGGGTTCCCTGTATACCGGCGTTGTGAAGTCTGGCGGTGACAGTGCGGTGGGAGATGGTGCTGAAAGCTGCAGAGAGATCTAGTAGGATGAGGGCAGCCATGTGGCCCTGGTCAAGGAGAGTGCAGATACCAGCTGTGGCGGCTAGGAGGGCTGTTTCTGTGCTGAGGTTGCTGCGGAATCCGGACTGGGAGGAGTTGAGGATGGAGTTGGCTTCGATGAAGTTCGTGAGCTGGAGGTTGACGATCTTCTCTGTTACTTTCGCTGCGAAGGGGAGGAGAGAGATGGGCCTGTAGTCTCAGTGGGATAGCAACATTTATCTGCAGACAAAATTAAGACTATCCGTAAGCTGCCCTGCGCCGTTACCATCTCCCATGTATGCACTCTTGTGAAGATGATGGGTTATTGCTGACAGGGGGTTTAGGTTTATGCTAAAGCTGTCAAACCATTGCAAGATTTTGCACGAAAAGGTACCATGTGATGGCAATCCTAATACAAATCCACAGAGATCATACAACAAGATTGTTGTGGAGATGGAAGAGGTTCCTATGCCCTGGATTCGGCTGGATGAGATGACCTGGTTTGACTGCATACTGATCATCTTTGATTGTATGTCTTGATTGCGGTCTTGAGAACGAGCGCTGAAAAATCTTGACTAATTAACTTTAGTATCTTCTTTGTCCTGGACGTTTGCTACAGCCAGCAACAGGTGTATCAGCTAGTGGACTGTGTCTTTTTGCAAGGACAGAACAAGTGTTTTCACCCTGATGTAATCTGTTTTGGAGAGAACTTTTATGTGGTTCCTGCTGTATCCACTGTTGATTCTCAACTTCCCGATGAGTGCTTTTAGCAAGCTATAAAAAGTTAATTTTCAAGGATGCAATGAGCCCTGTCAGTTACCCCAGAGTTGCAGGGAGATGGAGTAAGCCTTCCCACGCCTATTTCCATGTCTTTAAGTTATGTTGTAACCAAGTAGGGGAAATAGTAAAGTTCATCCAGCATGATAGCTGGGTGCATTTCATGGTCTTCAGATGGAGTTCATTTTTATTTTCAGGCTGTTCAGTGATTTTATAATTGACTCCTCCTAAAATAAGTTTCCAGTGCGGAAAAGGCTCCTTGACAGCCAGGATTATACATGTCATAGATGGTATAGTTCTTCACAGTTTCTGGAAAGGTTTAAGAATAGTAAACTACCAGATGCAGTTCATCCCTCTCCAGATCTCATTGAGATAATTCAGCTTCAATTGCAAATAAGAAAGCATCTGTTTCAACTTCGAAGGAAAGAAGTTGCATTGGATGTCTTAAAATTGGTGCAGATGTATAGGTGTCCTTAAATTGTTGAAAGGCTTGTTCCTGTTCCTCACCCAAGAGAATGTTGCTCCCTTATTTGTTAATTGAACAACGCATTGACCATTTGCAGGGTTGACCATTTCAGATCTGCTTTTTCTGTCGTTATGATCTATTCTGATACCTTTTCTGGCAGTCTTCAAACCTAGGAAAGTAATGCTGGGAACCACAAAATGCATATTTTTGCATTGCATAGAGCGAGTGCATTCTTAACCAGGTGGTCTGAGTAAATGAAGATGATATGGCGTAGTGTATTCACTTTAACACCTAACAGATGTAAACTAAACTTGAAAGACAGAAATTCTCTCTAGGCAAAGAAAGGATAACCTTAGTAATTGCCTGCTTGTGGTAGGTGACAACTTCTACATTACTCCACAAAAATACGTTGTGTTAAGGAACATGCATAATCCTGTAGCATGCATAAACAACTAGACGGATCAATTGTCATATCCCCAAAATATCTATTTATTACATAATACACTTTAAAAAAAAGTCTTTGTAATTCTATGACAGAAAGGAGTAGGTCCTTGTGTTTTTATGATGGAGCACGGCCATGAGACTCTAAGCCCGGAATTAAAGTGGAGGTCTAAAAAAGCATTAATAGCAGTCCTTGTAACCTGTCTGCTATAGTCACTTCTCAAAGTTAATGTTCATTGATTATTTTCAACAACTTATCAAAAAGGTGACTACATATGCGTCAAAACATTATGGAAGCACCTTTTTGATAAGTTACTGAAAAGTGAGACATGATTGGTAAGATGATCATGTGAGCATGCATCAAAATTTGTAAACCCTGAGTAAATTAGTACAGCCACAAAAAATGATGATGAAAATAATCAAGAGACAACAGCCCTAAAATTTTCTACGTTTGGGGTCACACTACTTACCTGTGATTCTTGCAATGCCCTTTATTCTCTTTCCTGTCTCACCAGCACCATGAGCCCCCATACTGTGCCCAATGATGTGCACGCTGGAAGGAGAATAGTCATAGTTCTTCTGTAGGGGTGAAAACAATTATTTATGAACATATAAACAAGAGAATAGACAGGAAGGTCAGCAAAGTATGGGACTTAAAGAAAAGCATACAACAAAATTTTACAACAGCTACATTTTTCGATTATGCACAATCTAAACTTTTATATGGATTTGCAGGCTTAGTGACTAGAACAGCAGGAGAGGTATGCAAGTGTTATTCGGGATGCGTGGGACTATGCACCATGACGCTAATGTAACATCTGCTGTTTTCAGTGGTGACATTGTTAAATGAAAAGTAATTTTGTTCTTCATAGAAACCATTTTGGCCAGGCAAATGTTTTTATAGAATACTTGTCTTATATTAAACCTGTATTACTTAAATAAGTCTTCAAATTAAAATATAGTCAGCAGGTCTTATGTCCCTCATACACCATTAAGTGATTGATTGCAATAGAACCACCATGTGTTTCAAGCCCACAGAGAAATGTGAGCAAAGGCTAATGAATAAGTTTAACAGCCAAGCAGATAATAATAATTTGTGTAACAAGTCTGCAGTCCCCGTTTAATTTAGGTTGAGTAATTGAACTAACCAATGGATAATGAGTGTGAAAAAAACAAGGATTGGATGTTGTTAGGAATTGCGTTTCTGGTTGGCAGAAGGATGCAACCTGACCAAGTAGGAACCAAAAACCTAGTCGGTAACACACTTTAAATTAACCTGTGCTCACCCTCTAGTAGCTTGGCACAGAACAGTAAGGCTTAACTTAAGAGACAACGTGTAAAGTATTTGTGGAACACTTAAAACAGAAAACCGTGCAAACACTACACAAAAAGATACCACACCTGGATAGAAATTTAGATCTTAATTCTTTGAACAAAACAAGACCAAAACAACAAAAATTCAATAGGTAGAAACAGAGTTATACATTTTTAAAGAATATCTTGAATTGCAGTGCTTAAAAGTTTAAACACCAACCGAGACTATCGGGTCGTGCTTGACCAGGACAAATCAAAAGTTCAGGCCCACCGCGAGGGAGCGCAGGTCGTATACTGGGACCAGCCTTGGCCCCCTGAAACAGTAGCTTGGTTTGAGGTTGCATTGACATCGAAGATGAGATCCAGGGAGTAAGGTAGGCAAAGAGGTAGCATAGATCCTGGAGATGTAGGCAATGAATCGGTTACAAACCATGCAAATTGAAGGTACGTCTTCGTCGAACCCCTCTGATGTAGACGATGCGTTGTCGTCGAGCCAAGCAGCAGGCAATGTGATGTGCTTGATCGCGGCAGCAGCAGAGATACGTCAGTGTCAAAGGAGATGTGCCGGTTCCTGGCTGCTCAAGCACGCCAATGCATGGATTTGTGCAGTTGCAGCACTTAAACCCATTTCCAAGGGCCCAGAACTGTATGGGTACCACTTGGCAGGGCGAGACTTCCAAATGGCAGGGTCGAGGTGTTTTTGATGAGTGGAGTGAAGTCTTTGATGTTCCTGAGAAATCCAACAGGAGGCAAGCAGAAAAGCCCTTGAAGCAACTCTGGGTTCAAGTGGTGAAAAGATGCAGTCCTTCTCACTCCTAGGCAATAGGGCAGTATGCATCAAGTCAGCAAAGCAGAGTAGGAGTCCAGCAGAGCAACAGTCCTTTCAGAAGCACAGCAGTCCTTCTTCCTGGCAGAGCATCCACAAGTCCAGAAGTGTACTGAGTTGGTGGTGTCAGAGGTCCAGTACCTAATCCCAGTTGTGCCACTGAAGTGAAGCGAACAGAGTCCCTGACCTGGCTCCAGACTCACTACAGGGTGGTATGCAGCCCTTTGTGTGGGGACAATATTAGCCCATTCAGGTGTGTCAGCTCCTCCCTCCCATCCTGCCAAGGATGGCTCATCACGATGTGGATGGCCAATCAGTCACACCCAAGCTCCCTTTGTGTGTGGCTGTCTGGAGGGAATGCATAAAGCCCAGCTGCATGTGTATTCAGAAACAGGCAGAAGGAACCAGACGGCTAAAGAAAAAAAAATGCCAACTTTATAAAAGTGGTACTTTCAGAATTACATTTTAAAATGTAACTTCACCATATGTTAGGATTTTAAATTGTGATCCCAGAGACAACAAACTTTGTGGTCCCATCTCTTCCCCATTGGAAACTACACATATAAGATGTAATAAGGCACTCCCAATGTTAACCTTTGGGAGAGATAGGCCTTGCAGTAGTGGATAACTAATTTAAGGGTTTTTCATTACCAGGACATGTAAACCTTAAAAGTACATGTACTGTTTTTAAAATACACTGCATCCTGTCTGTGGGCTGCCCATGGCCTGCTTTAAGGGTGACTTATATGGATTAAAAAGGAAGGTTTGGGCCTGGCAAGATCAACTTGCCAGGTCGACATGGCAGTTAAAAACTGCATACATAGGCTATGCAATGGTGGGCCTGAGATATGCTTAAAGGGCTACTGAATTGGGTGGCACAATCAGTGCTGCAGGGCCCCTAGCAGCATTAAGGTTACAGGCCCTAGGCACATGTGGTGCACCTTACTAGTGACTTATATGTAAATTAAATATGTCAGTTTTGGATAAGTCAATGTTACCATGTTTAAAGTAGAGAGCACATGCACTTTAGCACTGGCTAGCAATAGTTAAAGTGCCCAGAGTTCTAAGGCTCGCAAAAACAAAATCAACAAAACAGGAGGTCAGAAGGCAAAAAGTCAGGGGAAACCACGCCAAGGATGCCAGGTCTAACAGATATATGGTGTGATAAATGTTAGGACTAGAGAGGAGCACACACTGTACTGCAGGCTTTTTTTTTATTACCTAGAGGGTATCATTCCAGTAATAGGCATGAAGATTTAAATCTTCCACTACCTGTTAGGAGTCATTAAGTGGAGATGAATAAACTGCATCACTCAAGCACCAAATACACATACATCCATTAATAGTGCTTAATCCATCTGTTCACCTCCCTGTCCATCCAGTCCTCTGTCAGTCTATATGTCACATTTGGGTTTGCATGTGTAGTGTCTGTATGTGAATTTGTGCATTAGAGTGTCCATACTTGGGTTTCCTGTATGTATGTATGTTCTTGCGTAAGTATAGCGCCTATATATCGATTAGATGGTATGCAAGGGAGCAATGCATAGCTGTTTGCTTCTGTGTTCGAGTGTCTGTCCTCTAGTTTGAGTTCATTATTTGCACTGATGTATGCTTTGTCTCTTACCTTAACTAGACCCAAACTATTTTTAAGGTGCTGTTATCATTCTCTCATTGCATTGTTGCCCTGAAACTTTGCATGCAGTTAATTATTGGTTTTCATGCTATAGTTGTTTATTTTATAAAGCACTAACAACAACCCTGTGCTACTTTCAGGGTGCTTTTATATACTCTAAGGCAATCCTTTGGTCACAGTGTGAAACTTTTCCTCCCTGACAAATCATAATGTGTAAATTGTCCCTGAATGATATGCTTTTTTCAAGTCAACTAAGATATATAGAACTATAGATGTGTAGCAGTGAATTACAGAGAAATGTTTCACTAAGGGGTTATTAGTGACATCAAATAAACAATGTGCGCACTGTGTGTTCATGTTTCACTGAGTACTTTTTATATTGTTTTTATTGCAAATAATTACGACAATTGACTATAAATGATTTAAATAATTCTCATAGGGGCATATGTATCAACATCACCATTTGCGATTCTCAAATAGCGATTTTTAAGGAATCGCTATTTGAGAATTGCAAAACGGGATGTATTTAAAAAATTGCAAACTTTTTGCGATTTCTTAAAATTCCTTAATTGCGATTAGCAAATTGCGAAATCGCAATTAAGGAATACCTGCCCATTCATTTCTATGGGCCAGGAGACCCATAGGAATGAATGGGAAGTAATTCTCAAATAGCGAATCGCAATTTGCTAATCGCTATTTGAGAATAATTTCAAAGGTGCAAGGGTGTCAAGATGACACCCTGATACACCCCTGAAATTAGCATGTGTGGTCATATGGCGCACACACATGCCCTAAGGGCATGTATGTGCGTCACGTGGCACTTTGTAAAATTACAAAACATGCATTTTTAAAAGAAATCGCAAATTAACACCAACTAGTAGTTGGTGGTAATTTGCGATTTCTTAAGGATTAATCGCAATCCTTTGGTGAGTGTTACATTTCATTTAAGAAATCGCAATTTGCGATTTCTTAAATGCCTACGCAAACTTAAGAAATCGCTAAATTAGCGATTCCTTAAATTTGCGTTGGGATGTGGCTCATACATCCCGTTTTGCGAATTTTTAATCGCAAACGCTGTATTTTGCGAATCGCAGCGTTTGCGACTAAAAATTTGCTTGATACATATGCCCCTTGGTCATATCCTATATTATTTTCTATTGCTGAACCTTTTTCTTGGGCATTATACAATACACCTATAGGTATTGTGTGATTTAAAACTATGCTGTTAACTGATACCTAATCAGACACCAATGTATTTACATCCATATGCAAATACTGACACTGGGGAGATCCATGAACTGTCTTATGACCAGGCAAATAACCAGAGTCAGTCCTCGCTAGAATGTCATTGAAGACTGAGCCTTAGGAAGCATCAAGAGGAAAACAGTCAAATTGTCAGTGGCAGAAAGTTGCCTAAAAGAGGCCCATAAACCTCAAGAAGCAGTCCTATATAACTGCAGATACTTCGGCTCTGAGGCTCATCTAGCAAATCATTGACACATGCAAGAGAAAACGTGTTCAAACTGTGGCTAGCCAACTCACTTTATGAGGGTCTGATGCAGCGAGCTAAATGGCACAGGCAACTGGGCACCATTTGCTACACACATCTCTCTGCGCATGGTAGCACATGAATCTGTGGCCGAAATACATTGAATAACAAGACCCAATATCACAACCAGCCCTGAAGTTCATAAGTAAGAAGTTGTCCTCCCCTCATTTACAGACACAGTTTCTGAGAAAAGACAACCTCAACCCAAGATTGAGTTTCAAACCAAAGGACTCATATTTACAGCCCTGTTTGACGCATAAGCTTCAGTGAACATCAAGGATCACTACTAATGCCTGCAACTAAAACCATACCCTAAATTAATACCTACCAAATCATATATAATGCATTAGAGAGGGACAATGCCTTTACTCTTTACCCATCACGTGCAATTCAAGCCAAAATCTTCATGGAAGCTCTTTTAGAAGAATTCAGCCATCTATTTCAGGGTCTAGAATGCCCCAAGTCCTAACCTGTAAAAAGTGCACATTGACCTCACCATCATGCCTGCTTTCCTAAGACAGAAGAGTGTGCCCTTTCACCTAAGATTCTTCATTGAAGCGGACCTTCAAAAATTAGAAGAACTCGATGTCATTCAGAAGGTGTTAAAACTTACATCATGGATTTTACTAACTGTTGGCGCATCAAAGCCCAAGTGCCAGGGGAATTTAGGATCTGTGGTGGCCCAACAAATGATAGAAGTGTATGACACCTCATCCTTATCATCATTGACCGATGGACTTAATTGGTTAAGATGGCTTTGCATGTTACATCTAAACTCAACAACAGCTACTAAATGACTCAAAATCTTTGATGCACTACCACGTTCTCCATGCATGTGGGTTTAAGGTGATACAAACATCTCCATTTTGGAATCTCAACAAGAGCAAAGGTGTTTGAAAATGCCATCAAAGGTACTATCTTGGTTGGTTAGTATGCTGAATATTAGTGATAACATCCTGGTGTGCGAAGAAACCTTTGCAGAACATCACCATCTTCAGAAAGCCACACCACAGAGGACATCTAAGTATGGTCTCACACTTTAGCATTGCAAACATGAATTCCTAAAGGATAGTATAAACTTTCATGACTATGTATTTTCCCAGGTAAGTATGATCATTGACCCACAGAAACAAAAGATGTCAAGAATGTAAGCCATCCCAAAACACATTATAAATCTGCAGTTTTGTGGACATAGCTAACTACTGTGGATGTTTCATTGAAATCTAGCCACAATGACTGAACCTTTACACCACCTTAGCAAGTCCCAATCTGCATGGGTATGTTCAGACAAGCATCAACAAGCAATCCTGCAAGTTAAAGAGATTCTACTTCACAAGGCCACAATCAAATCATCTGATGCTGAGAAAAAGATTGATCTTGTTTTCAATGCCAGTCCTGTTGGACTAAGTGCGGACCTGCTACATGATCAAAAGATGACAACATGGGCCTTCATCACATTTGCAAGTAGAGGTGTGTCTGAAACGAAAGCCAGCTACTCGCAGATTGAAACAGAGGCCCTCACCATTAAGTGTTGTTGCATCCACTCTCATCTGTACTTCTATGGACTTGGGGCCAGATGTATGAAGGCCCCATTTTACGATTTCCTAATTGCAAGGATTCGCAATTAGGAAATCGCAAAATGGCATGCATGAAAGGATCGCAATTGACCTATCCCATAAATATTAATGAGGCAGGTCGCTGTTTGTGACCCCCGGGGAATCGCAAAAATCACAGGGATGGTGACCTGCTGAGGTCAGCAGACCACCATGTCCGTGATTGCTTTTAAATAAAGCAATCTTTTTTTTGTAAAGCAGCCTGTTTTCCTTAAGGGAAAACGAGATGCTTTACAAAAAGTTAAGTTTTCTTTTAATTTTTTAAGAGTAGGCAGTGGTCCGTGGGACCACTGGTGCTCTTAAAAACCCTGTAACAAACATTCACAAAGGGGAAGGGCCCTTTGGGACCCCTTCCCATTTGCGAATGGGTTACCACCTACTTAAAGTAGGTGGTAAAATGTGAATGTTTTGTGACCGCATTTCGGTCACAAAACATTCCTACATACCAAAATATTTTTGTGTCCATTCCTTAATAAATTCATTATAATCTTTGTTGACAAGGAGCTTTCTGTCAAACGTCCACCTGGACCGATGTTTTTTAAAATTGGCTACTGCAATTTCTAAGATCTGAGGGTTATGATCCAATATTAATTTAGGAAGTTTCATAATCTCAGCCTCTACTAGTAAATCTCTTGTTCCAAAGAAATAATCAATTCTGACATATTTGTTATGCGGACAGGAGGAATACGTGTAGCCAGGGTCGGATGGATTTTTTAATTCCCAGATATCCACCAGACCGTGGCTGTTTCTAAGATAATTTAGGGCCCTGTAGACTTGGGGTTTCCGACCAGAATGTCCAGGCCGACCTTGCTTCCCAACCCCTAAGGAGATATTTAAATCTCCACAGAGAATTAGGGAGTTTGGCCAGGTGGCAAGCTCTATTTCTAGGTCCTCAAATATTAGTGGGTCATCCTGGTTTGACCCATACACCGAACATATCGTGATCCCCGATGAAAGTTCTACTAAGACCCACCTCCCCAGAGTGTCAGCTGCTTTGCGCTTAGCTATCCCTAGTGATATTTTGGCGAGGATTGCCACCCCACGAATGTTAGAAGTCTGGGTTGTACAAGCCAGAATGTTATAGCCACCAACCTTTAATAGTTCTCTTTTTTCCCATGGGATGTGGGTCTCTTGCAAGCAAACTATATCCGTAGAATTAAGCCTAATGATTTCAGCACAACGACTCCTCTTAACCCTATCATTCAGCCCTGCCACATTCCATGAACATAGCGTTATCTTCCCCATTAGAATTTAGTACCAGATACCGAAGGCCTGTAGATAACCAATCTCGTGCCCTTATGTTTCTCCACGGTGTGTCTCACCTTTCTTTCATTAATCACAGTTAACTGCTTTTTTATTTCATCTCTAATTCCGGAAATGCTTTTTTTAATCTTAGTTTTCATCCCCCCCTCTACCCTTCCCTCTCCCCCTCCCACCATCCCAACACTCCCACCTCCCCTCTTGAGGCATACCGACTCAGCATTGAGTCAGTTTTGTGATGAAAGTGCAACACATAACCAGAGCTCTGATGTTAAAGAACTTCAAATACTACTCAATAGATGCTACTTAAGGAATCCTACTACCAGGAGTTATGCTTCAAAAGCTGCGTTTTAATTTTCAAATGTATATATATATATATTTATTTTCTTTTCTCCCCTTTTTCCCCCTTCCCTTCTTTTTCTCATTCCTTATTCCTTTCCCCCTATCCAGATGTCCGAGGATCACCCAGTCCATTATATTCACTTTACTCAGCCCCCTGTGATAATTATGCCTTCCAGCTATGTTAAACTTAATCTAAATTTAGCCAGTCAGACTGTCGAGATAAGCTTGTGCTTTTTTATCTTGAAATGGTTTAATCAGCTGGCGCAGCCTCCATCGCCTTTCGACGGTGGAGTGACAGAAATCTGGATGAACGAAATAGGCTATCTCGTTCCTAGATCTCTTAGACTCGGGTCTTGCCTTCTCAAAAACTGCTTGACGCAGTAAAAAATTTCCAAAGTGTACCAAAATGGCACGGGGAAAGGAAACAGCTTTTACTGGCTGTTTTTGAACAAGAGGGACACGGTGAGCGCGTTGCACTTCTCGTGCCCAGTTCCAATCAGTGAGTTCTGGCAGAGAGTCTTGAAACAGGTTCCCGATATATGAACGGGCATCCCCTCCCTCGACCCCTTCGGGAATGCCCAAAACCCGTAGGTTGTTCCTCCGCTGGCGATTTTCAAACTCCTCTAGCTTCCATTTGACATCAACCAGCTGTGCGTCATGGGAGTCCACTCGTATTTTATTAAGAGCCATCACAGATTCATTAGAGACAATCCTCGATTCCATATCGGTCAACCGATCCCCAAACGCGCTGCATGTCTTAGTTAGCTTGCGGACCACGCCTTGTACCTTACGCATAGCAGCTTGAGCCTTACGCCCATCTTGGCGTGTCTCATCACGATGCAATGAAATGGCCTGAAATATAGCTTCAAGCGTTGGGGTGGTTGGTCCTGGATGGTTAGAGCTAAGCGGGTCAAGAGGTGAGGGATTGGAGAGCTGATTTGTGGGGGTGTAGTCCCAAGCCAGGTCTTTAGCCCCTTGGCTTTTCTTCTTCTTTTTCCCTGAAATAGTTTTTAATTTAGAGCCAGAATCGTCGCCTTGATCAGTAAAGCTCTCATCCAATGTAGATGAAATATCATCTGACCATTCACCTCCGTCTGAAAGAGAGAAAAAGTCGCTAGGTTCTTTCTCAGGCTCAGTGTCTCCAATGTGTGTTTTGCTGGATTTTAGGACAACATGAGGTTGGGGTTGATAGGCCAAAAGAAGCGCTGAGCCAGACCGTTGTATCAGGGGTGATATTGGTGTTAGGCTCCCTCCCCTGGTTCCCCTGGTCATATTATGTGGGTCCGTTAGATCCGTTAGGTTACAGGGGGAATTTCCAGCCTGTTCACTGTCATCGGGACCTGACACAGTTGAGATTACATGGGGGGGGGATGGAGACCTGGACATACCATCACTTTCACCGCACTGCTCCAAGTTAGGAGTGCCCTCTGCCTCAACTTCAACCTCCCCGGGTACCTCTGGTGCAGCTTGCGATGTAGCAGGGATCGATCTCAGGGCGTCACAGGGAGCTGCGGCACTCGCGGCATTCATAGCATTCACCCGAGGGCCCACCTTACACGTCCCTTCTTGACCCGGAAAAGTTTTCCCGGCCGACCCTCGCAGGAGATCAGCCACAGTAGGGCCGGCCGGGCGTCCTTTCTGTGCCGCTCCGCCTCTGCAGCGTTTCGGGGTCAGTGCGGGTGATCCGAAGACTTCCTGATCGGCAGCTTTTCTCAGTCCGACATCTCCCGGCTCAAGAACCCCCAGCAACGCCATCCTAGTCATCCTTGCTTTGCCTGCGGCCGTCTTCGGGACCATCGCTCCAATCTCGGCGGTACGGCCTGAGCGCTCTACTTCGTCCGCCCTGCCCGATCTATCCGCAACCTTGCACGACTGGTAAGAGTTTCCCTGTCGGTCGTGATCCGCCTTGTGGATTGCTCTGCCCAGATATCGCAACACGGCCAGACCGATAACTGTTCAGAGAAAATGTAAGTATCTCCTGGCCGGTTTTAACTCTTCCTCGCAGGATTCAACATTCATTCTTTGTTCCTTGCCTAATACAGCATCCTCAATTTGATTTTACTAGAGCTCTCTTGGCTCTGTGTGCACAGCAGTCTCAAGCGACCGCCATCTTGCCCCGTTTGCTTGGTCAAACATTCCTACATACCGATGCGATTCGGTATTAGGAAGGGACGCCCTAAACACACCCCTTCATAATATCAAATTGCAAACCCATTTTACATTACCGAATCACAAAATAGGGTTTGCTTCATCTGAAAAGCATTTTTTGCATTGGCAAAAGGGCCGAATCGCAGAATCAGCTCATTTGCAAAGGCAAAAATGCTTGATGCATATGCCCCAAAAAGTTTTAGTGGTCACCGATCACAAGCATTTAATTTATCTCTTTGCAGGTACATCACCTCATCCACAAACTTGGATGTGGCAGTGAGCTTTGCACCTGCAGAAATACAAATTCAGGTTAATACACCTCCTAGTTTGAGACAATTCAGAAGATTACCTGTCAAGGCATCCAACAAATCAAGCCCATCCAACTATGCCACAACCTGGTGATAACGAATGGCCTATGAACTTTGTGGCCAAGTGGCATGTCACAAAGCGGTATCACTAAAAGATATCTGATGCCAAAACGGAAGATGCATATTTACAGCTGGCACTTTCTGCAGGATAAAAAACAAACAATGCTGGCTCTGTGGGGGGTCCATCAATACTGCGTGACACCAATGAAGGCATATTTCTCTGAGGGCACAATCCTTAATACTTCATTCGATATGGGACATGGTTACGTATTTGCTCACTAGGCCATCAAGTTATTGAGAAAACCAGTGCTTTAAATGGGCCGGTACTCACCGGTACTGAGTACCGGCACCTCTCATTTTCACCGCTCTGAGTACCGGCACTTCTCTGCTGCCAATTAGAGTACCTGTACTCATCAAAGGTAGGGTCATTGTTGCTTCGGCTCACGTGCACGAACAAGGCTGTCTGACAGCCAAAGCGCCTCTAGCCCAAGCTGAGCCACCTTTAAACAATTCAGCAGGGCTCATCTGCATAATGTCCGGTGTTCAACATCACGCTGTGTTTGACAGAGCAGGGACCATTCAGGCCCTGTGCTGTCAATCACATTCACACCATGGTGTGCAATTGTGCACATACTCGAATCCAGGCATCTCGCTGACAGCAGCAATAGCAGCAATTAAGAAACCCATGGGAGATAAGGGGTGTAAAATGACATTTATCTCACCTGAGTCTTTTGTGTGAGTGTCTGTCTTTTGTGTGTCTGGGTGTTTGCTTGCTTGTGTGCGCGTGTGTGTGTGTGTGAGTGAGAGAAAAGCAAGTGAAAGAGGGAGAGAATCCAGACACTAGGGAGGTATTTTAAAGGATATTCTTGGAATGCTTTGTGTGAGCATTGCTGCTTGTTTCTGTGAGTGTGCACTCAAGAATATATAAGTATTCGGCCACATAGTAGAAGTGTCATATGTCTTGTCCTTAGCCCCGCCCCTAGCCCCGCTCACTTGCTAGACTCATAGCTCATTTTAAGAGTACCTGCACTTATTTTTTCCCATTTAAAGCACTGGAGAAAACGAAAGTGAGACTCCAGAGAAATGTTTAGTTTTCCCATATAGATGACTATATAAAACATATCTGAACAAATGCTGAGTGTGCCAGGCCAAGGAAGTGATGTTCAACCCTCCTCAACAACAACTTAAGAGACTCGAAAAATGCCAAGGACAAATTTCATTGCTGACATCAGCCTCCGTCCGAATGGATGGCAACTGCTAGCTTTTATAAATAAGTGCACCAAATACCCTGGGGCTTATTTAAAAGTCCCTTGCGCTGCCGGTGTGTCACTTTTTCTGACGCATCGGTGGCGCATTGTGCTGGCCGATACTTACAAGGCCATGCAAGGCTTTTCATTGCGTTGTAAATACGGCCCCTTCACACTCATCACTTTGCATGAAAGGGGTGTGCCATGGCTGTTGCTGTGGGTGTTCCCACGCAACACCCATTTATTCTGCTGCATTCCCAGGTTGACAATTTTCCCTAAACCTGGGAATTCATCAGAATCCTACGCCTCCCCAGGGGAGGCTTAAGGAGGCACAAAGAGGAAGAGTACTTGTATTTCTCCTTGTTTGTTTCCCTTTCTGCTGCAGCACACATAGGAAATACCATCAATAATTGTTTTTGTGCAGGAAGGTCACCCTGGATTGTATATCAACTTCTACGTCACCAGAGCAAACCTTAGCTATTTATGAAGATGTAGTATTAACAGTAGGGTCATTCTTATCAGTACCAGTGAAGGGGCAAGTTAAAAATAATCCTAAATGGTTTGACCAAACATGCTCCTTGGCAAGTAGAAACTTAAGAAAGGCGTTAAAAATTAAACCCAGAGATGTAGGTCAAATCAAAAATCTCCGTCTGTCCTACAAAAAAGCACTTGATAAACGGAAAAGGGAAATTAAAGCCAGTACCTGGGAGTCTTTGCTTGACCCTTCAGTCCTAGGTAATAGCAGTAAATTTTGGGAAATTATTAACAAACCTTTGTTTGATGACCCAAGAGATACTGCAATAGGAACTAATATCCCAGAGGCAGATTGGGTCAGTAACTTTTGCGAAATTTTTAAAAGCCATGAACAACAGACAACCTATGACGTCTCAATGTCAAAGGAAAACTTTTTATGTTTTACAATCAATGAAGTAGAAAAGGCTATTCAAGGGTTAACTTGTAATAAGGCACCAGGTCCGGATGGCTTGCCTCCGGATCTTTTTAAATCTTGTATCTCATTATGGGCCCCCGTTCTCACAAAGGTGATAAACGCAACTGTAATCCTCGGGAGCCCAAAGTCCTGGGGGCAATCTACCATAGTACCTGTGTTTAAAAAGGGCGATCGTAATAGCCCGTCATGCTACAGGCCAATATCTTTAATTAATTCTGAAGCAAAAGTGGTAGGTGGTGTAATTTTGAACAGATTAACAATTTGGGCAAATGAGAACAACATTATATCGCCAATACAATATGGTTTCAGACCCGGTCACTCAACAGTGACTCAGTGTCTGAACCTATATTTGATTGTAGGTAAATACACCATGGCCCGGCAAGGAACCATTCACATGGCTTTTATGGACTTATCGTCCGCTTTTGATTGTGTGGATCGAGGCAAACTGTGGGACATCATGCAAAGGATGGGTGTTGATCAGAACTTAATTTATCTATTGGCCGATTTGCATTCAGACACTAGAGCAAATGTCCGTTACACTCAAGATCTTAAAGTAACAGGAGACATCAGAATCAATCGGGGTGTCCGTCAAGGATGCATCTTAGCACCATTCTTGTTTAACTTGTATATCAATGAGTTAGAGGAACATTTGACAAGAACAGGCGCTGATTACCCCTATGTCGGCCGAAAAGGCGTCCCAATTCTGCTCTATGCGGACAATGCTGTCCTTATCTCAAGGACAGCAATCGGTCTCCAGATGCTCCTTAACTCATTCTACGACTTTATGAAGTCACGAGGCTTAAGCATTAATAATACAAAGTCCTACGTTATGAAAATTGGCCAAGGATCACGAAAACCAAACTCCTTTGTAATAAACGGGGAAAAAATTCCAAACTCCAAAACCTTCTCGTATCTCGGGGTTCTCCTTGACGATCAACTATCCTGGGGCCCGGCTGTAGTTAAAAAGAAGGGCGAGTTTACATGTGTTAACGCAGCTATACTTGGCTTTGCAAGAAAATTGGGCAATAGTCCAATAGAAGCCTTGCTCAAATTATATCAAGCAAAGAGCGTTGCCATCGCCTGTTACGGCAGCGAGCTCTGGGGTTATAGTCAGACGCGAGACCTGGAGGTCGTAGAAAATAATTTTTTAAAAAAGGTATTGAGGCTGCCAAGGGGAACCGGGAACTTCTCGGTCCACGAGGAGTTAGGCGTACCCTATCTTAGCGATAGATTAGCAGCAAATCTCCTATTATGCTGGATGAATTCTTGGCTAAATACTAATATTCCTCTTACCCATGATATTTTAAAAGAAGCTTTAACTTGGGATGGTAGGTTCAAGGTTCCGTGGCTGAGGTATATTAATGACCGCCTCTCTGAAATGGGACGGCCAGAATTGTTCTTAAACCCAATTTCCATAACTAAAGCTGATATCACCTTTGTGAAAAAAACATTCATGTCAACTAGGTATTTAGCCCGGGAGGAGGGTGAATTATTGAAAGACAGTGTTAGGAAACATGTTATACTTAAAACATGTCTGCAAATGGAACCGTATCTATCATGGCCTATGTCCGGCTATGACCGATATCTATTAACTCGGTTCCGTTTTAATTTATTTCTCCTCATCTTGGCATTCCCAAGAGGGGCCCATCGAGGCCAAGTGCTACCTGCTTGCGGCTGCGACGGAAAGTCTCCGCAAGATACAGCGCACTTTTTATTTATTTGTCCTTATTATACAGTACCTCGGAAGTTATATCTAAAGCCCTGCTTAAAAGATTCAAATCTCACCCAGATTAAACCAGCTCTCTATTATCTTCAACTCCTGAATCCTAATTGCACTTTGTTTGTGTGCAGTTTTTTGAAATTATCTATCATTTTCAGGAAAAGTATGGAGGGCTAATTATGTTGCTACTATCATTGTACTTTTTAAATTTCTCTTTTAACTTTGGATAATTATTTATATTTTTAACTTGTTCTATTTGGACTGTTGCTCTGGTTCTTCGATAATTTAATAATTTGTAACCTGTTTTGTCTCTTAAATGAACTGGATGGTCAGCTTTATCTGCATATGTATGAAATGTGTTTATGATTGCATGTCTATGTAGTGTACTTTTATGATTGTCACGTATACAATCGAATAAAGATATTTGAATTGAATTGAATTGAATTGAATTGATAGTTACAACCATCCAAGGTACTATGGTCAATGAGAGACATGGATGTGGGACTCTCACTCACAATGTATCCATGTACAAAAATCTGGTTAGAAACCATGAGGATGTAGACCATATATGTGATGCCAAGGAGTGACAGGGCACAAAGGATGAATTCCTTGAGCGGGAAACCACCACCATTCAGAGTCCTTACCATACTCCACATTCCATGCCTGTTGCCTGTGATCCAGTGACTCAAGAAAGTAATAGCACCCAGACTAGAGAAAGTGCACTTCCTCTAGGAGATGTGGCAACTGGTACAACCTGAGGCAATACCTGCAACTGTCACAAATTTTTAGTGACTATGCTTGGTAATTTGGAGGATCTTTATGACAGTCTGCTAAGTTTATTTGCTATAGTCTTAATCTGCGTTGGGAAACTCAAAGCTAACAGGACGGAAGTACTGATATTCTGCAACAATAACTCACCCTGGGACTTCCCCTGGTGGCCCACAGAACTAGGCCCACCCCTTACCCTCCTACCACACCAGAAACCTGGGCATCATCCTGGACAACAACCTCTCCTTGAGACATCAAATCAACACCGTCACCTCTGCCTGCTTTCACATACTTCGCATGCTCATATAGATCATCAAATGGCTCTCGCCTGACTCCAGAAACACCGTCACCCAGACACTCATCACAAGCAGACTGGACTACGTCAACACCTGCTACAAGCTGCAAACCATTCAAAATGCCACTGCCAGACTAATCCTCAACCTTCCTCGTTGCACACACATCACCTCAGAAAACTACACTGGCTCCCCATTCAGAAACGCTCCCAGTTCAAGATGTTCACCTGCGCATACAAGGCACTTCACAACTAGCGGCCCACCTACTTTATCCACCATCTACACTTCCACCAACCAACCAGGAACCTCCACTCTGCATCACTCATGCTCATCCTCCCTCCCCAGTATCCATAGAAGCAAGATACGAGGATACGAGGTAGGGCTTTACCATACCTGGCAGCCAAATCCTGGAACAACCTCCCCAGCACACCAAATCAGCTGTGCTACTTATGGATTTCCCGCAAAAAACGGAGAACCTGGCTCTTCAACTGATCCAGCTTGCAGAACCCACACCTACTCGGTGCCTGGATACGCTCATGGGTGACAAGTTGTGCGCTCTACAAATCTACATTACATCACATTACAAAGAATGAAGTGTGTCACCCTCTGGAGCATTACAGAGGCCCTTCCAGCTCCTGTGGAGCAAGAAAACTCCAACCCTTCGGGGACTCCCATTCAGCCTAAGGGGCCCCGTCACCACATAATAGTACAAAAGTACAATGATTCGCAATAGTTATGTTTCAGTTATTATTTGATAAAAATGGGCCTCTTGCAGAAAGGTGATAGGATGATATAGTGTTTTGATGATCATCTCCGAATCTGAGACATTGCTCTAATTCAGAGTGTTGTCTAATGAATTGTACTATTTTTGCCTTGATCTGCTCAATTTTTGTATACAAAAGGAAGGAGTTTTTGTTTGTACTGTCTTAATGTCTTTCACTTCTTTCAAAATTGTTTCGGCACCTGAAACAGCATGTTGTGACTTTTCTCTATGCTTGTGGTAGGGCATCTGTTACTATTGCACTACAGCATTCTGCATCTTTTGTGATAGCTTTGAAGAATACTGTAGAGCCTAAATTACCTGAGCAGATCTAGGGGCATGGCCATTTTCAATTTTCATTACCCGCTGATCATTTCTATCAGTTATACCCAAGATATTCGCGCCAGGTTTACCCGGCTGTAGACTCAGTTCAGCAGAAAATATGTGTATGCTTGAAATATCTGTTGCTTTTCTGCCTGATTTTCTCGTCTCAGTGCTTTGACTTTTGTTAGTCCTTCCACTGTGATATTTCCAATGCAAGGGACAGATCCATGTTTTCTGTTTTTCTTCAAGGTCTTGTACAGAATGTTTGACTTTACTATCTCCCTTATGCTTTTTACTTACTTTATAATTCTCTGATGAGATATCCTTAGGCCTAGCAGCACAAGGAAGACATCGCAGCGTTATCCGCAGCTTCCACAGGGTCATTCGCAAAACATAAAGCTGTATCTGTATTTGTCTAATTTATACATTTGACCCCTGAAATAATTGTTTGACTGTTTTTTCGCCGTCTCACGTTGCTTTTTTATCATATGTGTCACTGCGCCGTTCACTCGCGCCAACACTTTCAGTGCACATTTGGTTGTTATGGTTAGTCCAATCTAATTGTACCGCAGTGCTGTTATAACTACCTGCAAATAACAACCCTTCCAATCTACTCTTGGTCTTCCCCCCCCTTTTTTCCCCCTTCCTCTAGTGATTTATACACTTTATGTAAACTGTCTTTTTGAATGATAAACTGGTTGAGACATTGCTGCCTTTAAGATCTCAGAGGAAGTATAGAGTGGCCTGGATAATTAGAGGCCTTCTCTACCAAGCCTTTGGGAATCGGATCAAAACTATCTATCTTAACACAAAGGACCTAAACATAGAAACTTTGATATGTGCTCTTCTGGGTCGGGCACACCAATATTTCTCAGCTCATGATATTGGAGTTATTAATAGACTCTGAATTTCATGCAGTCTTATCAGAAGCATCATCCATATTTTTCAAGTGTTGGGGTACATTTTTCACAAATCTGGTCTATTTATCAAAGGAGAGGGTTTGTGAGAAATTGGATTGTTGGTTCAGTAGGGTGTGAACCCTGCTCAAGCAACAGCCACAATACCTACCAGGGTTAACCACAAACGTCACTAAATTAACCAGTTATTAACCATCTAGTAGCTTGGCACAAAAGCAGTTAGGCTTAACTTAGAGGCAAAGTGTAAACTATTTATGCAACACAGAAACAGTAATTAAGGTAAAAGCACAACACCAGAAAAATCCCACACCAATTTGCAAAAATAAAGTACATTTACTCAATTGTTTGAGACCAAAATGACTAAAAGCCAATCAGTGGAATGAGAGTTTTGAATTTTTTAAGTTTTAGGTAAAGGGTAGTGGCTTAAAGATCAAAGCGCCAATAGCAGACAGGTAGTCGCTTGAGCCCGTGTCAAAGTAAAAATATATCTATAGCCGATCGCGATGGAGTGCGAGTCAGATACAAGAAGTGGATTGGGCCTGGTCAGCACTTACATTCTGACTTAAAAGAAATTTGAAGAAAAACTTTCTGAGAAGGGAGAAGGTCAGGGCTGCAGGCAGTGTCTGAGGAGGAGGCGTCATCGTTGGGGAGCTGCTGGACGAAGTCGCGGTGAAGATTTCCACGTTCGGACTTAGTCTCCTTTTTTGAAGTAAAAAATCTTCAGTGGGACGAAGCTGGAAGCTGTAACCAAGGAGAGTTCCATGTGGTCGGATACCTATTTGGCAATGGACTACTGAACAGGATTTGCTGCTGAGAAGAAGATCATAACAGGAGCTGTAACAAAGTCAGGCTGACGGACAGATAGATGAGTAGGTTGGTTACGGTCTCCTCTTGGTTCTCATAGCAGTTTTTGCCCCAAAAATTGGATTTGTCTATCTGGATACATTTAACACCACCTCCAAGGGTTCAGGGCTGGAGGGGCACCACTTGAAGGGTTAGGACTCACTCAGGCTGGGTCTAGGTGTGGGTTCAAGATGGTTGGAGCCTTTTCTGTCCCTGAGGCTCTGAACATGAGGCAAGCCAACTAGCCCTTGGAGTCACTCTGGAAGCCCTGGGTTCAGCAGTGGCACTGGGCTCAAGAAGCAGGGAAGTGGGCTCTGAGAGTTCAAGGCAGGCTTCAAGCAGCAAAGCAGTCCTTCCAGGCCAGCAGAGCAGCGTTATGAAGTACAAAGCAGGCTACAGCAGCAGACAGTCCTCTGAGAGTCCTTCCGCATGTCCAGAAAGTGAACTAAAGGATGGTTCAGAGGGTCCTATTTGTATACCTGTGCAGTCTTTGTGTGAAGACAGAGCCAGTCTATTAAGTTGCAAGTGGGACTGTGCCCAGTTCCCCCCGCCCCCCCCCGCCCCCCATCCTGCCAGTGATGGTTCCATACAGGTGCACCTAATCCCTCTATTATGTGGCTGTCCGGAAGGAATAAACACAGTGCAACTACCAACTACACCAAGTCATGTGGCCCAGGAACAGGCAGGCCCCAAATAGGGCAGTAAAATGCAAACTTTCGAAAAGTGGCATTTTTAAAATTGTAACTAAAAACCTTACTTACCATTAAAGAGTGTTTTAAATTACAGTTTCTCAGACACCAAAGATGGCGTTTTTACATGTTCCCATTCAATAGGTATCACTTATTAAAAGTTATAAGGCAACCCTTATGTTATCCTGCAGAAAAAGTAGGTCACACAGTAGTAAAAAACAAATTGAGGAGCTTTTCACTACCAGGACATGCAAAACCTAAATGTGCATGTCCAACCTTTTAATTGCAATGCCCCCTGCCATGTGGGCTACCTAGGGTCTTCCTTTAGCAGTGACTTATAGGTCATAAAAGGGGGGTTTGAGTCTTGGCAAGGTTTTTTTAACCAAGACAATTGGCAGTTTAAAACTGCATGCAGGCTGAAATTGCAGACCTGGGCCATGATTTAAGGGGCTAATTAAGTGGGGGGGACAATAAGTGCTGCAGGTCCACTAGTAGCATTTACTGTACAGACCCTGGCTATATGGTATACCACTTTACTAGGGACTTTTACGTAAATAAATTATGCCAATCAGGTGTTAGCCAATTTTACCTTGTTTGAGAGCGAGCACAAGAATTTTAATTTTAGCACTGGCTAGTCCTAATGCCAACAAAAATAAATTTAGCTAAAAAAGAAGGGGAGAAGACAAAAGGTTTGGGGTGACCCCGGAGAGAGGGCAATAGGACTCTATTACTTCAGCTTTGAGGAGGTTATGGAAAGACATCAACACTGCTAGGATATACTTTTGTTCTGTTTGTCTCTTGGAATGAAATGTCTGAGCTGACAAACTAATTTCTCAAAAGCTCTAATTTTAAGCTAGATTTAACTTTCAGTTTTGGTGTTTTACGAGTGACAGAGACAGGATGTATGAGCACAGGGTATGTGAATGCATTCATGCAATTGAAATTTTCCGTCCATTAAATGGATCAGTTTGTACCACAATATAGCCAACCAAAAATATACGGGACTTTATTTTAGTCAACCATGATCCATCACAGTACCTTCTTTCAGGTGTGATATTCACCCCAAAAATCGAAGGTTCTAACGTGGAGGTTTAATAATGTCCACAGCCCACTCAAAATTACTTCTTCCTAATTTCAAGGGCAATTAGTTCAAGTTTCATAAATACACCCTTAAACTAAAACAAGACATTTTTGCCCCTTCTGATGAAGTCTACGCCAAAACCACAAGATATGGCAAGCTACCAGTCTGTCTCTATTCTGCCCTACCCCAGCAAAATCATCCTGGTGAAAGAGAGGACTAATCAACTGCAGCAGTTTTTGTATCTTGACCATATCCCAAATATTTTACAATTGGACTGAATAGAGATGGCACTTCTGAATATCAAGTAAAATATGTGAGATAACACCACACTCCAATACAATTACATAACCCAAAGCAAGAACTCTCGGGCCATGTTCAACAAAAATCTTGTGTGCGCTGTACTAAATGCATAACATAGTAAGAAATGTAAAATACTAGTTGTCTCTGCAAAGGAAATTCCTCACTAGTTAAAATAACAATTGAATGAAGCCTATGAAAGCACTAGTGATCCTCTCCAACATTGTCTAAACAGAGCTCCCATAAAAGCTTTGCAAATGTGATCATGCAGCACCTAATCTAAAAGCTCTCAACAGGCTCCCAGTGGAGCCAAGGACAAAAGACCTACTTGACCTAAGGTCCCCACTTTGTAAAGGTGAGGAGCTTTTCTTCAGCCAACATGATCCTGATTCTTTGAACCCTCGCCAACCTGGGGGTTGGTGGTTCTTTTTGGGATTGGTTGAAGTAATTCCTTGAGGAAGTCGGTATGGGTAGCGCCTATTAATTTAGCTATTAAAGCAGTGAAGGAGTAAGGTTTCAGGGTTGCTCTCTGAGCCCCACCCTATTTAACGTCTTTATGCCCCCGCTGGCTACAGAGATGGAGTCACTTGGCTATAAAATTATTTCTTAAGTGGACAATACCCAGCTGCTCTTCACCTTCGAGGGGTCTTTCCCCTTGGTAGAAAAGTTATTTAAGCATTGCATGTTGGAAGCCTTTGATTGGATGCAGAACAGCCAGTTAAAATGCAATTCAGAGAAAACTGAAATTCTACTCTTTAACTCCCACTCGGCCAACGGATAACCAACTCTCCATGCATAGCCAGATTTCTGCCATGGTTGACACATGTTTTGGGTTCCTTTGCACCCTTAAGAAATGTCTGTATCTCCTTCCGATACATTGCAGGAGGATGGGGATCCTCTGCCGATAGGTAGTGGGTAGGTTCCTGCTACTATACTGTGAGGTCAACTTTTCCTCCCCTAAGGGGCATCACTCACTCAACCTTTGGGGCGGATCCCCCTTCCAGCATCATAGCAGGTGCAGTATTAACCTATTTGAATGGAGGCCCTACACTATTTAATGGGCCCCATTCCTCAGCAGGGTAGGTATGTACCTAGTCCTGATAAAATGCCACTGACCTTCCAGGCATCACAGCATGAAACAGGTTGACCTCACTCAACACGCAACTAAGCTATCACAGTACATCATTACCTACGATAGCTCTCGTTGTTTTCATTGTGTCTAGAGAACCACCACTCTATTAAAACCCTCTGGAGGTCCATTTGACTCTTTCAACCACTCACGCACAACGCTACACTCACACCCCCTCACTTGCACACAGCATACAGATGAAAGATCAAAAGATCTCCACCAAAGAGGCCCCATAGAGGGGCCCATCGGGCATTGCAGCACCGACCTGGTGGGCGCACCCTGTGATTAAGCATGACACCCTCCTGGGTGTGTGAGGGCACTTTGATCTGATCACTCGGAACCCCCCTCCAGGGATCCCTCTGACTTGACCATTTGATCCACCTGTCAGGGTTTTCCCCTCCCTCTTGATTGAGGAACTGCACCCTTCTTTGTAATTGTTTGCTAGGACAACTTCAGCTGGTGCCAAAAACTGCTGCCTGGCTCATCTTGAGACTTTCTAGATGTATATTGATCTTCTCCTTTTTAAAATGCCTGCATTGGCTGCCTATCTAGAAGCGTATTCTCCTTAAATCATTATCTCTGCTCCACTGGGTGTTGTTCCAATCCAGTCCAGGCTATCTTCCCAACAGATTCCTCCCTTACTTTTCTACCAGAGCTTTGCCATCGGCGCCCGCCACCCTGGTGGCAGCACCTCGCATTAAGCGTGCAAAGAGGGGAGGTGAAGCATTTTTGTTCTTAGCGGCATTAGCTTTCTTTGGACCTCGGATGCTTCCATCGCAGGAGGTCTTTTGTAGAAGGCTGAAAACTTGTCTTTTCTCTTCTACTTATTAGGGGCTTTCTCTGTGTATTGGAACATACCACAGCTTCAGCGACAGGACAATCTTTGAGTAGCTGTGCGCTTTGCAAAATTTCGCATTTATTCATTCATTCATCGACTACCTTAAACTAATGAAGAATTGATGCAGAACATTGTCCCTTGGTGACACAGGCGTGGAATATCCTGAACTCCTCCCAAAGAGCAGAAAAACAAAATCTCCAGGTAAAAAACTTACTGAAGACAGATCACTTCAGGATGGTGTTCTGCTGAAGGCATGGGATGGCTAGGACACAGATAAGTGCCAATTGTACCTTATCTGTCCTTGTCACCATCTATGCCTTTTGAACTTCCAAATACTTTTCATAACACATTGCAGTGGCTTTAATGCAACACAAGGGGCGTCAGATAACTTACTAAATAAATAATCTCCATGTGGGAAGCAGTGCTCTGTCTGACCACCTATCAAGGACATGTTCTTCAGTTTTGTCTGGCATTCACCGGGGCATGAGAGGAAAGAGGGAGTAAAGGTTCTTGCAATGCGTGGCTCTCAATGAGCCCCACTCGCATGAATACCAGTTTCCAAATCTGACTAGTTACTGATAAAATGTACCAAGAGTGGGAAACAAATGTTATTCCCTACTATTGCTACATTATACATTAATGTGAGGCAGTGCTTTAAATGGGAAAAAATAAGTGCAGGTACTCTGAAAATGAGCTATGAGTGTAGCAAGTGGGCGGGGCTAGGGGCGGGGCTAAGGACAAGACATATGACACTTCTACTATGTGGCCGAATACTTATATATTCTTGAGTGCACACTCACAGAAACAAGCAGCAATGCTCACACAAAGCATTCCAAGAATGTCCTTTAAAATACCTCCCTAGTGTCTGCATTCTCTCCCTCTTTCACTTGCTTTTCTCTCACTCACACACACACACACACGCGCACACAAGCAAGCAAACACCCAGACACACAAAAGACAGACACACACACAAAAGACTCAAGTGGGATAAACGGAATTTTACACCCCTTATCTCCCATGGCTTTCTTAATTGCTGCTGTCAGTGGGATGCCTGGATTCGAGTGTGTGCACAAAGAGAAAGGCGGGGCCAGCATAGGCCCCGCCGCCATTATGGTGGTCGGCCGTGCCCCCAGATCTTTCTCGTTCCAGTGGCCCCCGCATTGGCTGGGGGCTGTACTCCGCCGCGCCCCGGAAGTGATCGGATCGCTTCCGGGGCGCGGGTGACCCCCCCCCAGCAAGAACCAGTTTCAGCTGGTGAAGTGAGGTAGTTTAAAGCCGGGGGGAGCGCGAAGAGCAGTCTCTTCACTCTCCGCTCCCCTCGGCAGCACACCCGTCGTGTGTGCCTCCTCCCTCGGGAGGACCTTTAACCTTTTTTCTCTCTTTTTGCTTCCTCTACAGGTTTTGGAATCCCGAGCGTTCGTGTTCACGGCATTGAAATTGACGAGCTCTCCCCGGCGAAGCCCTGATGTTTATCACGCATCGCGAGTGAGCGCGCCGACGCTCGAGGGAGAGAACAGATGGGTGCTTTACGGCGGCCCGGACTGCGGTTTTGAAATTTACGGGCAGGTGATTTGCCGAGATCCCGTCGGGGGCCTGACTTGGTGCCCGCATCATTAGGGACGCTCACAGTCTCAGCGAGGATCGGCAGGAGTGGCGTTTGCTGGGCGCGAAGGGAGCGGTGTTCGGAAGTCGCAGGCCGCACCTGATAGCGGGGAATGGAATGTAAGTGTCACCACTCTCGCCGTGGGATTGGGCTGACGTTGCACGTATGTCGTATTACAGTGGGGTGCAGGGGCGGCGGAGTCATTACGTGTGCCGCAACAGGTTTGTGTCCTTGTATTATATAACGGGTGTTCATGCAAGGTGCTCCAAGGTTGTGCTGGATAAATCTGTTGTACGCATTTTCTGACATTCCGTTACTGGGAGGGTTCGGCCCTGGTATTACTGTGACTGGTGGGCTTTCGTCATGTTGACTTTCAGTCTTTTTGCAGTTAAGTGTGCAACTAGGACCTACCACGGCACGCACCTCGTGGTGTGCGGTGTCGAGACCATAGCTGCAACCCGTATCTTAAAATGTGTGGCAGAGTAGGTTTTGATGAATCTTTCCCAACCTTGACCTGCATTGTGTTACTTCGGTTAATAAACGAATCCTCGTGGTTTATTCAGTTAGATAAAAGAGCCTACCACAACTGTTCGCTGAGGAGCCTTCTCACGCACTTGCTGTTCTCTAATTGTTTGGGTAATATCGCTCATGTTACCGGGAGAAATCCGAGCTGTTATCGGGTGTACACTTACGGACTAGTAGAAAATGACGGTAATGGTTACTTTTGTTAGCACTGTTGTTTATTTAACCTTGTTCTTGTGCGCTCAGGAAGCAGTGAAAGGCTAAGCGCCTGTATCACACGCAGAATGATATGTGTTGGGTTTTGGCAGCTAGTGTGTTGGTTGGGGCTGGTAGCGGGTTAATGCAGGTTTGTGGAGTTGCGCTTCTGTGTTATTTCTGCTGACTCCTACATATCGGTCCACACCTCCAGCTGATAAGCATGCCTGCCCGGGTGGCAGAATAATCTAACACCCATTACTGTCAGGAACAAACCCTAAGCGGAGGAGGGAGGGTGACCTTGTCATAGAATAGAGGTTTGCTGTTGTTTCTCGGGTGTGGTGACAGAACTCCTCTTCCGTTTGTCGTAGTCTCACTGTCATGATGACAACAAAGGAAACCTAGTTATCTGTACAAGAGTAGATTAATTTTCAGGGCTCGATTGACTTGGCAAACTCATTGCATCCGGCTCAATTTTGCCAGGAGGAGAAACAATGTTTTTGGGTGCCATCAGATGGTGTAGTGTTTACAATATTTCACACGTTTCGTTAGCACTGGCAGTAAACATCAAGGGCATTATAGTCAATATATTTTGGGAATTGTGCCAATTAATATTCCAATTGGTCTCACTATTACAATGCTCCTTGATATAATCCACCTCTATAACCATTCGAGGAGAGAGAGAGCCATACATTCATACCTCTCATGGAAGGGAAAAGTCTGAACATTCCCCTAACAAAAAACCTTCCTGAACCATAACTATCGCAAATGTATACATTTACACTGTGTATGTCGAAATACAACCTACAAGACTTGTTCAACTCCAGTTTATATCAATATGTCCCATATTTCCCCCCACTAGCTGTGATAATAGGTGACAACAGATTATGTAAACTAATGAGTTTTGCCCCACGAGGGCATCGATGTCTATTTCCTATTAAAAGTAAAAGCTTCAGTTTGTGTGAAGGCCTAAGACGAAGTCACTCTCTACGGCGTCAAAATTATGGCTTCTAGTTATATCACAATCACAATGTCATTTCAAAAACCAGTCCGACTGATCACTCGCTGAGATTGTTTCATTGGGGGTTTGATGAACC
This sequence comes from Triturus cristatus, assembly GCF_964204655.1. NCBI lineage: Eukaryota > Metazoa > Chordata > Amphibia > Caudata > Salamandridae > Triturus > Triturus cristatus. The sequence goes on from NC_140580.1 coordinate 116,922,614, forward strand.
CCATATTTGGGGCAGCATACTGGGCCTCGAATACAAATGGATAATAGCTCCATTACACCTTAGGACAATCAGTTCTGAGATCTCTCGTCCACCCCGCACACACGGAGCTACTCGAGCTGCCGCCCGGATGCTATGCCCACTGTGGGAAGCCCCGGGGTCACACAGATTCTAAGGAAGGGGCGGGATAGGATAACTGCGGGCAAAGTCAGGGGAGAGGGTGTGGCTTAATGGCCAGAGCGGCCTGCTTTTGGAACTGAGGAACCAAGGTCTAGCCTGCGCGTCTACTCAACATCCTGTGTTTCTGAGCAAAAATGACTTGATCTCACTTTGCCTGGAAGAAGGGGGGTCTCTGGTTGGCGGGGTGGGTATCACTGTCCAAGTAGGGACCCTTGCTCCTAGTCAGGGAAAGGGGGATGCACTGTTAAGATAACCCCTGCGCAGCCTCTAGGTAGCTTGGCCTGAGCAGTCTAGTCTATCAAAGACAAGAGGTAGAGTATTTGTATCAACACTCACAGTAACACAGTAAAAATGCCACAGATTTACTCCACACCGTTTTTAGAAGGTACGGTATTTTACTAGATTGTATGAAGGATTTCGAGCTGCTTATAAGTGTAGCTTTTCAATTAAAGGGAAGCCCGATGTTAGTAATTCCAACGTGTAACAGAGCTGCAACTGGTGGGGTAAGGGAAACGTCCAGTCTTATATAAGCACTTGCCTACACCTCCTTTCTACTTGAGGGAACTGTCATTTGAATACGTTTATTGCACCTACGCATCCGCATGCATCACATAGTGGAAGTAAGGTTTTTTCACCTGGTGCCACAAGTGTTTTTTGCTAGGGTCCATCGTTCCTCATGTTACTGAACTGGCGACTGGTGGGGTAAGGGAAACGTCCAGCCTTAGATAAGCACTTGCCTACACCTCCTTTCTACATGAGGGAGCTGTCATTTGAATACGTTTATTGCACCTACGCATCCGCATGCATCACATAGTGGAAGTAAGGGTTTTTCACCTGGTGCCACAAGTGTTTTTTCTCTAGGGTCCATCGTTGATCATGTTATTGAACTGGCGGTATGCTGAGTGCCCCCCCCCCCCCCCCTTGACATACAAATTACGTTTGTGCAGCGTGTACAGCAAAGAGTGCCATAGGTGTTGTAAATGGTAGGGTGGGGCAGGGTGTTTTAGGGGATTATAGAGTCCTGGGTTTGAACTCATGGCCACAGTTTCAGATCCCTGTGAGCTCATCCAGCTTTGTCTCATCCAGAGATAGATAAAATGAGTACCATTGAGTTAGGTAGCAATCAATAATTATGATAGACGATAATTTTATATGGCTGATCAAGGGCGGCAGCAACTACTAGATCTCACGCCACCTGCTGCGAGAAGCCCACATTCAGCCAGCGATCACACTTCCTACCTCTGAGAAATTCCCTGGTCGGTGCCTTAGTTGTATTCCATGGGATTACAAACATAGTGATGGGGCTGGATCCATCGCTTTATCGTGTTACTGTTACGCTTCAGAGAGAGTGCGTTTTGATGCAATTGTTGGATTTAGGTTTTCCAGATGGTCCTATTCTTTAGCAGCATTATGCGCAGATTCTGCCATTCCATGAGCTATAGTCATACAAACTTTAACTGAGCACGTCATTCAATACAACTCGTGCTAAGCTGAGCACGCTCAGCGGACAGTCCTCTGTTATTGCACTTGGGGCTATGCTAGGCAAGAAGCCCACATTCAGGCAGCGATCACACTGCCTACCTCTGAGAAATTCTCTGGTCTGTGCCTTGGCTGTATTCCGTAGGATTACAATCACAGTGATCGGATTAGATCCATCACTTTATCATGTTACTGTTACTCTTCACAAAGAATGCTTTTGACGCAATTATTGATTTTAGGTTTCCCAGACGGTCTTAATTATTTAGCAGCATTATGCGCAGATTTTGTCATTCCATGAGCTGTAGCCTTGCAAAACTTTAAATGAGCACGTCCTTTAATACAACTGGTGCTATGCTAAGCACTCTCAGCGGACAGTCCTATGTTATTGCACTTGGGGCTATGCCAGGCCTCACGGAAAAGTCTAAACCTGTTAGGTCACGAGGAGGGTGCAGTAATATACGCCATTGGTTAACATGGTACCGGTGCACCCATGTGCTCTACCTGGAGCTATGCATACGGCTAGGTTATGGTGTTACACACTTGCTCTGCGCCCAGGTGCCAGCACACTGGTTCATGGGACAAAGGTGTAGTGGCACTCACTACCGGTCCGCCCTATATACCGGAGCAAGCATTGGAGGCTCATTGTTTGTCACGCGGTATCTCTGCACTCGGTTTTCTGCGATGCAATGCACTTACCGGTCATGGCCTGGGCATGTGTGTTCCTTAATAGTGCATTGGGGTGCATATGATATCTTGCATGTCGTTTTGTGTGTCACATACTATCACGCTGTAATTTTACCCAAAGAGAAAAACACTAACCATCTGTTTTTGATTCTCATTTATGCATGACTGGATCCATGACTGTTTCATGGGAGGCGCTCCACATCACAAGGTCTGCAAGATGGGGGCGGGCAAAGGTAAGCAGCAGGGTCAAGGCGTTTGGGCGATCAAAGCTCAAGAGTTCCCTCTACCTGTCACGCAGGGAGAAACAGCGACACCTCACCAGAAAGAAGACACAACCGCGACGACAATCAATTATCTGGACGCCAAGTTTGAGCGTCACGCGTGTATCTGCGGCCATTGGTATGTCTGCTGTCTAACTTTTATTGCAGGAGATGCACATCTTGGTGGTAACAACTTGGTGCACCCAAATAGGAGGTGCCTGGGTGAGACAGTGCTGTTAGAGTCAGCATGGCTGGCCAGGCGCTGCCCAGGTGTGGTTATTGTGCGGTTGCACATGCTGCCAAAGGGTCAGTGGCAGGGAGGGTAATCAGTGAAGGGCTCGCAGTCACTCGGTTCAGAGGATCAATAGTAAGATAGGCAGGCTGTGTAGGACTCCCCAGACTAAGAGTTATTGCTCATGGGTGCATAAAAAGGGGATGTCTGCTACTTGCGGGACGGGGTTCACCTCTCTAGGTGGGGGAACGAGATATTCCTGGGCGACATTTAAAGCTTGGCTGGACCAATTTTCAATGGTGAGTATGACCTTGGGTTTTTGGGGGAGGCCTGATAGTCGGTCAACTATGCAGGCCTGTGCGGTAAGGTCATCGGTTGGACAGACTAAATTGACTAATCTTTTGGGGCGCCTTATTAAATGGGGCGCCCAGAGGGGAGGGACATGTGGCTCTCACCTGACTCCAGGGGCAGTTACAACCGGTTGGTTGCAACGGTGCGGGGACAAACGGGGGTTACGCTTTCCATTGGCTGGTTGGCCACCCCGCACGCGGGCGTAAGTAAGCTGCGCTGTCTGCATGGCCCCTTTATGGAGAAAGTCTTGAACGCATGGGGGTTGCCTGGAAGGAACTACTTCCGGGTCAGCGGGGCCCCCTGCGCATGCGCACCCTGGTTGGGGGGCGCGGGACAAATTTGGAGAGAACTTCTTCCGGGTCAACTGGGCTCCCTGCGCATGTGCACTCTGGTTAGGGTGTGCGGGACAATTTGGATAAAAGGGGGAGGGGCCAGCGTGTTGACCTTGCCGTAGGCCCAATAGGAATACGCAGAAATGTCATCAGCAATATGTTTAGACTAGGATAGGAACATTATGTATTAGAACTTGGTTAAGGCTAGGAATGAATCAAATGTACCGAATCCTGTCTTATCATTTCATTTCTGCGTAAATATATATTTGTGTGAAAATTTGTTTGTTAATAAATACGATCGGGGGTCAACGACCCCTTATTCCAAAACAAAATTGGTTGTATTGGTGTCTGTCACAATAGAAGGGAGGAGGGGGCGGTAGGCCGTACCGGACCATATGCACACCATGGTGTGAATGTGATTGACAGCACAGGGCCTGAATGGTCCCTGCTCTGTCAAACACAGCGTGATGTTGAACACCGGACATTATGCAGATGAGCCCTGCTGAATTGTTTAAAGGTGGCTCAGCTTGGGCTAGAGGCGTTTTGGCTGTCAGACAGCCTCGTTCGTGCGCGTGAGCCAAAGCAATAATGACCCTACCTTTGATGAGTACCAGGTACTCTCCGTGGCATATAACCACCATAAAACTCACCATAAAACTAAATAAAGCGAAGAATTAGGTGGCCAGATCCTGCATGAACGTATACAGACGGGGTTATGAACAGCAAAACCTAAAATGCTGCATAAGTTCTCATTTAGGTGAGGGATCACGCACAGCACATGACCTACTAGGGCAAAGACCATGTTTTTTTAACAACCTTTATTTATCATTTTTAACACAACTTCATAGGTGTACAGTACTGATCAGAGCAGGCTGGTGTACTATAAAGCAGGGTAACATGTTCAATCAGGACCCTTCAAGTTATGGTATAGCAAAATATCAAGAGGCAATGAGCGGTCATTCTACTCAATCCATTTCCCCGTCAGCCATGCTCTCGCTCATATCCAACTCATTCTGATCACTCACATTCGAGTCAGAATTCAGGAACGCGTTACTAAGCTCCCTCCGAGGCCCTTTTACAGTGTTTCGTCTCTTTGACAGGCTTTCATATGGGCTTCTTCTGCCACTGTCCATTCATGCCCATCCCTTAACCACACATCTATGTCTGGGATGCGCTTCCCAATCCACGTTATTGCGACTTTAGGTCTAGCTAACAATATAAGCAGTTGCAAGAGTTTGCAAACGATCTTGCTTTTTTTGAGCATGTATCGCAGTAAGCAGTGTAGAGATGACTTCTCCACCTGAAGTCCTGTACTGCTCTGGAGCTTCTCCACCACCCACCCCCAGACTCGACTGACCCCGGGACACTCCCATGCTAAGTGCATAAAATCCACCTCTGCCATTCCATGCTTAGGGCATGTGTCCGGGCGATCTGGCGCAATGTGGTGCAACTTCACTGGCGTCATATACATGCAGTGTAGGCAGTTGTAGTGCATCAGTTTGAAACGTGCGTTACAGGATACCGTGTGCGTTAGCGCACTCTTTGCTTTCCACGACCTTTCACTTAGGGGTTCTGTCATAGCAGCATCCCATGCCGCCCATGCCCTGGGTGGGTGGCCCGTTGAGTCAAGAGAGATATGAGTCTGTGCCCAGTGCCACATGAAAGCATTATATCCAGTGTCTGCGCCATCTGCGGGACGTCGGGTTATGTGGCCCATGCCACTTTAGACAACTCTGAAAGTCCTGCGTAATGGGGGTAGTGACCCCCGTCCCAGTCCGAAGACCTCACAGGCCTGTTCATATGAGATTAATGTTTCGCCTGGGTAGAGGTCCGCTAATACTTCACATCCACCTTCCCACCATGCTTGGAAGGACATATTGTCCATCATTTTCCACACTGGAGCAAGAATCAAAAATGAGAGTTCCCGATGGAACGGAGCGCATCTCAGGATTCGTTAAATGAACTGGATGGTCAGCTTTATCTGCATATGTATGAAATGTGTTTATGATTGCATGTCTATGTAGTGTACTTTTATGATTGTCACGTATACAATCGAATAAAGATATTTGAATTGAATTGAATTGAATTGAATTGATAGTTACAACCATCCAAGGTACTATGGTCAATGAGAGACATGGATGTGGGACTCTCACTCACAATGTATCCATGTACAAAAATCTGGTTAGAAACCATGAGGATGTAGACCATATATGTGATGCCAAGGAGTGACAGGGCACAAAGGATGAATTCCTTGAGCGGGAAACCACCACCAGTCAGAGTCCTTACCATACTCCACATTCCATGCCTGTTGCCTGTGATCCAGTGACTCAAGAAAGTAATAGCACCCAGACTAGAGAAAGTGCACTTCCTCTAGGAGATGTGGCAACTGGTACAACCTGAGGCAATACCTGCAACTGTCACAAATTTTTAGTGACTATGCTTGGTAATTTGGAGGATCTTTATGACAGTCTGCTAAGTTTATTTGCTATAGTCTTAATCTGCGTTGGGAAACTCAAAGCTAACAGGACGGAAGTACTGATATTCTGCAACAATAACTCACCCTGGGACTTCCCCTGGTGGCCCACAGAACTAGGCCCACCCCTTACCCTCCTACCACACCAGAAACCTGGGCATCATCCTGGACAACAACCTCTCCTTGAGACATCAAATCAACACCGTCACCTCTGCCTGCTTTCACATACTTCGCATGCTCATATAGATCATCAAATGGCTCTCGCCTGACTCCAGAAACACCGTCACCCAGACACTCATCACAAGCAGACTGGACTACGTCAACACCTGCTACAAGCTGCAAACCATTCAAAATGCCACTGCCAGACTAATCCTCAACCTTCCTCGTTGCACACACATCACCTCAGAAAACTACACTGGCTCCCCATTCAGAAACGCTCCCAGTTCAAGATGTTCACCTGCGCATACAAGGCACTTCACAACTAGCGGCCCACCTACTTTATCCACCATCTACACTTCCACCAACCAACCAGGAACCTCCACTCTGCATCACTCATGCTCATCCTCCCTCCCCAGTATCCATAGAAGCAAGATACGAGGATACGAGGTAGGGCTTTACCATACCTGGCAGCCAAATCCTGGAACAACCTCCCCAGCACACCAAATCAGCTGTGCTACTTATGGATTTCCCGCAAAAAACGGAGAACCTGGCTCTTCAACTGATCCAGCTTGCAGAACCCACACCTACTCGGTGCCTGGATACGCTCATGGGTGACAAGTTGTGCGCTCTACAAATCTACATTACATCACATTACAAAGAATGAAGTGTGTCACCCTCTGGAGCATTACAGAGGCCCTTCCAGCTCCTGTGGAGCAAGAAAACTCCAACCCTTCGGGGACTCCCATTCAGCCTAAGGGGCCCCGTCACCACATAATAGTACAAAAGTACAATGATTCGCAATAGTTATGTTTCAGTTATTATTTGATAAAAATGGGCCTCTTGCAGAAAGGTGATAGGATGATATAGTGTTTTGATGATCATCTCCGAATCTGAGACATTGCTCTAATTCAGAGTGTTGTCTAATGAATTGTACTATTTTTGCCTTGATCTGCTCAATTTTTGTATACAAAAGGAAGGAGTTTTTGTTTGTACTGTCTTAATGTCTTTCACTTCTTTCAAAATTGTTTCGGCACCTGAAACAGCATGTTGTGACTTTTCTCTATGCTTGTGGTAGGGCATCTGTTACTATTGCACTACAGCATTCTGCATCTTTTGTGATAGCTTTGAAGAATACTGTAGAGCCTAAATTACCTGAGCAGATCTAGGGGCATGGCCATTTTCAATTTTCATTACCCGCTGATCATTTCTATCAGTTATACCCAAGATATTCGCGCCAGGTTTACCCGGCTGTAGACTCAGTTCAGCAGAAAATATGTGTATGCTTGAAATATCTGTTGCTTTTCTGCCTGATTTTCTCGTCTCAGTGCTTTGACTTTTGTTAGTCCTTCCACTGTGATATTTCCAATGCAAGGGACAGATCCATGTTTTCTGTTTTTCTTCAAGGTCTTGTACAGAATGTTTGACTTTACTATCTCCCTTATGCTTTTTACTTACTTTATAATTCTCTGATGAGATATCCTTAGGCCTAGCAGCACAAGGAAGACATCGTAGCGTTATCCGCAGCTTCCACAGGGTCATTCGCAAAACATAAAGCTGTATCTGTATTTGTCTAATTTATACATTTGACCCCTGAAATAATTGTTTGACTGTTTTTTCGCCGTCTCACGTTGCTTTTTTATCATATGTGTCACTGCGCCGTTCACTCGCGCCAACACTTTCAGTGCACATTTGGTTGTTATGGTTAGTCCAATCTAATTGTACCGCAGTGCTGTTATAACTACCTGCAAATAACAACCCTTCCAATCTACTCTTGGTCTTCCCCCCCCTTTTTTCCCCCTTCCTCTAGTGATTTATACACTTTATGTAAACTGTCTTTTTGAATGATAAACTGGTTGAGACATTGCTGCCTTTAAGATCTCAGAGGAAGTATAGAGTGGCCTGGATAATTAGAGGCCTTCTCTACCAAGCCTTTGGGAATCGGATCAAAACTATCTATCTTAACACAAAGGACCTAAACATAGAAACTTTGATATGTGCTCTTCTGGGTCGGGCACACCAATATTTCTCAGCTCATGATATTGGAGTTATTAATAGACTCTGAATTTCATGCAGTCTTATCAGAAGCATCATCCATATTTTTCAAGTGTTGGGGTACATTTTTCACAAATCTGGTCTATTTATCAAAGGAGAGGGTTTGTGAGAAATTGGATTGTTGGTTCAGTAGGGTGTGAACCCTGCTCAAGCAACAGCCACAATACCTACCAGGGTTAACCACAAACGTCACTAAATTAACCAGTTATTAACCATCTAGTAGCTTGGCACAAAAGCAGTTAGGCTTAACTTAGAGGCAAAGTGTAAACTATTTATGCAACACAGAAACAGTAATTAAGGTAAAAGCACAACACCAGAAAAATCCCACACCAATTTGCAAAAATAAAGTACATTTACTCAATTGTTTGAGACCAAAATGACTAAAAGCCAATCAGTGGAATGAGAGTTTTGAATTTTTTAAGTTTTAGGTAAAGGGTAGTGGCTTAAAGATCAAAGCGCCAATAGCAGACAGGTAGTCGCTTGAGCCCGTGTCAAAGTAAAAATATATCTATAGCCGATCGCGATGGAGTGCGAGTCAGATACAAGAAGTGGATTGGGCCTGGTCAGCACTTACATTCTGACTTAAAAGAAATTTGAAGAAAAACTTTCTGAGAAGGGAGAAGGTCAGGGCTGCAGGCAGTGTCTGAGGAGGAGGCGTCATCGTTGGGGAGCTGCTGGACGAAGTCGCGGTGAAGATTTCCACGTTCGGACTTAGTCTCCTTTTTTGAAGTAAAAAATCTTCAGTGGGACGAAGCTGGAAGCTGTAACCAAGGAGAGTTCCATGTGGTCGGATACCTATTTGGCAATGGACTACTGAACAGGATTTGCTGCTGAGAAGAAGATCATAACAGGAGCTGTAACAAAGTCAGGCTGACGGACAGATAGATGAGTAGGTTGGTTACGGTCTCCTCTTGGTTCTCATAGCAGTTTTTGCCCCAAAAATTGGATTTGTCTATCTGGATACATTTAACACCACCTCCAAGGGTTCAGGGCTGGAGGGGCACCACTTGAAGGGTTAGGACTCACTCAGGCTGGGTCTAGGTGTGGGTTCAAGATGGTTGGAGCCTTTTCTGTCCCTGAGGCTCTGAACATGAGGCAAGCCAACTAGCCCTTGGAGTCACTCTGGAAGCCCTGGGTTCAGCAGTGGCACTGGGCTCAAGAAGCAGGGAAGTGGGCTCTGAGAGTTCAAGGCAGGCTTCAAGCAGCAAAGCAGTCCTTCCAGGCCAGCAGAGCAGCGTTATGAAGTACAAAGCAGGCTACAGCAGCAGACAGTCCTCTGAGAGTCCTTCCGCATGTCCAGAAAGTGAACTAAAGGATGGTTCAGAGGGTCCTATTTGTATACCTGTGCAGTCTTTGTGTGAAGACAGAGCCAGTCTATTAAGTTGCAAGTGGGACTGTGCCCAGTTCCCCCCGCCCCCCCCCGCCCCCCATCCTGCCAGTGATGGTTCCATACAGGTGCACCTAATCCCTCTATTATGTGGCTGTCCGGAAGGAATAAACACAGTGCAACTACCAACTACACCAAGTCATGTGGCCCAGGAACAGGCAGGCCCCAAATAGGGCAGTAAAATGCAAACTTTCGAAAAGTGGCATTTTTAAAATTGTAACTAAAAACCTTACTTACCATTAAAGAGTGTTTTAAATTACAGTTTCTCAGACACCAAAGATGGCGTTTTTACATGTTCCCATTCAATAGGTATCACTTATTAAAAGTTATAAGGCAACCCTTATGTTATCCTGCAGAAAAAGTAGGTCACACAGTAGTAAAAAACAAATTGAGGAGCTTTTCACTACCAGGACATGCAAAACCTAAATGTGCATGTCCAACCTTTTAATTGCAATGCCCCCTGCCATGTGGGCTACCTAGGGTCTTCCTTTAGCAGTGACTTATAGGTCATAAAAGGGGGGTTTGAGTCTTGGCAAGGTTTTTTTAACCAAGACAATTGGCAGTTTAAAACTGCATGCAGGCTGAAATTGCAGACCTGGGCCATGATTTAAGGGGCTAATTAAGTGGGGGGGACAATAAGTGCTGCAGGTCCACTAGTAGCATTTACTGTACAGACCCTGGCTATATGGTATACCACTTTACTAGGGACTTTTACGTAAATAAATTATGCCAATCAGGTGTTAGCCAATTTTACCTTGTTTGAGAGCGAGCACAAGAATTTTAATTTTAGCACTGGCTAGTCCTAATGCCAACAAAAATAAATTTAGCTAAAAAAGAAGGGGAGAAGACAAAAGGTTTGGGGTGACCCCGGAGAGAGGGCAATAGGACTCTATTACTTCAGCTTTGAGGAGGTTATGGAAAGACATCAACACTGCTAGGATATACTTTTGTTCTGTTTGTCTCTTGGAATGAAATGTCTGAGCTGACAAACTAATTTCTCAAAAGCTCTAATTTTAAGCTAGATTTAACTTTCAGTTTTGGTGTTTTACGAGTGACAGAGACAGGATGTATGAGCACAGGGTATGTGAATGCATTCATGCAATTGAAATTTTCCGTCCATTAAATGGATCAGTTTGTACCACAATATAGCCAACCAAAAATATACGGGACTTTATTTTAGTCAACCATGATCCATCACAGTACCTTCTTTCAGGTGTGATATTCACCCCAAAAATCGAAGGTTCTAACGTGGAGGTTTAATAATGTCCACAGCCCACTCAAAATTACTTCTTCCTAATTTCAAGGGCAATTAGTTCAAGTTTCATAAATACACCCTTAAACTAAAACAAGACATTTTTGCCCCTTCTGATGAAGTCTACGCCAAAACCACAAGATATGGCAAGCTACCAGTCTGTCTCTATTCTGCCCTACCCCAGCAAAATCATCCTGGTGAAAGAGAGGACTAATCAACTGCAGCAGTTTTTGTATCTTGACCATATCCCAAATATTTTACAATTGGACTGAATAGAGATGGCACTTCTGAATATCAAGTAAAATATGTGAGATAACACCACACTCCAATACAATTACATAACCCAAAGCAAGAACTCTCGGGCCATGTTCAACAAAAATCTTGTGTGCGCTGTACTAAATGCATAACATAGTAAGAAATGTAAAATACTAGTTGTCTCTGCAAAGGAAATTCCTCACTAGTTAAAATAACAATTGAATGAAGCCTATGAAAGCACTAGTGATCCTCTCCAACATTGTCTAAACAGAGCTCCCATAAAAGCTTTGCAAATGTGATCATGCAGCACCTAATCTAAAAGCTCTCAACAGGCTCCCAGTGGAGCCAAGGACAAAAGACCTACTTGACCTAAGGTCCCCACTTTGTAAAGGTGAGGAGCTTTTCTTCAGCCAACATGATCCTGATTCTTTGAACCCTCGCCAACCTGGGGGTTGGTGGTTCTTTTTGGGATTGGTTGAAGTAATTCCTTGAGGAAGTCGGTATGGGTAGCGCCTATTAATTTAGCTATTAAAGCAGTGAAGGAGTAAGGTTTCAGGGTTGCTCTCTGAGCCCCACCCTATTTAACGTCTTTATGCCCCCGCTGGCTACAGAGATGGAGTCACTTGGCTATAAAATTATTTCTTAAGTGGACAATACCCAGCTGCTCTTCACCTTCGAGGGGTCTTTCCCCTTGGTAGAAAAGTTATTTAAGCATTGCATGTTGGAAGCCTTTGATTGGATGCAGAACAGCCAGTTAAAATGCAATTCAGAGAAAACTGAAATTCTACTCTTTAACTCCCACTCGGCCAACGGATAACCAACTCTCCATGCATAGCCAGATTTCTGCCATGGTTGACACATGTTTTGGGTTCCTTTGCACCCTTAAGAAATGTCTGTATCTCCTTCCGATACATTGCAGGAGGATGGGGATCCTCTGCCGATAGGTAGTGGGTAGGTTCCTGCTACTATACTGTGAGGTCAACTTTTCCTCCCCTAAGGGGCATCACTCACTCAACCTTTGGGGCGGATCCCCCTTCCAGCATCATAGCAGGTGCAGTATTAACCTATTTGAATGGAGGCCCTACACTATTTAATGGGCCCCATTCCTCAGCAGGGTAGGTATGTACCTAGTCCTGATAAAATGCCACTGACCTTCCAGGCATCACAGCATGAAACAGGTTGACCTCACTCAACACGCAACTAAGCTATCACAGTACATCATTACCTACGATAGCTCTCGTTGTTTTCATTGTGTCTAGAGAACCACCACTCTATTAAAACCCTCTGGAGGTCCATTTGACTCTTTCAACCACTCACGCACAACGCTACACTCACACCCCCTCACTTGCACACAGCATACAGATGAAAGATCAAAAGATCTCCACCAAAGAGGCCCCATAGAGGGGCCCATCGGGCATTGCAGCACCGACCTGGTGGGCGCACCCTGTGATTAAGCATGACACCCTCCTGGGTGTGTGAGGGCACTTTGATCTGATCACTCGGAACCCCCCTCCAGGGATCCCTCTGACTTGACCATTTGATCCACCTGTCAGGGTTTTCCCCTCCCTCTTGATTGAGGAACTGCACCCTTCTTTGTAATTGTTTGCTAGGACAACTTCAGCTGGTGCCAAAAACTGCTGCCTGGCTCATCTTGAGACTTTCTAGATGTATATTGATCTTCTCCTTTTTAAAATGCCTGCATTGGCTGCCTATCTAGAAGCGTATTCTCCTTAAATCATTATCTCTGCTCCACTGGGTGTTGTTCCAATCCAGTCCAGGCTATCTTCCCAACAGATTCCTCCCTTACTTTTCTACCAGAGCTTTGCCATCGGCGCCCGCCACCCTGGTGGCAGCACCTCGCATTAAGCGTGCAAAGAGGGGAGGTGAAGCATTTTTGTTCTTAGCGGCATTAGCTTTCTTTGGACCTCGGATGCTTCCATCGCAGGAGGTCTTTTGTAGAAGGCTGAAAACTTGTCTTTTCTCTTCTACTTATTAGGGGCTTTCTCTGTGTATTGGAACATACCACAGCTTCAGCGACAGGACAATCTTTGAGTAGCTGTGCGCTTTGCAAAATTTCGCATTTATTCATTCATTCATCGACTACCTTAAACTAATGAAGAATTGATGCAGAACATTGTCCCTTGGTGACACAGGCGTGGAATATCCTGAACTCCTCCCAAAGAGCAGAAAAACAAAATCTCCAGGTAAAAAACTTACTGAAGACAGATCACTTCAGGATGGTGTTCTGCTGAAGGCATGGGATGGCTAGGACACAGATAAGTGCCAATTGTACCTTATCTGTCCTTGTCACCATCTATGCCTTTTGAACTTCCAAATACTTTTCATAACACATTGCAGTGGCTTTAATGCAACACAAGGGGCGTCAGATAACTTACTAAATAAATAATCTCCATGTGGGAAGCAGTGCTCTGTCTGACCACCTATCAAGGACATGTTCTTCAGTTTTGTCTGGCATTCACCGGGGCATGAGAGGAAAGAGGGAGTAAAGGTTCTTGCAATGCGTGGCTCTCAATGAGCCCCACTCGCATGAATACCAGTTTCCAAATCTGACTAGTTACTGATAAAATGTACCAAGAGTGGGAAACAAATGTTATTCCCTACTATTGCTACATTATACATTAATGTGAGGCAGTGCTTTAAATGGGAAAAAATAAGTGCAGGTACTCTGAAAATGAGCTATGAGTGTAGCAAGTGGGCGGGGCTAGGGGCGGGGCTAAGGACAAGACATATGACACTTCTACTATGTGGCCGAATACTTATATATTCTTGAGTGCACACTCACAGAAACAAGCAGCAATGCTCACACAAAGCATTCCAAGAATGTCCTTTAAAATACCTCCCTAGTGTCTGCATTCTCTCCCTCTTTCACTTGCTTTTCTCTCACTCACACACACACACACACGCGCACACAAGCAAGCAAACACCCAGACACACAAAAGACAGACACACACACAAAAGACTCAAGTGGGATAAACGGAATTTTACACCCCTTATCTCCCATGGCTTTCTTAATTGCTGCTGTCAGTGGGATGCCTGGATTCGAGTGTGTGCACAAAGAGAAAGGCGGGGCCAGCATAGGCCCCGCCGCCATTATGGTGGTCGGCCGTGCCCCCAGATCTTTCTCGTTCCAGTGGCCCCCGCATTGGCTGGGGGCTGTACTCCGCCGCGCCCCGGAAGTGATCGGATCGCTTCCGGGGCGCGGGTGACCCCCCCCCAGCAAGAACCAGTTTCAGCTGGTGAAGTGAGGTAGTTTAAAGCCGGGGGGAGCGCGAAGAGCAGTCTCTTCACTCTCCGCTCCCCTCGGCAGCACACCCGTCGTGTGTGCCTCCTCCCTCGGGAGGACCTTTAACCTTTTTTCTCTCTTTTTGCTTCCTCTACAGGTTTTGGAATCCCGAGCGTTCGTGTTCACGGCATTGAAATTGACGAGCTCTCCCCGGCGAAGCCCTGATGTTTATCACGCATCGCGAGTGAGCGCGCCGACGCTCGAGGGAGAGAACAGATGGGTGCTTTACGGCGGCCCGGACTGCGGTTTTGAAATTTACGGGCAGGTGATTTGCCGAGATCCCGTCGGGGGCCTGACTTGGTGCCCGCATCATTAGGGACGCTCACAGTCTCAGCGAGGATCGGCAGGAGTGGCGTTTGCTGGGCGCGAAGGGAGCGGTGTTCGGAAGTCGCAGGCCGCACCTGATAGCGGGGAATGGAATGTAAGTGTCACCACTCTCGCCGTGGGATTGGGCTGACGTTGCACGTATGTCGTATTACAGTGGGGTGCAGGGGCGGCGGAGTCATTACGTGTGCCGCAACAGGTTTGTGTCCTTGTATTATATAACGGGTGTTCATGCAAGGTGCTCCAAGGTTGTGCTGGATAAATCTGTTGTACGCATTTTCTGACATTCCGTTACTGGGAGGGTTCGGCCCTGGTATTACTGTGACTGGTGGGCTTTCGTCATGTTGACTTTCAGTCTTTTTGCAGTTAAGTGTGCAACTAGGACCTACCACGGCACGCACCTCGTGGTGTGCGGTGTCGAGACCATAGCTGCAACCCGTATCTTAAAATGTGTGGCAGAGTAGGTTTTGATGAATCTTTCCCAACCTTGACCTGCATTGTGTTACTTCGGTTAATAAACGAATCCTCGTGGTTTATTCAGTTAGATAAAAGAGCCTACCACAACTGTTCGCTGAGGAGCCTTCTCACGCACTTGCTGTTCTCTAATTGTTTGGGTAATATCGCTCATGTTACCGGGAGAAATCCGAGCTGTTATCGGGTGTACACTTACGGACTAGTAGAAAATGACGGTAATGGTTACTTTTGTTAGCACTGTTGTTTATTTAACCTTGTTCTTGTGCGCTCAGGAAGCAGTGAAAGGCTAAGCGCCTGTATCACACGCAGAATGATATGTGTTGGGTTTTGGCAGCTAGTGTGTTGGTTGGGGCTGGTAGCGGGTTAATGCAGGTTTGTGGAGTTGCGCTTCTGTGTTATTTCTGCTGACTCCTACATATCGGTCCACACCTCCAGCTGATAAGCATGCCTGCCCGGGTGGCAGAATAATCTAACACCCATTACTGTCAGGAACAAACCCTAAGCGGAGGAGGGAGGGTGACCTTGTCATAGAATAGAGGTTTGCTGTTGTTTCTCGGGTGTGGTGACAGAACTCCTCTTCCGTTTGTCGTAGTCTCACTGTCATGATGACAACAAAGGAAACCTAGTTATCTGTACAAGAGTAGATTAATTTTCAGGGCTCGATTGACTTGGCAAACTCATTGCATCCGGCTCAATTTTGCCAGGAGGAGAAACAATGTTTTTGGGTGCCATCAGATGGTGTAGTGTTTACAATATTTCACACGTTTCGTTAGCACTGGCAGTAAACATCAAGGGCATTATAGTCAATATATTTTGGGAATTGTGCCAATTAATATTCCAATTGGTCTCACTATTACAATGCTCCTTGATATAATCCACCTCTATAACCATTCGAGGAGAGAGAGAGCCATACATTCATACCTCTCATGGAAGGGAAAAGTCTGAACATTCCCCTAACAAAAAACCTTCCTGAACCATAACTATCGCAAATGTATACATTTACACTGTGTATGTCGAAATACAACCTACAAGACTTGTTCAACTCCAGTTTATATCAATATGTCCCATATTTCCCCCCACTAGCTGTGATAATAGGTGACAACAGATTATGTAAACTAATGAGTTTTGCCCCACGAGGGCATCGATGTCTATTTCCTATTAAAAGTAAAAGCTTCAGTTTGTGTGAAGGCCTAAGACGAAGTCACTCTCTACGGCGTCAAAATTATGGCTTCTAGTTATATCACAATCACAATGTCATTTCAAAAACCAGTCCGACTGATCACTCGCTGAGATTGTTTCATTGGGGGTTTGATGAACCCCATATTTGGGGCAGCATACTGGGCCTCGAATACAAATGGATAATAGCTCCATTACACCTTAGGACAATCAGTTCTGAGATCTCTCGTCCACCCCGCACACACGGAGCTACTCGAGCTGCCGCCCGGATGCTATGCCCACTGTGGGAAGCCCCGGGGTCACACAGATTCTAAGGAAGGGGCGGGATAGGATAACTGCGGGCAAAGTCAGGGGAGAGGGTGTGGCTTAATGGCCAGAGCGGCCTGCTTTTGGAACTGAGGAACCAAGGTCTAGCCTGCGCGTCTACTCAACATCCTGTGTTTCTGAGCAAAAATGACTTGATCTCACTTTGCCTGGAAGAAGGGGGGTCTCTGGTTGGCGGGGTGGGTATCACTGTCCAAGTAGGGACCCTTGCTCCTAGTCAGGGAAAGGGGGATGCACTGTTAAGATAACCCCTGCGCAGCCTCTAGGTAGCTTGGCCTGAGCAGTCTAGTCTATCAAAGACAAGAGGTAGAGTATTTGTATCAACACTCACAGTAACACAGTAAAAATGCCACAGATTTACTCCACACCGTTTTTAGAAGGTACGGTATTTTACTAGATTGTATGAAGGATTTCGAGCTGCTTATAAGTGTAGCTTTTCAATTAAAGGGAAGCCCGATGTTAGTAATTCCAACGTGTAACAGAGCTGCAACTGGTGGGGTAAGGGAAACGTCCAGTCTTATATAAGCACTTGCCTACACCTCCTTTCTACTTGAGGGAACTGTCATTTGAATACGTTTATTGCACCTACGCATCCGCATGCATCACATAGTGGAAGTAAGGTTTTTTCACCTGGTGCCACAAGTGTTTTTTGCTAGGGTCCATCGTTCCTCATGTTACTGAACTGGCGACTGGTGGGGTAAGGGAAACGTCCAGCCTTAGATAAGCACTTGCCTACACCTCCTTTCTACATGAGGGAGCTGTCATTTGAATACGTTTATTGCACCTACGCATCCGCATGCATCACATAGTGGAAGTAAGGGTTTTTCACCTGGTGCCACAAGTGTTTTTTCTCTAGGGTCCATCGTTGATCATGTTATTGAACTGGCGGTATGCTGAGTGCCCCCCCCCTTGACATACAAATTACGTTTGTGCAGCGTGTACAGCAAAGAGTGCCATAGGTGTTGTAAATGGTAGGGTGGGGCAGGGTGTTTTAGGGGATTATAGAGTCCTGGGTTTGAACTCATGGCCACAGTTTCAGATCCCTGTGAGCTCATCCAGCTTTGTCTCATCCAGAGATAGATAAAATGAGTACCATTGAGTTAGGTAGCAATCAATAATTATGATAGACGATAATTTTATATGGCTGATCAAGGGCGGCAGCAACTACTAGATCTCACGCCACCTGCTGCGAGAAGCCCACATTCAGCCAGCGATCACACTTCCTACCTCTGAGAAATTCCCTGGTCGGTGCCTTAGTTGTATTCCATGGGATTACAAACATAGTGATGGGGCTGGATCCATCGCTTTATCGTGTTACTGTTACGCTTCAGAGAGAGTGCGTTTTGATGCAATTGTTGGATTTAGGTTTTCCAGATGGTCCTATTCTTTAGCAGCATTATGCGCAGATTCTGCCATTCCATGAGCTATAGTCATACAAACTTTAACTGAGCACGTCATTCAATACAACTCGTGCTAAGCTGAGCACGCTCAGCGGACAGTCCTCTGTTATTGCACTTGGGGCTATGCTAGGCAAGAAGCCCACATTCAGGCAGCGATCACACTGCCTACCTCTGAGAAATTCTCTGGTCTGTGCCTTGGCTGTATTCCGTAGGATTACAATCACAGTGATCGGATTAGATCCATCACTTTATCATGTTACTGTTACTCTTCACAAAGAATGCTTTTGACGCAATTATTGATTTTAGGTTTCCCAGACGGTCTTAATTATTTAGCAGCATTATGCGCAGATTTTGTCATTCCATGAGCTGTAGCCTTGCAAAACTTTAAATGAGCACGTCCTTTAATACAACTGGTGCTATGCTAAGCACTCTCAGCGGACAGTCCTATGTTATTGCACTTGGGGCTATGCCAGGCCTCACGGAAAAGTCTAAACCTGTTAGGTCACGAGGAGGGTGCAGTAATATACGCCATTGGTTAACATGGTACCGGTGCACCCATGTGCTCTACCTGGAGCTATGCATACGGCTAGGTTATGGTGTTACACACTTGCTCTGCGCCCAGGTGCCAGCACACTGGTTCATGGGACAAAGGTGTAGTGGCACTCACTACCGGTCCGCCCTATATACCGGAGCAAGCATTGGAGGCTCATTGTTTGTCACGCGGTATCTCTGCACTCGGTTTTCTGCGATGCAATGCACTTACCGGTCATGGCCTGGGCATGTGTGTTCCTTAATAGTGCATTGGGGTGCATATGATATCTTGCATGTCGTTTTGTGTGTCACATACTATCACGCTGTAATTTTACCCAAAGAGAAAAACACTAACCATCTGTTTTTGATTCTCATTTATGCATGACTGGATCCATGACTGTTTCATGGGAGGCGCTCCACATCACAAGGTCTGCAAGATGGGGGCGGGCAAAGGTAAGCAGCAGGGTCAAGGCGTTTGGGCGATCAAAGCTCAAGAGTTCCCTCTACCTGTCACGCAGGGAGAAACAGCGACACCTCACCAGAAAGAAGACACAACCGCGACGACAATCAATTATCTGGACGCCAAGTTTGAGCGTCACGCGTGTATCTGCGGCCATTGGTATGTCTGCTGTCTAACTTTTATTGCAGGAGATGCACATCTTGGTGGTAACAACTTGGTGCACCCAAATAGGAGGTGCCTGGGTGAGACAGTGCTGTTAGAGTCAGCATGGCTGGCCAGGCGCTGCCCAGGTGTGGTTATTGTGCGGTTGCACATGCTGCCAAAGGGTCAGTGGCAGGGAGGGTAATCAGTGAAGGGCTCGCAGTCACTCGGTTCAGAGGATCAATAGTAAGATAGGCAGGCTGTGTAGGACTCCCCAGACTAAGAGTTATTGCTCATGGGTGCATAAAAAGGGGATGTCTGCTACTTGCGGGACGGGGTTCACCTCTCTAGGTGGGGGAACGAGATATTCCTGGGCGACATTTAAAGCTTGGCTGGACCAATTTTCAATGGTGAGTATGACCTTGGGTTTTTGGGGGAGGCCTGATAGTCGGTCAACTATGCAGGCCTGTGCGGTAAGGTCATCGGTTGGACAGACTAAATTGACTAATCTTTTGGGGCGCCTTATTAAATGGGGCGCCCAGAGGGGAGGGACATGTGGCTCTCACCTGACTCCAGGGGCAGTTACAACCGGTTGGTTGCAACGGTGCGGGGACAAACGGGGGTTACGCTTTCCATTGGCTGGTTGGCCACCCCGCACGCGGGCGTAAGTAAGCTGCGCTGTCTGCATGGCCCCTTTATGGAGAAAGTCTTGAACGCATGGGGGTTGCCTGGAAGGAACTACTTCCGGGTCAGCGGGGCCCCCTGCGCATGCGCACCCTGGTTGGGGGGCGCGGGACAAATTTGGAGAGAACTTCTTCCGGGTCAACTGGGCTCCCTGCGCATGTGCACTCTGGTTAGGGTGTGCGGGACAATTTGGATAAAAGGGGGAGGGGCCAGCGTGTTGACCTTGCCGTAGGCCCAATAGGAATACGCAGAAATGTCATCAGCAATATGTTTAGACTAGGATAGGAACATTATGTATTAGAACTTGGTTAAGGCTAGGAATGAATCAAATGTACCGAATCCTGTCTTATCATTTCATTTCTGCGTAAATATATATTTGTGTGAAAATTTGTTTGTTAATAAATACGATCGGGGGTCAACGACCCCTTATTCCAAAACAAAATTGGTTGTATTGGTGTCTGTCACAATAGAAGGGAGGAGGGGGCGGTAGGCCGTACCGGACCATATGCACACCATGGTGTGAATGTGATTGACAGCACAGGGCCTGAATGGTCCCTGCTCTGTCAAACACAGCGTGATGTTGAACACCGGACATTATGCAGATGAGCCCTGCTGAATTGTTTAAAGGTGGCTCAGCTTGGGCTAGAGGCGTTTTGGCTGTCAGACAGCCTCGTTCGTGCGCGTGAGCCAAAGCAATAATGACCCTACCTTTGATGAGTACCAGGTACTCTCCGTGGCAGCAGCGAAGTGCCGGTACTCAGAGCGGTAAAATGAGAAGTGCCGGTGCTCAGTACCAGTGAGTACCGGCCCATTTAAAGCACTGATGTGAGGCTGTTTTAAAAGGGTTGTTAGAGAACCTGTCAATGTGCAAGAGCTGTGGGCACGAAAGGAAAAGGATGGCGCACTTGTCATCTTTATAAGGTTTGTGAGTATTGGGAAATCAGGTACCATGACGTGCCAGCACAGCCAATTTTGATCGGTATGGTATTGGGATTGACTTTCATCCTTTTCTGAGCTGCATTTTTCTATTACATTGTCCTCATATTCCACTGTCGTTTCCACTGCACAGGCGTTTCACCTGCCCTAAGTTCTTCTGAAGGAATTTAAAGATCCACAGAAGGTTTTAAAAATTGTTTTAAATACTAAAAACATTGTTTAAGATACTTAAATGCAATATTATATGAAGAAATTAGCGTTCATCTCCTAAATATAATTGTACACATTTAGGGATTGTAGAAATAAACTTGCAGCCAAACGTTCAGCATAATTTTACTAGCTTAGCGTTTCAATTATACCGAAAATAATCTCATTATGCATTTAAATATTACAGCAATGTGGAGAAAAGCTTCGCTGGCATGCAGGCTAAGGTAAACCAGGAAAACTTTCAAGAGACATGATAGGTGTACATTGGGAACTTTAAAAAGCATAACCAGACAAAAAAAATGGTACCCCTCTAGAGGTAACCAGACAATTGCAGGTGTGCTTGGAACACAACCATCCTTTGTATAACCTTCAGTTGAGCATCAGACCCTGAAAAGGTAAAGTAGCTGCTATCCTAAACATTAAAGACAACCTTCCTTCTCTTAATCCTTGAAAAAGCCCAAAAAGGCACCCTAATGCAACTCGAGCCATCCACAGCCGATGATATGGTGAATCATGTGAAAC
The DNA here is from genome assembly GCF_964204655.1 of Triturus cristatus. Classification (NCBI taxonomy): domain Eukaryota; kingdom Metazoa; phylum Chordata; class Amphibia; order Caudata; family Salamandridae; genus Triturus; species Triturus cristatus. Next base: position 116,944,190 of record NC_140580.1, read on the forward strand.
TCAGGAAGATGCAAAAGAGTCAGGTCTGGTTTCAGAATAGATTTGAACTTTCTCTATAGCTGAAGCTGGGAAATCCAAATTGGATCAGGAACGTGGGAGAAGGGGAGATGAAGAGGTACCACAGTGATCCCTTTTCTCAGATCAGTTTATCAGTATCTAAACATGGCTTCGGGCACAATTTTTAGAGCATCGTCGAGGGCACTTCCAAGTAAGTGCCAACGATCCTCAAACTCACATTCACTCAAAGAACAACCCAGAGAAAAGTGCTGGTGGTGCCAAGTGCCTTGATCACAGTCATCATTGGATTACTAGAGAACATTCTTTGCCTCAGAGGAACATAGGTTATAGTTATAGGTGCCGAAAGCAGTGTTGCAGGGGTACTGCAGCATCCCCAAAATAACCATGTTGGAGTTCTGAATGTTAATGAACAATAATGATGTGGTTAAATCTTGTCTTGACTCACAGGTCAAGATAAGTGAGAAAGGAAAGGCTGTAGGTTGTTATTTTTTTTCTAGCACACAGCAAAACTTAAACTACAAATATTTCAAAATAATATATCAGCAATTACAAAAGCACAAATGAAGCTCTTTCTATTGTAATTCTGAAGTAAAATATATTTGACTAGGATCAAAACAAATTAAGAGCTTTACTTGATGCACAAATGAAAAATATTCACTTGAACCTGGTTTCCACACAACATCATTTATGCGCTGTATAGTTTGATCAGTAATACTACATGTCTGTGCAAATTTAGTGGGCAATTCAATAGAAAATGTGCTGACTGTAAATGACAGTTCATTAACTCACAATGCTTTAGAAATATATTTGCGACAATGTGCTCCAAAATGCACCACTCGGTTCTTTACATGTCCTTCCCCCTCTCTTACTGAGTGGGTGTGACTCTTTTGCCTGCCACACTTTCAAAATCCCTCTGCCTTCAGTGACGTAACACTGATTGCAGCACCCCCAATCTGAAAATAGTTCCAGCACCGCTGTTTGAAGTCCTACTTCTTGGGGAGCTCACAGTCAGGGTGCTCCTGTCCCAATGGCTTGAGAGATAACTGCTGGCATGTGTACTCAAGCAGAAAGTTGTGGATCATTTTGGGATCAACTTTGAATTGCCTGTTCTCGTGATAAAGGTTCTCGTTCTATGAGCCACCCAATAAGTAGACCTGAGATAAGCTCCTGTGATTGCTTTATTTGAACTACTGCAATGTAATCTACACCTGCCTCCGAAATAACTCACCATAAAACTAAATAAAGCGAAGAATTAGGTGGCCAGATCCTGCATGAACGTATACAGACGGGGTTATGAACAGCAAAACCTAAAATGCTGCATAAGTTCTCATTTAGGTGAGGGATCACGCACAGCACATGACCTACTAGGGCAAAGACCATGTTTTTTTAACAACCTTTATTTATCATTTTTAACACAACTTCATAGGTGTACAGTACTGATCAGAGCAGGCTGGTGTACTATAAAGCAGGGTAACATGTTCAATCAGGACCCTTCAAGTTATGGTATAGCAAAATATCAAGAGGCAATGAGCGGTCATTCTACTCAATCCATTTCCCCGTCAGCCATGCTCTCGCTCATATCCAACTCATTCTGATCACTCACATTCGAGTCAGAATTCAGGAACGCGTTACTAAGCTCCCTCCGAGGCCCTTTTACAGTGTTTCGTCTCTTTGACAGGCTTTCATATGGGCTTCTTCTGCCACTGTCCATTCATGCCCATCCCTTAACCACACATCTATGTCTGGGATGCGCTTCCCAATCCACGTTATTGCGACTTTAGGTCTAGCTAACAATATAAGCAGTTGCAAGAGTTTGCAAACGATCTTGCTTTTTTTGAGCCTGTATCGCAGTAAGCAGTGTAGAGATGACTTCTCCACCTGAAGTCCTGTACTGCTCTGGAGCTTCTCCACCACCCACCCCCAGACTCGACTGAACCCGGGACACTCCCATGCTAAGTGCATAAAATCCACCTCTGCCATTCCATGCTTAGGGCATGTGTCCGGGCGATCTGGCGCAATGTGGTGCAACTTCACTGGCGTCATATACATGCAGTGTAGGCAGTTGTAGTGCATCAGTTTGAAACGTGCGTTACAGGATACCGTGTGCGTTAGCGCACTCTTTGCTTTCCACGACCTTTCACTTAGGGGTTCTGTCATAGCAGCATCCCATGCCGCCCATGCCCTGGGTGGGTGGCCCGTTGAGTCAAGAGAGATATGAGTCTGTGCCCAGTGCCACATGAAAGCATTATATCCAGTGTCTGCGCCATCTGCGGGACGTCGGGTTATGTGGCCCATGCCACTTTAGACAACTCTGAAAGTCCTGCGTAATGGGGGTAGTGACCCCCGTCCCAGTCCGAAGACCTCACAGGCCTGTTCATATGAGATTAATGTTTCGCCTGGGTAGAGGTCCGCTAATACTTCACATCCACCTTCCCACCATGCTTGGAAGGACATATTGTCCATCATTTTCCACACTGGAGCAAGAATCAAAAATGAGAGTTCCCGATGGAACGGAGCGCATCTCAGGATTCGTTCCACAAAGCATTGCCAGATGTTTGCAGTCTGTCTAACTACACAGGACATGTCATCAGGTACTCCCACACCCTCCAACAGCGGCGCTGACAGGAGCCTGTCCAGTAGCACACACCCCTTTAGTAGCCTCTTCTCCCAGTTATCCCCCTCATCCAGCCAATGGAACGCATGCTGTAAGTGAGCCGCATAATAATAAAAATCCATCCTGGTTGCCTCCAGTCCCCCCTCCTCGTGTAGCCGGTTCAGCATATCCAATGTCCAGCCCAGTATAGTGACACCAGTATAGAGTTCAGCTGTCTAAAGACCCGCATGGGTATCGGTCATGGTGAATTTTGAAGCATATTCAAACAGCGCAGCAGCACTATCATCTTATGCCGTGCCAGTCTGCCCGTCAATTAGAGCGGCAGTGAGCTCCCAAAGGTCCCTCACAGCCTCCGTGATACAACCACACTGTGCACATTAATGTGTAGTACCTGAGAATCCTCATCCGCCATCTGTACACCTAAGTATCAGAAATACCCGTTCTCCTAGCGTAGCCCGAGACAAGGGAGTTTTTCCTAGGGCCGGGCAGCCAACCAGACCAGTGGGAAGAGTAGAGATTTATATCTATTGAGTTGCCGTCCAGATTAGTTATCAAAGTCCTCCATAAGCTGCAGCAGCTTAGGTACTGCCTCGCAGGGTGAGGCAATATAAAAGAGGGTGTCGTCAGAGTATAGTGATATCACGTGCTGTGTCTTCCTTGTCAGGATGCCCCATTGCCCAAGGTCCCTCTGCACCCAATTTGCCAGTGGTTCGTCAGCTAGCACGAAGAGCAGCAGCAAGAGTGGGCAGCACTGGCGTGTGCCCAGCTCCGGCAACCAAACCTCAGAATGACTCTGATCTATACAAACCCGGGTGGTCGGTGCAGTGTATAGGAGTTTGAACCAGCGCAGAACCGAGGACCAAAGCCTACCAAGTGCAACACTTCCAGTCAGTAACCCCAATCAACAGTGTCAAAGGCTTTTTCGAGGTCTATGGACACCAGGGCCAGGTCCACATCTCTTCGTGCTTGACATGAGCTAGCCACCGTATATTTATTCCATTGTATAAACCCACATTGGTCCTCATTAATCTGATGAGGCATGTATGGAGCCAGTCGTTTGCACAATATTTTGACATCTGGGTTAGTCATAGTGAGCGGATAGGCATCGGGCTCCAAGTCATCCCCTCCTGATTTTAAAAGCATACATATCTCCCCCTCCCGCATGGTTGGGGCCAAGAGTCTTCTCTCCTATGCTTACTCGTACACCTTGAGGAGGGTCATGGCCAGCCTTGCAGAATACACCTGATAAAATTCTGATGGGAATCCACCCGCCCCCGGCGCCTTCTTCCCAGAAAGCGTCCGTAATGTCTCATGGACCTCCTCAACCATCACCTGTGCCTCCAACTCCTACAGCCCAGCTGGCGAAAGGCACGTCAGTGACAGCCCCCATAAAAACGGTGTGTACCGATCTGCTCGGACCATTGGATCTGCTGTGTATACTTTCTGCAGGTGTTGTCTGAACACTTCCAGAATTTCCCTCCTGGAGTGTACCCTGCCACCTGCTGCATCGGGGCAAAGATTATGGTTATCTCCTATATTGGAATAGGACCCTTTACTACAAATATAAATTTGGTTTGGCCTTCACTCACCTGATCCATTAAATAGCCTTCAACTGGCAAAAGCACAGAGGTAAGTGATTGGGGTCCATCAACCCAAGTTTTTAAAAACCTGAAACCACACATTGGACATATTCATAAGTAAACTGAATGCATAATAATACATTATGTTTTGGGGGGAGTTTTATATAGCACGAGCAAGACCCGACGGTATCAAAGCACTTTACATGAGCACCAGTTGCGTTACAGACAGACGCATTCATTTTCCTGTTATATGTTTCTTAATGTAAACCGTGATGTCTTATTGATAAGAGGAGTACACATAATCATTGTACAGAAAATAAAACAGTGGCATTACCATATATGAACACTAGTAGATTTTTGATGAGAGGTAATTTAATAATGATAATATATTTTATACTTAGCACTCACCACCAAAGCGAGTGCTTCCATCCATTTCAGAAGAATAAAAGGCTCTCTTAAGCCACTGGGATGTGCCCTGCTGGTAACACATGCAGATGGGTTGGTTTAGGATTTGGCAGAGTGGTGGAATTGCTGTAAATCTTGACTTACCAAACACTTTGTTCTTCTGCCTCATTTAGGCATGGAGTATGGCCAGGGTTCAGATGGCAGAGGCTCGGCTGACTGCAATTTCAAACCCTTAATTGGCAAGCCTCAGCTCTTGTCAGCCTAAAAGCCCATCCTGTTCAGCGCTACATCATAGTTTTCCTTCCAGCATTCACTGTGTGTAACATTGTTGACGAAGGCAGGGAAATGAAAACAATGTCTAGTGTCCCCAAGTACAGTAGGAGACCCTTCTACATGTTAGGGAGATGTTTTTGTTCCAAAAAACAACCATTTTCCCCTGCTTGCGGAGTTTCTTTCTGTGAAACAAAAAGAAATGCTGTGTAGCCCGCCTGGCAGTACATTTGTAACAATAGTGATCCTGCCTTGTTGGGGACAACACTTTCTTCATAAATACTTTACCAGAAGGTGGGGAACTAAAAATATGGAGTGTGGTCTGCAGCAAAGCCACCTGCTGCCCCAGCAGGATGGCTTGCAGGCTTATGAATGACACCCTCAGGTAAATCAAAAGGATGAATGATCTTCCAAAAAACTCATATTATGAGTAATGGATCAACTTAAATCCACTTCACCCAGAAATGAGGATAGGTATGTATAAGCAATGGAGGCATTACGTGACATTTACATTTGATATGTGTAAACATATTCCAATGTGCGTCAATAAGGGTTAGACCAATTATTCATGTAATATAACTTTTTAGGCACTGTTTAGGCTATCCTGTTTTAGGTTTAAACCTATAACAACTGCTAAACCCCACCGATAGGAAAGCAGCCCTCATCACTGTAAACAAGTAAACCCTGATAAACACATGCACAGGCACAAACTAAAATGCCATTCAAAGAAGGGAAAGTGAGAGAGAATTTGTCTTTTTTTCTTCCTGAAGGAGCTCATACAATATAACTTTGTTATACAAGGTATTGGCAAGAAATACTGGTCTAAGAATATTCTGTTATAGTTTTGTTGTTTAGGGATGTCCCTAAAATTTTGTTTCTTTTTCATTGGTTCCTCCTGATTTGTGTGCTTGTATTAAAGGTATTGGGTTTAGAAGCATGTTTTAGGCATGATCTATTTATTTTTTTACACCTTTGAGACTCCGGAAATATTATTGGAAATATTACAACAATATTGGATATTTTTGCAGTGTTTAATTCTTTCACAGATTGATGAAATGGCTGCTCATAAGAATCTTCAGCAATATGTACTATCAGTCAAAACAGTCTTTATTTCGAGTATTTCATCTTAAAAGACATTTAAAATTCATCAAATACAATTAAAAAATTAATGTATTATTTATAACATTTGAGACTAAAAACTATTTAATAAATAACAGATTAAGATCAATAAAAAAGAATTAAACATACATAGACTTTGACATGAAGTTCATTCTGCAGTTGAGGGTAATGCTACGCTATAGTATATATAACCAGTGGTAAAATTTCATCTTTTCCGTATAAGCCACGCCCAACTAATGTATTTGGCTAGACCAATGACCACAAGAAAGGATGTATCAGTCTTTAGGATCCTTCTAGCGGCCTGGGCTGATCTAACACCTAGTTCGCGACACACAGGTCGCAGCCAGACTCGCCTAGGTTGGTAATATGCCGGGCATACAAATAAAAAATGATCTTCTGTTTCGACCAAATTTTTACAGGATGGGCATTTATCAGTGCCATTTAAGGACCAGCTAGAAGTGAAGGAACCTAAAGGGAGGGTACCAATTCTGAATTGGTGGTATAATTTCCGATCCAGCTTTTTGGTTATTACATCCCAATATACTTCTAAAGATGATTGATCCTTAATAGACAAATAAATTGAGGTCAGGGAACCACCAGTAGAAGAAGTATATCGTTTTTGTGAGACCCAAAGCCAGTAGGCATCCCTATATATTTTTTTAGGGGGAAAAACAGCCGACGCAGGGTTGGACCACAAGTCACCCATGCCCATTTCTGTCAGAATAAGTTTGATTTCTGTGAGCCAACGAATTCTATGGGAGCCTCTCATATCCTTTACCTCATGCAGCGCTTTAGCATAAATGGATAGCTCCGGGGTAGTCCATAGGCGTCGCCAAAACGCCAGGGGCCTATACCGGATCATATCCTCTATGGGTTGGCAACCCAGATCGAATAACAAGGGGATGCGTGGGGTGGAGGGGGGTAGCCCTATCAATGATCTCAAAAAGTTGTTTTGGGCCACCCTCAAGGAGTCAAGATTACTAAACCCCCATAGCTCGGCGCCATACATGACTGCAGGGAGGATTTTAGAACCATAAATTTGTATCACAGGTGCAATGGGTTTAGTGCAGGAATGCATATGTTCCTTTAATAAGGCACCACCAAGTTGGGAGTGCTTTAACCTAAGCAATTCTATCTGGGGCCCCCAACTTAGGTTGTCACTAAAGGTGACCCCCAAATATGTAAATGTAGAGGTCTGTTCCAGCCTTGCACCACCCATATCAACCCTAGCTTTAACGGGGCGTGGGCCACGAAGAACCATAAATTTGGTTTTCCCCACGTTGACCTCGAGCTCATGTTCGCGGCAGAATAACTCAAACCTAGAGAGGGCCAATTGAAGCCCCTGTCGGGTTTTAGAAATGAGGAGCGTTTGTCCGCGAACATGAGCAGGGGCACTTTCATTCCTGCCAACGAGGGGGCATCAGTCGGGCAGTCAGAAAAGTATCTAGTTACTCCATTAATAAACAAGGAGAACAGTGTAGGGGCCAGGACACACCCTTGCCTGACCCCTTTAGACACTTTAAATCTCGTGGTCACTTCCCCAGGCTTACCCCATCTAACCTGTGCATATGTGTTAGTGTGCGATTTAACTAAAAGCCTCAGATATTCGGCAGGCATGCCCATCTACCGAAGAGCCTCCCACAGTTTTGGTCTAGGCACCAAGTCGAATGCGGACCTTAGGTCCACAAATGCTGCAAAGAGCATACCCCCCCCTAAATAGACTTCCTTCCAATATAAAAGTGTAAACCTAAGGGCTTGGTCTAAGGTTCCAACATGTGACCGAAACCCGGCCTGAAGGGGCGTCAAGACATTATTATCAGTGATCCAGCTAGTGATGCGGCCCAACAACAACCGCGCAGTAATTTTTTGGGCCGCATATATTAAGCTAATTGGGCGATAATTGGCGGTGACTGAACGATCGCCCTTCTTATAAATTGGTAAAATTTCAGCCCCGAACCAAGATTCCGGTGCCGACGCACCACAGGCCAGGGCATTAGCTAAGTTTTTTAGATAGGGGACCCATAGATCCAAGTCCTGTTTAAATAAATCAGCAGGTATGCAGTCAGGACCTGGGGCCTTACCGTTGGGGAGAGATTTTAGTATTAGAGTCACCTCACTACAGGTAAACTCTAACACACCTGCATCACTGAGATGCAGCGAGGCATTAAGTGAGGTTTCAGTGGACTAAAACTGGTTTTCAAAGTAACTAGCCCACTGGGCGGGTGCAACATGGTTGGCCGGGGTCATAGCCTGCGGGTTACTGCCCCATTTCAAAAGGTGCCAGAAATGGCACATGTTTCTGCCCACACAAGCCTCAAATAACTCACGCCAGCGAGATTCATCCCAGTTTAACTTAGCTGCCCTTTGGGCGGATTTATATGCGGCTCTACAGCTCCTGATCAATATCGGCTCCCTTAATTTGATTGCTTGAATTAGGGCTTTACGTGACTTTCTGCACCCTGCATCATACCACGTGTTTTCCCGCTGGCTAATGGGTTTAGCAGTGGCTGGGACATTTTTAATGTAAAAGATTTTAAGAGCAGTAAATAATTCACAATGTATGTCTGGGGTGCAGTTAATAATCTCTTCCTTTGAGTCACAATTAGACAACTTAGACAGAGCATCATTAACCAGTACCCTAATAGCAGCCCTAGCAGTGGGATCGGGGGCAATCTTAGGCCAACGGACACTTCTCAAATCGTTTGACATGGTGACTTGAACCTGAAAGGAGCATACATCATCCGTAGCACCTCCTGAAAAACTGCTATCGGAAAGGGTCAGCATCAGGGGGTTGTGATCACTCTCTAGCCTGTCCGTCACAACCATGTCAATGACATCTGCCCATAGCTCACAATTAACTAAGATATAGTCGATTCTGCTCCTACTTCTTCCGTTATCAAAGGTGAACTTGCCAACCCTATCCGATGGTGTTCTTCCATTGACAGCACGCAACCCCATTTCCAAACAGAGCCCTTTTAGAAAGAGGGCTATTTGTGACCATTTGCTAATGGGGTTTAATTCTAATTGGGGAATGCCCCACACGGAATCCTCAGCCTCTGAAAGAAGCCCATCGTCGAAGCCAAGCGGTTCGAAACAGGCATTAAAGTCACCTGCCACTACCCTGTGGCCAGTTCTAGGCAAAGTTCGTAGAGTTTGGTCCAATACAAAAACAGGGGGAGGGCATTTTCCACCGGGAACACCCCTAAGGTAGGTGTTAAATATATAGACGTTAAGGCCCTTAGTAGAGGAAACATATATGGCCAATATGTCAGCGTTATCCGTAGGGACTTCCCTTGCTTCTATACCTTCACATTGGCATACCCATATTGACAAACCACCCACCGGTCTGCCTCTGATACCCCTCGTAGCTGCTTTATAAAAATTTACGTACCCTACTCGATAAATCGGGTCAACTGCCCATGTTTCTTGGAAGCACCAAATGTCAACCCGATCTACAAACGCCACCCAGTCAGGAGAAGCCAGTTTAGAATGAAGTCCGGCTATATTCCAGGAAGAAATTGATGAGCAGGCATTAACATTTGACGAATTTGTTAACTGTGCCTCCGTTGGGGGGTCATTAATAAGGCAGACGGGGGATACACTCATGGGTACAGGTGTAGCAGAAGGGGCCAGTTCATTGTCTTGTGACAAGGATTGTAGGGGGAGAACTGGCTCCCTACAGACCCGCAATAAACTCCCGTTTAACACAGGACAGGTCGACACTGAATTATCCCCCTGTCAATCGTTGTCCTCCAGAGTGGACAGTGCAGCAAAACGATTAGTTAACCTAATTGGTTGGGGTCCTAATAAAGGGCCACAATGGGATCCATGTAGTGACATATGGGTCAATGCCCTTACTGGCCTGTAGAAGTAACCTAGGGGTAGAATTAGGATCTCTTCTTGGGAGGGAGCAAGGTGTGTTGCCTGCTCCAGGATACGTTCTACCAGTAGGGGAGACCTAAAACTTAGTACAACACAGTCACCTCTAATGGCCTTTTGATCATGCCCAACCCAGGGCACATGCCTGACCATTTTAAACTCTTCAAAAAGTGGTTGGGTCGCCCCAAACTTCCTACCTAAGAAATACAAAGCTTTATTTTTTAAATTAGACCAATGCTCACTAGACCCCTCCGCCAGATGTGGGACATTGGCTAAGATGATTGTATAGGGTGTGGCTTCTGGGGGGAGATGAAGACTCCTTGGTTCTTCCAAAGCCACTAAGTTTGGTGGTACAGGCCTCGTCATTTCCTCAGTAGGCTGATGATTGGTCAGTGGACTTCTAGCAACATTATGAGCTGTGGGAGGTCTGAGAGGTTGAGCCCTTGGAGCAGTTATGGTCGCAGAGTTACTTGTGTAGGATCCTATAGCATTTTGTGCCATCATAGGCCTAGCACTAGTACTGCTAGTCCCTTCCACAGTAAGCTGCGCGGATGTAGTTACTGCTAACAATTGGAGTTTCGCCAAGTTATCTTCTATGTGGTTAAGTCTTGTTACCACAGTATCAAGCTTAGCAAGGACTGGTTGGATCAGTATCGTTAATTGGTCCCGCAATAAGGAGTTTAGACTTTCAAAGTTCTGCTGGCCTGGACACTGTAAGTTACTTGTACATATAGGAGCAATGGATTGGGTTGGGGGCTGCGTATCCAGTGGGCCTGTGGGAACTCTGGATGTAGAAAGTTTAGATTGTACCCTGCTCTTCCTCTTTTTACAAGGGGGTTCTCTGGCTTTAGAACCAGCTGCTCTATTATTCGCACGTGTGGATACCATTACAGGGGTGGGAGGGAGACTAGAAGGAGGAGATAGATCAATATGACCAGTACATGAGGTCGCATTAGACAAGCCCCCCAATAAACAGGGAGCCAAGCACGCGTCCGGCAGGATGTCATTAGTGGCAACAGGGGCAGCACTGGTCAAGGTTGACAGTGGATCCAATGACAGCCTCCGTTCCACAGCTAGGATTTTATCAGATATTTCTAATTCAACCCTTGTAAGATAATCATCCAGGGTGCCCGCTATCCTTCCCTCCATCTTCCTTTTACTCATGTTGAGGGAGACACTGCACAACAAACAGCCCACCGATAGCACTGTACCCTATTACCAAATAAAGCCTCCGGGCCCCAATACAATGTACTATACAATAAACTCAAAAACCAAGAGAAGGAGCCCAGCCCAGCCTCTACCGGCCACTGACGGGCAAGGACGGGCCCGCCCTTGGCCCGGGCTTCGCCCGCGCGCGTCCCGCGCTGCGGTGACACCTGGCGGCCTAAGTAGTGGTCCGGCGCTGCCAGGTGTCGTCACCGCAAGCGCCGCTCACCAAGGATGCTGGGGGCTGAAGTCCGAGTAAGCCGTTCCCCTTACGGCATCGACGGTAGCGTCCACAGTCAAAACCAGAGTTAGGGCACGAGAGCACCCCACCGAAGAGAGCCGTTCCCCTCACGGCAGGTAAGTGATGTTAGCAAGAGCCAGGCAGGTCACCAAAAGAAGCGTCCCCGTTTTAACAGCAGGCAGGCAGATCACAAGAAAAAGCGTCCCCATATGTACTATCACATTCACCATCTGGGCCAGAATGGGTAAAACCCATTTATACATAATCCGCCTTTTCTAACAAGTCAGTATTGATAGCAGATGAACTACAAGACACTCTAGGCTTTAAACATTCAATGCAAGATTTAGTAACAGGTGCCTGTGAAAAGAGTGCTGTACCATGCACACGGGATAGTGTTAAAAACATGACACAAGACTTTCCACAGACCATCAAAATATATACGTTCAAGGGGTTGTATGACTTTACAACGCATTCCGTTGTAACGCATGCCTTTACCACGCATGCGTTACAATGTAAATGCCATCACCACGCATATCCTTTACCACGAAAATGCCTTTTACACGCATACTTTTACAATGATTTTCGTTGTTAAAATATGCATGTTAATGGCATTTTCATGCTAAAGGATATCACCCTAAAAATGTACCCTTTAAATTTACCCTTGCGCGACACCAACCCCTCATTCCCATTTACCTCTCCTCTCCTTGATCTTCCGAGGTGACGTTGCACGTCGTTAAGAGGAAGCGGAAGTGTCCTTCCGTTTCCTCTAATGACCCCGATTGCTTCCACATCTTTTTCTTTAAACGATGGAAACAGGTGCGTTGTTTTGTTTTATTTTATTTTGGGGGGGTGCCCCCCCCCCCCCCAGCCCTCTTTTTTAATCCCACGCTTTTTAGGGGGGGGAGATACCCCCAAGCCCGCCTTTTTTTTCTTTTAACTTTAGCACACATGCCTTTACTACTTATCTCATGGTAAAGGTATGCATGGTAAAGGCTATTCGCTGTAACCACGTATGCGTTGTAATGCATGTGTGGTTATGGTTATGCGTGGAAACAGCCGCGTTGTAGTGGCCATTTCCCCCTTCAAGGTGTTCCATTGCTTTGTTGATACCATCAAAAAATCCTTGCTTTTATCCAACTGTACTTTTACTGCTGTTTTTTAACATATAGTTACAATGTGAACAGCAAGATCTCAAGTCCAAGAACACAATGTGATGTCTGTTAAAAGTCAGGACTGACTTAAAGTAAGACATTTCCCATGGGGACACATGGCAGCTATAAATGTTCACACAACAACACCACCAATTTGTAGCAAAGTAACATCTTCCATTGCTAATATTCAATTTAGGGCACCTTTAACGTACTTCATATTCACACAATAGAAAGAAAAAAACGTTGTTAGTATTTTTTGGGGCTCACCTTAAGAATTTCAATAAAATAAGCAATTTCCGCGCCCAAGACCCGGATGTTATTAGCTGCCTGAGTGAAAAGAGTCCTGGATCCACTGCTCCAGTCCACACTGATGCAGTTCATGTCTTCTACTTCGAACATTCGCTAGTACAAAGACAGATGGTAAAAAAAGCAATAAGTACGTTTAAGTTATATTTTCACACACTGAGAACCTAAGCTATCTATGGATCTGTAGGTGTGATTGGCATAACTTGTAAATCATTAATTTGTGGGGGTTCTGGACCATTGCGCTTCAGGACACCAACAAGCAGGATGTAAAGTTTACAACAAATTTACAGTAGGACTGAATACTGGAGGATTATGTATGCATTCATTTTATAAAAAGCACCCACAATACAACTCTAATGATAACCCACACCTAATGACATCCCAAACCTAGCTTACTTTCCCTAATGGGCCTTTCTGTATCTATTGCCATTGCCATTTCCATTAAATTTAATGTACACCAAGAAATCTAATAAAGCTTTATCGAAAGATCCAAATATGCCTATAAATAGACACACCTATTGTTTTGCTGCTTGTGATTAGCAATTCTCTGTAACACTATTTCATTCTCTATCCACGGCACCAGAAGAAGTGAATATGTGTTAGATAAAGTACCCTCTGCAAATAGAACGATTCATGGCAAGAATGCAGAACAATTTCATACATTCACCCCAGTACAGAGATCTAGGCCTAAATCCATAGTTTTTTTGCTCACCAGCCATCCCAGTTTGAACCCAGCCACATGCAAATCAGTCTTGACCCTGTGCCTCATGGGAACAGTCTAGCCTGAACTGCCAGGCCAGGTCCTCCCTGGACTGGAAACAAGCATCCTAGAACCGGTTTTGGGGTTTCGCCCCTCATCAGCCAGGATAGCTTGGCTCCAGTGGCATGGAGAGCACGGGACCCACGTCTGGGCATACCCATCCCACTTGGGGTGACAAATGCAAAAAGAACGATTGATGGACAGAATGCAGAACAATGTCATACATTCACCCCAGTACAGAGATCTGGGCCTAAATCCATAGTTTTTTTGCTCACCATGCCATTCCAGTTTGAACCCAGCCATATGCAAATCAGTCTTGACCCTGCACCTCATGGGAACTGTCCAGCCCGAACTGCCAGGCCAGGTACAGAGATCTGGGCCTACATTTTTTGCACTTACACTTTTCGCCCTAAGTGGGACGGGTATGCCCAGACATGGGTCCCTTCCTCACTGTGCCACTGGATTCAAGCTAGCCTGGCTGATGAAGGGTGACATTCCCCGAAACCGGTCCCAGGATGCTTGTTTCCAGTCCAGGGAGGACCTGGCTTGGCAGTTCGGTCTGGACTGTTGCCATGAGGCACAGGGTCAAGACTGATTTGCATATGGCTGGGTTTAAACTGGGGTGGCGTAGTGGGCAAAAGATCAATGGATTTAACCCAGATCTCTTGCCTGGGGTAGAATGTTTGAATCATTCAGCATTCCGTCTATCATTTGTTGCAGTTACACTTTTCACCCTAAGTGGGGCGAGTATGCCCAGAAGTGGGTCCCTTGCTCACTGTGCGACTGGATTCAAGCTAGCCTGGCTGATGAAGGGTGACATTTCCCAAAACCGGTCCCAGGATGCTTGTTTCCGGTCCAGGGATGACATGGCTTGGCAGTTCGGTCTGGACTGTTCCCATGAGGCACAGGGTCAAGACTGATTTGCAAATGGCTGGGTCAAAACTGGGGTGGCGTAGTGGACAAAAGAACGATGTATTTAACCCAGATCTCTTGACTTGGGGAGAATGTTTGAATTATTCATCATTCCGTCCATCATTTGTTGCAATTAGATATAGTACCTTCTGCAATGCATTTTAAGAATATTGCAAGTCATTTAGGAGTTAGTTGATCACATAGAAGAACAAGAATGAACATTGAGTTAATTTCTACGGTCATGGAACTCTAAGGTGAATTGCAATAACGTTTTAACAGATTGCAGAAGACATATTATTTCTTATAATACATGGCACACCATTACCCTTCCCCCAAAAAATTAAATCCTTGGCCTTTTACTTCTTTACATGAATGTGTTTTTAAACACATCAATAGACAACTAGCAATTTGTTGCAAAAATATTTTATGAGCAGTTTAATGTAAATCAACTATAGCTCATAAGAGTTCATAATGTGTGGTAACATGTATAGAGATTCATGCTTTTATGTAATAAACTGTCTCAGTGAAAAAAATAAACTCACTTCCTGCATTAAAAGGCTTCCTGTTGGTAACCACTCAACTTTCAGAAAATTGTTCATGAAAGTTTAAATTACAGTTGCAATTTTGCTCAGTGACCAGCTTTTCACACTGCCTGCAGGCTCAGGAAGCAAGCATTGTGACGTCTGTGACAGATTTTTATACAAGGAATGCAGGCTTTCATGTATTATATATAGAAATATAGATGGGTAACAGTGAATTACGGGGATGTTTTTCACCGAGGGGTCCAAGTGATGTCAAATAGACGACGATAGCAAAGCTTGTCTATGATCTTACTCAGATACCTGAGGTGAAAAATATCCCTGTAATTCACTCTTTAACCATCTATAATTTTATGTTATGTATGGCCCCCCAAATCACCTGCCCCTGCTTGCAATGACTATACAGATGGGTAATGGGGCCAGTGCTTAATTTGAGCAGGGGCTTTCCGGTGCTAAGCACCGGCATTTAATTGGTTTGCGGTGCTCGGCACCAGCACCTAATTGTCAACACCATAGATAGAACAGTCTACCACATGGTGGCGTTGCTCAACTAATTTTAGTGATGAGCATTACAACGGTTGTTTAGGAATGCAATATACATTTAAATTGCAAATACCTGCCTCCCCAGTCATTCCTTTAGCTTTGGGGACTTGGAATAATCATCTCTGTTGCATTTACATGCGAGAGAGATGGTTAGTAGTTGTTTTGGCAGCGATGACAGGGGCGACGGGTGGTGCAAGCTGCAGTGGCCTCCTGGTCAGAGCCCTGGCACTTAATTAATATTTTATAAATTAAGCACTGATGGGGAGCCACACATAACCTGGCCTCTGTTATTTATCCCTGTCCCAAAGGTTTAAAAAAAAATTACCTGCCATCCTTGACCAACCCCCACAGCCTTCCATGCCTTCCTTCACCCTCCTGCAGCAGTGCGTTCTGCTTTTAATCAGACAAGCAGTGCAGCACTGCCTTACTCTCAGGTAGGCATTTCAGCCTGGCCTGGAAGGCCTATGTGACATCACAACAGTGGGTAACCAGCTTTGCTGTGAACTATTGCTTTGTCATAGCGGTGGGTTATGCAATTTAGAAGCTGAAATAAGCAATAGAGGCTCTCTATAAGAGCCATCCATAACAAAGTAATACACCACCAGTTCTGATTATAAACATTCATTCGTATTGCATTCTCCCATAGACCTTCTATTATTGTCAAGCACTTCAGAAGCCCTTATGAGGAGCCCCGTGTTTTGTCAGATGCAACCTGGAGCATATATGGCTAGATATTCATGATGCATTTTCAATACTAAACAAGAATATGTTGAATGTGAACTCTCATACCACCAAAGACTGAGTATAGGGATCCCAGCAGGAAGTAACGCCATTTTAATGTTTTGTCCGCCTAGGTGACACAATTAAAGCCTGAGCGTGTGGAAATCAGGGATCACATTAGCTGTCAGGCAAACTGCCCCTGTCTGCTCTGTGGCACACCCTGGTTTTGCGTGCTCGGCATAGACATGGACAGTGTGTTTACTTATCGAAAAGGGAGCACTCTGCCAGCACAGGCCGAAGTTTGACAATTCACCTCTGCTCTGGGAACAGGGCTACAGTGAGAGGCGGAGCTGAGGTCTGAAAACGAGGCCCTGTCTTGCTTTCATTTGCATAGGGCACACTCCCAGCCAAATGAGGAAAAATTCCTTTGGTATTGTGCACCCCCCTAAAAGGTGAGCCTGGCTAATCCATACAACAGTAAAGACCTCACAAGCATCTGTGAACCCAACTATAATACCAACGTGCCCTAATATGCAACAAGAAGGAGAGGAGCAGCAAACACCCACTATGCTGCCGGGGTACTTATGTAACAGGAGCCAATGAGTTTTGAAACTAAATTAATCCTTCACTGGTCACAAGAATGCCAGATTTATAGCAGGGGCCATTGTAGCATTATTGACTACAGAACTGGTCAATGGCATGGGCCACTGTCATTCACTCAATTTATTGGCTTGTTCCACCTTCTACTTTACAATAATTGCGCCAATATCTGCCATGTTATGTTGGGGACATTTATGCATTGCTAAAACACCAAAGTCACAGCCTAGCTCGCTGAGCCTGAAGGCTTCCATATGATGTGTAGATGTTGGGGCCACAGGTGAGCCTGTAGTTGGTTTATCAATGTGAACATGATATATTAGTTTAGAAGCTGGCAGCGGTCAACTCCATGCCGTAAGGTAGTAGTCTGCCCCTGCCTACTCCCTCGAGTTCTACTGCTCTCGCACCTACCACATCTTCCCGCCCCATAGCTGGTCTCGTGATCCTTGTATTATCTCCCATTGTGCACACACCTCCGTTGCTTTATAGCTAGGTTTGAACTTTATTATTATCTTACATATGCACATCCATGATTCATATGCCAGGTGGACCATCCAAGTGCATAGAAGGATTAACCTCTTACACGAGATCTGGGAAAATTAGGGGCAGATTTACAATAACTGGCGCATCCCTGCATATCAGCAGGGATGCGCCAGTTATTTTGCGTCACGGCATACACCTCTTGCGCCACCATGGATGCGCCGCATTTACAATGCGGCGCACCATGAGGCAAGAATAGACAGATGCGTGACGCATCTGCTGCCGTAAAGGTGACGCATTGCTGGAGTCGCGTCGCAAGTGCGGCGCAGCTCCAGCAAGGCTCGGGGTGCCCCTATGCCTAACATACTGCATCAATCCATACGCCTGCTTCAAGCAGGCGCAGGGTTTTGACTCAACATGACCGTAAAAGTGACTAAGTGAAATCTTGTAGATTTCACTCAGCCACTTTTAGGAGGCGTTCCTGTGCCGGAACGCCCCCCCTGCGCCGGAACGCCCACATGTGGCGCAGGGCTTTACAACGTGACGCATCTCCCTAGATGCGTCCGTTGTAAATACCCCGCAGCATGGCACTGGCTTTGCGCCGCCGCTGCGTCACAAAAGTGACGCAACGGCGGCGCAAATGTGGCGTACGGGGCTTGTAAATCTGCCCCTCAGTATTTGAAGGAGAGTCGGTGTGTTGTAGCAGATACTTACTTTTGAGCTACAGCAGGAATTCCTGTTTACGGTGTACTGAGTGGTGTTCACATAGGTGATTTTGTGTGTAATAGCAAGAAGACTATTGTGTGAGCTGGTGACCTTACTTAGGAACATAAGAGAACAACAGGAAGAGATATTTATAAACATGAATGCAGAACTGAGGGACTTATTTATGAAAACAGTCTCATTGCTGCATGAAAACAGCGATGCAACAGTTTTCACTGCGCACTCCTTGTGACAGGACGGATGCACAGTATTTAATGTACGGCACTCCATGTCGCAAGGAGTTACAGATACGTCAGTATTTCTGACGTATCTGTAGGTGCAAAAGTGGCGCATTGCTAGGGTGTGTCTGAAAACAGATGCAACTCCAGCAATGTGTCCTTTCACATGGGGCAACCCCAATGTGAAAGGGCCTGCCTCAGTCTTATGCTTGCTGAGAGGCAGGCGCAAGATAGTGACACAGTAGAGTCCTAGAAGTGTCGCAGTGAAATCTCAATGATTTCACTGCACCACTTCTATGACCTTTTATGGGGGGGGGGAACGCACACCCTGTATACGTTATACCTGCCGCAGGTATAATGTAGCGCAGGGGTTTACAAAGTGACGCTTCTGCTTAGACGCGTCACTTTGTAAATATGGTGCAATGTGGCACATTATTTACGCCAAGAATCAATGAACCCTCATAACTGTACACAGGTGCGAAGGTCTTCACCCGCACTCGAACATTTTATCTTTCTCTTATCAATATTCTCAGAATAAAGTTTCATCAGAAAAAACGATTAAGAGAATTTTAACTTCACTTGATCTGTGCACTTCTCACACCTTCCCTCATATTTATATCTGGACGCTACTGTACAACCAGTTGGTCTTCCTCCCGGCGGAGGTCAGCATACATACTAAAAAAGACCCCATGATGATGCTGTACTAGTACACACAAGCGGTGACCCAGTTCATACCGCCTTCGCACCTGTGTACAGTTATGAGGGTTCTTTTATGACGGAACCAAGAACAGAAAGACCCTAGCTACACAGAACAAGTGGTCCACTCCCCATTGATTCTTTGCATTAATAAAAGGAAGCCGAATGTACCACAGCTTCTCCTTCCCTCCCCCATTGATTTTTTACATTATTTACGCCGCCCTAGCATCACAAAAAGTGAAGCACCGGCGGCGTAAAAGTGTCACAGGCTTTTATAAATAAGTCCCTGAATGTAAATGTGGTATGGAATCTGTATTCCAATAAATCCTATATATATGTGAGGTCCATTTCATATATTTTACAAAAGACGGGTGCCTGCTGGGAGCTAACTTGCCCCTCCAATAGGGACCAACTGAGTTTAGGAAAGAAATGTAGCCCTTAAATTAGATTATTAGTGCAATCCTAGAGTACTTCCAAAGGTGCCGTAGGAGAGGAACATAGTGGAATCTAAGGAAAACATTGAGAGAGAGGACAGGGTGCGATAACAGAAGGGAAATAAACACAAAGGACTGGGGACAAATGAAGGAGACTGTCAACCACTGATTCTGAGTAGAAAGGACCCCGACATTTGCGCAGCGTGCCATGATAACAATTAGTATCATCTGTTCACCACTTTCAGCCTTGGGCTGCTTTGATCACGCCATCGATAACAGAATTACTAGGTACAGAGTTATAAATATAGGACAGGTAAATGGGGCAGAGGAGCCCATCTTTGTTTAGGGATTATTACAGAAGGTCACATGGTGCTAACCATGTGACCTGTTTTTCATTGTTTCATTGGATGGCGCCAGGGCCGGACTGGCCGTAGCGGGCATGGGCATTTACCCGAAAGGCTGGAAGGGTGAGGGCCGGTTT
This sequence comes from Triturus cristatus, assembly GCF_964204655.1. NCBI lineage: Eukaryota > Metazoa > Chordata > Amphibia > Caudata > Salamandridae > Triturus > Triturus cristatus. The sequence goes on from NC_140580.1 coordinate 116,964,082, forward strand.
TGGAGCAGTGGGGGCCAGTTTTGGTATTACGGACCGGTTTTGCAGCGCTGCTGCAATATCGCCCCCCCAGTCACAAAAGCATCAGTGCTGGGGCAGTTTTTGCAGGTGCTGCAATATCGGCCTCCAGTAACAAAAGCAGCAGCAGTGCTTCACACTTGCACCCCTCTGCCAGTGGACCGCTCCGATAAAATTGCCAGGGCTGTATGGGCCCTCAGTCCTGCCGTGGCGAGCACTGCCATAGCAGTGGTGCCTGTCACTATCAGAAAATTGAATATTCCCATGGGCCATTTATTAACCCTTTATAGTCATTGTAAGACAACCACCAGGTTGTCTTACATTGACACATACCAAGAGATGGGCGCTGTATTGCCAGTAGGAACATCACCTGGAGCTCGCACTGCTGGTGCATTCCTTTTTCATTCCCCTGCCACTCTCCAGTATTCATCGTAACACACACCTAAGCAGTTGCAAACCATCATGAAAACAGTTAATGGTTCTCACGACCCAACTCTTACCCGGCACATGTCCGACAGCCAGTTTTCCTCTCCTTGGTCTACAAATCCATGAGTGATGAAGGTTGTCTTTCGGCTTTGTTTGAAGTTCGAGTATGAAATAGTTTCTGGATTTATTGCTGTAATTTCCTGTAGTGGTAAGAAAGATTGATTATGGTTAGATGACATTCTGTATCGTTGCTGCAGTTTACATGCGTTGTTGGAAACGAAGCCCACCCCTCCCGCTTGAAGTTATTCAGCCTGGTCATTCTTCAGTAATAAACAGAGATTCCAGACCAGTAAAACAAATCAATTTCTGTGCGAATCCTCCACAATGGCAGAGGAGCATCGCCCCACTGGCTCAGAGCTCCCGGCTGAAAAAGAAAATGATATACTAAAAACGTGTGCAGGGAGGGGCAGGGCCAGGGCCAAGGGAGGGGGAGGAGGACTGGTTTGTGCACTTATGTGTGTGCATGTGTGTGGCTGGCCGTCTCAGGCCGGGCACACACATGTGTGTACCTAGGTTTCTACAACCGTGCTGTATTGAACAGCTGGGTTGGAGAAACAGCACAGACTCCCTGTCGAAAGCAAAGCGTCAAAGGGGCCCCTCGGGCCAATCCCGGCACTGTTCTCATAGCATGAGAGCAGTGTCGGATTGCACAGGGAGTGTCTGCTGTTGTCCTAGGGTGTCCTGGGACCAGGAAACAGCAGAACACCGAAGAGCGATGCGGCCAGCAGCTACAGGTAAGGATTTTTGTTTTTTAATTATTAACCCAACCCGCACTGCCCCGCATCCCCTCTACCAGTCCCACTACCTTTTCATTGTGTAGGCCGCAATAAAGAGGGTAGTCTACATATTTACAAATGTGGGATATTTCCTAATTACTTTGTTACAATTTGTAGAGACCGGTCTAACTTTTTGCTGATGCAGGCTTTGAATAAAACTATTGCAGCTGCTGAAATATTAAAGGTAGTACTAGTACCTGCTTGTTCCTTACTGTGATCAAAGACTATCTCCTTGCTGATTTCTGGAACTGTACTTTTAGAATGTTTCTTTCTCAGGTTTTCCGGCTGATGCACATAATTTGGTCACAGTCTGGAGCCAGCCCTGTTGCCTGTGGGTTCAAGGCTTTCTAAGCGACAAATAGCAATGGTGGATGGACATTACACGGGGACAAACACATGGGTCAAGTCCACCCCAACAGATTCCTTCTTCACCTCTCTTTTCTGTCTAACTGTCATGAGAAGAGGGAAAGAGTAGGACTTAGGGTTTCCCCACCACAGACATGACAGATATCCTGTTGCTTTATTACATGTGCCACAGGATATAATGCACATGTGGCGAACTGGATATCCGTTGCCTTTGTGACAAATTAGTGGGTCTGCCAAACTTTAAATCAGGCTCTAAGTCTAGTAAGGATAGTATCCTGTCCAGGCTTACTCTTCATGTATATACAACCAAACACAAAGCTAGCGGTGGCCCTCTAGAACAGCACCGGATTTGAAAATTACTCAATGTCAGTTATGGTGATATAATCCAATCACCGCAAGTGTGCAAGCTTGGTAGACACCCGCCAGCACAATGTCGTTCCAAGAACTGGAAAATACATGTACGATCACCAAACCAAATGCACCACTTAAACACTAAGTTAAATCAAATTCAAATTCTTGAGTAGTTTTATGTTTTCACAACAGATTCACTTTTATTTTGCGGTAATTTTTACACTTAAAAATCAAAGTTTTCCAGAACAGCCGGAACAGCCGACGCGTTTCGTCCACCAAAGGACTTCTTCAGGGCAAGAAGAATTATTCAATGTGACGTGAAAGGTATCTCCATAAATTATTCTTAATCTTGTGATTTCCTCACAATTGCCGATGTCCACAGTAATGAGATCAGAGGTCAATATATTTCGTGTCAGCAAAACAAATGTCAAAATGGCAAAGCCAATTAATGTATGGAAGAAATCACATCCAAATTGGAACGGAAAATGAAGGCCGGTCAGACTCAAGTATCGTCCAATAAGTTAGGCATATGTAGAAAAGTGAAGATACCAGAATCCGTATCTCCAAAGGAGGGTCAAACATCCACCCATCCAATACGGCTGCCTGATTGGATGGGTGGATGTTTGACCCTCCTTTGGAGATACGGATTCTGGTATCTTCACTTTTCTACATATGCCTAACTTATTGGACGATACTTGAGTCTGACCGGCCTTCATTCTCCGTTCCAATTTGGATGTGATTTCTTCCATACATTAATTGGCTTTGCCATTTTGACATTTGTTTTGCTGACACGAAATATATTGACCTCTGATCTCATTACTGTGGACATCGGCAATTGTGAGGAAATCACAAGATTAAGAATAATTTATGGAGATACCTTTCACGTCACATTGAATAATTCTTCTTGCCCTGAAGAAGTCCTTTGGTGGACGAAACGCGTCGGCTGTTCCGGCTGTTCTGGAAAACTTTGATTTTTAAGTGTAAAAATTACCGCAAAATAAAAGTGAATCTGTTGTGAAAACATAAAACTACTCAAGAATTTGAATTTGATTTAACTTACAGTGTTTAAGTGGTGCATTTGGTTTGGTGATCTTACTCTTCATGTATACCCATTAATGACAACAAACTCCATAAGGCCAGAAATCACCTGAAGGATCAATTGACAAAGACACACAATTCAACATGCAACAATTTTGCCATCTTTGACAAAAGTCTTAAAATCAGAATATAACCTAATGCTAGAAATCCCCAACACTTGTCCTGATGCTAAATGTACAAAAGAAAGATCGGTCAGCTTATTGGAATTCTTTCTACCATATCACTCTCCTATACTCAGGTGGCCGCAGCACAAGATGGGCGACTGCTGAGGAGAAAGTTGATTGGAGGAATGCAGCTGAATGCCTTCAAATTAGGAAGAATGCAATTATGGGCCTTGGTCTTGCTCCAGGCTTCAGGTGGAGCCCTAAGACACAGCAAGCACTTTTGGTAGAAAAAAACATTGACAACCTTTTCAGTATCATGTTATTGCGAATGAATGATTCAACAAAGAGTTCGGTTGTTTGGCCCTCTTGTGATTAGTCCCCTCTAAGTAGTCTGATCTTCTCCTTCAGGCTTTTTATGGTTGTGATGTGGTCACTCACTGAGGTCTCCACGGATCCCACTGCTTCATAGAACTTCCTGAGGTCTGTCTGAGCAGGGTGATGCCAAAGGACAACATATCAATTTTTTGTTCTAGTAATCTGGCTCGACCGACTGCCACCAGGACTTTCTTAGTGATGGGCCTTTTCACTCCAGAGTGCCCCTTAGTCGTCTTCTCCTGCATTGGCTTGTCATACCTCCTTTAGATGTTTCATTAGGACAGGAACATTTTCCAATCAGTTTTGTTGAGTGTTTTTCGAACCTTTGTCTTCACCCATTGTTATTCAATATTGGCCTTTGACGGGGCCTCGGGTGGGGTGTGAATGCTGCTGTCAATTAGGGAACATTCTATCAGGCACCCATTCAGTGTGTGCCACCAGTCTTTCAATGTGGGAGCTCTCCTACTGCACCATAGGTCCCCTACATTGTATTATCTGTTCTTTCTCTTCCTACCTTTGTTGTGGACCCTCTGGACTTAATATTTTGAGGGGAGGGAGATATTGCTTTACCTTACCTTGCAGTAGTTCACCTCTTCTCTGCTCCTAGGCCTGCGGGTTCTTACAATCCAGAAGGCAGGGTGTTTGGTTCTAAGTGTGAGGGTGCCCCCGCATGAGCAGGACACCCCTACAGCCCATGGAGTCCATTCTCCTGGGTTATGAGACAGCCATACGACATATAGAGGGGCACCACATCATTACGCGATGACCATCTTGAAACTGGCTATAACGAATCCTATCATGTTTGGTTACAAAGGGGGCGTGGCCAAGCCACGGACCAAGATTGCAGCTTAGCTGTGGAGCTCTGCTTACATCCCCGACAACATCAGCCACCTGGTGGTAGCGGCACCCCTGCGAGGACGTAGGCTGCACCTCAGCATGTCTAAGAATTGGGTGTTGCGATAGACCTGCCCTGAATGGGATCGGAGGTATGAGGTCGGAGCTACAGACGTTTGTGTCAGCAGGCCCAGGAGAGACGTGGCTCAGGAGGAGCCGGGGACTCGGATTGCCTGCTGCCGGAGATGTGTGCGGCCACGTGGGCCTAGACAGACTTGGAGGCTCGCTGCTCCTGGAGTGTGGAGTTCAACAGGGCTGTACACTGAAACTGCTGTGCCTTCTTGAGGCAGCAGCCGAAGGCTGGGCAGCGGTGCTTGTGTGGCTCCCCCCTAGCTCAAGTAAGCAGACAGGAATCCCTTTGTCTTCCCTGGGGGCCTCAGAGGACTGTGGCAGCACAGAGGGGGGGTGGAGAGACCGGATCGTGGTTGTGCGGTCTCTCGCCTGCCACCTGCCTACTATTGACCGGCTGTAGAGTGTGGAAAAGCTGCGCCCCGGAGGAGTACCCTCCCCCAGCATAGAGGACGGCCCGCATGGTGAAGAGGCCATGTGATAGGCCCGTAAGGGTCAACACTGGGAATAGAACCTTCCTCCGGCAGGCAGGACATGGTACACCTAAAATGAAAACAGGGGCTTGAAGTGCAGCAGTGAGCTGCGACATTGGACACTGGGGCTATTCCGGATTGCCACCTCGGAAGCCCAATTTGTGTAAATCAGGGATACTAGCAACTGTGGTCCTGTGCAATGTGAGGAGGGGTAGACTTGTCTGGTTGGGAGGAGAGTTGACATTGATGAGCCTAATACAATATAGAGACTTGATCACGTCAGTGCGCTGAAGGGAATACTGCAACCGGCCAGGGTTTGTGCGTTAGCCGCAAGATACACAGGACAAGGGGAGTCATGGGCAAAGGTGGCCCCAAGCAAAGAAAACTTACCTTTGAGAAGCCGAGTGGGGGAACGGATGCCCCAAGCACATCAATGGCGGAAGGAGGAGATGCTGCAGGTTCCCCACAGAAGGCACCCCAGAGTAACGAGGCATTACTGGCTGAGCTAAGAGCAGGATTCAAAGCGTTGGATACGTGGTTCGACTCACTGGACAAACGGCTCGATAACATTGGGGCCCGGCTGGATCAGCACGAAGGAAGGCTGGAGACAGCGGAGGGCAGGATTTTGGACCTGGAGGACGGTGCGGCGCAAACCACTAAAAAGATCGGGAGAATGGAAAGGGTGCTTAAAACAATAGCTATCAAGAATACAGATTTGGAGGCCTGAGGGAGGCGTAACAACGTTCGCATTACGGGAGTACCATATTCCACAAATACAGGCCGGTTGGAGGGATAAGTAGAGGGGTTGCTGGTCGAACTGTTTGGCTGAGAATCCCTCACTGCTACATTTTTTGTTGAAAGAGCATGTCGTATCCTTGCCCTCGGCCTTATCCTGGCTGTCCTCCGCGCCTCATAATGGCGAGGCTTCTCAATTTTAGGGACCGGGACACTGCTTTGCATATGGCTCGAGAGAAAGGAACATTGAACTGGCAAGGATCGACCATAGCTTTGTACCCAGACTTCACGGTAATGGTACAGGATGCACGTAAAAAATATGCTGAGGTCAAACTTGCATTACGGAAAGTGGGGCTGAGGTACCCCATGTTGTATCCCGCACGACAGGGGGCGCTAGGTGGCGCACTGGTGAATGGAAGCCTTCGCGTAGGGCTCCCGCTGTCCGGCGATAATTATCCGCCAAATCATCCTTTTTTGGGGCACCTGGGTGCCGAAATTGAGAGCGGAGCTTCGGTGAGGTGACCGGAGGGTACTGGCCGCCGTTGAGAGAAAACGGACGACCGGTGCCGGAGAACGACGCCTCGCTGTCGGCGGCACGAGAGTGGCATAGGAAAGCGGGGCTGCATTGCCGGATCAAGCTGCTAGGAGAGGCCGGGGCTGCGATAACGGCCACAGGCCGTGGACGCTGGGACCGGGAAAGACGCATCAGAGGGACACGGCGCCTTGGCGGTGGATGCGGAGCGGGGCGGATCGGGGACCTGCTACAGGAGCTGGAGGCGCTCTTTGACGGGGAGACCTACCCCCCCCCCCCCTCTGCTTTGGTAGAGCGCAGTTTTTGGCCCCTTCTCGGGTGAAGCGCGCTTTCGAGGTGCGCTCGATGGCGGTGTGCATTGGGGGAGTCGAGTGACATCTGGACTGCGTAGGGGCGAGTGGTATTGCCCCCCCCCACCCCCCTGTCTTGGGCATTGTGGATAACTCGGAGCGGAGGGCTCCCAGGCACCGAGGAAGGCCGGTCAGGAGCACTGATGGGCGAGTGAGAAGACAATGTGCTGGGACACTGGGCCTGGAGGGACTGGAAGCCAGTGAGTGCGGCTGAGAACCCAGGAGGTGATTGGGAGCACTGCGACAAGTGTGGCCTCGCTAGTGACTGCTGAGGAGGTCGGGTGAGCTGTGCTGGACGGCGGCGCGGACTGCACGTGGCTTGCTTCCCTGGTGAGCTGGCGCGGCTGCCGGCTGACAGCGGAGACCGGTGAGAGTGCGCGGAGGGTGAAGCTGGTGGCGACTGGACTACTACACTGCGCTTGGGTATACGGAACGCTTGTGCTTGCTGTGTGAAGTGGGACAGTAGCTCCTGGGCAGTGCGGAGGGAGCATCGGCGCCGCTTCTGGTCCCGAGGGGTCGTCTGCTGCTGTTGGCGGAGTGGTCTGACCGGAGATCAGGATGGGCAGGACGGATGCGAGACAGCCCAAACTCACGTTTGAGGCTAGTAAGAAGCCGCTCAAGGTTGTGGAGGAGACTCGTGGTCCAGCAGAGCCGCCGGTGACGTCGGGAGGATCGGCGGATGCGGCGCCCAATTTACAAGATGTCTTGCGAGAGATGCGTCAGGGGTTTGCGACGATTGCTGATAAAGTGGATAGAATGTCGTCCCGTATGGATGCGGTGGTGCAGAAGTTGGACGTCCAAGAGGAACGGATAACGGGGGCGGAACAGCGGATATCTGACACTGAGGACACGGTGACACAACACACCTCACAGTTGTCCAGAATGGACAACCTGCTGCGCCTCATCGCTGCTAAGAATGAGGATTTGGAAGCGCGAAGCAGACGGAATAATGTGCGCATCGTAGGTATTCCGGAGTCGACGAATGTGGGCAAAATGGAGGAATATGTGGAGAAGATGTTGGCGACAGCGATTGGATCGGATGTTTTTTCTCCCCAATTTATTGTGGAGAGGGCGCACCGAGCCCTAGGCCCCAGACCAAAACCGGGAGCGGCGCCCAGGCCGATCATCGCCCGGATGCTCAATTATCGCGACCGGGACGCCGCCTTGAGGGCTGCACGGAGTACGCGCACGTTATCCCATGATGGCAACTCCTTCACGCTATATCCAGATTTCACTCCGATGGTGCAGGAGGAACGTCGGAAATTTATAGCGGTTAAGGCGAAACTACGAGACTTGCAACTGGATTACGCATTGCTTTACCCGGCGCGCCTGCGGGTCACGTACCAGGGGAGACAGAAGTTCTTCACGAATCCTCAGCTGGTGGAGGACTTCATTAAACAGTACAAGCGCTCCCGCAGATCAGAGTCTGGAGCGGAGAACGACGTGGACCCCAGGCGTGAGGAGATGGTGGATGGTGAACTGTGAGTGGGGAGACTGTAGCTGGCATATTAGACCACACGTGCAGATGAGGGGGTTGCCCGTGAGTTGAGACTGGGATTCCTGGCTGTGAGACATTGCGCTGGGGGTTGGTTAGACCTGGGTGCTGCGTGGCTGCGAGCATGGCGAGGGGGCAGTGGGTTGTGGGGCCGACGCAGCAGCAGAATCCTTTTAAGGCTGCACAGGGTGTGGCACAGTGTTGGTAGCTGATAAGGGAGGCAGTGATTTGCTTATTGTGGGACCCAGGTGGATCTAGTTCTAGCGCCGGACGCCTCCTCGTTTCGTCGAGCCGGACTGCACAGTGTGTGGCCGGGCTGGCGTTTCTGGGGAGGGAATTGGTGGTGCCACCTAGGTTCGCTTCCTGATGGGAAACACCCTAGTACATGTTTGGGGGTTGGGGAATGTACTTGCCCTGGCGTTTGGGGCAATTGTGGGCGGGAAGGGGGGGATACAGGACTGGCAGGTTGGGGTTTGCTTCAGTGGGAGGAGGGTGGGAACGCGGGATGCTGTTATGGTTTGTATGTTTGTAATTCCAGAACGGGCGAGAGAGCTTAGCACCGGGTGTGGGGTATTTGTCTATGGAGGAGGGCGTGGGCTGGAGTATGATGCGCTACTGACAGGGTCACTTCTGAAAATTCGATCTGATGGGGGTGAGGGGGGCTATTGTTGGGCGGTAGGTATCCGGGGTGGTCATGGCATGCAGTTCTGGGTGACTACTTTGGATCTTGGGAGTTTAACGACGCATGGCTGACAAAGCGCGTAAGTCAAAAGTCACTGTTGTAACCTGGAATGTCCGGGGGTTAAATGACGCAAGGAAATGTAGGAGGGTGGTGGCTTATCTGGAACAGCATAGGGTGCAAATCGCATTGTTACAGGAGACGCATCTTAGTCCCCGGGCCACTTACACTTTTGCAAGCAAATGGGCGGCAGTGCGGAGCTTCTCCTCGTATTCAGGGTATGCCAGGGGCACGGCGATACTGATCAAGAAGGCGGTGCCGTTTGTGATGCTAGGTGACCTTACGGATAAGGAAGTGAGATTTGTCTTGTTGTGGGGCAGACTTGGAACGGATACGGTCACAATCGTGAACTGCTATGGGCCAAATGTGGATTCGCCTGCCTTCTTCACCATGCTATGGGGCAAGATACTGAACACAGGTTCCATGCACATTATATGGGGGGGGGGGATTTTAATCTCACAATGGCCTCAGGGCTAGACAGGTCGGATGGTAGCCCGCAATACAATAAGGGAGCGAGGGACGCAATGGCAGGAATAGTGGCAGAAGGGGGACTCGTAGATAGTTGGAGGTTTGTGCATGCTGGAGTCCGGGAGGGGACACACTTCACAACATATGCCAACTCGTGGGCCAGGCTTGATTACTGTTTTCTATCTACTGGCTTGGCGGTGGATTTAGGTCGAGTGACGCACTTGCCGAGGTCGTATTCGGATCACTGTCCGGTATTGGTACAGGTGGCACTCCCGGGATACGGCAGGGCAGCTCCCAGGTGGCGTATGCAACCCACGGCACTCTTGGATCCGGTGTTCCAGGCAGAATTGGGGGAGGAGATAGCTGAGTTTTTTCCCCGCAACAAGGGGTCGGTGGACAGTGTTGAGACCATATGGGAGTCGTTTAAGGTGACGGTCAGGGGATACTACATATCTAAGGGCTTTGGTGTACTAAAAGCAATACAAGGCTCGCTCACCAAATTGGAGAGGGAACTAGCGGAGCTGGAAACCAGGATGGCCCAGGAACCGATGGGTCCGATCCATAAGGAATTCCGAGAACGGCTCACGCTTTACGAGCAGGAAGCAGATAGGGAGTCCAAATTCAGGGGCCGATATTGGCAAGCCCGCCGATATTGCGAAGGAGAGAGACCAGGTCGCGCCTTAGCGGAGATTACTAGGCATTCACGGGAACCCACACACATATTGGAGATACGTGAGCGGGGAGGGAACCTACATCAAGATACGAAGGGAATATTAGGTCAATTTATTGAGCATTATGAGGAGTTATATGAAGCCCGCAGTGGTGGGGAGGCGGTGTTTGGGGACTTTCTGGATGATGTGGCGTTATGTTGGTTAAGCGATGACCATAGGCAGTTTCTCGGAGCTCCATTTGAACTGGATGAGATACGGGAGGCGATTATGTCTCTGAGTAATGGTAAGGCGGCGGGGCTTGATGGACTGCCAGCGGAATTCTATAAATGCTATATAGATGTCATGGCTCCGGTGCTTCGGGAGGTGTATGAGGAATCACTGGAGGTGGGAGTGTTGCCGGGGACAATGAGGGAGGTACTGATTACCTCGCTGTTGAAGCCAGGTAAAGACCCGGCAGAGTGTGATTCATATAGGCCGCTCTCTCTAATCAATTGTGACGCGAAGATTCTGGCGAAAGTACTGGCCACTAGGCTCTCCCTGCTTATGACAAAAATTGCCCTTCCAGATCAGTCGGGGTTTGTCCCGGGTCGCTCGACTGCTAGTAATTTGCGTACGCTTTTTTCCTTGATCAATACGATAGCGCCGGAACTGCCCGTGGCGGCTGTATTTCTTGATGCCACCAAGGCATTTGACTCGGTTGAGTGGAATTACCTGTTTGCCATCTTGTACAGGATGGGCTTTCCCAAAATATTTGTTGCATGGATTAAATTGCTCTATACAGACCCGAAAGCGAGAGTGTTAATTAATGGTGAGGTGTCCGACTCGATCCCGCTGACTAGGGGTACCAGGCAGGGGTGCCCGCTCTCCCCATTGCTATTTGCTATTGCGATCGAACCTCTGGCGTGCCGTATCCGACAATTGCATAAGCAGAGTGCCTTTAAATGTTACCAACGGCAGATTGATGTGTCTCTCTATGCTGATGACTTAACGTTGTATGTGGTTGATCCGCAGGTTAACCTTAATCCGCTGCTCCGAGAATTTTTGGTGTTTGGGCGCCTGTCGGGCATTCAAATAAACTGGAAGAAGTCGCAATTTTTTCCCCTGACGCCTGCAGTGGGCCGCTTTCCCCTGGACTACCCACTTGAATGGTGTGAGACGGATCTCAGATATTTGGGGGTCCAGATTTCAAAGGTCCGGGAGGAGACGTTGCGGCTGAATTATGGTACGGCCATAATTAAGCTGGCAGAGGATGTTACTCGCTGGGTGTCTCTGCCGCTTACCATGGCGGGCAGGGCCTCGCTGATCAAGATGGTGGTATTACCTTATTTTTTATATTTTTTCCAGAACATCCCGTACTATCCGGGTGCGTATTTCTTTCGGATGTTGCGTTCCGAATTATTGCGGCTGTTCTGGGCTGGTAAGCAGCCTCGACTGGCATGGTCGATTATAACTCGGCCGTACGATTGTGGCGGATTTGATGTTTCTGATTTTCTAGAGTATTATTTGAGTGCGCAGGCCCATTTTGCATATCATTGGTTTGCGCCTGCGCCATTCCTGCCGCAGCTGGCGGTGGAGGACTGGCTGTCCCGACCTCTACCACTGACGGGTATTCTTCAGGGCCCAATCCGCGCCCTTGACACGCCATTCACTACGGTGCCGTGCACGGTAGATGCGTGGCAGCGAATACTACGTCGTCTGGCGCTTGACTTTATGTATGCTCCGACCTTGCCGCTGGTTTATCACCCGGACTTGTCGCTGTTGCAGGAAGGAGGGTTCCAGGGGCTGTGCGCTAAAATAAAAATTCGGCATTGGGGCGACCTCTTCGCTGGTGGTCGGTTCAAAACGAAAGAGCAGTTGTTTGGTGGATATCAGCCTACTCCGCTGGATGTTTTTTACTATGTCCGGCTGCGGCAGGGGCTGCGGAAGATTTTGCCGCGCTTCCCGGAGAAACCTGACATAGTGAGGCCTCTACAAGTCCTGCTTACATCTACGGATGGTCGGCATTTGGTCTCTCAACTATACAGCAGTATTCGAGCGCACAGTGGAAGGTTGGACTGTAGAGCACTCCAGCAGTGGAGAATCGAACTAGGCAGGGACATAACGGAGGAGCAATGGACGTATTGTTGTGAGCTCACCTCCCAGATATCCTCCAGTAGCCGACTGCGTATTATCCATTACAAGTTCTTGCAGAGAATGTATTACACGCCAGTTAAAAAGCTTAGATTTCGACTTTCGGACAATGACAGGAGTGAGAGGTGCCATGCGGAAGGAGCAGATTTCCTGCACTTGGCGTGGTTGTGTCCGAGAGTGGCTGACTACTGGTCGCAGGTGCATACAGCATTGGCGGCTATGTTGGGGGATACGGTGGAGTTTGATCCGCTTGTGATGCTGTTGGGCTATACGGTATCGATACCTAAGATGACTCGCAAATTGGGGAGCATTGCACTATTGTTGGCAAAGCGGAGAGTTGCATGTCGGTGGGGCAGAGGGCGCGCACCGAAATTTAAGGAATGGATAGGGGATCTCTTGTACTGCCAGGAGCAGAGTGCTATATACGCCGAGACGCAACCATTAAATAGCAGAGCTAGTGACGTTTGGGACCCGCTTAAAGAGTATTTGGCGGCATACACCGCCTCCAAGGCAGGGGAAAACCAGCTACAGGTGGTTGCTGACTCTGGGGCTGTAGAGGTCAACTAAGGAGATCTGATTGTTTGCCCTTCAGGAATGCGATGCTTGTGGACTGCTGAAAGGGGTTCTGCTCCTGAATATTCACGCCTCCAGATTGCAGGTAGCGCACAGAGCAGCTGCGCCTAATGGACAAAGTGCTTATCTCGTTGCCCAGGGATCATGGGGCATTTCATAGTTCTACTGTCATGTTTGATCAACAGGTATCTGCCGCCGGACCTCCGGGTTGTCGGCCACATGGCTGTGTATAGGATGGGGGAATATGTGGGGAAGTGTTATCTGGAGCCGGCCCGTGAGGTTGTAGGCGTGAGATGTATGACTGTGCCAGGTGATAATAAAGGTTTTGGAACTTTAAAAAAAAATTTAAAAAAAATGTTGTATCCCGCACGACTTAGAGTGGACATGGATGGTCGGTTCCGAATTTTTGAAACACCTGCTGCAGTGCAAGAGTTCCTTCGACTGCGAGATGTGGATGCGCATCAGAAGAAGTCCCCAACGTCGGATCGATCACCTGGATTACCGGACTCTGGTGCCAGTGCCGATTTGTTCTTGACCAGCTGATGGACTGCCCGCTAAGAGTATGATTGATGAGTATTGCCGGTGCTTTTATCATATTGTTGTATGTTGGGGTGCTCGCTGTCAGGGGGGTGGGCTGAATTACACACTTTTTTCCTTTATAGATTGAGCGCAATAGGGGACTAGGCATAGCATTGTCACCCCCCAGTGCTTAGGCACATACGCTTGTTTGTGTGTTATTTTTTTTCAGTATTATGACTACTTTAAGGTTTGGGAGTTGGGATGTTCCCCCAGTGAAGATTGAGGGGATGGGAGGAGGGTGGGAGGGATGGGCAAGAATTGCAGATTTGCTTTCTTCACAATTTTGTAGACACATGCTCGGCATATATGTACTGACAGTGAGACCGTATAGCAGTTTAGACACCCAATAGAAGAATAATGCATAGTAATGGGGTTGTAGCAACCACAGCGATTATGTATTGGAATGTGCTGGGACTTAATGATGCTCGGAAGAGAAAACAAGTATTACACTATTTACAGCTTCACAATGTTGACATTGCCTTCCTGCAGGAAACTCACTTGCCGCCACATAACCCCCCCAATTTTGCCTGTAATTGGGGTGCAAATCGCTACTTTGCCAGCTATAGCACCTATTCTAGAGGGGTTGCCATTTTAATCCTTTTAGAGCGGTAGATGTATATTTAGACCGAGAGGGTAGGTACTTGCTAGTAAAAGGATAGCTGTTAGGGAACACAGTACTATTTGTTAAATTATATGCTACAAACATAGACAATCCAGAATTCTTTATTGACCTGCACACTAGTATCGACAGGATGGGGGCAGAGAAGGTATGTTTGAGGGGGGATTTGAATATTCTATTGAATACACAACTGGATAGCACAGCCAATACCTCAGACACAAAACCAAGAGCCAGGATGACGCTGACAGAGCTGTTAGAGGCGTATAGGTTGACCGATGCTTGGCGTCACTTACATGCAGACACACAAATGTACACGCATTATGCGGCACCACATAATACATGGACAAGACTGGATTACTGGTTCCTCACTCCCGATATGGCTACATGGTTAAGTGAGACTGGGCACCTGCCGCATACTTTATCGGACCATGCCCGGTTACAGTGAGACTGAAGATCCCTGGCCCGGGTGTTAGGACCAAGAGGTGGCGGTTCCCTGACATGGCACTGTGTGACTCAGTATTTGCTAGCAAACTTGGTCAGGTCACAGAAGATTATTTTGAACTTACAGTGGACACGAAAGCGATGCTATGGGAAGCCTTTAAATATATATAAGAGGGGAGTGTATATCGAAAGGAGCTGGGATTCTCAAAGACCTGCTTAATACCCTATCTGGAATTGCGAGGCAGTTAGAGGTTATCGAGCAGGAGCAGGGAGGGGTGAGGCGACAGGTGTCACTTTTGGCGAACTTTCATGAGGCCGCGGAGAGGGAATCGCACTATCTGGGGAAATATGCGGTCGCTAGGAGGTACGGGGAGGAAGAGCGTCCAGGCCGCACATTAGCTATACTGATTCAGCCACACAGAACCCAAACATACATAACTAGCTTGAACGGGGAAGAAGGTGAGAATATAACTGACTGCGAGGGTATCGAGACCAGAATATTATCATATTAAAAAGACTTATATGCCACGAAGGTCTCCTCGGATACAGATGCCAATAATGCCTATTTGGACGTAATAGCGTTAGTCTGGCCGGAGAACGCACATAGGGAATTCCTAGCTGAGCCATTTACGGTGGATGATGTACTTCAGGCTATAGACGCAATGGATGGGTCCAAGGCTCCCGATCTGGATGGCTTTGCTGGCAGTTTTTATAAAGCCTTTAGATGGACACTGGCCCCCCACCTGATAGATGTCTATCAGGAAACAATAGAAAACGGCGTGCTCCCCCGACTCTCCACAAAGCAGTTATCACACTGATCCCTAAAGCAGTTAAAGACCCTAAGAGCTGTGGCTCATAGAGGTCGTGGTCACTATTGAATTTTGATCATAAGATTCTGGCAAAAATGATGGCTACCAGGCTGGCCCTGATAGTTGATCAGCTGATTTCACCTGCCCAGGCAGGGTTCATACCACATAGGTCGACTGCTCTGAATCTTAGCACCCTCTTTGCCACGTTTCACAGGATATCACGTACATTACCGGCAGCTTTAGTGATATTGGATGCCGAAAAGGCCTGTGATTCCTTAGAGTGGCCCTTTCTCCGGGCAACATTGATAAGGCTGGGGATGCCACCCAGCTTCATTGAAGTGGTCTCGTTATTAAACACGCTCCCATCGACTCGTATCCTGGTGAATGGTATGCTGACGGCGTCTTTTACACTCTCGAGGGGAACACGCCAGGGGTGTCCTCTCTCCCCATTGCTATTTGTAATCGCAATGGACCCCCTGGTGCGTCACCTTCAGGATAATCATTTTCACAGGGGCATACAATTCAAGACGGGGCCATTGTTGATCACATTATATGCCGATGATATTATTTTGTATGTGAGGCACCTGGATGAGAACCTAGAGCCCCTCTTGTGGAAGATTAACCGCTTCAGTGTTTTTTTGGGATTGCATATTAATTGGAGTAAATCGGACATTTTCCCATTGACGGAGGCACCCTGTAACCGGGATACTGAACTGGCTTTGAAATGGTGCGATGACTCGGTTAAATACCTTAGGATAACTATACATGGGGGGGGGTGGAGCTTGCTCGCAACAAAGATGGCCACTTGAATTGAACGCTCTGTATCGCCATCACACAATCCTACAAGAATCCTGCTTCTGCGTGGTCTGTTAGACCAGAATTTAGCTGTCGCCTACTCCGGAATGCACCGGGAGCATTGTGAATGCATTTTAAGCCTCAAGCCTCGCAAGCGAACGAGCCGGCTTACTCAGCCTGTTGTGCCTTCGACCTGCACCGCGATCCTCAGACTGCTGTAGGCGGCGGGCGGAGGCCTGAGATCCAGAAGCAGCTGTGTTATAAGGGACTGCCGGTGGAGGGTCGCCATCATAGCATGACAACAGAGCAGGTACCGGCTGCGGGGCACTCTGCGGTGGGGATTGCAGTGACCCTGCTGAGCGCTGCGGCCGGTGGCAGAGAGTGAGCGAGAGACGCCCAGGCCCCCTGACGTACAAGCTGCGTGTTATCTAGCGGTGGGCCCGACGACGGCTTTCTCCCTGTGTGAGAACACGAGGGCCGCTCAGGCTGGCTGCGGTGCCACATGCAGAGCCGCGCCAGTGTCGGAAAAGGCACAGAGACACCCCAAGCGCTGTGAGTGAAGAGGCGGGCCCGCGGACTCGGTGGGAGCGAGGCTGGCGAGGCTGGCGAGGCCAGCCATTTTGAGACCTGCACACAATAGTGAAATGGCAGCTGAGTAGGGTTACAATTGAGGCTGCCTTTGGGACTAACTGTGTTGTGGCAAAATTGATGCTGAAGGATTGTGACACATTACAAGTAACCCCGCGACCGCAGATTCAGGTCACGAGCTAATGTGGATTGGTAACCGAGGTGGTGCTCCAGGGGGAATCTTAGAAACAGCTGTGCCAACTTGATAAAAGTGACAAGAAACTGGGACTTCAAGCACTGGCACACGGAGTGGCTAGCGGTGAGAGATCTGCCTGTTGTGTGTGCTGGGAGTGCCCATCTCAGGGCCCCTACACCTACACGCAACGCTAAATGCATCCGCACTAGGAGCCATTTGAGATAGTGGTGCCTCCTAGCTCGGGAGGAAGCTGGTGTTGCTGGTAGCGACTGCACGCCAGAGGTATCCTCCCGTGTTCTAGCTCAACCCCTGACTATTCCTGACTGGTCCATTCGCCTGTGAGGACAAAGAAGCTGTGTTGCAAGATAACCCTCTTAGTTGCGGTGACTGGTGACGGTTTGTCTGCGGTCGGTCCCGTCTGGGTGTCCACTGCACTCATGGTGCACTCTGTTCAGTTCACAGACCTGGAGTGACGGATCGACGCAGGGGGCTGGCTTGGAGTGGGCTGATTGCCGGTGGGTACACCGATTGCTGATCGACGGACGCGGGGCGTCTGTACTCGTTGCGGACCAGCCACGATGGGCAGAGTGAACAAGACACAGCCTAAAATCTCATTCGATCAAGGGAAATCCAAAGGGAGGGAGAATGCCTCAGAAGACGGTGATAACACGCAGGAACAGGCCCAGGAGGAGGCTGATGGAGATATCCGTAACATGCTGGCCGCAATGTAGAAAGGCTTGGAGAACAGCCTATCTATTCTGGGGAAAAAAATAGACTCCCTCTCATATCGGATGGATAGAATGTCCGACGAATGGACAAACAGGCTGAACGGATGGATATGGTGGAGCGCCAGGCACGGAGGTGGAGGAAGCGCAGACGACAATGGACATTGAACACAAACAAATAGGAAAGGTACTACAAGTTTTGCAAGACAAGACTGAAGACCTTGAAGCCAGGTCCCGCCGGAACAATTTAAGAATCACGTGCCTTCCGGAATCGACCCAGACCGGTAACATGGAAAAATTTGTCGAGAAACTACTGGTATCGCCAATGGTAAGTGAAACGTTTTCTCCCATATTCGTGGTTGAGAGAGCTCACCACTCCTTTGGCCCTCGCCCCGCTCCTGGTGCTCCCCCGAGGCCGATAATAGCAAAACTGCTGAATTACCGGGAGAGGGACTCTGCACTGAAGGTTGCCAGGGAGAAACAGTCACTGCAGTTTGAGGGCTCCAGTATCTCTTTATACCCGGAATTCACGATCCATGTGCGGGAGGCGCGCAAAAAGTTTGCGCCACTGAAGCGTCAACTACGATATCAAAATTTTGACTACGCCATGCTGTATCCGGCGAGACTCTACTTCAATTGACAGGGCCAGTCACAAATTTTTACAGATCCTAAAGCTCTGCAGAGAGCCCTAAAGGAGCCCGGAGCGGCGCTCCTTCGAGGAAGACACTGGCGGCAAAATGGACGATCAGGACTGAATATTGGTCTACACGTAAAACAGATAAGAGGACCACTCCTTGGGGTGTCTGGGGAGACAAGCAGGGGGTGCCATAGAATGTTCATAGCGAGGGCTTAATTAGATGTGAGATGGACATTTAGAGAGTCCCAAAAAGTCAGTTGTGCAACAGTATTGTAAATAGAGTAGGCAATATTTAACTACAGTTGAGATAAGTTACTTTTTGCAATGGAAGACATAGCAGAGCGGGGAGGCAGGGGCATCCTATAGCAGACGCATTAACTTTGCCTGATGGCGAGCGGAGGGGGAACCAAGTCTGGTTAGGTCTAGTTACACTGCTAGACGGGCAACATCTGCCCACGAGTGTATTACACATCTTGGGAGAAGTAATGGGGGGGAGGGACAGGGGTTTTCAGTTTAGTGTTTTTCAGTTTTTTGGGTAGCTACATTGGTTGGCAAATGGGGAATCGTTGGTGGAATTTTGCCATGGCACAGTTGGGGAATGCCTGGCGTGGGTGGGGGGAGGGAGGGGACTGAGACTGCGGATGTATGGCAACTTTCGCACTGTATTCACAGTTATTCATAGTAATCACATGGTCTATGTGTATATACGACGGGTAACATTATGCAGAATTTACACCCCCCCTTGACGGACCTCAGTAAATCTAGTGCTGCAGCAGCGTGTAGCATGGTCCGCGCGCTAACTTGGAACGTGCGAGGCCTCAATGACCACAGGAAACTCAGAAAGGTATTGGCTTACTTGGTAAGACACGCCATTGATGTGGCATTCCTGCAGGAGACTCACCTCCCCCTCAATAGCCCTATGTTATGCAGCAGGGGACTGCAGGGCAATATAAACGCGCCAGGCTTCACCTCACATGCTCGAGGTGTGCTTACATGGGTGAACCTTAAGGCTTCCATTAAACTCGAACTACTGGACACAGACCAGGAAGGGCGCTATGTGATCTCGGGGTGTAGGGGGAAAGGAATGGAACTATTTCTAGTTAACATATATGGCCTGAATTTTGACAATCCCAGCTTTCACACAGCATTGTCTGACAAAGTCCGTACACGCGTGGAAGGGCAGCAGCTTTGGGGAGGCGACCTTAAATTAGTAATGAATCCACTGCTGGACAGATACTGGGGGTCGGTGATGCAGGTCACAGCGGCGGCACGCGCAGTGGAAGATGCAATGGTACAGTTTGATTTGTGTGATGTGTGGCGTCAGAGATATCCCGAAAAAGGGGGGTATACACATTATTCAGCGTATCATGACCTACATACCCGTATCGACTACTGAAAAGGCAGCCAGGCAGTTATGAGAGCAGATTAAAGTCTGCAAGGTACTTCCTCGCACCCTTACGGACCATTCCCAGATACTGCTAGTACTAGACACCCCAAGGAAAATTATCCCCCCGCTTGTGGGGAGATTTCCACCCTAGTCTCTACTAGACACTGTCTTCAAGGAGGAACTGGCAGAGGCGATTGACACGTTCTTTGCATGCAACATAGGGTCGGTAGACAGTTTTCACGTGGCATGGGAGGCGTTCAAAGTCTATATTCGCGGTATCACCATGACCAAGCACTCTGGGGTAGTCAGAGCGCTACGTAAGCGACTCTCAGATCTGGAACGTTTGCTTGCTAAACTAGAGGAACAATTCCTGTTAAGGGCCAACGATAATATTAAGCAGGAGTTTAAAACGCAATTAGGAGAATATCATGAAGCGGCTGATGCTGAAATAAAGCACCTCAGTAAATATGCCACAGCTCGCACGTATGGTGAGGGTGAACGGCCGGGTACGATCTTGGCGCAACTTCTCAAAAAACGACGGAACAAAACAATAGTAGCTGGGGTCAAAACAGCTGAGAGAGAAATGCTGACAGAAGAAACTGGTATAGCACGCAGCTTTCGGCAATATTATTCTAAACTGTATATACCTCTTGCGGTAGTGGCACTGTGGCAGAAATCTTAGACTATCTAACACATATAAAGCTACCCTGGCTCACGAACACACATCGCAAATATCTTATGCGGCCTCTGGAGACAGACGAAATCACCAAGGCTCTGTCAGGCATGAAATCAGGTAGCGCGCCTAGAGTGGATGGCCTCACTGTAACTTTCTACAAGGCATTCAGAGAGCGACCCTTGACCTTGCCAGGTAGGTCGCTCCCCCCCGCTGCAGCTCCACCTGCGCTTCTGAGTGCCTTGTTGCTCCTTTTGCTCCTGTACCCCGCTGCCCATTTTGCCTTTTGATTTCCGTTCTCTGTGTGCCCTTGGTCCCTCTGTGCCCCGCTGCCCATTCTGCCTTTTGATTCGCGTTCTCTGTGTGCCCTTGGTCCCCCTGTGCCCCGCTGCCCATTCTGCCTTTTGATTCCCGTTCTCTGTGTACCCTTGGTCCCCCTGTGCCCCACTGCCCATTCTGCCTTTTGATTCCCGTTCTCTGTGTGCCCTTGGTCCCCCTGTGCCCCGCTGCCCATTCTGCCTTTTGATTCCCGTTCTCTGTGTGCCCTTGGTCCCCCTGTGCCCCGCTGCCCATTCTGCCTTTTGATTCCCGTTCTCTGTGTGCCCTTGGTCCCCCTGTACCCCACTGCCCATTTTTTTTTTGTTGAAAAACTTTTTATTGTTTTTGTTGTGAACAAAACAGCAAGACACTTGAGTAGGCATTTTGCTCGTATCTTTTGACAATACAGCACCCCAATATACACTCCAGAAGTAAACACCATATCTCCACTGTGGTACATAGCCGGCATCAACATTTCTCATTGCCGCCCCAAAATCTACTACATCAGTCTGAATCAGAGGTGTCATCATGTGGCATAGGTGGCGGGTCACATATTCCTCCCCTGAATTTGCTCCATGCCCCCCATACCTTGTCCCACTTGCGGGGGCAACCCGGCCTGATAAACGCTGAGCGCTCAGCAAACATGGCTGCGCCCATATCCCTCCCCCATGCGGTCAGTGAAGGCACCCCCACTACCCCCCATTTTTGGGCTATGTTCCTTTTTGCTGTCATCATCCCCAGCGTGGCCCAGCTCTGGGCCTGACGACTGAGATCGTTAGGCTCCCACACATTCAGTAAGCAGCACCGGGGCTCCGGCACCAACGATACCCCGCACGCCTGCAACATTGTCCGCATCACTCGCCTCCAGAAATCTTGGATTACGGGGCAATCCCAAATGGTATGATAAAAGGTTCCTTCCTCCCCACAACCACGCAGGCAGAAGGGGTGTAATGCTCTGCCCATTTTGTGTAACAAATGTCTGGTATAGTACAAACTGTGCAAAATTCGGAGCTGCACCAGCCGCAGCCTTGAGGGTATACCCACCTCGCGCCATTCCGGATCATCAAATTCGCCGACCTCATCGACCCACTTATCCCGCAAGGGCCCCATGAGGTCCGGCAGGTTATTGATAAGCTTGCGGTACGTGAAGGACGTGGCCTTCTTAGGCATGTATTCCGTCAGTAACCTGTCTTCCAACGGGGATGCCTCTGGAACCTCCCCGCCGGGAGCCAGCTTTGCGATCAGGGCATGTTTAATCTGAATGTACCGGAACCATTCAGAGGGAGCCAGCTCATATTGCTGTTGTAAGCGTGCGAACGGGACGACTGCCCCCTTCTGCCACATATCGCCTATCACCGAAATTCCAATGTTGTCCCAGCCATCGAAGCCTTTGCTATCCCTCAACCGTCCCACTGCTTTGCATCCCAGAGAGGTGTGAGTTGTGTCAAAACCCCCCGCCACCCCAATTTGGCCTGGACCGCATGCCAGATCGACACAGTCTGTCTCAGAGGGCCGATCAACTTCGGGGCCAGTCTACCATCGTATAAAGGCGACAGTATACCCCTCTCGCCCAATATATCTCTGCCTGCCTTAAATGCCGGGTCCGACTGTGGCGCGTGGAGCCATTGATTAATTACCTTCAGCTGCGCCGCCCAATAGTAGAGTTGGATATCAGGGAGCGCAATTCCCCCATCATACCACCCACGAACTAATTTAGACTGCACAATTCGTGCCGGCCTGTTGCCCCATAGAAGGCTAGAGACTTGCGCCGCTATCGCACGGAAGTAGGCCGGGGGGACCGGATACGGCGTGTTCTCCAGCACATATAAGAACCGTGGCAAAGCCATCATTGTGAAGAGTGCCGCTCTCCCCAACAGGGTCAGTGGCAGCGCTCCCCAGTGATGCACATCCCGCTTGAGGCGGTCCATTGGGGGACACAGATTTTGCCGGAAAAACTCCGTCTGATCCAACGTGATGTGTACACCTAAATATTTGAACGATCCTTCTGCCACGCGGAGCGGACAGCCAGCCGGCAGCTGCGGGGGAAGGCCATGCAGTACGAACAGGACCGACTTTGACCTATTAATCGTATAGCCGGACGCTCAGCCAAAGACTTCACAGATGTTAAGTAGTGCTAATATAGAACGTCTAGGGGAGGACAGATACAGCAGCACGTCATCCGCATACAGGGAGACGCGGTCCTCCCAGCCGTCAGACCACTTGAGGCCCCGTATCATGGGCTCCCAACGTATCCAAGCCGCAAGTGGCTCAAGCACCATGGCAAAGAGCAGTGGCGACAAAGGACAGCCCTGGCGCGTGCCACGCGTCAGGGGGAAGTCCTCCGACATATGTCCATTGGCCGTGACATGGGCCACTGGATTAGTGTATAGGAGTCGGAACCAGGCATAGAATTTGGGCCCGAAGCCCAGATGCAACAACACTGCAAAAAGAAAGGGCCATTCGAGCGTCCAGAGAGAGAAGCACCGCCGGTTCCCGCAACCGTTCCGCCCGGGCCAGCACCCAGTGCAGTCGTCTCAAGTTATGGGATGTACTTCTGCCGGCCATAAAGCCTGACTGATCTGGGTGCACAATCTTGGACAAGTGCGGTGTCAGTCTGCTGGCCAGCAACTTCGCGAGGATCTTGGCCTCTGCGTTAAGCAGCGATATGGGATGATAGGAGGTACATTGATCGGCAGGTTTACCTAATTTTGGAATCACCACGATGGTGGCCGTGCGTTGGTCTAATGGGAGCTCGCCCATCCGCAAGCTATGGGTAAACATATTTAGTAAATGTGGGGCAAGCGTCTCGGACAGCCTCTTATAGAGCTCAACCGGTATGCCGTTGGGCCCCAAAGCCTTACCAGGCTGCAACGCGCCAATAGCCGCCTGTACCTCCTCCACCGTGGGCTCGGCTTCCAGGTCCTCCCGCGCCACAAGTGAGAGTTTGGGCATCTTGAGGTCTCTGATGTATGTCAGCGCCTCCTCCACTGTCATAGAGGAAGCGGAAGAGTAGACCCCCCCCCGAAAGTGCCCTGCCAGAGCACGCACTATCTCGCGCGGGTCGGACGTCCTCTGCCCCTCATCTGTGCTAAGTTGCGCAATCCACCTATCGCCACTGTCACGTTTATCAAGCCACGCCAGCAACTTTCCAGTTTTATCACCCACGTCATAAACTGTGTGCCTTGAAGCTTCCAGGCGTTGTCTGGTGCGCTCTGTGAGGTGCTCCCTGTATTTCGTCTGCACCAATCGCAGATTGTGGGAGGCCGTGGGAGAGGGGTCTTGGGCCTGGTGAGCCTCCGCCGCTTGAAGCTCAAGCTCTAGTGACTGCAGCTCAGAATGCTTTCCACGCTTGTACTCCGCAATGGAGGCCATAGCCTGCCCCCTAACGACCGTTTTGTATGCCTCCCAAAGAACAGTGGGGGAATCAACCGAGGCGGCATTTTCCTGAAAGTAAAGGCTCGTCACCTTCGCTATTGATTTACAAATATCAGGGAGCCGTAGGCAGCTGGGATGCATCTGGTAGATGCGGCGCCGCATCAAGTGATAGCGGGCGTATTGCAAGAATATCGGGGAGTGATCAGATATCCCTCTAGGTCTAATTTCTATACTATCAATATTTTGGAGGCAGCCAGACGAACCCAGGAAGTAGTCTATGCGAGTTAAGCTATTGTGCACCCCAGAGTGGTACGTGAATTGCTGCGCCGCCGGGTGATGCAACCGCCATAAATCCGTTAGCCCGATTGCCTCCGTAAAGCTCTCAAGGCACGAGACTCCCCCGCCCCTGGTCCGTGGAGAACACCGGTCATGGAGGTAGTTCATAACAGCATTGAAGTCTCTGCCCAGTATCACCTCCCCCTCCGGTAGAGCCAGCAGAATCTCGCTGAGCGCCGGGAGCGCCGTGGCATGCAGTGCAGGTGGAATATAAACAGAAACTATGTTAAGGGGCCGCCCCTCCCATTGGGTATGGACCGCCGCAAATCGTCCCGACCCATCAGTTTTAACATTGTGCACTATTAAGTGGGACTGTCGGCGCACCAATATGCCCACCCCCCGAGATCCGAAGGTAAATTCAGAGTGTGCCACCATCTTGTACCCCCATCTATCCATCGCTCTACTAGCGGTGGCAGTAAGGTGGGTCTCTTGAAGCAAGACCACCGCCGGGGCGCACCTCTTAATACTCTGCAGGACCAGGCCCCGTTTGATTTTGTCTCCCAAGCCCCGCATATTCCACGTGAGTAGGGAGAGAGTCCGCACCGGGGTCAGATTGGTCTCAGTTGGTGTTTTGTGCGTTAGATCGGACATTACGGTAGGTGGGGCAAAAGGCAGTGAACATTGCGGATATACCGGTGTAGGACATGTGTAATGTAATAAAGGCGTGCATTGTTTGATTTAAGTGTCATTGCCACCAGGAACCCAAACATAGAACAAAAACAGTGAAACAATCCCCAAACCCCCTCCCTACCTCCCTGCCATACGGACCTAGAACTGCCCGCCACCCCAACTCAGCAGAGTGCTCAGACCCCTTAACCCCGAACAGTACTTGCATGCAAAGGAGCAGGAGGTCCGAGGAAGACCAAGACATCCCCTGTCCCAAGGTCCCATAGTCTGTGCAATAAATCAGCATGAAGTAGGCCACTCCAGTGGTAGTAGGTCTCTGAGTTCGCTACATATCATCATGTCTAGAGAGGCTTCCGTAAGGGCTCTATCTGGCGGATCCCTCCTCCGCCACCTCCGTCCGCCGGTTCCGACCACCAGGATCCTCAGATCCCCCAGGCTGTCTCCCCCTCCGGTCCGAGCGCCCAGCACCTTGAACCTGTTGCCATCCCTCAAGCCAGTCATGAGCCTCCTCCGGCGTGTCGAAGAACCTCGTTTTCCCATCTGCCACCACCCTCAGCCGCGCCAGGAAGAGCATGGCATAGGGAAGCTCTCGGGCTCTGAGCTTCTTTTTGATGTCCAGGAAGCTCCTCTGCTGTGCCGCCACTGCCGCCGTGTAATCCGGGAAGAAGGATACCGTGGAGTTCTGGAGGCGGAGGGGCGGTGCCACCCGCGCCACCTGGAGAATGGCGTCTCTGTCGCGGAAGTTGAACATGCGAGCCAGGACCAGTCTAGGGGGCGCACCAACCTTCGGCCGGCCACCAGGTACTCTGTGGGCGCGCTCCACCGAGAAAAAAGGCCGAGAGACCCCTGGGCTGCAGCTTGGACTTTATCAGATCCTCAACATATAAGTCCATGGCAGGATGCCCCTCACTTTCGGGAATCCCAGTTATGCGCACGTTGTTGCGACGGGAGCGTCCCTCCTGATCGTCCAGCCTGGCCGCCATGCGCTTGTTCTCCGCCTCCAACTGGGACACTTTTTGTAGGAGATAGCTAGAATCTTTTGTTAAGGTAGCCGTCACTTGCTCCACATCCGTGACCCTGGCTGACATTTTCTGAAAGTCCGCACGGAGGAGGGACACGTCCGAAGAAATTGTTCCCACGGTGGATTGTACTTGCGTCAGGGCAGCCATGATGTCCTCCAGCGTCACTTTCGGCGTCTCCGTTTCTGCTGCCACCTTCTCGGCGCGTCCGCCGTGGTCCGGCATGGAGCCAGAATCTTTATTATATGCGAACTTGTCCAGCTTGCTTTGCTGGCTCGCCCGAGCTCCCTTCCCACTCATGGTCGCTTCGGGAGATGCCGCCAAAAATATCCCTCATCCACCGCCAGCTAGTCGTCGGAGCGGGGAGCCCCGACCGGGCGCCGGTAGTCTGAGGTCAGCGCAGGAGTTGTCCACCACAGCGGGCCACACCCTCAGATACAGTACGGGTAGTCAGGCGTAACACCCAAAGCAGCACAGGGCCCAGAACCGATCACACCTGCAGCCTGCAGCCCACCTCGTCGATCTCATCAGGAGGAGGGAGCGCCGGGGGTCCCCAGCACCGATAGTCAGCAACACCACCAGCCGCTCCTCGGCCGCCCCACGATGGGCTAGAGGCAGCACCGGCGACCGGAACTCCCCCAGAGCACGCCTCGGCCGTCACCTGCCAACCGTATCTTCCAGCACAGGAGGGCCGCGGACACCGGGCCCGACCACGAGTCCTCTGCGGGGCCGTCTTTCCCCGCGCCGCCCAGGCCCCGCCTCCTCCTGGCTCCGCCGATGTACTATGCAGACAGGGGCGACCCAAGCGGGGCGCGATTAGCACGCACCACCGCCAGGCCTGCCATGAGCCGCAAACTCCCCCGGAGCGCCCCTCAAACTGGTCCGGATCTTCCTCGCGGCACCCGGGACACTCCCCCAACTCGAGGTCCCAGCTTCAGTCACCGGCGCAGGCCGCAACCTTCCGGGCAGGTCCAATAACGTTCTGGGCCACGTAGAGACCCGGGAATGGAAGCAGGCAGGGTCGCTTCGCCTCAACTCCCCGTTCAGGGACCTTGGGGGTAAAATTAGACACAGATGATCAGGCGGATGTAAGGGGAGTCAGCCTCACCCTCGGAGCTCGGTTAAGCTGCGGCCATCTTGCTTGGCAGCTAGCCACGCCCCCCACTGCCCATTTTTGCCTTCTGTGCCCCCCTGCTTGTCCCCCTCGCTGCTCCCGCCGCTGCCTCCTCTGCGGCCCCGCCCCCCGCGCCCATCGCTGCCTCCTGCCACCCACCTCCCGCCTCCCAGCTGCTCCTCCCTCCCACCTCCCCTTAAAATGGCAGACGCTGCGTGGTGAGGAGAGCGACCCTTGACTTTGCCAGGTAGGTCGCTCCCTCCCGCTGCAGCTTCACCTGCACTTCTGAGTGCCTTGTAGCTCCTTTTGCTTCTGTACCCTGCTGCCCATTTTGCCTTTTGATTCCCATTCTCTGTGTGCCCTTGGTCCCCCTGTGCCCCGCTGCCCATTCTGCCTTTTGATTCCCGTTCTCTGTGTGCGCTTGGTCCCCCTGTGCCCCGCTGCCCATTCTGCCTTTTGATTACCGTTCTCTGTGGGCCCTTGGTCCCCCTGTGCCCCGCTGCCCATTCTGCCTTTTGATTCCCGTTCTCTGTGTGCCCTTGGCCCCCCTTTGCCCCGCTGCCCTTTCTGCCTTTTGATTCCCATTCTCTGTGTGCCCTTGGTCCCCCTGTACCCCGCTGCCCATTTTTGCCTTCTGTGCCCCCCTGGCCGCTCTCGTTCCTTCTGCTGCTTCCCCTGCGGCCCGCTCCCCGCGCCCATTCGCTGCCCACTGCCACCCGCCTCCCGCCTCCCAGCTGCTCCTCCCTCCCACCTCCCCTTAAAATGGCGGGCACTGCGCGGTGAGGAGCGCGACCGTTGACCTTGCCAGGTAGGTCGCTTCCCCCCGCTGCAGCTCCACCTGCACTTCTGAGTGCCTTGTTGCTCCTTTTGCTCCTGTACCCTGCTGCCCATTTTGCCTTTTGCTTCCCATTCTCTGTGTGCCCTTGGTCCCTCTGTGCCCCGCTGCCCATTCTGCCTTTTGATTCCCGTTCTCTGTGTGCCCTTGGTCCCCCTGTGCCCCACTGCCCATTCTGACTTTTGATTCCCGTTCTCTGTGTGCCCTTGGTCCCCTGTGCCCCGCTGCCCATTCTGCCTTTTCATTCCCGTTCTCTGTGTGCCCTTGGTCCCCCTGTACCCCACTGCCCACTTTTGCCTTCTGTGCTCCCCTGCTCGCCCCCCTCGCCGCTCCCTCCCCTGCAGCCCCGACCCCCTGCGCCCATTCGTTGCCCACTGCCACCCGCCTCTGCCTCCCATATGCTCCTCCCTCTCACCTCCCCTTAAAATGGCGGCCGCTACGTGGCCGCGCTCAGCGGGTGCGCCGCTGGCACGCCAAAGGCAAGCCTAAGGCTAGCCCATCTGCTCCCGTCCGCGCCCAGCGCCAGAACCCCTGGCTCCCGCACCAGCCATGAAGACCGCCTCCGATACGACGCCAGCACCCTCATCGCTCTCAACCCAGGACGGACCCTCACCTGCTGCAGGGCCACCCCGAAGGGCACACACGGTCCCTTCTCCTGCCAGAACTGCAGCTTCTCCTGCATCAAAGATGCAGAGACACCCGCCTCGACAAAACACAACCAGCTCCGAGGCATCCTGATCAACACTCGCTCCGCACGCAAAGACGCCGTCGAGCTCTTGGACCTACTCGACACTGCATCACCAGACGTAGCCTTCCTGACCGAGACCTGGATGAACGAAGCCTCCTCTCCTGACATCGCCATAGCCATTCGCGACAGATACAAGATCACCCGCAGAGACCGCACCAACGGAGTCGGAGGAGAAATCGCCATCATCCACAAGAAGACCATCAGGGTCTCAACAAACACTGACGACACTCTCAGCACCGCCGAACACATGCACTTCCAGATCCACACAGACCCCAAGACCACCCTAAGAGGCACCCTCGTCTACAGACCACCCGGACCCCGACCGAAATTCTGCGACGCCATCGCCGACTTCATCAGCACGCACGCACTGACCTCCACCGACTACATCCTCCTCGAGACCTGAACTTCCATCTGGAGAACAACAATGACAGCAACTCCTCCACCCTGATAGACAACCTCGCCAACCTCGGACTGGAACAGCTCGTCATGACGCCGACCCACATCGCCGGACACACGCTCGATGCCATCTTCTCCTCAAGCACCCACGTCTCCTTCAGCCACGTCTCCGAACCCACCTGGACCGACCACCACTGCATCCACTTCACCTTCTGGAAACCCGTTGCACATCACCGCACCCTACAGATCCCCCGTCGCTGCTGGGGCAAAATCACTGAAGTACAACTACAGACAACCCTCGTACACCGACCAACGCCTCCAACCCCGACAATGGTGCGTGCACCCTCAGACGACACCAGCAAGAGAACCAACTGGTTCACCCCGGAACTCCTAGCGTCAAAGCGCACCTGCCGGAATTTGGAGAACATATGGCACAGCTAGAAGTCGCCGGGGTGCCGCGCAGCCCACAAAGACACCATCCGCAACCACCACCACCTCATCAGGACCGCCAAGAGAACCTCCTTCAAAGACTGCCTCCACAGCAACGCACACAACAGCAAGGAGCTCTTCAACATCGTGAAGGAACTCTCCAACCCCAGCTCCAACGACATCCCGCCGTCGCAAGCCCTGTGCGACTCCCTCGCCACCTTCTTCCACCACAAGATCGCCGACATCCACGACAGCTTCAACCCCCAGACGACCCTAACAGGCCCCAACACGCTGGACCTGCCACACCCCACTGACCACACACCCCTGACAACCTGGGCCAACGTGAGCATCGAGGACACAATCAAGACCATGGGCACAATCCACTCCGGCTCGCCGTCTGACCCTTTTCCACACCACATCTTCAACAAAGCCGGCAGCTCCATCGCACCCCACCTGTGCAACATCATCAACCTCTCCTTCGAGACCGCGACCATCCCTGACAGCTGGAAACTTGCCGAGATCAACGCCCTACTGAAGAAACCCAAGGCGGACCCGAGCGAACTCAAAAACTTCCGGCCCATCTCCCAACATCCAGCTCACCCGCTACCTCGAAGACAACAGCATCCTGGACCCCTCCCAGTCAGGATTCCGCAGCAACCACAGCACCAAGACCGCCCTCATCGCCGCCACAGACGACATCAGGATCCTACTGGACAATGGCGAGACTGCAGCCCTCATCCTTCTGGACCTCTCCGCCGCCTTCGACACCGTCTGCCACCGCACACTACACACACGACTCCATGAAGCAGGGATCCGAGACAAGGCCCTGGACTGGACCTCCTCCTTCCTCTCCGGCAGAACCCAGAGAGTCCGCCTCCCCCTGTTCTGATCTGAATCCTCCGAGATCATCTGCGGTGTCCCACAGGGATCCTCCCTCAGCCCGACGCTGTTCAACGTCTACATGGCGCACCTCGCACGCATCGCCCAACATCACGACCTCAACATAATCTCCTACGCCGACGACTTGCAACTGATCCTCTCCCTCACCAAGGACCCCCTCACCGCCAAATCCAACCTCCAACAGGGAATGAATGCCGTCGCCGAATGGATGGAGGATAGCCGCCTTAAGCTGAACACAGGATATCTAACAACAGTGTCTCATAATGGGATTCAATGGAGGGACAAGTTATTTGAACGCGAACCATATCAACAAATAACGGAGGAATGAATCGATACAGAGAGGACACAGGGAGACCAAGAATGCAGGAGAGAGTTGTATTTTCAACACAAGATAGACATATTAAGTCATATGTACATATCATATAAGTTTAAAAGCACTGCGTGACACTTAGTGAAAGTGTAACCTACAAAATACTGTGCACAAGTGCTCGTGGAATTTTGTGACGGCGCAAGTGACACATCAAGTGGTATATACAGCGGTGAGAAGGCGCAACAAAAAGAGCAATGGAACATTGGTTATGTCAAAGTTTTAGGGCATTTACACAATTGATGAAGAAATTATAAAGGAACATTAGAGCAAATGCCCATGATACAATGCGCCAGAGATAACGCTGTGGAGGTCGACGGCGTTTCGGCCTGTAGTATTCTATGCCATCATCAGGACTGGTTACACATATTTAGGGCAGTGCTAGGGTAAAGGAGAAACAATCCTTAAACACGAGAAAGCACTCCAATTTAAAAGGACCAAAGGGAGAATAGAGAAAAGGAGCCGTGCAACGTAGTAGTGACCAAGGGCGACGATAGGCGACCAAGTGGGACGGACTACTGAACGGTCAGGAGTGAAGTGGAAATTATGGAAATACAGTAATAGAGAGAATTGATAAAGGTGCCTGGAAAGGTGACGGAACCATGTGACTCACAAGGGTGGGGGGGGTTTGTGTGTGGTGGGTGGGGGAGTGGACGAATGAGGGATGCATAGCCCACGGAGTATGCGTCTGTGGAGGCGAGGCCGGAGAAGTGATCGAACTTAATGCAGAAAAGAAGCCGGCCGGGTCATGACTATAAATGTTAACCGTTGACATCTGTACAAACTACTAACCGGAAAGGTGCGAGCCAACGGGCCTCGAGGAAGGAAAAGGGTAGTGGACAGCTGTACGAAATCCTAACCAATGAGGATGGAGCGGGCGAGTCACGAGGACTGTACTGTGAATATGGAGGGACGTGACTAAGAATTAGAGAGGCTATGCGCAACAAAAGCGAGAAGGTGAACGCGAATTGCAGGAAAAGGTGATCAAGGAAAGAGCGTGGCTGAATCACAAAGGGAAACTTACAATTACGGAGCCGGAGGGCAGGAAACGGCAGGCACCGGCCAAGTACGGGTACGGGCAGGTCCGAGGGAGTGTTTACTATGAGGGGAGAGAGAGGCGGAAAGTGAAGGGAGGCACGGGAGTGGGACGGGCAAGGGCGGGAGAGCGGCGGGCAATACTTACTTGGGGGAGGATGCAATCAATGGAAGAGCTGAAAAAACGAAGGGAAGCGGGATTAGGAACGATCCAGTGGAAAGAGCGAGGACAGTGGGCCAAACGAAGGTAGAGGGTACTTACATTTGAGGAGGCGATTAAATCGTCGGGAGGTGGTCCAAAGTAGGATGCTGGCCGGTATGAGTCAGGCGGCGAGTGGTGTGTAAGGATCCCGGAAGGAAGGTGGAAGGCTATAACTACGGGTCACGTGGTGAGTGGACGAATCACCGCGGAGGTGAGAGAAGTGGAGGCGTGTGTTGATGGAAGCTGGGTGATGAGTGGTGAAGGGGTGTGGACAAGGGAGTCATGGAAACTAGGAAAGCATATAATGCTAATGAGTCGAAAACGGCGCGTGTGTCAAGAAAAAAAAAAAAAAAGGAGGAAAAGCGGATTGAAGGGAGGGGAAGGAGACAGAGGGTCGAGACCGGGAAGAGGAATACCAATACATATAGTAAAAACATATCATTCGGGCATGGAAAGGCAAAGAGTACACATTTCAATTAAAGACAGAAAGTACACAGTTTAAATGATTAAGCATCGGGAAGCATACTCAAGGAATTGAAAGGGAAAAGGAGGGCGGGAGAAGGAGCAGGAGAGTGGAGGAAAGGGGAGGGTGGGGGGGGGCGGAAAAGGGTTCGGGGAGAGATGAAAAAACATATTTCTGAGAACTAGAGAAACGAAATAAAACATAGTTACTTAGAAGTAAAGACCAAAGTGATTCTAAGGAAACTGAGAAAGGGAGGGGGGAGAGAAAAAGGCAGGGAGGGGAAGAAAAGGGTAGGGGAGGGGGGGGGAAGGCAAGCTGAACACAGGCAAGACGGAGATCCTCATCCTCGGGCCCAACCCCTCAGCATGGGACGACTCGCTGGGGACACCC
Source organism: Triturus cristatus (assembly GCF_964204655.1). NCBI lineage: Eukaryota > Metazoa > Chordata > Amphibia > Caudata > Salamandridae > Triturus > Triturus cristatus. Next base: position 116,996,764 of record NC_140580.1, read on the forward strand.
CCTGCACCGACCACCCACGCACACAACCTGGGAGTCATCCTCGACTCGAAACTCACCATGACCAAGCAAGTCAACGCTGTCTCCTCCACCTGCTTCAACACCCTCCGTATGCTCTGCAAGATCTACAGATGGATCCCGACAGACACAAGTTAAACAGTCACCCAGGCCCTAGTCAGCAGCAGACTCGACTACGGAAACGCCCTCTACGTCGGAGCCCCAACCAAGCTCATCAACAGACTGCAAAGAATCCAGAATGCTTCTGCACGCCTGATCCTTGACGTCCCGCGCCGTGACAACATCACCCACCACCTGAGGAACCTGCACTGGCTCCCTGTCGACAAAAGAATCTCCTTCAAGCTCCTGATCCACACACACAAGGCACTCCACAAGACCGGCCCAGCCTACCTCAACAGTCGACTCTCCTTCTATGTACCCAACAGGAAACTTCGCTCCGCAGACCTCTCCCTGGCTACCGTCCCACGCATCCGTAGAACCACAGCCGGAGGCAGATCCTTCTCCCACCGTGCCACCAGGACCTGGAACACACTCCCCCTCATCCTACGACAAACCGAAGACCTTCTAACCTTCAGGAGACAACTCAAGACCTGGCTGTTCGACCAGTAGCAACAGCACCCCCCCCCCTCTCCACTCCCTCAGCGCCTTGGAACCCTTGCAGGTATGTAGTGCACTCTACAAATTATTTGATTGATTGATTGATTGATTGATTCAAGGACATGCTAGTATCGCATTTAGCTATACTCTTTGACAAAATGTGTGTGACTGGTGTGATGCCTCCCTCGATGAGAGAGGCGATAATTGTCGCTATTTTGAAGCCAGGCAAACCTCCGCACGAGTGCGCATCCTACGCCCACTCTCGTTGATCAATGTAGACACAAAAGTGTGAAAATTCTGGCGAATCGGTTCCGCTGTTGGTCGCACCGGAGCAGGCGGGCTTTGTTTCAAGTAGAAACCTAACATACTATTTGAGAACGGTGTTTGGTACGATACAACACACTCGACCGGAGGTACAGGCAGTAGCAGTTTTCCTCGACATGGAGAAAGCCTTCGACTCTGTTGGATGGCCCTTCATGCGGAAGGTCTTGATGAGGATGGGGTTGGGGAGTGTCTTTTTACAGCTGATAGGGGTGTTACACAACGCGCCCACTGGTAGAGTCAAAATTGGCAATCTGGTGACGGATACTAAACATGTGACTAGAGGCACGCGGTAAGGTTGCCCGCTGTCACCGATATTATACGCATTGGTGGATAAACCTTTAGCTTGTGCGCTACGCGAATAGCACAGATATAAGGTGTAAGATTTCTGGGTTACAAGTTGATCATATCTACCTACGCGGACGACAAGCTGCTTTAAGTGCGGGACCCAGAATGTAATCTCTCCCCATTATTGCGAGAAGTAGGGAGATTTGGAGCGGTGTCTGGACTTCGTGTTAATTGGCCTAAGTCTATAATATACCCCCTCACACCGGCCACGACCCCATTCAAGCCAGACTACCCATTGCAGTGGTCGACAGAATCGGTGCGGTACCAAGGTATTAAAATCCATAGTGACTCTGAAGTGGTGATCAGGGAAAACTACGGGGTAGCGTTCAGCAAATTAGAAGTTGAGGCGGAAAGCTGGATCCGACTGCCATTGTCCTTACTGGGTAGAGTTTCAATTATGAAAATGGTGATATTGCTCTGATTTCTATTCCTCTTTACTAACATACCTGTGGTTCTCCCTTGCTCCTTTTTTTGTCAGCTCACAGCGTTGATGATTAAGTTAGCGTGGGCCGGAAATCAAGCTCGGGTTAGATGGAACGTGCTTAAATTACCATATCACAAGGGGGGGCTGGGCGTGCCAGACCTGGACCTATATTACAGGGCAGCACAGAGCGTGCACGCTTACTATTGGATGCACGGCTCCCCGGATACGCCCCATCTACGCATAGAGAAGATAGTGGCATCCCCTCTCCCACTGCAAGCGCTGCTGTTTACACCTGCGGATCGTAGGACGGGGATCCTTGACTCAGTGAATGCTACAAAACATGCCTGGCATCACCTTCTAAAGCTACAGGCGGATGTCATCTTCTACTCCCCGTCAGCACTGCTCGATTGATGTCACTGGCTACCCCTGTGCAGAGAGAAGGGAGTTACGCGAGCACTTAACTCAATATGAGCGCAGACAATAGGGAACTTGTTTGAGGGCAGCACAGCAAAGAGCTGGGAGGAAATGGGAGCTGGAAAGTAACTCTCCTCACTAAGTTTCAGTTCCACAGAACACGACAAACATTGCTGAATATCCTGGGTACGGACTTGTCGGAGCCACCGGAGCTGGCATCCATAACCCATGTCATAGAAACTGACTCGCCGACCCGGATAGTATTTAAAATATACAAGCTTACCATGAGCTACAGGGAAAACCATTACACTAAAGCCTGTCTGGCCTGCCAAAGAGAGATCTGGGTAGGGACATAGATGACACAATGTGGAAATACTGCTGCGACAGCATGAAGCGCATTTCTTAAAATGATAGACATAGATTGATTCCCTTCAAGTATGTAAATAGGGTCTATTACACTCCAGAGAGATTATGTAGATACGGACTAAGGGAAGGGGTGGATTGCGAGCGCTGCAGCGGTCAGCCGGCTGATTTTTTCCACTTGGCCTGGCTCTGTCCGGGGATATCTAAATTTTGGGATTTAGTCTTTAGGGAGTTGGGGCAAGTGATTGATTTGACAATTTCCCCATAGCCTCCAATGGCCCTGTTGGGTTACTCCAAGCCGTTAGCAAAAGTGGTCCGTAGGTTGGTCGACATGGGCTTGCTACTAGCTAGGCACAGGGTAGCGATGGGTTGGTCACGAGGCCCGTTCCGCACGATATCTCAGTGGTCGAGAGACATGATGTACTGTAGCACACAAACTGAGACCTTCAGTGAACTTCTCCCACCACGTAGTAGACCTAAGAACTTCTGGGCGTTCTGCAAAACATAAATGGCAACTAGAGACAGGAATACTGTATCAGTTGACGATGCTGACCGAGAGAGGAGGGTGGACAGTCCTGCTGCATAGTAGCATGGGGGCTGGCCTGGTATTATCAAAATCACATGGTGTTGCGTGCTGATATGGTGGTTGGGGTCAATATGTTTGACTACTGCTGGATCTTATTGCAAGTGAACAGAAAAAAACTTGGTGTTGGAAGTGGGGCCGCAGATGGAGTGGACAAATAACATGATGTCATTAAGTGTGACGTATTTTGTCAGATTACCAAATGTTGTTGTGATTGCCATATGGAAAGAACTAAGGGCCAGATATAGGTAATCCTGAAATACCGAGTCCTTAATAGCGAATTTTACCGATTCGTTGTTAAGAACTCGGTATTCCAGATGTATGTAATGAATCGGTAAAAATTACCGATTCGGTAAAAATTGTTAATAAATAGCGATTCGAAATGAATCGGTAAAAAATAAATACCGAATCCCCATTAACGATTCGTTATCACCGAATCCTTAATACCGAATCGGTAATTAGCGATTCGGTAATTTAAAAAATCGGTAATTGTCAAATCAGCCAATCCTGTGCATCCTCATTACCTCCCAAACAGGAAGTGGCCACACCCATGCATCTGCACTGAACCTTGAGCTGATTGTGAGGCAGGGAGCAGAGCAGAGAAGCCAGGAGCAACTCAACTGAATTTTGCAAACAAAACTGAGCAAAATGGACAAGCAGGAGAGGGAGAAGGAGGCAGGTGAAAGAAAAAGGAAGCACAAATTCAGTGAGAGGGAGCTGGAGGTCCTTATTGAGGATGTGACCAAGGACCACGAGAAATTATTTGGCAAACAGTCCCTGCATGTGCCTGAGTGACAGAAAAGGCAGATTTGGCTTGCAATTCAAAAAAAAATAAATGCCATCGGAGTCACCCAGCGCTCCATTGAGGACCTAAAAAAAAGATGGTATGATCTGAGGAAGTCTGCTAAGGCGAGGATGGCAGAGAGGCAGAAGCAGGCCAACCGTACAGGTGGAAGGAGGAACACAGCACCTGCACCAACTGCCCTGTATCTCCTGGTCGAGTCCATCCTCCAGCCGAAGAGTGTGAGTGGGATTGGGGATGCAGACAGCTCAGCCAGAGCTGCCAACAAACAAGGTAAGATGCATTCACAGCATGCTGTGCCCCCCACTCCCTACCCCCAGTCCCCAAAGAGGCATAGAGACTCCCACTCCAGTACATGTTTTACTGACAACCTGCAATGCATTAGGGGAGATGTAGTCAGAAGTAACACATGTCAGAACAGTCAGTCCACTGAACCCAAAGGCATGTGACACCAATTAGCAATTAGCAAGTAGAGGACTGTCAGTGTGATTGGCACGCATGACATTTATTACAATGCAAATGTTGCCAGATAAGTGAGCAAATGTACATTCTGTCTTCACAGGCGAGCCATCTCGCAGGGCAACAGAGGGGAGCAAAGGAAAGGCACCCAGGACAGACAGGAGACAAGAGGAGGAGGTCCAGTCGCCTGCAGGGCACACCACCCCACCACCACCACCGCCACCATCACCACCACCACCATCACCACCACCATCACCATCACCACCGCCACCATCAACGCCACCAGCACCGACAGGCAGGAGGCATTCAGTGGCCACCCTCCAGCAGATGGAGGTGTCCGAGGAGGACAGCACAGGAGGACAACAGTCCACGGTTGATGAGGATGCCAACGGGACAGGCTCACAGTCCCCCACAGAGCGCGCCCACACACGTTCCAGACGCCGCAGGGCAAGGGCAGCCAGTCCTCCTTCTCAGGGCGAAGATGAGAGTGTGTTCGCTGGCCTTGAAGGGAACATGTTGAAGGTCCAGAGCCTGCAAGGAATAGCAATTAGGTCAGTGCAGCGGCAGATGGCACAGATGAATGGCCGCATGCAGCGTATTGAGAAGGGCATCTGTTCATTGAACACTACTGTGGCTGAGGGCATAAGGGAAGTGTCCAAGGCTGTGAGGCTGCTGTGCAGAAACTTAGATGAGGACCGTTTGTCGAGGCGCAGGGAGAGGCAGAAACTTGCCAATTACACCAAGGCGGTGAACCGCCTCTCCACTGCCACCTGTCTGCTGTGCAGGCGCTCGGTGGCCATGCAGGAGGAGATGGCCCACTGCAGCCGTGATGTGGCAAGGGGGCTGGTCACAGTGACCAGTGCACTAGAAGTGCTACAAACTGACAAGGTAGCCACTACAGGTGATGGGGGTGAAATTGAAGAGCCTACTAGCCGCAGTAGCATCACGCCCCCTCCCACAGAGTCCAGGAGGCGCAGCGAAAGCCACAGTGCTGCCACAGGACAGACTGGCAGTGAGGACAGTGTGGCCAAGGAACACAGCAGTGCAGCGTGTGGGTGCAGGAAGTAGAGCCAGCCTTAGCATGGTTTTCCTCAAATGGGTGATGTAACCCATTTTTTGTATGGACACTGCATTTGATTAGGCTTAACATGTGACGCACTTCAAGTTGTGGTGGTGTGCTATGATCATTAAACACCATCACTCACATACAGTAACTGGCTATGTCTCCTTACTTACTCAGAAATAGTTACGTGTTATCTCAACCCGTCTGTGTCTCCCATTCGGTGCTGCTGCCACACCTGCTGCGCTGTGCTCTGGCTGTGGACAGTCCTCACCCTTGTCCTCAGTTAGCTCCACTGCTGTTCCTTTCTTTGTGGCAAGGTTGTGCAGCATCGCACATGTTGCTATTATTTTGCAGCAGATGATGGGGCGGTACTGACGTGCACCTCCACTTTTGTGGAGGCAACGAAACCTGCTTTTTAGTAGTCCGAAGGTGCGCTCCACAACGTTGCGCTTGCTTTTATGTGCCACATTGTATCTCTTCTCACTTGGGGTGGAAGGGTTGAGGTATGGAGTTAGGATAAATGACCGCACGGCATATGCACTGTCACCTAAATGGGAAAGGAAGTGCCATTAATTCGAGTCACCAATACATTCATCCAAGGTATACATCAGGGTGTGTCACATTGATTTACCTAGCAGGTATCCTTCTCCAAATTCACCACCATCCAGACGTGTGTAGATCCCACTGTTCCTGAATATGTAGGAGCCATGGGTACTCCCTGGAAATTTGGCCACGATGTCAGTGATGATGTTGTCTGCATCACATATCACCTGTACGTTGATGGAATGCGTGGATTTGCGGTTTCGGTATATGTATTCTGTAGCAGCAGGTGGGCAGATTGGTATGTGGGTCCCATCAATGCACCCTATTACATGTGGGAACTGTGCCTTTTGGTAGAAATCCAGCTTTGTCTTCTGCAGTTCCGCCTGTGTGCTGGGGAAGCGTATGTAGTGATGCATTCTTTGCATCATGGCATCCAAGAAGGAGTTGAAGAAATGGGAAAGGCAACTCTGTGACACACCACCTGGCACAGCTATCACACCCTGGTAACTTCCTGACGCAAGTAGGTGCAGGCTACAGAGCACCTGCACATGTGTTGTATGGCGTGCGCCCTTGGTGTCTGATGCTCCAGGAATGGGTGCAGGTCCCGTATCAGGTCTAGGATGGTTTGTGGTTGTACCTCTCATGTATTTCTGCCTCAGTCATTTGGAACAGTGTGACACGCAGTCTGTACACACGCTCCTCCCGTCTCCAGACCCTCAGTCCTGCTGCTCGCAAACGTAGCCGCCTTGCTATAACGTAGAGGGCCGCCATTGTGTTCACACTGTTTTTATGCAGTTCACCTGATTACCACCTGCTTGGAGTCAGTGGTAATTACCGATTCTTAAATACCAATTTATGGCAAATTCGGTATTACCGATTTTTGGTACATCGCATTTGCGATTATTTACAGATTTCTTATTTACTGATTCGGTATTTTAGTGTTTCGGTGTCTGACAATCGCTAAATAAGGAATCGGTAACTGGTTTCCCTTATTTTTACCGATTCCTTATTAGCGATGGCATTCGGTAATACCTACATCGCACCTGGGTAAATACCGGTCGGTAACGCAGAAATTTAACGAATTTCGGCGTTACCGACCGGTATTTAGCCACCTACATCTGGCCCTAAGTCTCTTGAATGTTCTGTAAAACCTAATAATGTACGTTAACAAAAAAAAGCTTTACATAGGGATCCAGCCCAAATACTCCAACTTAACTACGGCCCAGTCATGGAGAAACTAGATGATTAGATAGAGAGGTGGCTTAAACTCCCATTGCAAACACAAAGAGATGATGGACGGAGTGTTGAAACTGTCCAAACACTCACCCTCAGTCACAGATCTGGGTTGAATCCATCATCATTCTTTCGCTCACTTTGCCACCCCAGTTCAGATACAGCATTATGCAAATCACTCTTGACCCTGTGCCTCATGGGAACAGTCCAGCCCGAACTGCCAAGCCATGTCTTCCCTGGACCAGAAATAAGCATCCTGGGACGGGTTTTGAGCTAACAGCCCTCATCAGCCAGGCTAGCTTGAATCTAGTGGCAAAGTGAGCAAGGGACCCACGTCTGGGCCAACCCTGCCAACTTAGGGCGAACAAAGCAGACACAAAGAGATGATGGACGGAGTGTTGAATCTTTTCAAACACTCACCCCAGTCACAGATCTGGGTTGAATCCATTATCATTCTTTAGCTCACTTTGCCACCCCAATGCAGACACAGCTCTATGCAAATCAGTCTTGATCCTGTGCCTCATGGGAACAGTCCAGCCCGAACTGCCAAGCCATGTCTTCTCTGGACCGGAAACAAGCATTGTGGGACCGGTTTTGGGCTAACAGCCCTCATCAGCCAGGCTAGCTTGAATCCAGTGGCAAAGTGAGCAAGGGACCCACGTCTGGGTATACCCTGTCAACTTAGGGCAAACAAAGCAAACACAAAGAGATGATGGACAGAGTGTTGAAACTTTTCAAACACACCCCCAGTCACAGATTTGCATATGGCTGGGTTCAAACTGGAATGGCATGGTGAGCAAAAAAACTATGGATTTAGGCCCAGATCTCTGTACTGGGGTGAATGTATGACATTGTTCTGCATTCTGTACATTAATTGTTGTTTTTGCATTTGTCACCCCGAGTGGGACAGGTATGCCCAGACGTGGGTCCCGTCTCACCATGCCACTGGAGTCAAGCTATCCTGGCTGAAGAGGGGTGAAACCCCGAAACGGGTCCTAGGATGCTTGTTTCCAGTCCAGGGAGGACCTGGCCCTGCAGTTTGGGCTGCTTTGCATATAGCTGTGTACAAACTGGAGTGGCATGGTGAGTAAAAAAAAAAAGGATGTAGGTCCAGATCTCTTTCCTGGGGTGAATGTATAACATTGTTCTGCATTCTGTACATTAATTGTTGTTTTTGCATTTGTCACCCTGAGTGGGACGGGTATGCCCAGACGTGGGTCCTGTGCTCTCCATGCCACTGGAGTCATGCTATCCTGGCTGAAGAGGGGTGAAACCCCGAAACCGGTCCTAGGATTTTTCTTTCCAGTCCAGGGAGGACCTGGCCTGGCAGTTCGGGCTGGACTGTTCCCGTTGGGCACAGGGTCAAGACTGATTTGCATATGGCCGGGTTCAAACTGGAATGGCATGGTGAGCAAAGAAACAATGGATTTAGACCCATATCTCTGTACTGGAGTGAATGTAGGACATTGTTCTGCATTCTATCCATTAATTGTTGTTTTTGCATTAAACTCCTATTGGCCATGGCTGGTAGGATAGCGCTGGTCAAGATGGAGGTTCTGCTGCAATTTTTATATTTGTTCCAGAACATACCAATACCACTATATAAGACTTTCTTTGCCACACTGCCCTCTAAATTGATCTGTTTAGTGTGGGGTGGCAAACAACCGAAGGTTAGCTGGGATACATTGACGCTCCCGTATGAGCGGGTGGGTTTTGTTTCCTAATTTTCGCATATACTATTTAGTAGCGCAGTGTAGTTTCTCTTGACACTGGTTTCCCTTTGATTTCCGAATTCCTTATCAACGCCCGAGGCGGACTTAGCTCATCCCACTCCCTTGTCTGCATTGCTCCTGACTGGTTTAAAAGAGACACGGTGGATAAACAGACGCTGTCGACGAACAGTTGGGCCTGGATGCAGCTGGCACAAATAACGGGAACACAGTTGCTGTACTCTCTGGCTCTCCAGTTGCTGGGAACATTTGGGTACCCATCACTAAGGAGGTCACGATGCAACAAACTCTAACCAAATTTAACCTGTGCACAATCAGGGATGTGCTCCCTGACGGACACATATTCACCAGGGAAGAGGATGGCAGATTCCGGGAAGCTACGTTCCTGGATCAGTTCAATCTGTGCATATTGCAGAAAGCGCTTACGTCCCTGGTTCCGAGCTATCCCTTGGAGCCGCAGGAGTTTCCCCCGTTGACACTACTTGTTAAAGACACAACTGGTGAACATCTCATGGCTAGGATGTATAGAGCAACTGCGGCTATGCTCCCAGTTCGGGTTGAGGGGGTATGTGCAGTCTGGGAAAGAGACTCAGGTGCCCCCCCCTTACTGACGCACAGTGGCAGGCATGCTGCGAACAAACGCGTAAAGGTTCATTTAATCATAAACATAAGATATTACAGTTTACATTTTTATGGCGAGCGTACGTCTCTCCTGCCTGAATTCATAGTATGCATCCATTGCGTCCCCACACATGTCCCAGATGAAGTGCTCCGGTGGTTGATTTCGTGCACATGACTTGGACCTGTGCCAAAGTGGCACAGTTTTGGACTCGAATATTTAGTGAACTATTGAAAACGATCGACTTGGGCCTTTCTCCTTCGCCTATGCTGGCTCTGTTGGGGTATGTGCACGAGATCGCTAAGCCATAGAGGAGTTTCTGTGCAATTGCATTATTGTTAGCAAAGAGGAAACTGGCAATTCACTGGGGAGTAAATACTCGCCAACACTGAAAGGCTGACTGTTCAGCATGTCATATTGTAACACTACCAGCAAGGTATATGCACAGCTGCAACACTCAGCATCTACGCCGTTGGATATATGGCAGCCTTAAAAGTCATACTTGTTGGCACAAACATCTGTTAGTTCACAGACTGAACAGGATATCAACCTGCAGAGCTCTTCACGCAATTGAGATATTTAACTGGTGCTGGCGTAAGGGGTGAATGGGAATGTCATTGTATTACCAAGCATTGTCTGTGTAATTGCACAATGCAGAATTACTATGTATTAGAGAGATAATTGACGGTTGTCGGTTGTCGGTATTGAGCATGTGTCTTGAAATACACGTTTTTGTATCTTATGAAACTTATAAATAAAGTCTTAAAACAAAATAAATGTTTGGTATCAAACATGTTGGAATCGTATGGTGTGGGGGTATGATTCCATGCACCGGAAATCTAATTTCGGAGGCTCTTGGTGCTCCTGGTACCAGTCTTCCAGACCCGGACAGCAAGTTAGGGCTGCTGCCGTCCACAGACACGTTCCTGCCCTCCTGCTGCTGAGCCAAGCTCGGGCAGGGGAAGGCAGAACAATAGGTATCCTATCACAGGGAGGTGGGCCCACCTCCCAGACCGGGTTTAGTGTATTGGGGCAGGGTGGGGGCGCTTGCCAGCGCCACATAGTCTGCGTGCAGGGCACACTTGGTGCCCTCCATGCATAGTCCCAAGGAACTAATTTCTTTAAATTAGATCTACTATATACAAGCCGAAGTTTACTTGTTTAGATTTAATCTTAATCATAAATTTCCAATGGAAATTTATGATTAAGATTAAATGTAGCAAAACCAAAGGGAATGATGGACGGAGTTTTGAACATTGCAAGCACTCACCCCCAGTCAATTGATCTGGGTTTAATCCATCACCGTTCTTTAGCCCAGTCTGCCACCCCAGTTCAGACATGGCCATATGCAAATCAGTCTGACCCTGTGCCTCATGGGAACAGTCCAGCCCGAACTGCCAAGCCATGTCTTCCCTGGACCGGAAACAAGCTTCCTAGGACCGGTTTCTGGCATTTCAGCCGTCTTCAGCCAGCCTTGCTTGAATCCAGTGGCAAAGTGAGCAAGGGACTCACGTCTGAGCATACCCTGCCAACTTATGGCGAACAAAGCAAAACCAAAGGGAATGATGGACGGAGTGTTGAACATTGCAAGCACTCACCCCCAGTCAACTGATCTGGGTTTAATCCATCACCGTTCTTTAGCCCACTCTGCCACCCCAGTTCAGACATGGCCATATGCAAATCAGTCTGACCCTGTTCCTCATGGGAACAGTCCAGCCCGAACTGCCAAGCCATGTCTTCCCTGGACCGGAAACAAGCTTCCTATGACCGGTTTCTGGCATTTCAGCCGTCTTCAGCCAGGCTTGCTTGAATCCAGTGGCAAAGTGAGCAAGGGACTCACGTCTGAGCATACCCTGCCAACTTATGGCAAACAAAGCAAAACCAAAGGGAATGATGGACGGAGTGTTGAACATTGCAAGCACTCACCCCCAGTCAACTGATCTGGGTTTAATCCATCACCGTTCTTTAGCCCACTCTGCCACCCCAGTTCAGACATGGCCATATGCAAATCAGTCTGACCCTGTGCCTCATGGGAACAGTCCAGCCCGAATTGCCAAGCCATGTCTTCCCTGGACCGTAAACAAGCTTCCTAGGACCGGTTTCTGGGCACAGGGTCAGACTGATTTGCATATGGCCATGTCTGAACTGGAGTGGCAGAGTGGGCTAAAGAACGGTGATGGATTAAACCCAGATCAGTTGACTGGGGGTGAGTGCTTGCAATGTTCAACACTCCGTCCATCATTTCCTTAGGTTTTTGCTTTGTTCGCCATAAGTTGGCAGGGTATGCTCAGACGTGAGTCCCTTCCTCACTTTGCCACTGGATTCAAGCAAGCCTGGCTGAAATGTCAGAAACCGGTCCTAGGAAGCTTGTTTCCGGTCCAGGGAAGACATAGCATGGCAGTTCGGGCTGGACTTTTCCCACGAGGCACAGGGCAGACTGATTTGCATATGGCCATGTCTGAACTGGGGTGGCAGAGTGGGCTAAAGAACGGTGATGGATTAAACCCAGATCAGTTGACTGGAGGGGAGTGCTTGCAATGTTCAACACTCCGTCCATCATTTCCTTTGGTTTTTGCTTAGATTAAATGTAAACAAGTAAACTTCAGCTTGTATATAGTAGATCAAATTTAAAGAAATGAGTTCCTTGTGAACATTGTTCCTTTGCATAAGTGCAAACCCAGTTCACAAGGACGTATGGGTCGCTCTTGTTGTTTTGAAAAACAAAAAAAACTCCATGCATAGTCCAGCTCAAACCAGCTCGGGGAGTCATTGGCTCCCACTCTGGCGTGAAACTGGACAAAGGACAGGGGAGTTTCCTCCCCCTTGTCCAGCCCCTCCTTAGGGAGGGATCCCTGAATCGTCCCAACCCTTTCCTTAGGGTACATAAGGGCTTACCTGAGGCTGGGTCCCTGGATTCATCATGGGACAAGATTCATTTCAGACCCCACTTCTTCTTCAACTGTTTCAGCACTCTGGACTTCACTCTGGGCATCAAGTCTGCAACCGGGAAGACTTCTGCTGCTCCTGATTTCTTTGCCCTGCTCGTCTGCGGCAACGTTTGTGGCTGTGCACCATACAGGAACCTTGCAAGGCCTTTGGGCATCCAAGACCTGAAGGAATCTCCCTTGAAGTGAAGGAGTCACTTCCCTGCATCTGCAGGCACCGCAAGTAAGCTGACCGGTCTGGTGATCCTGGGCTCCCATGGACTCCGAAAGGCTCAGCAACACAGGTGATGGTTCTTCACATCCCTTGAGGACTGCCCTGTCCTCTCACTACGTTTGAGGCCAGTATCCCTTGACGGAGCCGCAGGAACCGTACGCCTGTGCAACGTGTCGACTTGCAGTTGCAATATCTTTGTCCTCACCACATCACTTGCACCATGGATCTGCATCTTTGGTGAGCTGCTCGATGTCCTATCGCGACTCCAGTGCCTCCAGCCTGTGGGTCCTCTTGAGGGTCATCTTTGAATTCTTTGGGCTCCTCTGCTTGCTCGGGCCTGCCCTGACTCCACTGCTTGTGGTGAGTCTCCTGGACCTTGCTGGTCCCGACATTGCACTTCTTCAACTTCCACATTGGTTGCAGTTGCAAAGGCTTGTTGGTGCTCCCGTCTGACACCGACCCCTCAACTCCCGACATCCAACGTGGGACAGCTCGTGTATGGCTTCTTGTCTTCCACAGCGTCACCTGGCCCACACAGCTGCGGTTTCAAGGTCATCATCAGCTCTCCTGCAACGCTCGACATCGGTGGGCATTCGTCTTCCGTGTCCCCTGGTCACTCCTGAGTGGCATAGACTCTGTCCCCTCTGCTTGCAGGTTCTTTATATCTTGAGTCCACCTTTGGGTTACACCGGACACTTTCACCTTCCCCAGCAGCGGCATCTTTCTGAAGTCCTTCATTGAGTTCGACAGCGGTATCCAACACCACTTCACACCTATGCACCCGGCTTCCCTGGTTCCTAAGGTATCCACGGGTGGGGTGACTCTCCAACCTAATGTCCACTGGGAAGCATCCTTCTTCTTTAAAATTGCAACCACAACTTACTCCTTGACTTGCATTAGTCCCACAGTCGTGTTCCCACTCTGCACACGGCCTCCATCGGGATCCTGGTTACCTACCTTGGGTGGTTCCTTGGGTCCCCGGCACTTCTAAGTCTTCTGAGTATAGTCTTGACTTGAGTCGTGGTTCACATACCACTATTTTAGTATATGGTTTGGTCTCCCCCTAGTGACCACTGTGTATTTCATTCTACTTACATTTTTCTATTGCAAAGTATTGTGTGCATTGTGTATATCTATGGCTAGGAGATATCTGTATGTATTATTGAACGTCTTATAACAAATACATATTTTTATAACTACACTGTGTGGTTCTTTTTCACTTAATCTATACCTATAAATGTTGTGCCCACTTACATAAGTGTACACCTATACCAAGCCAGCTTCTCACAAAGGGGCTTTGGGTCTGTCTCTGGGGGTGTCACAGGTTCGCCTCAAAAGACAGGAAGCTGTGCCCTCTATCCTGCATGATCCATCTGAATCTTCATACTCTTTTATGCAGTTATTGTGGATGTACAGGCCAAGCATGACTGCACAACCAATGCCATCTTTTACTTGTCGCTCAGGATGTCCCACTCTCTTTCTGCTTCTTGGATCAGGAGTGCTATGAGGGTCGACTCAAATGTGCAGCGAATCTGTCAAAACAATGGTACTCGTCCCTAGCCCCCCTGCACAGTTTGGATGCCCGTATCCCCACCAGTTCGCTGGCCATTAGTCATCTCAGGTATACATGCAAGCTGCTAATTTCCTCTGCTGCCAAGCAGTCGCATGGCCTTAGTACGCCCACGGCCATGCAGTTTGATCCACTAGGCAGGGGGCAGCCCATTCCACCAACACTGAATCTCAGTCCTTTGTATCTTGTCAGGGCTTCATTTCGAAGCGGGGAATCCTCACCACTGTTGTTCTCGCTGCCTACTTTGTGTTAGAAGCCGTGGAAGTGCACTCCTTGCAAGGATGTTGCCTAGATGGTGTCATGTGGGCCGGCAGCCTTAGTTTAAACTGCCATCTTCCCTCTGCAGTGGGCCAAGCCCCCATCACATGAGGTTTTAAGTATGTGATATTCTGACATGTTCCCTTCTCCTAGTGTGGTCAGTTCAGTTTTCCTTTCCCTGACCTGTCAACACCAATTTCTCACCGTCTATGTGAATTCGAGTTTTGTGAGTTCATACTGGTGTTTGTTTGATCAGGAAACACCTCTTGGCTTTGATTTGTAAACTGGCTAAAAAGAAATGTTGAAGATAAAAGTCCTAAAAAAATTATTATCTTAAACACTGTCAGGGAAAAATTCATTCTTGATGTCATTCCCATCACCACAAAGCTCGATTTCTTCTATCCAAGATACACAACTCAATCATGCAGGACTAATAATTATTTTAGATTTTCAAACTTGACCCTCATCTGACCGTAATCTAACCCACAGACACTCTAAGTACAAACATTATTTGCCTTTTTCACTACATAAATCCCCTTAATCAGGAATCCCATTTTATCAATCACCTTGACATAAATTAAGATGCTCTACCTTCACTGTCGAGTGGACCAGATTTATTCCACTGACTGAAGAACATCTCAACAAGATCATCACACATGTAAAGCCAACCTTCTTTCTTGCAGGTATTCTCCCAGTTCACATGATCCAAAAAAGATTGAACTGCATAGCAAACTATTGATGCCAACTCAATCAATCAATGAAGCTTTATTCGATTAAAAACATTAATCATAAAAGCAATAACACATTATGTAAATACAATAGACATAAATAGCTACATTAACAATTGATTTCTTGATTTAAAAATGAATTTAAAAAAAGTGCAGACGGAGGCTACAACATAAGGGGAATCTAACATTTGTAGGGCTAAAAGTGCTGAGCGACATTGCCTAATACCAAAGGATTTCAAAACCGGTACAATCCATCTTTTCCTGGGAATGGTATAAAACTTGCATAGAAAGACAACATGTAATGTGGATTGAGTAGATAGGTCATCACATGGGCAATTACAAAGATATTTGGACCAATCATTGCATGTCGGAAAACTTAATAACCTATGGACAATTCCCAGACGGAAACGGACCAATAAAAATCTATCAAAGTCACCAGTAACAATTGATAAGTACGGTTGAATAGAAGAACACGTAGAGATCAACTGGTGTACCTGTACCGAGATCTTTTCTCTTTCAGTAATCAATCTACGGTCATTTAAAAAGTCCAAACACAATTTTTTCAAGTCCTTTTTCACAATTGAGGACAAAGAAGTGGGGTCGTCATAAAATTCACAGCAGTCCATGTTGCAGAAAAAAGATTTAATGTAAGCTAGCCATTTTATCCTTGGGACCCCATCCAACTTAGAGACATCTGTGATTATTGAACGATTCAGGGCCAGATTTTCTGATGTCCAAATCCTATGCCACTGGAGTAGTGGTTGTATTTTAATGATGTCTTCAAGAAAAACAATTCCCAGTTCGTCGTGGCATATATATGTTGAAGTAGAGGCAGGAACTCCCAGTAAGAACCGTAGGAATTTATTTTCTACAATCTGCAGGGACGTAGTGTCAGCAATCCCCCAAAGGCCTGCACCATAAGTGGCAACAGAAGCACACTTTGCCTTATAAATTTTCAACAACTCAGACGGGGGCCTCCTGCCAAGCTTCTTACTAAAATTATGCAGGGCAGTTACCGTACTAGTAAACAGGGCCCTTCTAGTTTTTATTGCACGTTGCCAGCTAAGTTTATTATCGAATAAAATACCCAAATAAGCAAATGATTTGGTGTATTCTATCGGCTTATCATACACAAACATGGTCTTTGGGCCTTTCCTGACGTTACTACCAGCAGTCATGGCAAAAGTTTTAGAGACGTTAATAGTAAGCCCCAAATTAGACATAAATTTTTCAAAAGAGAAAATTACTCTTTGCAAAGCGAGTGGGGTATGGGCCATTAAGACGGCATCGTCGGCATATAACAAAGCCGGAATAGTTCTTGAGTCAATTTGGGGGAGGTCATGGCAATTTTGTACTAGGTATGGCCCTAGACCGTTGATATATAGATTAAAAAGGAAGGGAGCAAGGACGCATCCCTGTCTCACTCCTTTTCCTATGTTAAAATCGGTTGTACATTGACCCGCCATCCCATATCGAACCCTCGCCTTGGCCCCTGCATATAGCTGTCTGAGGAAGTTAACTAAAACAGTATCCACCCCAAGCCCATCTAAAATTTCCCAAAGCTTGGCATGTACAACACAATCGAAAGCTGATGATAAATCAACAAACGTTAGGTAAAAATTAGCCCTTTTCGCCTCCGAATACTTAGCCATTAAAAGGTTTAAATTAATGCTCTGCTCCACAGTTCCCATGCCCTTACGAAAGCCATATTGAATATCACATAAAATTCCCCTGTCCTCAGCCCAATCCTGTAATTTGTTTAAAATGACTCTGCCAGCTATTTTCATTGAGGAGTCTAGCAGAGAAATTGGTCGATAACAGGCCGGGTTATCTCTATCTCCTTTTTTAAAAATTGGGACTAAAATTGAAACCAGCCACGTTGAAGGTAGAGAATTTTCTACGGAAGCATTGAAGAGTAAAGTTAAGAGTGGTCCCCATAGTTCCATGTTTGTTTTAAAAAGATCAGCAGGTACGCCGTCTGGGCCTGGTGCCTTGCCCCATTGAGTCGACCTTATGGCCTCAATTACTTCCTGTACATCGAAAACCCGGTGTTTCTCGATTTGAGGTCCCTGGGGCAAGGGCACGTGTGGTTGATGCCCTGAGGAACCCAAAGCAACAACAGGACAGTCATAAAGTTTGGTAAAGTGACTAATCCAATCCCTTTCAGGGATTGCGATCTCGATATTGGCTCTATCTGTATTAAGTAAAAAGGGAGCGTTGACAGCCTTCCAGAAGGCCGCCGAGTCCTTCAACAAAGCTGCCTCATGTAGTGCCGACCACATTAACTTTTTTAGCTCTAGTTTCCTGTTATTCAGAGCTATTTTATACTCCCTTCTGGCATTCCTGATATTAATATTGTTTTTAGGTTTAGTATGTAGGACAGACTTCAACTTTGCATGGGCTTGAGTGCATAACTGGTCAAACCAACCGTGCTTCACAGGTTTACTTTTGTTGGTTTCAACAAAGAGAGCGGTCTTAATGGTTGCAGTGATTATAGAGAAATTATCCACTATAGCACTTTTATCAGCCTCCTCGTTTAGGCAAAGCAGGAAATTTGAGCGTCACACAGTGAGTACTTTGTTCAAAAGATCTTCGTGGTTCACACGATCCCAGCTTAAGGCATAGCCATTCTGCCTACTAAGATTAATATTATCAATATCATTAATGTTCGGACCCCTTGGTCTTACAATTTGGCATTGTGTCAGAATATTAATGCTTATAGGAAAGTGGTCACTTAAGGCCATGTCGTGAGTACTAAAATTCTTTAGTCTAGAGGAATGCCTATTGGACATCAGAATAAAATCTATTGTGGATAGGACACCACGGCCATTGAAGGTTGGGGAAAAGTCAATCAAGGGGTTAGTTAACATGTTACAAAAACCCAGATCGGTAGTTAGCAGTATATCATTAAATAAATCCCCTTGAACCGTATGTGCGAAATGCGAAAGGCAATCTTCGTCATCATAATCAAACATTAGGCCACAAGTCCCTTTACCTGTGTGTTTACATAGGGAGCAATTAAAATCACCCCCCCATAAAGTAATTACATCCTTGTCCATTGGATCTTGGGAGCTCTCCAAACCATCTAACAGAGATTTCAGAATGCTTGCGAGGAGATGCTGTGGAGAGTTGTTATAAAAATTAACAATGATCATCTTCACATGTTGGACACAAGTTAGGCCAATGATTTGGTAATGAGGGTCATCCAAAAAACTACATTTGTCATAGTTCACAAGATTAGAAATATAAGTACAAAGACCTCCCCTTGCTCTTCCGCTAGAAGACGGGACAGCTGAGGTAAAAAAAAGTTCGGTAACCAGCTAAATGAACAGGCTCTAATAGCCAGGTTTCTTGTAAGCAGAGGATATCGTAATTCCTTGTAAACTCCAAACACAAATCATTATTAGACTTCGAATTTAGCCCTGCAACATTCCAGTACAAAATATGAAGACCCTCATGACCCACTCTGGATATATTGTTGTACCCCCGACTTCCAGGGCCCGAGTTTACTGACTGTGTCATTGAATGTGGGGGGGTTTGAATATCAGTAATGGGCCCTTGGCCCTGGGTCGTATTATTATCTGTAGGAGGAATTATAGGGGTCATGGGATCAGGACTAAAGCTATCAATACCAATTGGGAGGCCGAGCCCAACACAAGCCGTGCAAGTACTCTTCACCCTTGTCACATTATTCACACCGTTATGTGTAGGGTTAGCTGCAGGTGAAATCAGACCTCCATTATGAGTAAAATTAAATGGACCAACACCAGAGACTGCGTCCATCTTATCACCAGATTTCACCGGGCTCTTCAGTCAGTCAACCTCTTCCAGAGAAGGTAAATGCTGGAAGCGGTTGTGTGTTGGGATGGAATATTTATAACCATAATCTATAGTCAAGGGTTTTAACTGCGGGACGCAAGGCTTATAAAAGAACCCTAAGGGAACCACACCAATGTTACCTGGGGCTAAAGCTTGATGATCCATATTACGCAGTATCCAGCGAACAAAATGGGGGGTCTTAAAATTCAAAACCACGCAGTCGCCAGGATAAAGTTTAGGATCTTTACCCAACCAACTAACCCTTCTTACCATTTTGAATTCCATAAACAACCTATCAGTTTCTCCCACCCTAGATCCCAGCCAGGCCAGAGACTTGTTTCTTAATACCTGCCATGATTCAGGTGAGTCATCTCTCAGCTTAGGTACGTTGGTTAATATAACTGTATAAGGTGTTGCGGCTGGTGGTAAATCCAAAATAGGGGCTGTCAAAGCATAAGGAGGGTTTAGAACCGATGTATCATTATGCCGATTGCCAACGCCAACATGAGAGTCAGCCAGCATAGGCCTGTGTTTTGGGAGTGTTATGGCGTTACCTTTGGAAGAGGATACATGGACATCAAAGTGTCTCAAATTAGATTGAGTACTCCCCGGCTTTGATAAGGAGTTACCCTGATCGTTGTTTGTTGTAGGTTGGGAGGTGCTAGAAATGGATGTTAGTGCGTCGATAGGTGTCGGGGCTTTCGAGTGTTTCAATAGTGTATCTTCTATCACTCCAAGTCTTGTAATGATATTAGTCAAAGAATCTCTAATGAAGAGATCCATTGCCTCAATCTTAGTCTGCATAGCCAATAGGTTAGAATGTGTGGGAACATGGGTAGGGGTTGGCGTAGCCCCACGGGACGCTTTTTTCAGTTTAGGGAGGGATTTATAGATACCCTTACTGCTAGGTTTCTGTGGATTAGCCTTAGCACTGGATGTTGATTCAGTCGATATCTCAACGTTAGGGGCAGGGTTTTTTGAGTTTTTTGGGCGTTTAGTGGGTGGCTGAAACTCGGCATCTTGATCAGAAAGGGAGATGTGATCTGAAGTATCTAATATGCATCCGTTACGGATAACACCAGGTTTCTCTACCACTTGGTTACTATGGGTTGTTAGTAGGTCTCCCGAACAGATTGTGGCAGCCGTGCTGTCACGGGAGATTGCTTCCTCTACGGAGACGATCTGTTCCTCCAGAGCTCCCATAGCACCCGTTAAGTAGTTTAAGATGGAAACATGCGGACCCTCCCCAGATTTTGGCTGCTTCCTAGGTTGTGAACTTGCAGCCTTCCTTTTCACCATTGTGAGGGGGTGGTTAAAAATAGAGATGAACTAAGAAAAAACAATAAAACAAACAAAAAAGAAAAACTAAGCGGAATAAGGAGGTCACGTGATAATAGATAACAATACCAGGCCAAGTGGCTTAGAGTACTATCGTCAATCCAATGGACGTACAGCTTGGAAAACAAATCAGAGGAACACACAGTCAACGACAAGTTATAGTCATATGTTATCTAACGGACAACAGGGACTTATCTGTTGCAGAGGGTGTGCGAAAGTTGAAAACCAACAGATGTGGCCCAGTCCAGCCTACTCCTGGCTATGACGGGCTAAGACGGGCCAGTCTTGGCCCGGTCTTCGCCCGCGCGCGTCCCGCGATGCGGGACCGCGTCCGTTGATTTATCGTCCCTCCAGGGACCGTGGCCAAAGTGCTTCGTGCGCCAGCAACAGGGCAGGGACAGGGAGTAAAGTGCAGCGTGCAGAGTCCTCTCAAGCGGTCTCCCGTGGAGCGGGACCGCGTCCGTTGATTTATCGTCCCTCCAGGGACCGTGGCCAAAGTGCTTCGTGCGCCAGCAACAGGGCAGGGACAGGGAGTAAAGTGCAGCGTGCAGAGTCCTCTCAAGCGGTCTCCCGTGGAGCGGGACCGCGTCCGTTGATTTATCGTCCCTCCAGGGACCGTGGCCAAAGTGCTTCGTGCGCCAGCAACAGGGCAGGGACAGGGAGTAAAGTGCAGCGTGCAGAGTCCTCTCAAGCATGGGTGATTGTAATAATCTGGTGCAGCCCTACATCTCTGCTTGCAGCGCTAGTGCTCAGTGAAGGATGTTTCATGTGCTAGATCAGCATTTTGTTCTTTCAGAGCTGGAGAATCCGGTATCTCTGCTCTTGGGTGAGTGGCCCCTACTCTTCATGCTGCCCTGTCCACACAAACCCCTTGGAGACTTGTATTCATTCTCGTAGGCATCAGGGTGGGGCCCAGCACTAGCTACACATACTTTGGTAATCAAAACATGCAAGCAGAAGTTTGGAGTTAGCAGAGTACAGAAACGTTTAAACATAAAAAAAAGGCAACAAACCAAGCTTTCATAAGAGAAGCACAGCTGTGCCTGCGTGTTACAGATTCGAAGACACACAAATGATACATATTTAATGAGCGTAATGTGACAGGTGATTGTCAGGAAGGAAATATATGTTGTAGTGGCATCCAAAATTAATCTTAGCTTAGTGTAAAGAAGTCAATAAAACGGTTTACTTTAGTTTGATTAAAAGAAGAAATTACTCACCTGTAAATTGCTCGCATTTATGTCTTATGTCGTTTCACAGGTACTTGGGGGCATATCAGCAAGGGCCGACGATAATTATCGCTCAGCGCTCTTAGCGTGAGGATAATTATCGTTGGCCAACTCTGAATTTTATCACAGAAAGCGATAAAATTCAGAGCGCAAGCTGCCAATTGTGAGATTTTCGCTGGAAATGCAGCGATAATCCCACAAGGTTTGGCGATAGCTTGCTGATAGGGATAGACATACTTAGCCATGATATCCACCTTACATAGGATATCATGGCTAAGTCAGAAAATACCAGACGTAAAAAAGCAGCGTTAACCGGGGTTAGTCCTGCTTTTTTTTTTATCTCTAACAGGGTTACCGATATCCTTGATAATAGGAGCAATGTCGCTTAGCAACATTTCTCCTATTATTTTTCTCTGGAACGCCCCCTGTGCATCTCATTAAAGATGCAGGGGAAAGCGTAGAGTAAAAGGGTGCTAACATGCAAATTTGCGTGTAAGCACCCTGTTGCTGATAGGGCACTAGTTTTATCTCTGCTTTTTTGGCTTTTAAAGCCAAAAAAGCAGAGATAAAGCCCTTGTTGATATGCCCCCTGGTGTGACTGCTGGGCAGTCTGGTTGTTGAAAGGGCAAGGCAAATTTACCTCCTTTATTGTAAAGACAACAGCATCTGAGAAAGCTTGACACCAGTGACCTGTCATCTGCTTCCTGGGTCCAGCCCTAGAGACAGAGGGGCAGTATCACTGTCCGTCCTTCTACGACCTCCTTGCAACAAAGGGAGAGGATGTGGTCCGCCGGCTAGATTGCCGACTTTGGTGCTGGAAACCCGGGTTCGAGTCTTGGGATCACGCCCACGTTCTGAGCAAATCACTTAGGGGCATATTATCAAGCACGGCGTTAAAATTATCGCCGCTTTAGCGGCAGAAAATTGCCACAAAAGTGGCGATAATGGGGTTGATAATATGCCGCAGAGAATTCCAATAGAAGTCCATGTTGACACCAGAACATGGACTTCTATTGGAATTCACAAGGGCATATTATCAAGACCATTATCGCCGCTTTAACAGCAGTTTTCTGCCGCTAAAGCAGTGATAATTTTAACGCCGTTTCTTGATAATATGCCCCTTAATCTTCCCCCTTTGCTGAATGTGTCCATGTGTATAGTAACCGGTGCTCATTTGGAGGCATATCAGCAACACCCGGCGATAATTATCGATCAGCGCTCTTAGCGTGAGGATAATTATCGCCGGGTAACGTGGATTTTTATCGCTGAGTTAGCGTGCTATTAGCAACGCTTATCTCCTCAGCGATAAAAATCCTCACGCTAACTGCCTAACGTGAGATTATCGCTGGAAACCGAGGGATAATCTCACGTAGTGTGGCGTTAGCTTGCTGATAGGGACTCACAAACATAGCCATGATATCCACCTTCCATAGGATATCATGGCTAAGTCAGTCCTGAAGCAGGCGTAAGGAAAGTAGCGATAACAGGGGTTATCGCTACTTTTCCTGCCGCTATGCTTCATAGCGTGGGGCTAGATGATAGGAGGAATGTCGCTTAGCGACATTTCCCCTGTCATGTTAGGTCAGGAACGCCCACTTTGCCTCTCATTAGAGATTCAAAGCTGGACGTTGAGAATCCCGACGCTAAAGCAAGGTTTCACGGTTAGCGTGGCCTTGCTAATTAGGCGATAAAATTATCGCTACTTTTCGGCCGAAAACGGCAGCAAAAGCGGCAATAATTTTTTTCGCCAGCTTGTAAATATGCCCCGTAAAGCTTTCCAACACCTTCGGATCGAGTTCGCGCTATATAAATGCTGCAATAAAGGCAGCAGCATGAAATGTGGAGCATTTTTCATGCTCCGTTTGACCCACAAAAATTCATTTGAAGAGGTACAGGCGTCCATTGTGATTTGGGTGAAGAAATCTTTTGCTAATGGAATGCTTTCATTTAAATTGTAAAATGTGTTTACTTTAATTGACCTAAGGCGACAAACAAGTGAGCGAGACATTTAACCCCCCCCCCCCCCCCCCACACGCTTTAGCTGCTTGAGTGAGGCTCCCCAAAGCACAGGGTACCAAACCAAGTGGAACTTGTCAGTATGACATTTAGCTCCAGCTTGGTTCGCTTGTTACAGTGACTGAGCTTTATGGGGGTTGTACTCCTCGGGTTAATTCCTCTTTAAGGTGGCCTGCCTGTAGAGAACTACAACTCCCAGAGGGCCCCAGGTTCTGCTTAATCTCCCAAGAGAGGAAGCAAGATGCAGTCCAATCCGCTAGATCCCATTTTGCATATATGGCCGTACTTGTATTTTGATAGAAGCTGTGAGTAAAAGGAGGGCACTCTGTAAACATCTTTATATCTCTCATCTCCTATAATCATGTGCGGCTGCTGGAGTGTTTTATCGGTGTAGGAAGGCCTGTGTACTCAAACCTACATTTCCCGTATGTTCAATAGATTTCTGTGCTTGCTAAGGGTTAAGAGTAAATCTGTTTTCCCTTCCAGACTTTTAGGATGGCAAAACCATGTCAAGCACTTCTTTCTTTATAGAAGAAATTCATATAGCTCACGCCATGTCATTTTTATTAGGTCTCGTGAGCCAAAGGCTCGAAGAGACATTTTATATCTGGGCTTTTCAAAGTGCTGCCGTGGCCTAAAGCTACAGTGCACGTGAACGTGCACGCGCGCAGCGCCATGTGTCTTTCCTCCGTAGCGATCGTAATCACGATCACTTTCACTTTCGCGGGCTCCTCTGTTGCTGGCATTCCCCCCTCCCTTCTCGCCCAGCCCTTCTTGTTTTTTTTTACAAACTAAGCACTGGCGCTGTACCAAAGGTTCTTCACTTTGTAAATGAATAATACTTTGCTCGTCGAGTGGCACAGGTCAAAAACCACAAGACTCACAACACGCAACGCATTAATGATCCCTCAAAAGAGTCTTTGCTCTCATTCGTATGATAAATATTTTTGTTAAATCACCTAGCAACGTTTAACTCAACGTGCAGTGGGTTTCCTTGCCTGCACGTACGACGCAAGACTACCTTTAAATTGTAGACGTGGCCTGCACATCAGCACTTGCATTATGTTACATCAATTTAACAACCGATTCAACTCTAAATGGTTCACATTCAGCAGCCGGAGTTAACCATTGGTGGGCCGCAAAAAGAGAAACAACTGTATCAGTGCCCCTTTTTGCAACATTATCTGTCAGATGATATACGGACCAAAGCGCCTGTTGCTTCGCCTCTGCTATCATTGAAATACCAGATAGTAGATAACAGGGGCGCACTCAGTAACACATCAGTCATTCGTGGTTAACAGCATTTCTTATCAATAGAACTCTTAGCAGCAACACTCAGCATGAATGTATTACAGTGACGTGTCCCAGCAACATGTACATTGGACTATATGAACGATGATCGAAAGAATGCCTGCCCTACCCAAAAACATTTTCTGGCTTCCGGTTTCCAGCAGACTAAAAGTTCATGTTCCTGTGCTGCTGGTAAACCAAATTATGTTTGGCCACACACTGCAAGACACGTAAAATCTAAACGCTCTGGCATGGTTTCCAAGGGGATGGTTAATTTATCCAGTGGTTAATTGGTTAAAAAAAAAGCGTAAGTGCTGGGGCCCTCGTCAGGAGGCAGCTTGCACCAGCCTATTTCTCCTGTTAGCGCCGCCAGTTAACTAATTTACTCTGTTTGAGGACATACGTTGCCTTGCGTTGCATCTTTTCTTAGTTTGCAACTTGCAATAAAGGCGCTGGCCTCACTTTTCTCTTGTGTATTAGGGATGGTCCCACATCAGACAAAAAGTCATCTTGCCCCTGCACTCTTAGTACACCATTGCACACATGCCCCGTCATAATTTGCTCTGTTGCTTTACTTGTCATGTCAGTGACGCTCTTCCATGTTAAACTGTCATTACCCCAGGTTGCATTTGTCACATTTAGAAAATACCTCTTGTTCTGAGAATCCTACAGGAAAATGAGGCATGACACGGGAATCGTTTTTTGACTCGCCGAATTCTGCATGTTTTGCCTTGTTCCAGGCCTTTTTCAGTGATAAATTTGGACCGGCACGGCCTGCCAGAATTTATCAATGAAATAAACACGAGGAGGGTAATTCCGATACCTGTGAAAACATGTTTGAAGGGCTATCAGAATTCAACCCTTAACTCGTAATGAGGACCTTAGACTGTGCATTCATCCTTCAAGCACTGGCTTTGTCCCTGTGTTTGCTCTTCTCATTTATTTCATAGCCCTGTGCAAACATGAGAGGAGATGTGGACTTTTGACGCGTGGCCTGTTTGAAAATGGTGCTTGCATGACTTGATTTCAAACGAGTAGTGAGTGGGGAGTCTCTGGAAGTAGTCGTGTTTGGGCAGAGCAGGCGTGGGAGGGTGTGTGTGTCTGGGGTGGGCGGGAGGGGATTACACTATTTTCAGTCAATCAGAATGACAATCCTGAAACGGGTAGTCGAAACACAACACTACAACTCACCTCGCCGTATGCACAAACACATCACTTTTTTTAACCACTCTGCACGTTCTATCATTATTTTCCTAAATTTGCAGAGGTTGTGTTTGCCATTCTCAAGTTCTTATTAGGGAATCGCACACAATGATTGGGATGCTGATTGGGATGCAGCATTCTTATTAACTGGCCACAGCCTCGATGCTTTATCTGTTCATCAGCCTGCATGTGCATATGTACTCTCAGTACAACAGGCTCGTGGTAGGTCTAGTTCAATTATAATCGGCCATTATCATTGATTTGCAATTGATTTGTTGACCCCTAGCAGACCTTTCATTTGAATTACACCTGCATGTGGTTTCTCGCCTAATGAGTGATCATTTTGGATTTTTTGGGGTTTTTTGTTTTGCTATTTGTGTTACGTAGAGCATAGCTGTCAACAGAACAGATACAAGAGGCCAATAAAATCCGAAGCAACAAAAATGCTCTACCCTATTAGGGATAAAAAATACACACCAAGTTGAAATGCGCTGAAATGATTAATGATGATTCAAACAAGAAAAACATATCAAGTGAATCTTCATCCTAGTTGTGTATCTCTAAATGTTGACGTTTATTCATTTATTTATTTGTGAGGAGTTTTGTAGGTCTCTAAATGCCACAGAGACTACCACAGAGTGCTGCAGCAGCAAAAAAGACATATCTCTCACTACTCTTCCTCCGTTTACATGTCTAGGTGCAGAGACCTAAGTCAAGTTAAGAGCACCACTCTGGTTACTATCTCTGGTCACCAGTTCAACCTCTCATGTTCAGGCAGGGTTCAGGCAGGGCTCTCTCTCTCTACCTCTCTTTCTCTACCTCTCTACCTCTCTTGCCCTCTCTATCTCTCTACCTATCTACCTCTCTCTCTACCTCTCTACCTCTCTCTCTCTCTCACTCTACCTCTCTCTCTCTCACTCTACCTCTCTCTCTCTCACTCTACCACTCTACCTCTCTCTCTCTACCTCTACCTCTCTCTCTCTCTCTACCTCTACCTCTCTCTCTACCTTCTCTCCCTCTCTCTCTCCCTCTCTCTCTACCTCTCTACCTCTACCTCTCTCTACCTCTACCTCTACCTCTCTCTACCTCTCTCTCTCTACCTCTCTACCTCTCTTCCTCTACCTCTCTACCGCTCCCTCTCTACCTCTCTCTCTCTCTACCTCTCTCTCTCTCTCTACCTCTCTCTCTCCCTACCTCTCTCTTTCTCTACCTCTCTCTCTCCCTACCTCTCTCCCTCTACCTCTCTACCATTCTACCTCTCTACCTCTCTCTACCTCTCTCTACCTCTCTCTACCTCTCTCTACCTCTCTCTCTATCTCTACACCTCTCTCTACACACCCCTCTCTCTACCCCTCTCTCTACCCCTCTCTCTACCCCTCTCTACACCGCTTTCTATACCCCTCTCTCTATACCCCTCTCTCTACCCACTTCTCTCTACCCACCTCTCTCTACACACCTCTCTCTCTCTCTACACACCCCTCTCTCTCTCTACACACCTCTCTCTCTCTACCTCTAAGTGGCAGCCGGAGGCTGATAACACTGCTTGTCCTTTTATTAAAAAAAACAAGCATTGACATAGCCAATAGGTCTCGCCTTTGGGGCCTTCTAAGTGTTTAACCATGCAACAGTTAATGTTGTTGCACCAAGGATATTGTGCTGCATAACTAAATACTTATAAGGTCCAACAAGCGAGACCTATTGGCAATGCCAATGCTTGTTACTCTAATCTTGGTTCTTAGGAAGGAAGAACAGCAAACGTGCAGTTTTTCATTCTTTATTATAACTTTCTTTCATTCATTTTTTACTTCACATGGGAAAACAATGGCACAAGTGAGGGAGGGGTAGCGGTTATTTAAATGAATGATTGCTTTGGTTCAAACTAGTGAAACGCTGGGCAAGACAAGTTTATTCTTGTTATAACAACTGTTCAGAAGGGACGGCAGGTGAGGGGGAGAAAAGGTAAAAGGAGTACAATGGGAAGAAACAGACAAAGGAGAAGGGATGAACGGGAAAATGGAGGAGAGAGGAAAAGAAGATGATTAAGCGAGGAAGAGCTAGTAGAAGAAAGAGAAAATATGCGAAAAACAGGCATGCTCACTCATGCAGCTATTCTGGATGTGGGTCCAAGTGGGGGGTATTTATTTTTCTGGCTACTACCTTGCATTTGAAGGTATGGGCAAAATGGACAATTGCCCAAGTCCCCCTCCTTCCAAAGCCCCAAGGCCCCCAGGCTAAGGGATCAGAGCAGACCCATTTGTTCCTTAAATAACTAATGATTACTTCGTTTATTTGTGTTATTATGTGAGCCAGACGTTCAGCCTTGCAAGAAGTCAGGTGGCTGGGCATGCATAAAAAGCTTCTATACATTGTGTACTCACTGCCAAACCACAAGTGCATTTTCCTTCAGGACATGTAGCAGTCAGAAGGAGGGAACGGTGTAAAGTGTAGTTCCTTTTACAGAAAACACAAAACCAGGCACCTACTTCTGCCTAAACTGAACAGTTTCGAGAAAGTGCATCCTCACGTCTATTTTACCTGATTCTGCTGCTTAGTGTCATGTGCTTTTTTAGGGTGTATACATTGTTTACAGATCTGCTCCCTCTGTAATGTATGTTATGTGTGTGTTGGGAAGGCTTGCACAGTTGAAACGTCAAATATATTTAATTATCAGTAGTCCATGACAAAAATCGGCTTTCACACTAGTGTGTCTCCATTATAAAACATCTGTGTCTGATCATCCCCTAATGCTGAAATTTATCAATGTTTGTTATACGCATACAGGATAAAGACAGTTTGAAAGGTAAGGGACATTGATTCATTTTGCTAGGTTCTTTTGCAAGCTGGCGAGGCGCATTTTGACATGTTTCACAATCTCCTTTTAATGATGTCCGGAAACAAGTATTTGGTTCTTGGCGTTAATTATAGAACAAGTTGTGTAGATAAAAATCTCATATCTAGGATGTGATGGTTTTGGACCTGATACTCCTCAGGCAGCATTTCCCTAAACTTTTTGTTTTTTTCTTCCTGGGTCTTGCTGATTCTCTTGTGTCGCCTCCGGCTTTAGGCACTTTCCCACTGTTAATACAGTGTTAAAGTGCGCTTGCCCTTCCTACCCGTGTTGGGAAGTGGTGCTGAATCGATGTTCTGAAGCATGGGCCAATCTGCCATCGCAGACCGGTGAGTGCGCACTGGCATCTATTGTGAGTAATCTCATGTGCAGCCTGCCATTGCAGGCCACTCTGTGTGTGCACTCACACCAATGGTGTCCGTGATTGCAAGTGCACCCTGCCTTCTCAGGCTTGTGCATGCGCACTGACACACGTATTAGTTAAACCTGTGTCCAATCTGCCGTTGCAGACTGGGTAGGTGCACTTGCACATCTGGTGCTGGGAACTATGTGTGTCATTGCAGGTCTATGTGCACATTAGTACACGTGACCCAGGTAGTGAGGAATACCTGTGTGTGTTTTCACTACCTATGATGCTTGCTCTTCCCATATGTTAACATGGGGAAGTGGTTGACATTACTTTAGACTGCAATAGTGGATTGCAGTGGAGCAGCCTCATGATGTTTCGTATCCATGGATTCCACATGCCAACCCCTTTCCAATGGTAAAGAGGGTTTTGGCAGAACTCATTTAGAAATGCCACTTATAGAATATGGACATTTCTGTGCTCTACCAGATTGTGTGCTGTGGTGCCTGGCTCAAGTGGACACCAGGAGTCGGGGGAGTACATCTGCACATTCCCCAGCAACAGACATAAACCATAGGCATACCACTAGAATACAATACCTGTGCCATTTGAGAGCTGGATAGGATAGATAGGGGAGGGAGGTTTTGACACTTAGCCTCTTGGGGCCAGATCATGGTCCCACTAAAGATTAAGGTCTGCATGGCAGACAAGCCTACAATTTAAGGGAGACATCTGTGACACCTTAGACATTTCCTGTGAGAAATGCGCATGCGCGCACGCACGCTCATGTGCAATTTTCCCAAGGATTTGCAGAGACAGCGAGGAAGAGGAGGAGGACAGCCCGGGGACGGTACGTGGTTTTAATTTAGTTGTTTTAAGTAGTATAATCACTTGTTAATAATGGGGGTTGGAGGTGGGTGGTGTAGTGGTGTAGTGGGCTATGCGGAGGGCCATGGAGTTTGTTTGCAGCTCCGTGGCCCTCCGCGTAGCCCCACTACGCCCAGGGTTATAGGAGACCTCAGGGACATCAAAGATCTAGCACAGGGGACCAACACCATCTCTGACATCTGGAGAGCGGTGCCCTCTCAAGTGCCCACATCGGCTATTGAATCCCAATGGGGAGCGCAGTGTGAGAATGGAATTAATACTTGAGTCTGGTGACCGGATTGCCTAGTGCGGAGCCCCAGAACTCATAAGTGTCTAGTCCGTGGTTAACAGATTCACTGGTTGTGGGACCCCGTGGAACCAGTTTTGTCGATAGTGCCCCATTTGTCTCGTGCGACACACTGACTTTAAGCTCATTGCGTACGGAACCTGATTCACAGGTTGTGAACCTCGGAAGTGGGTGTGTACCTGTAGTAGTGCCTCATTCAACCTCATGTGGCCCTGCTAAACTTGGGCCTGTGTGTGTGACCGGACTGGTCTGGTGCAAGCTGTATTATTGTCCACCAGACGTTGTGCCTCCTTCCGGGAAGGTACAGAATTTGCAACTCTTCATTGTGTGTGACCGGAATTGCCTGGTGCAACCCATCTCAACGTGCACCGGTCATTGTGCCTCATTTCCATGGAGGTACAGAATTTGCAAGTGCTTGAGACCTGAGGTGTCTGGTGTGACTCATACCAACGGACACCAGACACTGTACCCAGATGGCCTGTGCACTACCCTGATCATTGTGTACAGTTCAGGGTGCCTCCTCTTATCAAGAGGTTCCCCAGCGTTACTCCCCATTCATCTGTTGTTCCCTTTTGACCCTTCTTGTAAACCAACTGGCCTCTTCACACCTGGCATGTCCTGAATACATCTTGGCGCCAGGTAGTAGCAAAAGAGATTGACTCGGTTGATAGAATATTTTCGAGACAGCTTGGAAATGGGTCAAGACGCTGCGTGATTCCATTGTGTTTGAGACCTGTGGGTGAATTTCCCAAATGGCTGCTGAGCTCCCCCTGTTTATATCTGCCTCCTAATTAAAACTTGCTACATATCCCCACCTGGTTCCCTAAGACCCAGACTAAGTATGACTTTGGCCATGTGCAACCTAGTATCCGGGAGGCCGGGCTGGTTATCTTCTATGCAGGGTCTAGGACAATCGGGGTAAACTAGAGAGTGGAGGAAGGCTTGGGCCACGTAGTCTGCAGGGTGTTATCCATTTATCTGCTGGCTACCAGTAGAACCGAATTAGGGTGCTGAGTGCGTATCTGTGCAGGAGCAATCCATACGGACTGAGCTGATACCTGTTGCATTATGTAGCGGTGGAGAGTGAGTGATAGTCTGTGGGCCGCCTGCGGTGCTGCTGAAAAGAGTTCTTGTTTCATGTATTCACATATCTTTTATAATGTTGTGACCCGGTGTGCATCCTATAATCATATCGGATTGTATTATCAGTACTGCTGGGGTGGACAGCGTGTCGTGCAGCATCAGGGGGTGTGTGTTCGTTTTCTCGTTCTCGTTCTCTCGTTCTCTCTCTCTCTCGTTCTCTCTCTCTCGTTCTCTCTCTCTCTCGTTCTCTCTCTCTCGTTCTCTCTCTCTCGTTCTCTCTCTCTCGTTCTCTCTCTCTCTCTCTCTCTCTCTCTCTCTCTCTCTCTCTCTCTCTCTCTCTCTCTCTCGCTCTCTCGCTCTCTCGCTCTCTCGCTCTCTCGCTCTCTCGCTCTCTCTTATTAGGAAATGCCCACAGTGTGCATACTATTGAAATCATAACGATACGAGTAGACCCAGTACTGCTAGTAATATTCCCAAATGTATACATTGTTAATTTTATAATGATTACATATGTGTCTTGAATACAAATGTTTGTACATGCATCCTGTGTGATGTCTCCTTTGTGACTCTCAGTATATTTAGCGTGTGTGACTGCTGCACCTTTGCTTTACACATTGCCTCAGAAATAAGCCTGCCTGCTCACTGCCAAGCTACCCAAGGATGAGCACAGGTTATACAGCGAGTGTAATCATCCACCCTTAACGGGAGTGGTAGGTTCTGCCTGGCTAGGGGCATACTTCATCCAATCAGAAAGCACAGGTTCCTACAGTTAGGCTCAGGGATTTCTTTCTTTAAAAGGACAAAGACCCTCACCCACCAAGGTGGCATGCTTCATTACTGGTCCCTTCCTCATTGAAAACCCTGTGATTGGTTAGTGCTGTAGGCTCTGCCTGAACTCTTTAGGAGATTGTGTTATTTGTTTGTTTTATGTTGAGCAGCCCTCTAATTGTAAGGTGAGCTGGGACTCTGCTTTTAAATTAAAAATGCACCCAGGGAAGTTCATTTATCTTATCAGTTCTTCCCGTTGCTGAATGATCCTGTACGACATGTGTAACCTAAGAGATAGCTTTACATTCCAAAGCTCAACAGGTCAAATCTGTGTAACTGGATTAATAGCTCTTGTTTTTAAATGTACTTTATTTCTACAGCGATATTAACCACACACCAGTGGCTTCACAAAGATTTGGGCTACGGGTATATATGAAGATAAGTGGATAGTGGCATCGTTCTTTGACCGGTGATGAAGAGCCAGGTAGTTCATCCAGTAATTGTTGGCTATATCGGAGATGTTTACCATAGGATATGGCCCAGATAATGAAAACGTCTGACAAGAAATAACCTCAGGGTGAAGAAGGCATGTTTTTTCTATGCATCCAACCATTCAGGTCTACGAGTCCCAACTAAGAGTGCAGACATAAAAAAGGTTGGGTTGTCTAAATTCCAGGGGAAATAGGTGCAAATCTTCTAACCTTGACAAATCATCCACTAGTCATTAGATAGAGTGATAGGGAGCATCAGAGGAAAGAACCCACAACATAGAGTTCGACCAAAGACCCTCTTTGTGAGGTTGTTCAATGACTTATGTACTAGAAAAATGGTTTTGAAAGATAAACATTTTTTACAGAGAGCCAATAAAGGGATTTTCAGGGCCTGGAGTGATTTAGCCACATTGTTACAAACCAAAAATCAGGTGCGCTGTATAGACTTTAACTCTCTGTAGCATGGAAAGGCCTGTCTATCAACTGTTATAATAATCCAGACGGAAAATGACCACAGCGTGAATTTGTAATGTTTTATGAGAGTAGTGAAGAGACAGAACCCCTTTTAGCCGATGAATATGATTGAATGCAGTTTTAGAGACCACAATAATCTGTTCATTTAATGATAGATCATATGTATTTGCGATTGCAATGGTTTAATACTATTTTAATTGTAGATATATTTGTTTTATTCCTTGTATAGTTTGATGATGATGATAGATCACTATCAAATGATAGAGAACACCCAAGTTACAAACTTTATCCACCAGGTTTTTGTATGCGACCTAAGTAAGCAAAAATCTCTAATCTGACTGAAGGTTTGGCGTCCATAGTCTATCCCTATAACAGAGGATGGCTCTAAAATCTGTAAAATAGAATAGATTGTTGACTGACGACTGGGTCTTTACATTCTTTAAGTTAAGAGGCAGCTCTGTAGCCTGAGATTATAACATCTAATTTGAAATCATTGCTGGTCATGCAACATTTGTGCACCCTGATGGATAGCTTATCTGCATGAAGTACCTCTATTACGAGCTTTGAAATCTGAGAAAGTGCTCTTCAGTCTCAAAGCCAAAATCTACTGGATTAACCTGTGCAGTAGATCTGCTCAGAGAAACCTATGACAT
This sequence comes from Triturus cristatus, assembly GCF_964204655.1. NCBI lineage: Eukaryota > Metazoa > Chordata > Amphibia > Caudata > Salamandridae > Triturus > Triturus cristatus. The sequence continues at coordinate 117,030,725 of NC_140580.1, forward strand.
CTGGGTTGAAGCTCAATAAACTCTAATATTAAAATTCTACACTCTGTTCCCCATTTATTTGCACAGGTAATACACATACAAGACTATGTGGCCCAAAAATATGGCTATGCCCAGGGTCCCATAAATCTTCAAAATGGTTCTGAGCCTTCCCCCAATGATCTCCACCGTTGTTTCTGTATCCTTTCGCTGCATGCACATGAGGCGCACAGCGTTGCGTTTCACGACTACAGTAAGTCGGCCTTTCCGCACTATGGCGAGTCAGCCACATAGATAGACCCCAAGTTATCTAAAACCAAAAGCTTCTGAGAAATTATCTGATTTTGGAAGATGATAATAATGTTAATCGAATATTTGTCTCCAGAGGTGGCAACTTCGATTATTTTGTATCGCTTTGCTCCCAGCACAGTTACCTGAGGTATAAGCAATCTCAAAACTAAAATCCCCAGAAGAAGCTCCTTTTCAATTTAAGGTTCATGTATATATTAAAAAGTGAAAGGATGATAAATAGTTGGAAAACAAGGACATATCACCACGTATGACAAAGAAAACAAAATAGAATAAAATGAGTGAATTTCCAAACACCTTGCCACAAATACAGATGTGTTTCACTCCATTAAAATTATAGTTGCCACCACCATCCAGATTGCTGCGGTCTGCACCATATGCTTAGTGCCAGTTGTGAGAGGTTGACTCAACTACAAGACTTAGCAGTTGGTGAAGCATCTGTGGAAGGTTCCAACATCCTGGGACAGGGGACACTAATGTTAACCTGGCACAAACATAAATTGTACAAGAATAAAGTGTGAATGGATGCACTTCTCATCCATATGACTGGTATAAGAGAAGGGGGATACCCTGGAGAGGTCTGCAGTGGGCCGCCTTCCTTTGCCCAAGTTTCTAGCCACAAGTTATTGCTAGATGTGGGTTTATTTCAACAGCAGGCAGGAAGAATCAATATGCAGGAAGTTTTTTCTCCACAGGCAGGTAATATAACCAATTATTTCTGTTTTCATTTAAGTAGGGACTGTGTTTTCTGTTACTAGTAGGTAGAAAATTCTCACTGTACAAATAGATGGGTTGGTGCTGGTACTTATAGGTTGAGAGAACCAAAGGGACGGTAGTCTCCTTTTTTAGAGATGTAGGAAAGACTAATCTTAATTCAAAGGTGTTATCCCTGCTGCTCAGCCAGTGTGACTGTGTTGATGGAATGTTGGTGTGTGAGGTGGAAGTGGAATGTTGGTGAGTGAGAGTCAGTTGGTGGATGGGCTGAGCAGCAGGAAGGCTGCTCCTGGTGGGGCTTCTCCACATCATAACATCTATCTTGGATAAATCAACTTAATTTCAACTTGGACAAGGCGTCTTTCATTTACAACATTTTGGCGATGAGTTTTAAAAGAACATGTGTGAGAGAGCCATATGGAACCTGAGACTTAGTGAAACGTGATCTTCTTGAAGCCTGAACTGACTCCTTGATGAAGAACTTCCTTTAGAAACTAAGCATAACGTATGTCACAGCTTTCTGGCAGCCCCGAGCTCCACCACTGACAAGATCGGTCGGCCCCAACCGGGCGTGCCAGACCCCGCTGTGTTTCATCTTGGACTTATTGTAGTGGACCTGCGAAAAGCCTACCAGCCAACCTGGACAAGGCCTCCTTCATGTACAATAGAAGGTTAGTAGAAGGTTTTTGTAAGTAAATTGGGCAGTCTCTTTTATGGGGAGGTGCACCTACTTAAAAAAAAGAATTAGGAAATGGCCATGAATATGACTCTAGGGAGAGTTGATGTAGATGAATGCACCCATTAAATATAGGGAGGCGATGAAGTATCCTACCTGAAAGTTGTTTGGATTTTCTCTGGTGTACAGAAGAAAACGTGTATTGATCTTTTCTGGTGACCAGGGTAACTTTGAGATTGGCCTTTCCGCCGTCCCCGACCAGGGGATGTCATCACTAAAGCATCCAAGTCGTTCGTAGCAGACTTCTTTTGCTGTGGAACAAGTTCAATACAAAATTGTTGATACTTTGGATATCTAAGATGAGAAATACCATGCACGTTTCACTGGTTAAACATGTGTTTTTGTTTGTTGCTAGTTGTACTCCAATGAATAACATATTGTACAACAAATTAATTACAGTTGGCGTATGTAGGTTTTGCCAAATTCAAACAATGCTTCTATAAATCTAGTCAAATTGCACAATCAATATAAATGATAAAAAATAAGAAATACTCTGTTAATTTAAGTTTTAATGAATACAGCAGATATCACCACCAAAGCAGTAGAGAACTACACTCTTCTAATCTTCCTTGCTTACCATCGGATACAGGAGTCCCCCCCCCCCCCCCCAAAAAATGGAAGACCCCGACATCACCATTCCAAATAACCTCATACAAAGCAACTCACTTGGTTCTCCAAGATACAGAACCTAGCTCCTGTCATTTGGAAGCCACTGGTGTTTATTTACGGGCACACAACTTATCACATCAGACTCTAGCCATTGTTCAGTTAGGTTGAATTTTCATTTTGGTGCATAACTACTGGCACCTTACACAGAACTACCTGCCATCTCTGTAGGAGAGTAGGATCTGCTTCTTATAGTTACCCCCACTTTTTGATGATGTGACACTGTTTTCAACTTAGTCTGACTGGGATCCTGCTATCCAGGACCCCAGTCTACCTACTTTCTCCTCTAAATTGATTGCATGTACTTTAGGTACACTTCAGATTGGATTCTGGGGTACCCTCATCAGTCCCTAGTATATGGTATACTATGTACCCAGGGCATAGGTACCCCAGAGGCCTCTCAGGTGCTGCAGCATGTATTATGCCACTCCTGGGTGACTATCCAAAATGACACCACAGGTCTGCTACAGCAGCCTGTGTAAGGTGGTGCATGCACCCCTTACTTAGATATAGGTTCACTATATCTATTCTATATCACTGCACATATACACCTATCAGTCACTCCTAAGGCAGGCCTAAACAATCCTGAAGGCAGGGTGCTGGGTTTTATGTGAGAGGGTGCACCTGCAGGAGCAGAGCCCCTCTGCAGCCTTCGGAACCTATATTCCGGGGTTGTTTGTGATACAGCCAACCATATATCCTTAAGTGCATTATAACCTCGCGGTAAATGCTAACTTTAAAACGGCTGCATAAAAACATGTTGTGTTTGGTGTCAAACACCTTGGAATCATACCTCCACACCAGTAAAGACACAAAATACAGCTCATCTAGATAAAATTGAGGAATGAAGCAGAAGATAGAGCAGGGTGCCCATCAGTTGTCAGAATAAAACTAGTGTACTTCAACATGAGGATGTAGAAGAAACTAAAGTCAAAAAGGGAAAAGAAATGGACAAACATTCTGGGACAAAAATAGTAGCAAGTGAGTGGATACATGTAATGAAAATATACTCTTTGAATGTGTTGTGACACATCTGATTTCAGGAACAATCTCTTACACATGCTTCAAATAGGAAAACAGGCCAGAGAACTTTAGAGATCACCATCTTAGATGATGACACTCCAGACTACTAAGAAAAGGATCAGCCATATTGCATTCGAAAAAAAGTATTTCTGGGGTAGCCTTATCTCCAGAAGCCAGTAGAAGCCAAAATCTCCCAGATAAAGGGAAAACTGTAATACTTAGCATTGCTTGGACACCACAGCCGTTTTCAGGCAGCAGGGAGGAAAACATGAGGAATTCTGAATGCCACCGGTAGAGGTGTATATTGCGTGGGAGGCTAATGTTCATAAGGGAAGACAGAATAGTGGCCTGTCTGTGGCATTGGGAATACCAACTTTGAAAAAAGATTACTTGAAAATGCCAGCAAGTTAAAGAAAGAGAAGAGGTTTGATTGAGGGAATGAGGAAAGAGAATTGGGAGTAGATGTAGGGTCAGCAGAGCAAAGAAACAGGAGAAGTTCTGAATTAGAGCAGAGTTGAATGAGAAATTTGAAAAATGGAAGAAGGTTAGCAGTCGAAGCAGTAAAGTGTAGTGATTCTAAACATTAAGAAATTATCAAATTGTCAAATTCAGATGGGGTTGGTGAAGCGCATGAGTGAAGATAGGGCAAATGGGGTAAATAATAGTAGAGTAAAACAACATATACCGCATGTAAAAGGAGTGAGAAAAATGACTAAACCGCCAAGACATGGAACACCCTCCCCATCCGCCTGCGGCAGACCAAAGACCTTCTGACCTTCAGAAGACTTCTCAAGACCTGGCTCTTCGAACAGTAGCAGCTTCCCCCCTCCCCCCCTAGCGCCTTGAGACCCTCGCGGGTATGTAGTGCGCTTTACAAATGCCATGATTGATTGATTGATTGATTGACCTTGTCTTCGCCCCAGACTGACTTTTTAGTACCAGCATTACTGATACTACCCATCACCCGATCAGACAACTCATTTACCATATTTGATGGCTATGCCCCATGGAATAATCAGCTAGATCAAAAAAAGTCCACACTCCAAAAGGCTGAATAACATGTGAAGAAGAAGTATGGACTTGGCTATCTCTGAGCTACAATCAGGATGCCACCGCAGGTGGGGTGCAGGAATGCAACGGAGCAACTTCAGAAGTTGTGCTAGTGACTTGAGGATAATCTGGATCGCCATGTCCTGACCTCCAGGCCCCTTACTGGCTACTTCCTCAGGGAAAATTGACCAGAGGCAGAATGATAATGGTAATAGGGATATTTCTGGGGGAACCCCAAGCTAGGTCCACAAATTTAGACACTATAGATTCTGTCTCTATGCAACTGAAGAATCTTTTTCACCATGTGCCATACGTCGTCCTCAAGCACATCACAGGAGTTGTTCTCAGTCTTTCGTGTATCTCACCTGCTGTGACTGGACCCTTGCTAGCCTTGTACGATCACCTGGTGGCTTCTTCATTAAGAAAGTGCACATTAATGATTAGGTCTAACACATCATAAATATGGGGGCAGGATCTTAGCCCCCATTCCATTTGGGCTACTCACTGTGGTGATTACCTTCCTCTTATTGATGACTCTATCCAAAGTGGGAATGGGCCTACTTAAGTTCAAGACTGGTTCACCAAATTATCCATACGATTTGGATAACAGTGACCCAGCAAGATTATTGCTTCTTAAACTCTTGTTGCATTTGATATAGTCAATACCAAAATCCTAATAAATCATCTAGGAGCAGCTGGGCTGGGCGACCCACACTTGTCTGAGTTAAGTCTATCCTGACTGACTTAACCAAGATGGTGGCTCTACCCCTCTTTTGTTTCATGAGCATTCTTCCTGCTGAGGAGTTCCACAGAAATTGCAACTATCCACAATATTTTTTAATATTTATGTCTGGCCTTTGAAGAAATTGCTCTGATCTTTCAGCTTTCAGACACTCTCTTGATGATGACATTCAACTTCTACTAAGGTCTGACCACCTTACTCAAATGGCACTGATCAGTTTAGAGAGTGCCTTAGCACAATGTTTAACTGGATGCCTATGCACCATTAAACACTAAAGTTCCTTAGTCCTATGAATGTATCATAAGCAAGATGTAATGCAAGATATGCGTAAGCCAGTATTTCGGCTCTATATGAGACTTCACTCACATAAACACAGATTTGCTGCTCGTTGGATTTATTTTACAGTTTTATATAGCACAAACAAGACTCAGATGGGTGACAGAGTGCTTTACATGAGCCGTTAAACTATATAAGCCCCCTAAGGTTCCTTATCTGTTACTAAGCAAAAATAACATTCACTCAAGTAAGAAAGACAGTTTGTGAAATAAAATCTTAGCCAACGAGAGTAACAAATACTGCGTGGTTGAGGGTGTCCCTACGCTGGTGGAAAAACACCCTTTGCCATGAAGACACCGCCATGAGGGACCAAACCCACCTGTCATCAAAGGTGTCAGGAACGAAGGTAGCCTAAACAATGGTTCAACAGAGATGATAATAGCAGTTTCAGGCTGACTCATTCACAGACCTTTTTAATCAATTTAGCTTGAATAATTTCAATATTAATCCGCGGCAGCCAAAATTGTGAAGAAAATAGGATGCAGATATGTTTGATTCCAACATGGCCACCACTATTGATATCAGTGATGCAAGTAATTACTCTAGTTGTGGGAAGAAGCCAGTATGAGAAATGACTGCCTCCAGTAAATCCATGAAATCCATCCCCTGATCTCTATCTCCCTAAGCATCCACATAGGGAACGACCTCTCTCCCAGCACAGTGTATGCTCCACAGGCAAGCCGATGGTCGGTGGAATCCCATCAATGGGTGGACGCCGATGGCATGCTCAACTACATAACAGTATCCACCAGGACCTTTGTAGAATAAGTGAAATTAACTGGGACATATTGATACTAACATCACCGGGCAACATTAATAAGTGATAAATAATCAAAAACAGGGGATGTCTTTGATCTTGGATAGGAGGTTTAGATGGTAGGGGCTGCTTGCTTTGTCATGCTGATTTTGTGGCCACATGCAGAATGCAGCACACACAGGAGGAGGAAGTAACAAAAATACATTTAGATATTTCTCTTTGTTACACCTCTTTTTGGTAGGCATACCATTTTGGTGCAAACCCTTTAGAAAATATGGATTCGCATCAAAGGGTGGATGGATGAGAATGGCCATACTCCACCGATGTAATGACTATCTGACGTAGTGTAACGCAATGCAGCGTAAGGCGCTGCATTGAATACTTTTTTCACACGCAAGATGACGAAAATTGGTCCTTGGTGCCTCTGGAAATCTTGATTGCCATTTTGCATAGTGGCCGCGCAAAAAAGTGGTGGAACAACACCCCAAAATGTAAGTAGATTTGGGCCTGAGCGTTTTATAATGAGAGTATGAATTCAGTTATGCTTGCATCAGTATATGACATTAGGAATATATTCTTCAGTTGATAATTAAGATCATACTTTAACCATCAATGAGTTAATCAGAACATCATATACGTTTTAGTACCCTACCACATATATTGCTTGCACTTAACATTTTTATTTATGGAGTTGTAAATGTGTATTTTAACCCTTTATCTGCCCCATCGACCTATATGTAGACAGACAGACAGACAGACAGACAGACAGACAGACAGACAGACAGACAGACAGACAGACAGACAGACAGACAGACAGACAGACAGATAGACAGATAGATAGATAGATAGATAGATAGATAGATAGATAGATAGATAGATAGATAGATAGATAGATAGACAGATAGACAGACAGACAGACAGACAGACAGACAGACAGACAGACAGACAGACAGACAGTTTTTTCTTGTCCTTTCATGTGAGGGACAAACTTGTTCTTGGCCTTGGGGTGGGGGAAAAGGTTTGCCAGTGCCCGAGCTTTATTAATACAATTGTGACAACACACACATCACTCCTTCCAATCCCCACTTCCTCATCCAGTTTCAAAAAGCTCCTTCCTCAGGCAATGCTTTCTATCCAAGGGAAGCATCGGGAGGGGAAGCTGTGTTTTTGTACTTCTGCAAAAAGCCAGATGCTGCTCTAATTTGATTTAACCTAAGACAAAGTTCTAACCGTGTATGACTCCTTTCTGGGGCTCAGGCACACAGTTTTGTGCCCCAGCAAGGAACCAAATGCTGTTTAGATTTTGTTTATCCTTAGAAAAAATGCACACAATTTCGGACTCCTTTCTGGGGAACAGATACACACATCTGTGCTGCCCCAAGAAGCCTTTTAGATTTGTTCTTCTCCTCAGAAAAAGTACAAATAGCACCTGCCTTTTTGTTGGGGTGCAGATGCACACAAGTCTGCACACACACATTGGTAGGGCACGGACACCCACATGTCTGTGTCCAGTGAGGAGCCCAGATACTGCTCAGATTTGTTCTCAGCCTGAGCAAAATTCCAAATAGCACCTCGCTCCTTGCAGGCGCACATGAACATACATCTGAGCCTGGGGCAATCCTGCATGTTGGGAAGCCTACCAACCCAAGACATTCCTGAAATGTAGACTCCTTGTGAGAATCCCACCACTTTTTCTAACCCAGAATCTTTGCCTAGGTCAACTATTGTTTAAAAAGAATCCCTCCATTTCTGCGATGGAAAATTTGCAATGCGTGGGGAACAGCAAAACTCCTGCCACATATATTGCTCCCACACCTCTACAAATAAACACAGTACAGTACTTTACATTTTTGGGTGGGCCCATGATAACTGACAGGAAAAGCCAGAATATGTGACCGCATGAAGCCAATATATGATCAATGTGATCTTCTCATAATCTTAATTTTGGGCTAGTGCCCTCCCATGCAATAAAACCCTCTTCCCTGTTGTCTAGTGTGTGGATCACTGCTCACATACTTGGCAATGCCATCCGTGTTTGATAGATTCACATTCAGCAGACCTCAGGGTACATTGATTTGGGTCAAGTCTTGCGAGGGATATGGTCCTGTGTAAGTAATACGGAAGAAAACCTCCATGTGTTTGGGAAAAAATTAATGTTCACAGCATTATCCCGGCTTGTCAGCCATCACAAGTGCAGTCTGACACCCAGCAATCGAATCCTTATGATGTGTGGTGTTGTATCGTTAAGTGGGATTTGTAGAATGTTAAATGTAAGTGTTCTAGTATGCTCAGGTTCTATGACGCGGCAGGGTTCTCTTGAATGACAGTTATCAACTGGCTGCAGAGGGGGCATCAACTGCAGTCATCTCACTTAATAATTCTTTATGATAAAATCTCCTGCTGGCCTTCTACAAGTTCACTACAAAATGTGGATATTACAAATATATGGCTGAGGCACGCTTCCATCCAGTCATAGACTGATATCTGGGACTAAAAACAGATACCCTAAACCGACATTTTGCCTGCTGCTTTCTACATTTCCAAAATGCACCGCATCCAAATAATTGCCTGTGGGTACCATGAACCCATAGAAAACCTATACATGTCTGCGACCCCTCATCTCTGGAGACCTAGAGGAACAAAGAGTGCCAGGTTTTGGCAGGGATGTGTTCTTACGTGAGAGAGACTGGAAGGAATGACCATGTTTTGGACAAAATTCTAAACATCTGGACGTTTGTTCAGCATAATCTCCCAACCAGTCAATTAGGGGGAGGGAGGTCAGGCACCCAGCAACAGAAACCCTAAGATGTGCACGTTTTATTTCCAATTTGTCCAGGGATGATATCTGAAGAGAGATAGTGTAAACTGGCATTTTGATTGCAGTAGCTTTACAAATTTCCAAAATGCACTGATCCCAGTTTGTCACCGATGGGCCCCCTAAATCCATAGAAAAAATATCCATATCTGGCACCCCATGTTCAGGAAGCACAGAGGACCAATGCCAGAGGTCAAGAATTGACAAAAAATCTGAAAAACGTCAAATTCAGAGTGTTCTATGAACCAGCAGTTACGGCAAGGGATGTCTGGTTTGCACCAACAGATTCCATTAGTCATATAACATTTGAAAATATAGTTTTTAAACTTGCCAACATAGTTCTGAGTTTGAGATCAGTCAACACATTTAAACTGTACTATAATCACTGATTCTTCCACGATTATGTGATCAGCACCAATATTATATAATTGGTTGTGAGGATTACATTTCCTAAGAAAACCCACACATATTTGGTATTGCCGGAATCCAGATACTTGGGGCAACAATTCATTGGTTAATGTTTGGGTTTTTATGATTCTCCCATTCTTCAGGCTAGAATGAGACATTGGGTCAGTGCATACCATTAAATAACCCTGAATACAACAAAAAACATAAAGTGTGTATGGGCACACAAAGACAGCAAAGAGGTACATGTTCTTGAACAACCTAATGCTATGATTGTTCAACAACAAAAAAAAAGGTCCAGCACAGTGGTGAGCAAGCATCCCAGCAGTGAAAGGGTTGAAAACAAAAACATTTAGAAAAAAAGACATGTATGTATGTGGTCTCACCTTTGACCGTGCCCAGCAGGGAAAGGGACACCACCCAGATTCCCAGCATCTGGAAAGACACAAGAGATGACAGACTCATTTAATTATGATAGATGGGATTCTGCCATCCCTGTATAAAGACCCTTCTCTTATTTTTTTTATAATAGCGGCATTTGGTGCACCTCGGCACCTATTATAAAGAAATTATGTGTTACAGTTGAGTTCTAACATCACAATGCCCAGAGACAGCAGCTGAGTGCAAAGGCAGTTCAGGTCATGGAGGTTGCTTCTCTTTTTTAATCTATGCTTTTTCTAGCTTATAGTAACAGGCAGAAAGATGATATTTATGGCAACATGTTTATTTTTTACACTCCTTAAATAATTATAGAAAGTTCGAATATTTCAGCAAGTTTCTACAAATTCCAAACTAGCATGATTTAAAAAACAATAAACCTGACATGTATAAAACTGATTCTAATTTATTTTTGCAACAAATATCTAAGATTTTTTGATGTGTTTACTTTTGCAAGAGATTCTATTTTGATTCTTCATACTTGCAAACATGCTTTCTCTAGCATATGAAGAGCTACGCACCAAGGATTTAAGTGGCGTGTGGGAAAGGTGATGGAGTGACCAGGCATCATATGGGATAAAGTATCCCCTGATGTTCATGATAAGGATATGGAAGAGGCAAAACTACTTTATGACTTCCCAGAGAATACCAGGAAATGCTTACTGAAATTAATACCTTTATATGTCACAATCTTATATGTTTCTTTTTAATTTAACCTAATATCTCTCTTTAAACTATCAGGCAAAAAATATAGCCTATAGGTATTAATAAAAGCTGTGAATAATCTATATTTATTAGGCTAAAAGATATTTCTGAACTTTCTAAAGTGTTTTGAAACACCCTTTAGTCCTGGTCATCCTGCTGTGTGATACCTTTGGGTGGAAGGGATTGTAATGAGGAATTTTGATAGGATTCATTGCCAGGGACTGTCTCGAGTGTGTGGAAATGAGCTAAAGACAGTACCTTTCAAATGCGCTACAGGAGTTCTCAAATAGTTTACACGCTATTTTATTGACGCCACATTATATTGACACCCATCATTGCTCCTAAATCTAACAGTTTTGTCCTACTGACAGGGCTCAACTAGAGCCGAGGATGTCTGATATTGTTGAACGCCTTGAGAGAAGTCTTTCTGTTGCTGACAAAGGTTAAAACAATGCTGCCTTTACAAATAACGTTGTTGTCAATCTTAAAGCTGGAAAGGGCGGGTTCTCACAGAGACTTCAAAGTCCACCACTTCCTCCTTTATTCTTAATTCTTGGAGGTATGGATCAATAAACAACATTGACGTTTATAACCTAATTGATCTATGAAATATCACTTGTACGTAGTTGATTGTATGCTTTACTAAACTTTGGGAGGCAGATTTATAAGCCCCTTGTGACACTTTTGCGCTGCCGTTGCGTCACTTTTGTGACACAGTGGCAGCGTAAACCATGCAGCCAATTTACAATGTGACGCATCTAGGGAGATGCGTCACGTTGTAAAGCCCTGCTTCACATTATACCTGCGTCAGGTATAATGTATGCAGGGTGGGCGTTCCCACGCAGGAAAGCCTCCTAAATGAGACGCAGTGAAATCTACAAGATTTCACTGCGCCACTTCTAGAACGCCACTGCGTCAAAACATTACACCTGCTTCAAGCAGGTGTAAGGAGTGACGCTGTACAATAAGGATCGGCCTCAAAATGCATTGCTCGAGTTGCGTCGTGGTTTTGGGCCAAAAGATGAGTTAGAACTTCTGACGTATCTGTCAATCGTTGCACCATGGTGCTCCGTATTGTAAAATTGGCGCATACATGGTGTTGCAAGGGTATCGCAGGCCGGCGCAGGGAAACTGACGCATCTCTGCAGAGGCATCAGTTTCTTGTATATCTGCCTTCCTCCCCCACTCCCCGATGTATACTACTTCGATTCACCAATCCCCCTCCCCAACCCCAGTTTTAAGGTTTAATGGTTATGATTTTAAAGGATTTGGGGAACGAATTCCTGAACAAGGATTACCTTCAATATGCACCTTACCCTAACGTATCCCGGTGTCGACAATCTAGGTGGGAACGGGCAAAAATCCGGGGCGCTGCTCGCAATGAGGCCCAGAGATGAGGGGCTGAAGGGTAACCTCACCTTCCGACCTTTCTTCTGCTGCTGTCGGCTTCACCCACTGTCTGAAGCGCCCAAGAAACAGGCCGAGCACCTGCTCTCAAATACTGCACCCGGAGCCATGGGAGGGCAGCAGCTGAGATAAACACGTGGACCCGGCTCATATCTTCCGTCCAAGGGTCATCTGCAGTCACCAAGTTATTAGTGGGCTGCGTTCCCAGATATGTCTGGAGGTATTAATGGGCCGAGTTCCCGGGCCCGCCCTCTGGTGGAGATAGGCTTTGTGCTTGCACTGGGGAGTGCGTCTCTGGGGGTGACCTGCGTCGGGTCGTCAGCTCTTCCTCGGTGGCTCTGAGGTGGCACAGTGGGGTTGAGCGCTTGACCCAGAGATACGTTTAAGATATTTTCTTCAGACGTTTGAACACCTTTTCTGTCAGCTTTAGGTTTAATTCTTTCTGCTGGGTTCGTCAGTTTTAACATCTCATATTTTATTAGATATATCTGGTCATAATCAGATATATTTGGTCATTTGATTAGAGCATACAGGGCAGGGGCCAGTGTTAGAACGCATGGTCACATGTTTAAACCGTGCACAACCGCTAAGCCTTTCATCCTTCCAAGGTCGGTAAAGGAGCGACTAAAGAGTGAACGTTTGCTTTACAAATACATGCTATGTAAATTTAACATCAGATTGAACCCTTCTGGGATGAAAAGGGTTATTCAAATTAGACAAATTGAACACAGAAAGAGATTGCGAGAGTGAGACTTTACTGTAAGGGTGATTATGAGTAATATTAGGGCTTGTTGTAATGCAAATTGCCATTAAGTAAAGAAGGCATTGCCCATTATCAGCCTTCCTCAAGGAAGACATTACCTCCTGGCACAATACCTTGACTTCAAACAACCCCCAACAAGAGGCATCAGCTACACCTGTTACAGTATTCTCAATGACTCACACCCAGTAGTTCAGATTTAGGGTAACAGCTTACACAATCCAAAATCTTCAATAAAGAATCACCCAATGGCAGTCTCTGGTACTGTATATATATATTTAAATTCATGAAAAAACACGCTTAAAGTGCAGTTATGGTTACAAAGAAAAGATTATGAATCAGAAAACTAACCATAACTTTTGCCTGTGTCATTATAACTTATGTTCTCACATAATACATCACTCATGTCCTGTTAAATGACATAATTGATGACATCACTGAATGGTTATCTTAATGTATGTTATATGCTAATAGATTGCCTAACACTAAGGTGCCGATCACGATCCTGTAAAAACCGGGTACGAGCCGTCGGACGGAGCATATTCTCCGTCCGACGCGTACCCGGTCGTAACAATATACAAACATGGAAGTACGATTCGCACGGAAATACTATTTCCGTACGAATCGTACAAAACCCCGACCGACGAAAATAAACATACAAATGTGATACGGGAAAGCGCCGACGTGACGTCGGGACGCACGCAGCCTGCCATACACGAACCAGAAAGTACGATTCGCACCGACGTCATCCCGCACGGACAATATTTTCCGACAGCCAAAAACTGCCGGGAAATCAGGACGACGCGAACAAGGAGTACCTGCACGCGACGGACAGACATGGACCCGAACCTACGTGTCATCCCGGCCCTCATAGCAGTCGACCTCCTCTACAGGTTACGACGCAGACGCCGCAGAAGGTCAGAACAACAAAGGGAGGGGGTAAGGGGGGGGGGCAGGAGCAGGGGCAGGCCACAAAACCCCCACCAAAGTCACACAGCACACATGCCCTGGACATACCTGACCCCCAGGCCCTGGTCACTACGAGGGGGTGGGGGCGTGTCCAGCAAAGCCAGCGTCCGCCACAACGGAAGTGCTTGACGACGCGAACCGGCAACACAACAATCCAGGTACGTCCCGTACCCACGCCTTAAGAGCGTGGGTACGAGTCGTACCACGCCCACACCTACGTCACCCCAACAATGGCGGGACGGCTGTACCCACGTGGCAAAGGCCTGGGTACGGCCCGCACAAGCATTCAATAGCGTGGGTATGGATATGTACGGACAGTACCCCCACCCCCGTATGCATGGAGCGTACCCCCCACCCCAACAGTGTAAGTACGACCCGTACCCTCACCCGTGTACGTATGGAGCGTACCTCCCACCCCAACAGTGTAAGTACGACCCATACCCTCACCCGCGTACGTATGGAGCGTACCCCCCACCCCAACAGTGTAAGTACGACCTGTACCCTCACCCGCGTACGTATGGAGCGTACCCCCCACCCTAACAGTGTAAGTACGACCCGTACCCTCACCCGCGTACGTATGGAGCGTACCCCCCACCCCAACAGTGTAAGTATGACCCGTACCCCCACCCGCGCATGTATGGAGCGTACCGCCCACCCCAACAGTGTAAGTACGACCCGTACCCCCACCCGCGTACGTATGGAGCGTACCCTCCACCCCAACAGTGTAAGTACGACCTGTACCCTCACCCGCGTATGTATGGAGCGTACCCCCCACCCTAACAGTGTAAGTACAACCCGTACCCTCACCCGCGTACGTATGGAGCGTACCCCCCACCCCAACAGTGTAAGTATGACCCGTACCCCCACCCGCGCATGTATGGAGCGTACCGCCCACCCCAACAGTGTAAGTACGACCCGTACCCCCACCCGCGTACGTATGGAGCGTACCCCCCACCCCAACAGTGTAAGTACGACCCGTACCCCCACCCGCGTACGTATGGAGCGTACCCCCCACCCCAACAGTGTAAGTACGACCCGTACCCCCACCCGCGTACGTATGGAGCGTACCCCCCACCCCAACAGTGTAAGTATGACCCGTACCCTCACCCGCGTACGTATGGAGCGTACCCCCACCCCAACAGTGTAAGTACGACCCGTACCCCCACCCGCGCACGTATGGAGCGTACCCCCCACCCCAACAGTGTAAGTACGACCCGTACCCCCACCCGCGTACGTATGGAGCGTACCCCCCACCCCAACAGTGTAAGTACGACCCGTACCCCCACCCACGTACGTATGGAGCGTACCCCCACCCCAACAGTGTAAGTACGACCCGTACCCTCACCTGCGTACGTATGGAGCGTACCCCCCACCCCAACAGTGTAAGTACGACCCGTACCCCCACCCGCATACGTATGGAGCGTACCCCCCACCCCAACAGTGTAAGTATGACCAGTACCCCCACCCGCGTACGTATGGAGCGTACCCCCCACCCCAACAGTGTAAGTACGACCCGTACCCTCACCCGCGTATGTATGGAGCGTACCCCCCACCCCAACAGTGTAAGTACGACCCGTACCCTCACCCGCGTACGTATGGAGCGTACCCCCCACCCCAACAGTGTAAGTACGACCCGTACCCTCACCCGCGTATGCATGGAGCGTACCCCCATGCCAACAGTGTACGTACGGACCGTACCCCCACCTCGTATGCATGGAGCGAACCCACACCCGTGTATGTTCTAAGCGTACAAATCCTGATATAGGAGGGTTGGGTGCAGAGTCCTCCCAGCAGTGCCCAGTCACAGGAGGGGTGGGTGCAGAGTCCTCCCAGCAGTGCACAGTCACAGGAGGGGTGTGTGCAGAGTCCTCCCAGCAGTGCCCAGACACAGGAGGGGTGGGTGCCTAACACTCCCAGCAGTGCCCAGTCATAAGAGGGGTGGGTGCAGAGTCCTCCCAGCAGTGCCCAGTCACAGGAGGGGTGGGCGCAGAGTCCTCCCAGCAGTGCCCAGACACAGGAGGGGTGGGTGCCTAACACTCCCAGCAGTGCCCAGTCATAAGAGGGGTGTGTGCAGAGTCCTCCCAGCAGTGCCCAGACACAGGAGGGGTTTGTGCAGAGTCCTCCCAGCAGTGCCCAGACACAGGAGGGGTTTGTGCAGAGTCCTCCCAGCAGTGCCCAGACACAGGAGGGGTGGGTGCCTAACACTCACAGCAGTGCCCCTGCAAAGAAAAGGGTGGAGTACCCACAGATCCAATGCCCACAAATGTCAGTCAGGTGCACAAAGATCCTGCAGTACATGTACCACATGTGTGCGAGGCTGGGAGTATACACATGCATAGCGCCAAAAAGAAAACATGTACACATGAAGTCATGACAACAGTCTACATACACAAGTACAGTGACCACCAAGGACGCCACAAATGATGCAGGTGGAGACATCGCTCAGCATGCATGGCCCAAGTCTAACGAGTCCGTCACACACCCAGCCAATGTAGACACAGCTCAGCACCACATATTGGAAAGACCCTGCAGGGAAGATGTCAGGTTATACAGAGGAAGGAACACACCTTGGGACGATGTCACCATGCAGTAACTGCTTACATGAACAAAGTTATGTAGCCAGCAGCTTGTGATGGCACACAGATACCAGGATCCACCCTATGACCAGCACAAGACTACAATTCCCACACACCCAACACATTATCACCACCCAAAATAATGGGGCAGGTCGACCAACAGCAGTACCAGACAGACAGTAGTGTACTAAGGAAAAATAAATTGCTTTATTTAGCATCCAAAAATCAGTTTGTCCCTTGAAAGTTCAAAATGTACAATGCCCATAGGGCAATCCAAAGTTCAAATCCAGGTGGGGGACACAGTGGGACGCGTGTCCCCTAGCTTGCCTGCACAGTCAGACTCCTTCGTCTTCCAGAGCGGGGAGGGCATCATGTGGGGGGGAAGGACCAGGCACCGCAGGGACATGAGGGCGAAGGGTAGGCGTCGTGGGTGCAGGGATGGAGGACTCCACCACAGGGGGTGGGGCAGGGCCAAAGGCGGAGGCCAGGATGTCGCTGCACACCTTAGCAAGGTCCTCCAGCGACTCCCCTGCACCCGAAGGAACCACAGGCCCCAAGGACGGGGGGGGGGCAGAGGGATGGGTCGCAGCGCCACTGGGGGAGGGTGTGGACAGGTGGGGGGACTCAACCACCCTGACCGGGGACTCCCTTGACCGCTTGCGGGGTGGTGTCACAGTGGGACTCAGGGACAGAGCGGCCATGAAGGAGTCTTTGCCGGATATGTGGCCAGGAGAGCTGAGAGGAGGGGATTTGGAGGGAGTGGATTTGGTGGAATGCGGACTCCCACTCTGGCTGCGTAGCTTACGTTTGCCCCCCGATCCAGTGGGTGTGCCTACTTCACCCTGTGTGTGCGTGCCAGGAGGTGTGCGTATGACCTTCCCTGCTGGTGTGGTGCCTGTGGCTGTTGTGGTGGGTGCATGCTGACGTCTGGGTGTACGTGGGACAGGCATGGGAGTGGGAAGTGTGGATGGGTCAGGGGTAGGGGGTTGGACGTAGCGCTGCAGGAGACCCACTGCTGCAGTCAGTGTTGAGTCAATGGACCTCAGCAAGTTGCGTTGGTCAGCCTGCGATGAGAAAATGCCCTCCAAGTATGCCTCCATGTTGTTCAGCACTTGGCTGTGGCCATGGAGGACATTAAGCATCGCAGCCTGACCAACCTGCAACTGCCGCTGGATGTCCACAGACTCTGCATTGGCGGCAGCAGTGGAGACAGGGGCAGGGGGTGCGGTGCCTGGCAGGAAGGAGACATGTGGTGACCGGGCACGCTGGGAAGGGACACGAGCAAGTGGGAGGCGGCTGATGGCAATGGAGGGGGCGGGGAGAGATGTTGTGCCGCTGTCAGCTGCTGGTGCAGCCTCCGCCCACTCGGAGAGATCATCCTCGGACCAGTCAGCTTCATATTCTGTCGTGCCAGTGGACAGGTCCTCGGCCTCACTCTCCTCCGCCTCAGTTCCACTCAATGTGCCAGCCACGATGTCAACGCTGGCACTGGTGCTCGGTCCCTCCGCTCCGTCTGTGCTCATGTCTCCCTCCGTGTCCCCCGACGATGCTGTGGGCAAGGTGAAGAGACAGCAATTAATCATACACCTGTATACATATGTCACATGAGTCCAATCTACATAGGTTACAGTGCATAGCTTGAAAAGAAAGATCAGTAACATCTACAAAACAAGGTACAGATGTAGGGCATGCAACACACAGTTGGTTGACCCACCATGCCACTGAAAAACCATGGAGAGCATGACACAATAGCAAATGACATGAAATGGAGTTTGACAGAGGAGCCAGGCCCTGGGGACAATCCAGCACTGCATCTGCACCACACAGCGTTGCCGAAAATAGGGATGAGCAGGGACCATATCCATGAACTTGAGGCACATGCTGCATAGGTAATACTGAAAACATGCCCATCATGACTGGCTCACTGCACCTTGAGTGTATGTCCAGACAAACATCACACACTGGCCAGACCTAGCAAGGAGACATCAGGTTTTGACATGTAGGCTTTGCCCGCACCAACCACCCCCTACATGAGACAATTTGTTGAGACACAGGAAGCACTTACATCTCTTAGTCTGGGTGAAATACACATGGGCTGCATAAATGCAAGATTGGACACCAAATACCCAAGGTGCGCCTGTCCAAATAATCATGTACAAATGGTCATCATCAGATGATTGTAACAAGACACACTGGCACTGGCCACCGTGAGTATGAACAAGGAAAATCAGGTCAGGCTGTACAGTGGACACTTGTACTACATATTACGTCAATATACATGGTGCCAGGGAGGGGACAATGGCACAGAGCACAACCTATGCTGTAGACACTGAGAGTGTCCACATTTTGTGATGACACACATGACACCTAGGAAAATATGCCCCAGGGGACAGTAGTGGCCACACAACTCCATGGTCCTGAATGGGAATGACTGCAACACACGCCACCATCCCTGCACTATGCGTATCGCACAGTCATGCACATCATGTCACAGGCCACAACATAGGACATGCGTGCTGTAAGGCATGACACTTGAGAGACTAACTCCCATGTCTGGACTCAGCATCAGTGCCAACTGACATGGAACCCACAAGTACTGAACTGGACAGGGCACAGGCAAGGTCCCAAAACCTGTTACACACCACCCCCACACATGATGCTACAGGCATAGTTCACGTGGAGAAAGTGCCAGCCTACATAACCTTGTGAAGGAGTGACTACACACAGACCAGGGAACACATTGCAAGGAGGGGAAGGGAGGCAGGAGAGCACAGCTATACTGTGGGTAACAGGATCTGCACAGCACCTTTAAACCCTGGCAGTGTATCCATGCAACTGTGCACTTACAAATGCTGGTGACACACAACAAACATGTACCTACCCCCTTCCTGCTGCTGCTTCTCCTGTAAGCGCCTGTCCAAGTCTGGAAATACCACCACGAGCACACGCTTGTGGATGTGGGTCAGACGGCAGCGCCCGCGGTTCTTATGGGTCTCAGGTGAGTCCCCCAGCAGGACCCGTGCGATCCTCCGCGTCCAGCACCGGATATCCTGCCAGCGTTTCCTCACCTGGGCCAGGCGCCACTTGCGACCCTCCGTCCTCCTCACGGCACTGACGGTGTTCATCCAGATCTGCTTCTTGGCAGAGGCGCCTACCTGTGAGGATGAACAAGTGACACTACATCAACACACCTGGCACATGTCACAGAGACACATATTAGAACAAATTTGCTGTTTACAACAAGGCATAGTATGCATCCAACGCATTGCACCTTTGTCATAGGGACATGATCCTCTGGGGAAGGGCAAAAGCAGTACGTGCCATTGAAAGTACACAGGTGGAATGAGGGCAACGACACAATCAATGATCCAGGCTCACACTGTGCATCACAAGCTACACCAGGATAATGTGCAGCACCTCTAAGCAGTCACATGCCACAGGCCACTGACGCTACCTCAGCAGAGTACACAGACACACACAGGCACAGGACATTCACCTGCCATTGCCAAATGCAGCGACAAACCTCACTCTGCACATGTGCCACTAGACGGGGGGCTCACAGGTGTGGGGCTGGCTCTGCACGTCAGACACACAGCACTGCTCCCTGCTCACATCACATGGGCAGGGTATATCCATCCCTCATGCAGCCCGGGTGCCACACTCCACATATGCACCCACCCACATGACAGGGGACTTACACACACACCGATGTCCAGGGTACAAACACATCATGTGGACACTCTCAGCACAGGTACACAGAACTAACACACATCTGTGGGTACAGTCACCTGTCACACTGGGCTGACCACATAATCACATGAGGACTGTAGAGGCTACATTCCCAGGAGGACAAGACAGGCAGAATGTGGCATGCACCATGCAGTGATTGTCACAGTAAACACAATGCAAGTGAGGACGGCAGACATGCACCACAGCATGCTCTGGCTGGGAGACATCAGGCATTCCCCCCCCTGGGACCCCCCCTACAGTACATAGCATGTGTGTCACACCTGGACACAATGCCAGAAGTCACAGTCACAAACAAGGGACACAGTCTGTGCTAGTAGACTCTGCACTCACCTGATACCCTGGTCGCCCATACAGCAGGGGGTACTGTGGGAGGATCACATCCAGCAATGCCAGGTTCTCCTCCAGGGTGAAAGGCTGTGACCTCTCCACAGACCTTGACATGGGGCCAGGGAATCAGTAGCAGCAGCTGGGTCGTAGAATCCAAAGATGTGCAGGCAAGTGCTCCCTCATGGGACCTGGCTGCCTTATATCTGCCTTGCTGGCCTGTTTCATGCACAGGAGTACAGAGTGATTGGTCACTCACATTTGCATCCTATGTTTCCTCCAATCCCTTCAAACCTAGCACAGTCAGTGTGTTTTGATTGTGTTTTTTCCTTGAGCATGATGTCAACTCCAGAACCACATTGCAACAAAGTAGATTTCTTTAAACTGACTTCTGCTGTGCACCTGCTTAAAAAAAAAATGCAAACTTTAAACTTGGTCTCCATGACAACCAGCATGCATGTAGGCCTTTATACTTGTCCCTCATGTGTCCCCTATGTAATTCGGAGTTTCACACACATGTACGGTGCGTACCGGGGCCCTAGGGCACCCCAAAAGCATAGCAACGGCCCGTACAGGCGTGTGTATGGTCCCTATCACTATGGGTGTGCTCGCGTATGCGTACCCATAGTGATAGTGAGCGTACAGGCGTGTGTACGGTCCGTATCACTATGGGTGTGCTCGCGTATGCGTACCCATAGTGATAGTGAGCGTACAGGCGTGTGTACGGTCCGTATCACTATGGGTGTGCTCGCGTATGCGTACCCATAGTGATAGTGAGCGTACAGGTCCGTATCACTATGGGTGTGCTCGCGTATGCGTACCCATAGTGATAGTGAGCGTACAGGCGTGTGTACGGTCCGTATCACTATGAGTGATACGGACCGTACACACGCCTGTACGCTCACTATCACTATGGGTACGCATACGCGAGCACACCCATAGTGATACGGACCGTACACACGCCTGTACGCTCACTATCACTATGGGTACGCATACGCGAGCACACCCATAGTGATACGGACCGTACACACGCCTGTACGCTCACTATCACTATGGGTACGCATACGCGAGCACACCCATAGTGATAGGGACCATACACACGCCTGTACGCTCACTATCACTATGGGTACGCATACGCGAGCACACCCATAGTGATAGGGAACGTACACAGGCCCTCTGAGAGAATGTACGGTGCCTTTCACACATCACAGTGGTGACAGGCAGCACACAGGAAGGAATAGAGCTGACGTACCTGTCCATGGATGGACATCAAGGCATTGTCTGGGCATTACTACATGTGTGGGGCACAGGTGTGAAAGTCTGTGATGTGGCACATTACTCCCGAGTCGAGGAGGCAACAGATGTATGATGAGATGTGTACAGATGTTATGTGTGACGGTGCAATGTGTGCCAGCCATGCCCTTAACTCCCTTGACATGTATGCATGTCGTACTGCACACTTGAGATGAGCGTCACTGGCATGGCACAGTCAACAACACACGCAAGTGTCCCCTGATGCCCGCTACAGGGGTTACCACACCAGACATGTCACTACCCACGGTGCACGATGTGTCTATGTCATGTATGTGTGGTGTGTTCCCATTAGCTTGATGTTGGTGCTCCCTCAAAAGCATCAGCTGTTGCAGCAACCAACATGTGTCTGTGTGTAGATGGACATGGCACACTGTTACGCACACCAGGCCACATGTGGTATCAGATGTGAGGTGCGTATGTATGCATGGGACACGGAGTAGCGTAACAAGGACATGTCTGCATCCTCTCAATGTATGTGTGGTGAGTCATTACATGTACACCTTATTGGCAAGGTGTGTGGGCTGTCCTAGTGTAATGTCATGTGACCTGTGGCTCTAGTATTCCGCTACCTGTATCTGAAATCGACATCCTTCTTCTGCTGATGTGTTGATGTATGTCACTCCTGTGTTGCGTCTGGCTGTTCACTTACACTGGGACACAGCTAATCCCATGCCAAGGGATGTGGAGGTTCACAATCTCCGTGTGTAGCTGGGTCTTGGTAGGAGTGTCACCTGGCAGCCATACGTGTCCAGGGCATGTGGCACATACCTGACTCCGTATGTAGCATATGTGTATTGACAGATTAACATGTGCTCAGTACAAATAAATTGTTGTTGTAGTGCGCTCACTCTTCCCTGTCACTTCCAAATTACTGCAGAGCGCTGCCTCTTCCCCGACCAATTCCGGACTTGGCTGACATGCGGGAGAATGACTGTATCCGGTGCTACCGCTTCCCCCAACCGTTGATTGAGGAGTTGACGGCAAGGCTGGCACCCACACCTGCAACCGCTGCACAGGTATCCTACGGCACTGACACCCAAGCTGAAGGTGATGGCAGCCCTACATTTTCTTGCCACGGGTACCTTTCAATATACCATAGCTCATGTTGGTGGCATGTCCCAGAGCATGTTCAGCCGTGTGCTGCATGATTTCTTAGAGGCCATGTTGCTTCACCTGGATGAGTTCATCCATTTCCCAACTCCTGAACTGTTGACTGGGGTCAAGCGTGGACTCTATGCCCTGGGAGGGATACCCCATGTCATTGGGTCCATAGATGGGACACATGTGGCTTTGGTACCACCACAGGCACAGGAGGTAGCGTACAGGAATCGCAAACACTACCACTCCATCAATGCCCTTGTGGTGTGTCTGTCCAACATGGTGATTTCACATGTTTGTGCTCGTTTTCCAGGATCAGCACACGATGCCTACATCATGAGGCGTAGCAGGGTGCCTGAAATGATGACGCAGCTGCGCAACGAACGAGCATGTGTTGTTGGTGGGTACACTCTGTCTGTCCTGTATTTTGCGTAGACTTACAGCACGACCGCTTCTCCTGTCCTACTCATGTCCATATGGTTTCCATGTAGGGGACGCTGGCTATCCCAACATGCCATGGCTGATCACACCTCTCCGCAACCCCATCACGCTGGCCCAGCTCCGCTACAACACCGCCCATGGCCGGACAAGGCGAGTGATTGAGAGGACATTTGGCCTCCTGAAGAGCCGATTCAGAGGCCTCCACAAGACCGGCGGCGCCCTCCCATATGCCCCGGCGAAGGTCTGCAAAATCTTCATGGTCTGCTGCATGCTGCACAACATGGCAGTTGAGAAAGCTGTGCCACTCATCCTGGATCAAGATGATCAGGACCATCCACCCGTGGAGGACGAAGGGCTTGGCAATGGGGCTAGTGATGTGGAGGATGTGGTTCCGCAAGAGGACATCCGGAGTCGGCTCATACGCAACTTCTTTGCTTAGTGGTGAGTACCAGTGTCTGTGTGTGCACGCATTGGTCCCCGTGTGGCATGTGTTGCGATGTGTGTGTCCATCTGCATGTATGCCACGTGAGTCAGAGGTGTGTGTGGATGTGTCACTGGAGTGATGGTGCGAGTGATGAGTGTATTTCCCCAGTCATAATTGTGACCTAGCATGTTGTCATCCTTACATGTGTCGAGTACATGCACATGCAAGTGGCTGTGCTTTTTGTGGCTGACTTCTTGTGTGTCTCTCATCCCCAGGTACTTGCGCATGCCGTCTGCTGGTTGCATTGTTGTGGCACTGCTATTCCTCATGGACACGTCATCGTGTGCTGACTCAGCGTTACACGCACGGACAAGTTTGGAAGTCTCCTTAGGGTAAGGGATGCATCCGGGGTGTATTGGGTGTGGCTGTTGTTTCTGATGTGTGCACACTGCCCCTGTCGATGTTTGGTTCCTCTGCAGACATGTCGCATCACCATGGGACACATTACATGTAGCTGGGTACACCTGAATAGATGGTCAGACTTGTTGACAGTCATCTGTGATGGGATAGTGGATTGTGATGATGGCATCAATGTGTGTAACACTGCCCTCGGACACATACGGTTTGCATTGGCTTGACATGGTGTGGGACTTCCACATCAGAGGATCAATGGT
This sequence comes from Triturus cristatus, assembly GCF_964204655.1. NCBI lineage: Eukaryota > Metazoa > Chordata > Amphibia > Caudata > Salamandridae > Triturus > Triturus cristatus. The sequence continues at coordinate 117,055,134 of NC_140580.1, forward strand.
GTATGGCAGCCTCTCCGTGAGCAGCAGGGGGTGTTTAGCTGTTGGCCGACACGTGTGTGCCAGTTCCATGGCTATCACGCATTTGTGCAGCAGAAGGGGGGTTCCAGTGTTGGACCCACATGTTACTCCACATGACCTGTTTATGTGTACTCCGAGTTGCCTCTGCATTCCCGAATACATGAATAATAAAGGTGTCCCTATGCCTCTAAGGTGCCTATTCTCAGTCAATGCTGGTGTGTTGCCACGGTGCATACAGCATGTCTGGCATGGTTTTCCGTGATAGTGGCTATGTGTCTATGTGTCGAGTAGCAAGATGCAAGCAGTTTGTGCGGGATTAGACTGTGTATTGTGCATGATGTCCATGACTGTGTTAGTATTGTGACATGTGCCATCCCCATGCATCCAACGTTGGCCAGGCCACCATTCTCTGCATCCACCTGACTCAAGCTTGCAGGACATGGTTCTGCCACCTGTCCACACGTACCTGGGTGCCCCCCAGGACACTCCACATGATCCCTGACCTCTGCGCATGGCTGTCGCTGTACTCAATAGGTCTGTCGGCGCGGTTGTGCGGCCACCCCCTCAGCTGGTTGGGCCCATCACGGGTGTGTATGGTGCTCCATGTGTGTCTTGCCTAATACATTGTGACCCATGTGTGTCCTGTGCCAGACTCAGGCCCCAGGGTGTGGATGGTTGGAGTCATATGAGAACTCTGGCATGGTTAGACTTAACAAGACACATGTAAGGTAATAATGCAAAATGTAGGCATCATCTCTTTATCGTGTAACTTTTATTTTTGTTGGGGTACGTGGGGGGGTATGACATGAGGGGCTTTCCGGGTGTGTGGAATCCAAAGTTCACTAGGGGAGTTGGTGTCCTTGCCATTGGAAATCCTCAGAGTCCATGCCACAGTCTTTGTCAACATTGGTCAGACAGTGACCAGCAAGTCCATGTGGCAGAGAATGTCTTTTGCTGATGAGCTGCTGTTGGTCCAGTGGGCCAGGTGCCAGGCCAGGTGTCCTGGGAGATGGTGCTGTTGCGCCGACCCTCACGGTCTTTTCTGTGGACGACCTGCCCTCCTGCGGGAACCCTCAGAAGCAGGCCGTGACGATGTTTGGGATGCTCCGTCGGATGTCTCCTCCTCCTCCTGATCCCTCCCTGTGGGTGGTGATGTTCTACACCTGGCGGCACAGGGAGGGTTGCCCATGTTGTTGGCTATCCGACGGAGTGTACTGTGAATTCCCCTGAACACCGTCACGAGCTCAGCCTGTCTGTCCTCCATCCGTCCTTGGTGTCGCAGTAGACAGGCATGTTGCTCCGCATGTTGCTGGGCCTGCTGGGTCTTGATCTCCTCGAGGATGGACACAACCTGGGCCATGCCCGTGGTGTCCTGCCGGTATGTGTCCAGGATGTTTCTGACATGGGCATATACCGGTTCCGCAGCCAACTGGTCAGGCTCGCGCCTCCGCCGTCCTCCACTCCCACCACCCCTGCCCACTTGCACCTGGCCTGTCCTTGTGGGCACATCGGGTCTCCGGGACCCCTGAGGGGTGGCATTAGCGTTGTCGCCTGCCTCCTCCTGGGTGCCCGGTACACCGTGTCCCTCCTGGTGAGCCTGGCTGCATTGTGGTGGTGGGGCAGGCATCCTGGGTGTCTCCTGGGATGTGGCAGGAGTGGGGGTGGTGGTTGGCCCAGTTGTACCTGACGCAGGTGCTGCAGGTGGTTGGACACCAGAGGGGCCAGGTTGGTCGGGGTCGTCCACAGAGTGGTGAGAGTCGTCGCTGCCGGTGGGATCGGCATCCCGCAGAGCCGGGTCCTGTGAGTCTTCCCCCCCAGTGTTGGGGGGTGATCCACGACGTTGACCTGTGTGTGAGAGAGACAATGTTATTTATGTTCCATGCAACATCCATGTTTCATTCGTTTCAAAGTTGGCACATTTCCTCTGGGAATTTGGATATGTCTTGCATTCCATTCACAGTGCACTTGTGCATGGGTATGTCCCTTGGCCACAGCTTTTGAGACTTTACCTATGTGTGGCTCAGTCTTACTTGCTTTGTCAATTGTGACTGCAGTCAGCAGTGGAGTGAGCAGGTGTGGCGAGCCATGCATTGGCGCCTTCCGTGTTGCACTGTACGTGGGCACATGGAGTTGTTCCACACACTTATATAATGCAGGTAGCTGGCGTTGTGCTCGTGCACAGGTTGAGACATGGCCCTGTGTTTGGCCATGGAGAAGAGAGGGGGATTGAGGCACTGACCAACCTTGTCTACATGCACGCAGTCCACCTGCTGACGGGCAGACATTCCCACACCCCACAAGGCTGAATTGGTCTCCCTGTGTGTCCCTTTCTCACTCCCTCTCTGTCCCCCTCTCCCTCCCTCCCTGTGTCAGCCTCCTCCCTCTGTCCGTCTCCCTGTGTCTCCCTCCCTCTCTCTCCCCCTCTCCCTCCCTCTGTGTGTCACCCTCTGTCACCTCAGCCCAGCTTACTAGGCACACACTTTTAGCAGATCTTTGAATGGCCCTTGGCTTGTTGATGTGAGTTTGTTTCTGATCTCCAGGCACCCATTGGGTGTAGTGTGTGTGTCTGCGCTGCTGCTGTGGTGGTGTGTGCTGCCACTCTTTCACAGTGTTGGCTGTTCATTAGCTGCTGTCATGTGCAAAAAATGCCTTCCCCCCATGTCTTAATGCAAGGCGTCCGCCATTTGCTGGCAAGTCTTTCCTGTGTGGGGACACACTGTTTGTCTGGCTGTGACCTAGGCCATATGGGCAGAGGGCATTGTTGTCTGCTTCTGAGTTCTGAGGCCCACACTCCCGCCATCCGGCTTACCGTGTCTTGTGTTGGTGTTTTCTGTGGCCTGTGACTTGGCATTGTCTAGCTGGGTGCATGGGGCATGGTGGCGCTAGTGGCATGTGCGTGTTCATGGAGTGTGGTTGAGTCATGCGATAGCTTGGGGTGGTTGCGTGACTGATTGTGAGTTTGGTTGTGGATGACGTTCCCTCCATGTGAGGTGAGTTGTTTGTGTACTCACCCGGGTCTCGGAGTCCTTCTAATCCGTCCACTGCCACCACCGGCAGTATGGCCATCACCCTCTCCTCCCAGGGATGGTATTGTACGGGTCTGCGGGGCGGCCCTCCTCCTGTGATGTTGGCCTGGTTGTGGTCGTCGGTCATTTTGGCTCGGACCCTCCTCCGCAGATCGTACCACCTGGCTTGGCATTCATGCCTGGTCCTTCTGGGGGACGCAACAGCATTCACAGCATCGACAATCCTCTGCCACATGGCTGTTTTTTCGGAAATGCTGGTCTGTCTGACCAATGTTCCAAAGAGGTGTGGCTCGACTGAGGATTTCGTCGACAAGGACCTCCAACTCTTGGCTAGTGAACTTTGGATTCTTGTTAGTGGGCATGGTGAGGGGTGTGGGTGTGGATGGTTGTGGGGGGTGTGGGTGTGGATGGTTGTGGGTGTGTGGGTGTGGTTGTGCAGGTGTGTGTGAATGTGATGAGGGGGTGTTTGTGAAGGTGTGTGTGTGAAGGTGTGCAAGTGTAAGGTGTAGTAAAGGTTCAAGTATGGTGCTGTAGGTTGTCTGTGGGGTCTGGCAGCAGTGAGTCTGTTGCAAAGGCTCATGGTTTGTGTGGGGGCCCTTTTTATTGGTCCATTGGTGGGTGTGGCTGTGTTTGAACTTTGGGTGGGTGTGTTATAAGGAGTGGTTGTGTTTTGGGCCTCTGTTTGGGATTTTGGCAGTTGCAGGTCAGTGAATGTGTTGTATTTGTGCTTGTTGGACATGTTTTGTGGCTTTGTGCCATTTGAATAGTGTATTCTTGTGTTGTTGTGCTTTGTCCTGGTTGTGTACGTGCGTTTTTAGCGTGTGTACGGTGTGTACTTCGCCAATTTTGTTGTACAGTGCTGTCCTTGTGTCTGGCTTGGTACGACTTGTACATGCGCGATGTTGGGTGAAGGTGCTGGTGTTGGGGCCTGGGGTGCGCTCCGTACTTAGAATGTTGGGGTGGGGGTACGCTCCATACATACGCGGGTGAGGGTACGGGTCGTATATACACGGTTGGGGTGGGGGTACGGGTCGTACATACATGGTTGGGGTGGGGGTACGCTCCATACATATGCGGGTGAGGGTACAGGTCGTACATACACGGTTGGGGTGGGGGTACGCTCCATACATACGCGGGTGAGGGTACGGGTCGTACATCCACGGTTGGGGTGGGGGTACGGTCCGTACATACACGGTTGGGGTGGGGGTACGCTCCATACATACGCGGGTGAGGGTTCGGGTTGTACATACACGGTTGGGGTGGGGGTACGCTCCATACATACGCATGTGAGGGTACGGGTCGTACATCCATGGTTGGGGTGGGGGTACGGTCCGTACATACACGGTTGGGGTGGGGGTACGCTCCATACATACGCGGGTGAGGGTACGGGTCGTACATACACAGTTGGGGTAGGGGTACGGGTCGTACATACACGGTTGGGGTGGGGGTACGCTCCATACATACGCGGGTGAGGGTACGGGTCGTACATCCACGGTTGGGGTGGGGTTACGGTCCGTACATACACGGTGGGGGTACGGTCCGTACATACACGGTTGGGGTGGGGGTACGCTCCATACATACGCGGGTGAGGTTACGGGTCGTACATACACGGTTGGGGTGGGGGTACGCTCCATACATACGCGGGTGAGGGTACGGGTCGTACATACACGGTTGGGGTGGGGGTATGGTCCGTACATACACGGTTGGGGTGGGGGTACGCTCCATACATACGCGGGTGTGGGTACGGGTCGTACATCCACGGTTGGGGTGAGGGTACGCTCCATACATGCGCGGGTGAGGGTACGGTCCGTACATACACTGTTGGGGTGGGGGTACGCTCCATACATACACGGGTGGGGGTACGGGCCGTACGTACACGGGTGTATATATAAGGGTGGGTGTACGGTCCGTACGTACGGGGGTGTACATGCACGGGTGGGGGTTCGGTGCGTACATACGGGGGCTGAGGAGGTGGTTCGGCGCGTACATATGGGGGCTGGGGGGGTGTTCGGCGCGTATGTTGGCACATGTCTCCATGGTTGCTATGGGAGTTTGGTGCGGACGGTGTTTTTTCCATCCGGTTGTAACATCGGACGCACGGGATGGATCGTACTAGCGCGGTCGGACTTCACTTTTCACATTTGTACGGTAAATCGTCCGAGGATGTGTCGGACACATTTTCCGACCCGAGGACGTGTGGGGAATAATTCCCAATGCGATTCGTATGGTCTTTTCCCCATGCGAATCGTAGTTGGCAGTTTGTACGGCACTTGTACGATTCGTACGGTAAAAAGACCGGATACGAGTCGTACGGGGAATTTTTTTACAGGATCGTAATTGGCACCTATATATGTGTTCTTGTTTGTGGTACCTTAATTTACTTATATTTTTCACTTTTTTAAAGTCGTGGATTTGTTAATGTATCATACCATCAAAATGTTTAAATTACATGTGATGTTTCTAAATCACAAAGAATAAGTTGCATACGATATTGAGTGTTTTTACAGCAGTTGTGGGATTTCTTCTTGTATGTATTTTTTGTGATGGTAAATGTGTGATACTGAGGTAGTGGGCGTCCTTTTCAATACAGTTTCTCTTACAGTGGTTTTTAACATTGGTGTTCCATCCCGAAATTGTTGCATATGTATTAATACAAAATATTTTTGATAAGGTTGAAGTGGATTAATGTGCAAGGCAGAGTTTTTTTATGTCAGTGCACGATTTGCATAGTGTATTCATGCACAAATGACATATATCAATAGTTGAATATTTTTTAAACTGTTAGTTATATTATTAGCAAAAGTTAGACATTTACGAAATAATGATATTCTTCAAAAATGTTATGATGAAATGGGGAGAGTATTGGTTGATGTCATCAGTGGATGTTATCAATGATGTCACCAGTAACGACATCAGTGATGTCATTTAACGCCATGAGTAATATAATATGTGAGGTCATTACAGTTCATGACGGGGCACAAGTTATAGCTAGTTTTACTGAACCATAACTGATGAATTTCAGTGGTTTTTAGGTTTTGCTTTGTAACCATAATCACAGTTTAACTAGGTTGTTAAAAAGTAAATTTCAGAGCCTATGTGATGAAGCGAACTTAACCATAACTTCACTTTAACCTTTATGATGTCTTTGACTTTCTACGTGTTTTTTTTTTATCATAGTCGGGATTGAGAACTTCACACATACAAAGATTGGACAGGCCCAACATTTTCTGTGCAGAGTCTCTGCTGTTGTAAAGTTACTATTAGTAAAATTAAACTCATAATTTGTGAATGCCAAACAAATAGCAGCTGCGGTCTGTCTGGTATGGCAGAAGAGCATCGTTCCACTGCTGGAGCCAGCAGATAAAACATGTAAAATAAAATGACAATAAAGCAATTACTAAAACTGCTTTATTATCATTTTATTTTACAACACAGAGCTGGAGCCGAGTCTTGAGGGCGGGGCCTGACAGCAGCAGGAGGAGTGGTGGGCACCGGGCACTGCAAGTAAGTGCACATGAGTTTGCATGTCAGTTTCACCTTCCAAAGACAGCCGGCCAAACCGACATGCACAGTCAGCTATCTCTATGCTATTGCATGTAGGGCAGCAGGTACAGCAGGCTCCCAGTCCTTGCTGGTGCGTAAAACCAGCAGCTCCGCCCAAGCCTGGTGCTTCTCTCATGCTGGGTAATACCAGCATGAGAGCAGCGTCTGGATTGGTGCACTGGAGTCTGGGACCCTGTGCATAGGGAGCTGAAGGGCACAGATATAGCTAGGCGGCAGATGCGTTTTCTTTTTTTTTCTATTATTGCCCCAGCGCTGCCCTGACACCAATACACAGGCTCGGGAAGCGTCGATATCCCGGATACCATAGTCTCTGACTGGTCCCAACACAGATCAAGCAGTCTGAAATATCACAGCTTGGGAGACTGCCAGTAATCGATCGGACTGCGCAGGAACATGCAATTCTCATGGAGCACTTCAGTTTAAGACATGCCCCTGAGCAGGCGCGCAACACCCATTGGACTCAAAGGGCTTCAGCAGCCCCCCCCCCCCCCCCCCCGTCGTGTGTGGCAGCCCGGGATGAGACACCTTCCCGGGCAAAAAAGCAGCCGCACCCGAGCACTTCACAGGTCTTTAAAAGACCATTTGCATGTTAATGAGGCCGTGCTGTTGTTTCACCCCTTCTAAGAGCCCCATGCAGCTCCACTCTGCCTATTGCTTAAAGTTCAGCCCCCCCCCCCCCCCCCGAAATTTGGCTCTAGTTGCGCCTCTGCCCCTGAGGAAGGGAACTTGCAGTCCCGAAATGCATCGGGCATAACAAAGAACAGATTTTTATTTTTTTGGGACAAATATGTATACAATGTTATGTCTGTGTAGTGATGCACATATTGTATCAGAGTAAACTTTGTTGAAAAACTTTTTTTACTGAAAGCAATGAACACCTGGGACTAGCGGTATGGCACCAAATGTAATATGAAGAATATATATCATGTATAAAGAAATAAATGTGTAAAATACTGAAATGAACAAATTGAAGTTCAGATTAAGATTAACTCAATTTGAACTTTAGCATTCAGTGAACAGTGCACACTGCATACAAGTCTTTACGTGTTATATCTCTCTAATTAGCAACGTGTGTCGATAGCACACGTAGCGGTGCAGCACCATTTGATTAAAATTGAAAAGATTTCATTAGAGAAGGATTAACAGTAGGAAAAGGAGTGCACCTCTCAACCACACTTTGTCCCCCGCGCTGCCCTACCATATTTCCCTGCTAGGAGCCACCACTGACAAATAGTAAATTTACACAAAATTGTAAGTCAGGCGGGCAACTAGAGACACATTTCGGGCTTACAAAGATTTCGGGGGGGGGGGGGGGCTAAATCTTCCAGCCATAGGCAAAGTGGCTGTAAGAAGGGGTGAAAATACAACAAAAGCCTCATTAACGAGTAAACGGTCTTTTATAGACCTGTGAAGTACTCGGGTCCGGCTGCAATTAAACGGACGCCAGCCCGCGAGGCTGTCTCGGCCGGGCTGACACACATGACGGGGGGGGGCTGAAGCCCGGTGAGCCCAATGGGTGTTGCGCGCCTGACTGTAAATCAACCTTTTTGAACCAGGTTTCCACACCAATCCAAGTACAAATAATACCCACTAATTTATTTAAAGAGCAATGCACGGCCATTGACAGGAAAGCGCTGATTATACTGCACCAGACTTGCTCCCACTGCCCGCTCCCACGATCACTCACTGTGCTCTGACGGAAGGTTCCACAATGGTGTCTGTGCGCAGCTGCCCAAATCAACAAGGACGGAGTGCCAATGTTTTCCAGCGTGGCAGGGCGCTGTTTGTCAGTGGAAATGACATTACTTGTTGTAAGTAATGCGCAGTCGCGGAGGTATATACGTTTCTATAAAATAACAGTTCGAAACAAAGCAGCAGCGTGTGTCTTTCCGCAAAACTATTGACCGTTTCAAACCGGAATCCAGAACAGGAGTTGTTCTTACATAAGAAAACTGCCCTGGGAGAAGGAAAGGCAGAGACAACCCCACACTCCTGGGACGGGAACTTGTTACAGTTTCAGGTTGCAAATGTTTTCTTAGAGCAACCACTCAAACCACTCAAACCTCTAAAACCTTTCAAGACTTCCAACAAACCTCAAAGAACAGCAGATCTCAAAATATTTGCATGCCCTCGTCAAAATATTTTCCTTGAATTGTGTCCTTGCCTAACAAAAAAACACACCCTAACGTGTTATTTATTAATTTCATGTAATTACTAGAGTTTTTACTTTTGAGCTTTCAGATGTTTTTTAAAAAACAGCAAAGGCTTTCTTTGTCTTATAAACTTGCACTGGCTTGCCTTTTTAGGTGTTGTGAAATGAACGTGATAAATGACAGACATTCTAACCTAGCATTTTTGGACATATAAGACTACTGGACCAGCAAGGCGATTGAGTGTAAGCGCCAGCTATGCGCTTGATTTTGAAAGGGAGATGTATGCAAGCTTCACCTGTTGTATGGATTTAGCCTAGAAACAGAACTACTATGCCTGGGATCACGGGACATCAGCATGTAGGTACTTGGGGTCCCCATTACGATGCCGGTCGAACTGACCGCCGCAGCAGTAGTTCTCAGCCACGGCCCATATAGGGCGTGTTACCAGGGCGGTGACGCGGTGCAGAGGAGGGGCAGGGTGGGGGGTTGCAAAATGCGGCATACAGCCGATTGCAGGTAAGTTACGAAGAAAATAAATATAAAAAATTTTGTTGCGCACGCTGCATCGCCAAATGCGATGCAGCGCGCGCAACAAAATTCGTTTTATTTATTTATTTCGTAACTTACCTGCAATCGGCCGTATGCCGCATTTTGCAACACCCACCCTGCCCCTCCTCTGCCCCACGTCACCGCCCCGGTAACACGCCCTATACGGGCCGTGGCTGGTAGTTCTATTCTGACCGCCGAGGCCGCGGACTTACCCCCACTGTATTAGGATGCATGCTGTCTGAACCGCTGACCACAGCGGTCGAAGTGTTCTCGGCATGGGCCGTGGCTGTCGGAGTAGTCACCTCATGGGTCGTGGCGGTTGGGACTCCAAGGCCATCAGGGCTGTGGTACTGCCGCCAAGCAGATTACGATCAAACTTTTGTACTGGCGGTCCCTTGTTGGAGGTTTCATGACAGCACTAGACTGCTGCAGTACTGCTACCATGAAACACCACAACAGTGTCCATTGGATGCTGGAAAAAACTACACAGTGGATGTCCATTCCCAAAGTGGACACACCTACATTTCAAAGTATAAAACACCCCCCATCCCTGACTATGAACCTTTGCCATTGCTCCTCAACACACTGATATATACTACATTGTTTGTGAGAGAAGGCAGCCCATACCACACTATCACACACACTCCACACACGTTTATTGTACTTTTTTCTTTGTCATTACTTGGCTTATTTCTATTTTCCGTTATCTTCACTTTCACACACTGAATTGATTTAGCATATCACCTGCTAAAAATCCACGGGGCATATTAACAAGCGGCAGCGATAATTATTTCTGGCCGCGCCTAGCGCAAATTTCCCTATCGCCAGCTATCGCTGGAATTCATCGCCAAGCTAGCGCTGTATTTCCAACGCTTAGCGCATTGGCGATGAAAATTCCAGCGATAGCAGGGATATGTCCCAACATCGCTGGAAAACCAGCGATGTTCCCTGCTAAACAGCGATGACCTTGCTGATACGACCCTGTGGTCGTAACCCCACATTCCACCTCCCATGTAAAGTATGCCTAACACTGGATTTTAGCAGACGTTAAAATCCAGCGTTAATGGCCGGTTAGCGCGATTTTGTTTATCGCTACGCCGGCCGGGGCATTGTTGTTAATATCGTGTCGCTGCCTTCGCAATATTTCCCCATGTTGTCTGTTGAGGCACGCCTACTTTGCATCTCATTAACGATGCGATGCAAAGCGGCTGCTAAATCACGGAAACATGCGCTAGCGTGCCCTTGCTAATATTGAGATAAAATTATCACCGCTTTTTGGCCGAAAACAGACGCTAAAGCTGCGATAATTTTATTGCAGCCCCTTGATAATATGCCCCACGTTTTTCTAACACCGAGTTGTCGGTGATGGGGGATGAAATCATTAGAGTAGAGCCACTATTGGTTAGAGCCCAAGTCCAACAAACTTATATCGCTAGGAAGACTGAAATGTGGGACAGGAAAGTCAACAGAATGATTGCTGGAGGTACCGCCCTGCAGACAAATGAGGAAATCACGAAGAGGTGGCACGGCCTGAGGACAAGGGTGAAGATCCTAGCCTCCAGGCACCACCTCGCGGCCCAGAAGACTGGCGGTAGTCCTCCTGGCCCACTATTAGAACTTACATCCTGGGAGGAGAAGGTGCAAGCCATCCTCCATTCTGAGGGCTTGACCAGAATAGGTGGGGGAATTGGAGTCTGGTAAGTAACACCTCACCAACTGTCACAACATATCAATGCTCTATTTACACACATCACAGCTCCTGCTATAGTGTTGTCCATCTGCTTTTCCAATATGGAATGGTCAAATTCTCAGAGACGTGTTAATGTCATTTACAATCAGTAGCTCTGCACATAATATCACATATAATATAGAGCGTAGAGGTGCACCACATCAATAATAACAGAAAGGAAAGGAGGAAAAGATACTCCCTAGTCAAACAAGTAAGCTTTGTACAATTGTTGTCTTTATTTTCTTTTCCTAAAAAATGTCAAGAGTGAAAGACGACAACAGCCAATGCATTTCATCCATAGCAATGGACTTCTTCAGGGCTGTAATACAAAAATTAAAAACAACATGCACAAACACAAATCGTGGTACTACCCGTGTCTTCTAACGCAATACAAAATGAATAGAAGAGACATAAAAAACATATATATTTAAAAATACAATTTTTACCAAATTAATGCATACACAATGATACAATCTAATAACAACTACCAAACATAATATCACATGTATCTATCTCCATTGCATCCCACATGTGAGAATGATGTCTGTGAGTGCATTACCATCACATCATCCCCACCAGGACCCATAATATGTGTAAATTTCTAATAGTATGGACCAGCACAACTACATTTTGCAAAACTGTATGTAACACAAGCCAGTTTTGCCAGTATTGGGAAGTCAAAAAAGAAACTACTACAACTACCATGAGGCCCTGTTGCTTGAATACTTAACAAGATGTACTAGTGCCGTATGCCCAAACTCACTTGTCAACTATGTCTCAACCGATGTTCAACTGACATGCAGGTAGCCATTGGTCAACTATGGGGTATGACAGAATGAAATGACTACATCTACCATGAGGCCCTTTTGCTTGAATACTTATCAAGATGTAATAGTGCCATTTGCCCATACTCACTTGTCAGCCTTGTTTCAGCTGATGTTCACCTCACATGCAGGTAGCTATTGGTCAAGTGTGGGGTACGAAAGACTCAAATGACTTCATGACTACATCTACCACGAGGCCCTACTTCTGACTCTGAACAAGAGGCACCAGTGTTGTTTGCCTATACTCACTTGTCACACATGTTTCAACTAAAGTTCACCGCGCATGCAGGTAGCCATTGGTCAAGTGTGGGGTATGAGAGATTGAAATGGCTACATCTCCCATGAGGCCCTGTACTTCTAATTCTGAACAAGAGGCACCATCGTTGTTTTCCATGTACTCACTTGTCTGCCATTTCTCAACAGATCCCCAGGTCATATGAACTGAGCACTGTACACACAATGACCTGCTCAGCCTGAACTTCCCCAGGTCTCCATTAATGAAAAGAATGAGGCCATGAGTGACACCATATCAAGTGTGAACATGAAATATCAGTAACGCATTAAGGTAACCCAGCTGATATGAATTGCCTGGTGGCCCATTGAAGCTGCACAGAACACATGATTACCAATGCTAAAGTTATGTGCATGCATGTATTGTACACAACTAGGACTTGGAATGTACAAAAACATGTGTTACTTCTACACTGTGTTGGGTTCAAGTCATTTGGAGATGGCAAGTCCATCCCTCATTTCAATATGCAGCAGATCAGCACAACAAATGATTAGGCCAATACTACTTCATGTAATGGATGTCTCCCAATGTCTTGAAAACGAGTCTAACACAATGGGGAGAGCTCACAATGTTAACCTCCATCCCTTTTGTCCTTTCCAGGCCTGAACTCACTGTGTTCCAAGTGATGTGGATGTCTACACCACACTTACAATAATAACAATCTACACTTTGAATGAACAGGCCGATCTGGCACAACATCCAGCCAGAGTCAGGACACTGCCCAGACTCCACCTCCACCCCTGGATCAAGCCTTTAGTGAGGCAGAATCTCCTGGACACATGGGCATGGAGGACACACCTGGCCCATCTGATGAGCCTGGACAGCCAGCAACAGTGAGTCTCACTATGTCCACAACCACACCTCCCTCCCCAGCTACAACATCTCTGCTGACCTCTGCCCCAACAACCAGTGGTCCTAGCATGGCCAGCAACATCTCCTGCCTGCCACTCCTGCCTCCAGAGGTGAAGATTGACAACAATCTCACTGAGGACGGAGGAGCCAGTGGGAGGGGGCAGGCTGGCCCAAGGACACAGGCCACTGGGGGCAGGAGTGGTGGGATGGTAACTGAGGACCTACAAAGTGAGGCCACTGTTGTCACTGATGCCCAGGCCAACCTCGCCCGAGTCCTGGGCGCCTATGAGGACTACCAAGGAGAGATGGGCGAGGTATTTGAGGAATTACGGGAGATGAAACAGCTGAAGAGGTCCATTGACCAGAGGCTGGACAGCCACAACTACAACATGGGCCAGCACACTGGGGTGCTAAAGGACAGTAACACCTCACTCTGCAGGGCTTTTCCTCCAACACCTACTCCCTCATGTGGCCCAACTACAAATAGGACGTCTACATCTGCCGCAGCCACTGGAAGGGAGGCCTGACATATGAAGACTCCTCAGACACCCCTGACCCTGTAGCAGCAGATCCCCTTCCTCCACCCCTCCCCCATCATGGGCCAAGACATTCAAAGATAAGTCCAGGAAGTTCGGGTGGCAAGGCCCCCACCACCGCCAGGGATAAACATCGCTCCTGATGTCCTACTGTGTGTGCAACAAGTTCACTTTGTTGACTATTCCTGTACACTTTCCCATATCTGATGGGAGGAATATGTTGGACTTTGGACTTCAGACACTGTGACTCCTACAACAATGGTTTCACCCACCAACACTGATCACTATACTCCTGTGTTGTCATTATTTGTCAGTTTTTTGTGTTATTTCACATTGCGCACTGGAATAAATTCACTTCTCACAAAATCATTAGCTCCTGTAGTATCATTTACATTGAGCAAGTTATGAAGTTATCCCCATGTGATTTACCAGTAGAAGCTACTTGTGTAAGCATTAACATGTGGAATATCAACAATGTACAACAGAGTATTGCAACCATGTCACCTCAACACAGACATACAAGTGTATAGTCTCAAGACAACTTTATTCCATAGTTCCAACCTTAGTCTGGCACAACGTCAAAAACATAGAAAAATAATCCATCACTGAAATGATCTGTTTCAGTGACCATAAATGCCGTGTCCATCCAGACCTCAACAACATGGTTGGAGGGGCTACATCTTACAATGACAAATAGTCTAGGCAAATGAAAACAGGTTCAGATCAGCAGCTGGAGCCGTATTGATTACCTCGCAAGAGGAATCCCACATCATCGAGAACAAGAAACAAATACATGGCAGTGCAAGAGATTCTGAGCGCAGGTTCATTCCAATGCGGTGTTGCTGCATCTGGTGGAATGTCACAAACAAATGCCAGTGGTGTGTCACAGGCACTGTGGCATACAGTGATGAGACACATCAACAGCTACATCCAGTCCATACACATTGAGAACTTAGCCAATGTGAAGGGAGACTAGAATGATTTGGCCCAACAACAGCAGTGTTGGAGCACACGATGGCACCCATTTGGCAATAGGAATAACACATGACAGGGAACAAGTCCAATGCAATTATTGCAACTTCCTCACTGTGCAAACTGGCTTGGTACCAGAGGTGTACACCCAAAGTATGCACCAGACATTTCCAGGAGCAATCAATGTCCCCTTCGTACTTTGAAACAGCATCATATGCCTGCTGTTGTCACAACTTTAAAATGTCCAAATGAGGATGACATGGTAAACATACCAATACAAAGAGATTAGCAAGGAAGCCAATTCATATGACACCAATCACAGTCCACTTCTGGAGTGAATGTCACCTACACAAAGCAACATCAACCACATGTGCATGTGTCAAGACTTTTCTCCACAAACAACTGTGTACAGAGTTTCCCACATCTGCACATACCTAACATGTGCCCATGAACATTCGCCTCGCAACATCTCAACAAGAGTCACTGTTACAGGCAAAGTCATAACATCTCACAGCAAACTTACAATCATGCGAAGAAGTTGATGATAAGCTCTTGACGCATGTCAACTCGTTCCTCTTCCCCACTATCATAATCGTTTGGCATCTCAGGATCCTCACTAACCCTGGGCGTAGTGGGCGTAGTGGGGCTACGTGGAGCCTGCCTCCCGCCCGCCTCCCGCCCGCAGTCTTAAATACATTACAAAAGCAATTGTTAAGTAACCTTACCTTATCGGTGGCGGCCCCGGGCTTCGATCCTTCTCCAGCACATCTTCTTCTGGGAACTGCGCATGCGCGGGCGCCTGCGCATGCGCATTTGTGAGGAAGAAGCTAGCGAGGAATCAGGAAAATGGAGCCCTGGGACGCGGCAGCTCAGGTAAGTAATTTTCTTTATTTTTAACTTTCTAAGTAATTTTAAAATGAGGGCGGGAGGGAGGCTGTTGGCGGGCAACTCTGCTCTGCAGTGGCATGTGCGTAGTGTGCCTGCTACGCCTACTTTGTGAATCCCGAAGTAGGCAGCACTATGCACACTCCGCGAGCGGAGCACTGCGCCCACCCTTAGACAAAAAGTCACAGACTCCGATGAAGGCGAGCGGCATCATCAAGTGCATCCGGAATAGTAATTAGCTTAAGTGTTGCACGACAGGCGCGGTACTTCCTGGGTTGTCGGTGTTGGAATGGGATGATTAACCAAAGTGCCTCCTATATGAGGAAAGAAAATCGCGGGAAAGTGAAAGAAGAAGGGAAAAAGAAAGACTAATGAGGACAGAGTGAGGCTCGCGGAAAACCTGATAGATCCGTTGATCTGTCTGTGCTTCTGACTGTAGTGAGTGTCATTACATACCGTTTAAATCTTGGCATGTAGGTTGTCACGGCACCCAGGATGCTTGAAGATCCGGAGGAAAGACTGAATAATGTAAACAATGGGTCCCGATTGGGTAGACCCATGCGATATGCGTGTACATATAAGAAAGTGGTCTCAGCGCTTAATGAAGGGAAAAAAGGTGGAAGTGGTACTTGTCGGGCCAAATTTAGCACGACTCCATCGCAAATACAGATCTGCGCGTAACGAGCACATTCAATGGCAGGTGGTAGACAGACATACCGTTTGCGGTTGATAAAATTGTAATTGGAGATCAAAGAGTACACGGCAGGAAACATGGGCAGGTGGGTGACAGTGATACTGCTCATTTGTTATAGTACATGAATAAAGCTACTTAGGTTGACTATATGGACTACAGCTAGTTAAGCCTAACTTGCTGTGTTATGAGAAAGTTAAATTGGTTGCCATGAGTGGTGGAAAAGTACCGCCGACTCGGTACACCATGGTACACAGGCATGCCTTGGCTGATAAAGCCTTGAGTGCAGGGGCCTGAACACCGTGAAGAAATGGAGTAAAGAGAATGTGACATCTGTGAGGGTCATGGGCACGGACATAGCCCCTCTGAAAGTGGGGAGACCGGAAAACTTAAGGTCCATGTCATGGACTGGTACCTCGTCGGTAAGGGCATGTGACGTGGCACAAATGGGGCTTTGATCAATAAATTAGTTGCCTCCCCTGCGGTAGATACAAGGTGCAGAGCCTCAGTCAGTGAGCTTAAGGCAGAAAATAATAAAACTCGTGGTCGGTGTTGTGTACTTTGATGACCGACTCTAATCTGCAGATCCATTTGGCTTCCGCCTGATGCAGTGTCAGTTCTTTATCCCCCCCTGGTTGTTGGGTGGGATGTGGTCGATACCACAGAAACTAAACATGACCTCACCTGTATGTGTAGTGCGATAATGTTCAGTCATAGGATACCTGTTATCTCCATTGAAGAGAGCTCGGCGGTGTTCTTGTATTCTTGTTTTCAAGTTGTGCACTGTGCTGCCCACATATATCATACTGCACGGGCATTCTAAAATGTAAATTACATACTGCGTGTTGCAATTTATGAAATGCTTGATTCTGTGTACAGATTTGGTGTGAAAACAGAATTATTTTTTCTTGTTCTGGCCCAAACAGCAAATGTTGCAATTAGTACAAGTGTAAAAACCCTGAGGTGTGGGTGGCAACCAAGTGCCGGTGGTTGTTTTCTGGGTATGATGTAGCTGAGACAGGGATCTCCTCAGAGTACGTCCCCTCCTGTATACCAGCAATGGATTGTCATTAATGAAGGGGCGCAATGTGGAAATTTCTAACAGTAGGTGCCAATGTTTCCTAAAGGCCCTGAAGATACTATCACTATGTGCTGTGTAATTAGTGAAAAATGCTATAATTTCTCTAGGCTGGTCCTTGGCGTGACGTTTACATGTCTTCCTGTATGTGTTGTCCCTTAGTGTGTCAGACCTAGATAGACTCAATGCCCTCTGTTCTGCTTTGTCCAGGATTTTACGATCATAACCCCTTTGCTTGAAACGCTCCTTGATGTTAGAGCTATTCCCCTTAAATCCAATCTCTTCACTATAGATGCGTCGTGCCCGTACCATTTCTCCATAAGGGATGTTCGAAATGACTGAACTGGCATGGGCACTGGCTGCGTGGAGTATGCTGTTGCAAGCTGTGGATTTCCTGTACAGTGTGCTATGGACCAGTCCTTCCATGACAAAGAATTGGATGTCTAGGAACTCTATGCGTTCTTTGTTATGTAGCATAGTGAGCTGAACATTAAAGGGGTTGCTGTTGAGATATGTCAGATACTCATTTAACTGTGTTTCTGAGCCGGACCAGAGACAAATAGTTTTGTTTATGTACCTCCCCCAATAAACGATGTACTTAGTCCAGGGGGAGGCACATTTGCCCCAGGCATGCTCCCTCTCATACCAGCCCATGAAGACGCCGGCATAAGAAGGAGCGAACCTGAAACCCATGGCAGTCCCCTGCAGTTGGTGATACCACTGTTTGTTGTGTTTAAAGAAGTTATTAGTGAGATAAGATCAATCATGTCCATGATCATGTTGTTGTATGAGTAGTGGTCTGCCCCCTCTGTATCTAGGTAGTGGCGAACTGCCAACATACCAAAGTTTTTCTGTATGCAGGTGTAGAGTACTTCTACATCCAAAGTCCCAAACCTTAACTCATCAGACCAGACGAATCCCTCAAATTTCACCAAAATGTCTTTAGTATCTTTCAAGTAGGCTGGTAGGTTGGTGACATGTTTCTGTAGGGATAGGTCTACAAATTCTGACAGTCTTTCCATGGGGGAACCCACCCTGGAAATGATGTGTCTCCCTGGTGGGAACTTGCCTCCCTTGTTGGGCATGATATAAATGCACGGGAAGCGTGAATTGTCAACATGTAGGTACCTAAACTCGGCCTCTGTCAATAAACATTCATCCCTCTAGTCAGAGAGTCTTTTGTTAATGGTGACTTGTAGTGAATCGATGGGGTTGTGGTTGATTGATTCATAACATTGGTGGGCATTTAATTGTCGGGATATCTCCCCCATGTAATCCTTTGTGTTCATCACCACCACATTCCCACCTTTATCCGCCTCCCTTATAACAATGTTGGTGTCATTTTGTAATCTCTGTAAAGCATCCCTTTCCATCCTAGATAAGTTAAAAGAGTGGTGTGGTGTATGTTTGCTAGTACATTCCAACTTTCTTAATTCCTGTGTGATTTCTCAATGTAGTCACTGTGCGGGACACATTTAGACTTACATCTAAGATCAGTATCCTGATTACAATTCTCGCTAATATGCAGATCATTCAGGATAGTGCGCATATCAGTCATTTCATCATTCTCAATAGACAATAGTGCCTGGACCTCTCTTATCTCCCCAATTGTTCTGTGCACCAATGACCTATTCAAAACATTCAATACAGGTTTAGCAGTCTGCTGTGAAAAAATTCCTTTAATTTGAGCACACGCAGGAATTTGTACAAATCAATGTGAACATCTACAAGGTCCCCAAATTGTGTGGGACAAAAGCCAAGCCCCTTCTTCTGAACATTACATTCATGTTAATCTAATTCTCTGCCTGATAAATTCATAATCTCTACGTCTGATTGTGTTATAGGCATTTCAGTTAGAGTAGTGGTGCCCCCCGTGGTGGGAACCCCTGTCTGTTCAGGAATGGTGAGGGCAGCTAGTTTTTTTGGGGACGAAGGAGCATGGAATGACTGTCTGCGTTTTCTCCCTGGCCTCCCACCTCTCCTTGTCTTTTTGTACTCCTTTTTGGCTGGCTGTCCCCTATGTGTAATCTTTCCCAGTCCTTTTGGAAATTGGTGGCTCCTTCACCTAAAGGATCTCTGGTTGGGCTGAACGTGAGGTGATACTCTCACTGGATGCCAGTGAGCAGCTGCTGGCCGATTTGTTTTCCAGACTATCTTCTCTACCCCTTTTTCTGTCCTCGATGATATTGGGATTGTCATATTTTTTGGCAAACATATAGATCCTGCCATTTCTATAGTCACGGTCATCCCTCTTGATTTTACGCATCTTTTTATCGATGACCTTATTTAAGACGGCATAATTTTTCTCTACCAAATCCTGACACTCCATAGCCTCTATTTGTTTCTCTAGTTTGTCTATTCCTGCCTGTAATTTCTATCCCTTCTCATTGGCATGTTTGACCAAGATTTTCATCATCGTGAATGATGCCCCTTCCAAATGGTGTTCCGATTCTCCCAAGAGGTCCCCACATAAGCCCCCAAACTTTGGAAAAATTAGGATTTGAAGCCCTCTTGGGATTTTTTTGTTGTCCATGTACTGCTGGAGGGTTATGCCATCCCACCAGCGGGCAAGTTCTTGTTTTTTTACCCTTTCCAATTTGATGAAACTAGAACGTAGTCCAGTGTTGCGTTGTTCGTTCGGTGGTGCGGCAGCCGCGGCACTGAATCCTTTTCCAAATAGGTCCTGAGCAAGTTCTTCTCTTCTGTTGATAAGTTTTGGCATGTCTTTGTGATACGCAGGTGAGTTTTGACTGGTCCAATGGATCCCTGATAAGCGGTAAACAACGGCGGACTGTATTTGCCGCACCTCACTGCTATATTCCTTTTCTAATTATCCAGAAGTAATGAGATCTGGTGTGCACATACATCTCCTGCACCTGCCGTTGTTGGGTGCCATCTGCCAAGCAGAATAGAAACTGTACGAGTGTGGAGAGGTGCACTACAAAAGTGTCTTTTCCAATGAGTAAGACTGACCAGTTCCTTTATGTAAGGCAATCCTTTATTTTGTCAGACAACATGAGCTCCAGCAAACGCATTTCGTTCATTGAAGAATGAACTTCATCAGGGCTGTAAATTGCAATACATTAATAACGTAAACAACCACATACATAGAAATATATTTTTTACATAGAAATTTTTGACAGTGTTACACAGTGATACAAAAAAATGAAAAACAAAAAAAAAGGTATATACAGAAGAACAACGAGTCTATAGACAAAAACCATATAGCCATGGACCGAGTTGAACACATAATATGTGATAGTCTCTATTGGACCACACAAGCTTCCTAATATGCTCGCTCCCAACCTAACATACCCTATATGGTGCCCTATTGTAGGCCACTGGATGTTGTGCTTGATGTTATATGATATACTGAGACCACGGTGGTGGCTTCTACTGTCTTGGAATGATTTATGGTAAAAGATGCTTCAGAATAAGACGAAAGGTAATGGCTGTTGCTGTACACTGGTGAAACTACAACTATATGTGACAAGGACAACTAAGGTGCATTCAGAGATCCATAATTGACTTATGGAAATGGCAAAAGTCTGGTGAAAGCAGGTGAAAGAGGGTGTGGGGATAATGGGGAATGGTAGGGTGACCTGTTCCAGGAGGGCAAGATATCTTAATCAAGGAGCGGTCTACTCACTATAGAAGTCAAACTAGGAATGTTAATGTGTATTTAAAAAGTGTAAAATAATTATTCCGTTACACACAAATTAAGCATGCACTTACAAGGGCAATACCTAGAGGCACGGTTCTTCCCGAATCATCCCCCCTTGAGGACCGTCTTCTTACAGACCAACTCACTAAGAGGGCCATCTCCCTCACCTATCGTAAACTTATTAATAATCAAAAAGACCCCAAACTAGCCCTGCGGGACAAATGGTGGGCAGACCTTGGAGATATAGATGAACAGGACTGGCAGGAAGCACTAGCGTCCCCGAGGGAGGTGGCGATCCCGTCCCGGTTACGGTTGGTGCAACTGAAGGTCTTACACAGGGCATACTACACTAGGGACATGCTCCACAGGATCGGCCGTGCTGTGACACCTCTCTGTCTGCGGGGCTGTGGGGCGATGGGCACATTCTACCATACATTCGGGGAGTGCCCACACATAACACTCTACTGGGAGGAGGTGATGGACACAATTACGCAGGTGTGTGGTTTTCCGGTCCTACCCGAGCCAAAGCGATGCCTCCTCAATATATGGGAACCAACTGACCTAAACCACGCAGCACTAGACTGGGCGACTCTGGGGATCATGTTGGCAAAACGCAATATTGCACTGCACTGGGGCGTACCGGCAGCCCCCCAGCTGAGACGATGGTGTCACGACATTTATATTTCAATGGTGGCCGAAAAAGCAGTTTTTATACACAGAGGGTGCCCCAAAAATTGGGAACGGGTGTGGGGTAGATGGAATGCATTTCGGGGCAACATCTGCGCCCCTCCAGCATCAGACTCGGATCCTGATCTGAGCGATTAACCCGATAGGTCCAGTGAGGGGGCATAATAGTGGCCGGGATTGACGCTCCGGAAGTTTTCTCTTGCTACATTCTAATATGTAAATTATGATACTTTGTGGCATTACTTTACCTGTGTATTAGACCTGCAGAGGACTAATATGACAAATGCACTACCGAATGTACCAATCTCTTTTTCTTGTTTTGTATTACTTTATTAAGTATAATAAAATGTTAAAAAAAATAATAATAAGTGTAAAAGAAAACAATGATAACTGGGAGCAATTTTGTGCCTATTTGTTGGTGGAAGGTTGTTTTGAGTTGGGTAGTGATCAACGTATTTGTAAATATTGTTACAACAAATTAGAAGAGAACAAAATGCCAGCTAGAGCTGTACATAGCAACCTAGAGTTGGTAGCTATTCCTCCTGAACTGGAAGATTCAAATATGTATGAGTCTATTCCTATTAAATCTGTGCACCCTTTTTAGGGTATAGTTCGTATGGAGTCTAAAACAGGTAAGCTGCCTCCAACAGATTTACACAGAAACCGTTGGTGTAGAGAGAGAGGAAAGTGAACCTCTAGCTATTCTAGTTAATGGTGTACCAACAAAGAGTTGGAAAATATGGCAAGAGTTAGTAGATGTCACCAAACTTCAAAAGGCTACATTATATCTTGTACAAAACAATATTTATTATAAAAATCTATATGTGGAAGAGCAAGAAATATCTTTAGAAGATAAAAGAGAAATTTCAACTGGCCAAAAACAAAAAAAGAAGTGATAGGAAACAAATGAAGAAAGCGAAGGGAACTCCCATGAGTGTATGAGAAAAAGTTTTGGAAGCTCGTTGTTTTCCACAGCTCTTCCCCACTGGAAAAGGTGGACAATAAGATGAACAAGAAATGCAGATTCCAGCTTTAGAATATCGTACAACAAGATGGTACTCAGAAGATCCAAGATTTTGACAGTGTATTCCATATTTATTTCATCTTTTGTTTGAAAGTGACTTGTCTGGACTTTCATATGCAGTGAACCACATATTAAAAACAGGAGTTCATCTTGCACATCTTTCTGCAAAGGAATTTTTGGACAAAGTTCGACAAAGAGACAATCTTTTAGAATCTCAGTTAATTAATTTGATGGAGTGTCAACGTGGTACTAATGAGTATTGGTATCATTGTCACGGAGAACTTAAATGTATGTTAAGGAACTTAGGAACCCCTATGTGGTTTGTTACGCTTACCTGTGCTGAATACACATGGGATGATTTACTTGAATTTCTATGACAAGCTAACTCAAATGTAAAAAACATTGAATTGAAGACTGCTGGAGAACTGTGTTCATTGGATCCTGTAATTGTGTGCAGATATTTTAATCATAGGTTTCAAGCTATGATGTCTTTTACCTGCAATAAAAATAATCTACCTCTTGGAGAAGTAATTGATTTCTTTTGGAGGTGCTCCTCATATATACATGTTATATGGATCAAGGATGCACCTAAATTTGGAACTGATACTGCTGAAAGAGTTTTGTCTTTCATTGAAGAATATGTTACCTGTGCCAATCCCAAAAGAATTTCACGTTCCGCGGAGAACGCGGAATTGCCCAAAATTCTGCGTTACGCAGCTTCGCGGACTTTTTTGCTTGTTCGCATTCTCAAAATGCGTGTTCGCAAGATAATTTCCCCCAAGCACGCAAACAGTGATCGCAAACAGGAAAAAAGCATCGCGAACACGCAATTCTGCGTGTTCGCGGAGATTTTTTTACTGTTTTGCGGAGCTTTGCGTACCGTGACTATGCAAATTTCAACCACCCCTAATCTATACCATTAGGCACTATTCCCACACACCTGCCATCACTCATGCACTATGCATGCATTTCTCTAATCACCTAGCCTGTATTCATACAGTTATAAGATCACCCAGACACTACCTATGTACTTTTCCAATCACCCAGGTACTATCTAAACACTCATGCAATCAGCGAGACATTATCTGTACACTCTTCCAATCACCCAGGTAGTACCTATACACTTCTCCAATACCCTAAACATTATCCCTGCACTGATGCAATCACCTAGACACTACCCATGCACTCTTTCAATCATCCAGGCAGTATCTATACAATGCTCTTTTCATTCAGGCGGTACACATAGATTTATAAAATCGCCCAAGCTCTATTTATACAGTCCTCCAATCACCCATGTACTACTCCTGTACTCCTCCAATCACCCAGCCAGAACCCATCACGTTTTACAATCACTCGGGCACTACCTATGCACTTCTCCAATCACCCAGGTCCTATCCCTACACTCTTGCAATCAGCAAGACATTGCCCCTACACTCATGCAATTACCAAGGTATTAACTATGCATTCATGTAATCCCCCAGACATTACGCCTGCACTCATGCAATCACTTAGGTATAAGCCATGCACTCCTGCAATGCTACAGACATTACCCCTGCACTCATGTAATCACTTCGGCATTACACATACACTCTTCCAATAACCCTGCGATTACCAATGGGCTCCTTCAATCACCCTGACATTACCCATGCACTCCTACAATCACTCAGACAATGCCCATGCTCTCATAATGCACTCAGGCACTTCTGCTACACTCATGCTATCATCTAAGCACTACCCATACAGTCTTCCAATCATTCAGGCACTACTCCTGCACTCATGCAATCATCCTGGTATTACTCATGCACTCTTCCAATCACCCAGGAACTACCTGTGCAGTCCTACATGCACCCAGGCAAAACCAATGCACTCTTCCATGCACCCTGACATTACCCATGCACTCCTTCAATCACCCAGACATTACCCCTGTACTCATGATGTAATCACACAGGCATTACCCATGCACCCCTCCAATCATCCAGCAAGTACTCATGCACTTAAAAAATCACCCAGACACTACTTACACACTTTTGCAATCACCCAAACACTACCAGTCCGGTCATGCAACGACACAGACATTACACTTGCACTCATGAAATCAGTCACACATTTCTCATGCACCCCTTCAATTAACTTCACATTACCCATGCACTCATACAATCACTTGGGCATTACCTATCCACCCTTTCAATGACCCAGACATTACCCCTGCACTTATGCAATCACACAGGCACTACCCATGCACTCCTTCAATCACTCAGGGACCAGCTCTGCAGTCATCCAATCACCCAGGTACTACCTATGTACTCATGGAATAACCCAGCCACTACCCTTGCACTCCTCCAATCGGCCAGCCACTACCCATGCACTCACAAATCACTGGAGCAATACCTATGCACTCGTCTAATCACTCAGACACTACCGATGCACTCCTCCATTTACCCAGACATTACCCCTCCATTCATGCAATCACCAATGCATTACCCAGGCACTCCTTCAATCTCTGAGTCAGTGCCCATGCAGTCTTCCAATCATCCAGGTACTACCTATGCACTCATGCAATGACCCAGGCACTACCTATGCACTCACGCAATAGCCGAAGCACTACCCATGCACTCCTCCAATCACCCCAGCACTACCCATGCAATCCTTCAATAGCTCAGGCAGTGCCCATGCAGTCATACATGCACTCAGGCACTTCTGAAACACTCATGCAATCATTCAATCATCCAGGCACTACACCTGCACTCATGCAATCACCCTAGTACTACTCATGCACTCTTCCAATCACCCAGGAACTACCCATACAGTCCTACACACGCCCAGGCACTACCAATGCACTCTTCCATGCACCCAGGCATTACCCATGCACTCCTTCAATCACCCAGACATTACCCCTGCACTCATGCAATCACACAGGCTCTACCCATGCACTCCTTCAATCACTCAGGCACTACCCCTACAGTCATGCAATCATCCAGGCACTACATATGCACTCATGGAATAACCCAGGCACTACCCTTGCACTCCTTCAGTCATCCAGGCACTATCAATGTTCTCCTCCAATTGACCAGCCACTACCCATGCACTTATAAAATCACTGAAGCACTATCTATGCACTAATCTTATCACTCAGACACTACCCATGCACTCCTCCATTCACCCAGACATTACCCCTCCATTCATGCAATCACCCATGCATTACCCATGCACTTCTCCAATGTCTCAGGCAGTGCCCATGCAGTCTTCCAATCATTCAGGCACTATCTATGCACTCATGCAATCACCCAGGCACTACCTATGCACTCATGCAATCACCCAGGCACTACCCATGCACTCATACATGCACTCACACACTTCTGCTGCACTTATACAATCACTCAAGCACTACCCAATCAGTCTTCCAATCATCCAGACACTACCCACACACTCATGCAATCACCCAGGTCTTTCTTATGCACTCCTCCAATCACCCAGAAATTACCCATGCACTCCTCCATGCACCAAGGCACTACCCCTGCATTCATGCAATCACCCAGGCATTACCCATGCACTCCTACGGTCACTCAGGCAGTGCCCATGCAGTCATACATGTGCCCTGGCACTTCGCTACACTCATGCAATCATCCAAGCACTACCCATGCAGTCTTCCAATCACCCTAGTACTACTCATGCACTCCTCCAATCACCCTGGAACTACCCATGCAGTCCTACATGCACCAATGCACTCTTCCATGCACCCAGGCATTACCCATGCACTCCTTCAATCACTCAGACATTACCCCTGCACTCATGCAATCACACAGGCATTATCCATGCACTCCTTCAATCACTCAGGCACTACCCCTGCAGCCATGCAATCACATAGGCACTACCTATGCACTCATGGAATAACCCAGGCACTACCCATGCACTACTCCACTCATCTAGGGACTGTCCATTCACTCCTCCAATCAGCCAGCCACAACCCATGCACTTATGGAATCACCCAGGCACTACCCATGCGCTCCTTCAGTCACTCAGGCAGTACCCATGCAATCCTCCAATCACCCGGACATTACCTCTACACTCATGTAATCACCCAAGCATTACCCATGCACTTACAAAATCACCCAGGCATTACCCTTGCACTCACAAAATCACTCAGGCACTATTGATGCACTCCTTCAATCACTCTGGCAGTACCCATGCACTCCTCCAATCACCCAGACATTACTCCTGCACTCATACAATCACCCAGGCACTAGCTATGCACTCATGCAATCACCCAGGTATTACCCAAACATCCCTTCAATCACTCAGGCAGTACCCATGAACTTCTCCAATCTCCCAGACATTACCCCTGCGCTCATGCAATCACACATGCATTATCCCTGCACTCATGCAATCACCCAGGCACTATCTATGCACTGCTCCAATCACCCAGGCACTACTCTTAGACTCCTCCAATCACCCAAGCACTATCCATGTACTCCCCCAATCACCCAGGCACTACCCTTGCACTGATCCAATCATTCAGGCACTACCCCTGCACTCTTGCAATCACCGAAACATTACCCATGCACTCCTTTAATCACTCAGGCACTATCTATGTACTCATGAAATCACTCAGGAAGTACACATGCATATCTCCAATCACCCAGGCACTACACATGCACTCATGCAATCACACATGCACTACCATACACTTCTCCATATATTACATTTGCCACAATTCAGACAACACTTACAAATTTGTCGATTTTTAACCAAATAGGCCGTTCTAAAAAGAACCATTTTTTCTTCTTTTTTCTTGTATATTTTTTTGTGTTTTTCAACTCTTTTTTGTATTTTTTTTGTGTTTTTAAAAAAAAAAAAAAAAATAAACAGAACTGTGAAAAGTTACAAAACATTATGCAATTACAAAGTCAAAGTCAAATTTGCAATGGTGGTTTTTACTCGCAACCACGATAGCATCCACTGATTGTTCACCACAATTAACATTGTTTTGCATTTTACACAATGCTGCTCCACCCTGGCAAATTCAGGTACGATCTGAGGTGTTGATGTTGCAGAGGAACCAAATGAAGTACTTGGTCCAGCAGCGTTGTCCTGACTTGCCTGCTTCTGTAGGTCTTGTCACTGCTGTTTCCTAGCGAGATGCCATGGATGCATTGTTTGTAAAAGCTTGAGCATTGAAGAGGTGCCACAGGAATACTTATTGTCAGATCCTCGTGACAAGACATTCTGACATATAATGCACGTAACCTTTCCTGCATTTACCTTCTTCTCCCCAGGTGGAATGGAGAAGAAAGACCAAACAATACTTTCATCTCTCACCTTCACCGGTTCTTCCAACTCTTCTTCATCTTCAGGTGGAAGCTGCTGTGCTGGATTGGAAGCAGCCATTTTCTGATGGAGAAAAAGAACACCAAACCAACCCAAAGAAGAAGAGGAAAACACAAGAGCTGGGTCTCCTGAGATGCAGTTGAAAGAATGAAAAATTAGGGTGGGGTCCTTCAAGTTCTAGAATCAAAAGCTTCTTAACCAATGAGATACTTTCTTTTGAAGTCACATGGTATTCGGGCACCTGACGCGCAACCAGCGCGCACCCAACGCGATTCCCCAAAAATATATTTAACAATAATATATCTTTATTAAAATTACAAACATATGATTTTTATAATTAGATAAAATAATCGTTTGCTATAATATACATATTAAACTTATATACACATACTTTTAAAACATAAAAATTTATGGTGGATTCGCGCACCTGACGCGACCCCCGGAAATACCTACGTGAGTTTTTGTGGCGCTGAGATTCATGCATCCTTTGCATACCGAGCGCGCATCCTACATGACTTATCCAATATGGTGGCAAAATTCTTGGATTCACGCACCCACCGAGACAGGTACAGGATCGGTACGCAAATCCACCTTAAAAAAAATTATATTTATATTTTAGAAAAAAGAAAACATTACATTATTTTTATAACAATGAAAACACTGAGAAAAGGTATTTTTTGGACATCATACTTAGAAATTTGCATTTAAAAACCTTTGAAATTCACTAAAAAAACATAGGTTTCAGGGACGTTCTAGTTAGAAATTAGCTTTTAAAAAGCCTTAGAAATTCACTGAAAAAAACCATAGGCTTCAGGGACGTTATAGTTAGAAATTAGCATTTGAAAAACCATAGGAATTCACTGAAAAACACCACAAGGTTTCAGGGACGTTATAGTTAGAAATTATCATTTAAAAAACCTTTGAAATTCTCTGAAAAAACCACAGGTTTCAGGGACGTTATAGTTAGTTGTACATTTTACTCGTACAAAACCAGAGCAATTTGTGGATGATGTCATCAGTGATGTCATTTGAGATGTCATCAGTGATGTCACTGACCATGTCATGAATGATGTAATATGTGACGTCTTCAGCAGTGCATTGCGGGGGCGTGAGTAATAGTTAGCTCAACTAACTATAACAGCTGAATTTCTCTGGTTTTGTACGAGTGAACTGTCCAACAAACTATAATGTACCTGAAGCCTTTGGTTTTTCAGTGAATATCTATGTTTTTTTTAATGATAATTTCTAACTATAATGTCCCTGAAACCTATGTTTTTTTCAGTGAATTTCAAAGGTTTTTTAAATGATAATTTCTAACTATAAGGTCCCTGAAACCTATGCTTTTTTTGTTTGTATATATATATATATATATATATATATATATATATATATATATATATGCAAAACATTTTTTCTCTCCATCCAGAGAAAATCTGCACTTTACACTCGAACCTTGGGTTACCTCATTTATTCACAGACAGCACTTTGTAAAGAATGCATTTCGGATGTGGACACAGCCTTTGTCAACAATGAGCTGATGGTAATGCTTTTTATATCACAATTACTTCATAAATTGCTTGAACTGTGAAGGAAAAGATAATGATTTTAATTTTACTTTTCTACAAGTGACTGCCAAAACGATAATATTGGGACATTTAAACACAAACGATTAATGAATACAAGAGTAACTCTTTCATGTTCCTGCAAGTGGCAACACCTGTGGAGAAGGTTTAAATTAGGGAAAAGAAGCCACAGGCAAAACAAGTTCCAGTTTATTACAAAGTGCTGTCTGTGAAAATAATGAGGTTTAAGTGTGGATTTTCTCTAGATGGAGAGAAAATATGTTTTGCATTTTAAGAGGCGTTTCTGGTATGCCTCTCCCCTGCATCACCGGCAATCAGGATGCACAAACCCAAGGTGCAATGTATATATATATATATATATATATATATATATATATATATATATATATATATATATTTGCACACGATGGCCACTATATACTGATGAACACTTCTCAGATCGGGTGCCTCCTTATATGCAAGTGGCTGCACAGAAATATCTTGCCATCAGGGACGCTCAAAAGAACATCAGGAGCACTCAGTGGGTTGAAACTGAATCCATTTATTCTGTTTTTGGCAGATGTGTTTTGGTGACCATTCACCATTCTCAATGCCTTCCCACAGAGAGTTTAGTGAGTGGCAGTTTTTAAACAAGAAGACATGCTCCCATTGGTCATTTATTTGTAGTCCCAAATGGCTTCCAAAATAAATAACACCTAATTTACAAAATGTATAAATAATGCAATAATTAATTTCCAATTAATAAATGATGATTATGTAATTATTTAATTAACTTGCCACCCTACACCCCTACAACCTGAGGAACCCACACCTAAAATATACTAAAATAAATAAGTATAACTCAATTTACATTATTATCAATCAATTAAAAAAATAATTATACATCAATAATATTTTTTTTATTATTACTTAATTAACTTTCCACTATATATCCCTGCGAACCTAGCAAATGCAACTAAAACATAACTGAATTCATAAGTATTACAGAAGATACATAATTATCACCTAATTACCTTTCCACACCATACCCCTACAAACATAACAACCCGCCACTAAATTATAGGCAAATTAAATCAGTATTGCATAATATACATAATTAATATCAAGCACAGACTTCCTTAGAAATTATTCATTATTTAGTTAATAATTATTTACTACTTAATTAACTTCCCACCCTATCCACCTATAAACCCAACAACCCGCTATGACACTACAAATTACTATTAAAATCAAATTCAAAATTCTAAGTCACTTAAAATTACAAACTATATTAAAAAGATGATTAACAATTATACAAACAATAGTAACAAAATTATTATATGAACTTTAACACATTAAAATAATTAGAAAATGATATTCTTTACTATATTATTGAAACAATATAACAATGTTATTTTTAACAACAATATTACTTGGATTTTTTTTTCTTGAGAACGGTATTTCTACATCACAATATTTTTGTATTTATACTTTTTTTCCGATATTTCTGTCTCCCAATATTTACAACTCACTATTTTGTCCAAATACCGCACTTTCACAAAGAACACATCAACACACAAAGAAGCTCCCTTTTGTGCCAGGGAACACTATGGCACTGTATGCTTTTTTGAGACCAAAACATTCTTACATTGACGAGGGCACAATAACTCCTCAAACAATAAAGTTTTTCAAAAAGCAAGACCAAACAAAGCAAAAATTGGCAAAAGGCTTGCAGCCAAGGCCAGACCTATTGGCTTTGCCAATGCTTGTTGTAAATATGCCTCCATTTTGTAATTAAGTTATTAGTAAATTGTATTTGTGTTGCACCACAAAAGAATCTGGAAGTGCTTTCTTGCTGTCATTTGTCAATATTAATGTTTTACCAAGATTTGATCATTTTTGTAAACATTATCAATAACATGTAATGAACTGATGACACATGAGCAGTAGCATAATTGAGAGTGGCTTAAGGTGCAGAAAATTATGATAAAAAGATGCTTACCTATGAAAACTGGAGAGCCATGATAAATGAACAGTTCTCTTTCATTAG
Organism: Triturus cristatus; assembly: GCF_964204655.1. Classification (NCBI taxonomy): domain Eukaryota; kingdom Metazoa; phylum Chordata; class Amphibia; order Caudata; family Salamandridae; genus Triturus; species Triturus cristatus. Next base: position 117,086,615 of record NC_140580.1, read on the forward strand.
GCTATTGTATGACATGCATCTATGGTAACGAATACCTTTACACCAATATTGTTTCAATATCCCCTAGTCTCATGGTTTCGAGGCACACACTAGGATTCCATACATGGGAAGCGGTTCAAGCACATTAGTAAAGATTTCTTGGTTAGCCTGAAGGTGGAATTTAGCGGTTTTTAATGCACACCTGCTATGATGCCTCAAGGAACCCCATTAACTAGTAAGGTGCGACAAAGAGCATTGGGGGCTTGGTAATGGAGACACAAATATGGAAATGAGCGATTTCCATGCACAATTAGTCTGAACTTTACCTTCCAAGCCTTTCTAGGCCGACAAAACAATTTTAGCGTGCTCATTTTCCTATTATTGCAAGAAGCACTAGAACTTCTTTTTATCTCAAGTAGTTATTTAAAATAATTACACAAGACAAAGGCAAAAGACAGAAATATATTTTTGACAATTCGAACCACTTCCCCGATTGACGATAAATTAAGACAGTATGGGAGCCAGAAAACTTTTCCAGATGACCCTAGAAGCCATGACAGAGGCACATAACTATATATCCTAATACTGCAGAGCACAGCTTACAGGGAGGTTTCCTAAAAGAACAATTCACTGACACAGTCATGGAGAATATATTTGATATTTCCCATTTTTTAGATGCGAACATTTTCAGGACTCTGCTGTATAAAGTATTTTAGGAGGGATGTGTTTGTCCAAATATCTAAGGCATTTTACATGCATATCATGGCATAAGAGATCTCCATCAATAATGATAGGTTCCTGGTTTGCTGTATTGTTTTCTCAGAACTCATACAAGCAGCTCCACCCTACATATTAAAAGCATCAGAACGAGAAGGCATTTTTTAATCATCCCACCTTTAAAGGTGGCCTTATAAACGACAGTTTGGCCCTCTTTATGAGTAACCTATTAATTCCAACTGGCCAATAACTGGCAGTTACCAGGGTAATTATAATTGTGGGGTATGATGATTCACACAGAGATTCCAGTTGCTAAACGCATCAGAAATCTGAGTGAAACACCAGCCAAAAACGTAGCAAAATCAATTCTCACGTTATTCTCCAAAAACGTCAGTCTCAATAACTTCTCTGCCCCCAGATTTGTCATAACTCAAAGTACTTGCAATACAGGGGCAGGGAAATAACAGGGACTGCTCATAATGAGGGACTATATATTCTGGCTGATATAAAATATTTATCCAATTTTGCACAATTCTACCCGGTCCAAAGTTTCCCTAAGACTTCTTAAAAACGCCCTGCCTCAACTCAATAAATTGCATATTAAGAATTCAAATGCATGTCTACTGCTTTAATCCTAGAGTTTATTTGCGCAATCACAATCTCCTCAGCTGAGTGAAACAGCCTAATAACGATTTAAACTGGTCTTCACGTACCAAACTAAGAATGCGCTTGAAGAGCTGGTGTGCTATTGTCTTTAGGAATCTGTTAGTTGCCAAGTTTAGGATACCCAAGGTATGCCCAAATATTTTGAATGATATTATAATATATGGGATCCTGCAATCCCTGTTTAAATTCACATCTCTAATTTTTTTATAAGAAGCGCCTAGTGGCAGACTCAGTCGCTGATTATAAAATCGTCAGAACTCGACTGTAAGAAGTTATTCCAGTCGAGTTCTAACATCCCAATGCCTGCTGCCACAGACAGCAGCCGAGGCGACAGGCAGGTCAGATCAATGTGCAGCTGTTTAAATCACCACAAATGAAACACTGCTTTCCTTTCTTCTGCTCTATTTTTTTTAAGCTTGCAGTGACTAGCAGAAAGAACATGATTATTTTTTGTATTTCTTAGATAATTATAGAAAAAAGTTAGAATTTTCAGTATGTTCTCTGCAACTGTTGAGCAATTATTTTATGTGTTAACTTCTAGTAATCCTCAATGAAGTCCTGGGTTATTACAGCCCGCACATTCCTGCATCACTATTCTGAACTCAGTCAGAGAATCATACCCAAATGCAGACTGCTTGTGTAAAAAAAAAAGGCAATCTATCCTTTTTTTTGCATTCCAATACCCTTTTTTACTGTATAAATTTGCATGATATTGCACAAAGCCAGACTTTATTTAGTTATGGTCTGCTGTGTTCAAGTAATCAGTCTTTAAATGGATATGTGATAGTATTTTCCTTTTAAAAATTGCTCAAAGAATTTAGGATTCTCGGCAACAAGAGAACCCATAAGATATAGGATACCCGAGCACCTACATCTAAGATTTTTTTGTAAATTCTTTTTATTGGCATTTATTATTACAGTTGTTAAACACGTGTATTTTGTACGCATCAACATTGTACATATGCATCCAAATCAGCTATTATCATTATAGGCTTTTTCAGATGCGTCAATTTCACGTAGATGCTGCATGCGCTATAGCAGGTGTTTGCCAAGAAGAAAACCGGGGGGGGGGGGGAAATCAAACTAAGGGTTGTCATGGAGTTGTAGGTGGTACGGCCAGACAAGGGCATGCATGGTCCCTCAGGTATCTAATTGGCAGCACAGTTGTATCTCGCTAAGAAGAATATGGGTGTGCAGGTGCGTGCAGGAAATGGGTTAATGTGTCGGGTTAGTGGGAGCGGGAGATGAGCGGGCCCTAGGGAGGCGTGGGTAATCAGGAGGGGTCCCCAGTTGCGTGGGCATGCACAGGAGTCAGCCGTGTGGTGTCGGGGGTGGTCGCGCCGATGATCGAGTCATCGTGGGACCGGGACTGTTTGAATTGGTGTAGCAGGAGCGCCCATTCCAGGGAGATTGGGGTTTTACGTATGCCTTTCGCTTCCTCCTCTCGCACTGCATCCTCCTCGGCTGCAGCCCATTTGAGTACCGCTCCCACCCATGCTGCAATCGGGGGCCCGAAGGGGAGCGCCAGTGCATAGCTATGCAGCGTGTAGCCAATAGGTGGGCTAAGGAGACAAAACGTATGGGTAGTTTGTGACGTTTCCTCTGTCCGATTATGCCTAGCGCACAACACTCCCATGTGGTTAGGTGGGTAAGTCCAGTAAGATCTCGGAGTGTCGTGTGGATAGCCGACCAGTAGGCCTGGATGTCTGGGCAGGCCCAAAACATATGATAAAAATCGGCATCTGCGCCTGACAACGGGAGCAAAGGAAAGTTGTAGCAGGATAGAAACGCTGCAGGCGTGCTGGTGTCAAGTAGGCCCTATGTAGAATGTGGAATTGTATGTTCTTAAAGCGGGCATTCCTAGATACTTTTTTGGGGAATTCGAGCGCCCTTTCCCATTCTTTGTCGTGGAATGACCGTCCCACCTCCTCCTCCCAGAGAGTCCGTAGGGGTTCTAGTAATGGAGGTGCCAATTCCCTGATTGATTTGTATAGCCATGTAGCAAGATGGCGGCCCGCTCCCATTCGTAAGATTGTGTGGAGGACTGGGTGTGTGGGGGGTTCCCCTAGGGTGAGGTCGTAGTACGGTCGGTAGTGACTGAGGAGTTGTCGATGCAGTAAGAATTGACCCGGTGGGAGGTCGTAGTCGTCAACAAGTTGTTGGTATGGTCTAAGTTGTCCCTCTTCGAATAGTACGTCTGCTTCGGTGATGTCTCTGGATGTCCATGCCTGGAGCATGGCAGGAGTAAAGAACTGGGTGTTTTTTGGCCAGCCTACCAATGGCAGTAACGGTGTATATGGGGGTCAGTCTGATGTCATGCGGTGTATGCGTTGGACACATTTCCGAGCCATTTCCATCTGTAGGGGGTAGGTCCTTGTAGGGCGAGATCCCGGTATGAGCAGGCGACGCAACTCCGGCGCCGACACCCGGCCCGCGGCTGTGTATGTTTCGGATGTGTACCTATCAGCCGTCCAGTAGGAAAGCCACTGAAGCTGCGCCGCCAGGAAGTAGGCTTCGAATGAGGGAGCGCCGAGACCCCCTTGTGGGTAATTTTAATTTTGCCAGCGCGATCCTGTGTCGTCCTTTACCCCATATTAGGGAGCTAAGAAGTGAGTCCAAGTCTTTGAAAAAGGATCGGGGTGGGGTTACTGGAAGGTTGGTAAAATAATAGAGCAGTCGCGGAACCAGTATCATTTTTGCGAGAGCTACACGACCGATCGGTGCCAGTGGGAGACTCCGCCAGAACCCAATGGTGGATCGTATACTGGCGAGTGCCCTACGATGGTTGCCCTCGAAGATGTCAGTGGGGGAATGATATAAGCGAATTCCGAGATACCGGGGGGCTTCCGCGGTCCAGCTTATTTTCTGGTCACCAATCCAAATCTCCTGGGGGGCAGCGCTCGGGTGCAAGGGATACACCGTAGATTTATCCCAGTTTACTTTCAGGCCTGAGGCGTTGGCAAATTCGGCCAAGGCGGTCCCGAGCAGGGTGAGATCCGCTGTGATGTCCCGTATATAAATAAGAACGTCGTCGGTATACATAGATACTCAATGTGTGGTATCTGCGAGCGGGATGCCCCAACCTTGTCCCTCCCGGCGAAGACGGATAGCTAAAGGTTCAACCGCGAGCGTGAACAATAGGGGTGATAGGGGGCAACCCTGTCGGGTGCCCCTATGTATTGCAAATTCCGGGGAGATGTAGCGTCCAATACGGACCCGGGAGGTAAGTTTAGTATATAGAAGGCGGGTGTAGGCTATGAGCGTGGGGCCCAGTCCAGCACGGCTGAGAACCGGGAAAAGGTACTGCCATGTTAGGGTATCAAAAGCCTTTTCGAGGTCCAAGACCAGGCATGCCGCCCGGGGAAAGTGATCGCCTATCTGATCCTGGATGTGAAAAAGACGGCGTATGTTCTGAGAGGTATTCCTGCCCAGGACAAATCCGCACTGATCTGGGTGCACCAGCGGGCGTACAATTTGGGAGTATCTATCCACCAAGATTGTCCCCAGGATTTTACAATCGGCTGTGAGAAGCGTTATAGGCCGATAAGAGGCTAGAATTTGGGGCTCACGGTTGGGTTTCGGGAACGTTATGATCACCGATTTTCTCATGGATCTGGGCAGTTCCCCGGTTTGTAGAGCTGTGTCCAGTACTGTCAATAAACGGGGGGTCAGTTGGGGGGTAAAGGTGGCATAATACTCGAGTGGAAACCCATATAAGCTTGGGGCTTTGTTACGGGCCAGGGCTCATATGGCATGTGTAATCTCAGGAGTTTGTATCTTCGCATCCAGATCCGACTTATCTGCATCAGATATCTGGGGGAGGGGGTCCAGGAAGTGGTCAACTGCCTCTTGGTCCATTGATAGGGGGCCGCTGTAGACCGCCGAATAGTGCTGATTGAATGCCTGAAGGATCTCGTCCTGGGATTGTACCAGGGTGCCATGAGAATTGATTATTGCCGTGATGGGCTGCACCTCCGTGTCTTGTTTAGCTAGCCACGCTAACAGTGTGCCTGTTTTGTCGTGGTCTTTATGCATTCGGGTCGCATAGACCCGAAAGTTGTGATGCTGAAGGTCCGCGCATGCTACCTGGTACTCTGATTTAGCGTGGGCGATTTGTGTCGCCGCTGCCACTGACTGGTCGGCGGCCTTAGTGGTAGTGGCGAGCTGCTTTTCCGCTTTGTCGAGGGCCTGCTCCAGGGTACGCTTCGCCCCCGCTCTCTGCTTAATGCATTCCCCTCTGGCCACCACCTTAAAGCTGTTCCATTCAATTAGGATTGAGGATGCGGTCCCCGTATTGTGACTAAAGTATTCTTGAATGCTACGTCTTTGCCCGTGTGTGAAGACTCGGTCCGTCAGACAGTCTCGTGGTAGGCGCCATGTGGGGGCCTCCATTGAAGGCTTAAGAGATATACATCGTGATCTGAGACGACCCTACCTAGGTAATCTGAGTGGGATATTTGCGGAAGAAGTGTTGCTGTACATAGGAACCGGTCCAGTCGGACTCGCAAGTTGTGGGGGACGGAGTGGAAGGAGTAGATGCGTGTTTGAGGGTGGTGCAGTCTCCATGCATCCATGAGTGACCAATGTGCGACCCATGCCTTGAATCTCTCTATTTGCCTGTGAGTGGGGGAGTGCGGGAGGGGGGGGTGGGAACGGTCCAGTCCCGGGTCCAGAATACAATTGTAGTCCCCCCCAAGTATCCAGGGTACATGTGTGAATTGGGCTAGGGTTTTCGTGAGTCGGTCCCAAAATTTGTCCTGGTCAACGTTCGGGGCATACACGCTTCCCAGGAGGACAGTCCGACCATCCAAGAGTCCCTCCAGTAGGGCAAATCTGCCCTCCCCATCCACCACCCGTCTGAGTTCCCGGAACGGAGTTCCTGGGCAAACCCAAATCAGCGCCCTGCGGGCAAATGATAAGTAGGTTGTAGCACATATGAGGCCGCGCCACTTTGCGTGTAACTTGCCTGCTTCCGCCACGTTGAGGTGGGTTTCCTGTAAAAAAAGGATAGCCGCTTTCTTTCGCTTCGCGTAGGCATAGATTGTGTAACGTTTACGTAAGGTATAGAGGCCGCGTGTATTTAGTGTGAGTATGTTAATGTCTGCGTTTTTCGTTAACGTCGCCATAGGCAGTTTATGTTGTGTGCGAGTCAGGTGAGATACCTGCCAGATAGGTCTTTAAGTGGTCTCCTAGGGATACGCTGCGAATGAGGAGAATAGAGGAAAGGTGAGCCTGGCCGCTCGGGTGTTCTGCTGTGTGGAGTTCCATGACTGAATGGGACGTGCATGAACTGGGGTGTAAACAACGTGCAAGGGTTCGGGAAACAGTTCCAATGCAAAGGACTCATCATTCGGGGAACGGTGTGTCCAAACTTCCTCCCGTAACACTGGGGGGGAAAACCTGCTCTATATGATGGGGGGTGGCAACATGCAAATGCGAGATCGCGCGCTGAACGGGCATGCAGAAGGATCATTGCGCGTCACTTGCAAAGTATTAACCTCTTCTCTTTCAACAGTGGGCATGTAATAGACATTACTCATAAGGATACAGTTAGGTAGTCTGTTGTACTGGGCTGGTTCAAGGTAAGGGGGGAGAAGCTTGTCCATCCAGTAGCCCTTCTGCCATTTGTGGAGTGACGTAGGGGGGTGCCCCTGAGTCAACCCCGAGGCGGTGTCATCGCTGTCGTTTTCGCCTTCCGATGAGAAGAGATGCGGGGGTCGATCTATGGGTCCCGAACGCTGGGTGGAACGTAAATCGATTACTGCTTGTAGTGCTTTGCGCCTCTCCTTCATGATCTGTTCTAGATCCGGCGAGTCGTGGGTGCCGATTGCCGTTTTCGTCTCGGTGTTGCGGAGTTTCATAGGGCGCTATCTAGCACGGAAAGTTTTGAGAGGTGAGCCACGTTTGGGGCGAGTGTCGGATGCCCGCGTACAGTGTTGGTCTGCCCAGTCATGTGCAGCCTCTGCGGTCATGAAGAAGGTGGAGGAGCCATTGTGGAGGATCTTGAGGCGGGCCGGGAAGAGCAGAGCATATTGAATGTTGTTTTCACGCAATCTCCGTTTCACGTCTAGGAAGGACGATCTTTGTTGCTGCACTGCTCGGGCATAGTCCGGGAAGATCATTATCTGTTTGTTCTCTACCCGCAGCGGTGCCGCCTGTCGCGCCGCCCGGAGCACTGCATCGCAGTCTCGGAAGTGGAGGAATTTAGCTAATAGTGGCCTGGGGGCCGCGCCAGGCATGGGTTTTCGGGCAGGTACCCTATGGGCACGTTCAATTGAGAAGAACGCTGTTTGGTCTGCTGCCGGGGTGAAGGATTTAAGCCACGTGTCCATATAGTCTATGGGGTTTGCTCCCTCGATGCCCTCCGGTAGTCCCAGCACTCTGATGTTACCGCGTCTCGAGCGGCCTTCCAAGTCCTGTGCTTGCTCCTCCACCGCGGATAAGCGAGTGAGAATTCCTTGGAGTGTCATCTGGTGTTCTTTTAGTGTAGGCTGCATTTCCTCCAGTGTCCGTACCTCCGCTCTCACCCGATCAGCAAGTTTGCGGTGATCGTCTCGGAGGAGGTTGTCGTCTGTCGCCAACGTACCGAGTCTTTCTTCCATAGATAACCGGGACAGTTTGATGGCGGCGATTGATAGGTCCGGTGATGGTGCAGTATTAGGGGACCAAGTTGAGTTTTGCTGCATATTTTCGGGGGCAGTTTCCGGTACTGCGTTGTGCTGTGCAGGCTTTGGTTTCCCCATCTTCGTCCTATGTGGGGGGAGAACCGTGACTGTTGGATGGGACTTGCAGGTCCTTGGAGGTGCAGTAATTCAATATATGAGAGAATCAGGGCCCTGCGGTGTCGGCGAACAACAGGGGCACGCCACCGCAAGACGATAGTCCTCGATAGTGTTCCGGTTCCCACACTCCGTCACGTAGTCCAAGCAGGGGGAGGTGTAGGACGGTTCAGGCGTGAGGGATTGCCTATGCCGGGTATGGGGAGTTGCGGGCGATTTGTTCCGGTCTTTAGGCCACCCTCAGGAAGACAGCGCGTGCTCTTGGCGTTACAGGTGGAGCAAATGAGTAATGAAGGGTCACAGGTGTCGGCCCAGTGGGTGGAGGGCTCGCCTCGTGCAGGTTGAGGGGCTATTGCTGCTGCCGTCGTCGTGCAATCAGGGCCTTCGTGGAGGATTCGCTGTGGATCCCGGTGTCATATAGGCGGCCATATTGAGGTCAGGCAGAATGTATGTTCGGGTGGTTGAGGGGCCCGGAGTCGCGGTGCCCCCGGCGAGAGTCGTGGTCTCTCTCCCCAACCCCACTATACTCCGGCCACGCTGGGTACCTGGAATGGCTTGTGGGGGGGTTCAGAGCCCGCCGGGTGCCGATTCCCTCCAGGAGTGTAGTCCGTTGCGCTGGCCCATCCCGGTCTCCGGCTCTGCCCGGGCCCCGAGGAGGCTCCCGGGTGGTCCACTGTGTCGCCTTCTGTGGGCCTACCGCTGTAGTAGTCGCGGGATCAGGGCCCCCGCCGCGGGTATTCGGTGGAGGCGGGCGGCCATGCGGGGGTCAGGCAAGGTCCTATGCAAGTATTTGGACGGCCCAGGATCGCGCCACCCCCGCCGACACTTGATGCTGTCCCGCGGTCCTTCCAGACGCCAATCGCGCCGGGCACCCAGGATGTCCAGCGGGAGGCCGAGCCCGCTCCAGGCCCGCGCCGGACACTCGATGCACAAGATGGCGGGCGCACCAGGGCCGCCGGTATTCGCCAGTACCTTAGCTTGCGGTGTAGTTCTCCACCGATTCTTTATTACCCGCGGTGTCTGGATGCCGCGGTGAGCCGGGTGCGATGCGTTAGCACCCCTGGGACCTTCCCCACACTGCCGCTGGGCTTCTCAGAGGGCCCCTGGCACCATTTTGGGAGCCGGGTTGCGGTGCGGGCGACTCCGTGTACTGTAGCCCTGCACAGGGGCTGCGGGCGTCCTCGGGTCTCCGTTCGCACCGCACCTCCGTAAGAGCAGGTTCCGGTGCGTCTGGGGCCGTTTGTCAGCCTCGGTGACGCTCTAGATTAGACAGTAGAGGCGCCCGGGCACGGAGCCTCAGCAGTGCATGTCCGCCATCGTGGCTTGCGTAGCCACGCTCCTACATCTAAGATAACAACCATATTTTAAAATGTTGACTGGAATGAAGTAGATATTGGAGGCAAAAAAGTTAAATTAGAAGTTTGTTTTTAGGTAGGAGATAAAAACAATAATCTACTTCAAAATGTCTTTATTCAGCACAAGAACGTTGCCATAAAAGATCCACAAATAAAAACGATCATGCAATACATTCACTTAAGGTCATATATAACATCATCGATAGATCACACATTCTTTGAAATAGGGATACAATATATAAAATACATAACTATGCACAGTAACTTGAAGATAATAAAATGAGAGAGCAAAAACATTTAATAAGCATTGGCATAGCCAATAGGTCTCGCCTTTGGGACCTTACAAGTGCTGAGCCAGAGCTATTGGCTTGTTTCTAAGCTATGTGACCCAACCGGTGCCTAAGAAGAAAAGAGAGCGTTTGATGTACCCAACGATTTGAGATCTTGTAAGTGTGGATTAAAACGGTACAACGACCTTAATGTTTTAGTAAAGTGTGTGGTGTTTTCAACATATCAACTTTAGAAGGCTGAGGGACTGAGATGGTGCAAATAGCAATGTACACAACTTTTGGCTGAAGCAAAGTACTGTGTTGTCATTGTGTAGTTTAAAAAGTTTTTAATAACCACCCTTTCACATTTGCAGCACCCTGTGCAGTGCCTGTTTTAACATATTGCTTTCACCATAAGCTTCTGTTTGCTAAGGTCCTGCAATGCACACTAGTGGGCATTTTGCAAAAGCATGTTGTTGCTGAAAACGAGAACTTTAAAACATATTACTGCTGGCCAAAGACAGAGGAGACAATGTGTTCTAGCTGTGGAACACAATACCGCACCAGGCCAATCACCGGGAAGTGCCCTGAATATCATCTGTTTGCAGCAAGTGGGTCCGCTCAATTGGGAGATGCGAGAGTACTATGTTTGTGCGGTGCTGGCGCCGGCTGAGCTCCTGGCTGACAACAGTTTGCAGTAATGACCCAGGGTACTCTGCGCCCCGGCGAGGCTGCGCCTCATGGTGGCTCAGACGGGTTTATTAAATTCTGTTTCCGACAGGCTCTGATCAACTTCCACGTTAAAGATGTTACTAATGTGCAGCGTGTAGAGAAATACTGAAAGCAATCGGGCTTTTAAGAGAAGGCAAAGCCCAAATGATGCAAAATGAACCATCCTCTTGACTCACAGAAGTGTGCTGCCGTTGAGTAGGCAGTACCATAAGGCTATTGGGGGAAGGGGAGCCAGTTGCCAAGCTCGAGTTGCTTTGGAAAACCAGTTACCGGCCAGTTCTAACATTCCCTGACTCAGCTGAGGGACTACCGGTCTAGATTAATCACATTTACAGTGTGTTGTATTCAGCGCTCGCTGTCAATCCTTCAGCCCCGTGCCTTTGTAATCCTTAAGTGTCAATAGGAAGAGAAAAAATAAATAAAATAAACACAATTGTTGAAGGATGAACACAGCTTGGTAGTGGCCATAAGAGAAAATCCAAACAGACCCGCCAGAAATTATGTCTTCGGTATATGTGTGCATTTTCACAACAAATGCAACAAGCATTTGCAAAAAAGCACGGCGAGTTGTGTTTAAATACTAACCTGATCCACGCCGAAGAATGCAGCTGCCACCCTGCGTGCCGCTGCTCGCTCCAGAGAGCAAAAAGCCATGGGAGTGAACATTAAAAAAGAGGTGGGACATGCACCCGCCTTTAGCCATTTCCTTGCTTTCATCATTGAAAGACACACGCAAAAGCCAATCCTATGTGTGGGAGGAGTCAGTCACACAGAGTATACACAAGAAGCCTCACAGAGCAGCCCATGTGCGCTGCTAGGCTCGACCTAAAAAGGATATACTCATCAATTGCAGTTAATAATAATAGCGGTTCATGCTAACGGCATATAAGCCTGGGCGGAGCCTGCGGAATTTCACTCTGCAGAATTCAGTCAAGTTACCAAAAAATTCCTCCAAATTCCACAGAGTTCCGCAAGCGGGTGGAGTATTGCTCTGCCACGCTTAAACTATTCCAGACCCTGCCCTACACCCTAATGGAGTGGAAACCTCTCCTCTGATCCAGACCCTAACCTATGCCTCAGGCTTGACCCGCACCCTGCTCCAACCCTTCATTCTGGCGCTTGCCCTTCAGACTGCTTTGAGAATTTGCCACAGTGACCTTAAGACACACTGTAATTACAGTCTCTACTGTAGAAGCAATCAACCATATGATCATATAATATAAAGCACAGGTGCATGTAATGCAGCAATAGATGAACCGATGCAATAAATCCCATAAGAACTTCTGTCATTTCCCAACAGTGCTAAATGCGATCACCCTCCTTGTGAAGTTCATGAACTGATCACGGTTCCGACAGCCAAGGCCGGACTGGCCCTAGCAGGCACCGGGTGATTCCTCGGTGGGCCACCAGGGTGGGGCCAATTTTAGGACCCTGGGATGCCGTTTTTGTTACCGGGGGCAGGCATTATAGGGCCCCTGTGACAAAATTGGCCCAAACCGACCCTAGCAAAAAGCCTGTCTGCACCCCCTTCTCCCCCCAGGGGGGATGGCCGAGCAGTGTGCCAGGGCTGGTTTCGGATCCATGTCCGGCCCTGCCGACAGCCAACCCTGTGGCAAACAAGATACCTCAAAGAGTACAGGCAGAACTCAAACTAAGAACAGCCCCTGGCACTACCTTCGTTCAGGGTGCACGTGATGAGTTGGAATAGGGTTCTCAGGCACTTAAAGAAACCGTGCTTGCATCACTTGGAGCAGCCGCTTATGGTTGCAGGGATCAGCAGGATCACCTCTCTCCCAAAGCAAAAGCCTTGGAATAGCCGCCAGAATGATTAGCAAACGTCTATTCCACTTTGAGGCAATGCAGAACTCCCAGGCTGCAGGTTGTGATGGAGTATGAAACAGCGCACCTTCCCTGAAGGTTGTTCTCCCTTTAAAATAAAGTGTATTTAATGGGGTGGCAGCTTGCCATTTTATTTCCTTCTAAAATTCACCTTCCTCTACGTCTCCCCCTTCACCCTCTTTCGCTATATATACAGCATGTCTGCTGGCTATATATTATGTGACATCCCGTGGATGTGTGTCCTGGTCGGTGCATAGAAGATGGCAGTTCTGAAGAATCAGAGGAGAACTGGGCGGAGAGGAGGAGTTTGCTTTTCTGAGGATTGCTGACTGTCTAAATTCTGACTTTTCCAATGCGAAATACGGGCACCAGTCTGAGACCGAGTGCAGAGGCAGCGGCAATCCGAGTGCAGAGGTGAGCACATGACCAGTGACGACACATCCACAGATTCTTTTGTTACAGGAATGAATTCACATGAGTCCTGAACCATCCAATAGTAGGGTACTTCTGAATTAGAAGTTTCCTTTTCAGGTGAGAGCCCTAGGCTTCATAAATGTTTATGGAGTGCATGTATAGAGAGGCAGGGATATACATACAGGTCTGACGAAGGCCCCAGATCTGGATGGGCTCTTGTGAGGTCTGAAATAGGTTGGCAAAAATCTGGGGCAATTGAGACCCTAATGCACAATTCAACATAGTACTTGTTTTTTTCACATTCACACTACCCTACAAATCAAAAGGAGTTCTTTTGGGTTATATGGCAAGGCATTTTTAGCATTCTCACCTTCCTGAAACCCTGCTTTATCCAGACAAATACTTCATATAATAACTCCCAAGTTTGGTAGAGTCCACCCAGGTGGTATCACCCAACCAGGGTGTGGATAGGTGGCGATGATGAAGCATACCACTATTCAGGCATCTAATCCAAACCTTTGGATGTCTTGCACTTCTGCGTTAAAGTGTTTTTATCTTGTTCTTTTGTTCCTTTTTGCCTAGTTGCCCTATTGTGTATGGAATATTTTCTGGAAGAATGCAACTGGGATTTTCTCTCACTCTCCCTTTGTTAAACCACACATTTTATCGCTGGTGGAAGCATTGAGAATATTAGTAATGCTGGTAGCCCAGAGCTCAGAGCCTTAAATAGGTTCATGGGGACCCCATCTGGCCCAGGAGCCTTATTAATAGGGCTAGCCAATACAGCTTGTGTAACTTCAGAGAGCTCAAAGTCAATATTCAGGGAGGATTGGGGCGCTACTTCATCGGGTGACTCCCTGGATTCAGAGGAGTATGTGTAAATATGTTTAAAGTGAGCCACCCCTGTTGTGTGGTCATGGCAGAGACTGAAATGGCTGCCTAGCTGCGGAGCTCAGGGGCTCACGATCCGGATATTAGCATGACTTTCTGCAGAAATTGCACATGAACGCATACATTGGCCTGGGGGTCATGTAGCTTGGTGGGCGCTACTGACGAATGCCTTCCTTGTAGTCTCCAGGCCTTGGGGGATTGGCCACCTCTGCAGAGGGCCCGGCACAGCCGGAGGCCCTGCGACAACAGGGGCCACAGGTGAACCTGAGGCCAAAACTATCGGGTCTCACCGGGTGGCGGTCCCGGGCGGGCCCCCCTCCCCTCCTCTGCCAAAGACGCCTCTCTAATATCTGTGCTAGCTGAAAATCTGCTTATCCAGCTAGATTTAATTTAAGAACTCCCAGTCTATATTTGGTTTAATCTACCTTGGTGGTATCATCCTACGAGGGTGGGGCTATACACTGATGATGAAGCATGTCACGATAAGTACTCCAATATCTTTGGAAATCCAGGAGGTTTTAGGAGGAACCTCCTCTCCTTGAACATGGTCTGATCCCCTTGTCCCCCTAATTCATTTGAACATTACAGTTGTTTTTGTGTATGATATTGACTTTGGGAAAATGCAACTGGTCGCTCTCTACATTGTGTCAAAAATAATTGCTGTGCAGTGCCAGAACCCCCCAATGATGGGTAGAGGTAATCTGAAACAGCCTAATCTCCTTTTCGAACAATCCAAAACCCCGCGTCATGAAGGATCTCAATCCTACACTGATGAACCCCCAAACAAGACAGCGAGTTCTGAAGGCCTGATGGATGAGACGGCCATAATGATGGGGATTAGAGCCGGATTCTGCCCCATTGATGAGGTTGGCCAGTAATTCGTTGGCATAGCCAAGGTCCAATTTAAAGATAAGCTCATTAAATACATCCCCCACTTTAGCGTGATTAAAATGGGTACTAGTATCTACTTCATTAGACAAACCACACATTCTGTCATCAATATGATTGCATAAGGCACAATTGAAGTCTCCCATCAACAGAATCATAGTATCTTCAGCTTTCCTATTGCATATATCTTTAGCGACCTCCATAGTGTTCTTTACCATTGATCCTAGACCATCTTGCGAAGCATTATTATATAAATTGATCAATATAATGCGATGGGTTGCATTTAATATTAATTCTACTAGGTGATAATGGCAGTCCCCATCGTGGAAGTAAATATTGCTTTGGGGCATCTTGTTAGAGATATAGATAGAGATACCGCCTTTTGGTCTCCCTCCCAAACCCTTCACTGCCTGAGTGTGAAATGTCTTGAAACCGTTTATGTGAATGGGTTCAGTTGCCCAGGTCTCCTGCAGATATAGAATGTCTATGTTCTCGATAAATTCGTCCCATATAGGATTCTGTAGCTTTGTACATAAGCCTGATATATTCCATGAGACGACAGAGCTAATGTTGGGGGCCGGTGGGAACAGGAGTTTACAAGAGTCGGCCCGACTTCAATGGTAGGGTTCAAGCTAGGGTACGTCAATATTCCAATAGTATCCTCATGTTGTTCCGGTAAGAAGACTAAACTTAGATGACAACCTCTCACACATGTATGTTCCTCAATACACACAGGGGATAAATCCCCCACTGGGTCCTCTCGCGAAGGTAACCCGACCTGCGGAGAGGGATCCAGGGGACTGATAGCTCGATGCTCTCCCCAACCTCCAACCATATCGACAGGTGACACCAGTCAATCAACCCCATCCAGGCTACAAAGGGGGTCAAAAAAATTAGATATTGGGATACCATATCTCTGTTGTAAAATGCCTCTGGTGTTTCCTGCTGTTGGGGCATACTGGGGAACCAAGGCAGGTTGGTAAAAGAAACCTAGGGGGACCACCCTTATCCCCCATTTCCTGACCGTATAATAGCTTAACCAAATCTGGAGACCTAAAAGTGATCACAACACAATCCCCTGACAACGATTTAGGGGAACTTCCAACCCACGGGATTCGGCGTACCATCTTAAATTCAGAGAACAAAGCATTTACATATGCTGTTTCCGTAGACAGTAAGTGTAACGCCTTATTTTTCAAAGTGGACCAGTGCTCAAGTTCTCCCTGTGGGAGTGTAGGTACATTGGTTAAAACAATGGTGTAGGGAGTAGCCTCCGGGAGAGATGCAACTGCCTCTGCTCAGATGAATTGCCACCACGATTGAATTTGTTAAGTTATTACCATTTTGTCCCCACCAGTTCGATTTATTTAGCTCCCTGGACAAATTGGCCTGTATTGCCTGTGTTGGAGCACATGCAGAACGCACCTCCCCTCTACTGCCACACTGACCATGAACTGTAGAAACATGATGAATCTGTTGGGGAGGCAAAGTAGTATCAGTCAGCGCCCCAGCTCTCAACTCAGGATTAACTATGGGCAAAGAGTCAGGTGCATGTATATTCTGCGACACTCTCATTGCAGATATTCCCTGTGAATTATTTTCCCCTAGGCCCTCCTCTACTACCCATCTATTCAACCTCACCGCTTTTCTGCACTACAGGCTGCAAGGGGACTAGTGAGCGTTTTACGGCCCCTTCCAGGCTAAGTAACCTTTCCTCAATGGAGGACAGCATAGTTATCAAGGGACTGATTAGAGCTGATATTGTACCCTCCAGTTTTTTCCCAAATTCCAGTTGAGTCATATTTGAAACCCCCTCAGCTACTAAATTATCAACTGTGGCCTCCTACCTTTAACGGGAGAGGGTTTGCAACCACAATTGACATTATACTGACTTTACGTTCTCATGCGCATTTGGTCTTCTCCTTTGAGGTGGGTGATATTGCTATAAGTGATCATTTTCCTCTTTTTTTTAAAGCTAAAGCTACCCACTCACAGACCTAAAAAGCCAAAGCAACCAACCTGACTGCTTGGAAATGTAGCACTGAGTAAAACAAATGGTTATTCACTAAAGTGGGCTAACGTGGATGCGGATTTGTTGTTTAAAAACGTGATAGTGAACTGTAAGCCTGCTTTGGATACTTGCCTGAGTGATGTTGCATCTGACGCTGCTATTGTGAGCTCTTTTAATGATATTACTAGGGAGGTTAAAAATTTGTTAACTGTGCAACATTGTAAAAAATTGAAATCTTCCAGCTGGTTTAATGGAAAATGCACCAGGGTCTACGCTAATCTAAAAAAGGAATTGCATAAACAGCCTAGATCACCCTCTAAAATTAGGCAAGCTAGAATAGATTATAGAGGGGCAATAAAAGAAAGAAAACAATCCTTGTGAAGTGAAGCCTGGGACTCTTTACACAGTGCGGCCCAGCAGAAAGATAATATTGCATTCTGGAAGGTCTTGAGGACTCCCTTATTATCCACCAGTAATGGCCCTTCTGTTGAAATAGCAATTGCTGAAGAAACATGAATTAGCCATTTCTCTAAGGTGTATAATGAGCAGGGAAACCCCTGGTGGCAACCTGATGATTGTATCATAATTAATAATGATCGGGTTGATTTGGAAATCACCTTGGAAGAGGTGAATAGGGCCTTGGCCCATAGTCTGGGTGGTAAAGCCCCTGGACCCGATGGGGTCCCTGTCGACATGTTTAAATTCAATGTTCCTTTGTGGGGGCCTATTTTAACCCAGGTTATTAACACCAGCATAAAGTCCACCCTTCCCCAGACTTGCGCGCAATCCATAATAATTCCAATTTTCAAAAAGGGTGATCGACAAGATCCAGGGTGTTATAGACCAATCTCCCTCCTGGATTCCATGGTCAAAGTGATTGGGAGGGTCATCCTGGAGCGCCTCCTAGACTGGGCAGAGGATAGTCAGATAATATCAGACTTGCAGTATGGATTTCGTGCTGGCCTTGGCACAATTGAACAGAGTCTAAACTTGTCAATCTTGGTTGGCAAGTATACCAGAGCAAAAAAAGGAAGTTTGTTTTTGGCCTTTGTGGACCTTACCACGGCCTTTGATTCAGTTAGACATAACAGGCTGTGGGAGGTTCTCGGGACGGTTGAGGTTGACCCACAAATTATCATGTTCTTAAGGCGGCTGTATAGCGGGGCTACTGCAAGTGTCCGATATGGCCTGAAGGGTGAATGCACGCAAGCTTTTCCCATCAGGAGAGGGGTCAGACAAGGCTGCGCCCTGGCACCTATTCTTTTTAATCTTTCTATAAACGGACTAGAAGAAGCTTTACTCCTGCAGGGCAAAGACTTTCCCCAAGTAGGTGGCCGGCCTATTAACGCACTCTTTTATGCGGATTCATGGCACTTACTCAAAACGGCCTCCAGAGAGTCCTGGATAGTTTTAGTGTATTTATGAAGGACCTAGGTCTTAAAACTAACATAGCAAAGACTTATGTCATGAGATGTAGACAAGGGGCCCAGAAGACCCGAGAAATGCATACAGACGGGAAGAAGTTATCAACAAAAAATGTTTCCTACTTAGGTGTACTTTTTAATCAGCATGACTCATGGGTTGCTACCCTATCTGCTAAAAAATTGGCATTTTCTAGATCCACTTCAGCTCTAATAACTTTTGCCAAAATACTAGGTAGGAAACCACCCCCAGAACTGCTACAAATATATAAAGCAAAATGTATTACCATGGCAACTTATGGGTGTGGGGTTTTGAAGATGCTACCCCGCTACAAATAGTTGAAAATACTTTAAGGCATATTCTTTCTGTACCCCTCAGTAGTTCCTCATTTATCTGCCATGAAGAGTTGGGTCTTCATTACATAGCTTGTCTTGTAAAATTAGAGCCAATAAAGCTAAATAGGGAGATCCTAAAAGATACTTTGAGGCAAGAGAGGGCCTTAGTGATTCTTTGGATTAAATTCGTCCATGACTTTATGAATGACCTGGTCACCCAGAATTTTTTTTAAATCCTACCTCTATGATGGAGATTCCCAGAAGGATTTTTAAAAAAGAGGGCTTTTAGTTATTGGAAACAATTATAATGGTAGGGGAAACTTTAACTAGGCTCAGACTGGGAAATATACATAGACTAGTGTCTTTGCCGAAAGTGAATGACTGGTTGCGCGATTTATTATCGTGCCCTTGTGATATCATTTCTGATCAGTCTACTATGCATTTAGTCCTGTTTTGCAAATTTTACTCAAAGTCAAGGAAAGTCTGGATTATTCCACTTTTAAAAAATCTAGGGCTTAGGCAGTGCCGTCAAGCCATGTTTTTACTCCAGCTATTGGAAAATGAGCACATATCATGGAGACTAGCAAAGTTTTTTAAAAAGGTGCTTCAAATTAGGAAAAGTATTACAATGGAGTTGTAATTGTCGCACCATGTTTTAACTGAAAATGAATTGCGTTTTTATCGACATATTGCTGTAAATATTATGAAATGTATTGTTTTTTAAAATAATGATTATGTGCTTTTATGTCTGTCTTAAAAAACAGACGAATAAAGCTTTCCTTGATTGATTGATTGCCCCATTGATGCTCGCTTCGACGCTCTCACTAACCACCTGAACTGTTTGGATGAACATTTGGAGCGCCAGCACACCAGACTGCATTGAGCTGAGGAACGTATCTCCAGCCAAAAAGATGACCTGGCTCCTATGACAAAGCATGTTGAAAAGCTGGAGCGTATCCTCAAAATGGTAGCCATGAAGAACGAGGACTTAGAGGCATGCTCCCGTAGAAATAACATTCGTATTCTTGGCATAGCGCAAATGACTAACATGGGCCGCACCGATGTATTTGTGGAATCTCTGCTTGTTGAACTCTTTGACTGCACCAGCTTCTCCTCAATGTTTTCTGTGGAACATGCGCACAGATCCCTCGACCCTCACCCACATGTAGGAACTTCAGCAAGGCCATTGATTGCCCGGCTTTTGAACTATAAAGACAAAGACACTGTGCTCGGTTTGACACATGAGAAATGCCCCATACAATATCATAGGTCTATACTCTCATTCTTTCCGACTTCACTCCCATGGTACAAGAAGCCCGGAGCAGGTTCTCAAATGTCAGGAACACACTGTGCAGGATGGGCCTCAAATACACTATGCCCTACCCAGCGCAACTCCGTGTCGAGGTCAATGGGAAGCCATGTATCTTCGAAATCTGGCTGATGTGGTGCCCTTCTGCAAACCTTATAATGTGAGCCCTTCAGGCTCCCAACCTAACAGCCATCAACGTACACCTTCTCCACATTCTGCTGCATCCATTGTATAACACTAGTGTGCCCCTCTTTGACGCTGCTGGTCCTGGACCTTCTGGGACATATAACTGTTCATTAACAACGCCCCCTATACCAACACCTTTCCCTCCTTATGTGTGATACAGCTACTTCTACAACTAATATACAGTTCTGGACTGCGTCCTCCGAGGCATTGCCTCCTTCCAACGATGTACACCAACCTGTTACACTTGGGATTGTTTAGTTTTGAATGTTTCTGTATTAGGGATTCGCTGGATAGTTTCATGTCTAGTGTGGGTGAGGGGTAGGGATCGAGTTATTATGATTTGTTGTAGTACGGTTTGTTTATCATTGCAACTCAAATACCTAATGGACTACACATCACCATGGTTCGCACTATCATACCTAACACTAATACGTGATGCCTCTTGACACTTAAAGGGGGTACACATTCCATTTATCTCCTGGAATATCCAGGGTCTCAACAACCCGTGCAAGGGCAAACAAATTCTTACATACTTATCACGACACAGCATTAAGATAGCCTTTCTTCAAGAGACCCATCTCCTATCCCATGACTCTAAGCCATTTGCACGCAGGTGGGGTACTCAACGATATTTTTCTAGATACAGTATCTATTCCAGGGGGGTTTGTATTCTCATCCATAGGAAAGTCTCTTTTACTTTTCACTCCTGCCAGGAAGACCCGGATAGCCCCTATATACTGCTGTCCGGCTCACTAGCGTGCCACACTTTGACTCTTCCTTATGAACATGGCGGACTAGGTGTCCGAAACCCCTATCTTTATTACTTGACTGCACAGTATCAGTTCTCTTATCTCTGGTATCATCCAGATTCTCACATTCCATATCTCAAACCCAAGCAGGACCAGATGGGATGGCGGTCTCTTTCTTTTCTGTTGCCACGGGGCATCCCCTCTCGACCCAACTGACATCCAGAATCTATCTACCACCTGTTGGGCCTGGAGGAGACTCCATTGCTCCCTGGGAAGTGGTATCCTGTATTCCCTGCCATTCCCCCTAGCTGATAACCCATGACTTCCCCTCACGCAGAAAAAACATGTTAAAAAAACCATCTCCTGCCATGCCCTTCATACCATCGGCGATGTCTTCCCTGATGGACATGTTATCACGCAAGCTGATGACACTCATTTCCAGCAAGCTACTTACTCGGGCCACTTTATATTACAAAGACTACACAACACCCTCTGAACCCACATGCACACATACCCCCGCTCTCTGAATGAGTTTCCCCCTCACTCTCATAATCTCAAATGACAACAGCAGCCATTTGATCTCCAGGTTATGGCGTGCCTGTCTATCTCTGAAGCCGGGCCCTATTAAGCATGTGCAAGAGACTTGGAGTGCAGATCTCGGGTACACTATATATGACAAAGGTCTGGATCTATTGCTGCTCTCAAACGAAATTGGAATCCATCAATCCTCAGCACAAACTCTTGCATTTTAAGTTTCTATACAAGGCATACATCTCCTCCAAAGACATCGCTAAATTTAATTCCACACACCCCTCCCATTGTCCCAAATGCTTGGCCCAGGATGCCGATTTTGCACATCTCACCTGGTCAAGTCCCGCCATCAGAGGTAATTGGACTGCTATTATCTGCTTGCTTTCCACGATGACAGACACCACGCTGCAGGCTTACCCTGCAACATCTCCCTAAATCCATCCGCAGATTCATTTCCATAGCGCTTTTACTTGCTAAACAGGAAATCGCCTTACACAGGGGCAGCCTGCAATCCCCCACGGACAAGGCCTGACTATGTCCAATTGTGACAACATTTCCAATAACTATGCACAACTACAGCCCCCTACGTCTAGGCCTAGGGATATTTGGTAGCCCCTTCGCACATATCTTCATTCATTGGAGTCAAGCAATTCAGAGTAAGACTTCCATTTTATGTCATGACTAGAGGTAATGATCATGCCTTCTCTCTTCACTTTTATTAACAGCAGCCAATATAACATATAACAAC
Organism: Triturus cristatus; assembly: GCF_964204655.1. Taxonomy (NCBI): domain Eukaryota; kingdom Metazoa; phylum Chordata; class Amphibia; order Caudata; family Salamandridae; genus Triturus; species Triturus cristatus. Next base: position 117,108,435 of record NC_140580.1, read on the forward strand.
TACATTTCCCATGAAACCTTGGGAAAAAAGTAGTAAGAAAAAACTGTCCAAATCCGCTTACTACATCAGCTATTTCCAGAAAGGATCTTAAAAAAGAATGCCTGACACACCTAGAATCCTTAAGATGTGCTGTGGAGGTTTTAAAACCAACCGTCCTTCAACATGAATTAGTTTTAACTACTTTTAATATTCAACCCTATTTGACTTATGTACCAAATAACTTTGACCGATTCTTACTCTGTCGTTTTAGATTTAATATCTTTCACAGACTGGTCAGCTTTCCCACAATCAACGACTGGTCTCATGATTTGTCCCCATGCCCCTGTGATGAAACCTCTCCTCAAAGCACCATGCATGTTGTATTATTTTGTCGTTATTATATCCATGATAGGCGAACTATATTATTGCCCTTCCTAAAGATGATTGGACATCGTCAATGTCGTCGTGCACTGCATGAGATCCAATGTTTGGATAACCACCTTTGTGTTGCAACAGTCACTTCTTATTTGAAAAAAGTGTTTTTTATTAGAAAAAGGATGATCTTATAATGTATTTTATTGAATACCTTTGGGCATCATGCTCTTCTTAACCCAAGTTTTTATGACTTTCATGTATTGCTGTATTTTATTTATGTACACTTTTATGATTGTTTTTGCTTACAATCGAATAAAGTTTTTCAAAAAAAAAAAACATATAACAACTACATTTCCCATGAAACCTTGGGAAAAAAGTAGTAAGAAAAAACTGTCCAATCAGTAACAGTCCTAGATCCTCCAATCAGGGGCATTCCAGTCCAACATATTCTGTCCCCACTGGCTTTCCATCCTCTTTTCTTGCTGCTTTGCAGCCAAGATAAGTGTTTTTTTTTCTTCCTTCAGGCTAAGGCGGTTGTGCGATAGTTTAATGCACTGTATTGTGTATGACGTTTATCGCACTGTAATGCTTTTATTTACACTGCACTAGCGTTTGAGTGCGATACTATCGCAGTTCTTGTATTTTCTATTTCAGGACTGTGTTAAACATTCTTAGCATCTCTGCTGCACGTACGCCTCTATTTCCTTTTATTTTCTCTTTCAGGATTGTGTGAAAAATTCCTAGCGGCTCTGCTGCATGTACGTGTCTATTTCTTCCTCAGGATGTGCTTTTCTGACCGGGAAGCGTTTCTGCTCCAACGTGGTTTCTTCTGCCTGGTTCTTGGCTCGACACATCTCTGAGAGGATTGCATGGCACGCCGTAGTTTCCCCAGAGCTGTTTGGCCTGAGAGAGACGGCTGCATTGATCGTGCCGCTGCCCCTCTTTATCAGCCAATCAGGTGGTTTCTGACAACTACGCTCTGCTGACTAATCCTGACACAGTAAATAAACAAGCAGCAGAGTCGGTATCTTGTGTCCAAAGCCCTCCTCTGGGTCTGTATTTTTTGGCGCTCTGCACCTAGTGGGGATTTACCCAGGCTACATCATTCCTTCAAAATTGACCAGGCTTTTCTCCCCAGGGCAGTGTCTCATAAATCAGTGAGTCTCTCACACAACAATTTTAGGCTGACACCCAGCCCTTACTAAGTAACCTAGAACAGGCTGCCCAGTTTGCCACCCAGACCCATAGATCATTCCTGTGCGTTTTCGGCCTGATCATGGAAATGGACAATGAGGAGGACTCCCAAGGGGGGTAGACCACCCTGGCAGACCTCCCTTGGAACGATGAATTTTACGATGCAGTAGATGCATCTATATACAGAGCTGTGGGGGAGGCCATGATTCCTCTGGAGGACAGACTGTCCAGAAAAATTGACCAGGCTTTGGCGCGACTGACAGACCTGCCCACAGCGCCTGCTCCCCAGACTGGGCCATCAGAAATTAACCCGCCACCCGAACCTGCCCTGCCCCCGCCCAAGCATGCCCGGGACATGGGGGTTGATTTAAATGTGTTTGATAGGCTAAAACAGGCCTTTCTAGCTACACAGCCAATCTTGCCATTGACAGAAAACCCAGTGACCCCTGACAATGCTACCCCTCTAGATGACGCAGGTGACATCGACGCTGAACCAGGACTATCTAGACCATGGCTTCCCTTCAGACCATCCCAGGCCACTACTGACATGTTGGACCCCAAAGACGTTATTCACCCCCACTCCTCGGAATGAACCCCAGTGGACAAGGTCACCAACTATGTGGCGTTGCATATTCGCAAACCTGTGGGAAAAGAAGCCTGTAACTGCTTGAGAGGGGAATGTCCTAGGCCCTCTCATGAGGGTAAAGTGGCCCTTATGCCAGAGATCGATACAAGATGGCCACCTTCTTACAAAAATTCATAAAAGACCCGGAGAAGGGAATCGACAGGTCCTGGCGGGCATGCCAGGACAAGCTCCTGTACACTTTAGGCCCCCTCACAAAAATTTTGGACATGGCCAAAGAGGCCAAACAACAGGTTCCCTAATCTCCCTAGAGTCACTTTTAGGTTGGGCACAAAGGGCCATCGTATTTTTGGGTAACGCCAATTGTGCCCTTTCCACTGAGCTTCGTCGCTCCCTCCTCATGAAGGTAGACCCCAAGTTAGGGGATGTTGCTGATTCAGAGGCAGGGACGGTGGCTCAAGGGCGACTCTTTGGTGAGCCTTTTGTCAAGGAGATGGGAAAGTTTGTTAATACTTTCAACGCCATTGACAAGGCACAGTCATCAATCAGGAAAGTCTTAACTCCGGGTTTTCTGCGAGGCCGGTCGAGGTCTGGGTTTTGTGGTGAATGAGACAAAATCAGTCCTGACTCCCTCCCAGACTCTTACCTTTCTACGCTTCATGGTAGACTCCACTTCCCCCACTCTCAGTCTTCCAGACAGAAAAATTTCAAAAATTCGTCACAAATTGAGACATTCTCCCACCAAACCTCAGGTCTCACTCAGACAATTGGCCCGGATTGTGGGTCTTCTCTCCGCCTCCATCCAGGCCATCTTCCTGGACCCTCTACATTATCGAGCACTGCAACCCATTTACAAAGGGGTATTCCTTACTATTACAAGGTACCTCTGTCAGAGGAGGCCCGGGAGGAGATCACGTGGTGGTTGAAACACATGGAGGCCTGGAATGGCCAGGCAATATTCAAGTCCGCCCCGGACCTGTTGATAGAATCCGATGCCAGCAGACCAGGCAGGGGGGCCAGGTGCAGCGAGTTTTCCACAGGATTGTGGTCTCTTCAAGAACAAAGATTACATATCAACTGCTTAGAGCTCCTGGCAGGTTCTTTCACCGTCCGGTGTTGGACGAGAAACTCAGTTCAGTCTTCTGTCCTCTTAAAGATGACAATATCTCGGCAGTCCGATATATCAATCATCTAGGGGGCACGAGATCCAAAGCTCTCTCGGGCTTGGCTGCCAGCCTTTGGCAGTACTGCCTGGATCATCGGGTGTCGGTCACGGCGGATTATCTTCCCGGATGGTAGAACCTGGTAGCAGACTTCCAATCCTGCAACTTCAGAGATTCCAGCCTCTGGAAGCTCGATCCGGAGGACTTTCAGACCTTGAACGACCGTTGGGGCCCTTTTTCAATGGACCTCTTTGCTTCGAGATTGGACAATAAACATCCACAGTTTTTCAGCTGGAGGCCGGATCTGTTTGCAGTTGCCACGGATGCCTTTCTCCAAGACAGGAGTCAGGGGCAGGGATATGCATTTTCTCCATTTGCAATGATCACGAGGGCGATGGCCCAAGTCAGGAGGCAATGTGCGGAGATGGTAATGATCACTCCCCTGTAGATTTCTAAAGTTTGGTTTTCAGTTCCTCTGGAACTTTCATGGGAATCTCCAATCCTACTCCCCTGGTTTCCAATTCTCCTCCTGAGTCCCGACTTAGCTCCCCATCCTCTGATTCTGGGAAACTGGTTGTGGCTCATGGCATGGCGGATTACAGGAGACAATGGGAGGTCCCAGGCCTTCCGGAAAATCTGAACTGTTCATGTCCAAGGCTTGGGCGGACAGTCCAGTCAAGCGGTACAGGTCCACTTGGGGCAGATGATCCCCGTTGGTGTATGCGACAGGGTCTTAATCTCATGGGCGCAGGATTAGTCCATATTCAAAATTTTCTGGCCCACTTACAGATCGATAAATACCTTTCAATCAGCCATGTCACATACTGCTTAACAATTCAGCGGTTGGGAAACATACTCTCATTTTCAGGCTCCTGAGAGGCATCAAATTGTCTCTTCCTCCAGAACCCCGGTACTCAGCCCTTTGGGATGTGAATCAGGTTCTCAACATGCTCCTTTCCTGGCAACCTAATTGTTTTCTTTCGCGAAAGGAGTTGTTGGCTAAGCTAGCCATGCTGCTCTGCCTCATATCCTGCAGCCGCGTCTCAGACGTGAGAGCATTGGATATCACAGGCAGGATGTTTACCCCTACTGGGTTGACTTTCACCCTTCATAGACGGACAAAGTGCCACACAAGAGTTATCAGTTATCCGGAATTCCCGGACTCTCAGAAGCTGTGTGTGGTCCGCTGCTTGAAAGCGTATGAGGAAATGACTGAGGAATTCCGTCTCTCGGGAGAGCGGCAGCTCCTTATTTCATTACGCAAGCCTTTTAAGGCTGTGTCTTCCCCACAATAGCAGATGGGTTAGATGGATTATGCAAGAGGCAGGAATTAGCCTTAAAGATTTTGGCGTAGGTGCCAGTTTGGTGGACATCCTCAACACGGCTGACTGGTCCTCCGACTCCACGTTTAAAAGGTGCTACTGTAAGCCTGTGCTGGATATGGCTCACCTCGTGGTGAGCAAGCTTTAAACTAGCATAATCTTTGCCTCTAGTCCCGACATAAAATGAAAAATGTCCTAGCTATTGTAATGGAAAGTTTCAATTCTATTAAGGACTCGGAGGCGAGGATTATCCCGCCCTAGGGATTTCATATGAAGATTGCCCTCCCCATATGAGAGTAAGTAGAACAGTTTAAACACTGCATTGTTTGGAACAATAGTGTCACTGATTTTGTCCACAAGCTTTGTTGGTTCCTTGCCTGATAAATGATAATGTTTGCTGTTTTTTTGTAGGATCTGAGGCAAACAAACAAGACTTATGAATGTGAGCTATTGGATGACTTCACGCTGCGAAAGAGGATGGAAATCAGTGAGGACAGAATATGTTGGACTGGAATGCCCCTGATTGGAGGATCCAGGACTGTTACTGATTGGACAGCTTTTTCTTACTACTTTTTTCCCAAGGTTTCATAGGAAACTACTTTTTTCCCAAGGTTTCATGGGAAATGAGGTTGTTATATGTTATATTGGCTGCTGTAAATAAAAGGGAAGAGAGAAGGCATAATCCTTGCCTCCGAGTCCTTCATAGAATTGAAACTTTCCATTACGATAACTAGGAAATTTTTCATTCTACATATATTATATGCCACATAACAGTGAACATCTTCCCCCGGTTTCATTTAATGCACTGTATTACTAGGGGTGGGCGGACAACTCCGTTCCACCCACGAAATGTGTGGAGATTTGCACCTTCCGCGATATAGGTGGAGAAACAAGGCAAGTCTCTGCACACTCGGGCGTAACGGAAGTTGGCCTCCCGCCCGCCGCCCTTGTCCCGCGTCCCGCCTGCAGTATTAAATAACTTTAAAAAGAAAATTTCAAATAACCTTACCTTATAGGCGGCGTCCCCGTGTTTCCATCCGTATCCATTGCGTCTTCTTCTGGGAACTGCGCATGCGTGGGAGCCCGCGAATGTGCATTCCTCGCCATGAGGGAACCATCATTGGTTCCACCAAGCTGCACAGCCACATGACTGCCTGAATCCAATGAATTAAATTCATATAATTTAAACCAAGTTTTTCCATTTTCCACCTTTTATTTTCATCCTTCTTATTCTTATTCAATTCATTTTATTCAATCCACATTTTTACGTTGATGTTCAAAAAGGATCAGGAGCAGGAAATGGGTTCCATGTCATGTTTTATTGTAACAAACCCAATGAATTTCAGGAATAGATTCCCTTCGTCAGGAGCATCTAAAAAACACAAGCAAATATATCGTTTTTATGTTCATTTCTATCAACAAAACTTTTCTCTGAAATCTAAACAGCACGTGAAGATGATGTTACTAATAGACCATAAATAAAGCACTTCAAATTAATCTGACAAATGTGCAGAAAGTTAGCACCGTAAACTACATCCAGTCCTTTCTGGATCCACATTATTCACATTTATTCAGCATAACAAACTAACTCCCTAGTTTAAAGTAAGTCTACCCCTTATCAATAGGAAAAGTGACACCACTTGTTTAAAAAAAACGAGTAATTCCTTAAATTTCTACGTGCTTACCATGACAAGCTGATGCATCCTAGAACATACAGGAGCAGTTCCCAAATAACTCAATCAAATTTAAAAACTGTGGCATCATATTCCTGTTTTCTGACGAACCAAGGCACGCTTATCTCATTTCAATGAAAACTGAATCTGTAGCTCGAGCCGCTTTTGTGTGTTACCTCCCTTCCTTCGTAACACTCTGCAGGTGGTTAGTTACGTGTGCTTACATCAAAACCCTAAACGAAGCTAGACTGCAGATAGTGTATGTTATGCTCTTTTAATCTTACCTCCGTGAATTAACTAATGCTACTACAAGTCCCAGAATGCAGTATGCCCCATTACTTTCCACGTGGTATGTTTCACAAACCACATTACTTTCCCAACTTTCCCAACACATTAAAATACCAAAGTGATACATGTCCGTTTTTGTGTTGGCCTCGTGTGTCCTTCAAGTAATACTTCATGACAACGTTTCCAATGCTGTTCTTTCCATGAAAGTGCTTGTATACATAACTTTTCCTGTAATTCTTCCGTAATTCTCCAACAAGACAGGAATCCCTGCTCCTGCGCCGTTCATCCTCTCTGACATCACCTTTGTGTCAAATTCTTTACTTGTCCTGTTATCAATGTTTTTCAACTCCATTTTTCATGGGTGCTATCTCATTTGAGACGAAAAAATTCATACAATAAGCAAAGTAGGGATGAGATGCACACCTAGTAATCCTTTTTGAACTCAATTACTACATTCAAACGTTGAGGGCGTGCAAAACCTGCTCGCGCTTCGTCCCATTGCGCTGCAATTTTACTGAACCACGCGGGAACCATCATTGGTTCCACCAAGCTGCACAGCCACATGACTGCCTGAATCCAATGAATTAAATTCATATAGTTTAAACCACGTTTTTCCATTTTCAACCTTTTATTTTCATCCTTCTATGTGGTTTAGGCATCAGTGCTGGTTTAATGTGCTGAGAAATTTGATACCAAACTTCTCAGTCTTCAGTGCTGCCATTATGGTGCTGTGGAGTTCGTGTTTGACGAGCTCCCAGCACCATATACTCATAAATGGCAGCACTGCACTTACAGTGGCCTGGAATGGACCTGGGTACTGTAGGGGCACAGGGCTCCTGCTCCTGTGCCCATACCATTGGCATAGGGCACCCAGCTAGAGGGGTGGCTGATGTATGCCATGGCAGTGTAGGTGGTGGGCATGGCACACAGTGATGTGTGCCATGTCGACTCTTTGTTTTGTCTTATACCCAGACACTCAGCCTGCAAGGGCAGTGTGTGTGTGTAAGGGTACAGGGCCTCTTAGGGTGGCACAATGAGTGCTGCAGCCCTTAGAGGCCTTCCCTGGTCACAAGACCCTGGGCACCTAGGGTACCATTTACCAGGGGCTGACATGTGGCCAGGGTTTGCCAATTTGTGTTTTGTGTTTTAGGGAAGGAACATAGGCCCTGGGCACCTGATTGGCAGGAGTCAAGGGCACACTCAGTCAAAGTACATTCAGCAATTCAGTAAAAAGTGGGGGCATACCATGCAAGAAAGATGGCACTTTCTCACACGTGCTGTTTAAATTTCAGAGAAAAGCTTTGTTGATAGAAATGAACATAAAAACGATATATTTGCTTGTATTTTTTAGATGCACCTGACAAAGGGAATCTATTCCTGAAAAGGAATTGGGTTTGTTACAATAAATCATGACATGAAACCCATTTCATGTTCCTGAGCCTTTTTGAACATCGACGTAAAAATATGGATTGAATAAAATGAATTGAATAGGAATAAGAAGGATGAAAATAAAAGGTTGAAAATGGAAAAACTTTGTTTAAATTATATAAATTAACACGTAATCACACTGTATTGTAATAACTATTATGCTTTTGAAGAAACTAAAAGGTTGCATGAGTAGGCCGCAAGTGTTTCAGTATTTGCATGTCGCAATTTGCTTTAAAAGTAATGATTAATGTCGCTTGCTTGGATTTGGCAAATGCTAGGTAACATTAACGAGAAGTAGTGAACGGTGGGAGGTAAACAGTGATGGTTTCATTATCACATAATTAATGAATGTTAATTTCTATTCAGTTTAGTGTGTTGAATGAAGACGCCATTTTATTAAACTTAGCCATGGCGGGAGGGGGGATTGCTAGTAGTGAGTATGTTCTGGCATAGAAGGAGAGGAAGAGACTCTGTGCATGGAAGATTACATGAAGGAGTGAAGGCCAGTGTGTGCATCGCCTGCCAACTACTGTACATGAGCGTGGGACCTGAGATGTCCTCAGCAAAAGAACTGTGTTTTACTAATAAAGAATTATACATTTGTAATTAATGTGTGAACATGTGAATAAAGTTGAAATTCAGACCATGGGAACAGTATAAACAATACAGTTGTTGAATAAAGTGTGAAATCATGGTGGTGTGACAGTACGACCTCCCCTGTCCACCTATCACTTTGCAAGTTAGAGCGTAAATGCAACATTTTGAGGGATGGACATGTCAATTTAGAATATTTATTTAGGAGACTTTTAGAGGCGGGGTCTGGATGTTGTTGGAGGGAGAGGAGAGGGGAGATGCGTTGCTGTCCGTCAGTTTCCTGAGAGGCCTAGCTGTTTCTATCCTGTCCTGTATCTGTTCAGATATTCTGCGTTTTCCTGATTATCTGTTGGGAATCTCCGTCATCCCTTGAGTCCAAGGGGTAGTCTTCCTTTTCTCCCTACAGACCGTTAGGTTCGTATTTAGCTTAGGTGTCCTTTAAAATCTCAGCATTAATGTATTTGTCCCTGAACCTTTTGTCTCTCCACCTATCCACACCATCAACTATGAATAGTTATGTATTTTTTTAGATGAACCTATTGTCTCTTCATCTATCTTTCTGTTATGTACTATATTTGTTTGGCATAATGTTATGGTTTCTCCTAGAACTGATCAACATAGGAGTTGTATCTCCATGGTTGTGTCTCGTGTGAGACAGTTACCTGGAGAAGAACTGACAAGCTGGCAGCTGGAGTTGGTGGCTCTACTAATTGAGTAATAAAAGACTTTATGACTTACCAGTGAGTGTCTTCTCAACACTGGCGACGAGCGACGCTTGCTGGGGACAAGTCTGCCACCAACTTTCCCTCTTTATTGTGGACCTACAGATTCGTTTTCTTCTCCACTGCGAGGGATATCGAGTGTACAAGAGAATAAGTGTCTTCCTGCTTTACTGAGGATTTCTCTTTCCTGCTCCTGTTTTTCTTGACTTTCTGCGAGTTTCGAGCTGAATTTGGACAATTTATCACTGTTTTGTCCATTTCCAACAGCTCTCATTGCTCGCGACGTCTTCTCGTGCACTCGCTGATGTGCACAGCCTCACCAGCGCTCTCTGACGTCATCACGCGACACGCACGTAACACAACATGTGTGCCGCAATCTTGGTTTAATGGTTCCCATAACAAAGACATTGCGCGCCGTTACGGGGCCCCGATTAAGCATTTTTAATTAGAATCGGGCACCGCACGGTTCGTGGACATCTACGGAGTATGTAAGGAATATACTCTAATGGATTTTCAGGTACTGTTTCTGTTTTTTGGCAATTGATGTTGAATCGCCCATCACAGAGTATTAAGCTTGGTAGACTCTGATTGAACCTGAATAATACTCCCCTTGGTCCTGTGTTACTCATTTTGCCTCACATTTACAGCGCTCAATTACTGACTTTCAACTGCATTTGTAAACGCTTTAATTCACCCTTACAGCATAGTTATTTTATCTTTAGCTAATTATTCCTTTCATTGCATTTTAATTGGTTTCAAGCAATATTGAATATAGTGTCACTACCACTATGGCAGCTACCACAATGAACCAGCCTCCTCCATTCCTTTGTGAAAAGGGTGAACCACTTTTGCCACGGAAAAGGTGGAAATTGTTATTTGATTCATACTTGGTAGCTATAGGTGGTGCAATATTCTCAGCTCACAGGAAGCAAGCAATTCTTCTTCATAATCTCGGTATTGAAAGGCGCAACATATATGAAAGTATTGATGTAATTCCTGTTGGTGAAGGTGATCTAGAACCTTCTGATGTCTTCGAGATGTCCATAAAGATGCTGGAAATGTATTTTGGACCACGCATCAATGTTGTCATAGAGAGGCACACATTTTTTATGCGAATCCAAGAACCCAATGAGAAAGGTGGGATCTATATAGCTTCTCTAAAGACACTGGCACGCACTTGTGAGTTTGGTGATCTTACGGATTCATTGATATGCGATCAACTAGTCAGGTGCACTAACAGTCCTAGAGTGCAAGAAAAACTTTTGTCTAGAAATCCATCTCTTAAAGATGCCTTAGCCATTGTAGAAGGGATGGAAAATACCTCTGGCTGGGTTAAAGAGATGAAAACCCATAAAACAATAACAGAGAATGCTCCAACTCCCAGTAGCATTCATGAGTGGACCCAAAAGGATATAGCTCAAGACTCTGTTGACAGTGTCTCCAAGAGTACGCATGGAATTGAAGCCAAACCTTCCACAGATTTTTCAAGAATGAAGTGCTACAGATGTGGTAGTGCCAATCACTCCTCCAACTACCCTAACTGTTATGCTAAAAACACAACCTGCCACAAGTGTGGCATCAAAGGTCACTATGCCAGAGTATGCAAGTCTGGTGGCAGAGTGCGCACTATAGAGAATGTTGAGACCTGTGACACCTCGAGAACTGTTATGCTGAGTGTACGGGTGATGGTATGGTTGACGCTGATCTCATCAGCATGCCAGAGTATGAGGTGATGATTGGTGACAAGTTATTTGTGGTTTTAGCAGACTCTGGTTCTCCTTTTACTATGCTTGGGAATGAACTGTGGGACTAGACTTTTCCTGAGTCACAACGTTCCGCCCCTGACATTAACCCAGTCAGTTATGGTGGCTCACATATTGACGTAATTGGGTTTGCCATCATGAAGATTCACTTCAAAGGGAGAGAAACAATTGGGAAGATTTATGTCGCTAAACGTGGTGACAATCTCCTTGGGTGGAGACATCAGAGAGACTTGGGGATAATTCTCAACCCGAATGCTCATTATCCATCTGAGCAAGTCATGTTGGTTGACCGATCAGCGAACTCTAGTACGTTTTTTGAAGAGTTCCCTCAAGTTTTCTCCTGAAAACCTTGGTCTGCTCAAAAACTTTGAACATCGTATTGGGCTCAAGAAGAATGTAACTCCTGTGGTACACAAGGTTAGGAAGGTTCCCAACATGATTCTGGAACCTCTTAGAGATGAACTCAAGAGACTGGTATTTTTGGGTGTGATTGAGGAAATCGAATCCTCTGAATGGTTGGCCCCAGTGGTTTTGGCCCCGAAGGATGTGTGTGGACTTGAGGAGTCTAAACAAATGGATTTGGGTAGATCATCAACCCCTTCCAAAAATCTCTGAGTCTATTAATATGCTTGATGGGGCAAGAGTTTTCAGTGTGTTAGACTTATCCTCTGCTTACCACCAGGTAACATCTTTTTTCACACCACTGGGGGCTTTCCGTATTGTCAGAATGCCATTCGGAGTAGCCTCTGCGGCTGCCTGCTTTCAACGCATCATGAAGATGATTCTAGGTGATGTTTCCAACGTCATGTTCTTCCAGGACGACATTTTGGTCTATGGGAAAGATGATTTGGAGCATGACACAATTTTGAGAACTGTCTTACAAAGACTAGCTGAGAAAGGTTTGACTGTGAATAGACTGAAATGTAAAATAGGTGTGTCTTCCGTCACTTATTTGGGGCATGTTTTCTCAGGGGAAGGTATTCGTCCAAAATTGGATTTGACTAAGAGTACTGTGGATGCTCCTGCCCCAACTGATAAAGAGCAGGTCAGGTCTTTTTTTGGCCTAGCAGAGTTTTACGCTAAGTTCGTTCAAGGTTTTGCTTCCACTGTAGTACCCATCAGGGCTCTTCTGAGGAAAGGAACTCATTGTGTCTGGTCACCAGTGTGTGTTCTGGCTTTTGATTCTATTAAGCAAGCAATTGGTAAGATGCCTACACTGGGTCATTTTGATTCTAAAAAGAAAACTTTTCTAACCACTGATGCTAGCTTGTGTGGCCTTGGGGCGGTGCTTTCCCAAATCGATGGAGGTGAAGAAACGGTGTTTGTATTCACCTAAAGAGCGTTGAAGAAACCTGAGCAGCAGTATTCGTGCATTGAAAGTGAGGCTTTGGCTATTGTTTGGGCAATAAAACATTTTAAGTTTCACCTTTGGGGGATTCCCTTTTTTGTTAGGTCTGATCATCGTCCTTTAGTTCAGATTTTCTCATGTATGGAGAGTGAGAGACTCACCCCTAGACTTAAGCGTTGGAGCGAGGGGTTCAAGTGCAGTATCTCCCGGGGTCTGCCAATAAAGCAGCAGATTGCCTATCGAGACTCCCCATTGACTGTTCTGGTGATACTTTGGACTATGATTCTGTAAAGGTTTGTTGGGTCAAAGAGTCTGCCATTCAAGAACAAGAATGGGAACCGGCTTTATTGGAAGATGTGTTGCTTCCCGTTGTAATGGATTTTGTTATTAAAGGGTGGCCGGACAGCAAGAGATTTGATTCTGACTTATTACCTTTCTGGTCCATCAGAAATAAAATCACTTTGTGCACGGGCAACTCATGCGTGGTGAGAGAGTGATACCTCCCATTGCCTTGAGACCTAAACTGGTGAATCTTGCTCATGAAGGACATTTAGGGAGAAATCTCAAAATCTCATCTCCGAGAAAGGTGTTGGTGGCCTAGAATGGATAGCCATGTTGAGGAAGTGGTTAAGGAGTGTTGTCAGTGTGCCTCAAGTGATAAATCCCAAGCCACTAGTACTGCTCCCTTGTCACCAGTGGAAGTTCCACGTGAGCCCTGGGTCAAGCTTGGTCTGGACCTTATGGGTCCATTTGAGCTTTTAGGTCCTTCAGAGTGGTTTGTAATTCTCTTGGTGGATTACTCTTCTAAGTGGGTATCCACCAAATGTGTGAGCTCTATCAACACCAGGGTGGTTATTGACTTCCTTAAAGATAAATTTGTGAGTGAAAGCATACCCAGATTCCTCATCACAGATAATGGGGTGCAATTCATCTGGCAGGAGATGCAGGACTTTTTGAGGGACTTTGGCATCACTCATCAAAAAACCTCGCTTTATACACCACAAGCCAATGGACTTGCGGAGCTCATGAACAGAGTGGTGAAGGTGTGTGTGCAGAGAGCTATTGATAGGAAGGTTCCTTTCAAGGGTGTTCTGAGGGATATTTGGTGGGCACATTGCACTGCTCTCAATGCAGTGTTACAAAGATCTCCCTTTCAGATGCTGAGAGGAAGAGTTGCCCTATCAAAGCTCAATCCTGGGTGGTTGCCTCTAATTGAAGGTCCTGTTCTGGATAAGGAGGAGATGGGTGCAAAGTTACGTTTTATCAAGGAAGGTACAAATAGAGGTTTGACTTTAAAAACTCAACTAAATCATGGAATGTGGGTGATCGGGTACTTATAAAAGACCACGGTGGCACAGGAAGGGTATCAAAGAGTTTATGGGCCCTTTTGTTATTACTTCTGTTTATAAGAATGTGGTCACTGTTCATAATGGAACCAAATGGAGCATGTCTCGCCTGGTGAGATTTCGGGGTGATAAGTCTTCATTTTCAGACAAAATTCCTAGTTCAATTTTGCAAAGGAGTGTCTCTCCTCCGAGTTTACATTCACAAGGTTTATCTTCATGGTCCCGTTGTCCTCCTAAACGTTATGAAGATTATGAAATGTATTGACCTCATTGTAATATCTTGATGACTATGAAATGTATTGATTTCTCTGTTGTGCTTTCTTTTCACTTTGTTTTCTTCCGTGCATCATTTTTTTTTTACACTTTCTTTGATTTTTTCTTCTTCCTTGTTCTCTTTTCTTTCTTTCTCTTGTATTTTCAGTAAGGGGAATGTGTTATGGTTTCTCCTAGAACTGATCAACATAGGAGTTCTATCTTCATGGTTGCGTCTTGTGTGAGACAGTGACCTGGAGAAGAACTGACAAGCTGGCAGCTGGAGTTGGTGGCTCTACTAATTGAGTAATAAAAGACTTTATGACTTATCAGTGAGTGTCTTTTCAACACATAATCATTTTGCTGAACCTTTATGTCTCTTAATTTATCAACTCCTTCATTGCATATTGTCATTGCGAAATGAGTCTGTTATCGATGTAAATTGATCTATCACCATGAGATTCGATGTTTATAAAATTGTGACCTAAAACATATGAGCATTTACTTTAAATTTGAGATGAAACTCACTTATTAACCTTACCAAGAGTCTGTAATGTATTAAACCAATGTTTGGTAAGTTAGTCTTTTATTATTACCATCAACTATTCAACTAATTGATCCATTAGTTACAAATTAGTTAACCAGCGGATGGTTAGATGACATAAACGAATGTTCGAAACAAATTGACCAGCGACGCAATCAGGGATTTTTGGGTTGAATGTGTATGGGCCATTGAAGTGATTTGTTGTGTATTGATCCCTGATCGATGATTGGTATTGGCGCTGGATCAATGTCAATGTAGGAGATTTGTAAAGTGCTCTGTTACCATACAGTGTCCTGGCACTAGCTTGCTGACCGGTACAGAAGGCCAATGTAAGATCAAAAAATCAAGAGGGATGGTCTGGCTCAGCCCCACCTCTTCCGGGCAATGACAGGCGCAGTATGGACCCGCCCATGGCCTGGGCTTTGCCTGGGCGTGGCCTGCACAGCAGGGCTTCTGAACGCCCTTTATAATGCTTACAACAGTGTCAGCAGGTGAAAACAATGAACTGGATGGCCTCCAAGGCCCACAGGATCTTGGGACATGAAGTCCATCGCAGCACCACTCCTGCACCTCTAAACGTGCTTTTAAGCACTTACGGCAGTGTCAACAGATGCTGGTCATACTGTCAGCTTCTACTCACGTTTCTGCTGGAACACCATGCAAAGGATGAAAAGGTCCCCAACTTCCTTGGATCACCAAGAGCACCCAACAGAGTCAAAGTACCAGCAGTAACCCAGAGAAGAAAGGAAAAAACAAGGAAGAAACAGGGTCCCACGATGCACCCCACTCAAGGACACGACCAGTCAGCCAGGAGAAATATCTCAATAAATTGACAGAAAAAAGTAAGTACCCAAGGAACCACTAGTTCTATTGTCTGCAGTATTTTTAGACACTTAAATCTAGACTACCTAATTGATTCCCTTCTGCTGTTAATTCTGGTATCTGGTATGAGCAATGGGGTGTTCTGGGCAGTGACAGGGTAAAAGTATAGTGTGAACACAATAGGTCAGAGGAATGGTCAAGTGAAGGAAAAAATAGGGTTAACCACAACCTGACCCACCTATAAATAAATGATGACTTAAAGTTATATGAATCTTGACTTTAGAAACATCTTGAAAAGCACAATATGCTCTATAGAAAACTGAAACAGTCCACCTTGCTTCAGGCAGACCTACTGGGAATTTCCTTACTATCAGGAATACTCAGCACTAAACAAAACTAGAAAAATCAGATCTCCACAGACGCAGATTTTGCATTAATTACAATGGCAGTAGTAGTAAGTGTCAAGTCAGCGCAGAAAGGACTTTTACAAGAGAACTTATTCACCTCCGTGTTATCTTTTGGTAAACTATTCAAAGGAGGTTGCAATGTTTCGCAGCGTGCTGGAAATAGCTTGCTGACGTTGAGACAAACACAGGAAGACAACCTGGAGCACAAAGAAGGGAAACCAGAGAACAGGAGACGACGGATCATCAGGGAGGAAAGCCGGATGAAAGACGACCAACGCTGGATCGATGGGACTTGACCCGGAAATGTCAGGATAGGACCCGGAAGAGGAATTCCAAACCCAAAGCTGGAATGCAAAGCGTCCTTACTTGGGAGTAGCAGGCTTTTAAATCCGCTTGCCGCCACCTGCGCATGCGTGTATAGCGAGAACGGCGTTTCACTAGCTTACCGATCACGCGTGTGCCCAGCAACCGTGACCCATACCACCCTATTTAGGATTGGGACCCCGAAGGAAGTTGGCACAAACAGAAGACCAATCAGAGAGGTTTTAGGTGAAATTTTATTTGATTTACAGTAGAGCCCAAGAATGATCCAACAGATCAACAGAGATAAGGTGCACCCAATCCTGCTCCAACTCCCACTTGACATATAAATGTTGTTCCATATTCCAGACCCAAAATTCCCTCATTATTATTCATTCCAAATGAGAAGGTGGGTCTGGCTGGGTTGTTGAACACTTGCATTTCAACTCGTTCTTTGGCAGGGATGTCCATGTGAAAGGAAGTGTTGGATCTCAGAGGGCAGAAGGGGGCAGAAGTTTTTCCAGTTTTGTTCAGCCAGAACCCATGGTAGAAGTGTGACACAGTTTTGCCGGAAGTGGCATTGTCCCTGTAGCTTTCCTGCAGGAGGATTAGCCAGGCGAGGCAGGAACCATGGACAGAAAAAGGTGAAGGGATGAAAGGGATAGAGTGTCCAGTGGCATGTGGTAGCAATCCACAGATCCAGCAATTAGTGGCGTTGGCGGCAAGATTGTGTTGGTGGAGCAACTGCACAAAAGAGTTATTCCAGAACTCCTTACGCCTTTCTCGGAGTTGGGGTGAAAGTGAGATCAGATGGTGTTCTTTCATGGTGGTAGGTTGAACGGTGGTCAGCAATGTCTTATGAGCGGGTGTGCTCTCCTCCATGATCCAGAAGGTGACCATGAGGAGAAGGCAAAAGAGAAGGGTAATGAAAAGTGTAATAGTCTTTGAGCTGTGCATTCTGTCAGTCTTTGGGTTTTTGTAGTGGATCTTCGGACGTCCGGTTGCTTCCATCATCTTCATGTCGGGCGCTTCCATCACCTTCAAGAGACTCGGTAGCGGGCAGAACCACAGACTTTGTTTAGTTTCTCTCCTGGTGGCCTTTGAGGTGACTAGGCTACCGTTCTGAGATTTCCACTTAGTTTGTGGTCTGCTTAGCCGAAGTTCTCTCCTTTTGTCGCAAGTTATACCCTTCCTTGGATGGCACGGTGGGATCGGGATATTTCACTAGCTCAAGTGTCTCCGTATCTGGGCGGCGGTTCAGGGATGGTCGGTCTTTGTCCAGAAGTTCTTCTTGGGCGGTGATGTTGTCCGTAGTCGTCAGGGTCGGTGATACCTTCTTGCAGTGGTGTGCATGCAGCCAATTGCGTTTCCCCTCCACTCGAAGAGCTGTTCGGGTGGTGATCAGGACTTGCAGGGGGCCCGTCCACCGGGGCTCCAGACTCTTGGTGCGCTGGAAGTTACGCACTAAGACAAAGTCGCCGGGTTGGATGTCGTGCCGGGGGCCCCTGGAAACATCGGGAATGGCTTGCAGCACCTGCTGATGGATAACAGACAACGTTTTAGTTAGGTTATACAAATAGTCAGACATGAGGACGTCCGGGACGTCGTGGATGGATGTTGGTTTTGGTGCAGTCCAAAGGTTCATGGGCCGCCCGAAAACGACCTCGTAGGGGGTTAAGTGGTGTTTAGTGGGGGTGGAACGCATTGATAGCAATGCTAGCGGGAGAGCGTCTGGCCATTTCAGTCCTGTGGTGGCGACTATTTTTGCTATCTTAAGCTTCAATGTGGCATTATGTCGCTCAACCAAGCCTGCAGATTGGGGATGGAAGACAGCGTGGAATTTCTGTTTCACACCCAGCCCCTTTAAGATGAGTTGGATAACCTCGGCTACAAAGTGGGGGCCATTATCGCTCCACAAAATTCGACAAAGGCCGTATCGGGGGAAGAATTCTTTCAGTAGTACTTTTGCGGTAGTCATAGCGGTGTTGTCGTGGGTTGGGTAGGCCTCCACCCACTTGCTGAAGGCACACACAACGACAAGTACGTACTTAAAACCTTGGCACCTTTCTAACTGGACATAGTCCATTTGTAGGACTTCAAAGGGGTGATTGGGAACCCCAAACCCTCCCCGGGGTACAGCAGTTCCTTTCCCAGGGTTGTGTTGGAGGCATACCAGGCATTGTTGGACCAGACGTTTGGCTGAGTCTGGGATTTTTTCGTTGTGCCAGACTTTGGAGATGAGTTCGATCATGGGGGCAGACCCTATGTGTGCGGGGGAGTGTGCCATGGTCAGCATGGGGATCAAGTATGAGTCGGGTAGCAACCATTTGTTCGAGTCTTTAGTTCGCCAGCAACCGTCATCGTCCTTCAATCCCACCCGGGCCCATTCAGTTAATTCGTGTGGTGTGCTGGCTAGTTGGATATCCCTAATCGTTTCCCTAGCATCCTTCCATTTCTCAGTTTGTGACCTGGTCACGTACATATGGGTCGTGGACCTATTCTCGGCTGTGGTTCGGGCAGTAATGTCAGCTAGTGCATTTTCCTGTCCTATAATGTCTGTCACCTTCTTGTGTGCCTGGCATTTGATCACAGCCAGCCGTGTGGGGAGGAGGACTGCTTCGGTCAGGGCAGAGACTAGATCTCCATGCAGGATGGGTGTGCCATGGGAAGTCAAGAATCCCCTCTCTTTCCATAAGAGCCCAAAGTGGTGAACTACCCCGAAGGCGTACTGACTGTCTGTGTAAATGTTTGCGGTTGTCCCTGCTGCCAGGATGCATGCTCGTGTGAGAGCAATTAGTTCCGCCGCCTGTGCGGATCGCCGTGTGATGCGGGCTGTCTCAACAACTGTTCGGGCTGTGGTGACTGCATAGGCAGCTGAGGTGGTGCCATCGGGGAGCTTGATACATGAGCCATCCACCCACAGTTCTCCGTCAGGGTCCGGGAAGCCAGTATCCCGGAGGTCAATCCTACTCTTGATCTGTTCGTCGGTGAGGGTCATGCAGTCATGTATAGGGGACGCATTGGGGTCAGCGTCAGGGAGAGGTAGTAGAGTAGCTGGATTCAGAGTGGTGCATCGTTTCAATGTGATGTGGGGTGCAAGCAGAGTTAGTTCGTAACCAGTCAGTCGTGCGCTAGTCAGGTGTTGGGTCTTGGTTTGGTTTAGGAGGGTGTCAACCGCATGGGGTACCAATACTGTGAGGGGGTTCGAGAGCACGATCCCCTCACTTTGCCGGATAGAGACAGCAGCGGCGGCTACTGCTCGAAGGCAGGCGGGCAAAGCTCTGGCTACAGGGTCAAGAGTGGCAGAGAAGTAGGCACAAGGGCGTTGTTTAGGGCCTATGGACTGGGTTAGAACAGACAACGCACATCCCTCCCTTTCGTGGGTGTAGAGGGAGAAAGGTTTAGTGTAGTCTGGGGTTCCTAGGACTGGGGCCGAGCAGAGGGCGTCTCGTAATTCTTTGAAGGAGGATTGGCATTCGGGTGTCCAGGGGAGGGGGAAGGGGACATCTTTAGCCAGCAGGGAAAGCAGAGGTTTTACAATAAGACTGAAGTTTGGCAACCATTGTCGACAAAAGGAGGTGAGGCCTACTAGAGACCGCACTTGCTTCTGAGTTTTGGGAACAGGGGTTTCTAGGATGGTCTGAATTCGGTCAGGGGTAAGTTTCCTCCCGTCTTTGGATAGTAGGTGGCCTAGATATGTCACTTGGGGTTGGCAGAATTGCAACTTCTTCCTGGAGACCTTGTGACCGTTTTCCGCGAGGAAGTGGAGGAGGTGAATGGTGGCTGTGACGGCAAGTGGAGTGGTGTCGGCCGCCAAAAGAATGTCATCGACGTACTGTATTAACACCACTCCATCGGGTAGTTGGACTGCATCTAGTTGTCTCTTGAGGGCTTGGCTATAAATGCTGGGACTCTCAGTGTAGCCTTGGGGTGCCCTACAGAATCTGTACGAACGGGCTTTTAAAGTGAAGCCGAACAGGTAGCGGCTGTCTGGGTGGATGGGGATGGAAAAGAATGCGTTCTTGAGATCAATAACGGTAAAAGTGGTGGCAGTGGACGGAATCAGGGTGAGGATGGTGGTGATGTCTGAGACCACGGGGTACTGAGGTATGACTACTTTGTTAACTTCTCGTAAGTCAACAATAAAGCGGTATGCTTTCTCATCTCCCTCGCCTTGCTTTTTTACAATGGGTAGGATAGGGCTGTTGCAAACATTACTGACTACTTCTACCACTCCTGCATCGACTAGGGACTCGATGATTTCCACCAATGCCTTCTCGCCTTCGGGCGATATCCGATACTGTGGAAGCTTTGGGAGCACTGCGTCCGGTCGGACGGTTATGTGTACTGGGTCGATCACCATGCGCCCTACATCTGAGTCGGTTTTAGCCCATAGATGTGAAGGTAACGTGTCGAGTAGGGACAGGTCAGCATCGGTTATAGAGAGCATACGCCGTGTGTGACAAGGTCTGAACAGATCTGGGTTATCGTGCAGGATGACTCGAACTCCGTCTGGGGAGCATCTGATGGTAGCTCGAAAATGTTTTAGCAAATCAAGTCCCATAATAGCATCGGGGGTGTTGGAGGAGAGTAGAAAGGTCGTGTCAGTGGCGTTATCTTCTAAGTCAAAGGAGATTGGTGCTGATAAGGGGTTAGTGGAGGGCGTTCCATCGAAGCCTATTGAGGTTACGTGTGAGCCAGACAAGGGTGCCCTAGGAATCAGTCGTTTAGATAACGCACTACGTGTCGCCCCAGTATCTACCAGGAATGGAGACTTGGTGCCCAAGACCTTAGCAGTGACGTAAGGACCTTGCTGGTCAACACGGAGTTCGACTGGATCCCTCCCTTGCCCCTGGCGGTCCTATGCGAAGTCATGGGTGCTTTCGTAGTCGGACTGCTGACACTGGTTTTGTCGGGGGCGATCAAAGGTGTTTGGTTTGCCTGGCCTGTCGTTGATGGCGTCGCTCGTGTACCCTCGTCCCTGTCCTCTATTTCTGGGGTCATATGCTGTGTCTCTGGGGTCCCTATTTTTGTTCATTTCCAGAAGGACCGGGCACTGGGATTTCCAGTGTCCGAACCCTCAACAGAACGCACATTGGTTCCCATCTAAGTCTCTTCGTCCGTTGTAGGGTGCAGGGGTATGATCTCTAGGGGGTAGCTTTCTAGGGGCGGTTGGTTGGTAATTCCCTTTCGGGGGCTCCCTTCCTATGGTCACCCCTTGCAACTGTGCTATCATTACCCTCTCCTTCAGTTCCTTTTTCTTCCTCTCTGACGCCCTATCGTTCTCATTCTTTTGGTTTTCGTAGTATTGGGCCATCTGGAGGATTGCTGCGGGTTTGGAGGCTGCCCAACTACTCTCGCTGGTCTGTAGCTTCTGGGAGACTTCTTGTGACAGACCCTTCACATAATTCTGGACAAAGAGGTGATGTCCGGTTGCAGTGGTCATGTCCTGGCCACTATAATCGGAAAACACAGTCTCGAATCGAGAGAAGTATTCAGACACATCCTCCTGGGGTTTCTGGCGACAAGCCGTCACTATCGACCAGTCTACCTTTCTTTCTGGGATTAGAGTCTTCAATTTCTGTACAATCTTGTCTGGGAGCTCCAATATGGCTTTCGGGGGTTTCTGTCCCGGTTCTCGCTGTTTATCTATGGTATCGAGTTGTACCCAGGTATATCCGAACGGCTCAGCGTGGTCAACTTTCCGGATTTGCTTCCACACATCAGCCGGCAGACATAATCCAAAGAACAAGTCGATATCTGCTAAAGTCATTATTGTTGAGCCTAAGGCTGTACCTAGTTCGGTGTAGAAGGCAGTCGGGTTCTTTCTTAAGTCGGGTAGAGTTTTTCTAAAGGTCAAAATATCTTGTCGGTCCCATGGCTGGTAGACCCAATTATATACAACCCTTCCCTTCGCATCTTGGTGGTTGATGTCGTCATGTGTTCCCTGACCTCGTGGGGGGACCCAGTAGGGAGCGGCCTCTTTGATGGGCATCATGGTATCAGTCCTTCCTTCCTGGGGCTTAGTCGCTATGGGGGTTTCTGTTTTGGTGGCCTGTCTGTGTTCTTTAAGGTGTCGATAGACCTCGAGTGTACGAGTGAAGAGGTTCGTCACATCGCCCTCTCCTTCTTCCCCAATGTCTACCTTCCTATATAGGGCCGCTAAGCCTTCGGGACCTTTATCGTGGTACCTATCCTCATATGTATTCAGGGCGTGATAACAAAGTCGTACGACAAAGTGTCGTCTGCGGCTGTCGGCATATGAGTTATACACGTCTGTTATATACTCCTCACTTTCCTTTCGCTCCACCAGTGTCCCTACTATCTTGTCGATTCCTGCTCGTTCATCCCTTGTTAGTCGATTCATTCTGGTGGAATCTTTCTTTCTCATCTCAGGGTCATCCAACGTTATTGCCGACGTTGTGTTCAGTACAAGAGGCTCGGCCGGCGCGGAGGCCGTGAGGACCGAGGCCCCTGTACTGATTTCGCTTGTGTTTGGGGGTTGTGGGTGTTGCACTACCGATTGGGAGGGTGCGTATGGAGGGGGCATGTAAATGATCGGGGGACCTAATAGTAATTCATCATTCGTCCGTTGCTTAGGGGACAACTCAGGGTAGAGCATAGAGGGGGTCCTAACAGCGTACTGGCCTGATGTTTCGGGCTCCTGTCTTAGTTTAGTTTCCCTTCTCTCCTTTATTTCTTCTTCTAACTTTCTAGCGGCAAGGTGAGCTGCCTTTCGTAATTCCTTTTCTGCTTTTACCTCTTCCCTCTTTTTCCGTTGTGTTGCTTCTTTGCGCCACATGCCGATACTGTCAAGCATAGTAGGCGTCGTCTTATTGCTACGCAGAGCTATTTCTAGCATTTCTATCTTATGGTCATCGAAGGATCCCATCAGTGGCCACTGACTCTCGGGGTCCTTCCTTGTATATTTATGCCATAGCTTGCTATAAGCTACGGCGACTAGTCCATATTTAGTGAACATGTCCTTATTAGGGGTGCCTTCCAGTGGAGCCGGATGGTCCACCTCTAATAAGCGGTCCGGGCAGAACCAACTACCAATCAGTGGGGAGAAGATAGGCATGACGGGTTTCAACGGGGACAAAAGTCAGCACTACCTATCTTTTCACTGCTTGCAAAGACTAGACAGAATATCTCTATTCCTCGTTATTTGTAAGCAGAGAATACCTCCAAAGAACCAATATCGAACAACTAGTGTTCGGACAATCAATCAATCAATCAATCAATGGGGAGATAAAGATAGGCACGACGGGTTACAACGGGGACAAAAGTCTGCGTTACCTACCCTTCACTATTTGCATAGACTAGACAGAATATTTCTATTCTACGTTATTTGCAAACAGAGAATATCTCAAAGAGCACTATTCTTCAAAACAATCAATGTTCGGACAATCAATCAGTGGGGAGATAAAGATAGGCACGACGGGTTACAACGGGGACAAAAGTCTGCGTTACCTACCCTTCACTATCTGCAAAGGGAGAGAGAGAGAGTATTTCTACTCCTCCCCGTTTGTAGACAGCGAATATCTCAAAGAGAACAATCAATGAGCAATACTAGTATTTCAAATAATCAATCAATTATTTCGCAATATGTCGTGTTTCACGACCTTACCCGGACCGCGTGGACAGTTTCTCGTCTTCCGCCTCCAGCGCCCGATCGTCCTCTACTCTCCGTATTTGCCGCGGCACTCCTGATGGTTCCCAGTCAGGACCGTAGATCACTCGAGAGAGGTCTGCTCGGAACCAGTGAAGTTCGGATGATCGGCTGCCAGACGAGGGTCTATCGGGCAGGAGCTCTCCCGATCGTTGCAGTCGTTCACTCTGTCGTCAGGACCTCTCCCACTGGATCCACGTGTCGCTGATGGGCCCCACGTTTGGGACGCCAATTGTTAAATGGTAGCGGCAGTTTCAGTCGATAACCCTTCAAGTATTGCCCGGCGGTAATCGCCTCTCATACCATTCGATAATTTACCAATGAAAGAGGCAGGCGCCGGAGACTGGAAGGCAGGAAACAAAGTTTTTATTCCGTCGGAGCAGAACACATCAGATCAGACAGCAAGGTATCGTCACGAGGTGCTCTAACTGCATCTCTGAGGCCTGGCCTCTTATACACAGGTTTATGACTTTATTGCAGAGTTATCATACATGGCACATTCTTGAGATTGTCTTGGAACATGAAAGAACATCCTCGGAATTCCCACTTCGAGCTCGTTCCCACACATATCTACAGTGGAAGTCCCCACCCCATCCACAGTAGGAGATGGCTATCACACAGCTGGACATTCCGCCAATTCCCGGGGGTGTGTGCGACCGGCCGGGTCTCAGGGGGTAGGGGCTTTGATCTACTGTAATCCCTTTGATGTGGGGTGTTTCCCTTACAGTAGGGGCAATAAACTGCATCCGCAGGGCTAGGTGATGGCCTGGGATCGGTTCGGACAATGGGACGCAGAGGAAGGAGGTTATCAAAGAGATGCATGACCATGTATGGGATGTCGGTCAGGCGTGGGATGTGGTTCCATGGCAGGGTCGCGCAGAAGGAGAGGGTTTATGGCCCGTGTATGAGAGAGCGGGGGTGGCCGGCGCGCGGGGGATGCTTGCAGCGCCAGGGGGACGCGCTGGCGATCGTCATTAAGCAGGGAGAGACCAGGGTGCCTAAAATGGCTGCCGTGCGCTTTCCTGTGTGTCACGCTGGGGAGAGACAAGATGGCGCAGATAATGTTCAGTTTGCAAGCTAAATTTCCACAGTACGACATCATAAAGTGACATGTGAGGTACCAGAAAAGCGACAAAGTCATAAGGAGCAGGTGGAAAAACAGATTTTCAACATTGAACCGAGGTAACAACCCATCTTGTGGGACATGTAAAGTTCCAGAAGAGCAACAAATCTCATAGGGCAAAATTAGAACTTTTGAACAAAAGTATGAAAGAGTGTCAACAGAAAAGTAAGTAAAGATGGCTATGGGACTATTGCTGTAGATAGTCATTCAGGAGTAACCATTTGACATATTTTTGAATGAGGCGGTAGAGGGGTATAATCTGATCTCAGGAGGAAGAGCGTTCCATATTCTTGGTACAAGACCAGAGAAAGCACAATTGCATGTTCTTTTCTTTTTGAATTTGGGAGGGTTCAACAGTAGGGGATTAGAGCTTCTTTGGTTCTGATTTGAACCCGATAGTTCAAGTTTTTTTGCCAGGTAAACGGTGTGATGTGATCTTGCATATTCAGGTATTTGTCCAGAGTTATACCTAAAGATCACGCAGAGTCAACAACATGAGGGGTGCAGTTGAGCGCTGTAAGTTGTTTAAGCGAGTCTTGAGTGGGTGCAGTGTGATTGTGGGGGCAATCAGGAGGAATTCTGTTTTGAGAGTATTTAGCAAAAGATGATTATGAGTTAACCATCGTTGAGTTTTAAGCAGAGCACAGTTTATAGTTTTTATGTCATCTGGTGAAGAGATTTTCAAATACAATTGAGTGTCATCAGCATACATATGGTATTGTATGTTGAGAATTTCGGTGAGTGGTTCCATGAAAAAGTTGAAAAGCGTGGGCATGAGGGCAAGGGAGTGGTTAACTTTGATTCTTTGCGATCTGTTTCATAGGAATGAGGCAAACTAATTTAAAACAGGGCCTAGTAGCCCCACTCTCTTTGACGAAGAGCAATTAAGTTTTCATGTTTGACCATGGCAAATGCTGAGGACAAATTAAGAAGGATCAGTAAATATTGTACATTCTGGTCAAGAGATTTTGAGGTGTCATCACGATGTGAGTTAGAGCTGTTTCAGTACTGCGACCCGCTCTGAAACCTAACTGGTAAAGGTCAAGGGGCTGAAACTTCTTGATGTGATTGCAGAGCTGGGTGCGAATGGCTTTCTTGAGCAATTTGGCTAAAGTCATGATATTAGTAATTGGACAGAAATTGTTAGGATCAGCTAAGACTGCATTTGGCTTTTTTGGGATGGGAATGACTTGACCCATCTTGAGGCAATCAGGAATCCTACCCTGCACAAGAGATTCATGAATAATCAGGGACCAGAGTGGAAGAATGGCCGGTTTGAGTTCTTTGAATAACTTCGCTGTAGAGGATCGATAGAGTGATTGGAAGGTTTTCAAAAAGCCATATATTGGAGCAGCTCTGCATCGACTGGAAATAGAAAGGAATTCCATGATGCATTGTTTTTAGAAGGGTAAACTGTGGGATAGGAAGTAGGGCTCTTGCTACCATTGTCCCAGATGAAGGTGAGAGGGAGGTCACAAGCAGTAAATTTGGTGAGGCGCGTTGCAGGTCAAGTTCAATTTTTCTTGCTTTTCAGTGAAGTGTGCTGAGAAGTCCTTCCCACTGGGGCAAGAGATCTTGGGTGCAGAGAGTTGATTGGTAGACGGGTTAGCTTGTTGTTTGATGATTTCAAATCGTTTTTAGCGGCTGCCTGTGGCGCTGTCAAGCTGTGCCCTGAAGTGATCAGTTTTGGCACTACGGATATGTTTGTTACATGAGCTTCTAGTCATCCTTAACTGTTTGAGGCTTGTAATGGAGGGTGAGTTTCTCCATATGTTCCTCATTTAGGGAGCCATTGAACCAGGGTTTGGACAGTTTGATTGGAATCCTTCTGAGTTGCTTTTGTGCAATTGTGTCAAATATATTTGTCATGGTGTGGATGTAATGATCCGTAAGGTCATCCAGGTTTGGAAGTGGCGGAGAAGATTCATCCTAATGGATGTTAGATCGTTAATGTTGATGTCTCTCAGATTTCGAACCAGCTGTTTGGTTTTGAGCGCTTGACTGTGTCTGACCAGATTCTTTTCCAGGATGTGAAGAGAGATTTGGTAATGCTATGACCAGTCACAGGGTGATATGTCAACAAGTTGTATGATGTTATCTTTAGCTATGTTAAGATTAAGGGTGGAGCCCTTGTTTTGGATGGGTCCCTTGCAGGCCTGGGTGAAGTTGAGGTCAGAGAGAAAAGCCTTGAAGGAGCACAATAAGGGATCATTTGTGTCATTCCAGTTTAGGTTAAAATCCCCTAGGAAGATATGGTTGGGGCGTTGGTCAGAGCATGAAGTAATGGACTCCATAATTTGATCAATGAAGAGCAGATTTTCACCTGGGGGATGATATATTGTGTGGAGCAAACAGGCAATATTGCAAATGTTCCAGGTTTCAATGGCTAGGTGTTCACACAAGGACATCATAGCAGTTTGAGCCTATTTCAACGTGAGGAAAGAGCAATAGATGCAAGCAATGCCACCCCTTACTTTAACAGGTGTATCGAGTCTGATAATGTCATATTTAGGAGGGACTAAGATGTCAAGAATTGGGGAGGAGGTGTGTTTAAGCCAGGTTTCCTTTAGGATCAGGGGGTCCAATTCTTGCATGAGGATGAGGTCAGAGTTATCCGCTGCATGCTTCACTGCTGACCTGCAGTTGAGAAGCATCTATTTGATGTGCAAGTTGGCTGCTACCACTTCTAGGTGGCAACCAGTAGTAGGTTCTTCTTATTCACAGATCTCAGATCACTTGGTTCTCTAAACAGATCAGAGGAAATAGTTTGGATGTTGAGTGGTGACTGTGAGGAGACACTACAAGAGCTGTTGTAAGATAGAAGAAGGGAAAGTGTCATCATCGGACGTATGGTGCATAGACCTATGGGGCCTGGAGTGGTGATTTGGAAGAGGCCGAGTTCTCCGGAGTAGGCTGTGCGGACTATTGGATGAAGAAATTTCCCTCCTGCGGTGTTTATCCCTTGCTGGAAGGCTATAACGATTGGTATCAAGGGTAGGATAGAGTTTCCAAAACTTCTCCATCTTCAAAGAGAAATGTAAGGTTATCCTTAACAATTTAGAGATCCTGCTTGAGGTCGGCCGGCTTATCCTCAATGTAGGGCAAGCTAACACTACCAGCGGCCGGTCTCGAGGTAGATAGTGGATGGGACCCTTAGGGAGAGGGGTTTTGGACGGCCAAATATTTTCCTCACAGGTGCAAAGGAAGGTATTGAGGGAGGGGACGGGATCCAGCTTGAGGTCACTCATATTATCCTCAATGGGGGAGGGTTGGCACTGTGGACGGCAGAACTAGGGGTAACTAGTTGGAGGGACAACCCTTGGGGAGGTTTGGTGGGGGGCAAAGTGGCTTTATCATTCCTTTGAAGTCACATATCAGACTATTGGTGTTTTCCCCTTCAAAGTTACTAACATTGTCCTGGGGAATACCTAAATCTTGAAAAACATTCCTCTCTTCCACAGGGTCACCAAGCCCACACTGTTCATACTCTCCCTTGAAAACTGAGACTCTGTTCAAATTCAACATTAAACAGTCATGCTTACCATTCTTCTAAATGCCTCTTTCACCAAAATAGATTTAGACAACCATGCACGAAGTTCTCCTTCATTAATAGGACACCTAATCTAAACTAAGTCTCCTAGCTCTTTCTTTGAGTCAACCTGTACTTTGGGCATCCCAACGTTCGCTTTCAATGATCAAGGTACCACTAAAGTAATGGTTTTTGCCTTCTCAAGAGCTCAAATGGTGCAAATGAAGTTACAAAGTTAGGGGAGGTCCTCTAAGAGAGCGATGTCACATGCAAAACCTTAAAATAATTGCTCCATTAACTAATTGCCGACTGCACTGATTGCTTAGTGACACAGGTAAAGCATTTCACATTTGTCGCCATGTGGTACATTGCTGTTTCCAGGGTACTGTACATTGCATCTATCTAAAAAATTGAAAAAGTGAACACTAGTGAACTGGTGCCCATTGTCAGCTGGTAAGCATTTTGACTTCCTTCTCTGCAAAAAGTACATTTCTGTAAATGTATCATTGTGTACAGAGTTAATTCTCAACAACCTTCACCTCACTCCACTTAGAGAAGTAGTAAATCTATACCAAAGCAGATACACTATTTCTTGCTGGCACACTGAAAGGACACACAGTGTTCAACTCCAGTTTCCTCCATGATCTTTCAGCTAGGTTTACGGGCATGGGATACAGTGCACAAGCCTTGTAAGAATTGTCACTGCATCCTCACAGATTACATTGCTTTACCCATCATCTGTCAACCTCAGAATGAATCTTGAGCTACCAAAATTACTCCCATAATTTCCTCTTGGTCCATGATAGTCCAAGGTGGCTCACATTGGTGTCCTGCATTGCCCATCTTAATGATAACATTCCTCATACGCATAGGTGGCACAATTGTGACACCCACATGAGCCCACCATTCTCTCACGCAAGAACACCTTGGATTTTTAAAAATCATCATGGAATGTCTTTCTCTCAGGTCACTCCACACTGAAAACCTGTTTAATTTTATTTTTCACAATATTCAACCCCATTGCCTGATTCCACTCCTCTTCAGTAGTGACATTGCTTAAAGAGCCCCTACAATAAAGTCATGTGTCATTCATGGTGAACGCCACTTCAACACTACTCGCCTCCAAAAGTAGTCATGAGTTGCAGTTAGCTTGCTGATTTCGTTTCCCAGAAACATACTCAATTCAAAACTGAAATGCTTGAAGTTTCGTTGCCAGCTTAGCAAGTTTGGCTGTGAGAACCCTAACACTTCTGACAGAAAGCAGTTTGTGGTATATTTG
This sequence comes from Triturus cristatus, assembly GCF_964204655.1. NCBI lineage: Eukaryota > Metazoa > Chordata > Amphibia > Caudata > Salamandridae > Triturus > Triturus cristatus. The sequence continues at coordinate 117,138,141 of NC_140580.1, forward strand.
GAGAACAAACTTTGACCACCACAAAAAAATTTGAAAGTGCTAAGCTGCTCAGAAACATACCAAGAGTTCTTGCTTGATAACGAATAGTGTTTCTCCACACTGCGAAACGTTCTAACGTTCTAGACCCATATGCCACAATCCATTGCGTCTGTGACTCAAGTTGTTGAAAACCTGCTCCAATTCAATTAATGCTGGTGTCAACTGCAACAATACATCATGTTCCAACAATAAAAGGTTTCAGTCAAGAGCTTGTTGCACCATTTTAAGCTACTTAAAGGCATTCGTTTGCCCACCTCCCACAAAAATTTGACATCGTTTTAACAATGCTCTCAAAGGTTCCACTTTAGCAGAGTAATCAGCCACAAATTTAGCATAGAACTTGGTACCATGGAAAGGATAACCGCTGATCTTTAGATGCAGGATCAAGAGCATCCAGAATTAATCTGGCATGGCTTACATTTGGCTGTATAACAGCTTTGGAAATTGGGTGTCCACATTACACCAAAAGGCACATTTCGCAAGTTTACATATGAAACCCTTGTTGCAACTTAAAAGCTGGTAAATCTTTATACAATAACAGAAAATGGATATGACAACAAAACCGCACATGAACATGAATGTGCACTTTGCAAACGTTAAGAGAGTAACAATGATTTGGATAAAAAAAACAAAGCAGAGGTACCATAAAAAAGTGTTTAGAGTTGTAGCAGTTGAAAGAATTTATACATATATGTGTTTAAAATGCCTAGCAATCAACGCTTCTGATGACAAACAATATTGAAATGAAAATTCATAAAATGGCTTCTCTGCTATTTTGTAAATTAATATAAACTAATATAATGAGTTATATACGCATACATACTCATCTCAATCACAATTGTGAAAACGTTTATGATGAATGTAAACCATCTTTAATTGCTACCATTGCAATGTGCCACAGATATTGAAAAGCTGGTGCAATTCTTATATGCTTTGATCTACATGAATTAAACTTGCTGTGTAAAAGCTTTATACTAATAGAGTCTTAGATTTCCTAAAATGAAAAATCTTAAATGTTTGACAAGAATGTTTCACATGTAGGTACTTTGAAATCTGTGACAGTCTAACATATTTAGAACTGGAAATTTCTATGCCACAGTTTTTGACAACTTATAAGCTTTTTTGAATTTCACTATGCTAGCGTCTAATTGCATATTCATTTATTAATTAGGAAGTTATTGTCTTTAAAGGCATTAAGTGACTTTTCCCTTAGGCTTGCAACTTTACTTCATGGGCAGGTGAGAAAAGAATTTGCTTTGTTCCTCACTCATGTAACTTTCTTGTACTTTCATATGACAGCAAGAGTTTTGAATGACTCTTTGGGGACCAACCAGTGTTTTCGGAATGGTTTTCGATTCTCACGACATCCTTTGGTAAAATATGCCAAAGTATCTACTTTTGCACCTTGTGAGCGGATGATGGTCACATGTATCCCATACTACGGTGGGTGGGGTAACAATTGATGTAATTTACAGACTTGATAGATTATATCAATGATTTCTCCTGCAAAGGGGGAGTCAGAGTTGGGAGCCGTTATCGGCAGCCAGAGTCAGAGTTTACCCCAGCCCAGAGCTCTCTGATTAGGAACCTTTTCTTTCTCCATTTGTCTGGCTGCTTTCCTATGCCTACGGACTCCTTTCTGGTGGACTTTGACCACACTATGTGCCTATGCTGAGGAAACTCTTCCTGAACTGTTCCCCTGCCCTTACTGGTGGCAGGTACAACCTTCTCTAGCGAACTTTCCACAGACTCTTTGGCTGAACTGTAGATTCACATTTTTCCCTGTAATTATATTTTCTGTCTGTACTCTGCTATATGTATGGTTTTAGACTACATTCTGGAACTGCTTATTGAGACTCATGACAAATTTGCCTAAAATGCTGATTATTGCATTGAATTCTAAATCTGTTCAATACAATAATGAATTCAACCTAAATGTGTTACTTAGATGTGGCAGTAGGAATTGCTCGTTTTGTGTGTTTTTTAGAGTTTTAATGAATAATTCTAGTAGGGGTTAATGGAATGGTCAGACAGGCTTAAAATCAATTTTACATTGTAACTGTTTATATGTTTTAGAATGTTTTGCGGACAATTGTCCAAATAACCTATTTTGCTACCTACCTAAATTGTCTGAGTCTTCTTTAAATTGTATTTTTAATGTTTATTCCACAGAAACCGTGCATACAATAATTGGGATTCTAATGCATAGTGGAGATAGTCATAGATTATTTTTAGGACATCAGATTCTTCTGTTATTGTTCTGTATAGCAATTGCAGAACGGTTGGTTTGTATAATCTTGGCTTGATTGAACTTCTTCAGGAGGTTCGGACTTACCTTTGCTATCCTATATATTCACAGCAGGGTTATTAGGGTAGTATATTTAAATTTGATTTCCAATTTGTGAGTTGGTTACCAATTATTGGTCCTTATTGGGTAACCAACAATTGACACCCTGATTCCTCACCTCTCAATGCAATAAGCAAGGTCCATCGGAGGATCAGAAGCCTCTATGGGTGTGATTTGATACTGAGAGCAGATAAATAGAATTGGGCCCAGGTAAAACGCTGCAACACGCTTATCTGACAAGGCTTGAAGAACTTTCTCAAGGGTTACTTCATGTTACTCCAAATCCCTACCAAAAACAAAAAATCGGCATTCTGGAATGTGCCAGCGACATCCACCCCTTCCAGTTTCAATTGTATTATATGCTGGGAAGCAGATGCATCAATAACATGCCTGAAAGGTACGTTCGTACTGGAAGGTGTGTCACAAAACCAGTTTGATATTTTTTTCTACTACTCAAGAACAATCTGATGGTACACACTCGCTAGGACTAAAGTGGAATACACAGAAACACTTGCCAGGTAGGGCAACATCTCATGCGTATTTGGAAGCGAATGGCGGTCAATTCAGATGGCATCATTCAAGCTGCATAGGTCAAAACAGAGATGAAATTCACCAGAACATTTACCCTCAGAGACCATCCAATGATCCAATGAGTTGACACTAACAGCTCTACGATATCCTTGGCACAGTAGCAATTTAATATCTTTCTTAGATTTCCTCTGTAAGACAAAGGGGAGTTTCTCAATCTATGTCTGACTGGAATACCTCCATCCATCATAATCTTATGATACACAAAACTGAACATCTTCATAAGGGGTATATTTATAAGCCCCTATTGCCACCACAACGCCACTTTTTCAGACGTTGTGGTGGAGATAGGGGCTTTACCTTATTCACAAGGCAGCGTTAAGCCACTTAACGTGGCTTAACGCCCCCTTGTGAAGAGGGCCCTCTTTCACACTATACTTAGCGTTAAAAGGGTGGGCAATGGGTGTTGCGGTGGGCATTCCACTGCAACACCCATTGAATTTTGACGCTGCCCCATATTTACAAGGGCAGCGTAAATATGGGGCAGCGCCAAAATTAAGATCAGGAAAAACCTGGTCTTAAACAGGCGCAACAAGGAGAAAACGTTTTTGCTGTTTCTATGTGTGCTGCGTTGTGCAGCACACCTAGAAACAGAAAGAGGTGATCCTTCCTGCACACAAACAATCGATAAAAAACTGAAGTTTTGCAACCTCTATGTGTTCTGCATTAAGCAGCACACACACAAGTTTCAAAATGCCATTTCAGATTGAAGAACAATCTTCCCCTGCAATGCAGGCACCCTTGCACTTTGTTACAACGGTGTCTGCATTGGTGCTCGGCTGCTAAAATTACTGGCTGCATTGGGGCAAACACAGGGCTGCACTGTATCCTTATAAATACGGCACACCCATGCGTTTTGGCAGTGGTGGAGCACGGAGTTTAGCCAAGGTGGCTAACACCGCACTCCACCACTTCATAGTAAATATGCCCCTAAGTTGTTATTAAAGACACTACTAAATCTCTTCCTTAAAATCCACATAAAAATCCCTTTCAGTGCCCTCTCCTTAAGTGACTGATTTTGCAACGTAAATGGAAGGATTCGCTGTATGGTCCAATCTAATCCCAATATTCTCTTGTTGTGGCCAACCTACAATGGTATCTGGTTTATTTAACACAAAATCATAGCATGGGTTTTTTCACACTTAAAATCAATGCCTGCCCAAAAGTACCCCATAATGTGTGCCCTGTATACCCATCTGGGTGAATATCAGTAAGTAACAATTTCTATTCCACAAATTCTGTACAAGAGCAGCCCTCAAGATGGTGTTTCATGCAATCGAGTACACCATAAATTGAACTTCCTTACCCTTTATTTCCTTACTTTTTACACTAATTGCAGAACTTGTCCATTCCTGGGCAACTTTTAAAATTCCTCATAAGAGCCACATGTTTAATACAACCTGACATCATGTGTTTCAGGATATGGGTAGGTATTTATTATTTAGAATGCAAAAATTGAAAAACTAAAAGTTTCCCAAAGTGACTGTGTGGCACTGTGTGCTAAAAGGGTATTAAACTGTGGAAAATGATAAGGACATTACAGAGGCACTATAATGCCCAGTGGAAGCTCACAACTTTAGAGCTGATGTGCCTGGTGTGTGTTCTGCCATAACATATATTTAAAATGAGTAGGTGTCTAAGATAATGCTCAGCACCCAGTTTTCTGGATGGTTTTTGTACAAAAAATGATTATGGAGGGAACATGGCCAGCACTCTCAAACCCTTAAACGCATGAAGTACACTTTCCTGAAGATTTCAATGAGAATGAAATGCACAGAGAAGTTGTTCAGGAATTTTGTTAAATTGATTGTTTTCATACTGGATCCATTCTACAAAAGAAGGTCCTAATGTTTCATATTAGTTAGAACCGTGGTACTCATAGTACGGCCCGCAGGCCGCCAGCGGCCTGGCAGGCCTTCCTTGGTGGCCCGCGGACCTTCCAGATAATGTACCCATGGCCCCCCAGAGAGAGAGAGAGTGGAGAAAGACAGTGGAGAGAGAGAGCATGGAAAGATAGTAGAGACAGAGACTGACTGACTATGGGAGACTGAGATACTGACTGACTGAGAGACTGACTGACTGAGAGAGAGACTGACAGAGAGAGAGAGAGAGACTGACTGAGAGAGAGAGGGAGAGAAAGAGCGAGAGACTCACTGACTGTGAGGGAAAGAGAGACTGACTGACAGAGAGAGACTGACTGACAGAGAGAGAGACTGACTGACAGAGAGAGGGAGAGACTGACTGACAGAGAAAGAGACTGACTGACAGAGTGAGAGACTGACTAACACAGACTGACTGACTGAGAGAGAAAGAAATACTGACTGACTGAGACTGACTACGACAGAGACTGACTGACTGACTGAGAGAGAGATACGGACTGACAGAGCGAGAGAGAGACAGACAGAGAGAGATAGTGACAGGGAGAGAGACTAGCTGACAGAGAGGGAGAGAGGGACAGAGAGAGAGAGACTGACTGAGAGAGAGAGAGAGAGACTGACAGAGTGAGAGAGACTGGCAGAGAGAGAGACTGACTACGCACGGCTGACTGACTGACAGAGAGAGACTGACCGACTGACAAAGTGAGAGAGACTGACAGGGAAATAGACTGACTGACAGAAAGAGACTGACAGGGAAAGAGAGAGAGACCGACTGAGACCGACTGAGAGACTGACTGACAGAGAGAGACTTACTGAGAGAGAGACTGACTGACTGACAGAGAGAGACTGACAGAGAGAGAGAGAGACTGACTGACTGACAGAGAGAGGCTGAATAACAGAGAGAGACTGACTGACAGAAAGAATCTGACAGAGAGAGAGGTTGACTGACTGACAGAGAGCCTGGCAGAGAGAGAGACTGACTGACTGAGCGAGAGACTGACAGAAAGAGAGAGAAACTGACAGAGCGAGAGAGAGAGACTGACTGAGAGAGAGAGACTGACTGACAGAGAGAGAGACTGCCAGAGAGACAGAGAGAGAGAGAGAGAGAGACTGACTGACTAAGAGAGACTGACTGACTGAGAGGGAGAGACTGACTGAGACTGACAGAGAGAGACTGACAGACAGAGAGAGTCTGACAAAGAGAGACTGACTGACTGACAGAGAGAGACTGACTAACAGAGGGAGAGAGACTGACTGACAGTAAAAGAGACTGACTGAGAGAGACTGACTGACTGACTAAGAGAGAGAGAGAAAGACTGACTGACTGACACTGACTGACTAAGACTGGCTGAGAGAGACTGACTTACAGAGAGAGACTGACTGAGAGAGAGAGACCGACTGACTAACTGACAGAGACTGACAGAGAGAGTGACTTACAGAGAGAGAGACTGACAGAGAGACAGAGAGAGAGAGCGAGAGAGAGACTGACTGAGAAAGAGAGACTGACTGACTGACAGAGAGAGAGAGACTGACTGACTGAGAAAGACTGACTGACTGAGAGGGAGAGACTGACTAACAGAGAGAGACTGACTGACAGAGAGACTGACTGACTGAGAGAGAAAGAAATACCGACTGACTGAGACTGACTACAAGAGAGACTGACTGACTGACTGAGAGAGAGATACTGACTGACTGAGAGAGAGAGACTGACTGACTGAGACTGACTGACTGACTAAGACTGGCTGAGAGAGACTGACTGACAGAGAGACTGACTGAGAGAGAGAGCGACTGACTAACTGACAGAGACTGACAGAGAGACTGACTTACAGAGAGAGAGACTGACTGACTCACAGAGAGAGACTGACTTTGTTAAAGAGCCATGTTTTTAGTAGTTTCCTAAAAGTGAGAAGAGTGGGACTTATTTTGATGTTTAGGGGGAGACTGTTCCAAAGTTTGGTGGTGGCGAACATGAATGTTCTGTCACCCCAGGAGGCTTTTTTAGTGCGGGGAGCAATCAGGAGGTTTGCTGCTGAAGAGCGTAAAAGTCTGGTGGGGTTGTAGGGGCAGAGCGATTTCCTTAAGAACTCTGGTCCACTGGCGTGGACTGGCTTGTAGGCAATGCATAGCGCCTTGAACTTGGATCTCCTTCTAACAGGCAGCCAATGGAGCTGTCTTGCCACGTTTGATATCGGTTTGAATTTGGGGGTGGCTGTGAGAAGTCTAGCGGCAGCATTCTGCACCAGTTGTAGTTTGTTTAGAACTCTTTCTTGGGCATTGATGAATACGCCGTTACAATAATCGACCTTGGACATGATGAGGGTTCTACCAGCGCTGATTGGGAGGAAGGGTAGAAGTTTCTTTATCATTTTGATGATGTAGAAGGATGCCGAGACTACTGTGTTAGCATGGTGCATAAATGACAGCTTGTTGTCAAACATGACACCTAGATTTCTTACCTTTGATACAGGTGACGGAGGTGATCCTAACTTAGCTGGCCACCATGAAGGGGACCAGGCAGGGGAGAGATTACCAAAGATCATCACCTCCGTCTTGTCTGAATTTAATTTGAGGCAATTGCCATCCAGGTACTGATGGATAGCATTCCCTCCTGGAAGTTTGCCGCCACCGTCCCTCCGTCATCGTGGACCGCTAACACTAATTTTGTGTCGTCCGCGTATGACATTAGTCCCAAGTTGTAGGATTTAATGACCCTTGCCAGGTCCGACACATAGATGTTAAACAAGGTCAGACTTAGCGAGGATCCTTGAGGCACACCACAAGGGAGGGAAAAGGAGGGGGAGTTGAAGTTATCGAGCGTCACTGATTGAGTTCGGTTGGAGAGGAAGGAGGCTAGGGGGGCCTTGGCTTTATAAGATATGCCAAAGGCTGCGACGCGGTCGATCAAGGTTGCGTGGTCGACCGTATTGAATGCTGCTGAGAGGTCCAGTAGCACGAGGACCGCGGCACCACCCCCATCAAGCATCTTTCTGATTTCATCGGATGCTTTGATGAGGGCAGTTTCAGTGCCGTGGCCCTTTCTATAGCCAAATTGGGTGTAATCGAGTAGATACATTTTCATAAAATAGAGTGTGCTAACTGTGTGTTCATGACTTTTTCAGCAATTTTTGCTAGGAATGGAAGACAAGCAATTTGTCTGTAGCTTGAAGTGTCAGTGGGATCGAGGTTGTTCTTCTTTAGAAGGGGCTTAATGACTGCTTTTTTCTAGATGGAGGGGTATGTACCTGTCCTGAACATTGAGTTAAAGATGTTTGCTAGATTGAGGCCTATAATGTCGGGAATCAGTTTGAGAGTGGAAGGGGGGCAAGGGTCGTTGGGAGATCCAGATTTGATTATGGTGAGTAGGTGAGAGATTTGTTGTGGGGAGACTTGACTAAAATCCTCAAGTATGGGAGGGGAAAGTTTGTCGGTTGGAGTAAATTTACAGGGGTGAGGAGGGCTTGTGAATTTGCTGGGAGCTATTGTGTGGTTGTCAGCGCGATGTGGGCTGCGAAGGTGGCGTAGATGTTACTGACTTTTTCTTGGAAGTAACTGGCCAGTGAGTTACAGAGTGTTTGGACGGCGATTATGTGGGTGGAGGATCCTTGTCCAGATAGCTTGGTAACTACCTGGAACATGTGTTTGGCAGAATCTTGTGCCGATTCAATTTGTTTAAGAAAATAATAGCTTTTCTTGGTGATTAGGAGGTGTTTGTAATTGGCTAAAGCCTTTTTGTAGAGGATTTTTTGGGCCGGATTATAGTTTCGGCACCAGCGTCGTTCTTGGTGCCTGCATTTTTGTTTCTCGAGTCTTAGTGACTCAAAGAACCAGGGGGCGGATGGAGTCTTTCTGTTGTTTGAAATATTTTTGATGGGGACCGCCGTGTTAACAGCGTTCTGAAGCCATTGTGTGTAGTGGTTGGCTGCGAGTTCACGGTCGAGTGAGAGGTCTTGCTGAGTTGTGAGCAGATTAGATTTAAAATCTAGTGGAGCGATCTTACTCCAGGCTTTGAACTGTCTGGGAAGTTGGTATGAGGGAAAACGCTCGTTTTAGTTTGAATTCCAAAGAGGATTGTGCAGTGATCTGTCCATGGAAGCTGGAGGATGTTCTCTAGGGAGATTTGCTGATTGTTAGAAAACAGTCCATCCAGTGTGTGGCCAGCGGAGTATGTGGGGGACAAGACTAATTGTGAGAGGCCTACAGCCTCTAATTCGGCTAGAAGGGCTGACGTGTCTTGATCATCATGGGCTTCAAGATGGAAATTGAAGTCTCCAAGGAAGGAGAAGTTATTTTCTCCTGCTACTAACTCTAGTAAGCAGCCCATGGAGGAGAGGAATTCGGTTTGGCAGCCAGGGGGGCGGTATAGAAGAATGCCTTTGAACGGGAGGGAGTAGGGGACCATGATTGAGAAGGTTAGAGCTTCACAGATCTTGGTGGGGATTATTGCCGTCCTGAGTAGTTTTCTCGGTTTGATGAGTGCAAGGCCTCCTCCCTTTTTGAGAGTTCTGGCGAATCTGCAGGCGGAGTAGCCTTCAGGTGTTGCTGTGCAGAAGTCTGATCCACAGGAGGGGTCACCCCAAGTTTCTGTTATAAAAAGAAGGTCTAACTTGAAGTCTTCTAGGAGATTCAAAATTTCATATTTGTGTTTGGGGAGGGAGCGAGCATTTATAAGAGCAGAACTAATTTTTCCATCGATAGTGGGTTGTAATTTGGTGCCTGATGGTGGGGGTGGGAGGAGGTTGTCTAGTGAGAATGGGCAGTTGGGGCAGTGGGTGATGGACTGAGTGGCTGTGTGCTCGAGGTTAAGAGGAGGGCAGCTATGTGTGTGTTTGCTAGCGCTGAGTATAAGTTTAAGGTATTTGGAAGTGTAGGTTATAGTCTTACTATGGGGGACCGAATTAGAATGGCCAGGGCATATGGCCCTGGGCCCGGTTCAGGCAGTGACTGGCGCAGACGGGCTTGCCTTTGGCGCGCCCGCAGCGCACGTCCGCTGCGCGTAGCGACTGTCATGAATCTTTTATGGTGAGGGGGAGAGGAACAACTGGGCTGCTAACCTCTGTGAGGATTACAAACCGGAAGTAGTAATCACTTCCGACGAGTGCGTCTAGGCTTCCATCCACTCAATCTGAGACTAATCAGTGGTGGACCGGGGAAGTTCGCGAGCAAAGTCAAGGTGAGAACAATTTAAAAAAAAACAATATTTAACAGGGGCCCTGCATGACACGCAATCGGGTTTTAGGGCCGGCTTCAGTTCGGAGACCGCGCTCCTCGAGGTTGCAGAGTCAGTAAGATGGTCGCTGGACTCGGGAGCATCGGCTTTGCTGGTGCTCCTGGATCTGTCTGCGGCTTTTGATACCGTGGACCATTCCATATTGATCCAGAGATTACAAGACGCGGGCTTTGGGGGAAAGGTTTTGACCTGGCTGACATCTTATTTGAGTGGACGTACTCAGAGGGTCGCCCTTAAGCCACATGAGTCCTATCCGAAACAGCTCTGGTGTGGCGTCCCACAGGGCTCTGCCCTGAGCCCCTTACTCTTCAACCTCTACCTCGCCCCGCTCTTTTCTTTGATTGCCAACTGGGGAGTAAAAGCGATTTCCTATGCCGACGACACCCAGTTGTTCTTTTCTTTTAAAGAGCAGACGGCAGAGGCTTTTAAGAATTTTAAAGGCTGCTTACGCGATATAGCGTTATGGATGAATTCAAACAAATTAAAACTTAACGTGAGGAAGACCGAAGTTCTGTTCTACAGACAGGGATGTGTCCCTGATGCAGAGTTGTGGTGGCCGGCAGAAATGGGTCCACCACCCTCCCCCGCTAAATGCATCCGAAATTTAGGGGTGAGATGGGAGACAGATCTCTCCTTCCTAGCTCAAATACAGCAAGTCTCAGCAACCTGTTTCAGCAAATTAAAAAACCTACGGAAAATTCTGCATTGTTTACCAGAAGACTGCCGTAAAATAGTAGTTCATGCAACAGTCACCTCGAGGCTGGACTATGCAAATGGCCTGTACCTAGGCCTTCCTAAATATGCGATTCATCGGCTCCAGATGATACAGAATGCGGCTGCGAGACTGGTTTGCCGTCTGCCTTTTCGATACCATGTCTCTCCGCACCTTCTGAAACTCCACTGGCTTCCAGTGGAGAAGAGAATCGTATTTAAGGCCATGACCTTGGCATACAGGGCTTTGAATGGAAAATGTCCGAGCTATCTGAAAGATAGACTGCGCCCCTACAAGCAGATCCGTGCGCTACGCTCAAACTCCCATAACCTGCTACATTCCTTCCACTTCAGGAAATCTCGCCTGGGTGACAGAACCTTCACGGTCAGAGCAGCCACACTGTGGAACTCCTTGCCAGGCCACCTTCGTCAGGCTAACACGGAACTGGGTTTCCGCAAGGCCCTGAAGACCTGGCTGTTTTGTGGGAGGAAGGCGACGCCGTCCATCCGTCGCCCGCGCGGCGAGACGGCACGGGCACCCCGTTCAAGGCTTCCCCTCCGGGAGTCAGACAGCACCATGGTGGGGGGAAAAACATTGCCAGGCGCTCGGCCCGGGAGCCCGCCCCACCCACCCGGGGGCGAGGGTGGGGGCTCCCGGAGCGACGGGAGCAGGCAGCCCCGCAGTCGCCAGTCCCTCCCGGGGTTAACCCGGGAGGGACCATGCGAGTCTTCAAACCCTTCAGCCCGGCCACACGGGACCGGGTCGGACCGGGTACCTGGCAACGAGGGAGGGTCGCTCCACCTGCACATCAGCCATCCGTCACC